>NC_044323.1:257509142-258877780 GCF_007399415.2 Gopherus evgoodei
GTCAGCTTCTGTTGACACCATGGACATTTCCCACCAATCAAGCCTGAGTAGGACTTATCATCAGTTTGGTAATGGATAAACTCTGGCCTGGACTTTCCCACTCCTGGAGAAATCGAACCCACTCTAGGCTAGTATGCAAGCCATGGTGCCAATATTCAATGATCCAAACCACACATGCACAGTACAGACTGAGCTCCAAGCATTGTGACAGAGGTGCCAATCAATATCCAAATAGCCATGGAATTTCAGAGCCTGGTAACAGATACCAAGTGGAATGAGGCTGACAGCGTTACTACCTCCAGCCTAGCCTCAGCAAAGAAATCACGGATGAGCTGGCATGGGTGGAGTTCCCATCCGGCTTGGATAATTTAATTGAACCTGTGCATAAAGTTTGATAGCTGTCTGACAGAGCAATGTGAAGAGCAAAGCTTAGCCTCTTGTGCCCCACTGGTTTCTCTGGCCCCAGCTCTCCAGTCACCAGCTTTGTCCCTCTATATTGAGCCCATGCAAATTGACCAAACCCAGCCTTGCCTTTCAGATGCAGAGAAAAATGGACACCAAATGATGGGCTTATGCCTATACTGTGCAGAGCCTGGATACATCAAATCAGGCTGTCCTGAAAAGGTCCAACTTGCGTCCCAGCTGGGAAAAGCCAAGTCCCAGTCCCAACAGAGGAGTCTGGGCTGGGCTGGTATTCCTCCTGTTCCTCCAGTACACAACATCAATAAATGCCTGCTGGTACTATGGCAAAGGCTAACCAGAACCTGACACATCTCTGATTCCCCTTCCAACTTCAGCACCCCACTGTGATGGTTTTGATCACTGAGACCCCCTTGGGACTGTCACCTGACGTGATGGAATTATCTCTGAGCCCATTTTCATTGCCATCTTGGGACTCCAGAACACTGCCTTGTTTAGACAGACATGCTAGCCTGCTGCAGCACAGACCCACATCTGGTCCACACCCCCAAAGTTGCGGACATTAACAAAAAACTGCTCAGCAGGTTACCTGCCTCCAGCACTGAAACACGCCCCTCCCAATGAGATCCAAATCCCAAATAAATCTGTTGTACTCTGTATAAAGCTCATACAGGGTAAACTCATATATTGTCCACCCTCTATAACACTAATAGAGATGCGCAGCTATTTGCTTCCCCAGGTATTAATCACTTACTCTGGGTTAATTAATAAACTAAAGTGATTTTATTAAGTATAAAAAGTAGGATTTAAGTGGTTTCAAGTAATAACAAACAGAACTAAGTAAGTCACCAAGCAAAATAAAGCAAAAACACACAAGTCTACGCTTAAAACATTAGGAAACTGATTACAGATAATATTTCACCCTCAAAGATGTTTCAATAAGCTTCTTTCACAGACTAGATTCCTTCCTAGTCTGAGCCCAATCCTTTCCCCTGATACAGTGCTTGTTAGTTCCAGCTCAGGCGGTAACTAGGAGCTTTCTTATGATTGGCAATCCCCTTTGTTCTGTTCCACACCCTTTTATAGCTTTGGCAGGGCGGGAATCTTTTGTCTCTCTGAAGCCCCACCTCTCCTTCTGAATGGAAAAGCACCAGGCTTAAGATGGATTCCACCATTCTTCCTGGGCTGGCTTACACGGAACACCGGAAGGCTTGCAAGTAAACAGACATTTACAACTAATTGTTCTAGTCAGTGGGAGCCATCAAGATTCTAAACCATCATCAATGGCTCACACTTTGGATAATTACAATAGTACCTCAGAGTTATACTTTATATTTCCAGCTTCAGATACAAAAATGATGCATACATACAAATAGGATGAACACACTCAGTAGATTATAAGCTTTGTAATGATACCTTACAAGAGACCTTTTCCATAAAGCATATACCAGTTACATTATATTCACACTTATAAGCATGTTTCCATAAAACATATGGAGTGCAACATCACACCCTCTATGACTGAAGTCCACAGGAAGCACTGGTGTATTTGAATGCCTCCAGTAATTTCATGGACTTGGACATTGCGTGAGCAGATACTGTCCCCATCCACCATAATGCTCGCTGGACTTAGTGGAGTCTATTGACGAGTTGCTTCTCTCATCGTACCTGGCTACACAACAGACTGTTCTTCGAGTGATTGCTCACATCCATTCCAGTTAGGTGTGCGCGCCGTGCATGCACGCTCGTCGGAAACTTTTTACCCTAGCAACTCCAGTGGGCCGGCAGGTCGCCCCCAGAGTGGCGCCGCCATGGCCCTCAATATATACCCCTGCCGGCCCGCCGTGTCGGTCGTTGGAACTGTGGAGCGCGGCATTGCTGTCCTCCACGTCCCTAGCTCTCCTTGTTACTACCGTTGTTACTACAGTTGTTAGTTAGTCGTTAAGTATAGTTAGTTAATTAGTTGTAGTGTAAATAGTATTTGTATATAGTTGTTCGCCGGTCTGGGCTGTAGCCCTTCCCGGCACCGGGCTCATGCCTGGTTCGCCGGGCTTTAAGCAATGTGCGGCCTGTAAAAAGCCTATGCCAACCAGCGACCCTCACGACGCGTGTCTAAAATGCTTGGGGGAATCGCACAGGTCGGACAAGTGCCGCATTTGCAAGGCTTTTAAGCCCAGAACAAAGAAGGAGAAAGACCAGAGACTCAGGACTCTCCTAATGGAAGCGGCACTTGACCCAGCAGCTTCGCAGGCCGTGATCTCGACGCCGGCACCGGATCGCGCCGGCACCGGAAAGACTCCCCGGCACCGACCTTCCCCGGCACCGGGTGCAGATACGAGACCATCAACGTCTGCTACTCCAGCCAGGCAGACTCGAATGGAGGGCCCGGCATCGACATCGGCCGCGGCACTACCGGCACCGTCAACTCCGGGCCCAGTGGGTCCGTCGAGTCCGTACTGCCAAGCTCCCCCATAAGAGCTGGGGTTGAGCTATTGGTCCCATCCACTCCGGAGACCTTCGCTTCGGCACGGGACCTTATCGCCCTGACGGAGTCGACTCAGCCGCCACCCCCGGTACCTCCGGTGCGGGTAGCATCTAGGGGCAAGCCCATGATGACGGCACCGTCTCGGGGCTCACGCTCGCGATCGAGGTCCCGATACCACGGTCGCTCGAGATCCTGCCGCCGCTCGCAGTCCCGGCACCGCTCCCCTCGGCGGTGCCGGTCGCACTCGCGGCACCGATCGACCTCCAGACGGTCACGGTCTGACTCCAGCCGTCGATACCGGCACCGTGACTCTAGGAGCCAGTCTCGCCGTCACTCACCGCGCCGGTCGACCTCCCGGCACCGAGCTGGTGGCAGGTCCCGGTCCCGGTCGACCTCCCGGCACCACGTCGGTGGCAGGTCCCGGTCCCGATCCCGGCACCGAAGCAGCGGCCGGCACCTGTCCAGATCCCGGCATCGAGACAGAACCCGGTCCCGATCCCGGCGCCGCTATGACTCCCGGTACCGATCCCCGGCACCGAGAAGATCTTCGGACCGCGGAGACTCTTATCAGCCGCGGTCGGCCCCGCCATGGCCTTCTAGACAGCCGTCGGTGTCATCCCAAGGCGGACAGCGTGTATGCGCTGGGCACCGACAGACAGGCGGCGCTATTCCAGGATCCTCCACAACAGGACCATGGTCTGCAGCAGTGGGGGTTTTGGACACCCTGGGCGTACCATCAAGCCCGGGGCCCCCAACAGCTTCCTGCTAGGCCTGCAACGGCAGAGCACAGGGTGCCAGAGGCTTCGTTGTCTCGCCCCCCTCCCTCCCCTGATGGAGAGGAAGGTTCGAAGCAGCAGGATCCTGGTCTTGCTCCTGAGACAGAGGCGAGGGCAGAGGGGGACCCCCCACTGGACACTTTCTTGCCAGGGGTCTCCTCATCCTCCTCCCCTGACGAAGCGGTGGCTGGCACTTCCTCCAGTAGCCCTCCTCCGCTAGATCTCAGGGCGCACCAAGACCTCCTAAGGCGAGTAGCACAGAATCTGAGCTTGCAAGCCGAGGAGGTCTCTGAGATCGAGGACCCCATCGTCACCATCCTCTCATCCGATGCTCCCACCAGGGTCGCCCTACCCTTCATTAGGACGATCCAGGCCAACGCCAATACAATCTGGCAGTCACCGGCCTCCATCCCCCCTACGGCGAGGGGCGTCGAGAGGAAGTACATGGCCCCCTCCAAGGGCTACGAGTACCTCCACGTTCACCCGACACCGTGTTCCCTGGTGGTGCAGTCGGTGAACGAGAGGGAGCGCCATGGGCAGGAAGCCGCAGCCCCCAAATCCAAGGAGGCCAGGCGTATGGACCTGCTCGGCAGCAAGGTCTATTCGGCTGGGGCCCTTCAGCTCAGGGTTTCAAATCAGCAAGCCCTTCTTAGCAGATATGCTTTTAACTCATGGGTGGCAGTGGACAAGTTCAAAGAGCTGCTACCGCAGGAGGCCCGTCAAGAATTTGCGGCCATTCTGGACGAGGGCAAGAAGGTTGCACGAACCTCGTTACAGGCCTCTTTGGACGCTGCAGACTCGGCTGCCCGCACCCTCGCCTCGGGGGTAACAATGCGCCGCATCTCCTGGCTTCAGGTTTCTGGCCTTCCGCCGGAGCTCCAATACACCATCCAGGACCTCCTGTTCGAAGGCCAGGGCCTGTTTTCAGAAAAGACAGACCCCAGACTGAAAAGTCTTAAAGACAATCGGGTCATTATGTGCTCCTTTGGGATGCACACCCCAGGAACGCAGCACAGACCCTTCCGGCCACAGCAGCAACAGCAGCGTAGGCCATACCCCCAGTTCCGCCAACGGCAGGACCTTAATAGGCGCCGCGGCAGGAATGGAAGGCGTAGACATTCGGGGAACCAAGGGGGGCAGAATCAAAGCTCCTCCAAGCCCCCGCCTGGGCCCAAGCCTTCGTTTTGAAGGTGCGCCCGAGGGCGCAATAACAGTTTCCCCCACGGATCCTTCCCCCCCGTTTTGCAACCGCCTTTCGTTTTTCCTCCCGGCGTGGACCCAAATAACATCGGACCGCTGGGTCTTATGCACGGTGCAGACGGGATACCGCCTGCAGTTTATATCATTTCCTCCTTCCCGCCCCCCTTCCTCGTCCCTCTTCAGGGACCCCTCTCACGAGCAATTCCTCCGGCAGGAGGTACAGACACTCCTCAACAAAGGAGCTATAGAGGCGGTTCCGGAAAACGAGAAAGGCAAGGGGGTTTTTCCCGCTACTTTCTGATCCCCAAGGCCAAGGGAGGCCTCAGGCCTATCCTCGACCTGCAAGAGCTCAACAAGTACCTAGTGAAGTTGAAGTTCCGCATGTTTTTCCTGGGGACCATTATCCCATCCCTGGATCCGGGAGACTGGTATGCCGCCCTCGACATGCAGGACGCTTATTTTCACATTGCCATTTGGCCACACCACAGACGTTTCCTTCGATTCGTGGTGGGCCGCCTTCACTACCAATTTGCAGTCCTCCCATTTGGCCTTTCTACGGCTCCGAGGGTTTTCACAAAATGCATGGCTGTCGTTGTGGCACATCTTCGGCGCAGCCGTATCCACGTGTTCCCTTATCTAGACGATTGGTTAATTCGGGGCACGTCGGAGCTGCAGGTTTGCGGCCACGTCCGCAGGATCACCGGCCTGTTTGCTACCTTGGGCCTCATGATCAACGCGGACAAGTCCACCCTGCTCCCCACGCAGAGGGTGGAGTTCATCGGGGCCGTCCTGGACTCCACCGTGGCCAGGGCTCTTCTGCCGTTACCAAGGTTCCAGGCGTTGTCGGCGATCGTTCAGTGATTGCGGGCAGCCCCCTTAACATCAATACGGACATGTCTAACCCTGTTAGGCCACATGGCAGCATGCACATTTGTGACCGGTTACGCTCGGCTCCGCATGAGGCCCCTCCAGTCATGGCTCATTGCTCATTACCGGCCGGCAAGGCAACCACTAGACATGCTGATCACACTTCCCCAGGGGGTGTTGGATTCTCTCAACTGGTGGCTAGACCAGTCCGTAGTGTGTGCGGGGCTCCCATTCCACCCACCCCAGCCCTCGGTGTCCCTAACGACGGATGCCTCAGATCTTGGCTGGGGGGCCCACCTGGGAACCCTGAGAACACAGGGCCTGTGGTTCCCGCAGGAGGTGAAGCTGCACATCAACATGCGGGAGTTGAGAGCGGTCCGCCTTGCTTGTCAAACGTTCTGTCACCAGCTTCGGGGTCGTTGTGTCGCGGTGTTTACCGACAACACAACGACCATGTACTATATCAACAAGCAGGGCGGCACCAGATCCTCTCCCCTATGTCACGAGGCGATGCAACTCTGGGACTTTTGTGTAGCCCACTCCATTCACCTCACGGCTTCCTTCCTCCCCGGAGTGCGGAACATGCTGGCGGACCGCCTGAGCAGATCCTTCCTCTCACACGAGTGGTCCCTTCGCCCGGACGTCGCCCTCTCGATCTTCCAGAGGTGGGGTTATCCCCGTGTGGACCTCTTCGCGTCCGGGGGGAACAGGAAATGCCAGGCGTTCTGCTCTTTTCAGGGCAGGGAACCCGGGTCTATAGCGGATGCCTTCCTTATTCCGTGGACGACCCACCTGTACTACGCGTTTCCCCCGTTCCCGCTGGTCCACAGGGTCCTTCTGAAGGTGCGCAGGGACAGGGCCCGCGTGATCATGGTAGCCCCGGTATGGCCCAGGCAACATTAGTACCCCATGTTGCTGGACCTGGCCTTAGCCGACCCAGTTCCCCTGCCCCTTCACCCGGACCTGATCACCCAGGAACACGGGACTCTCTGTCACCCGGACCTGCAGTCACTGCACCTAGCGGCGTGGCTCCTGCGTGGCTGACCAGTTCTGAACTGCGCTGCTCCACCCCGGTACGGGAGGTACTCTTGGGCAGCAGGAAGCCTTCCACTAGAGCGACATACTCGGCCAAGTGGAAGCGTTTCTCCTGTGGGTGCGTGGAGAAAGGTCTCCGCCCGATGGAAGTTTCGGTGGCCGATATTTTAGACTATATTTGGTCCCTCAAACAACGGGGCCTGGCGATATCGTCCTTGCGGGTCCACCTGGCGGCTATCTCCACCTTTCACCCGGGTGGGGATGGCCGCTCCGTTTTTTCTCACCCGACGGTGACTAGATTCCTGAAGGGGCTGGAACGTTTATACCCTAACGTCCGGCTCCCTGCTCCAACCTGGGATCTTAACCTGGTGTTATCTCGGCTCATGGGGCCCCCCTTCGAGCCGTTAGCTACTTGCTCCCTACTCTAGCTCTCTTGGAAGACTGCCTTTCTAGTAGCTATCACCTCAGCTAGACGGGTGTCGGAACTCCGGGCTCTCACGGTAGATCCCCCGTATACAGTCTTCCATAAAGATAAGGTGCAGCTGAGACCACACCCGGCCTTTCTCCCTAAGGTGGTCTCAGCCTTCCACATCAACCAAGAGATATTCCTCCCGGTTTTTTTCCCGAAACCTCACTCTTCAGGCAGGGAGCAACAACTCCACTCGCTTGATGTCCGTAGGGCTCTCGCGTTCTATGTGGAGAGGACCAAACCGTTCCGCAAATCCCCCCAGCTATTCGTGGCAGTAGCGGACCGCATGAAGGGGCTTCCCATTTCTGCGCAGAGGTTATCCTCATGGGTAACTTCCTGTATCAGGACCTGCTATGAGCTGGCCCATGTTCCTACGGGCCGTGTGACTGCGCATTCTACCAGGGCGCCGGCGTCGTCGCTGGCTTTCCTCGCCCATGTGCCCGTCCAGGAAATCTGTCGGGCAGCGACCTGGTCATCGGTCCACACCTTTGCTTCCCACTACGCCCTGGTCCAGCAGTCAAGAGAGGATGCGGCCTTCGGATCTGCAGTGCTCCATGCCGCGACTTCTCACTCCGACCCCACCGCCTAGGTATGGCTTGGGATTCACCTAACTGGAATGGACGTGAGCAATCACTCGAAGAAGAAAAGGCGGTTACTCACCTTTGTAACTGTTGTTCTTCGAGATGTGTTGCTCATATCCATTCCACACCCGCCCTCCTTCCCCACTGTCGGAGTAGCCGGCAAGAAGGAACTGAGGAGCGGGTGGGCCGGCAGGGGTATATATTGAGCGCCATGGCGGCGCCACTCTAGGGGGCGACCTGCCGGCCCACTGGAGTTGCTAGGGTAAAAAGTTTCCGACGAGCGTGCACGCGCGGCGCGCACACCTAACTGGAATGGATGTGAGCAACACATCTCGAAGAACAACAGTTACAAAGGTGAGTAACCGTCTTTTCCTTTAGGTCACCACCCTCCAGGGTCATCGAGAAACCCTCTAATTCAGAATCATCCAAGGCCCTGCACTCTCCAGTTATGCTTGGCATGCTCTGGCTCACCACCCAACATCCTCATATCCATTGGCCCGCAGGCACAGTACGTTTCAAGTCCCTGCACTGTCGACATTCTTGTCTCCCAAAACTGAGATGTGGGCCAGAAGTCCTCTGCAACTTGGTCTGCCTTCTCTGAGAACCTGAGTCTGAGGCTGTTAGTTCACAAGAAATTTCAGCATCATCTGTGCTGCTTCTTACAATTTCAGCGATATCTGTTAAATACCAAGAATTTGTCAACATGTTCGTTAAGAAGAATACAGACACCTTGCTGCCCCTTCACAGTTATGACTGCCCCATTAACCTTCAGCTAGGAGCAGAGATCCCTTTCAGTCGCATCTACTGTCTCACTGAGAGTGTGCTATGGGTGCTCTGGAGCTACCTTTAAGAGGACTTTCATCCATCAATCCATTCACATCTTCAGCTGGGGTGCAGATTTTCATTGTAAAGAAGGAGAATGGATCTCAGTGGCTCTATGTGGACTACAGGACATTAAACAAGATCACCATCCATAACTGGTATCCTTTTCCCCTCATCAATGAGGATTTTGAATGATTTTGCTCCACCAAACTCTTCACAAAATTGACATCCATGGAACATACAACTTGGTGAAGATTAGGAAGGGAGATGAGTGGAAGACTGCCTCCTGCCTTCCTTGACTCTGAGTAACCAAGTTCTGACCCTCAGCTCCAGTTCCTGGCTCTGACTCTAACTTCAGTCTTGACTCTAGCTTTCGGACTCTTAACACTTTTCCTGACCTTCAGCTCCAATTCCTCACTCTGGCATCTGGCTTCTGACTCTGGTTCTGACCCTTAGCTTTGTATCCTGACTCCTGCTCTGACCACTAGACAAAATTGCCCATGTCCCGGTCCCTCACAGTGCCTTGCTATATCTTGCAGACTAAAGATGCTTTTTTAGTACTATTATATGTGTCAAAGAGTTATTTTCTTTGTTACTATGCACTTTCTCCATTTGCCAGCTCCCATAATGAAGTTGTAATGATCTGTTGTCATGGTACTTGTGATGTAACGAATTGAGCATTTAAATTTTTTTGCAGGTAGGAACAGTAGATGGGGATGCCAAAGAAAAAAGTTTAGTAATAAATATGCTTGCTAATTAGCAACAATGGTAGATTTATGTTTAAAATAATTTCTATTTGTAAGATTTAAAAGTCCTCTGTTTAATTTATTTTATTAAGCTGTTTGTGCAATTGTAACAATAGCTACCTAAGAAATTAATGTATTTTGTGTCACAATTAAATAAATACTGAAGACTTTATCCAGCCCCACGTCACCTTTACATCTGCCAGTTTATAAAGATCCTGCAATTTTCTTAGGCTATGAAATTTAGAAACCTGCTACTTGTACCGAGGGGGAAGTAATCCCTTTCTTGAGTACAGTCTGTTACTCTACTCACTATGATTGCAACTCCATCTCCTGGGAATAAAATCAGGGTGGGGTGTGCTGTTGTACTGTAATAACTAGATCAGTGTTACGTCTAGTGAACTGCATAACCCCAGCAGTTGGAAGATGATCTAATTCTATATAAGGAGTTGTATTGTACAGCAGGTAGGAAGTTCATTTCAGTGATCTGTCCTTTCCCACCAAATGGGCACTGCAGTTTCCTGAAACATAGCTGTATATTTTTTTCTTCTCTCTGTTTCTGCAGTGTCCTATTTTTCCCCTGGGTAAGACAGCCTGGTATGCAGCTTTTAGTGTTTTGTGTGACTTAGACAAACATGTATAATTTTTGCTAAATAAGTTCCTGAATTGTGTCAAATAAAATGGGAAAACTGCTACTTTTTAACAAGAACAAAGAAAAAAATGAATATGCTGTGTCAATGCAATTGTTATAGGGGCCGCTGGTAAAGACTCCTATAGGTTGTCTATCACTTTCCGTTATTAAAAAAAACCCAAAAAACGTGTGCCTTTTTTTTTAGATGCACTAATATTTTTATTATTTGCAGCAGCATATTGAAATTTGGTTGAGGAAAGCCCAGTGGCAAGAGAAATGTCTTTTCTTTGTGCCATTCTTTGAAAATAGCCATTTCTCTTACCTTGCTTGTATTGTTCAGGAAATATTTGGCAATAAGCCAAAATAATAACTAAACATTAATCTTTTAAGGTTGGATCCATGTGCTCAGGGTCCACCGCAGTCATCTGAGAGTGGAATGATTTTACGAAGTAGAGACACAAGAGTTTTCTCTGGTAACAGATAAGATTTCCACTGGCATAAAGTGGTACAGTTCTGTTTGGCATGACCACACCTCCCTGGAGTGTTTCTACATCAGTGTTTGCAGCATTAGTGAGATGAACCACCTCAGCTCATCATAACTGATGCAGAATCCATGTACCTATAGTATGTCAACTAAATTGTGAAACCCAAACTCATGGTGTAGCAGTGCAGCAAGGCTAATATGCAGTGGTGTGATAATTTTGGAACTCTTAAATACTATGAACTCTGCAACTGAGAGGCACCTGGTTTGAATGTCTTCTGAAGGATGATACACATTGCTAGCTGAATTATATGCCTCTCTATCCGTCAACCAAAGGACAAACTCCTGCACCAGTTGGGGCACAAACGTTGCTGACCTCTTTAAACTGATGTCACCGGCTTTGGAGATAATATTCAGACCCTTTCATTTTGGCTATTTCAGATGAGAGGATTGAAACACCATTAAACAAAACCACTTATTCATTTGAAAACTTATCATCAGGCTCACTTGCCAGAAGAACAGTCACAAAACATTTGGATTACTTAAATTTGTGCTTCAGACTACTGGCAATTTGCATTAGCATCAGCTACATGTTATTGCACTGTATTGAAAAATGGCAGACTTGTCTCGTTGATGCTGTGTATAGAATGAAATTGAAGAACCAGTGTTTTTCTTATTTTGCCTATCATTTGCCACTAAAATAGTTTTCAGTTCTTCGAGTGCTTGCTCATATCAGTTCCAATTAGGTGTGCGCACACCGCGTGCACGATCATCGGAGAATTTTTACCTTAGCAAAACCCTGTGGTTCGGCTGTGGAACCCCCTGGAGTGGTGCCTTCATGGCGCTGGATATATACCTCAGCCGACTCAGCGTCCACTCAGTTTCTTCTTGCTGTCCGTGACGGTCATTGGAACTGTGGAGCGCGGCATAGCTGTCTTCCACTCTCCCTAGCTTTGCCTACGGGTTTAGATAGTTGTTGTAGTTCTTGTAGTTATATAGTGATATAGTTGGTGTAGTATAGTAGTTTTGATGGTTTTAGAATGGGTTTGTAAATAAAGTTAGTGGGTTGGAAGGGGCTCTTTCCCCTTCGTACCTGCATGCCTCCTGGGCTCATGCCCAAGGCTCCGAGGTTTAAGCCGTGCTCAGCCTGTTCAAAGCCTATGCCAATGGAAGACCCTCACGTCTCCTGTTTAAAGTGCCTTGGGGAGTCTCACCAGGCCGAAAAGTGTAAGATCTGTAGGGCCTTCAGGCCTCGAACTAAAAAGGAGCGGGACTTTAGACTTAAGCAGCTCCTTCTGGAGGTGGCCCTCAGCCCAGATCCTCCTTCGGCACGCCAGGTTCTGGCACCGAGTGCCTCGGTACGTACTGCCCCAGCTGCACCTTTGAGTACTGCACTGCAGGGAAACTCTAATAGAGACTCACGGCACCGGTCCTTGTCGGCACCATGTCCAGTGCAGGCACCTCGGTTCCATTCACTGAGCCTGGGACATAAGAGACCTTGCAAGCCGGACGGGGCTGCCTCTCGACAACAACATCAGGCCACCGGCACCCCATTTGTCAATTTCCGACTCGCGTCCGGCACCGGAGCAACCAAAGGTGTAAGTGCCTTTATCGGCACCATTGATTCCGGTACTGAGGGAAGAGCCATTGAGTCCGGCGCGTACAGGCTCCCCAGGCCACACTGTGTTTGAGCCGGACTTCCACTGACGCCAGAGACATTTGCTACAGCAAGGGATCTCATTGGCCTTACAGAACCGGCACTGGCTCAGGCTCCGGCACCGCATCCTGCCCGTGTGATACAGTCTAAAGGCAAACCAGCCCTAATACGTCCACCAACTCCGAGCGTGAACACTCAGCACTGCTCCCAGTCTAGGAGCAGGTCCCGGCATTGCTCGCAGTCCCAGTGCCGTTCTCTATCACGGCACCGGTCATACTCGCGGCCCAGATCTTACTCCCGGCACCGTTCTGCCTCAAGGCACCTCTCTGGACCTCAGTACTTCTCGGACTCCTGATGCCGCTCCCGGCACCGGTCAGAGCGCCGATCCTATTCAAGGAGTCGCTCCCAGCACCGCTTCCGCAGGTGATCTTCATCGCGATCCAGGTCTGGACCCCAGTACCGACATGACCATCGGCACCGTTCTAGATCCCGATACCACTCCCCAGCACTGCATTGGCACCGCTGTCCTGTGGTTCGGCACCGTTCTCAACAGAGTCGGCACAGGCACACTCTGCACTGCCCTGGCCCTCGTGCTCTGCCTCATGTTCCTCGCAGTCGGATGGCGCATCCCACGTGGCCTATCCTGCACCAGGCCAAGCAGAGGGTAACCTGAGTCAATGGCAGGATGAAGCTCAAGACCCTAGCCAGCAACTACACAATGGTCCTTCTACGTCCCGAGGGAGTACTACTAAGCCCAAGGGGTACCATCCGCAGCCTCCCGATCAGCCCATTCAGAGCTCTGAGTACTGGAGGCCAACATCAGTCGACTCCCTCAAGGGGGTGTGGAGGCATCTACACCTACCCCAACGCAGGCCCCAGACCCTGGCATAATGGATCCTGAGCATCAGGACTCCTCGCAGCTGGATCTACCACAAGATCAGTTAGCCCCTGTAGCCTCCTCCTCATCTTCTCCAGATGAGGCAGTGGCAGGGACGATGACCTCAGGTTCCCTTCTGATAGACCTACGTGCTCACCAAGATCTGCTACATTGGGTGGCACATGGACCTCCAAGCGGAGGAGATAATGGAGTTGGAGGACCTGGTGGTGGACATCCTTTCAGCTGATGCTCCATCATGGGTAGCATTACCCATTAGCCATATCATCCAGGCCAACGCCAAGACTATATGGCAGACCCCGGCCTCTATCCCACCTACGGCCAGAAGAGTAGAGAGAAAAAACTCTGTTCCCTCTAAGGAGTATGACTACCTGTATACTCACCCTCAGCCCTGTTCATTGATGGTGTCCTCAGTGAATGCAAGGGAATGGCATGGTCAACAAGCTGCAGCATCCAAATCAAAGGACGCCAAGTGCCTCGATCTGTTTGGATGCAAAATTTACTCAGTGGGGGGCCTTTAGCTCAGAGTCGCAAACCAGCAAGCACTTCTGAGCTGTTATGATTATAACTTGTGGAGCTCCATGGGTAAATTCAAGGAGCTGATTCCATGAGAATCTAGGGATGAATTTGGAGATTTAGTAGAAGAGGGCAAAAAGGTTGCTAGGACCTCCTTACAGGCCTCCTTTGACGTAGCTGACTCTGCGGCTAGCACCCTTGCGTTGGGCATCGCTGTACGATGCACCTCCTGGTTTCAGGTATCTGGCTTACCGCCAGAGTTGCAACAAACCCTGCGGGATCTACCATTTGATGGGCAGGGCCTATTCTTGGAGAAAATGAATTCTAGTTTACAGAGCCTAAAAGACTCCAGAACCATCATGTGCTCTCTGGGGATGTATGTCCCTGGTACCCAGCGCAAGCCTTTTAGACCACAGCCTCAAAGGTTCTACCCTCTCCCCATCGTCCAAGGCAGGACTTTTACAGGAGACGTGATCGAGGCGGCAGAAAGAGATCCACTGGCCACCAGCCCGGTCAGAACCAAGGCCCTCCTAAACCATCATAGGAGCCTAGACAAAATTTTTGAAGGTGCGCCCAAGGACGGCGTACCACTCTCTATCCAGGATCCTTTTCCTCCATTTTGAGATCATCTCTCCCATTTCCACCATGCTTGATCCCTTATAACTTCAGACCGATGGGTTCTTTGCACGATGTTTGATTCGCCCAGACATCATCCACTCCATCTTCCTGAGGTGGGGTTTCCCCAGGTCAACCTATTAGCCTCACGCAACAATCGGAAGTGCCAAGTGTTCTGTTCTCTACAGGGACACTCTCTGGGATCTCTATCGGACGCTTTCCTACTCCCGTGGAAAGACCGGCTCTTCTACACATTCCTTCCATTCCCGCTAGTCCACAAGGTCCTGCTCAAGTTACGCAGGGACAAGGCACACGTGATTCTGGTCGCTCCAGGATGGCCCAGGCAGCACTGGTACACCACACTCCTGGAGCTATCGGTAGAGCCCCCAATCACACTCCCCCTGTGGCCGGACCTGATATCACAAGACCACAGTCGCCTCTATCATCCCGACCTGCAATCCCTTCACCTTACAGCATGGGTGCTGCATGGCTAACTCGATCAGAGTTACTCTGCTCTCAATTGGTGCAGCAAGTTCTATTAGGCAGTAGGAAACCCTCTGCTCGGGTTATATATCTGGCCAAATGGAAGCGATTCTCCTGTTGGTGCAGGGAGTGTGCCATGCCTCCATTGTAGGCGTCAATTCCTTTCATCTTAGACTACCTCCTATTCCTGAAACAGCAAGGCCTGGCAACATCATCTCTCAGGGTGCACCTGGCAGCCATATTGGCTTTCCATCTGGGAGAATGTGCTTCCTTTGTCTTCTCCAACCTGATCATTGTTAGATTTCTGAAAGGTCTAGATTGTCTCTACCCACCAACACGACAACTGGTCCCAGCATGGGACCTAAACCTCGTCCTCTCTAGACACATGGGGCCCCCCTTTGAGCCGATGACCACCTGTTAGCTCCTTTATCCATCTTGGAAGACAGCCTTCCTTGTAGCCATCACTTCAGCGAGATGCGTATCTGAAATCAGAGCCCTCACATCTGAACCACCGTATACCTTTTTTCCCAAGGTGGTATCAGCTTTTCATGTGAACCAGGATATTTTCCTCCCGGTCTTTTATCCGAAGCCCCATGCCACTTGAAGTTCGTAGGGCCCTCACCTTTTATATCAAGTGCACAAAGCCGTTTAGGAAAACAACCCAGCTTTTCGTTGCAGTGGCCAAATGGATGAAAGGCCTACCAGTCTCCTCACAGTGCATCTCCTCATGGATCACCTCTTGTATCCGCACTTGTTACAATTTGGCCGGTGTCCCGACCCCTCGTCTCACAGCTCACTCCACGAGGGCCGAGGCCTCATCGGCCGATTTCCTAGCTCACATTCCGATCAGAAGATCTGTAGAGCTGCAGTTTGGTCATCTGTACATACCTTCACCGCTCACTATGCATTAGTCCAGCAGTCTAGAGGTGACGCTGCATTTGATTCAGCGGTTCTACACTCAGCGATAGCTCACTCCAACCCCACTGCCTAGGTAAGGCTTGGGAGCCATGTAATTGGAATTGATATGAGCAAGCACTCGAAGAAAATATGGTTACTCACCTTTGTAAGTGTTGTCGTCGAGATGTGTTGCTCATATCCATTCCAAACCTGCCCTCCTTCCCCACTGTCAGAGTAGCCGGCAAGAAGGAACTGAGGGGGTGCTCGGTTGGCTGTGGTATATATCCAGTGCCATGAAGGCGCCACTCCAGGGGACTCCACAGCCGACCCAACCCAGGTGTTGCTAGGGTAAAAATTCTCTGACGATTGTGCACGCAGCGCATGCACACTTAATTGGAATGGATATGAGCAACACATCTCGAAGAACAACAGTTGCAAAGGAGAGTACTAGTCTTTTTCTACATCTGAGGGAAGAAGGGCTTAATATCTTCTCCAGCTTGGACAGGAGAAGAGCCTTCTTGTTGTGCATAAGATCACTGTCTATCTCTTTAGGCATCTGATGAAATGCAATGTCATAAGGTGACTATAGTTGCTGTGTAACTGGATGGTTTTGCTTTAATATTTGTTTTGCTCAAGTAGAAAGAAAGTCATGTTGAGTGATAAACTGCATCCTTAGCAATCAGGTCTTCCATAGATACTCTGTTCAATATGTCACCATCTCCTCTTTGAAGTGCTGCGTCCTTTAGGCTACTTGCTCTCTCAAAGGTTTCTGTTTTATAAAGTTTCTTATCTTGAGTGTTTTTCCTCAAGCAAATAATGTAAAAGGATCAATCACTGGAGGACACGATTGCTCTGATGGGTATAGAAGCAGGTGAACATGATGCTCTCTGATCAGGTTCAGAGTCTGCTTTATATCCTGGGTTCAATACAACTCTCATGTGCAAATTTGACTTGGTTGTGTATTTTTCAAAGAAACCCCTATAATAGAGTATTGGTGGCACATCACCTAAACAAGAAAATTCATCCAGTAGCTGTCAACACAATTAATCACTTCTGGCTGCTTCTTCCAGCATCACAGAATTGTGCACAACACTGGTGACTTTTGCATTTTTTTGGTTTCTTGACAAATAACACATATTTTCAAAGTTTATGGAGAGTCATTTTCTTTTTGATGCAACCTTTAAGATGCTTACATCCTCCATGTTTTCAGATTTCGCATCTTCCCTGTAGAGGTAAAATTTCCAAAGTATATTGCTAACATTACCATCACTACTATCACCATTTTTCATTTTGTTTAAGTATACAAACTTATGCTAACTTATATATAAATTAGATCTATCGGTTAGTATAAAAATGGCTATTTTTGCTTAGTGAGCACTTTGATTGAAGCCCATACGAAGCTGTGTATTGTCATCTCTAACACTAATACTGACCTGTGCGTAAGGGTCACTGTGTTTAAAAGCTAGTTTCTAGCATATTTAGAAGGCTAGTACTGCATGCACAGGCAATTACAAATTTATAATCTTCTACCAGGCAGACTAGTTGTTGCATTGTATGTACAAAAGCTTACAAATGGCAAAGCATTACATTAAAAATTCACTTACATTTGTACCCACTGTGCAGTACAAACTGTGGGCATGCAATCTACTGCTACTAGTGCACAACCTTCAGTGTGAACTATTTGATCAGCAGATTTCAATTGAAAATGTAGAAAACGATTATCATTTGTGAGATACTTTGACAATTAAGAATGTGATGTGAAAACATTTCATGTTAGTATATTGCAAAATGTTGATATTTGGCATTTTTGCCACATATTAAAGAGCTACATCATTTCTGAAGAAAAATTAATAAAAATCCAATAAAAAATAAAAAACCAATAAAAATCTTTTAATACATTATTTAGTAGCTTTGATCAATAAACACTATAATAAGGTGTTGAAATTAACTGAAACAGTAAAAACTGTGGTTATAGTCATGTTGCAGTATTTTTGGAACTGTGCAAAAAAATGACACTTTCTCATTTTGGATGCCACTGTTTCACCTCACCTACAGGCTTACAGCACCATTTGGCAGCAACACATCATATGTCATCTAAATGCATATAAAAAAAGCTTTTAAATGGTATATATGGGTATGTGTAGGATGGGTACATTAAACTCCCAAAATATGGGTATTTTTGGAGAATTGTCATATACCTATGTGTAGTATGGGGTTGGAGATAGTGTTACGTTGAGTTCCTCCCTAACCAGCAGTGCAAGTAGGCTGGTATTTATAGCTGGTACAGCATACTGGAAAGACACAACAGCAGCCCCACAGGAGGAGAGGGCTGTGGGGTGGGGCTAGGGGTTCTGCTCCTTTCACCGCAAGGAGGGGCAGCAGGGAAAGGAGCAGAATGCTGGCAGCTCTTCCGGCAGATTTACTTCCCCCAACCTCACTCCCCCTCTCCCTGCCGCAGGCAGGGGTACTGCTGTAGTATGAGGAAGGTTGGAGACGCAACTCTGTGCCTGGAAGGGCAGGGGCGGGGCTGGGAGTCTGCTACTTTCCCCGCTGCCCTTCCCAGCAGGGAAAAGAGCAGAACTCCCAGCCCTACTCTCTGCCCTTCCACAGAGCTGCATCTCCGTCTGTGTACCACAGCCCTGCCAGAGGAGAGGGCTAGGGGATGGGACTGGATGTGGGGAAGGACAGATAGAGCGTGGGGGCCCCAGGCTGGGAGTGGGGCAGTGAGAATTCACTTGAAGGGTCACGTGGGAAGGTCACATGCCTACCTTAACTGTTGGCCCGCCCTGTATCGGTAAGACATGGATTTTACTTGCACCCCTGTCCCTAACCCATCTTCCTCTCCTCTGGGTAACAGCTTTCCATTGACAACTAAAGTAGTTAGTTTTGTAGCTGAAGTGGTAGGTCTGTGCTGCAGTGTTGGAGGTTTAGGGTTCAAACGCTGTTGATGATGCGTAATTGGGGAGGACTGTTAGTTGTACATAATAGAACTTATTTTCCTTTAAAAAGAGAAAAGCCTAGGAAATTTTGTACCAAAAATATGTTGTGTTGTTTAGGAGGTTTCAAAATTAAACATTTGAAAAATAGGAAATGCTAGATATAAGGTTACATGTGCAACTTTAATTCTGCCCCCTTGTGTATAAGTATTATGATACAGTCCTTAATTATGTGATCACATATTATTGTTTTCTATAGGACTCCTGCCTCATTCAGTTCACTGGTTGGCAGAATTCAAGTTGCATAGGCACCATTAAATCTGATGTCTGCTAATTGCAAGAGCTTGATTTAGCAACCTAAATAACAACTCTTAGGTGTTTTTTTTTTTAATGTAATAAATTCTGTATGGGAGACCAAACATAAGATTTTATTTCAGTAACAATATGGGCTAATACATTTTTCTATAATATATTTGTATAAAGCAGCTTTCTCACTCAAGGTACCTCAGAGCATTTTATTAAGCAAGGTGACTAGATGCTGCTTGTGCAGAAAGATTTTGGAAACCTGATAGCCATTATACCCTCCAGAATTGGTGATACGCAGCTTTGGACACTAAAAATCTGTTTTAATTGAGAGAGTATATGTTGGCCAAGATATCAGGATAGCTCCTACTCATTTTGAAAAATTGCCTTGGGATCTTTAACTTGCATCTGGGTGCTCACCAGAGATGGGTAGAAAGGACCATGGCTGTTCACTTTCATGTAGTGTTTAAAATTCTTCCAACTTTATAATTTAGTTAAATTGCTGCAACCATCCTTTTTTGGAGCCGATGCATATAATGTTGAATGAGAAAAATATTGCATTGAAAATAAATGCAATATGCATAAAACACAAATGTATTTCACATGTTGCTTATTTTTATGTTTTAGGTTAATTATTCAATTTTCAGATGACACTTTTTTTCTTCAAAAAGTGTAATAATAAATTAAATGTGAATATAATGTAACTGTTTTTTCTTTAAGGGTACTGTATTTTAATGCAGTGTAACCTTTATTAAATATTTCATATAAAGTTGTCATAAGTATGCACAAATAGTTGTGATTGTAATTTGAGTTTTAGTAATTGTTCTGAAACTCTGATTACTACCTAACACTCATACGATTATAATTTTATACCAATGGTTTTCAACCTTTTTTCATTTGTGGACCCCTACAAATTTTCAAAGGGAGGTGTGGACCAGCTTGGAAATCTTAGACTTAGTCTGTGGACCTTGAGTGGACCACAGACCAAAGATTGAAAATCACTGTTCTATGGTAACAACAACCTTCCATGGACTTGTTAACATTAACAAGTCACCGGGACTGGATAGCATCACGCAAGAGTTCTGAAAGAACTCAAATGTGAAGTTGTGTAATTATTACCCAGGGTTTGTAACCTGTCCTTTAAATCGGCCTCTGTGCCCAATGACTGGAAGATAGATAATGTAATGCCAATATTTTTAAAGGGCTCTATAGGTGATCCTGGCAATTACAGATCGGTAAGTCTAACGTCGGTACCGGCCAAATTAGTTGAAACAATAGTAAAGAATAAAGTTGTCAGACACCTAGAAGAACATAAATTGTTGGGCAAAAGTCAACATGGAAATCATGTCTTACTAATCTACTGGAGTTCTTTGAAGGGGTCAACAAACATGTGGACAAGGGGGATCTGGTAGACATAGTGTACTTAGATTTCCAGAAAGCCTTTGACAAGGTCCCTCACCAAAGGCTCTTACGTAAATTAAGTTGTCATGGGATAAGAGGGAAGGTCCTTTCATGGATTGAGAACTGGTTAAAAGACAGGGAACAAAGGATAGGAATTAATTGTAAATTCTCAGAATGGAGAGGGGTAACTAATGGTGTTCCCCAAGGGTCAGTCCTCGGACCAATCCTATCCAACTTATTCACAAATGATCTGGAGAAAGGGGTAAACAGTGAGGTGGCAAAGTTTGCAGATGATACTAAACTGCTCAAGATAGTTAAGACCAAAGCAGATTGTGAAGAACTTCAAAAAAATCTCACAAAACTAAGCGATTGAGCAACAAAATGGCAAATGAAATTTAATGTGGATAAATGTAAAGTAATGCACATTGGAAAAAATAACCCCAACTACACATACAATATGATGGGGGCTAATTTATCTACAACGAGTCTGGAAAAAGATCTTGGTGTCATCGTGGATAGTTCTCTGAAGATGTCCACACAGTGTGCAGAAGCGGTCAAAAAAGCAAAGAGGATGTTAGGAATCATTAAAAAGGGGATAGAGAATAAGAAGGAGAATGTATTATTGCCCTTATATAAATCAGTGGTTTGCCCACATCTTGAATACTGCATACAGATGTGGTCTCCTCATCTCAAAAATGATATACTGGCACTAGAAAAGGTTCAGAGAAGGACAACTAAAATGATTAGGGGTTTGGAATGAGTCCCATATGAGAAGAGATTAAAGAGACTAGGACTTTTCATCTTGGAAAAGAGGAGACTAAGGGGGGATATGATAGAAGTATATAAAATCATGAGTGATGTGGAGAAAGTAGATAAGGAAAAGTTATTTACTTATTCCCATAATACAAGAACTAGGGGTCACCAAATGAAATTAATGGGCAGCAGGTTTAAAACAAATAAAAGGAAGTTCTTCTTCACACAGTGCACAGTCAACTTGTGGAACTCCTTACCTGAAGAGGTTGTGAAGGCTAGAACTGGATAAATTCATGCAGGTTAAGTCCATTAATGGTTATTAGCCAGGATGGGTAAGGAATGGTGTCACCTAGCCTCTGTTTGTCAGAGGGTGGAGATGGATGGCAGGAAAGAGATCACTTGATCATTACCTGTTAGGTGCCCCAGAGCGAGTGAACCTGGCATTGGCCACTGTCTGTAGACAGGATCCTGGGCTAGATGGACCTTTGGTCTGACCCTGTATGGCCATTCTTATGTTCTTATTACCCTTTAGACACAGTCTGCAGACTCCAGCTTGAAAACCACTGTTTTATACAGTTGAAATATTCTTTTTAATTAGATGGTTTGTTTTCAACTCTAAATATTTTCATCATGCTACTGCTTCTGTACTCCATTATTCACCACAGCCTAGCCTCTGTTGTAGATGAAGAGGGAATGTAGATTGCTCCACAAACATTTTCGGAAATGGTCACAGATTCAAAAGTTTTGATTGCACACATGCACAGAAGCTTATTGAAAATCTTTGATATACATGGTTTTTTATTAAAACCCAGGCTACTTGTTCTGAGACATAATCTCAAATCTGCAAAGCAATGAACATTTTCAGAACATTATCAATATCAATCAAGTGCCTCATTGATTTGAGGCTCATAGGATTTGCCATACCAGATTACAACTATCATCACAAGATAAAATTACACAATTGCCATGTGACTAAAGAAATGTGGTGCCATGTGAGATGAGGAACAGATCAGAGCTTGGATTAGTCAATCCCAAAACTTCTTGGGATTTAATCAATAAACTAATTGTAATCCAGAAAGACAATGCCAGCGACAAACTGAGCTAAAACAATATTTTTGTATATCTAGAAAAGTTGACCAAGATTTTCAGAAGTGACTGGTGATTATGGAAACCTCAGTTTCCACGTCAGAAACTCTAAAGAAGCGTATATTCAAAAAGTGCTGTGTATTCACCCTGTGAAAATCAGGCCCCCTTAAATTGGACATCCAAAAATTGAGACTTCCAAAATCACTACTCATTTTTGAAAATCTTGGCCATTAATCTTTTGTATACTGAGTAAGTAACATCTGCATTTTTCTCCAAAGCATCTAACTACAACTAGTTTGCACTAAATACCATATGCCTGCCTGTATATAACAATATTGTATTAAATAGCTAGGTATTGTGGGCGCTTTAGAAGTATCTAAGATAGATATATTATTGTGTAGAATAATAGTGGATATGCTACATGTATATTACATGGTCTTAGTTGTAAATATCTCCATAAAACAGTTTTTTAAAAAAACTTCAAACACAGGCACCTTAAACATAGTAGAATATTTAATTTACATGCAATATAGTAATTTTAAGTCTCATTTGAAATTCATTTTTGAAACACTTCCAACATTCTTATTACTTCCTGGCATGCTAAATGTATTTGAAAAATACACTGATAAGATTATATAGTTTAATGAAATAACTACATTTTAAAAATTGTTACTTAACTTGAATTTGGTTTGTGGTTAAATTATTTTGAGGAAGAGGTTAGAAGCAACACAGCAGGGCAGACAATATGCTTTACTGAAACAGTAGCTGAATTACAGATTACTATATCTATAGCCCCAGTCCTGCAACTAAATCTATGCAGGCACTGGCATCTGCCTGAGCAGAAACAGCTGCAGGTTCAGAGCCTATGTTTGTACTCAAATAGGTATAAGGCTGCTAACTTACCAAAAATGACCAGGAGACAATCAAAACAGATTCAGAATTATATTTTCCAGGTCATGCAGACAGATCTAAAACCCTTCTGGTTGTCATTTTCACTAGGAAACCTGGAAAAAGAATTCTATGCCTGTAGAATGAGAATAGCAATAATTTAAGGCTATACAATATGAAATTAATGGAAAGGTGTCAGGGTACGTGCCACAGTAATAGCTATTACTGAGGAAGTGGACAACGTAGTAATGACAGTTACAGATCTGGAGACTAAGGAACAGCATGGACGCCAACACAACAGCACTGCAAACACAGCAAATATCTATGCCATCTTCAAGAACCTGATAGGAGGAAAACTGAATATGTTTCTAAAATTATTATTCTCCTCTCTCTCCCTTAATCCGTAGAGTATCTTACACAAGACCTTTGGGTGGGGATAGAAAGAGGGAATTCCACTGTGTGTGTACCAACTCTGTGGCCAGTGAACTGAAAATTAATAAATACAAAGTTAGAAAAAATAACCATTATATTATTTGGAAAACATTTTAAATAGTTAAATTATGCTTTAAATATATGTACCAATATGGTTAACTCATAAACATTTCCTAAAATATATTTTCATGTTCAAAATGTATTGAAAATAGTTAACAGCTATTTTGTAAATGTTTAATTATAGAATCACTAAGTTACATTCTTAAGATGCACTAAATTACTCCTGAGGGCATTCTGTGCCAAAAAACGTAAAATTCTGAACACAATATTTTAAAATTCTACAAATGTTATTCATCAAATACATGTGGCGTCTGCAGCATGGCATTGGGGAGCACAGGCCACTGGCTACACATAGATGGGAGATCAATGTGCAACCTCTCCACCCCCTGGACACAGACTCAGAGGTGAGGCTGCACCCAACCCTGACACAGTGCAAGGACCCGGTCTGCCCGAGAAACGCCTCAGGGCGCTGCCCCTCTGTGTGGGCAGGCAGGCTCAGCAAGACAGGATCCAAATGTGAAGGGGCTTAATGTGGGGGGATCTAGGTGTGAGTTGAGAAGGTTCTGTGTGAGGCAGTGTGGGTGCAGGCGCTTCAGGGGGGAATCTGGATGCACAGGGGCTTGTTTGGGGGTTCTGGGTGCAATGGTAATGGGACTCTGCAGGGGGGTCTAGGTCAATGTGGTTGGGACTCAGTGGCAGGAGGCGATATGGGTGTGGGAGGATAGAGCTCAGCAGAGGAGTCTGGGTGTGGGAGGCCCAGTGGGGGATCTAGATGCTGGAGGAGTTGTGCTCAGTGGTGGAGGTATTCAGGTGCAACTGGTTGGGACTGATGGGGTGGGGATCTGCATGCAGTTGGCTCATCAGGTAGGTCCAGGTGCTGGGGAAGTGGGGATCATCAGGTGGGGTTCTGAGTGCAGGGAGGGGAGTGAGGCTAAGCAGGAGAGTCTGGGTATGAGGGGAGAGTTTTCAGAGCTTCCTACAGCCGGGGGAGAAATCTGGGGTTGGGTTTGACCTGGGCCTGGATGCTGTGCAGGGGAAGAGGAAGTCCCGTCCTCACCAGCCTTGCCAGGACTAGCAGCTGAGCTGATGCAGGGTAGAAGTCACCAGCCCAGTCTTCCTCGGTCCCACCTACTGCCCCACGGTGATTTATCTCTCTGCCAGCTCCCTTGGGTGCCTGAAACATACTCCTAGGGAGGGTTACAAGACCGCTCTTGTGATTTCCCTTTGCTTCCCCATGAAAGAGTCATTTTTCTGTGGGGAAGCAAAGAAATCTGTAAGGGATATAAATTCTGCGCATGTGCAGTGATGCAGAATTCCCCCCAGGAATAATTATGTTCTGTCAATTATATTAAAATGTCTGTATTTAAATCAGTTTTCTGAAGACTCATCTGTTGGCAGCGAAAAAATAGAACTTTTGATTCGTGTGCCAATATGATACACAAACTTTAATAAGTTGAACGTTCTGTAAACAAATTTATAGTTTAAATGGATGGTTAATACATTATAATGCTTGATTTTTAAGTAATGTGATACTACTTGAATTAAGACAGCAATCAGTGAATGAAATTATTTTTAATTCATTAGCCAAGAGTTAAATTCTTATGAAAATAAATGTCAAAGTTAATAATGCTGCCTTATTTTTCGATGGTTACAAAACATGGCATAAGTAATCCTAATCAGCCTGTGAAAGGGATGACTTAACACAACTGTTGATGCACTTGGAGTGAAACATCTTTATCAAGTTAATACAAGAAGCAGTCATGCCCTACTTGAATTACTCATTTATAATAGCTGAGCAGCAGCCTGCATGTGGACTTTGAAATCCTGGGAAAATAAGATGCATGCATGCATTCAACTGTCTAAAGGCTTTACTCTAGAGCAGCTGGGAAATGTTGAAGTTAGTTGTCAGCTACTAGCTGTTGTCTACATTTTTGGTCTTCAGGGAGATGTGATCAGTTTAATTACTGACCAACTTCACTATTACTTTAATGGTCCTGGATTAATGCAACCTTTGGACTTTATAGTTTCAAGAGGCAGTCGACCACTTAGGAGTCAAGTTACAAAATGATCATCTACTTTTTGCACATTTTTTATGCATAAATTCAGCTGACCTAAAATGACATATTTTTAAAATGCATATGTGATAATTATAAATTTTTCTATATTTACAATACTGTAAATGTTCACCACAATGTAAAAAATTAAACACGGTCCTTTGGGTTTATAGGTGAAAAGAAGAGAGCTGAGTAAGGCATAAGTGTTGCAGAAGCGATTTCAAAGAGCATTATCTGTCTGCTTGCTAGGGCTTGATTCTAGTCTCTTTGATAAAATGCATATCTTTTAAAAGGTATTTATTTACACTGAGGGCAACAGAATACAGTATATTACTCTGTTTTGGTAGATCACTTTTGTTGGATCTGCCCATTGGCAGGGTTTCCATAACCAAGCTCCCCGCATATGTAGTTGTTTAACCGATACCTTGCCTAAGCCATCTCGGATGTTTTTTTTGCTTGTGTTTTTGTCTACCGTACACCTTGATTGGGTTGTCCAATCAAGGATAAGCTTCCTAACTTCCTGTTCTTCAAGTGCTGGTCCCTATGTGTATTGCATACGTGGGTGCACATGCATGCTATGAGCCCAAGTTTGGACATTCTAAAAATCAGTGTCTGTTGCACCACAGATGTAGTGAAGGTCTCCTTGTACTCCAGACCAAGGACATAAGAGGCAGTGTGGGCTGATACCTCTCCACTTCTTTCTTACCGTGACATGGGCAGAGTTGGAATCACTGTGTCCACAGATTTCTCCAGCTTTTATCTTTGATAGCCTGTAAATAGATATTGTAGATAGCTTTTATAGTTTTTACATTGGTATTGTTAGAATGTTATAATATAGTTGGTATTGCTAGTTCTTTCCCCCTGCGATCTGGGACTATGCCCAGTATCCTGGGCTTCAAGAACTGTCTCTCTTGCCCTCGCTGCTTCTCCACAAGTGACAATCACCAATACTGTCTCTACTGCTTGCGGGAGCTGCATGTTGTTGGAATGTGCAGCATGTGCTGCTCATTTTCATTGCAAACATGCAAAGCTCATGAGCTTCAGTTAAGGAAACACGTTATGGAGAAGGCTCTGAGGCGTCACTTTGATCTGTGCCAGGGAGACTCCCCCTACAAACTGGCCCCATCAAATGAGCAGCGCCCCTCCAAGAACAAACTTAGGAGCAGAGTCTACAGCTGCTGAGTCCAAGAACTGTTCTTCCCAGGCTTCCTGTGAAAGTAGGGGGTACTTTCATGGTTGAAAGGACAGATTCCCCATAAAAGAAGCCTGAATTTGTTTTCTCCCACCCTGGTGGTACAGGCAGTCATGGATAGAGCAAGATCACAGTGTCCCAAGAACACTCTGGTTGACAAGAACTCAAAGAGGTTGGATCTCTTGAGAAGAAAGTCTTTTCTTCTGTGAGCCTGTAATTCTGTATAGCTAACTATCAGGCCTTGTTAACCAAGTATAATTTTAACAATTACTCCAGGGTGGCTGATTTTTAAGGACAAACTTCCCTCTGATAACAGAGCCCAATTTCAGTCCTTCAGAGGAGGGCAAGTTAGTGGCAAAGACATCCCTTCAAGCTGCAGTGGACACAGCATCCAGAGGCTTAGTCACTAGCATAGTGATGAGGGTTGAGTCTTGGCCTCACTCTTTGGGGTCCCCAGTGAGGTCCAGAACATCATACAGGACCTGCCTTTCAACGAGTCACATTTTTTTCAACAAGGAAATGTATGAGTCCCTAGACTGATTGAAAGACTCAAGGTCAACTCTATGGTCCCTGGGACTTTATACTCCCGCCCCAATGAGACAGCACCAGAGGCAAGTGTATTAGAACAAAGCCACTCTCTCCACAGACGTTCTACCACAAGTGTCCCGCTGAACCCTTGTGTAAATGTCAGAGGACTCAAGAGGCCTTGGTTTTCAGCCCCCTCTGCTACCACGACCTTTACCCATTCCCAGCTGTACATAAAGGTCTACTTTTGACCCTTCAGTCAAGATCCGTCCACCTGTATTGATGCCATCCACCTCTACCCCCCTTATTTTTGTGGGCTGTCTCTCATTTTTCTCCCACAATTGGGCCTCTGTCACAACAGACACGTGGGTCTTAGAAATTATACATCAAGAATATTCCATAGAGTTTCTCTCCCTCCTCCTTCTCAAACCCCCTTTCCTGTCCCCCTTCAGGGGCCACTCTCACAGGAGATGGACTCCCTCCTCCAGTGAGGGGCAATTGAATGAGTGCAATCTCAGTATCAAGGGAGATGGTTCTGTTCCTCTTCTTTCTTAGTCCTTAAAAAAGATAGAGAGTGTAGACCCATTCTGGACCTTCAACAACTGAACATCTTAATTTGAGAGTCAAAATTCAGGATGGTTACACAGGTATCAATATCATGTGGTTCATGGCTGTCAGCATGAAGGACGCTTATTTTCATGTAGATATTCCTCCGTCCCACAGAAAGCTCCTTTAGTTTCTAGTTGGTTAGGAACATTTCCAGTTCAGAATCCTTCCGTTTGGACTAACAGCAGCACCCTGAGTATTCACAAAGGTCTCCTCAGTTACGGCCGCCTAAATCAGGGTTACACAGTTTTCCCATATCTTGATATCTTTTTAAGGCCCGGCTTGACAAAGCCCTGATTGGGATGATTTAGTTGGGGTTGGTCCCGCTTTGAGCAGGGGGTTGGACTAGATGAGCTCCTGAGGTCTCTTCCAACCCTAATCTTCTATGATTCTGTGATGATTGGCTCCTAGTAGGTTGCTCCAGCCATGAGGTCAGAGTGGTGACTTTGTTCCTGCTCCATCTTCTAGCAATACTGGGTACCTGTGTGAACAAAGAAAAGTAAATTTTAACATACACAAAGACGATAAACTTCATTGGAACGACACTGGGCTCCATTTCAGCAAGAACTTTCCTTCCCACATAAAGATTTCAGTTAATGAGCCAGCTGATAGCGCAGATTATTTGCAGACCAAGGACTACAGTCAAGGTATGCCTTTCTCTTCTAGGTCACATGGCCTCATGCACGTATGTTATATCATTTGCCAGACTTCATCTATGCTGCCTATAGGCCTGGCTCTGGTTGATCTACTCACCAGACAAGGATCACATCAACACTAGAGTGGACTGTTACCACCTTGGTCATCACCTGTTTTACCTGGTGGTCAAATCTGGATTGAGTCAATCTGTCCTCTTATCAAGATCCACCCTTTCCCTGATCTCCTTACTTAGGAAGGGGGCAGAATCAGACACCCCAATCCAGATCCATTCCACTTAAAGGTCTGGTGTTTGGATGGGCACTGGAACTAGAATGAATTTGCTTGACAGCCGTCCAGGCTGTTCTTACTCAAAGTAGGAAAGACTTGACTGGAAACTGCCTCCTAGCTAAATGGAGACATTTTGCTGGGTCTAGGATAAGCAGCCTTCTTCACGTTCTGCAGGTATCCTAGTCACTTTAAATTACCTCCTGTTTTAAAAAAAACTTAGGTCATTTCATTAGCTCACTGCAGGACCAGCTTACAGCAACCAGTGCCTTCCTTTCTTCAGTGAACAGGCCATCTTTACTTAGCCTATGACAGTGAAATTCATGGAAGGCTAGTCAGGACTTTTCCTCCAGTCATCAAACCTTCACCTCAGTGAGACCTCAGTGTCATCCTATCAGCACTCAGTAGGCCTCCATTTGAACCCTTCTCAACATGCTCCATATCCCACCCATCCATGAAGGTAACTAGAAGGGTGAACAAGATGGGAGCCCTCATGGAAGACCCACCGTATACTGTTTTTCAAAGGAAAATCTCCATTTGCCTTCGTCCTAAATTCCTCTCCAAGGTTACTTCTGAATTCCATGTCAATCAAACGATCCATATACCTGTTTTATTCCCCAAACATCATACCTTCACTGAAGAAAGAAGACTTCATTTCCTTGATGTCAGATTTGTGTTGGCATTTGACCTGCAGAGGACCAAATCTATCAGAAAGTCACCAAGGTTATTTCTTGCCATAGCAGAAAGTTCAAAGGACAAACTATATCCTTTCAGAGAATCTCTTAATGGATTTCTGGGTTCACCATCGGATAGTATCAGTTAGTACATATCCCACTGCCTGTCGGATGAGCGCACACTCCACGAGAGCACAAGCTGCCTCTACAGCATGCCTGTAGGAAGTACCTACACTGGATCTATGCAGAGCAGCTACCTGGAGTTCCATGCACACAGTCAAAAGCATTATGTGCTGATTCAGGCCTCCACTGCAGATACAGCAGTGGGAACTACAGTACTTCAAGCATCTTTGTTGCTTGCATCTTTGTTGCTGGCATCCTTGCACACCCCCTCCAGTCTAAATACTACTTGTCAATCACCCATATGTGGAATACACATGGGGACCAGCACTTGAAGAAGAAATGGAGGATACTTACGTGTAACTGGAAGTTCTTTGTTATATGTGCTCTATATCTGTATTCCGCTACCTGCTCTCCATCCCCTCTGCTTCAAACCCTGCTGGATTCACTTTAAGAGGAGGAGCTAGAGAGGCATCAGCCTCTTATGCCCCTGGTCTGGAGCATGAAGAGAACTACTGCGTATGTCCAGGCAAATGGACACTTTGTTAGAATTTCCAGACTCATGTTCATGGTGTCCATGTGTACCCATGTGTATAATACAGATAGGCACCACACATCTGAAAAAACTTCCTGTTACGGGTACATAACCTCATTTTCCTTCACACAGTGTGGATCAGAATAGTAACTAAGGGCTTACCTGCACTGTGCTGGCGAAGTGCACTAGAAGAGCGCTGTAAAGCAATCTGATGTGCCGTGCCCTAACTGTCCTGTGTAGACCCTGTTGGTGCACTCTAAAAGGTAGCTGGTTCACATTAACATAGTCTATTAATGCAAACTAAGTACCTTTTAGAGTATGCAGTTAGAATGCAGCATGTTAGAGCACTTTACAAATCACAACCCTCTGGCATGCTTTGCTGCACAATGTAGACAAGCCCTTAAATTGTTTATTTCTCATTAGGAGGCATCAATCACAACTCCATAAAATAGGTTGAGTTCTGTTTTGCATTTGAATCAGTGATTCAGCCTCTTTATGTATGAAAAATATAGCATATCTTCCTCAAACTTACAGCAGTTATTTTAAGTATAAAATGCATTTTCTGAGAATTTACAAGTAAATCAATTGATTAGTTTGAGTTAAAATGAATGAAAAGCCATGTCCTTTAAGAAATTTATTATCACTCAGGTGCTTTTTGTCCTAAATGAGCTCAGGAATAAAATAGCACAAATCATTCAATCTTTCCTTATAGATAAATTAATTTTGTTTGAAGAAATTAGGTTGCAATTCAGCTAAATTATTAACAGTTTTTGTACTTAATTGTTATGATTACATGGCTAAAGATAGGATAATTTCAACAGCACAGGTAACACGTAAGTGGGTCCATTGTGATGTCAAATACTGAATCAATCATCACCACTTCTCTACAGCTAACTTGCAGACAACAATTCTAATGGTTGTAGTGAGTCAGTGGTATGAGGGAGACTGATCACATGTATTGAGTTCTCACTGATAGATTCCTTGATCCAACTGTCACTTCTTTTTAAAGGTTCCATGGCTATATGCTAGCTTCAGCTTCAATGCTTGAAAGGTTCCTCTGGAAGTGGGCTCCCTTTACCCCTTTAACATTGCATCAGTCTCATGAACACTACCCTTAGACTATAAATTAAAGGTCAGATTTATCCATATGATTTGGGGGTAATTACAATATATTTTTAAGTAAGCAAAGGAGGCACTACTCTGGGTTGTGCAAAATGACCTCACTGTACATTAAGTGGTATAGGCTGTTGTCTGACTTGTTGGAAAAGGTGTGTGCCCCTTTCAGGCTAGAGAGCAAGGGAGTGACTTTCTGCTGCAGCTGCAGACCAGGTTGGTGTGGAGGTGTTGACCCATCCCCCTCAGGTTACTGGAAGAGAGGGGAGACTATGTAAGTGCATGTCAGTGTAGGTAAAGCCGTCTTTTGTTTGGACCAGAGGTAACAGCACCCACCTTCCCACACATGGAAGTGGTGGAATACTGGGTTTTGTCAGGATCTGCTGTGGGCATTATGCAAGTCACTCCTTTCTCAGGGGGCTGGGAAGTAATTTTTCTCTCACCACCAAGTAGGCCAAGGCAAAGTGGGTTTTTTTGCCTTCCCCACAGCAGGTTTTGGGGGCTTAGTTGGGGCAAACATAAAACAGGAGTTAGGCTATGGTGTCGCAACTCATTACATAACTGTGAGGTGGATGTCCAGTGCAGGTACTCTGTATTGAAGGGATATAATGATTAGATAAAATGAATTGGTAAAGGATTTAAAGGAGATATTCTTTAAAGGAGAGGAAATGGGGGTGGGGAGGTTCAGGGCTCCTTTGACTAATACAGGAGAGAGCCACACCCTCATCTTTTTTGTAACCCCTTCCCCAATCCTCATTTGAGGAGGGAATAGTGAGGTCACAGCAGCAGTTGGCTGGGGACCAAGATGGGTAATGGGGAGGGTTGACAGAAGCCCCCTAGGTATATATTGAAATGATTATGGAATTATCTGCACTGTATCCTTTTATCTGCTGGGTACTCCCAGATTTTTAAGAATAAAGTTTTGTCCTATTTAAACCATATACAGTGTTTCCTGTCCTCCTTCCGGCATAGCCAGACAATGGCTGTAAATTAGGTCTGTCAAGTGATTAATCGCACTGTTAACAATACAATACCATTTATTTTAAGTATTTTTTGATGTTTACAATTTGCAGGAGATAATGCTAACTGCTTCTTGTTTACAATGTCATCTGAAAGTGAGAACAGGCATTCACGTGGCACTGTTGTAGCTGGCATTACAAGTTATTTATGTACCAGATGTGCTAAAGATTCATATGTCCCTTCATGCTTCAACCACCATTCCAGAGGACATGCTTCCATGCTGATGATGGGTTCTGCCTGATAACCATCCAAAGCAGTATGTACTGACACGTTGATTTTCATTATCAAAGTCAGATGCCACCAGCAGAAGGTTCTTTTTCTGGGGGGGAGGGTTCTGTAGTTTCACATCAGAGTGTTTCTCTTTTATGACTTCTGAAAGCATGCTCCACATCTCGTCCCTCTCAGATTTTGGATGGCATTTCAGATTCTTAAACATTGGGTCGAGTTCTGTAGGTATTTTTAGAAATCTCACATTGGTACTTTCTTTGTGTTTTGTGAAATCTGCAGTGAAAGTATTCTTAAAACGAACATGTCCTGGGTCATCATCCAAGACTGCTATAACATGAAATGTATGCAGATTGCGGGTAAAACAGAGCAGGAGACATACGATTCTTCCCCTGAGGAATACAATCACAAATTTAATTAATGCATTATTTTTTTAATGAGCATCATCAGCATGGAAGGCTGTCCTCTGGAATGGTGGCTGAAGCATGGACAAGGCATACGAATGTTTAGCATATCTGGCATGTAAATACCTTGTAACGCTGGCTACAAATGCTCTCTCGGCAGGTACAAGTGTGGAGCATGGAGAGAAAAAAGAGATGAAATTGAGTTGCATGAAGTAACAAAAAAAATCCATGGTATAATGCCCTGATATTGTATTATGATGATTGAATGATGATGATGATGTATCCTTATTTTCTGAGTACACTGTCATAATAATTAAACATAGCACAAATGTCATGACACAATGTGAAGACTTCCCACAGTGATTATTCCACTTTCTGTAGAAGAAGTGAGCCTTCAATATCTTTATCAGTGATTTAGATTATGGCACAGAGACTACACTTATAAAGTTTGTGTATGAAACCAAGCTCGGAGGGGTTCCAAGTACTTTGGAAGATAGGATTAAAATTCAAAATGATCTGGACAAACTGGAGAAACGATCTGAAGTAAATAGGATGAAATTCAATACAAACAAATGCAAAGTACTCCACTTAGGAAGGAACGATCAGTTGCACGCATACAAAATATGACATGACTGCCTAGGAGGGAGTACTGCAGAAACAGATCTAGGGATCATAGTGGATTACAAGCCTAATAAAAGTCAACACTGTCGCAAAAAAAGCAAACATCATTCTGGTACAGTATGTATTAGCAAGAGTGTTGTAAGACACGAGAAGTAATTCTTCTGCTCTACTCCGCACTGATTATGCCTCAGCTGGAGTATTGTGTCCAGTTCTGGGTGCCACTTTTCAGGAAAGATGTGGACAAATTGGAGAAGGTCCAGAAGAGAGCAAAAAAAAAATGATTAAAAATCTAGAGAACATGACCTATGAGGGAAGAGTAAAAAAATCGGCTTTGTTTAGTCTGGAGAAGAGAAGACTGAGGGCAGACATAACAGTTTTCAAGTACATAAAAGGTTGTTACAAGGAGGAGAGAGAAAAATTATTCTCATTAACCTCTGAGGATAGGACAAGAAGCAACGAGTTTAAATTGCAGCAAGGGATGTTTATGTCGGACATTAGGAAAAACTTCCTGTCAGGAATAAATTGCATAGGGAGGTTGTGGAATCTCCATCATTGGTGGTTTTTAAGAGCAGATTGTCAGGGATGGTCTAGATTATACTTAGTCCTGCCTTGAGTGCAGGGGACTGGACTACAAGACATCCTGAGGTCCCTTCCAGTCCTACAATTCTATGATTCTGCATCAGCCAGATGTTCAACATTTTGTTTTGCCTCCCTGATCTGCTGGGACCTGCCTGTAGTTGCAGTTTGTGTTGCCGTTTTCCGAGCAATGGGGAGTTAATTGGATTACAGTACTTGTTCCCTGCAGCTAGGCAGTAGGGAGTCAAGGAGCCAGAGTTGGAGTTTAGATTCTAGACAGGCAGTAGGGGAAACCAGAAATTTAGATCGGTGAGCTGGGTTGCCTGCAGAACAGTGCAGCAGCTGTAGCCAAGAGCTGGGGAGATCAGGCATTGATTCCATTGCATCAAAACTTCCTCCTTCCCTGGTTCATACGGGGGAAGAAGATGCTGAGTCGGACTGCCTGGAAAACCTCAATGTGAGTGAAATTTGGCTGCCTGGAGAGCATAGTGAGGGGAAAAAACCTTCCTGTAAAATAATCATGCTTGATAATCCACAATGAATTTTATGATGATTAATTTCAAGCTTGAGCCTAGTTTCTGTGGGTTTTTTTGTGGTGTTGGAAAATGGGACTAAAGGATATTTTTGATGATAGAAACTATTGGTATGGAATTTGGTGATGGATGTGATGGAATTTGGTCCCACTGTACAGAGAGTACACAGAACCCAGGCTAATAGTTATTACAAATGATTTTTCCCACTGAAAATACTGATATATCCATGGAAATTGGCTTAAAATGCTACTTTGTTTAGCTTGCTCAGAATTGTCACAGTACATAAAGACCTTGAAAATGAGTCCACTGGCCAGGATATCTCAATTCATTGGTATAATAATAATGTATCTTTATCTAAATTGCAGTGAAAATGAGATTTAAGAACCTTTATGACATAAAGGGTGTATACACAGTGGATGCATAACTGTGTATATTTTAAAATAATTATTGTATTAACATAGTTTGCTGGTAGCACCAAGATGGTCAGTTGAAACAGATACATTATTCCTCTGCATAAACATCTTCTAATCTCAAAATATGTCTGTTTCATTTCTAGGATACACTTTATACCACAACAATTGTACAGTGTTTTCTGCTGTAAAAAGCATGTCTGTAAGAAGCCCATTAATAGTACTATGTGGAACAAACATCAGTGAAGATTTTTCTAACTTAGACTTTTCTGGCACTTCAGATAGTTATTGGAAACCCTGCTCACTTTTCAAGTAATCTGTCTATTTTGGAAATTTGCTTTTCTGAGATATTAATGTTCATGTCTATATAATGGGCTATTTCAATATATAACCTATATTCGACATAGTATAATATCAAGGGAACTGTTTTAGAGTGGTACACACTACATGGCATAGCAGTAATTGTCTCCTGCCACCTAATTAGTTCTGTAGCTCAAGTGGTAGAAGTCTGTGCAGAAACACTGAAGGTTTAGGGTTCAAACTGCTGAACTTGCATGATTGTGAGTTGAAGGGAATTCCATACTTGTACATAATATAATTTATTTTTACCTTTTTCCTTAAAAAAAAAAACTAGGAAAATAACCTTATGATCTTAATTTTACTCACTTGTGTGTGTGCATTCTTTTTCACTGTCTTTAATTCCATGGTCACATACTGTTTGTTTCAAAGGACCTTATAGGTGGAGAGATATGAAATACAGTATCAATAATAATCTTTAAAAAAAACCTAATGATATTCAATAATAGGTTTTCTATAAGAATATGGCATAATGCACAGGTACATCATGATGTGGAATAAAGCTTTTATTGACATTTACTTGGAATGATTTATATCACTATTACTGTCCCTGCCAAACAATGTGATCATACCAAACCTTTGCAAGTAAATTTTTATGCCACATTTTCACATATTCTTTATATATTCACTCAAACTATCATGTAAATAGGAAGAACAAAGCATATAAGGTGAATAATTTGTGTTTTGGAAAGTAATCAATCTGAAAGATTTTTTTGTTTAAAATTTTATTATATATATATATGCTTAAGGATTAATATATAAAATATACTCACTTTAGAGCTCAATCTAATATTTGGTTGTACTGTATAGCAAAATATCAAATGGGTATTTAAAAATTGTGCAGTTTCGCACTATATTTTCCTCTACTTGTAAGCTAAATTACCTTTTCAACTAAATCTATATTAAAGATACATAATGTTATCTGGCTGGAAATCCTAAACTATAAAAGACAACAAGTGTGGTAGCTGAAGTTTGTAAAGAGTAGTAGATTTTAAGTGTATTAATTAAACAATAATGCTCTGATATTGACTCATTTGGCCATAATGATTTGTCTTGCATGATAGTATACTGATTCAAATAGATGTTTAGAGTTTTCTAAGTTTTTTTTTATTATTATATTTCTCCTACTAAGTACAATTTAATACTTAGCTACTGATAGTGTTTATTATTACTGTTATGCTTTAGATCAAAACAAAGATAACATAGTTTGTTACAAAGCATCAAATAATTTGATCTTTGTACCTTGGCAATAACTAAAAGTAGTGGACTTAAGTTCAGATTTATATAGTGAATGAGTCTGAGTAGTTTTCTGTGCCATTAGCGGAACAAATTAAACTTTCACTGGTTGAGTGCATATTTCTAAACAGTGTAGTGTGGGAGGATTATCAGCCAGTTAGTCTTATTGTTTTATTGGTAGCAGAGCAGTTTTAAACCAAATTTTCCCATGTCAGAGGTACTGTACTAAAAATTCCAGAAGTTCTGCTAAGAAATTTATGAAGTGGTATGAAAGTAAATTACTGAAGATCCATCAAAGCAAGTATGTTATTAATTGACAATTTATTGACTTCATCCTCAGTGCTAGTTTAAAAGAAAAAATAAGATGAGGTTTCAGATTACACTTTGAAAGCTGTGTGAGGTCTTTTGTAAGATATTTCAGTTAAGCTGTAATTAATTAACTTAATTAAACAAATATTAGTAAAAGAGTAAAAACACACTTATTCTTATGGATCTATAAAAGTGGTAGTCATGGGCTTAATATAAATAGCTAACGGAAAGTGTGAATCTGGGTCTGTTTAGGACAGAATGCAACACTAGTTATCTTTGATCTTCTGAGAAATGTAGTTCTTTCTCAAGTAAATTTCCCATTGACATCATCGATTTATTGACTAAGAACTTACCCTCCAGGTTAAGTTTAGTAATATACTACTGTTCATCACACTAAACTATTGCAATAAGTCTAAGTGGGTTTAATTCAAACAGCATTGTCATTTACTTTCATTGTTTATTACTTTACCTTACATTGTGTGGGCTGTGTATTACAGCAGAAAGATTCCATCCCATGATGTATTCTTGTCTCTTCCACTTACTTACGGACCTTGTCTGTTTCACCTAACTTCTTTTGTATATCAATTTATGTATAAAATGTGCTATTTCACAATCTACTTCAAAGGAGTGTTGTGAAACTTCAGAATCTCATTTGGAATGTACAACATGGAGTGTGGAATATTATGAATGAGTGTACTTGTGTCTTTAAGCATTAGTAAAACTTTGATATAAAAAAATATTTTTACACAATCCAAATGAGATTTTCAATAGTGGCTAAATAAGTGAAGCACCTAACTCCTCCCACTGACTTTCAGTGGAAGTGGGGAACCTAACTGCGTTAATCATTTTTGAAAAAATCCCATCTCCAGTCTTTTTGATTCATCTGTAATTTAAATACGTCGTCTCTTGAATTTGTATGTATATGAAGATGCATTATAAATTTGTGCTCTGCAAATACATTTTCTTATTAGTAGAAATCCCCAAAGCCTACTTCACATAAGACCTGATCAAATGCTTACTGAAGTCATTAAGAGTCTTACCACTGACTTGAATGGATGCTGTACTGGGGGGCTCCCAGCAGCTTGCAAGATGGGGCTGAGAGAGCTCATTGAGTATGACTCAAAGTGCAACTTCTTATGAAAATATTATGATAAATAAAAAAAATTAGAACAACAACTTTTAATACATTACAACACTAATAATTCTGGAATAAAATCTCTTTTATCCTGGAATGGTGTCTCCATATGGGGATCAACTCCAGAATATCTGAAGCATGATATTTTATTCTGCTATGGTTATGCTACTCAATTTCCCTATAAAGATACGCCCTTCAAGGTTTATCTAATCAGAAATATTGTTATTAGCATAGACAGTATCTAAAGGTGTCCTTCCCTTTTTAGTTAGGGTCTCAGAGCAACCTTAAGCAACTGCCTTAGTATTTTTTTAAGTCAGCAGTGATCTAAACATTTTCATTACTAATGTCAGCTTTATCTCCTTTGCAATTTTGTATATGCTTTTCAAGTACTTTTCCATGTAAAAATCAACTTTTGAAATGCTTTGCTGACTTCTACAATTCAAAGATTTCCTAAATTAATTAGGGCTGTTGATTAATCACAGTTAACTCATGCAATTAACTCAAAAATTAATCACAATTAAAAAATTAATCACAATTAATTGCAGTTTTAACTGAACTATTAAACAATAGAATACCAATTGAACTATATTAAATATTTTGGATGTTTTTTCTGCATTTTCATATATATTGTATTCTGTAATTGAAACCAAAGTGTATATTATTTTTATTACAAATATTTGCACTGTAAAAATAATAATCAAAAGAAATAGTATTTTTCAGATCACCTCAGACAAGTACTGTAGTGCAATCTCGTTGTCCTGAAATCGCTTTGTCGTGAAAGTGCAAATTACAAATGTAGATTTTTTTTGTTACATAGTGTTTTGTTCACTCAGTCCTACTTCTTGTACAGCCAATCCCTAAGACAACCAAGTTTGTTTCCATTTACAGGAGATAATGTTGCACTCTTCTTATTTACACTGTCACCAGAAAGTGAGAACAGGCATTTGCATTGCACTTTTGTTGCCAACATTGCAAGTTATTTACATGCCAGATATGCTAAATGTTCGTATGCCCCTTCATGCTTTGGCCATCATTCCAGAGGACATGCTTCCATGCTGATGATGCTCATTAAAAAAAATGTTAATTAAATTTATGACTGAACTCCTTGGGGGAAAATTGTATATCCTCTGCTCAGTTTTGCCTGCATTCTGTCCTATATTTCATGTTATAGCAGTCTTGGATGATGACCCAGCACATGTTGTTCATTTTAAGAACACTTTCACTGCAGATTTCACAAAACGCAAAGAAGGTACCAATGTAAGATTTCTAAAGATAGCTCCAGCACTTGACCCAAGGTTCAAGAATCTGAAGTGCCTTCCAAAATCTGAGAGGGACAAGGTGTAGAGCATGCTTTCAGAAGTCTTAAAAGAACACTCCAAATGCGGAAACTACAGAACCTGAACCACCAAAAAAGAAAATCAACCGTGTGCTGGTGGCATCTGACTCAGATAATGAAAATGAACATGTGTCGGTCTGCACTGCTTTGGATTCTTATCGAGCAGAGCCCATCATCAGCATGGACTCATGTCCCCAGGAATCGTGGTTGAAGCATGAACAGACATATGAATCTTTAGTGCATCTGGCACACAAATATCTTGCAATGCTGGCTACAATGGTGCCATGAGAATGCCTGTTCTCACTGTCAGGTGACATTGTAAACAAGAACTGGGCAGGATTATCTCCTGCAAATATAAACAAACTTGTTTGTCTGAGTGATTGGCTGAACAAGAAGTAGGACTGAGTGGACTTGCAGGCTCTAAAATTTTACATTGTTTTATTTTTAATGCAGGTTTTTTTGTCCATAATTCTACATTTGTAAGTTCAACTTTCATGATAAAGAGACTGCACGACAGTACTTGTAGGAGGTGAATTGAAAAATATTATTTCTGTTTTTTATAGTGCAAATACTTGTAATTAAAAATAAATATAAATGAGCACTGTATTCTGTGTTGTAATTGAAATCAATATATTTGAAAATGTAGAAAATATCCAAAAATATTTAAATAAATGATTTTCTATTATTAACACTGCAATTAATTGCACAATTAATTTTTTTAATCGCTTGACAGCCTTAAAATTAATGCATTGCATAATATATAACTGAGTAAAGATATTTCTTCCACAGTATTTGCTATGTTGTATTTGCTCATGTTGCAAATATAAAAAAGGTTTTATATCTTAATAATTAAGCAATTAGCAACATTGCTGGACACAGGACAAAAAATTAGGAAGCTGTAGTTAATCTGTGTTATTTAATATCACAAGATTCTATTTTTCTAAACTGAAGGAACATTATGCAATGTATTAATGGCAGTTTATTGTAGTTTGAAGTATGGTTCTCCATCTTGTAGTGCAAAAGGTTTATTCAGTAAAAGCTCAGCTTGATTGTGTGTACCAGGGGTGGGCAAACTTTTTGGCCCAAGGGTCACGTCAGGGTTGCAAAACTGTATGGAGGGCTAGGTAGGGAAGGCTGTGCCTCCCCAAACAGTTGGCCCTCACTCCCATCCAACCCCCTCCCACTTCCCACCACCTGACTTCTCCCCTCAGAACTCCCAACCCATCCAACCGCCCCACCCCCTGACTGCTCCCCTCAGAACTCCCAGCTCATCCAACCGCCCCCCCACCTTGTCCCTTGACTGCCCTCTCCTGAGACCCCCCCAACCCTAACTGTCCCCCAAGATCTCACTCCCTATCCAACCCGCCACTCTCTGTCTCCTGACTGCCCTGCCCCTATCCACACCCTGTCCCCTGACAGGCTCCCTGGGCCTCCCACTCCTATCCAACCCTCTCATTCCCTGTTCCCTGACTGTCCCCACCCCGAACCTCCACCCCATCCAACCGCTCCCTGTTCCCTGACTGCCCCCTTGGATCCCCTGTGCTATATCCAATGCCCTGGCCACCTTACCATGCCATCCTGGCAGCCGCACCACCAGCCGGAACCAGACATGCTGCCACACTTAACTGCAGGAGCTCACAGCCCCGCCACCCAGAGCGCTGCCGGCATGGCGGTGTGGCTGCGGGGAAGGGGGAATAGTAGGGGGGGACCAGGGTCTAGCCTCCGGGGCCAGGAGCTCAGGAGCTGGTCAGGATCGTCCTGCGGGCCGGATGTGGCCCACGGACGATAGTTTGCCCACCTCTGGTGTATACTGTGGTCTTGATTCACCAATGTGTTTCCACATTTATGCTGGGATACTCCATTAAAATGAATTAAATTACACCAGAAGAATACTGGAATAAGACTGAACAATGAATCAAGCCCTATAGATCTTTGATAATTAATTTTATTTGCATATGTAAATAATTTTAAAAAAGACATGAACTTTGTGAGAGCTCTTCTAGGCACAGCTGAGGAGAAGGGTACCTCATCCTCTCCAGTCTCTTGGCTCTCAGCACCTTCTTGCCTCAAGATATCACGTGAGGAAAATGCTTGAGAAACCATTGTGGGGTGAAATCTCTAACCCATCAACTCTTCTGTTAGTTTTGGCAAAATGGTAAGAGAACTTGCTTCCCTTTGCATCCTGCTTGAACCTTATTATTCACAGATTGGAGGCCTGCATGTGCTAGCCAACTCGGGCTTGGGCTGTGGGGCTATTTCACTGCTATGTAAACTTCCAGGCTTGGGCAGGAGCCCAGGCTCTAGGACTTTGAGGGGTTGGAGGGTCCCAGTGCTCAGTCTCCAACCCAAACCTGGAAAGCTACATAGCAATGAAACACCCCTGCAGCCCAAGTCCCGTGAACCCAAATTGGCTAGCACAGGCCAACCATGTGTGTCTAGTTGCTGTGTAGACATGCCCTTTGAGTCTTAATAGCAAAGGGAGAAAATTCACCCAAGAAAGATACGTGTTGAGAATAAAATAAGATTTGGTGAAACTAACTATATTTAAGTTAATATATGTTAACTAAAGCTGTGGGCTGAGAGATAAAGGAGTAAAATTTCATTCTATAGTAATAGGAATCTATAGTAGAATTTTTGTAGTTTATTATTGCTAAGGCTACATTTTAGTCACGGGTATTTTTAGTAAAAGTCACGGACAGGTCATGAGCAGTAAACAAAAAATCGCGGCCCGTGATTTGTCCATGACATTTACTAAAAATAGTGGTGACTAAAACTTGAGAGGGGCTGCCAGGGGCCCTGTAGGTGCTGGGGTAGGGTGGCCTGGGTGCTGGGGGGGGATGGCTGGCGGCGGTGTGTGGCCCAGGATCCCTGCTGATGCTGGAGATTGGGAGGTTAGCGGAGCCGGTAGGCTCCCTACCTGGCTTCGTGCCTCCCCCCCCCCAGTAGCAGAATTTGGGCATGGGAGGGGGCAGGGGATTGGGGCACAGGATGGGCTCTGGGTGCGGAGCAGTGGGCCAATGGGAGCAGGGTTTGTGCCCTGGGCGGAGGCAGGACACAGTGCTGCCTGGCCACAGCTCTGCTTAGCAACTGAGCGAGGGGAGTGTCACCGCTTGCGGGGAGCCACCCAGGTAAGTGCTGCCCAGAGCCTGCCTCAGTCCTGTCCCATGCCCCAACCCCATGCTTCCTTCCCCTCCCACACCCAAACTCTTCTGCTGTGGGACGGGGGGGGGGCGAGACTGCCTGAGCAGTCTGAGCCAGGTGTACTGGCCGCCGGAAAGTCACAGAATCCGTGAATTCTGTGACCTTTGCGACAAACTCACAGCCTGCAGTGAAAGTGACAGTCCTTAAAAGAAAAAATCTATAACTGGAGAAGCTACTTTTCTAACATTAATCGCCACATGCATCTGAGAGCAGGATGGAGCCACAGAATTCATTAGTAATATAAGAGCTCCTTTACACAGGTAAATTAAATTTCCATTGAAGGCAATAGAGATGCTGGTGTACTTCCTGACAACAGAATCTAGTGCCCACAAAAGTTCCTTTAGAACCAATGTCAGTGCTTTGTAAATCACATGGTTCAGTATGTTGCCTGCCAGTAGATGTTACCATTGAAATTTTCATGATCCTTGAATTCTTGGCTATTAATTTCACTCTCTGTTTCCCACCAAAGAGCATCCATGAGTTAATGGACAGTTGCACAGATTTTTCCAGATTCTGATGAGGGGGAGCTTCTTTCTGATAATATTTAAGTTTTCAGTGTGGCTGAGGGGAGGGACACATTGGGAATGCACATCTGAAAGGTCATATATCCACTCATACATGTTTACACAAACAAAATGTTACTTTTTGTCTTTAAGATTGTTGTATCTCCTTGAAAATATTACACCATTCTTTTTTCTTTGTAAATGTCCAGACCAGAATTCTTTATTTCTTCTATTGTGTTTCCTTGTCAACTGCTCCTGGTGCAGTCTCTCTAGGGGTCTCAGCTTCCTTGTAACTGGTCCCCTTTAATTTGCTTACAATTAGACCAGTCTATAAACTCCTACCCTAAATTGAGTCAGTCATCCCTTAAACTTCAGGGCTTGCAGTCTTCTTTTGTCTCCTCCATGTCAGTTTCTGAGAGTGAGCCTGGTGTGGGGCTGTTATCCTTTTGCTACCCTTTCTGCCTCACTTTTCCTCTTTGTCCTGTCTTATTTTCTTTATTGGACACAGGTGTGGGTGCAGCCTCCACAATTGGCAGTTCTGGCCTGTAATCAGGGAAGACTCTCCTTTCCCATCTGCATGTGCTCAGTATGGGGTTTGTAGACCTCATTACATTCCTCTGTTTATTCTTTGTAATCTTTTTTACTCTGTTAGCTCTCTGTCCTCCCCTGTTTTACTGGTTGGATGTCTCTGGTTTCCCATGGCTTCCTACTTCTCTTGGTCACTTGCCTCAGTGTTTCCTTCCTATCTATTTTGGTTCCTTTCCATACCCCTCTAGTCCTTTGTGCTATCTCTGTTGGGAACCTGCAACATGAAACTTAATTCTTTGGTAAATTTTACTCTGGAGCCCATGGAACAGAGCAAATAGGCTATCAGCTGCTAAGTTCTACTCTGTGGCTTTGCCCTGTGTGGATGACAGGTTGATAAGTGAAACTTTAACAAATAATTAATTCCTTTTCAATTTGGATATCCACTGTGCTATGCATAACGAATGGGAACACAGAGCGGGTGAAAGAGGAAGTGATGCTAGTAGGATGTCAAAGTAAAGACATGGGCTTGCAGGCAGGGTACAGTGCTTCTTGCAGGAGAGCCAGCCAGATAAATCTCTGAACAGTTGTATGTAGATCCAAAGAAGTACTTAAAAAGTCCTTTTAAACTCCATTTACAATGTGGTATACTAATCCAGAAGAGATACTACCACACTCCATTTCTTCTCAAATGCCAAAATTCAGTATTTTATTTTGAATTGCACCATGTTTTAAGCACCAGAAACAAAAGCTGCACCACTTTTCTAGGTAAGTTAATAGTGTTAGAAGAAAGTACATTTATTATAACCACTACTTTCTTAGTGTATGTGCAATAAAAAAAGTAAAGAAAACATAAACTACTGTTTAGTCAACTGGAACTGCTAGAGATAATGTTACCAGAAGATTAATAGCTTTCAGGGAGTTAAAAAATATACAATACTGCACAGATTCATTAAATGTTTAGGGTTCTTTTGGTATTGTATATCTATTATTTGATTGATTTTTTTAAAACTAAATCAGCTGGCAGACAAAATTAAATAACAATGTGTGATGGGGGCTTTCTCATAAGATAGATACTCACATTTAGAAAGCAAGATGGGGGCAAAAAGATGTTTCCTCTTTTACTGAATTTCAAGTTTTGTAGCCAGAAAAGTAAAATGTGATATAAAACGATTAAATACAGTACAAATCAAATTAAGCCACCCAAGCTGGAGTCTCTAGACCACCCAAGTCTTAGACCACACAATGGACCAACAAGAGTCAGTTGCCTGGAAAAGATGGCCTTTCAGAAAAGGTTGAACAAATTGTGCTACAAACCTTGGAGATATTTAAAGTGGTTTCTTCAGCTAGTAGATCATCTGTTGGAGGTGGTCCTTATTGCAAATGTCTGTATGAACATGTCCTCATTGCAGTGCCAGTGATCTTAATTCTACTATTGTTTCCTTTGGGAGTGAGAAAAAATTGGTAATTTTAGCAGAGTTTTTCCCAAACAGAGGTCCCAAGTCATGAAAAATGTGTGTGGTACCCTTTGTGTGTGAGATTTTGAATTGGAAATAATTGATGGATTTCATTTTCAAGACTTCAGGTGAGAAATCAAACCCAAACTCCCACAGAGAAAAAACTTTATCTCTTTAGCTATCCAACTCCTTTCCCAGTTGTGAAAAATAAAACATGAAATCCAGAGGAGCAATAGACTATCAGGCTACAAGACAGGACAACAGGACAGAGGGCATGGGAATTGTAGAGAGAGAAGCTAAATTATTTATTTTTTGCTTTGACTTAGAAAAAATGATTGCTTGTTTAAATGAGACACTTAGAAAAATGATGGAACAAATCAAGAAACTAAAGTTACAGGAAAACATCAAGGGCTCTACTTTCCAGTTGCCGGATATAAATAACTACATCATCATAAGTTTTTAGATAATAAACATCATATTTTAACAGTAAAACATATCTAACAGTAAGTTCTTAATCTTTCTGAAGTAAGAATTAAGGTTGTTTGGACTTGAGCATGTTTTTGGGAAACGGGATGTGTGCATTTTAGATGGTTGAATATTGAAGTGGAAAGGGAGCTTCCTGAGAAATCTGAGAGCGTGTTTGGGTATTATGATGTTTGGATAATAGGGTCTGTGAATTGAGGTTAATCTGCATGTTAATGTTGGGTGCTTAACTATTGAGTTCCTAGAGTTTTAGTGATAGGAAATGCACATGAGTAACCTTAATTATAAGTTAATACTTTTTTTGGTTTTGGTTTTCGGCATTTTTTGTGGTGAAATATAAATGTAACTTCCAAGGCTTCCATTGTATAACTCACTGTTCCTGTGAAACAGTTGTGGGTGTCAGATTTGGGCTATTTTTATTTACCTGATGAAACATCTGAGGATAGGTATACACTGGTGTTAATGTGCTGCAACTTATCTGTATGTTGAACATATGTACTTGCTGTTTGATTTAGGGAGGGTTGGGAATTCATTAGCTGGAGCGAAAGACAGAAGATCTTCAGAACAACTGAAATGTTTTTTTTTTACTCACTGCGCTTTTATCTCCTTTTCCTCTTTCTGTATTTCACTCTTTGTAATACTGTTGTGGTGATGCTGATGCTGATGAGGCAAAGCTTGGAACAAACTAGACTATCCATTTTTCTGTTGTTTGGCTATTAAGTATAGCAATCAAGTCTTTTATGTTTTTTTTTTTAAATCAACAAGATAGGTACTACTAAAATACTAATAGATTATTTGGTAATCCTGCGTGCAGCATATTTTGAGTATTTCACCCCCTTCATTAATTTTCACCTAGTTTCATATTGATGGTAATTCACTGAGAATCTATGTAAGCAGATTCTTGACAGGCAGTATATAAATGGGAAATTTCTGGTTGAGGGTTTTGTTAACCTGACATTTCATGGTTTCGCCTCATAAAACTGGCAAAGGACTCTCTGCACGGAATGTTAATGGGGTGAAGTAATGAATGCAGGATGGGATGTAAGACATGAGCAAGCATAAAGTCCATACTTCAAGGTTCTTGGGGGAGGTCCTTGCAGACAGTAGCTTTACTAATAGATAAAAGCAGTGGGAAGACTTTTAAAGCCAGCACTTGGATCCTCTCCTTCCCCTTCTCCCCCCGCATCCTCCTGCAACTCAGGCTTTGAACCTAAGTGGTGGTGGTGTTATGAATATAGGAAAGTCTTTAAAGTAAAGCCATAGACATTTAATAATTTGGTCTTGCTGAAAGGGGCATAGTTGAAATAAACAGCCTTAACAGAATCTTATAGCTTAATCTTTTTCTTCAATGTGATAGTCTGTGAATGGGATTTTTTTTTCAGTGGCATTTGTATGTCTTGATGACCATTAAATATTTTAAGAGAAAAATGTCATTTTCTTTTAATAAAAATGTTAGTGCCTTTACTTCCACTTTAAAAATACTATTTCAGAGAGCATCAGGAACAGCTAATTTGAAACACATGAGTTTGTCTCTCTCTTTGGGGAGCATTTATTGAATACTTTTCCTTAGCATTCCCATACAACATATAACAGAGAATATTTAGGGTGAGTGCTCTTTGCACAAAAACACATATGCTTTATTAATAATAATATGAAGATCTCAGGTTTTTTGCAAACCTCCCAATGCTCCTCTGAGTTAGAGATGTCATAATATACACATTTAACAAGTATACTGAGCTGTAGAAAAATTGAATTCTCAAGATGACACAGCTAGTCAGTATCAGAGGCAGGGGTAGATGCCAAGTTACTGATTTTCAAGAGAGTTTGGCAGCCAGGCAGATGAGTACAGCACCACATGATCATGCAGTTGTCCCTGGTTCAGTATCCGATGCCTGATGGGAAGGACACCAAAATCAGGATACAAGAGGCAGGTTAGCAGGAGAGGTCCAGTAGATGGCATTCCTTGGCCTAAGAAACAGAAGAAAGAACTTCATACAGGTCTGAAATTGTTGCTGTTTACATTGGGTCGGAAGACTAAGAGATGGACTGTAGACCAGGCTGGAAAGGAATGTGTGAAGCAACTGATAATAGATAAAAATAAGTTAGTTAGAACTGGCATGACACATTTCTTTTTGGATATAATGATTTATATATTAGATAAATGGGACTGCAGTACGGTAGATAATACCTGGTTTTTTTTTGTTAGCGCCTCCATTCTTCTAGGCATAATTCTGTGCTCTCAATGAATTAAAAACACATTTTCACAATTTTGTACTCTTAGTTAACTTATGCTTTTTCTTGACAATATTGGAAAGGGTATAATATTAAGGATCTTAATGTTTTCAGAATTTTGAGTAACATATAGTTAATATGCATTGCCAGTTCCTTTGGAAATATTACTCTCTATGATGCTTCAGGAAAATGCAGTGACTTGGAAAATCAAGCTTTACCATAGATTCAACATGAAATCAGGCTTACTGGCTGTAATTGCCAGGATCACCCCTGGAGCCTGTTTTAAAAATTGGCATCACATTAGCTATCCTCTAATCATTTGGTATGGAAGCTGATTGAAATGATAGGTTACTCAGACTCAGACTCAGACTCTAGGACTGGAAGGGACCTCGAGAGGTCATCGAGTCCAGTCCCCTGCCCTCATGGCAGGACCAAATACTGTCTAGACCATCCCTAATAGACATTTATCTAACCTTCTCTTAAATATCTCCAGCGATGGAGATTCCACAACTTCCCTAGGCAATCTATTCCAGTGTTTAACTACCCTGACAGTTAGGAACTTTTTCCTAATGTCCAACCTAAATCTCCCTTGCTGCAGTTTAAGCCCATTGCTTCTTGTTCTATCATTGGAGGCTAAGGTGAACAAGTTTTCTCCCTCCTCCTGATGACACCCTTTTAGATACCTGAAAACTGATATCAGGTCCCCTCTCAGTCTTCTCTTTTCCAAACTAAATAAACCCAATTCCTTCAGCCTTCCTTCATAGGTCATGTTCTCAAGACCTTTAATCATTCTTGTTGCTCTTCTCTGGACCCTCTCCAATTTCTCCACATCTTTCTTGAAATGCGGTGCCCAGAACTGGACACAATACTCCAGTTGAGGCCTAACCAGCGCAGAGTAAAGCGGAAGAATGACTTCTCGTGTCTTGTTTACAACACACCTGTTAATGCATCCCAGAATCACGTTTGCTTTTTTTGCAACAGTATCACACTGTTCGCTCATATTAAGCTTGTGGTCCACTATGACCCCTAGATCTCTTTCTGCCATACTCCTTCCTAGACAGTCTCTTCCCATTCTGTATGTGTGAAACTGATTGTTCCTTCCTAAGTGGAGCACTTTGCATTTATCTTTATTGAACTTCATCCTGTTTACCTCAGACCATTTCTCCAATTTGTCCAGATCATTTTGAATTTTGACCCTGTCCTCCAGAGCAGTTGCAATCCCTCCCAGTTTGGTATCATCCGCAAACTTAATAAGCGTACTTTCTATGCCAACATCTAAATCGTTGATGAAGATATTGAACAGAACCGGTCCCAAAACAGACCCCTGCGGAACCCCACTTGTTATACCTTTCCAGCAGGATTGGGAGCCATTAACAACTACTCTCTGAGTACGGTTATCCAGCCAGTTATGCACCCACCTTATAGTAGCCCCATCTAAACTGTACTTTCCTAGCTTATCTATAAGAATATCATGCGAAACTGTATCAAATGCCTTACTAAAGTCTAGGTATATCACATCCACCGCTTCTCCCTTATCCACAAGGCTCGTTATCCTATCAAAGAACGTTATCAGATTAGTTTGACACGATTTGTTCTTTACAAATCCATGCTGGCTATTCCCTATCACCTTACCACCTTCCAAGTGTTTGCAGATGATTTCTTTGATTACCTGCTCCATTATCTTCCCTGGCACAGAAGTTAAACTAACTGGTCTGTAGTTTCCTGGATTGTTTTTATTTCCCTTTTTATAGATGGAATCTCCCCCGTCTCCCATGATTTCCCAAAGATAATAGCTAGAGGCTCAGATACCTCCTCTATTAACTCTTTGAGTATTCTAGGATGCATTTCATCAGGCCCTGGTGACTTGCAGGCATCTAACTTTTCTAAGTGCTTTTTTACTTGCTCTTTCCTTATTTTCTCTTCTAAACCTACCCTCTTCCCGTAAGCATTCACTATACTAGACATTCCTTCAGACTTCTCAGTGAAGACCGAAACAAAGAAGTCATTAAGCATATCTGCCATTTCCAAGTCTCCTGTTACTGTTACCCCCTCCTCATTGAGCAGTGGGCCTACCCTGTCCTTAGTCTTCCTCTTGCTTCTAATGTATTGATAAAAAGTCTTCTTGTTTCCTTTTATTCCCATAGCTAGTTTGAGTTCATTTTGTGCCTTTGCTTTTCTAATCTTGCCTCTGCATTCCTGTGTTATTTGCCTATATTCATCCTTCGTGATCTGACCTGGTTTCTATTTTTTATATGCCGCCTTTTTATTTTGTAGGTCACGCAAGATCTCAAGGGTAAGCCAAGGTGGTCTTTTGCCAAATTTTCTATCTTTCCTAACCATCGGAATAACTTGCTTCTGGGCCCTTAATAGCGTCCCTTTGAAAAACTGCCAACTTTCCTCAGTTGTGTTTCCCCTCAGTCTTAATTCCCATGGGACCTTGCCTATCAGCTCTCTGAGCTTACCAAAATCCGCCTTCCTGAAATCCATTGTCTCTATTCTGCTGTACTCCTTTCTACCCTTCCTTAGAATTGCAAATTCTATGATTTCATGATCACTTTCACCCAAGCTTCCTTCTACTTTTAAATTCTCAACAAGTTCCTCCCTGTTGGTTAAAATCAAGTCTAGAACAGCTTCCCCCCTAGTAGCTTTTTCAATTTTCTGAAATAAAAAGTTGTCTGCAATGCAGTCCAGGAACTTATTGGATAGTCTGTGCCCCGCGGTGTTATTTTCCCAACATATATCTGGATAGTTGAAGTCCCCCATCACCATCAAATCTTGGGCTTTGGATGATTTTGTTAGTTGTTTGAAAAAAGCCTCATCCACCTCTTCCGCCTGATTAGGTGGCCTGTAGTAGACTCCCAGCACGACATCTCCTGTGTTTTTTACCCCTTTTAGCCTAACCCAGAGACTCTCCACCCTTCCGTCTCCTATGTCCATCTCCACCTCAGTCCAAGTGTGTACATTTTTAATATATAAGGCAACACCTCCTCCCTTTTTCCCCTGTCTATCCTTCCTGAGCAAACTATACCCATCCACACCAACATTCCAGTCGTGTGTATTATCCCACCAAGTTTCAGTAATGCCAATAATGTCATAGTTGTATTTATTTATTAGCACTTCCAGTTCTTCCTGCTTATTACCCATACTTCTTGCATTTGTATAAAGGCATCTAAGATACTGGTTTGATCTTGCCTCCCAGCTTCGCCCTGACCCTCCTTCCTCTCTGCCATTATAGCCCGTGCTCCCTCCTGTTTCCAACCCATCTCCCAGGTCTTGTTCCCCACTTACCTGTGGGCTTTGCTCACCTGTCCCCGTCGAACCTAGTTTAAAGCCCTCCTTACTAGGTTAGCCAGTCTGTGCGCAAATAAGGCCTTTCCCCGCTTCGAAAGGTGAACGCCATCTGTTCCTAGCAGTCCTTCCTCAAATAGCATCCCGTGGTCGAGGAAGCCAAAGCCCTCCTGGCGACACCATCTTCGCAGCCAGGCATTCACCTCCACGATGCATCTGTTTCTGCCCGGACCCCTACCTTCAACAGGAAGAATCGAAGAGAATACCACCTGCGCTCCAAACTCCTTAACCCGTACTCCCAGAGCCCTGTAGTCACTCTTGATCTGCTCAGCGTCACACCTCGCAGTATCATTTGTGCCCACATGGATGAGTAGCATGGGATAGTAGTCAGAAGGCCGGATAATTCTCGACAAAGCCTCTGTAACATCTCGGATACGGGCCCCTGGCAGGCAGCATACCTCCCGGGATGAACGGTCAGGGCGACAGATGGGTGTCTCCGTCCCCCTCAGCAGAGAGTCTCCAACCACCACTACCCTACGTTTCTTATCAGTGGTGGCAGCAGACCTCCCAGCCTTAGGGGTACGAGGCTTCACCCCCTTCACTGTTGGGGGTGATTTCTTCTCTCCTGTATCAAGAAGAGCATAACAGTTATCTTTTACCACAACAGGAGGGTTCGCAGCAGCGGTGGAGCACTGCCTGCTGCTAGAAGTAACCAGCTGGCTGTGTCCAACCTGAGCCTCCTCCTCCACTGGTGTGTCAGATACACCCTGAGGCATCTCCTCCTCCACTGGTGTGTCGGTAGTCCTGTCAACTGGGACAGCACCATCAGCTGTCTCCACATGGATACTGTCCAGGAATTGCTCATGGACATAGATGTTCCTCAGCCTGGCCACCTCCTCCTGTAGCTCTCCCACCTGCTGCCTGAGAGATTCCACCAGCAGGCACCTTTCACATTGGATGCCACCCCCAGCCTGGATATCAGTAAGTGGAAATTGCAAATTACAGTCTTTGCAAGCCCACACCAGAATCTGGGTAAAAGCATCCATGCTTTGGTACTCTGTCTGGCTACAGGCGCAGGTGGAGGAGACAGAAGCAGTGCTGGCACAGGTGTTGCGGGTCCTCCTCACCATTGTAAGCCTCCCTTTGTCAAACTCTCTCAAATTCCCGTCTACAGTTCCTTGTCCGCTCCTCTCTGCTGTAAACAGAAAGGTTTTTGATGTGGCTCAGGTTATGGGTTCAGGGGACCAAAGGGTCACAAATGAGACCAACAAGGGACCCCCCCTCCCTTCCTACTCCCCTTCCAAACTCCCTTGCAAAACTCCCTGTTAGCAGCTCCTGTTCGTTTACAGACTATAGTTAGTAGATCTGCAATTTCACATTTGAGTTACCGGGGGGAGGGATAGCTCAGTGGTTTGAGAACTGGCCTGCTAAACCCAGAGTTGTGAGTTCAATCCTTGAGGGAACCACTTAGGGATCTGGGGCAAAATCAGTACTTGGTCCTGCTAGTGAAGGCAGGGCCTGGACTCAATGACCTTTTGGGGTCCCTTCCAGTTCTATGAGATAGGTATATCTCAAATTATTAAAACAATTAATTACTTCAGAACTCTTGGCTGAATACCATCTGGTCCTAGTGACTTATTACTGTTTAGTTTATCAGTTTGTTCCAAAACCTCCTCTAATCACATCTCAATCTGGGAAAATTCCTCAAATTTTTCATCTAAATCTCCCTCACATCGTCACCCATGAAGACCGATGAAAATAAATCATTTAGTTTCTTCACAATGGCCTTATGGTCCTTGAGTGCTCCTTTAGCATCTCAATCGTCCAGTGTCCTCTCTGGTTGTCTAGCAGTTTTCCTGCTTCTGATGTACTTAAAATTTTTTTTTGCTATTATTTTTTGAGTCTTTAGCTAGCTGTTCTTAAAATTCTTTTGTGGCCTTCCTATTTATATTTTTATACTTTATTTGCCAGAGTTCATGCTCCTTTCTATTTTCCTTCCTAGGATTTCACTTCCCCTTTTTAAAGGATGCCTTTTTGCTTCACACTGCTTCTTTTACTTTGTTGTTTAGCCAGGGTGGCACTTTTTTGGTTCTTTTCTATGTTTTTTAATTTTGGGTCTAGATTTAAGTTGAGCCTCTATTACGGTGTCTTTTAAAAGTTTCCATGCAGCTTGCAGGGATTTCACTTTTTGCACTGTATCTTTTAATTTCTGTTTAACTAACCTCATTTTTGTGCAGTCCCCCTTTCTAAAATTAAATGCAACAGTGCTGGGCTGCTGTGGTATTTACCTCACCATAGGGATGTTAAATTTAATTATATTATGGTCGTTATTACCAAGCGGTCTAGCTATATTCACCTCTTGGACCGGATTCTGTGCTCCATTTAGGATCAAATCAAAAATTGCCTCTTCTCTTGTGGACCTCTCCAGGACTAGCTGCTCCAAGAAGCAGTCATTTAAGGTGTCAAGAAACTTTATCTCTGCATCCCATCCTGAGGTGGCATGTGCCCAGTCAACATGGGGATCATTGAAATCCTCCATTATTATTGAGTTTTTTATTTTAATAGCCTCTTTAATTTCCCTGAGCATTTCACAGTCACTATCACCATCCAGGTCAGGTAATATATGCCTACTGCTATATTCTCGTTATTGGAGCTTTCTTTCACACATATTCTCACATATTCTTTCACACATAGTACTTTGTTTCACATATAGTGCCACTCCCCCACCAGCATGACCTGTTTTGTCCTTCCAATATATTTTGTACACTGATATTACTGTATCCCATTGGTTGTCCTCATTCTACCAAGTTTCTATGATGCTTATTATATCAATATCCTCATTTAATATGAGGCACTCTAGTTCGCCCATCTTATTTAGACTTTTAGCATTTGTATATAAGCACTTTAAAAACGTGTCACTTTTGAAATCCTTCTTAAATCCTCTCTTAAATCCTCTCCTCTCCTCTCCCTTCTTAAATCCTTCTTAAATCATCTCCTCTTTAATAGAACATAGAGAATTTCCATTAATAGATTCTCCTCTAAGGGATGTCTCTGTCCAAACCACGTGCTCCTCTGCATCTGTTAGCTTTCCCCAGGCCTTCATTTAAAAACTACTCTGTGACCTTTCTAATTTTAAGTGCCAGCAATCTGGTTCCGTTTTGGTTTAGGTGGAGCTCATCCTTCCTGTATAGGAACTCCGTCCCAAAAGTTTCCCCAGTTCCTAATAAATCTAAACTCCTCCTCCCTATACCATTGTCTCATCCATGCATTGAGATCCTGCAATTCTGCCTGTCTAACTGGCCCTGCGCGTGGAACTGGGCGCATTTTAGAGAATGCTACCATGGAGCTCTTGGACTTCAATCTCTTACCTAGAAGCCTAAATTTGGCCTCCAGGACCTCTCTTCTGTCCTTACATATGTCATTGGTACCTACATGTACCACGACTAATGGCTCCTCCCCAGCACTACACATAAGTCTATTTAGATGTCTTGAAAGATCCACTACCTTAGCACCCGCAAGTCTCTATGTGGTTCTCCTGGTCATCTCAAACCCAGTTATCTATGTTTCTAATGATTGACTCGTCCATTACAATCATCCTTTTTATTCATTTCCAAAAGGTAAACTGCACTTCAGTTACTAAACTGTAATTTTAAAATGGAAGCTCAGACAATGAGACATTCCAAATATCTGAAATGACTGAATTTTGTTTTGTTCATTGCCGTTTCAATTGAACGGAAAAAATATTTTTGGTCTGTAATATATAGAGAGCTTCATTTAATATGAGCTTTCAGAATTGAAGGAAGCTAAAGCAAGTGTAAGGTTGGTTCAGACTGACTGATAGGATTTATACATTCTTGTGGGAGTAAAAGCCTGAAAATACAAGTTGATCTAAAATGGACTTCCAGTCATTAACAATGGTTAATCTGATTAAGTCTGAGATGAGTTGGAGTCATTTACTACTACAAGTGCTTGAGAAAGGTCTTCAAAGATTTGAGGGGAAGTTCTTACATACGGAACTCACTTATTAATTTGAATAGAAGCATGCAATCTGAAAATTTAATTTAGTACTGAAACTAAGGTAGTGGCCCTTTAAGGCTGGAGTAAATAGCCTGGGAGGCTAATTATATCATTCCAGGTGTCTGGAGAAGGTGAATGAAGGGCATAGGATTAATTGAAACAGACTTTGGATGAGAGGAAGATGGTCCTGAAGAATGTTAGTATCTGAGAAGAGGGAAAAGTAGGACAACCCAAGCCATTGTTCCTTTAAGGGCCCAGGAAGGAACCTTGTAGCAGGTAGTACAAAGCTCCCCTTTGTCCTAAGGGTCAGACTGATGATTGGAGTTATTAGACTTCCTTGAGAAGTGTCAAATGAACGGTCAGATGACTGAGTGGATGAATCAGAAAGGAGGCTCCAAGTCTAGTGAAGAGGTGCCTGCTGAGAGGAAGACTCATGCAGGTCACACAGCTCTAGGAGGGCTGTATAAACCAACTTTTGAACAGACCCCAACATCTTTTTTTATTTATTTATTTATTTATTTATTTATTTATTTATTTATTATTGACTAAGAAATTTGGATCTTAACAAAAAATTGACTACTCCTGGAAACCCTAAAATTAAGGGGAGAGTTTATAGGCAGGGGAGTCCAGGACTGAAATCATGCAGTCTTGAGAGAGAGCACAGCAGAGCCCTGTACCTAAGGCAGACTCAAAAGAGGGTGTGGGTTTTTTTGGGAGCTGGCTCTTATTTAATAAATTAGACCCCAGAAGAGGCAGGGAATATTGTTTTAAAGACTCTGGGTGTGAGTAGATGATTTCTGAAATTTAGAGGGAGATTGAGGCAGGGGATTGCAATGGAATACCATGTCACAAGAGTGCACACTCTGTGGCTGCATCATGCCTACAAGTATATAGATTAATTGTTACATTGTCTATAAAAACATTATACTATTTTGAGCCTTAAGCAGCTTGGCAATTACCACACACCACCACCCCTTGCAAATTTAGAAGGCTTATAAGGGAGTTCCCTGCATCCACAGGAATTGTGAGGCTTGTTTGGGCCTTCCCTGAGCTTTACGACGATGATGGAGGTCTCCAAGCCTGCACAGCCCATGTGAGCTTTAGCAGTTACTGGGGCAAACTGTTACCTCTCTCCCCTGCCCCCAAGGTTTAAGAGCTTGTTCTTGTCTCATATATTAAAACTGGATAATCAACTATCAAACAAGCCTATCCAACAGTTTTGCAAAGATCCTTTTAGGCTCATCAGAAGGGCCGCTGTGTTGTGCTAAGCTTAATAAGTCTTTAGCTTGTTTGCTGCGAGGGATCCCATGATCCTACTAAGGCTTGAGGATAGAGGGAAGCCTATGAGCCGCCAAGATTAGTAGTAGGTGAGTAGGTGTCTTGCAGTAGGATGATGAATCTCACAGAGTGATGCACCCAATTCTTCTTCTCCTCTCCCCCTTCCCGCATTCTCTCCGTCTCTACTCTTCCCTGCATTTCTGCTCCCCCAGGCTCTATGCTTTCCCACATACTTCCTCACACATTCACCACATACACATTCTAAGATCTCCAGGAAGTGTGCACCTTGGGAGGGCTGAAGAAGTATTTGGGCTAGCAAGGGAGTTGGGGTGGGGTCAGTACAGAAGGAACCTCTCCTTAAATGTATGGACCAAATAAACTTAATTTAAAATCACTCCCATTTTCCATTCTCATGTTTGGAACATACAATAAAAGTGTTACAGGAATTCTAACTGGCGACCACCACTTTCTTTAATATGTCTTCATTTCAAGTTAAGAGAGTTATGCCTATATGCATCAGATTACCTGCTTTGTAATTTTCTTTTTTTATATGCACTTGTAAGTGAGAGTCTTTTGATACCCTATCATATGATATTTGTATCAGATCAGTAAAATTGTCATTGTGCCATTATTATTTACAATCTTAAACTTTCAAAATAAAAATTTGACTAATTTCTTTCTGTGCAATAGATGTCTAGTAAACTACATTTAAATTCCTCTCCTTCTTTTAATGTTTTTTTAAATTGCAAATGACAAAGAAAAATATGAGGCCAAGTTCTAATAAACATTTATTTTTAAGATGTCAGAACAGAGGAACCCATTGTCTAATGTACTTCAAATTTGGCACAAAATTCTACCTCAGCCCCAGTCCTAATTACCAATTTTGAGGTGCTTTTTCTCTGAATTTTTTAAGGGGAGCCAAAATGGGCTTAAAATGGAAACTCCTTAGTTGCTGCTACTCCATAATTTGAAGTATAATTAAATAGTAATGAATTGGTTTCTTTACTTCCTTCATCTTTCGCAGTAAAAGTGGCTAATATCCTTATAAAGATGAACAGCTGTTTGGTTCCTACTGACTTTCTGGCTTTGTGATTTGATAAACCAAATCAGTAATAATTCTACTTCATTAAAATGTCAAAGGTCTAGATCTGTCTTTTGCATGATAGAGAGCAGACCTAAAGGCTTTAGAGCTGTCACTACTGTCTGATTGAATTATGCTGCTAATTTATGGACTTGTCTGTAGAAGAACTCTCTGGTGACACCAAATTCCATTGTTGACACCTTTCTTATCACATTCTTTTTCTCAACTACTTATTTATTTCTGTTTCTTCTCCTGTGGGGTCTGCTGAGGAGAAGGTAATGATAGATTTTCATATGCTGTGATGAACAATTTAACCAGTAGCTACAAGGATGACACTAGGAAGCTTAGGGCAATGCTTTAAAGTAGTATCAAATTAGTTTTTATTCTATTTTATTAGTGTAGTAGAGTGAGTAGTTTGTCATGCTTTGTTACTCAGTATGAAAAATTATCTTAGCCCTCCAGGTGGAGTACTGGCTTCTGTTGATTTTACTGTCTTCCTCAAAAGTTTTTAATGGGTTACTTTGTGGCATTGTTATATTTAAAATGTTTGTTTCTGCATGTTCTTGGTAAGATAGCGATGAAGTGAAAGCTATACTTGTGGTGATGAAAATGATTATCAAACAAATTACATTGAAAATGGGACAGTTTATTAAATTTCTGATGTCTTGTGACAATTTTTCTATTCTGAGTATATCATATGATAGAATTTGGTATCATTTTGCTTTTACTGTCTGCTAAGGAGACAGTGGTCAAATGATAAATAGCTTCTGTAATTGACAAATATTTTATTTATTTTGAAAAGTACCTACAGTCCTGTACTTCCATCCTAGAGCTCATGTCTGTCAGACCTTTTCCTTTTCATTTACATTCTAGTGAACCTACTAATATAAGATTACTAATTATAGTGAAAATGTGCACTCATCTCTAATATACACTGCTTTTACTGTTTTTGCAGTACTGGGTAATGATAATTTTAACATAGATATCCATCTGTATCACCAAGAATTGATTTTTAAATTTTCAATTCAGTTATGCTTGTGGTAATTTTCTTTGGAAATTAATAGAGAGTTGTATTTTTATCTTTTATAAATATTTTAATAGGATTGTAACAAAAAGGTGCAAAAATTGATAAATGACTCTATATCACACATTGCTGATGTGACCAAATGGATTTTAATTTTTTTTAGTTGTGGGGGAGGAAGAGAAACCCAACTTAATTGCCTGGAAAATGTCTTTAATTCTTATGGCTGAGGCATAGACCCATGAGTTGAATGCTTTAAGTGGAAATGAATACAGATTTTTAATAAGAGTGGAATTTTGGAAAACATTGTAACATCCTGAAAAGTGATTTCATAGTTGTCATTGATATTTGTGATTAATTAATAATGAAATATTGACCTGTTCTGTTAGTACGTTGAAAAATAATGCATTACAATTATATGAAATGTTAATTCATTTATTTAGAAGATTGGGCTTTACTTTGGGCCAAAACAAAAAGCTTCTCTATATAAAAAGTTGTATATAATGTGGAATATATGTAAACCCATCAAACTTTGATATAATAGTTGCCAAAAGGACAGTCAAATGGCAAAACAGAGTCATGCTTTCCTTTGAAAGGGCAGAAATCAGCCTTCTTCCCAAGTCCGTTTGTTGTTTCCCATTCACATCTTCACTTTCCCCATGCTGTTCCTATGCATGGGACTCCTTCCCTCTGTTCATTGAAATTCGTTTTCAAAAAGTCATCTTCTGTGAGTGCTGTCATTTATAGAAATAAGCAAAGAGGATTGTTAGGTCATCCAGTCAGTCTTGCTGCTGATAAAGCAAGAAGGGGTCAGCAGAGCCGGGAGGAATGTTTCTATGTTTCCTCTAATGCATTTTAAAATAATTAATGACATGTCCAAAGTAAAGCCCAATAGGGATCCTTTTTTTTTTTCTGAGTAGTGCTCATGGGCCTGAGATGTTTCTGTATCCAAATCTTCAAACTTTTCAGTATGAATAAAGCTCTGGATTTAATACTAGATGGCTGAGACATAGAAAAGAAACCAAAGATGTGAGAATAAGGAATAAATATTAAAACTCCTATTGATAAGAGAGAAAATAACTGGGAAAGAGAGAGGCAAGAGAGTTTATGCAGTACTTGAAGCAATTGGAAGATGATCTGTCAATGACCTGAACTTCTCATGTAATCATACTAGAGCTTGAAGTGATGGACACCCTGATCATAAAGATATCAGACTTACAGTTCTCTGGAAGAAGAACAGATCCTCTAAAATGGTTTTTTTAAAGGATACTTTTTACTTAAAGGGAATAATAGATTTCATCATCAGGGGTGAGGTGTGTTCATTTGTTTCCCATTTAAGGAAAATGCTTTTTGAGAAAGAGGGAACTGATAACACTCAGCTGGCAAACTTATGTTAAGCACCATATGCTGAAAATGTTTATATATTTTGTTTGTGAAAAATATACTGAGCATATTGATAGTGTAGTACTGTGTTCAACTACAGTATAACCTCAGTTATGAACGTCTTGGGAATGGAGGGTGTTCTTAATTCTGAACAGAACATTTTGGTTGTTCTTTCAAAAGTTTACAAATGAACAAATTGACTCAATACAGCTTTGAAACTTTCCTATGCAGAAGAAAATATTGCTTTTAACAATCATATTTTAAATTAAGCAAACAGAGAAAGTTTCCTTACTTTGTCAAATCTTTTTTAAAATTTTCCTTTTTTTAAAAGTAGTTTACATTTACACAGTACTGTACTGATTTGCCTTTTTAAATTTTTTTGTCTCTGCTGCTGCCTGATTCCGTACTTGAAGTTCAAAATCAGGTGTATGGCTGGTCAGTTCGTAACTCTGGGGTTCTACTGTAATGTCATTTGAAGGAGGACAAGGAAGATGGGTAAAGATGGGATAAGTCATCTCTGGCAGAGATGATTTGTAGCAGTCCCCAGAGACAGGTAATCAACTCAGTTCCAGCTTGGCTGGGGAATTTTAATAAAGGTCTACAAATCTCTCCAGAGAGCCTACTCCAGTACGCCACTGAATTTTTTTATTGCAATATGCTTGCAATTATTTTAAAACAATGACTTTCTAATTAGAAAATAAAACTACCTATCACTGTTCAATAACTCCACTCTTTAATCCAAAGGGGTAAGTTCCACCTTCTCTCTGCACTCAGACAGTAGTCACCAATGATAATTTTAAAAACTGCCACACATGGAGGTGTCACATTTTTCTCTGGTTCAGAAAAAATACAATCTAGTCTTTGCCTTTGAGATTTGAAGAACGGTAATTTAGAGGCATTGTGTATTTTTACGAGGGTCTCCTTTCAGGTATAAAGGACACAATGGGAGAATACGCCCAAACTCACTCTGAGATAGTGGAACCAGGGATGATTCAAATCTGCTTTCCTGGAGCAAACTCATTCCAGGCTTCCTTCCTTCAGCAGAACTAGTCAGAGGAAAGACTGCTACAATCTAGATCACAGCTAAAGTGTGCCTCTGAGAATTCCAACTGAGTGGGACAGAAGGTTGTGAGGGGAAAGAGTCCTATCTGATGCAATAGCTCTTTCAGTCTAGATCACTTTGGGATATCCTGATCAGAATTTCAGTTGAGACAGTTGTTAGTTTTCTCTGTTTTTTGGCTATACAGGTACTTAATGTTAACAATCAAGCTCCTTCTCAAATGGCCAGAGAAAATCCATCTGCCTACAGAGGAAACTCCCTATTAGTTCCAAATTATGAAGAAAACTGATCTCTTTTCAATCTTAAAACCAACTTCATGTGTAATACACCCTACAATTCCCTCTGGCTGTCGGCTAAGGTAATGGCTATCAACATAATCACCAGACATGCTCTGTGGCTTTGACCCTTTTCTGCCCTTTATATAGGGTAGTGTCTGTTCTGTGAGCTAATGACCAGACATTGATAATAAGGATTTCCTTTCCTTGCCCTGGAAATCCACATCAGGCTTGTCATTCTCTGCCCAGTAAAGTTGCTGTGTAGGCAAAATACTTCCCTCCATGCCTTGAAAGTAAGAGCTCTCCTCCCCATCAGTTCTTTTGAAATGTGCAAGCCAAGCCTATGGAAGCACCAGCTTCTTCAGAACTTTTTAGAGGTGATTCCTATTTGTCTGCTTTCCTTTCAGAAGTACAAATATGGTTCCCATTAATAAAAAATTGTATTAGATAATGGGTTATTTCAGTTCAAGAGGGGTTACAGTTTCAATTTCTTCCTTCTATCCAAATATCTGGTTTCTTAACTCATTCCTTCCAGTGCATAAAAAGATAGGCATCATTGTCCTGAGACAACTTCTTTCCACAATATTTAGTTGCCTAGCGCAATAAGAAGAGATTTGAAAGTTTGTACTGCCTCTGTTTCATACTTATACATAGGTCACAGAAATCCCTACTGATCCATAGCAACAGCAACAACAAATGGCTGAATCAATGCTGATTATCATCAGCAAATGCAAAGTTCTTCATAAAAGTAAAATGAGCCATGATTTTCTCATGTGAGAAGATTGGAACTTGTGGTCTTTCCATGTAATTTTAGAGACTTTGGTCAGAATTTTCAAAGTGCTGAAAGTTAGGCTTCTAACTCCTTATGTAGACCTAAATAAGTCGCCTGATTTTCTAAAGTTTTGAGCATCCAGCAGCTCCTGTTAAAGTGAAAAGTCAATGCAAACTGTTGGGTGTTCAACACTTCAAAATCTGGCTGCTTATCTGGGTCTTCAAAATACACCTATGAGCCTAGTTTAAAATCTTTCACTTCATGTTTATTTTTGACACAGTATTGCCAACCATTGTGATTTTTATCACAAGTGTCACTTCGGTGCAAGAATTCTCTCTCTTTCTATGTTTATACAGTGCCCAGCACAATGGGGCTCTAATCCTGATTGGGACCTTTAGTCACTAACATAATATAAATATTTAATATTACCACGACTGTAAGATTTTATTTGTTTCAAGTTTCACATGACCTCAGATTTGTAGCTTCAAAATGTGCAAAGTTTTCCATTATTCAAAATGCCCCCATATCTCCCATTACTTTCAATGGGACTAAAGTCAAACTGCTCTCAGACATAGAATATTGTGAAGGGAAAATGGGACAATTGAATGTAGGGGGTCAGCTGAGGACACTTTTGTAACTACCAGTTGGGTGGGCTGTGGTGGTAGGGTATGGAGAAGGGCAGAAGACTGGATGGGGTAAGGAAGGGGGACAGAGAGGGGAAGGAGACAAGATAGTGAAAGGGGAGGAGGATAGAATGGCAGCTAACCCACTTCAAGGTGATGAAAATCCCCCTCCGAGAAGCCAGTGGGGATGCCTGCATTTTAAAATATGCATTTCAGGAAGAATTTTGACCCTGAAATTCTTACATACAGTTTTGGGTGGGTGTCTTCCACCTAAAAGCTAAAAAAACTAGAAAGCAAATAACCTCCCAACCCCTCAAATTTATATTATTTTTAAATTGTTGTGATGAAGACAATTTAATGATTTTTAGAGAGCTGACTCAAGATTTTTTAAAACATGGAGTTGACAATACTGTTAATATTACAGAGAAAATGTAAAATGTATATGGTTAAGAGGATTAGCAGAATTATATGCCGTATATATTTGTTCATTAGCCCTTTCATTTATAAGCCGACCTCCCAAGATGAATAAGTAAAAATAGCAAAAACTGATGAGCCTTTCATAAGCCGAACCTATATTTCAGGGGTTGGAAAACTTTGGCTCCCAGCCCATCAGGGTAAGCCGCTGGCGAGTTGGGATGTTTTGATTACCTGGAGCGTCTGCAAGCATGGAGCCCTTCAGCAGCCTGTGGCCATGGTTCGCCGTTCCCAGCCAATGGGAGCTGCAAACTGTGGCCACAGGGAGCTGAGGGACTCCATACCTGCAGACGTTTCAGGTAAACAAAATAATAATGTATTAGATATTCAGTTCAATGATTCCACAGTGCAGGGATTGGCAACCTTTGGCACGTGGCTTGCCAAGGTAAGCACCCTGGTGGGCCAGGCCGGTTTGTTTACCTAACATGTCCACAGGTTTTGCTGATCGTAGCTCCCACTGGAGGCGGTTCACCACTCCAAGCCAATGGGGCTGCGGGAAGCGGTGGCCAGCACATCCCTCGGCCTGCGCTGCTTCCCGCAGCCCCCAATGGCCTGGAGCAGCGAACCGGCCAGTGGGAGCCACGATCAGATGAACCTGTGGATGCGGCAGGTAAACAGACTGGCCCGGCCCACCAGGGTGCTTACCCCAGCGAGCCGTGTGCCAAAGGTTGCCGGCCCCTGCCATAAAGTTTAAAATTATCAAATTTTGGTGTAGACCCATTTATAAGCCGACCCTTGCTCTTTGATGCGTCACTTTTTTACCAAAAATATTCGGCTCATGAATGAGTATATATGGTAATTTCCAGTCACAATAAGCACAGTGATAACAGTGTTGTATGATTTTATTGATATGAATGACTTTTAAAAAAAATTATGGACTCTGCCATTGTATTATGTACAGAAAGTGGTGTTCATTTTGGACAAAAACTTTTTTTTTCCTGGAATCTGTGTTGTTTTAAGATGGAGACACATTTTTTAATAATAAGTGCATTTCATTGGTCCTATTTTTAAGTGAAAGATTCATTATTATTTAGCGTGTACATTACAGGAGCATCCATATTGTGTGAAGCGCTTCCCAGATAGTGTACTTAAAAGACAAACAAAGATTGGAGGGAAAGGATGTAACATTCAAGGGAAGTGGTCAGAGTCATGGTGTCTTATTAGTTACATGTTTGTTTGCTTTTGTTAAACATACTAAATTCCCCTCCTTCCATAATTCAAACTTCTTATCTTTCACCTTTATCAATTCCCAGCTTCAGTTCCTGTGTCTTTACAATCTTTCTCCTCATCATTAAATCACCCTCTTACCTATAGGTTAACATTACATTCAGGAGATAGATAAATTAAATAGATGAGCTACATGACTTAATGAGCTAGTTTAGTGTAGATGGCATGGAAGAACTGGATTTTCTGGATGAATGTAAATGAGGAGGATTAGTGCCTTTGCAGACCAGCTCTGGAAGGTGTTAAATGCACAGCGTGTGATATGAAAGAAAGCAGTGCTAGTTATGAGAGAAGCATTCTGCTTCAGAGCAGCTTCAGATCTGAGGAAGATACTCAGATATAGAAAACACAATGCAAGTTATTGAGAGGGAGCACTACATACAGTTATGCCAGGGAACTAGACACCGAGTAGCCTTAAATATGGTTTACTAGCAGTAGCATTTTAAAGGGAGTTGTTTGACATGCAATAGCCTTAATATTTTGTGTTATTTCTTTGGTGCTAATAGCTATATATGTTTAAAATTTCACTGATTGTGTTCAAGAAAGGTCTCTGTGAACGAATTAATTAGGGTAGCTATGATGGAGTTGTTATTTTCTTAAACATTACTGCCCCCACATGGACATAATAATAACATGCAGTGACTTTAGGGAAAACATTTTGTATATTAAGTAGTTTTAAAAGCCAGATCAAAGTCAACTGTGCAGTTGCCTATTAAATTTCAAGTGTTTTTTTATTGTTTGGTAGTTAAACGAGGTTACAGAAGTGTGTGTAAGAAAAGTATATGGTACTGTATCACCCGATGCTGTGAAAATGATATTTTGAAGTGCAAGAGAACATACTTTAATAATATTTTATTTATTAATATTTGCAAATGCACCTGCTGTCAACAAGATTTTTATAAAACCTTCCTGTTTAGAAATTAAAGCATATATGCCCCATCTTCTTTATTTTGTAGATTAATTTTGCCTAAGCGTGGAGCATGTCTTAAATGAAAAACCCATAAAATTTATTTATAAGGTTATTTTATAAGATTTGGTAAGTATCCTCAACAGCTTTCTTACTGAGTGACATCCATCTCTCTTGGCTGTTAGCTAAAACTGAATTAGAGGTCTCTTTTTGCAAGTCCCTAAACAAAGAAATCAAATGGAAGAAATGTGTCTTATCTTTGGAAATATCTGTGGCAACATCAATTAAGCTAAACTTGCTGACAGAATTCACTGGCTCACATGAGTAAGGAACAGCATGTGACTTATCTTTTTCCAATATTTGCCTGTGGTTCATTGGATCAGTACTACATTTCTAAGCCTGAACTGGTTGGATTCAAAAGATTATTTTTAACAAGCCCCATGTATTTGCAGGGAAATCCAAAAATAAGGAATTAATAAAGTTACGATTTACTGTTGCCACAGCAGATTTTTTTTTTAAATGGCTATTTCCTTGCAAGTAGGGGAACAGTTAAAACTCTTTTTAATCAGTTAAAGTGTTACAGACCAAGTCAAATGTTCTTTATTTATTCCGAGTAGCTCATTCAGTAAATTCTTTGAATGTCCCAAAGGGCTCAGTATGGAAAGGATGTTTACGAGTACAAAGTCAGTGTTATACTTACACTATATGCCTGTTTAACTCCATTTTTTTTATACACATAACATAGGTTACCGTTTGCTGCATAGAAGCACAAAGGCTTTATTTAGTCAGCAACATAGCAAAAATTTAAAATTTAAAACACAAATTTCTGTGTAAAGTTTTCTTTTTAGTTTCTCCCCCATATTTTCACACTAACATATTTGTAAACAAAAAGTCCAGCTATAAAATTACAGCAAATTACTATATTCTGATACCCTTTCAGTTTTGGGGAACAACTTCCTCCCTCTGTAGTTGTGTTTGGCATAGTGCATTGTTTTACACCTGTATTGAAAAGAAAGCAAAAACATTTAGTCTGTTTGTCTACATTGTGGTGATCTAATGAAATGATACTGTTTAATTCCTTTCATAACAGAGGGAATGAATGATTCTGTAAGATTGATTTAGAATATTTCACAAATTAAGCAAACATTTTACTGCTTTTTGCTTGGAGAGAGAATATTTTCTGTTTTCAGAGTGTACACGTTTGGAACAGAACTTTTATGCCCCAGAAGAAATCTTCGTCAATATCAATAATGTATCCATTCTGTAATTCATATCTTCACTCTTCAAATCTACATTTAGCTATTAGTAATCTATTTATAACAAAAATCAGACCAAGACCAAAATAACATGGAAAATGACCAAGAAAATGTTTCTGTTATCATATATATATATTCTTAATTGTTTAGGTGCTGAAATAATAAAATGACCATGTCTGCATTAGAAATGGTTAACTATATCAGCATACTCTCCTAATGGAGATGCAGCTTACACTGGCAAGAGTTCATTTGCCAATATAGTTTATACTGGTTCCATGGACAAAAAAAACTATATTGGTGATAGGACTTTCTTGCTGGTATAACTGCATATGTAATAAGGCTATTGCTTGTGTACCTATGTCAATTAGGAGAGAGAATTTTGTCACATTTTTAACCAAAATAGCTATACCAGCAAAACTGTTAATATATGGCCTGGTCTACACTTAAGTCTTCTCCTTTTACAATAGATCATAAAGGAGCAGAAGCCATTGTTGAGGTGCGGAAGGGGGAAAAGTAGCCCCACAACATATAGTCTGTTCCACCATGTCATGTCTTCAAGTTAGGAATACCGTGTATTGGCAGGGGTTGTCTGATGGGCATTCCTCAGGTGCAGACTGAAACTGAGATACCACTGAGCCCTCTGTTTCACCAGCCTGGGCTCCCTCTCACACTCTTCAGGGTGTAACAAGCTGCAGACCATTCCAGGTTTTGCACTCACACAGACATTCACAGGCAGGGACACGTGCAGCTGAGTTACACAAATGCTTTTGCCAGCCACTCATTAATCAACAATAGAGAGGCCTCAGTCAGTTCTCCCCAGCCTAGGACCACCCCAGAACTGTACGGTCTTGCCCTGGTCAAAAGTCTGACCAATGTAAGTTTATTAACCAGTCCACCCCTCTCTCTATGTGGAAGGAATATGTACAAACTTTTTGTTAACTGAGCTACAATTTTTCATGCACATCACTCAAACCACACGGTTTTTAAGTAAAATATAAAACGGATTTATTAACTTCAAAAAGATATATTTTAAGTGATTGTAAGTAACAAGTGTACAGATCAAAGTAGATTACCTAAGAACAGTTCCGTAACAAAGGCGAGGCGAGTGAGGCACTTGCCTTGGGCGCGCAAAGTGGAGGGATGCAGCTCTACCGTGATCAGTGGCAGTAGCTTCTTTGGCGGCAATTCGGTGGTGAGTCCTTCTCTCCAAGAGGGACTTAGGGACCTGCTACTGAAGAATGAATGAAGCAGTGGCGGCAATTCGATGGCAGATACTTCCCTCTGAGAGGGACTCAGGGACCCGCCGCCAGAGAGTCTGGAGCTGGCCCTTGCCTCGGGCTCAAAAATTCCTTGTTACAGCTCTGCCTAAGAAATAAAACAAAATCGCAATCTGAGTTCTATTAACTAGACAGGATTTAAATCAAGCAGTGTCTCATCCTAATGGTAGAAACAGTTCACTGATCTTCCATACATTGGCTGGGATTCCTTCTTTCCCACCTGGGACCACCTCCCCAGTCCAGTCTTTGTTCCTGAGGTATTTCAAAGTGTTGAGTTGTGGAGAAAATGAGGCCAAGCGACGACATTACTTCCCCCTTTTATAGCTTCTTTCATGTGGAGAGAACTTCATTGTTCCAAGCAAAGTCCCCAGCATGGTTTGTGGAAAACGACAGGCACAAGATGGAGTCCAGTATCACATGATCTAGCCACACACACTTGTATGCTGCTTAGAGTCATAGCAGCCATTAATCATATACTGGCTGAAGTATCCACAGGAAGGCCCACTAGGTGGGGATAAGTTGCTTCTAAGGCATATTGTGTTACCTAATGGTTACTTGAATAATCCATCCACAATGTGCTGGCTAGACTGGATGTAAACTACCTTGTGGGTGTCACCCCAGGAGCAAACATATTTGAAATACTGGTACATAGTCAATATTCATAACTTCAGATACAATGATTAAGCATACAATCTAACAGGATATTAACGTTCAACAGATCAAGACTTTTAGAATGATACCTTACAAGGCATAATCCAGATCGTTAATAAAGATGGTCAACAAAACTGGCCCCAGACCGGCTTGATACCGGTTGCCAACTAAACATCGAGCCATTGATCGCTACCTGTTGAGCCTGACGATCTAGCCATCTTTCTACCCATCTTATAGTCCGGGACCTCCCCTGATCACCATGAGTTTTCAAAGATAATGGCCAATGGCTCTGCAATCACATCAGCCAACTCCCTGAGCACCCACGGATGCATTGCATCGGGCCCCATGGACTTGTGCATGTCCAGCTTTTCTAAATAGACCTTAATTTGTTCTTTCATCACTGGGGGTGCCATATGGGGGTGCCCAGGTGTTGCTTTGGAGTACAAAATGTCAAATTGACATAGGTGCATTTAAGGAAGAAGCCGTATTAAAGCACTACCACATGCTTCCCTCTAAACCTGACATACTCAAGCAAGAATAAATGCCATGCTAAGCAGCACTAATTCCCATTGTACACATGTGACCCTTTAGAGAGCGCGTAGGAGCTAATGGCAAAATAAGTCCAGAAGAAACAGCTGTCATAGGTTGGGGGAAGGGAACAATCATCTAAATGGAAATGATTAGCATACAGAACTTCATCTTAGAGAAACCTGAGCTCCAAAAAGTTTGTAGGCTGTGTGCTCTACTGCTTCTACAGTCCTACATCCTTCTTCCTCAAAGGCAGCATTGCAAGAGACCTCCATGAGGTGAGCCTTGTAGAGGATTATAGGCCTCTTGTCCCATTCCCACAGGTTTTACTGAAGGCAAGGTACAATATGGTTGTGACAGGATGTATAAATCCTCCACCAGTGGCAAAGGAGTTAACTGCTGTGTCTCCAGCGCTGTCAATCATGTAATGGGTGGAGTAAGATTTTAAAAGCAGGAAGATCCATACTGTTGCTGGGCAGCTCTGGAAGAGAGAAGGCTACAGTTCTACAGCTCCCAAGAGGCACTCCTGGATAGCTTCAGAGAAACTGCCCTCAAGAAGATCACACACCAATCCTACAAGAAAACAGTAGAATCCAGTATTCCTGCCAGGCAGTATAGGTTTGACAATACCACGGCAAGCTGTTAAGTGATTGACACTGCTATCCTCAAACCCTCGTAGAGTTAGGGAATTAAGGACTATACTGAAAGGACTTGGAAAATGGGACCCAGGAGCCTCATCCCCATCAAACGCAATCAAAGTACACCTCTATCTCAATATAAAGTGACCCAATATGACATGAATTCGGATATAACGCAGTAAAGCAGCACTCTAGGGGGCGGGGGCAGCTGTGCACTCTGGTGGATCAAAGCAAGTTTGATATAATGCGGTTTCACCTATAACACAGTAAGATTTTTTGGCTCCCGAGGACAGTGTTATATCAAGGTAGAGGTGTATTCAGCTCAATTTAGTATTACTGAGACTCCTGTGTATGTAGATGGGGATGTCCTAAAGGTTTTTCAGCACCTAGATAGCAGGACCTGCCTGTCAGTAACCTGAGAACTGTGACACATAGTGGAGAACATGGGCATTAGAACACCCCTGAGGTGAGGGAAGGCATAAAAAAAAGTTACTTATAGGTGGTCTAAGCAAAATGGACGTGGACAGGCTATTTCAATGGCTGAGAGAAAGTTAACAGCAGTTGCTACAACAGTTATCTACGAAGCAGCAGCAGCAGCAACAACAACAACAGTAGCTGCTTCTGTGGGATAATAATAATACCAGAGCACCAGGACCAACAATAACACTTGGTACAACAATGTTATCTTTTTTTTAAGCCAACTGGAGCAGCTCAGGGGCTCCATTGAGCCTAGCAAGTATGATAATGGAAGACCCACCCATGCTGTGAAGTTAGTGAAAATGGGTCCAGAGGATGAGTGGCTCAAGCAGCCCGGTGGTCTCAGGAACACTAGGCTGTCCTGCTTGCCTCTTTCCTTTACCAGATAAGCCAATGCAGCATATTGAGAACTGGATGCAGTGGTTGCGCAGGATTACCTGAAAATGAAAATGGCTATCTTCGATTACTTAGATATTACAGAATAAACTACCTCTGGCACTTCCTAGAGGAGAAGTACCCCACCTTTTCCCCCCAGAGCATGATCCTGAGTGGTGGCTCAGTACTTGCTGAATTAAAGCCAGAAGCTGGGACAGGGATACAAGTAGCTGAACTTGGGTTCGTGGAACAGTTAACGCTCATCCTGCCTGCTGGGAAAAAGGGCCTGGGTGTTAAAATACTGCCCAGAGATATTAGCAGAGAGAGTTAGCCTTATGGAAAATTATGCAGTTGCTGATAGCCTACTGGCAGCACTGGGGAGTAGTATATGGGGAACCAGAGGAGGACCTGATCGAACAGAACCTGGGACCAGCTGGGGGGACAAACCTCACTGTGGGCCCCTAGAAACAAAGGTGAGTGTGGCGAGGAACACAAGAAAAAGGAACTAGGGCATGGTCTGGAGTTCCCAGGAAAATACAGTCCTCTAGAGAACGAATTCCTTGCACAAAACCAGAGGCCCATCAGACACATCAGGAAGACCAACTGGTGGCTCATAAAAGACTTTTTCAGAGAGAATTACAACCACCAAAACAGAGCCCAGTGTGTCTGTAGCTCCAGGAGTATGTTTTTCATGTGGGCACCTGGGATACTTCCACTAAGACTGCACCTACATGGAATGTAATTATGGGCAAGTATGGACACTCAAGGCCTGAGCTTGGAAGAGGAGGAAGGCCAAGCTAGTGGTGCACATACGAGTCAATGGCCTAGTAGACTATGGCTATGCACAAACCCTGGTAGATGAACAATTACTTGGACAGGAAAGTGAGGCTCAGGGGATGGTCGTTTTCCAGTATATATTTGTAGATGTGAAACCTTTCCAGACATAAACTATACAACTAATGATGGGTGCTGGATAGCAAATCTTCTCGTTGGGTTAGCTCCTGCCTTGACATATCCAGTTATATAAGGAAGAGATTAGAAGTATTTTCAAGAAACCATAGCAGAGTGTGGGAGAAAGCCCTGTGAGAAGGCTAGCTCCTCCTAAAAGTTGGAGACAATGGCCATATAAGATGATCTGGTTGAAATAGGTGAACAACTTGACACAGGGTAAGTTTCCTCAGGTGCAGGAACTCACCACCCAAATCCGTGGGTCTCAATGAACTTATAGGAACCAATATTCACACCCAAAATACTGGTTTTTGTACAGAAACAGCGGGCCAACCCCATGCTTAGCTGGGTTGCCAGTCAGCTTGCTCTGGTAAATGGCGAATTGCTTGAGACCCAACTACTGAATCAGTGGCCTAGTTTCAAACTCTTGGATGAGCAGGTCTACATCATCGAGAGAGACAAACATATGAGCAAGGTCATGCCTTATAGAGGAATGAGGTTGTGACGTTGCACCCTATATGATTTTATGAAACTATGCTAATGAGTATATATATGAGTATATAATGAGTGAATATAATGTAATTGGGGTATGCTTCATGCAAAAGGTGTCTTGTAAGGTATCATTATAAAGCTTATAATCTACTGAGTGTGTTCATCCTATTTATATGAATGTATCATTCTTGTAGCTAAACTAGAAATATGAAATATAACTCTGAGGGCCTATTGTAATTATGCAAAGTGTGGACCATTAATGGTGGTTTGGAATCTTGATGGCTCCCATTAACCAGGACAATTGACTGTAGATGGCTCTGTTTTACTTGCAAGTCTTCCTGTATACGTGTGTGCTGGCAAGTGGGTAATGAAGTCTTACAGTGATGTGATCGTGTCACCTGAACTGGAATCCATCTTCACCTGGTGCTTTTCCATTGAGAAGGAAGAGTGGGAATCCAGAGAGGGACAAAAGATTCCCTCCTTATGCAAAAGACATATAAGTGGGCGGAACAGAACAAAGGGGGCTGCAATCATGAGAAATCCCCTAGCTACCACCTGAGCTGGAATAAGGGCTGATTAGGGAAAGGACTATGCCCAAACTAGGAAGGCGTCCAGTCTGTGATAGAAGCTTATTGAAACATCTATGAGGGTGAGATTTTATCTGTATTCAGTTTTCTTACTGTATTAGCCTTAGACTTGTGTGTTTTATTTTATTGTACTTGGTAATTCACTTTGTTCTGTCTGTTACAAAAAAAAAACTAGAAAAAACAGTGGGGCCACTGGACAATCGAGATGCTAAAGGAGCACTCAAGGACAATAAGGTAATTGCGGAGAAACTAAATTAATTTTTTGCATCAGTCTTCATGGCTGAGGATGTGAGCCATTCTTTTTAGGAACTTTCCCAGATGGTGTCATGAGTCAACCATTTTCTAGAGATGAATTCTGGGATGAAGACAAACGCTTCTGTTAAATATTTGATCTATTCTCTATAGATTATGCTTTGTTCTATGGAAGTGGTTTATTTTACCACCATTTTCTGTTCGATGAATGCTCTTACCCAAAGAAGGTAAAAGGAAGCATAATTCTGCATGTGGACTGGCTATAGAGCTGAGCCCTCTCTCTTAGGGGCACTTTTTAAGCCTTCATTGGTGATCTTGGCAGAGAGGCTTTATCAAATAGAAAGGGGGATTTTACAGGAGTACATTCCTGCCAGTGAGTTACCAATGAGGAAACTATTGAAATATTCCCTTCAAGTCTGCTTTCTTACTACTGTAATAGTCTAACAAAAAACAAAAAAAGAAAGAAAGAAATGTTTTCCATCACTAGTCTTAACTATAAGAAGTTTGATGGTCCCACTATGAAGGCCATATTAACTTTACTGAGAATTATTGCCTCATGTTATATAAATTCTATTCAGTTTGGATGAAAGCTTTTGTACTTTTTTCAGCCAGAAATATATGTTAAGCAGGCCAAACACACTGTGTGCTCTTTGTGAGTTCAATTAGTCTATTTTTTTTTTGTGCTTCTAAAGTTTGTGAGATTAGGCCATGGAAGTTAGTGAACCAAATAATCAAAGAATGCCACTTTTAGAACCTAATTTTATATGTACATTATGTATGTGTGTACACACACATTATGAGCAATCTTTCCACAATAATAGGGGCTTGATAAAATGTTAGAGAAGGATAAAATTTGAGGGAAATATTTTAAATCAGTCGTTTTCAAACTGGGGTATGCATGCTCTCGTCAGAGGATATGCCAGAAAAATCCTGTAATGGCGGACAATGCATTTAATTAAGCAGAACTTGGCAATCTAATCAACTATTAATTTCCTTTCAGTTAAAACTACAACTACATTGGTGAACATTTCCTTTCTGCTGTGCGAAGTTAACGATATAAACACATATAAACACTATAAGAATGAGGCCAAAGACCTCATTAGTGAAATTAATGTTAATGAGAACTAATTGGCCTCATTCTTACAAGCCATTATTGATGTCTGATGTCAGAGTTAAAAGTTTTTATTCTTCAATTAAGTGAAAAAATATGGATTGTTGGCTCAAGACTGGTACATTAGCAAAGGGTGGAACACATAGGGATCAGCAGGAGCTCAGTGCAACCACAGTTTCAGCTAATTCAACTACTACTGTTGACTCTAGCGGTACGAATGCAAAGGAAGCCACACATGATTTGCAAGTTCAGCCTGGGAAGTGTGCGACAGGGCAGGAAAAGAAAGTGCATCAAAAAAATTCAAGTATGATTAAAGTTACATTGAACTTGGATTTACATGGACCGGGGACTCCGGATATTCTCAGCCACAGTGTGTCCTATACTGTGAAGTTTTATCAAATAACAGTCTTAAACCATCCCTTCTTCCCCAGCATCTAGAAACTAAACACAATACATTTAAAGACAAACCAGCTCCATTTTTCAGCTGCAAACTGAAACAGGTAAAAAGCAGTAAACAAATTCTGCAATTGAATTCTTGCATGGGAAACATAAATGCACTTCAAGCCTTATACCTTGTGAGTTAGAATCGCTGAAAACGGGAAACCACACACTGCTGCACAAGATTTAATTATACCTGCTGTTAAAGACAGGATAAAGTGCATTTTAGGTGAAAAACAGAAAAAAAAACTTAATGCCATACATTTCTCCAATAACGCTGTGTTGTCCTGCCTTGATGATAGGACTGAAAAAATTCTTTCTCAGCTTGTGAATCACATTAGAAACAGTGAATATTATTCTCTGCAACTAGATGAATTCATGGACTTAGTTAGCCTGGCTAATCTTTCGGTTTGTGTTTGTATATGTATGAAGGTACCATACATGAAGATTTTCTGTTTTGCTGTCCCCTGCCTACTCAAACAACAGAAGAGATTTTTTTTGTTTTTTTTACTGCTTGATAACTTCATGAGTGAGAATAATATTGACTGGTCCTGCCTTGAAAGGATCTGTACTGATGAGGAAAAATCGATGACGGGAAAGCACGGTGGAGTTGTGGTTTTCATGAAGGCCTTTACAACAGAAGCCACATGGGTATACTGCAGCATCCACAGAGAGGTCCTTGCTTCCAAAGAAATGCCTGAAGACTTGACTGTATCAGACAATGTTGACGTTAAAATGGTTAAACTTGTTAAGGCATGGCCTTTAAATTCAAGAATTTTTGCTACCTTGTGTGATGAAATGGGAAGTGATTATTTGATGCAACTAATGCACCCTGAGGTTAACTGGCTGTCGTATGGCAAAGTACTGACACAACTCTTTGATTTGAGCAGCGAGCTTCACATTTTCTACAGTGACCACCCCCCACTTTGCATTGTCTTCTTGCTTGGAAGATGCTGCACCAGCGATTAATCTACTTGGCGGACATTTTTTCTTGCCTCAACGATCTCAATTTAGGTCTTCAGGGCTTAAGTGCACTATTTTCAAAACACAAGACAAAATTGAATCCATGATTAAGAAACTACTGTTTTGGGATAGCTTCTTAAAGAGAAATGTGATTGACTACTTTCCAATACTGTAAGAATTTCTCACAACAAATGACAACATGCAGTTTACACGAGAATGTGAAAGCTGATATTATGGAGCGCGTGCAACAACTTAGCCTGAAAAAGGACAATGCAAATGTTTTGATATGCAATCCGTTTGAGGTGCCTGAATCTCTCCCAATCTCTTATCTCTCAGTGCATGAGCAGGAGGAACTTTTCAATTTCTGTTCTGACAGTGGGGCTAAATTAGTGTTTGCACGCAAATCTTTGGCAGAATTTTGGGCACAAAGAATGGAAGATTACCCAGACCTGTCAAAATAAGCTGTCAAGTTTCTGATGTCCTTCTCCACAATGTAACTTTCCTTGCCTGGATTCTCTGCCCTCACAGCAATCAAAACCAAGTACTGTCTGAGATTAAACACCAAAAATTACTTGGAACTGAAGCTCTCCCCAGTTTTCCCTACCAGGAGTGATTTGTCTGATTAAAAAGTAGGAACATCCATTACATTGATAGATAACCATGTTATTATTATTATTTTCAGTTAACATAGAAAAGTATGATATATTAATCACCAACAATTTAAAAATGCCAATAATATATTTTCGTATTATTCAGGTCAGCTGTAGGAATGTGTGGGTAGTAAGCTTTTCTTTTCCTCTTTTTCTGTATCTTTATCATCAACAAAAATACATGACTGGCATTATTATGATAATGCTTAGTCACGACATAAGAATGGCCATATTGGGTCAGAGCAAAGGTCCATCTTGCCCAATATCCTGTCTTCCGACAGTGGCCAATGCCAGGTGCCCTAGAGAGAATGAACTGAACAGGTAATGATCAAGTGTTCCATGCCCTGTGGCCCATTCTCAGCTTCTGGCAAACAGAGTCTGGGGACACTATCGCTGCCCATCCTTATATGGACCTATCCTCAATGACAGGCTAGCATGGGATATGTCAGTTCTGAGTGAGACAGACCAGCGCAGAAGCTTCATTCATTTTAATTGATTACAACAAAATGACGCTGAAAACTTCCAATTTAATGCTTACAACAAGTAGAAACTTGGTTTGAGGGATGGGCTATTTTTATTCAAAGCAAAAGTATATATAATTAAATTGTTTGTAATAATAATAATAAATTAATTGTATCTGTGACAACACACTTGAACATTATGTTATCCTTTACATACCTTTCCCCTCGTTTTCATAGGTATATTATGACCCTATCTCAGATAGGGGTTCACAGTAGACTACGTTATTTGGAAGGGATACGCAGCCTAAAAAGTTTGAAAACCAGTGTTTTAAATCCATTGTCCTGCTCTTGCATAGACAAGTATATTCATATACAGAAAGATTGGTATGAGTTAAGTAGATCATTTAACAACATGCAGGTTTCTTATTTAGATTGTTTGCTTCTCATGACAAAGCTTGTCAACCTCATTTAATTCACCTTCTACATATACGTGTAAAGAAGATTATGATAATGCTTTTTTCTTTATGTAGGATAATTTTATGAATTATGTGGCATTGTGAAAATTTTTGCATTTGAGGCAATACAAACATGATCTAAAGAGTGTAGTTTTAGGCTGCTTGTTTATTTTGGTTTTCATGTATTTTGATTTCAACACACAGTATATAGATACCTACAGAAGGCTCTGGGTCCCTTAACAAATATTTCAAAACGCAATACACAACAGAACAGCAGTGGTTGCTGAGTGGTCCTGTCCTGTCCCAGCACAGAAAACAAGCTGTGGAAAAAAAGTAAACATCCCCATATTATTTACCACAAAAATCCTGAACCCATGCAGATTTCACATCATCCCACCCACATGACCAATCCTGAATCCATTGACCCATATATCCCTGGCTGTTTGCACCTATAGTGGTGTTGCACTGGGAGAGAGGCAGTCTCTCTAGTAGGTAGGTGCAAGATCAAAACCTGCACCACAAATTTAACCTGGAAATCTACATGTAGTTAGTGCATATTTTGGTATTGATGTCATGTGCTCACGGTGAGATACTTTACTTAAGAAATAGAAAGGGGTTTTTTTGTTTGTTGTTTTTTGGGTGGTTTTTTTTTTTTGATAGTGACAGTTTCTGAAAGTATTTAAAATGTAATCTCATGTCCAGTTTATGGGAGTAATCTGATTTCAAGGTGAGTAGCAAGGTTTGCTATTGAAAGAAGCTGCTGCAACTTCTTGACCAGATACAAATGGAAAAAAGTAGTTTTTGTCCTGCTACTATAAGATAGTCCAAATAGCATCTAAGAACACCACAAAATCACAAATTTGAGGCAATTGATGGACACATACTTTTAATCAAAGGAGCAGATATAATCTTTCTCATCCTTCAGTTAATTCCCTCAGCTACTGTCACCACCAGTTTTATCTGGTGTGAGCTTTAACCATCTTATACTCATTCATGTGCCAATCTCTACCAAACACACCACAGTGCCTATTTTGGGCACTTCACTACTGTCATGCAAATAATAATTCCACAAAGGCTTTCATCCACCAGGAAGGAAAAGGAAGCAAAACATATATTGTAGAATGAAGTTCTCCCAATGCATCCACAACCTCAGTTAACATCTCTGGTGAAACCATGTGCAAGCTTTTTAAATGGCCATGGCTTGATGTTATCCTTCAGCTCAGATCGAAAATAGCTAAGAGCAAAGCTGAAGCATCATGAACTGAAATAGGCTGTCAGTTCATTCATTTGAGTGCTCTTTGCTGTCCAACTTTGGCTCCAGTTAAAAATAGATGAGCAGAGATTAATTCTGCAGAAGACCAAACAAAAAATCTAAATTTGACAAAGATTAAAATTAGTGTACTTTTTTTAAAAAAGGAACAAACTGCATAACACAACAGGAGTGAAAAAAAAAAGAGGAGGAGAGGGGTTTAAAAATCCTCTCTTGAAAGAGTAAGAATGAGTGACTACTAGGGCTGTCAAGTAATCAAAAAATTAATCACAATTAATCGCACTGTTAAACAATAATAGAATACCATTTATTTAAAGGTTTTCTACATTTTCAAATACATTGATTTCAATTACAACACAGAATACAAAGTGTACAGTGCTCACTTTATATTTATTTTTATTACAAATATTTGCACTGTAAAGAACAAAAGAAATAATATATTTCAATTCACCTAATACAAGTACTGTAATGCAGTCTCCTTATCATGAAAGTTGAACTTACAAATGTAGAATTATGTTCAAAACCCCCCCGTATTCAAAAATAAAACAAGAGCCTACAAGTCCCATCAGTCCTACGTCTTGTTCAGCAAATTGCTCAGAGAAACAATTTTTTTTACATTTGCAGTAGATAATGCTGCCTGCTTCTTGTTTACAATGTCACCTGAAAGTGAGAACAGGCATTTGCACGGTACTGTTGTAGATGGCGTCACAAGATATTTACGTGCCAGATGCCTTAAAGATTCATATACCCCTTGATGCATCAACCACCTTTCTAGAGGACATGAATCCATGCTGATGACAGGTTCTGCTCGAGAATGATCTAAAGCAGTGCAGACTGACGCATGTTAATTTTCATCATCTGAGTCAAATGCCACCAGCAGAAGGTCAATTTTCTTTTTAAGTGTTTGGATTCTGCATCAGAATGTTGCTCTTTTAAGAGTTCTGAAAGCTTGCTGAACACACCTCGTCGGTCTCAGATTTTGGAAGGCACTTCAGATTCTTAGATCTTGGGTTGAGTGCTGTATCTATCTTTTAAAAACAACAAGGAGTCCTTTGGCACCTTAAAGGCTAATAGATTTATTTGGGCATAAGCTTTCGTGGGTTAAAAAAAACACTTCTTCAGATACATCTTTGCTGATGCTGCATCTGAAGAAATGGGTTTTTTACCCATTAAAGCTTATGCCTGAATAAATCTGCAAGTCTGTAAGGTGCCACCAAACTTTTCGTTGTTTTTGTGGATACAGACTAACACAGCTATCCCTCTGATACTTGTAGTTGTCTTTAGTAATCTTGCATTAGTACCTTCTTTGCACCCACAGGGACAGCACTCGAAGAAGAAGGTGTTCTTAAAACGAACATGTGCTTGGTCACCATCAGAGACTGCTATAACATGAAATATATGGCAGAATGCAAATAAAACAGAGCAAGAGACATACAAGTCTTCTCTCCCCCCCCCCCAAGGATTTCAGTCACAAATTTAATTAACACATTTTTTTTAAACGAGCATCATCAGCATAAAAGTATGTCTTCTGGAATGAAGGCCGAAGCATGAAGAGGCATACGAATCTTTAGTGCATCTGGCACGTGAATATCTTGTGACACCAGCTATAACACTGCCATGCGAACATCTGCTCTCACTTTCAAGTGAAATTGTAATTAAGAAGTGGGCAGCATTATCTCCTGTAAATGTAAACAAACTTGTTTCTGTTAGTGATTGAACAAGAAATAGGACTGAGTGGACTTGCAGGCTCTTAAGTTTTACATTGTTTTGGTTTTGAGTGCAGTTATGTAACAAAAAAAATTTGTAAGTTGAACTTTCATGATCAAGAGATTGCACTATAGTACTTGTATGAGGTGAATTGAAAAATACTATTTCTTTTTTTATTATTTTTACAGTGCACTGTAAACTTTGTATTCTATATTGTAATTGAAATAGATATATTTGAAAATGTAGAAAACCTCCAAAATATTTAATAAATTTCAATTGGTACTCTATTGATTAACAGTGCGATTAATCACAATTAATTTTTTGAGTTAATCATGTGAGTTAACTGCAATTAATCGACAGCCCTAGTGACTACATATAACCAAAAATAAAATTTCACTTGAATAGTACTGCATGTTTGAAATACTTGTATAATAGTAACCACTGTCAAAGAGTTGGAGCAGCAGCTCTTCAAAATCTTCCACCTGCACAAAAAAAAGCAAAGTTCTGTCCTTGAGGGGCTTATTTAGGGATCTGGGGCAAAAATCTGTCTGGGGCTTGGTCCTGCTTTGAGCAGGGGGTTGGACTAGATGACCTCCAGGGGTCCCTTCCAACCTTATGATTCTATGATCACAACTGAGTGCTGCTCCACTAAATACAGATTTAGTAACTGGGATGGGAAGAAGCAGCTAGCCAGCACCAGTTTTCCCCTACCACCAGAATGTGATGGGATCAGAGCCTCTAGCTTTGTGTCTCCTGCAGCTCCACTAACCATTCTGTAACACAGCATGCATGTTGATATGTATATACCTGGTGTCTGGAACTAAACTTCCATTTTGGTTGGACACTGGAAGATTTGAACACATCCTTGTGATGCGTGGATTAGTCAACCATTTAATTACTACACTACAGCTAAATTGGAGAGCCCACACATCTGAACAGGAAATGTTATTGCATGAAATTGTAAATGTCCTTGGAGTATCAACACCATCAGGTATAATTCCATTATTTACAAATTGTCATTATTTCTTATGACAAACACTATTTGTAATATTTGAGTGACTTATTTAAATCTCTTTCTAATGTTTTCCTTAACAGTTTTAGATATTTGAGATTTGCTTCCTGGTTTAATAAATGAATGTAGAATTAATGTAAAATATGACCCAAGAACATACTACAGTTTCTGAAAGTACTGTAATGATGTCACGATAATTTTGCTAGCTTTCTGTAGGATTGTTTCCTTTGTAAATAAACTTGGTATTCCATAATGCTAATGCAGATGTTTTATACAGTTTACTTACAAACTTTTGCTGACATTTTTAAATGAGGTTGATAAAATTATAAAGCTAGTGTTAATTTTAAAGCCAACATAACTGTAAAGGATACTACTGTCTGTCGATTCTTAACATTTTTCTTAGAAGATGCTGTCAAGGACTTGAAAAGCTAGTTTTATTTAAAAATCAGTTTTTCAAGGCAGTATATTTAAATTTCTCACTGTGGTCTAAAGGCATGATTGCAGCTGTCTGTACTGCTAGTTGCGAGATGCAGGTTTATAGATTTATTTACCTGTAATTTCCCAAAATGTGTATTGGGGAAGGTGATGCAGTTCTTTAGATCTAAGAGAATGTTGTCAAACAGTTTTGTTAGTGCCTGCCATAAAGGGAGTCCCTCACTCAGGATCCAAAACAGAAAGTAAATATGCTGCTGATACTGTGATTCAGAAGTAGTTTTTGAAACTGATTTAACTGGGCAGTATTTTGGGGTTATTAAAATAACTGCACAAGATTAGATTAACTCTTTTTCAAAAGTTGGATATTTGTTAGTATTTTTAGTGGAAGTAATTAGAAGTTAAAAAAATTTACTTGGAAAATAGGGAAACAGTAATATGTGACAGATTATTGAATCCATATTACCTCTGTTAATTAAGAGATTTAGCCAATCTTCCACTGGTAAGGCACTGATCAGGTAATGCTGAGTGAAGAGAGAGTAATTATTGCTTGGTTTTAAGAAACTTTTAATTCTTTATTTTAGGTTTTCTCATTGGTAAACAATTGTGATAATTTTTTGTTGTCTAATATTTTAGGGTGAGTGTCCCTGAATTATGATGAATCTTGCAGTAAGATTCCAGACCATATGACAATAAGATGCCTTTCTCATAAGGCTATTCCAGAACATTAGAATCAGATATCTTAATATCTGATTTTATTTGCCAGTTCAAAGGTTATAAAGTTGCAGGTTATAAAGAGGAGAATTTATCCTTTTCAGCTGAACAGTGCAACAGAGACAACTTAAAAAAACCTGGTGAACCCAAATATATCCATTGACATGTGCATTGCAGATATAAATGAATTGTACATGCTTTGGCTCAGTTGTAGTGAGTGTGCACTGATTTCTTATGTGAGCTAGTTAGAAGTTAATTTTCTGTCTGTTGCATTGATTAGTTGAAGAACTATATTAGAGGAGCTCTCCTTTTCGCATTTCAGATGTGCAAGAATAAAGCAATATTTATGGTCAACTAGCTTGGGAATCTAAATGTCTTTAAATAAATAAAGGAAGTCATATTTCACTTATTTTAAAATTACATTCTGAAATTTATACTTCACTCTGCCATAAAGATATAAGTATCAGATTTAAATTAATCATTCAATTTTATGTCCTCATGAACTGTAAGGACATACTTTCATTATTCATTTCTCAATTGATGATTAGATAGCAGTCATTAAACTGTTGGCAAAGATATACCAAAACTGATTTCTCAGTTTTGTTCTATATGCCTGAGAACTTTAAACTCATTGATCCAGATCAGGGGTGTCTTTATGGCTTGGCCCTGCGGCCAGATCACTATAGTCCTCCCCTTCCAGAGTATCAAAGTCTTTCTGGTGCCATTTCCCCAATGGCTGGTAGGGGAACCTGGCCCTACCCTACCCTCTTTTTTTGGTTCCAGCCCAGGGATCCTCTAATCAGCAGCCAAACTCTGAGCCATCCTAAACTTTGCTGCCTTTTCCTTGAGCCTTTCCTACATCTTCTGGTTTTGCTTCCTATGGGTTTGTCAGCCCAAATTCCCTCCTCCCAGGGAATAATTGAAGATTAAAATTCCATAGGCCCAAACACACCTCCCTCCCCGCAGGGAGTGACTGCAGACTGCATCCCTGAAGCCCCTTCCTATTGCCAGCTTTATCCTAGCCAAGGCTGTTACTTCTCAGCCTGACTCCATCATCATTCAGGGGATTACTTAGGCCCCCTAAAACCCCTCAGCTGTGTCCTAGCTGATTAATTGACCCCTTCTCAGCCACATTAACCCCTTTCAGGCTGCTGTGGGGTGAACACCCCGTCATACCATTTCATTCTGTCATTCGCATGTACAAGTATTAGTACACTTCACATGCAAGTAACTCTGCGAAGTTTCACATTGAAAAGAGACTTGTGTCCTCTTAGATAATTTGGCCCCTTTAAGTGTATAATATCTGAAAGTATTACACTTCTATTTCTTTGGTACCATGTAACTCAAAAACTGTCAGATTTTTTTCCAGAGTTTATCAGAAAACATTTGCTCTCAAACTGAGACCTCATATGCCAAGTTTCAGCTGGAGTGTGCTTGTAAAAAAAAGTTTATGGTGGAACTGCCTGCACAATCTTAACTACACTGTAGTGTCACAAATGTGATACTGTAATGAACTACAGATGGGTTTTTTTTCTGCCACCTTGTTAGAATAATAATCCTAGCTCAGAAAATGGTTGATTGATTGGCAAATATATTTATTTGTTATTTATTGCCGTTTTTAATTTCTGCAGTATTGCATGATGGGTTAGATCAGGGGTAGGCAACCTATGGCACAAGTGCTGAAGGCAGCATGTGAGCTGATTTTCAGTGGCACTCACACTGCCTGGGTCCTGGCCACCGGTCCGGGGGGGCTCTGCGTTTTAATTTAATTTTAAATGAAGCTCCTTAAACATTTTAAAAACCTTATTTACTTTACATACAACAATAGTATAGTTATATATTATAGAATTGTAGAAAGAGAACTTCTAAAAATGTTAAAATGTATTACTGGCACGCTACACCTTAAATTAGAGTGAATAAATGAAGACTCGGCACACCACTTCTGAAAGGTTGCCAACCTCTTCATTAGATGAATTAATTGAGGTTTTCTATTTAGAATAAATGGTATACTTCAGGTTACCTTTCCTTTTCTTCTATTTATGTTTTTCTGTCCCCTATAGAAAAGGACAGTCAGAAATCCAGTCTGGTCTGTAAGAACTGTTTACCCCTTAAAATTATTTTCTTATGCCTCAACTGCTCTGGTAATATATATTTTTATTGAGCACCTAAGAAAGTGTGTGAAATCTTCAGTATGTTTCCTGTTGCCTCTGGGGAACTATAATGTTTAAGAATAAAAGGAAATATAAGAGTTACAGCTGCATATTGTTCAAATTATTTTTAAGAGAAGGTTCATGAAGCATCTACTGGTAAAGTGATTTTAGGTTTGCATTTTTAAGTTCAAAACCCATTGGTATCCATAGTCACTATGCTACAAACATTCTACTGCTAGAGAAAGAAGGAAAATAGTTCCCTTGATGTACTGTTACCATAGGGGGAGGAGAGATTTCTTGCAATTCACTGAGGAATACTAGAGTAAGAAATTCCAAAATAACACTTCAGCAGATGATATGAGGTATTTACAGATACAGAAGCTACACTGTACTAGGCAACTTCCTGGCATTTATCAAAGTGTTGGCTGCTCCCATTTTAAGAACGATGAAAAATAATATATGGTTGTAAAAATTATGTCAATAAATAATGTAAAAACCCCACCATAGTACAGACTGGTTCATGTCAACTCTTGTTTCTACTGGTAATACCACTATATTAGGAAAACTGATGTCATAATGAAGCTGTGAATATATTGCAGTTCACTCAAAATGACCCAGCATTAATTTTATCTAGGTCATTGGTTCCCAACCTTTTTCATATTGTCATCCATTGTCAACAACAGAAATAAATTTTCTTATGTTTCCTTCCATATAGCCATAAATAAAAGAAGATGGGTTGCAACACCTAGGATAAGAACCTGTCATGTAGATAATTAAGCACAGCTAATTGTCTTGTAAATTATGGATTTCTTTTGACAAATAATTAACAGAATGTCATAAGAAACGTAGGCCTACATAGTTCTTATAGAGAGAAGTACTATATTGAAGTGCTCAGATATTAGTTACAGCCATGATATAATAATCTAGATATAATCATGATGTAACAATCTAGAAGTCAAGGGGTTGTATTTCCACATAGCCTTACCATATACTAATTTACAGTTAGTATAAAAAAAATACATTTCCTTTCCTATAGTGAAATTAAATATGTATCCCATTCTTCTTCCTCTAGCTTTCTAGTTTTATCCTCTTATTTATTGTCTTGTCTCAGCTGGGAACTATTATATTTATCTTACAGGGTAATATATGTATCCTGGGCTGGGTTTGTATTATCTGTTAACGATAATACAAACCCAGGATACTACAGGATACCCAGCCCAGGATACTACAGACTCCATCCATTATTTTCTTCTTATTTTAACTCCTTGTTCTTCACAAGTTTTGGAGACCTCCCTGTTACCACTAATGCATTTCACATTATTCGTGTTACATCAACAGATCTCATCTTTAGGATTAAACACCATTTATGAGAGATTAACCGATTCTCTGCTTCAGTTCATGTTCCATTATATCAGCATTGATCTCACTGCCCATGCCCATGCTCTTGAGGCTTGTATTATCAAAACAGTATCCATTCCTTACTTGTATGCCTTCATTCAATCAGGATTCTCAGTACTATACTGAATCCCTGATTGGGTATTAGGTTTCTGTATTTCCTTACAATCTTTAAAATCTAGTGAAGTGGCTCCATCTTTCTGAGGAAGAATGCGTGGTTTTACTGACATTAGTATTGAGAATCATTTTGATTACCTTTTGTATGTGTGTTAGCGAGTGTACTACTCCTGGGGGAATTCTGTAACACTGCATGTGCACAGAATTCATGTCCCCCGCAGATTTCTTTCCTTCCCCACAGAAAAATGACTTTCTGACAGGGAAGCAAAGGTAAGCTGCAAAAGCGTCACGCACCACTCCCTAGCTGCGAAGGTACATAGTTTCAGGCATCCAGAGCAGCTGGCGGAGAGGTAAATCACTGCAGGACTCAGGAATACCCCCTACCCTGAGCCGGGATCAGTTGCTAGTCCTGGCTTGGCTGGAGGCAGGAGGGAATGGGACTTCCTCTTCCCCTGCAAGAAGTGTCTGGGGCTGTGTCAGACCTACCCCCAAAAACCTCCCCCAGCTGCGGGGAGCTCAGCATCCTCCCCTGCTTCCTGCCCCCATCACCCCTCAGCTGCAGAGGGGAGGGGTCACTGTATGGGGAGCTTCTCCCCTATCTGCCCAGCTCCCATGCATCTGGGCCTTCCATACCCAGACACCCCCATCAAGCCTCACCACATATACCCAGAACCCCCTATCCCTCCTTACATGAATCCCACACCACTGAACCTCAGCCTCTGCATCTGGAGCTGCCTTTCACCCAGACCTCCTGCCTCTGGACAGCCGCCCCTGCACTGAGATCACCCCCCAGTGAGCTCCCTGCACTCAAACCTCAACCCTGATGAGCCCCACCCTCCTGCACCATCCTGAGCCCCCACATCCAGACCCCCATGCCACTGACTCTCAACTAGCTGCACCCAGATCCCCACTCCACCATGCCACAATCCCCTGGCACCCAGACTCCCTGCAGAGACCTCCACATCCAGACCCTTCTGCTGAGCCCCAACCACTTTCACTTGGAAGCTGCAGCAGAGTCCCATTGCCACTGCACCTGGAAATCCCCCCCCGCAACGAGCCTCTGTGCATCCAAATCCCTCACACCTAGACTCCCTGCTGGGATGCTTGCACCCAGATTGTCCCACACCTAGATCCCCCCACACTGAGCCCCTTCACACTTGGATCCTACCTGATTGAACCTGCCTGCCCAACACCTAGTGCATTTGGCGCAGGGCAGCAAGGCCTTTGGGTGTTTCTGGGGCAGGGCCAGATCTTGTGCTGTGTCAAGGTCGGGTTCAGTCTTTCCAGTGAGTCTGTGTTCCAGGAGTTGGGGAGTTTCCAGTGGCCTGTGCTCCCCACTGCTATGCTGGAGCCTCTGCATTTATTTATTGACAAATGAAACTTGCAGCATTTTAAAATATTGTGCACAGAATTTTTTATATTTTGGCACAGAATGCACTCAGGAGTAGTATGCAGTGTTTGACCATTTGGGAAGGTCCAGTATATTTTTCCTGCAGGAGTACAAGAAAACCTGAGAACCCGTTATGGGCAAGCTGAATCCTACCCCCCACCCTCCACCCCTATTACAGCTACCAGAACTTCCATTCATGGAATCAGAATGTCTTCATTTGCTTTATTTTAGATTAGAATATCATCCAGAACTAATAAAGTACTCTTTGGTTCAAAGTAACTCAGATCCTTATTAGTCAGAGATTGATAGGGCTGGGATTGGGTTTCCATATTACAGTTCCTGAGTAATGAGAAAAATGGGAACTCCAGTTTGTCATGCTCCTTCCATTTCCAGTCTTGGCCTCTTTAATAAGGTAGTAGTGTATGCTGCCTTCCTAAACTTCTTGCCCCCTAAGAATCCCCCAATAAACACTATATGGGCTCTCTTCACTTGGGAAGATACCAGCATTCAGTAGTTTGGCACAGCCCCAATCCCTCGAACCTCTCCCTTTACAAATGAGACTAGAAGCCCTCATGGACTAGAAGAGGGCCACAGTGTTTTGAGCCTCTTCTTTAAGAGGATTTGAAAGGTCTTGAGCCTTGTTAAATAAATAAAAAATGAAAACACGATTCCTGACCCAATGAACACAATTTTTAATTTTTTTAAAAGTATGTACATTCTGTGCTTTGACCCAGAAAGAATTGAACAACTGGAAATTATCTTTGCCCTACAAGAGAAATTAACTAAAATGATCTCTCGTTTTAAACCAGTTTTGTAATTTTCATCTTGCCCCAGAAATAAACAAACTGGAAGGTCTCCTTTTTGTAATTCAAGGGAAGGCAGACCAACTAGTCTTTTTAAACAATCTCAAAACTTAGGCACTGTCTGGCAGCTTGACTGTTGATCCAATCACAGCAGCACTAGTATCTTCCTTTTTTACTTTTCCGAATTGAGTTTCGGACTCTATTGAGCCTCAGTTATTTCTGAACTCAGCCAGTGTTTGCCTCCCCATCCTTGTGCTGCTCAGCTGGCTAGGTACATGGCCATCCTGAACACATGAGCAGTTAACAGACTTCACACAAGGGCCTGTTCCAACAATCTAAGACTCGTAGATCACTTGTTGAATCCTATGAGTCCAAAGATGAATGGGCATGCTCAGATAGAAGCTATTCAGATCTATTTATGAGATATTTTGGTAATGGATCCAAAGTTCTGAGGTTCTTTGTTTATCCAGAAAGTGCCCATAGGACCAGCATTCGCAGTAAAGAAGTCTATCATTTTATTTCTTTGATGGGACAAAGCCTGTTAAGAAATTCTCAAGATGGTTTATAGCTTTTGGTGGAAAGATAAAGGCCTGTCCATTTAAGTCCAGAGCTGATTTAAATGGATAGCCTGTCTGAATACTTAATTCTATATGTCCACTGAAATTTCTACACCAGAAGTACTTAACACTCTTTCTACTGTGGAAAGGAGGGGTTACCAGTTTATGCAGCATCTACTTGTCATATATCAGTTGTGCAGATCCTCAAAGCTCCTACCCAGGACTTGATTGATATCTTTTTGTAATATTATTCTCTTGCTGCTTAGTCCAGATTAGATTGGATTCTCCATTTAGCTGTGTTTCATTCATTTTTGAATTAGCTGTACTCTTGAATCTTCTTTCAGATAGTTGTCATTATATTTAGTCTCTCTCAATGGGTACCTGGAGAGGCAGTGTCCGGAAGGGTAAAATGAGGTCATTTACCAAAGTAACTTGCCTTACTATTCAAGTACAAGTCTCATTCTTCCTTGTAGTATTACTGTGACATGATTGCTCACAGTTGGTGGTATAGTATTGTACATGTACAGTCAAGCCATGATACACTGAGTTAGCTATTATAGGGGAAGTGACAGTGACACCTATATTTAAGTTGCCTATCACTTTCCATTAAAAAAAGTTATTTTTAAGAGCTCTGAGATTTCAGTGGTTTTCAGCAAGACTTTGAAATTTGGCATGGTAATCATCTGACGGATGTGCTTCTTGCTGAAAATTCATTCAGATTTGGTCAAGTTATAAACTGATGAAAATCTGCTAAATATGAGGCTGCATGTCATGCTCCTTCATTTTCGCATCAAATGATAAATAATAGAAAGGTTATAGCTAAATAGACGTATCTAAAACAAGAATGTGGATGAGAGAAAGGTTCATAATAGCTTATAAAGAAATGATCCTTATGTTAAGAGCTACAATTTAGGGGAGGGAAGACTGTTCTGCTCAGCAGGGTAATAATAGCCATCTGTCACCATGTTTTCACACAGACAAATCAGAAATAACCAAAAAGAGAGCTGACATATATCATGCATGCTGCAGCTGCCCATCCATTTGCTAGTCATACTGAATAAGTGCTGTTTCTTCTTTAGCCAACTTTCCAACCCCACATCCCCGTACCCTCAGAAGTCAGTGTACATAGTTTTGTTCAGATGGAATAGACAAAACTAGGAAGCAATTACTAGAAAAATACTTTGTATTTCAAAATTGTATACCATACAGGTTTACTATTAACGTTTTAGCAATTTTTGGTGAAAACTGGTTTAACTCAGTTTGTCACATATGCAATAAACTGCATTTGCTTCTAAAATAAGATCCAAATTTTACCCTGTAATGAAGGTGTGGGTCTTAACTGACTTAGCTCCAATCTTAACATCAGAAGGCAGAACTAGGCCCTGAGTTTTTACATGAATGATGAGTGCACGATGAGAACTATTCTTAACAGCTTGATTGCGTATTGTTCACTTTGGGGTCTGATTCTGATCACACTCTTTTATTTTAACCACAGTGTAACTCCTTTCACTTCAGTGAAGTTGCACCTGATTTAAAGCAATAAGCAGCTGAACCTTTTGTGTTTAGCCAATATGTTGAATGAATTTGTGTATTTTGATGCTGTATCCTCTTTAATTTCATCCCTTGTGGTTTGCATATGTTCAGGTGCATATATAGATGGCCATACATACTTCGATTTTCACAAACCCCTAACATTGTTTGTTAGAACATGTGCTTGAAAGTTATGCCACCACAATTTATATATTTTTATGCAAAACAAGTCAAAACATTACATTTATATTATTTGCATGTTGTTTTCACTACTACGTACAATAGATGCTTAATTGCAGTACATAACATACAAGTGTTGACTATTAAGCTATGAAATATTTCCTAAGACCAAAAGCTGTTACTTGGAAGGCAAATAGCATTAAAACATAATTAAATATTTAGGATTCTCTGTGTATGTTAGCGGGAACATGTGTATATGAGTGATCTGTGGAGAAACTGTATTTTAAAAGGCCCGAGTTGAAGGGAAAAGCTGGTTTTAACATTTGTACTGAGGAAAATACTGTGGTTGTTACAAAAAGTATTTGAATATCAGCCTAAACAGCTAAACTTTTCAATTGTACTTGAGAGTTTTAAAACAAAAAGAAAACTTTACTAAAGTAACCATGGAACTCTGCAAATGTGTGTTCATTTTTCTTCAAGTTTCTGTGCACTGTCTATAACATAGCTTTCCCTAGTGAATATTTATGCCTTTAGGTAGCCTGTGTAATGTTAAATAAAGGTTTACAGTTTTTGTTTATTATTCTATAGGATTTTCAAACAATAGGAGAGAGTTGAGATAAAATATATTTGACACTTTGACTGCTAACATTACATAAAAATGAAGTTTATAACAGTCAAACTGGGCCCGATCCTACTCCCATTGAAGTCAATTAGGGTTTTGTCAATGATTTTCATGGGATCATTACTTGCTCACATTGATCTTCCCACTCTCCTTAGGAACTAAGTACTCTTTCTTCCAAAACCCAGCCCATTTCATTGTGTTTTTTCTCAGAGATAAAGTAACATTATTTGTAAAATATTTGTCTTAAAGTTATTAGTGTCTGTAATTAGATCTTTTTAAAAAGCCACTCAAATAATCCTTAAATAGCGAGACTTGCCGACAGATATCTCAATGGGTAGACGATAAAAAGTTGTTGACTTACTGTAGCTGCCATAATGCAAAATATAAGTGTTCATAGTCACTTAAACTTTAATGTAGATTGATATGTCTGCTCTCCCTGTTTGGTTCAGTGATTCCAGATAAAATGCAGGACACTTTGTCCCTCAGATAAGTTGATATTTTACAAAGCAATCTTACTGGCTTGTCATATATGTTATAAAACTGACAAAAAAGTGTGCATGTTTAATTTTTAGGCTGTGTAACTTCAGTCTCTAACCCCTGCTTCAGCTCTCATTCTTCACTTTGGGATGTAACTGAAAATGATTGTGGTGCCCTGGGATAGCTAATTGGTAAAGCCTGTTTGGAATGTGGCTAAGTGAACCATTTTGGCAGTAAGCAGAGTAGCAAAGCACATTTTTCCCTTACTTGTCTCTCAGGCTAAAATTAAACAGAGTTAGATATTTTCACTTTTAGTGATTTACAGTGGATCTGTTCTGAGTCAAGCCATCATAAAGAGCTAATTGCCTGCACACTCTTGTACAAAAGAACTCTTTATTTGTGTGTAATATGTAGGTCTGTGTCTAGTACAGTATATTGGGGATTGAATAATCTGATGATGATAAATGAAAAATAAGACTTTTTTTCATTCCCCGTCCCCTTTGAAATAATTGGATATTAAATTTATGATGCTAAGTTAACCTGCATCAGCACCTGTTTAGCATTCATGGACTCCAAGACACCTCAGAGTCATGAGGTCATTGCTGGAATAATTTATGATGCAGTTTATGTAGCATGCTGGTGTAATGTTTTCTTAAGCTACTTAGTTACTAAAAAATAGACAAAACTTGTCAGAATTAATGTTCATTACAGAACATTTTCATTAGTTTTGTCATCCCTCCCTCAAAAAAAATCCCAAATTTATTGTAACTAAAAAAGGTGTTGGTGTTTTTGTTTTTTTTATAAAGGTGCTACTATTCTTTTTTCCAGAAAAATATTTAAAATCTTGAGAGAGTTTCATTTCTGAAGTTTTGCATTGGGAACAATTTAAATATTCATATTTTTAATTGAAAGGAGATTTCAGGAAGTGTTCCAACAGTAGAGCATTCTTTCTTTTCTTCCAGAGATTAAATAGTTTAAGCAGCATCTCTGTCAGTCCTGTTCACAAAGTCTCAAGACTGCTTCTTATCTCAGATCATCCACAAAATTAGCTATATCATTGCTGTCATGTGCTCGCTGTTGAATTAGAATAATAATTCCACTTACAATTGGAATACCCCTGTCCATTTTAAACAATGGACTCATTTTGACAAAAAGCTGAGAGAGACACAGACACTTAGAGTACTGGGAGCCCTTCCCTTCTAAGAACACCCCAGCAACAGAAGTCTACTTCTACACCTCTACAACCCAGGCTCTGCACACCTCTGCTCCCCAAACAATTTGCTTCCTCAAATCTCCAATCTTTCCTCTCAAAGCACTCCTTCTCCACCAATCATCTCTCTTTCACTCTCCACCCAGCAAACCCCTTCATTAGCCTCTCCTTCTCTCTCACCAAACTTCTCCTCTCTCCCACCAAACACCTTTTCTCCTCTACCTGCCCCAACTCCCCACAAATCTGTTATCCCAAGTCTTCTTCAAGCCTGTCTCCCTCCCTGCCACCACTTTCCTTCCAAGAGATTCCTCCTATAAGCCACAGCCCCCTCTCCCAAACTCTTCTCTCAGACACCAGTGCCATCCCCCAGAAATGTGACCAACCCCCTCTCCCATACCTGATCCTGCTTCTTGGGTGTGCAGCAGTGAAGGAATGACGAAGAGGGACTAGAGTTGGTGCTTCTTGGCCAAGGGGCTGATGGCTGAGTTGCACTGCCTATCAAGCTTGCGCACTCTCTGCTCTGTACTTAGAGCTGGAGGTGATGATGGCGGGTGGGGATGGGGGTGGAAGGGTTGGGTTGGGTTGGAAGGGAACAGAGAGAGCTGCCTGCCTATCAGGGAGACAGAGCTGATTCCTAGAAACAGAAGATTGCAACTTCTGATGCCTCCTCCCTGCCCAGCTCATTAGCTAGCTTATCTGTGGGGAAAGAGAGTTCTGAGTGCAGCTGTACTAGGTAACTTCAGACTACAGTAGAACCTCAGAGTTATGAATACTTCCAGAATGGAAGTTGTTCATAACTCTGAAATGTTCGTAACTCTGAACAAAACATTATAGTTCTTTCAAAAGTTTACAACTGAACATTGACTTAACACAACATTGAAACTTTTTACTATGCAAAAGAAAAATGCTACTTTCCCTTTATTTTTTTAGTTGTTGTTTTTCACAGTACTGTACTGTATTTGCCTTTTTATTTTTTGGTCTCTGCTACTGTCTGATCATGTACTTCCAGTTCCAAATGAGGTGTGTGGTTGACTGGTCAGTTCATAACTCTGGTGTTCGTAACTATGAGATTCTATTGTACTCTCTTCTCTCCTCTTTGTGCCTGGCCCCCCTCCCTCTGTCTTCTTCCTCCTCCAGGTTGGGGCTGAAAGTTGGAGGAAGAAACAAATTGTTTTTCACTCAAGCTGAAATTTTTTTGGGAGGAGGGAGGAGGGGAATGTACCCCCATATCTCCCTAAAATGTACACCATGACCCTAAGGGTCTGTTCCTTCTTATTCTCAAAGACTGCATAACAATTGTTATCAAGATTTATATTTTGTACTGGTTAACTAGAAAGGGGTATGAGATAAATATATGTGAACTGGGCTTTGAAAGTGAAACACAGTATGCCAGTAAGACCAGTTCTTCATTGAAACCTGAATTTAATTCACAGAGGGAATGAAAAAAGTTCAAACCACTCCTAATGAAATTCAGGAAACTTTAGTGCTTTTTCCTGAAAAAGATAAAATAGTCATTAAAGAATCTTTAATTAAATATAAAACCTGCCTCAAAAGAATCTGTTTATGTCCTGATCCTGATGCCAATGGAGTCAATGAGAGACTTCTATGGCAGTTGGGTCAACCCTTAATTTTTGGCATTCTAGCTAAATTTAAAAGTAGCTGATTAAGTAGAATCTTTTGTGCTTGGATTTCTTGGGAGAGGTCCCATAAAAAGTATTTGTGTATTTTACATGTACATATAATATTTGTCCATCAACATAGAATCTAAGGCCATCTCTACACTTACTGGGGGTCGATGCTGCTGCGATCGATTGTAGCAGGGGTCAATTTACAGAGTCTAGTGAAGACCTGCTAAATTGACTGCAGAGCACTCTCCAGTTGACTCTCAGGACTCCATCAGAACTAGAAGATTAACATACGTCAATGGGAAAGCGTCTCCCGTCGATGCAGCGTGGTGTAGACATCGCAGTAAGTCAACCTAAACTATATCGTCTCCAGTTATGTTATTCACATAGCTGGAGTAGCATAACTTAGATCAACTTATCATGGTAGTGTAGGCAAGGCCTAAGCAAAATATGCGGAAGTAAAATTTAATAAGTGGTTAGAAGCAAGCTGAACTTACCTGCCACTCAAACTAAAAGGCAAAATAATTTAATTATTTATCTACTTGAACTGTTTTTCTGAGACTTAAGGGATGAACAGCTAAAGAGGTTTGAGAAATTAAACTACAGTGTCCTCCTCCACCTCACCTTTGAGCTTATGGAGCCATCATAACAACTCCATAGTTAAGGTTGACAGTCAAAATCATGCTTTAACTTGAAATGATTTCCAACCTCCTAACAGTTTGAGCTGAGTTCTCTTTTTGCAGTACTAAATCATGTTACCTGCTAACACTATGTTTGTTGTTGTTTTGGGGGAATTTGTTATAAAAAAAAATTTCCACTAATTTTTGTGCCTAGGCTGACTCCTCCCCAAATCCTGCCCCCCCAGGGAAGTCTGTCCAATTCGTATTTTTTATTTGACACATATAATGAATCTATCATTAAGGCTAGCTGACATCAGACAATATCTTTTAAAGATGCAGGAATCCCTCATAATTTTGGCGCCTAAAATGTTGATAAATGCTAATTATTGTAATATGCTCCATACCGACCTTCAAGCATTTTCTATTTCCAGTCTCCAATCTGCTGAAGATCCTACTGCAAGGCTTATTTATCGTTGTTCGCATTGTACACATGTTACTCTTTTATTTTATGTCCTACCACTGGCTTCTCCTTAAATTGAAGATTTATTTTTAAGGTTTGTTACTGACATTTAAAACTATCAGATCACAAAGCCTCTTCTAGCTACAGGAGTTCCTCTGTGTGTGTTCCAGCTCAGAGCCTGTGCTATACTGATGATTTATCTTTGTGTATTTTTCAACTGTCTCTTGCACATTTGTACTCCTCAAGTCTTCCTCTCTTAACCCCACTTTGATAGTATTTCCTGCCTTATAAAATTCAACAGATTTGCTCACTTTTTATGTAAAATACATTCAAAATTTAATATTTTAGCTTTTTTAAAAATGTTGTGAAGTATCTTATATCACTGAATGGGATATTTTTTCTGTCTGTGTCCAAAGTGTGTTGATATAAATGAAAGGATTATATAAATTAAATTTAAAATACTATGCCACCTACTTATGAAATATCAAATACGATATTTGGAGAAATCACTCTTTTTGTTCTCCTTGAACAGTATTACTACTAAAAATATCTGGATTTTGTTGCCTCATCTTCCAATAATCAGCTGCTTTTTATGAACTGAATTTCATTTTTCATTGCAAAATTTCAAATCAGGTACATTGGTCTTCATCATTTCTCTTTGCATTACATTTATCCATTTGGTTTAAAATTTTGCACCTTTGCAGTTAAATAGCTGTAGTAATATAAATGCATATAAGTACATTCTAGTCCTGAATGCAGAATACTTGCTGCATTAACATGTGTTAGTGTAACTTTCAAAAAAAGTTAATTTTAATGTCCATGAAAATGATCCATTGTCTGTATTTGAAGATCTTTAGATACAGAATAATTCCAATACACATGCAACAGCAGTTCACACTCCTCCACCCATACTACTAATGCATCTTCTCCAGGACTTGAAAGTTCCACCTTTGGGGCAGAGGGGATAGTACACTCAGTGTTGTACTATCCATAGTTTAATCCATAGTTCTCTGCCTAGACTGAAGTACTGCCAACCCCAAGCATACAAGAATCATGAGTCAGGCCCCAAATAATCATTACATTGATTTCAAAATAATTAACTATTAAAATAATACATTTGGGTATTTTTTTATTTGCCATCTGTTTTTTTGAGCTTTAAGAGTCCCTTTCCAAGCTTTTCTCCATAACTGAAGCAAGAAACTCTTCTAAAAAATATAACTGAAATTATTGTATAACCCCACAAACTGGTGTTTTAAGAAAAGCGCCAACTATTGTGAGGCTCATGATAAAATCATGAGGATTGGCAAAAGTTTAGACTGCTGACAATGGTAGTGTTTAAAAATGTATTTTAAGAAAAGAAAATATATCCAAAATTTGATTGTAAAGCAAAAATGCAGTCTTAATACTGCAAGGATAAAGAATGTCATATTACATAAACAGATGCTAACTGTAATTGATACAAGAGACAGGTGCCCTGGTCTTGCTATTGGACAACTTGTGTGTGAAGTTGGATTTCAGTGGGATTCAGGCACCTACCTCCCAAAGGTTGAAAATCCCATCTTAAGCCTTACTAATCATTATTTAAGACACCATATTTAATCATAGTTGCTAAATGATTACATTTGTGGGAATTAAAATAAATTCATACTACATTGCTCATACTGAAGAAAATAAATGAAACTTATCAAGAACCTATTAAAATGTTAAACAAATTTTGAATGGTGAGGAATTTTATGCTAATTATGTTTTAACTAATAAAGTTTTAAGGAATTATTTGTATTTATAATTATTAGCTTTGCTTCTGTGCATAGCTCTAGTCTTTAAACTTCATGCTATTTTATGTTTAGGTGCCAGTAGTTAATTTCCTTATGTGTGATGAACAGGGCCAGTGCAAGGAAGTTTCACGCCCTAGTGAAACTTCCACCTTGCGCCACACACCCCCCCAGCTAATCCCACCCCTCTGCTGCAGCTAACCCAGCCCCCCCCCACCCCCCGGGAGCCCGCCACCCCTTCCCGGGAGCCCCCCTCTGCAGCAGCTGCTCCCCCCCCGCGGCAGCTAATCCTGCCCGGGGAGACCCCCCCTGCGGCAGCTAACCCCACCCACAGAGACCCCCCCCATGGCAGCTAACCCCACCCAGAGAGCCCGCCTCCATGGCAGCTAACCCCGCCTGGGGAACCCCCCCATGGCAGCTAATCTCGCATGGGGAGGCCCCCCCCCGCGGCAGCTAAACCCACCTGGGGAGACTCCCTCCCCGCGGCAGCTAACTCCACTTGCGGAGACTCCCCCCCGCAGCAGCTGACCCCACCTGGGGAGACCGCCCCAGTTCACCTCGGCTCTACCTTCTCCGCTGAGCACACCGGCTCTTATTCTCTTCCCCTCCCAGGCTTGCGGCGCCGACTGGAGGAGAATTAGAGCGGGGGTGTGCTCAGCAGAGGAGGCAGAGTGGAGCGGTTCCGCTGTGCACCCCCCCCCCCGCTACGGCGGGCAGCCCTCCGTGTGCCCTCCCCCCCCGCCCCAGCTCACCTCCACTCCACCTCATCGCCTGAGCGGGCTTTTAGGCACCCCCAACCACTAGGCACCCTAGGCAGCCGCCTCGTTTGCCTAACTGGTTGCACTGGCCCTGGTGATGAAAAAGTGTTTTCCAAGGGAGACCTCCTAAACTTTTTGTCCACAGCAGTAACTGATTCTAAGGATTTCATAAATTGAAGAGAACCCAAGCAGAAAAATTCCACAGCATTTCTTATCTGCATGATCTTCTAAAACACTGGTTATAAAAGAAATGGGAATGCAAATGAATATTAATGTTTAGACCATAACATTTTGAATACAAACTTTTCAGAAACAACTCATGGTTCAATTGTTTCCTTTTCATGGTGGTTCAGTTTCCTCTTTTCTCCATTCTAACTTTTTTCTTATCTTTTTTTTTTTTTTAATCTTCTGGTCAGTCTTGTAGAAGAGCCTTTTGTGTGTATAATGTCTCCCTCTCTAGTGTTTTGCCTTGTAATCTCTAGTGGGTCAGTAGGGTATCTGACAACATCCATCCAAATAATTTTTTGCCCAGGATAGAGAGATAATTGAAGTCTGCTTTGGGCAGAGCACCGGCTGGAAGAATGCTCCAAGGCATCCCCCTCTGGCTCACTATAGAGAAAGTTGACCGCACCGACCGATTACAAGTGTTTTCTTTTTGAGGGGAAGAATGGGTTACATTATTTTCTTTGGGCCTGGGGCTACAAGGCTCAATTCTAGCGTAGTGTTTCTGTTGGCTGAGAAAAGAGTCTAGGGAGAGAAGTTGTGAGCTTTGGGTTACATTCACAATTTTTGTGTGAAAACAGCTGTGTTTGCAGCACAAAAAAGAAAAAAAACGTACAAAAGCAAAACCAAGAAATGTTGTGCATTTTCTCCATTTTGTATTCTGCTTCCTTTTCCCCACACCATTTGCAAAGCAGCCAAGTTTCTCACTTTTGTGATATGATGAATAGGGGTTTATATGATATACACAGTTCTGCTGTCTTGTGATTTCCACAATCCACTAATCTTCACGATAAGTCTCTGCTGGACATTTGAGTTTGTTCTTTCTCCAACTGTTTTACTGCTCTGACTGTGAGGGAAACACGGAAGCCTCAGCAGTTGCTGGGAACAAAGGAGTGGTTATGAATTGTCAGACTGATCACTTGCTGGAAGCAAAAGGGACATGATGACAATTGAGAGGCCCCCATAAGTTGGGTGTCCCTGCTGGCAGTAAGAATGGTGGTCAGTTGCATTGGCCTTTGTGACACACTTCATTTTCCATGAGATCTTTGCAGTTTCCACTGTAAATAAGATGAGCTGTAACTGTGTGTCTGGAGTCCCTTCAACTTTTGAGGTTCACTGTTCGGGTTCATTTTAAATTTTCACGCAGTCTAGTGCATGGATGATGGAGTAAGGCCTGTCCTTCTCAATGAGGACAATTAGCAGAAACACAGATCCTAGTCAGACCTGGGTAGTCAAAGGTGAACAGAATTATTTCTTCAGGTTCTCCTATCCCCAATTTAGGGCAAGCCTCGTGAAAGGTAGGCACTTAGAGGAGTTGATTGGCAGATTTTAAGAATCATGAAAGCCAAAGACAGTTCTGAAAGACTTCACCTAGAGGCTGTGAATAGTTTATGGTATCATTGACAATCAGAAATTAACAGCAATCTTATGTAATGTCAAGGGGGCGTTTGTGTGAGGAGGTGAACATTGTGCAGAACTATTTTCTTTCTTCTGTAAGATTCCTTGATTCTCCATTCTTCTTCCATCTTTCTTTTTCCACTTCTTTTAGGGATATTTAGATATAGGGTCATATTTTGTGCTTAGAAATGTTTATCACTTTCAAAATTGCCATTTTCCAAAAGCATTTATTTAAAATAAAGCAATATTGTATTATGATATACCATCAACAAAATAAAAAAATCCCATCATAATCAAAAGAAAATGGAATTTACAGTACATCCAATGTTCACAATTAAAAAGTTACATCCATTTTAAAATATTCAGTTTATGTGGTACTTATTCTCTATTTTAACACTATCATTAGAACTGGTAACATCTCTAAAACTAGACTGAACTTTTAAAGTGTAAAGTGTAATCACTGCACAAATGGTAACTTTCTTTTTCAAAAAGGATTTGTATCTACTAAAGAAAATATATATTTGTATGTATGTTTATATAGTTTATCTTTTTAATTTCATTTTCTCTTTATGCTATCTAGGTGCTGTACTTTTGGCCAGTCTGCAGGGATTAGCAGTCAATATTGATCCTGTCTTGTATACTTGGCTTATGTACCAACCTCAGAAACGAAGTAGTAGACACATCCAACAGGTAGGAATTCTTGAGAAATCATTTATTTGGATATATAAAAATAACATTTTCCTATATCATATTCTCTCATTTAATATGAAAATTTTATGTTATATTACTCCAGACTACATTTATTATAAAGGATACTGTCACAACCTGTCCCTGTCCTGCACTCTGTTTTGATTGGCTCCAACCTCTGAATCCCATATGCTTTAAGCTCCTGGGTCTAGATAATGGCTGATCACTAATCTGGAGGCATGTATACACAGCAGTTATGAGGTGTATACATTCCTTCCCAGTGTGAATACATGTACATGAGCTAGCTGTGCTCAAGCTAGTGCACTAAAAATAGCAGTGTGGCCATGGTGGCACAGGTGACAGCTTTGATTAGCTACCTGAGTGCAATCCTGCCCGACCCCATGGTGGTAGTACCCAGGTTCCTAGCCCAAAGCTGCAGCCCATGCCTCTAAGCCATATTGCTGTTTTCTGAATGCTAGCTCTCCCAGCTGCTGTGTAGACATACCTTGAGTGTATCATGTGCACTCCCGGGTACAGGCCTGCATCAGATACCCTTCTTAGGTGGTGGGATCCTACAATCCAGCCACGAAGATCCCAGAACCAGTGCCACAGCCCTCCTGAGCCCCCAGTTGCTTAGACACATTCCCCACAGAGTCCACCCAGCTGTGGGAACTCGGGTATCTTAGTTACACCCTTCAGGGACAATGTGGCAATAAAGCAAGGCAGCATAGGCTTATCACAGGAATATCTTGTCTCACACACTTTACTCTTAAAAAGCCCAAGAGAATTACAGATTCATGGAAAATAACAACCTTCTAAACACAAATTCCCTCAGTCTGACCTCTCCACCCAGTGAGTCATGGTCTGAGACCTTAGGCCACGCAGCCCTTCTGGCCTTCTCAGCCTGGCCATCTTGGTCTCTTTGACTTAGAGAAGTAGTTCTTTTAAAACTGACTGTCTCCTCAGTGAGCTGGGGGTGGGAGCAGGTCCAGGCTCCAGGGCTCCCTACCAGTTGGCTTCTCTGTAGGAAAGCATTGAAAGTCAATGAACCTGCTCACAGAAAACCCATTATTTTGGTAGGAAACAGTCATTCATTATAGATCCCCCTTGATCGTTCTGTCACAGCTGCTCAGACAGTTTGTCTACTAGGTGTCAAGCCTCTGCTACAAAATCTACACTGAAGGTTCTTCTTCAAGTGCTTGTACATGTGCATGCTGCATGCCCAGTCATCAGAAAAAATTCCCTCAGTGGTATCCATCAGGGCAGCTTGAGTCCTCTCTGCTGTCAGCCGCTACTGCTGATATAAAAGGTCCAGCTGCCCCAGATTCCACTCAGTTCCTTCTTACCATCTATGATGGCCGTTGGACTTGCTTGGCTTGCTTTAGCAAGTGCTCTTAGAATACTTTATGTAAATTTAATGTAAATAGTTTTCTAGTTGATCAGTACTTAGTTTGTAGTGTAGCCTTAAACTGTATAAGGCTCCTGGGACATAAAGTCTTGTGCACATACCAGATTATATCTCAGGGTTCTTCAGAGTTGGCTGGCCTCCATTTATTCACCAATTTGTCACCATCTGAACTCTCTGCTGAATGTGCTTTCTAGCATACTGAGATCTCTAGATTGGTGGACAGATTTGGTCAATCTATGTGCAGGCATTCCTTTGGACTGCTCTCAACCTTTGCTAACATTGGTGATGGATGTGGCTGCCTGGGAGTGGAGCTCATTTGGGTTCCCCTTACAAGCTCAGGGTTTATGGTCCTCGTGGGCTACTCATGTCTCTACATATCAATGTCAGGGAGGTAAGGGCTGTCTGCCTAGCCTCTCAGGCTTTCCTTTTTCAGACAGGGAGGAACCCTCTGTTTTCCACTTTGTCAAGAGGCAGTTCACCTATAGAACTTTTGCATTGTCAATTCAATCAATCTCAAAGCCTCTTACATTCCATGATTGTAGAATGAGCTTACAGACCACCTAAGCAGATCGTTTGAGTCACTACAAATGGTCTCTCTGCTTGGATGTACCCAGGTGTATTTTCCAGCAGTGTACACAACCAAGGCCAAAAGGAAATGCCATCAGTTTTGTTTCCTACAAGGTTTCAGTCCTGGTTCCATCATGAACACTTGCTTGCTGTCTTGGCTGACCAAGCTGTGCTACACTTTTCCTTAATTCCACTTCTACACCAAATGTTGCAGAAGTTCAAACAAGACCATGCCCAAGTTATAGTAATAGTCCCCAGGAGGTCCTGGCAGCACTGGTTCTCCACTCTCCTCGATCTGTTGGTAGAGGCTCCAATTTCACTTCCTTTGGACCCAGACATAATTTTGCAGGACCTCTGTCAGGTGCTCCACCAGAACCTGAGTTCATTTAACAGCCTGGAGGATCTATGGCTAAATCAAAAAGATGAGTCATGTTTGGAGCAAGTTTGCAATGTCTTGTTAAATAGTAGAAAACCCTTCACCAAGACTATTTACATTTTGAAGTGGAAGCATTTTTCCATCTGGTCTTGGCGATTTGGGGTTTCACCAATTCAGTCCTCTATCCATCATATCCTGGACTATTTATTACACCTAAAACATTCATGGTTGGTGATTAGTTCTGTCAATATTGACCTAGCAGCAATATTAACTTTCCATCCTTAATTGGACAGCCATTCTAAATTTGCTAATGATATGACAAGCAGATTATTGAAAGGCCTGGAAAGGTTGTACCCTCAGAGAAGGGAATCTATTCCTCCATGAGGCTTAAATTTAGTTTGAGCCATTAGCAATGTGCTCTTTGCCAAACCTATCATTGAGGGTGGGTTTTTTTTAGTATGCATCACTTTGCAAGGAGTATGGCTGAGCTACGTGCTCTGATGTCTGAACCTCCTTATAAAATTTTCTTTAAGGACAAAGTATATTTCCTCATCCAAGATTTCTCTCTAAAGTGGTATCTAACTTTCCTATTAACAAGTCAATTTACTTACTTATGTTTTACCCCAAACCACACATCAATAGAGACGAGCAACCCCTGCACACCCTAGATGTTAGAAGGGCTTTGATGTTTTACACAGATAGTACTAAACAGTTCCAGTTTTCAACCCAACTATTTGTGGCCATCACAGACAGGATGCAGGGTCTCCCAGTCTCTTCACAGACAGTTCAATTGTGGACAGCATCCTGTATTCATGTATGTAGTGATCTGGCTGGCATTTCCCTGACAAGCAAAGTAACTGCTCATTCCACAAGATCTCAAGCAGTCTTGGTGGCATTTCTTGCACAAGTCCTCATCCAGGATACTTGTAGAGCAGCAACCTGGTCTTCAGTCCACACCTTCGCATCCCATTATGCCAACACTCAGCATTCAAGAGACAATGCTAAATTTTGTCCTCCAGTCTATCTTACATAGATTCAACCCCCTTCTCCTCCTTTATGGCTTATGAGTCACCAAGAGTGGAATCAAGTATCAGAGGGGTAGCCGTGTTAGTCTGGATCTGTAAAAGCAGCAAAGAATCCTGTGGCACCTTATAGACTAACAGACGTTTTGGAGAATGAGCTTTCGTGGGTGAATACCCACTTTGTCGGATGCATGTAGTGGAAATTTCCAGGGGCAGGTATATATATGTAAGCAAGAAGCAGGCTAGAGATAACGAGGTTAGTTCAATCAGGGAGGATGAGGCCCTCTTGTAGCAGTTGAGGTGTGAAAACCAAGGGAAGAGAAACTGCTCTTGTAGTTGGCTAGCCATTCACAGTCTTTGTTTAATCCTGAGCTGATGATGTCAAATTTGCAGATGAACTGAAGCTCAGCAGTTTCTCTTTGAAGTCTGGTCCTGAAGTACCTTTAGATCTGCTATTGTGTGTCCGTGGAGATTGAAGTGTTCTCCTACAGGTTTTTGTATATTACCATTCCTAATATCTGATTTGTGTCCGTTTATCCTTTTCCATAGGGACTGTCCAGTTTGGCCGATGTAAGAGTGGAATGCTCATATGCAATCACTTGAAGAATAAAAAATGGTTACTAAACTTCTATAATTGTTCTTTAAGATGTGTTGCACACTTCCATACCATGATTCATCCTCCTGCCCTTCTGCATTGAAGTTGTCTGACAAGAAGGAACTGAGGGTGCTGTGGGCAGCTGGACCCTTTATATTGGGACATAGTGGCACATGACAGCAGAGGGAACTCAGGTTGCCCTGGCTGGTTTTTCTGAGGGAAAATTTTCTAACGACTGTGTGTGGAGCATATGCACACGAGGAGTGGAATGGATATGTGCAACACATCTTGAAGAACGGTTATGGAAGATTAGTACAATTTTTTAGTATTATAAATGGCAGGGCATTCATGGCATTCATAATTTGACACACATCTCCAACTGTCACAGCTCCGATACATAATCTGTAATTACATATGTTCTAAATGTGTATTTGTATGTTATATACATGGAAGAGATACAGGAAACCAGTGTGTTTGTGTCCATCTGACAAGATATTCTTTGTGAAGGATTCTTAACTATAGCATTTGATTCACCTTTTGTCTGGCAAAGCTTGAATTTGCAGGTTTGTAGGATATGTTGCAAAGTTGGAGCCTTCTCCAGCAGGGTGCTGGATTGTTGGGCACTTTTGTTAACATGTTGATAGAATATGTCCTCAGGTTTTTTTGTCCTTTGAGTTATGATATTTTGTACAGTAATATTGGGTGCCACAATCAGTGTATCTATCTTTTTTATTTTAAGTTTTGTATAAAATCCATCCCCAGTTCATATAAAGTAAAAAAGTGCTCTCTCAAAAACAGCCTTCTAGATGGTTACGGAACAAGATTATGAAAGTCATCTGGTTTGGCAGTTTGTTCCAAATTCAGATATTGGTCCAGATTCCTGGAGGTTCAATGCACGTTTTGGAAATCATCCAAGAATTTCAGGCTAGGGCTTAAACAAGCCAAGCTTTGCTTGATTTTGAATCTTCTTTTATTTGAGACATCTCCTTCACTTTTTTTTATCTTCTGTGTTAGGCAGGCCAGTGGCCTGTTAACATTCTCATTGCTGATGTCTTGGTGGGGCAACAGTTCCAAGAGAACATTAAAATTGACATAATAGATCAGACCAGTGGTTTGTTAGTTTAGTTTCCTTCCTCACTGTGACCAGGACCAGATGGAAGAGATACCCATAATTACAGAATAAGCTGTCCATAGTGGAAGTTTGTTTGTCTAATCCTTATTTTTGACTCTTACTAAACTCTTGCTCCCATCGACATCTTGTGAAATTGAGTTCCACAGGTTAATTAAGTGTTGGGTAAAGATATTTCCTTTTAAATAGTTTTTCTTTCAATTTTATCAAGTGCTTCCTTGTCCTTGCGATATGAGAGGAAGAAATAGGCATTCCTGATTTTTCTTCTCTTTCCTAGTCATAATTTTTTACAGTTTTGCCATGTCTCCTTTCTAAAATAAATGGTCCCAGTCTTTTCTTCATATGGAAGTATCTCCAGGCCTTTAATCGTTTTCATCACTGTTTCTCAACCTTTTCTATTTCTTTTTTTTTTTTTTTGAGATAAGTGAGCAGTAAGGCTTCTTCTTTCCTCTTCATTCTAAAGCGATCTGTCAGACATCATCGGGAACAGGTGACCTATCTGCCCACATTCTTGAGTGGTTGTATCAGAAAAGTTTCTACTAGTTCTATTACTGCTGGGCAGCTTTCCCTTATTTTGGGACCTGAAATGCCCCAGAGCTAAAGAAGAAATGTGTAAGCTTGAAAGCTTGTCTCTTTCACCAACAAAAGATGGTCCAATAAGAGAGTCTCACCCACCTTGTCTCGCCCAGTGTTTACTGGGTCAGTTGACTATCCCCATGTATTTAATATTGAAGTTCATTCTATTGGGTGTGATATATGTAATATGTATTAACAGATTTGCATTTGGATACCCTTGTTTAGCTTTTATTTTGTTAATTATGTTAAATTGTGTTTTAATTTGTGTCATTATATTATATATACAGTATTATACAGCTCTTCAAGAATCTTGGAAAGGGGGTGCTTTATATATAAAATTATTGCCCCAGGTTTTCAAACCTAGGTACCTTCATCGAGGTTTAGACATATAAATAAAAAATGGCCTGATTTGTCAGAAGTGCTTAACACCTGCTGTTATTACTGACTTTAGTAGGATTTATGGTTGCTCCTCTGAAAATCAGACCACTTCCATCTAAATGTTTAAATATGGATTTAGGAACTTCTGTGTACGCATCCAACTTTGAACATTTTTGCTATTATTAACATTGTAGTTTTGCTTATAACTTGGGTAAAATTATAAAAAATATCATTTTCTTTATAATGTCAGAAATGCATTTTCATTTAAAACTATCGCTGCTTATGCTGAAATAATCTTATCAAGGGAACGTTTTTCCTTCAGATGATATCCATTCTGAATACATTCAAGGATTAAAAGTTTGAGTCTGTGATAAAGCATTGACACCGTACGAGGTAAAATAATGTAGCCAAAGAGATGATCACATATCTGTTTTATTGAAGAGAGGTACAGTTCATTATCTTAAGAACTGATTTGTATAAGAAAACAAAAACATTCTGCGACAACATGTATTTTTCCACAGTTTAGTGGTTTTTCCACAGTTTCCATACTTTCCCTTGTTTTGATTTCTTTTAATTTAATCTTAACTCTGGATTTCCAGAATTTGTAATGCTAGGTTTTGGGATAATTACAATATCCCTGTAATGTATTTTTACTTTAAATTATTCATGTGTACTTGTAACTGTAATTCTGTCTTAATGTAATTTTGTCTGGGTATATAAAGAGAGGTTGAAAAGATTGGAATCTGTGTAATTTAGATAACAGATTAAAAAGGGGGGATATGACAGAAGCATGCAGAGTTGTGAGTAGTACAGAGGATAAATATGTGTGCTGTATTTACCTTCTTTCTCATACTACAAGAACAAGAAGACATTCAAATGCACTGACGGCATTAATTTTGATAAAAGAAAACACTTTTTAAACAAACTACATAATCAAACTATGGAACTGACAGTCACAAGATATAGTTGAAATGAAGATCTTAGTAAGATTCTTCCCTGTTTTTCATATAAGAAGCCTTAAAGATATCGGTTCTACCTGCACTATTATCTGTAATGGGAGTCTTGTAGGTTCCCTGTTTATACATACACCAGGTCGAAATCTGTGTGTGTGTGTGATTTTTTTTTTGGTGTTTTTTTTTTTTAAACAAGAGGATTTTCGCATGCTGGTAAGGCAGAAAGTTTTAGAAACTCACATTAATCTGCCAGAAGATCCAAAATAATAATGAGTAAGATTGAGTAATAGTTTTCAGTGACTCAAACTACTAATGATTTGGTTCAGAATGCTATTCTATGTCTTGTGTAAAATTAGTACAACTATGCATCTTTCTATGAGAATGTCATGGAAATAATTGTGTCTGTCCTTACTGAGGGTCCCGCCAGGAGGAGCAAATGCAGAAGGAACCAAACCAGGGCCAACAAACTTTCACAGAACTACAGTTTTGAATCTCTCTTCCCCTCCCTCCCAGTCTCTTCATCTGTATTTCACTCCACATTTGCCCCTTTCCCCTTGCATTCAATGTCCCCTCTCTCTTCATTTTTCTTTCCATTCAGTTTATCTCTAAGTAAACCCACCATAATAATAATAATTGTGGAATTGCCATGATGTTTGCTGCCATCATATTGTTCACTCTGTGTATTATATCTAAGGTTAAGATTTTGCCACCATTATTTTTAGTATAATTTGGAGCCAGGAACTGCCTATTACTCTGTGTTCGTGCTTGGTACTGTACAATGGGGACCCATTCTTGGTTGGTCCTTAGACCTTACCATAATAAACATGATTAATAATAACAATAGACTAAAAAACATAGCCAATATGTGCTATAGCAAATTCCACTTTGCATTAGTCATTAATTTCATGCAGTTGAAAAATTCACAAATAATTTAATTGTGAAGTGCATTAATAATAATAACCCATGCCAAAAATTTAGGAATTTGAGAAGTCATTTATTTCTCAACTACACACATATCAACTGTGCTGTCCTGCTCACATTCAAGTTGCATACATCATTCTTGCTTTGACCTCCTTAAACTAGAAATGGAATAGTAGAGAGAAAGTTAGGAGCAGCATAACTCTGCTTGTAAGCTTCTGGCATAATTTTGGAGGAAAAATGGAATTTTGGGAGTCTGATGTTGTCAATGTATGGTTTAACAATGTATTAAGTTTATGTATTTTTTCCTCAGCGTGTGAATGTACGTGCCAAAATGTGGCTGCTGTTACATATTTGAGTAAGGATCCATGTAGTTCCTGTTGTGACTATGTGGTCAGTGCTCTAGGGGTAAAGGGGGATGTTTTCCTATAATCACATTTGATTTCCACATGCATCTATCCATTTTTCATTTTAAATAAAATGAACAATGCGAACTTTGATTTAATATGTAAAAAAAAATCCATGACAAACTTTCTGAATGCCTGTATAAATCTGCATAATGGCTTTGAATTTTTTCATTGGATACTAGTGAAATATGGTACTGATTTTAAGCTTCTTTTGCTGAACTGCAAGCTCTCAGGAGGGGAAGAACAGTCTGCATCTCCAGCCTTGTTATCTGCTTATCAGTGATTGGGCTGTAGTGTGATATAATCCCATACTAATGAACGGCTCTGGGATTTTGATTTTCAGTAGTAATGCCCCATAATTGTAAAATCTACATCTGGCTGAAATGAAAAACTGAACCATTTTTTGAAAATAATTAAAAATATTAAAAACATCCAATTTACAATTATAAACATATATCTTAGTAATATTTCTGGAGGAGTAGCTATAAAGCATATTTATTAAGGTATTTAGTATTATGATGTATAAATAAGCAGTAAAACATGCCACAGTATGCATTTGTCATGTGAAAGTTATGCACATTCACTTACTAGTGTGTTTTCTATTGATAAGATGGCTGTTTATATTTTTAAAAAATAAATGGCTACTTTCACCAAAAAATGTATCAGTTGCAGAAATCTGTAGTAGGTGTGGGTATATACACATGTACATGTACACATACATTATATATAAAATGGAAATTATATATAATTTCCTCCATAGGTCATTAGCTGGGTTTGAATACACAATCTTCATTTCCATTGTTCAGACCTCTTTCACTTCAGCTGTAAAAGTAAAGTTGGGCAGGAGATGGTTTTCCCATCCCATGAGACTTTTTGAGATTTTTGAAAGTTTTCCCATCCCATATTGGGATTAAAAAATCACAGAGATATTATCAGCAGTCTGTGGAAAAACTGGGACTAGAGCTCGTGGTGTCCTGGCTTGAGCTCAGTACATTTTCCCATAAACTACAAAGCATTGTGTGGGAGTCTCTATCCCTCTTCCTCTGAAATCACATGACTGCAGGAGCTTATCACATATTTGCAAGCGCTTCTGCAGAAGGGGCCAAAATCACGTTATTTGCATAAATTCAGTAGAGGTGACAACACTAAAAGCTTTCAAAACTGATATTGATGGTCTTCACAGATAATCAGAGTAGCAAGTATTTCTTGTTGCTAGTTTTTTTTGTCTTTTTCTACAATATGTCATTAGTGCAAACCCTTGCAATATTCTATATAATTAAACAAATTAAGGTTGTTTTTCTAATTCTCATTACTCTGATGACCCACACTAATTTCAAAGACATATCCTCTTTTCACAGAAGTGCTTTACTGATTGGCTGGTGTCAAAAGTTTTGTCCAGTCTTCCTTGACTGATGTTGTCATATCGCAGAGGTCAACAAGGTGGGTGGGGAAAATATTGCTCAGTTTTCCACTAGAAAGATGGAATTTAGTAATATATAATAATAATATGTAGCTTTTATATAATGGAAATACTAAGACAGGCTTAAAGATAGCAGAACTTTCAAGCATTATTCGAATGTTTGAAACATTTGGGTTAATTTTCAAAGAATTGCATGGGGTTTTAGCCACATAACTTCTATCAAACTTTAATGGATATAAAACCCCATCCACAGCTTTGAAAATATATCCCATAGTGTTTTCTCTGTGGCTCTGTGTTCTGAAATGTAATGCATGAAGTGGAAAGCTAGTAAAAAAAATTAATTTTTGTGCATTGTATATAATCCTTATGACTGCTCAAAAGAAAAATTAGCATACACCAAGATACATTGTACTCTAGCCATCTGTTCTACATAAAAATCACATATTTTACATTATTTGGATATTAAAAATAATCACATCTTTAGTTCTCAAGATTTGTTATACTTCTCTAAAATAGACTTATGTTACCATCATTTTTGTAGTGGCTGGCAATAAGCCACAGATGAAGGGCAGCAAATTCAAAGGATATTTTCTGTAACCTTTTTGATCATTGATGAAACATTGTTAGAAAATAGTTTAGAATTTTTTTTTCATTCAAATATTCCAGTATATGTGAGACTCTGACAGATACTATCAGTTTTTAAATTCTATTTATATTAAATATCTAGTTAAACTCAGCTAGATTTGGAGCAGGTTTAGTCATTTCTTTGTTAAGGTTGAAATTAGATCCCCATTTGACCAATGAGCCTGATTTTGAAAGCTCCTTCTCTTTCCCCCCTCAAGAAACCAACCTTTTTGAAATTTTGCATCCCATATCCTAACGCAGGGTAGAGTTTTCTGAGAATTTGAGTAGAAATCAGGTAGTGTTTTAAACTTATGGTGTTTTGAAAAAATAGCTGTAGTTTACTGTTTTTATTATCTTGTAATTAGTTTGGTTGATTTTGCTGAGTAAAAGTTCCTTTTGGTATTTTGGGGCAGTTAGTTCAGGGCACAAGTTAAGAAGATATAAGCAGTTTTTAATTACATAAACAGAATGTAGTATAATTCTTGTTCCCTCATTACTACCTCATCTAAACATATGCCATCTACCACATATTAACATTACCTTCTTATAAAAAGATTACAAAGTCCCATTCTGGGTTCAAGGGTTCCATTTCCTATAATCATGATGTCATTTTGATCTCTGTTGCTTTCTCTCATATGTAAGCAAATTTGATAAGGATGAACATAAGAATGGCCATACTGGGTCAGATCAAAGGTTCATCCAGCCCAGTATCCTGTCTGCCAACAGTGGCCAATGCCAGGTGCCCCAGAGGGAGTGAACCTAACAGATAATGATCAAGTGATCTCTTTCCTGCCATCCATCACCACCTTCTGACAAACAGAGGCTAGGGACACCATTCCTTACCCATGCTGGCTAATAGCCATTAATGGACTTAACCTCCATGAATTTATCTAGTTCTCTTTTAAACTCTGTTATAGTCCTAGCCTTCACAACCTCCTCAGGCAAGGAGTTCCACAAGTTGACTGTGCGCTGTGTGAAGAACTTCCTTTTATTTGTTTTAAACCTGCTGCCCATTAATTTCATTTGGTGGCCCCTAGTTCTTATATTATGGGAACAAGTAAATAACTTTTTCCTTATTCACTTTATCCACACCACTCATGATTTTATATGCCTCTATCATATCCCCCCTTAGTCTCCTCTTTTCCAAGCTGAAAAGTCCTAGTCTCTTTAATCTCTCCTCATATGGGACCCATTCCAAACCCCTAATCATTTTAGTTGCCCTTCTCTGAACCTTTTCTAATGCCAGTATATCTTTTGTGAGATGAGGAGACCACATCTGTATGCAGTATTCAAGATGTGGGCATACCATGGATTTATATAAGGGCAATAAGATATTCTCTGTCTTATTCTCTATCCCTTTTTTGATGGTTCCTAACATCCTGTTTGTTTTTTTGACTGCCGCTACACACTGTGTGGATGTCTTCAGAGAACTATCCACACTTACTCCAAGATCTCTTTCCTGATTAGTTGTAGCTAAATTAGCCCCCATCATATTTTATGTATAGTTGAGGTTATTTTTTCCAATGTGCATTACTTTACATTTATCCACATTAAGTGCATTATTAAGTTTTAGTGGATAGTCTGTATTTATCTTAAACAAAAATAGCTCTACCAGTAGTTGCGTATACTCTTGTGTTTCCTTTCATTACTCACATTTATATATTTTATATGTATATATAATACCTACATATTTAATTCATACACTATTGTTTGTTTCACATTATGTTTAAACTTTAGTTTATACTCCTAATTTAGGTTTACATAGGGATACTTGAGTGTCTTGGCACAAAAATTGTAACTATATTTTGGTGTGCTATCTCCTCTGCAGACCTTGATATCTGGGTATCAGGTAGTCATCATTAAATTGTTTTTGGTGTTTTCATAGGAGATATATGAATCTGTGTGAGAAATCTCCATTTTTAGGAAGTGCTCATCAGGTTCTAAACTCTTGACATTTGTCAATTTTCTAAGTGTTATTGGATTTTGTTTTTATAACTGTTTCACAATTTGGAAATTTGATATTGTTGCCAATATTGTTAGTTATGGAGGTGAGGGTGTGGATTGTATGTGTATGTTATGCCTAAACATTGTGTCTTCCTTTAAAATTATTTAGGAAAGAGAATGGCTGTAAAAACCTGAGTTCAGGATTGTCTGAAGCTGACATATACTGGAGGAGGGAGCGAACAGGGGTAGTGACTAAGGAATAACCTTTTTACCTCTTCCAGTTTCATCAGTGTCCATGGCACCTTGTGCATGTTATCTTCCATTTCTGATTCTTGCAGTTTGCACACCTTTCAGAAGAAAAATTTCTCATCTTGTTATTGCTCTGAAAGGGTCTTTCAAAATCTGTTGCAATGAAAACTGAGAACTACAGTATTTTTTTTTCTTCTCTTTAGGATAAAATCTTCAAGGTGTTTCAAATAATGCATGTGCATAGAGAGAAAACTTACATACTGATGGAGATTTGTTGGATCCAGTTAAAGACATCTAGGCCCAGCCTGCTTCATCCTTTTAGTTGTTAGCAGGCCTTGTACTCTTTCTCTTTTTTCTCTCTCATCTATTATTTGAAGCCTTTGTAGGGTTGATATAATAAGAATGGTCAACAGCTTTGAAGATGTATAGTGACTACCCTTAAACTTAGTTTGTTTAAATAGGACCCGAGGTAGAAAAGGTGATCTAATGGGTAGTGTACTGGACTGGGAATCAGGAGAACTAAGTATAATTCCCAGCTTTACCATTACCATTCTGTATCCTTGAGCAAGTCATTTAATCTATATGCTGTGCTTTAGTTCCCATCTGTAAAACTTTGATAATGCCTCCCTACCTCAGAGAATGTGGTGATGATAAAACCTATTAATTATTGTGGAGGTGCTCAGATATTCCAACAGTGAGGGCCATCATCTTTCTATCTGTCTAGACAGGCAGGTGACATTACCTCAACATTTGCAACATTCCCTTATTCTAAGGTATCCAACTACCAAAAGCAAAAGTGGAAATTTTTGAGACTGACAGACCACTTTATTTTGCTCCCCTTGACAAGGAGTCAAGACATCTAGACGCATAAGAGGAAATCTTCTTCAGCCTTATGGAGGATGAACAACAATAATTAATATTTTATTTATATTCACCCTTCAAAAGGATACTTCCAATGTTTTTCAGTCTGTGCATCATGCCCATTACTTACACTAACACAAAAGTAGCTAATTTATGGCAAGTTTTCTGGGACAGTGACAATAAGGAACAAACTTTTTATCAGAGGAAATGTAAATAGTAACTTTTGTATTGAAGCTCCAAGGGAAATATAAAGGGACAGTCGCTTGTCTGCCTCTATTGTTTGTTTTATCCTTTCACTGAGCATTTTCTTGACCTGTATACTGCAGTATATGTCAGATTATTATAGTTGAGGTTAAAGTTGTAACTGTCTTTTAAATACATTTTCTGTATCAGATAATAAATTGGATATTTGGCATATTTCCACTTCTTTGTACACCAGGAAATATTTGGAATTTTATATCTCTGGATGGTTATTTTTGAGTTTGGTCTCTTTTTTATAATTCCTGTGCCTGCCTTTGATTTTACATGGTTCTTTATCAGTTCCAGAGTCATAATGACAATGTAGTATAATGAAAAATAAATGAATAAATAATGTGTCATTAATGGCTGAAACAATCTGAAATTGAAGATGTTTTGTTTCTGTTGGGGTTTAGGCTCCATTTAAAAAAACCCCAACCTAATTCTAACAATATAATTATATTGAAAAGAAAGTCACAAAATGCTCATTTTTAAGACCATGAGTTATTATTAATCTATCATAAAATTTGTTTTATCTATAATAATAATGTGTTGGTAAAACTGCACTCAGTGGTCAGGAGTGGTCAATTATCTCTGTTTCTGGGATAAAACCAGCCTAAAACTATAGTATAAAACCCAGCTGATTGGTAGTTAATTCAGTACGGTACTTTAAATAAACCATGAAATCAGACCTGCTTTCTGATGTTAGTCAAACTCTATCATCTTCTGAAATATTTTTAATTACCATGAAAACATAGACATTCAAAGCAATCTTCATATAATAGAAGTCTACCACTGGTCATGTATTTTCATAATCTGAAGAGAGAGGTTATATTTTTTAATTATTGGGGTAGCTAGTAGTGACTGCTATATTTAGGTTGTCTAGCACTTTTCATTATAAACGATCTTGTGACCTTTTTTGAGCAGTGTTAACTTCTCCATTGTTTCAAGTGTGCCTTTGAAATGCAGCAGGGAGAAAGCCTAGGGGCAGAGAAGTGCCTTTTCTTTGTCCCATGAAATTGTATTGGGTTTAGCCAATTTTAAAATGATTGAAAATTACCATTTACCTTCTATCATTTGCATTGTCCACAAAATGGTTTCAGCCTGCCAACATAATAACTGAACTTTAACATTCTAATCTAAATCCAGGTCCATATCGCTGTCAAACCACCATCAGCAGCAATACACGGTGAATGGGGAACCCTAGGAGCAGAGAGCATCTCGGGCAGAGAAGGGGATTCAGGCTCAGCTTCCCTCAACACCCTACCTAACACATGACCCTAGCGGCTTGCCTTCCCATCTGGGGACATCATTTAGGGCAGTAACTTACCTCATCTCTTGAGAGAGGGAAGAGAGGCCATGCTCTGAGTTGAGCACATTACCCTAATGTCAAGTGGTACCATCTCAGGCAGGAGCATCCCCTACTTCCTTGTGAGAATGAAAGAGCTGAGCCAGGCTTCCACGAACCATCTCCTGAACCCAGCACATATGGCTCAGTCTTCCATCTCCTCTCTGGGATAATAACCTTCTGCTTCTGCCAGCTAATATAATTAATCCTTTAGCTCAAGTGATAGAAATCTGTGCTGCAATGCTTGAGCTTAATGGTTCAAACATGATAAATGGTGCACAATGAGAAGCAGGTTTCAGTTGCTCATTATAGAATTTATTTTTATCTTTTTCCTTAAAAAATAAACAAAACCTAACCCCTAGGATATTTCACTGACAAAAAACATTATTAAGTTTGCAAAGTTGAGCACTCAAAACTTAGGAAATGACAGAATTAAGTTTTCCTGTGCAGTCTTTAATTACACGAGCACCTTATTTTTTTTCCATGGGACCTCAGCTGCACTCAGTACACAGGATGGGAAGTATTCAGCGAATAGGCTGCTCTATAGTATTCCTGCCTCACTTGCTCTAAACATTTGGAAAGTGTATAGAGAATGAGACAGGAAAAGAAAGAATATTCTGTTGATTAAGGTAATTAATGCCTGCATAATCGTTACACACAGGAGCCAGATTAAGGGTGAACAGGCAACCTAATTTGTCGCATTTCCTGACTTCTGGGTGCTTGACTTTGCAACTCAAACAATATTCTGTTAACATGTTGTGTAGGTTGTTTTTGTATTTAATTTCATAAATGACTTTGGAGGGGAGGCATCATGATGTAGTAGATAGCCTGGGTGCTGCATGGAGAGCTGGAGATCTGGTTTCCATTCCCAGGTCTGCCACTGAGTTGCTGTATGGCTTTTGACAAGTCATTTCACCTCTGTGCCTCTGCTCCCTCTCACCTTTCTATTGTCTGTGTAGACTGTAAGCTTCTCTGGGAAGGGTCTGTCTCTAATGATGTATTTTATACAGTGTCTAGTACAATGCAGCTCCAATCTTAGTTTGGGCCTCTAGGCACTACTCCAGTGAAAACTCTTTTAAAATTCTCACTTACATGCAGTTCTAATTACTGTGGTGAAGAACTACAAAGTATGGGACTGATCCTGTCAATACATATGTGCACAGTGTTGCAAACCCCAAAGCTTAAAAAATCATGAATCCACCCCCGCCATAATGAGATTGGGAAAAGGAACAAAAAGGTGGGGGGTTTGGGTCTTTCAATTTTTGAACTCCCCCTGACATTCTCTATGTCTGTGTGATATAGCTGTCACAAGCTCTTGTAAACTTATATTGAGTAAGATAGTTTTGGACATCTATTTTAGGGGCTCTCAGTAGAGAACTCAACTGAGATTGGGTCATCATTTTGCTAGCACTGTTCAAAAACATAGTAAGGGATAAATCCCTGCCATGAATATCTTACAATCTAGTGCAAAGTTTTTGATGTGGGAGCTGGAACTGGGACTCGCCAAATTCATTTTATTTGGGGGCTATCAAACATCCATTAGATGGTAACAACTTTTCCCACCTCCAGACATGGGCAGGATTCAAACTGGTGACCTATAATTTGGGAAAATAATATAGTAAAATCTCATTTTGAGGGCAAGTTAGTGATGTAAAGGTAAGGAAGGTGTCATTTCATTAGTAAAAACCTACAGAATCATAATTTCAGAGGTGGCACCCCCTACACCATGGCACCATCCCAAATCCAAGTCCTCTGGTTGGTATAAATTTTGATAATACAGTCTTTGTCAGAAAAGGGATAAGTTGGATATCATTTGAAAGCCCTTTCTCCTATGAACACAGTGATACCAAACATAACAGACCTAGAACAATTATGTAGCTGTATATTCAAAAAATGTTTAAAAATCAATGTTTTTAATTATATTTTAACGCAGGAATGCATTGCTTGCATGAAAAAGAGATTGATTTTTGGTAATTGAAGGGAAGTTAGCCTTGACAAATAGGAATTAAAACATTTGTTCATCTAAGTCATCATCAGTGACGTCTCCATTTAGGGCACCACTGCTAGACACGTCACAGTGATTCTCGTCTGTGACACACTTGCACATATCAGTACAATGCAGGCTGCTGGGCAAACATTTGCAGGGTGGTGAGCATCTGGTCTTTCCATATAAGCAATTGATTAGCGGATGGATGATTCGGAAGTGCATTTCGTATCAGTCCATCCTGCATGACCCATCCATGCCTGATAGAGGAGGATCGTTTTGAATGTGCTCGCTCATCCCAGTCATTCCATTGCTTGATAATCCTCTTCTTGATAGCAGCTATACATGCACCTCTGGACGGTGGCAAGTTTTCTTAGTGAAATGAGCGATCATTGGGGCTAGCAGGTATGACTGGCAGGATGTATACACGGGTCATTTGTTGTCTGCTGCTGATGTTGGAATGTATTTTTTCCCAAAATGATGTATGATATGTCCTAGATTTCCAGATCATTTGAGAGTATGTCTTCTCCCTCTTCAGCTGAAGCCATACTCAATTATTTTTCACTTCTGGAGTGCATCCCACTTTTCCACAATAATGAAGTGAGGTCAAGGTTAGTGAATGCAGAAAGCTCTTCTTTAGTCAATTAAACCAATACTTTATTGAAAACTGAATTTTTGGCTTCAGAATTTTTGGACTTGTTAGAAAAGTATGTGTCATGAAGTCAGGAAGCACTTTCAAGGAACAGTTCTTTGCTGGTCCAGACAGCACCTGAGGCTGAGACTAGTCCCCATTAATATAGTCCTGATAGCAGACCATAACGGTAGCATGAAGAGTACCTGTGCTATCTGGTGTATCTTCAAGGAAGTCTAAGTTATTGGCAATACAAAAATATAGACCTTCCCTTGATGAGGTCTGGGGAATGTACAGCCGTTCATTCAGTTCCATGAGAACATTGCTTGCTATTGCAGTCTCCAGGAAGAGTACTTTGTACTCAGTGGAGGAGGCAATGCTGTGCATAAGCTGCACAAGGAATTTGCTACAGGTTTTAGAATTAATTGTTAAACCAACAGCCATTTTTAGTGGTAAATTGTGCATATGCCTCACAGTTGTCATGCATGTGTTGAAAACCTGCCTTTCACTCAAGCACTCGTACATGAGGCTTTGTAATAAAATGGCAGCCTTGTGCTCCACTTGCTTACTGTCATGCTTGCTGGTACTGAAGTAACCATGATCAAAGATGCACCATTTAAAAAAAAAAGAAAAACAGGTCACTCTGTATTATTTTGTCAGATTTGGCATCAACTATGGATCCCTGAAACTCCCACATACTGCAGGACACAATACTTTTCCGTAAACATTTAGCATCTGGAAACAGTCTTCATATTACTGTTGACATCAACGCTTTGGATAGCGCCACGTCTTTTGCAGCTTATAAGTATATGTGCTGTGATTCGTTTCTGTGGATAGGATTGCTAAAAACTACATCCACATCCCACAGCTCATCTTCAGTATATGCTTTCAGAGCTTTTCTGCTAAGGATTTGTTTCTCTTCAATCCATTTCTCTGTACTTAGCCTTTGCATCACCCATCACCACCACTTTTCCATCCATTTGAGCCCTCTGTGAGGCAGTTTTTGAACTTCAGGTGAGTTGCACAGTTTAGAGTGGTAACATCAGTATTTGTTTCTATTGCTTTTACCGTTTGACACAATATATGTTATTGGTGTAGTACTTGATGTGATACACAATATCATATGCATGGGCATCTTTTGGGTCAATGCACTCACCTTTATTTTCCATGCAACATTCTTACTAAGAATGACTGCTTCATACAGTTTCACACCTGTCTTATGTGTCAAAACTGTGCTTAATGGATATTTTCGGGCTTCTGGAAAACTGCAGAAGAAGCGGTATTCTTCTCAAGACACATGCCAAGGGATCTAGGATAAGGTGACTCTTGCCCATGACTGGCAGTTGTCTTCGCATCTTGAACTTTTTCCTGATGCTCGATGTACATCTTCTCCAAGCTCGCCAAATTCAGTTTATGCGTGCATTTCTTCTAGCCTGTAAGGTGCTACCAAGCATTTAAATAGGACTTCCACAGTGATATTCTTCAAAGATTCAGCTACTCCGTCTTTCATTGATTCCTAAAAATGATCAAGATGAGAGTAAAAATGAAAAGATTGTAATAAATTATTTTGGGATTATAATTATGTTATGTAACTATGTGCATACCATTTGCGGATGGATTCCAGTAATTTCTGGCATGATGCTGATGTCTTCATCAGTGCCTCAGTACAGCTCTTGGCATAGTAAATAAAGTTGATAATCAGTTCCACTGAAACAATTCTTTTTTTGCCGATGATGCCAAACCAACATGATGCATTCCTTTCTTTCATAGTAATCTGTAACATTAAAGAAATGAATCAGGTATCATGTTCTGAGACTGAACTGATCACGCAGTTCTGTCAACTGAGGGCCACAAATTAACATTGTGAGGGCTGCATGTTTGACAAGACTTTTTTAAAGTATAATTTAAAAAAGTTTAAGCATTCTCTTGAATATATAGCTACATAGTTGTTCTGGGTTTGTCATGTTTGGTACCATTATGTTTGTGGGAGAAGGGCTTTTGAATGATATTCAACTTGACCCGTTTCTGACAATATTATCCAAATTTCCACCAGCTGGAGGAGTTGGAGCAGGGAGCCACAGCGTGCAGGAAGCCTCATCTACTACGCTGCGAACAGTGACACTATTGAAATTATTATTCAGTCAGTTTTTACAAATCAGAAGACACCATTCCTATCTTTCTGTCATTAACTTGCCTACAGAATTACATATGCTCCAAGATTACTACAGGTGAAAGGCTCCATAGCTCCAAAGCAATGTTCTGAGACATCCAATCCCTGTTAATGTTATACTTTTATAATTATGTTTGCTTTCTGAAAAGATAATTTTATTAAATCAAGTTCTGTCCTTTTTGGACTGTACGTTGGCAGGGCTTCCTCTCCCTGGACACACTGCTAAAATCATCCACACATTGCTATTAGTCTGAAACACACTCTGCATCTCCCACACCCTATTCTTAAAAGGACAGCTCCTATTAAACAAATACAAATAATACAAATGCAACAGTAAAACAAATTATTAAACCAAGATGCACATTCACTTTAATAAATAAAATTTTTGCAATATAAAATTGTTCTAACAATTACTCTTGGGTCCACTAACTTTTGCTTACACACACACACACAATTTGTCATATTCACGTGGATCATCACCAGATTTTGAACCCACAACCTTCAGACCTGCTATACAGATCCCTTACACTACAGCTCTACGAGTAATGGGGAAGATATGTTGTTGTTCCCTTTGTGGACCAGCTCATACAGGGTGCTAAAACACTCTCATTGCCAGTGGGTTAAGCAAGTATTTGTGAGACAGCAGTGCAATGCTGGGCATCAATATTTCTGGTTTCCATTTGTGGCTATGGGAATGGATTGTGATCCAGTGGTTACAGACAGCATCACTAAATGTAACAATGCCTTGCTTGGGTCATCTGTGTGTACTGAATCCAGTACCTCTGAATGTAAAAGTGGCCTCTTCCACTTGAGATAAAGAGCCAGATCTCTTAGCACAGGAATACTCACAGTCAGAAACCTCTGTATGTGTAGCTACTAGAGAGTGATGCTGTCATAAACAGATAGCTAAGGGTTACTGTTCTTTTACCTGGAAAGGAGTAACCTGAAACACCTGACCAGAGGACCAATCAGGAAACAAGACTTTTTCAAATCTAGGGGAAGGGAAGTTTGTGTGTGAGTCCTTTGTTCTTGGTCTTCTGCCTGTACTCTCTCGGCTATGAGAGGATTTTTCTGCCTCCTGCTTTTCTAATCTTCTGTTTCCCAGTTGTAAGTACAAAAGATAAGATAGTGATTTATAGGGTTTTTATTTTGTATTTACATGTGTGTACTTGCTGGAGTGTTTTGAAGTGTGTTCTTTTTGAATAAGGCTGTTTATTCATATTTCTTTTAAGCAATTGACCCTGTATTTGTCACCTTAATACAGAGAGACCATTTTTATGTATTTTTCTTTCTTTTTACATAAAGCTTTCTTTTTAAGACCTGTTGGAGTTTTTCTTTAGTGGGGAACTCCAGGGAATTGAGTCTGTAGCTCACCAGGAAATTGGTGGGAGGAAGAAGTCAGGGGGATATCTGTGTGTGTTAGATTTACTAGCCTGACTTTGCATTCCCTCTGGGTGAGGGGGGAAGAGAGATTAGCTCTCGGTACTTCTGTTTTCCAGGACTGGAAATAGGAAGGGTGGAGTCCCTCTGTGTAGATTCACGGAGCTTGCTTCTGTATATCTCTCCAGGAACCCAGGGAGGGAACACCTGGGGGGGGGGAAGGGAAATGGTTTATTCCCCTTTGTTGTGAGACTCAAGGAATTTGGGTCTTGGGGTCCCCAGGGAAGGTTTTTGGGGGGACCAGAGTGCCCCAAAACACTAATTTTTTGGGTGGTGGCAGCTTTACCAGGTCCAAGCTGATAACTAAGCTTGGAGGTTTTCATGCTAACACCCATATTTTGGACGCTAAGGTCCAAATCTGGGAATATGTTATGACAGATGCAGAAAGACAGTGTTGCAAAGTCTATGAGTCTTGGCTCTGTTATAGCTCTATTCCTGGTGTGATAGACCCAGACCAGTTGGTAACAGCAGAGCAGTAGAAGGGAGATCTACTGGCCAAAGGAGAAGCAGTTTTCTGTTCCCTGAGTGACCAGAGCAAGGGCTGCTCCAGGCTAATGAGAACACCTGACTCCAATTAACCTGCTAAGAGTCGGGTGAGACTGTTAAGCACTTGACTCTAATTAAGGCCCCTTTGATGCTGTAAAAGGGCTCACTCCAGTCAGGCTAAAGGGACCCAGGGAGTCAGAGGAGAGGAAGTGCATGCACGGAACTGGGAGCAAGAGGCGTGCAAGAAGCTGAGAGTGAGTAGGCTTACTGCTGGAGGACTGAGAAGTACAAGCATTATCAGACATCAAGAAGAAGGTCCAGTGGTGAGGATAAAGAAGATGTTGGGAGGAGGCCATGGGGAAGTAGCCCAGGAAGTTGCAGCTGTAATGCAACTGTACCAGGAGGCACTCTAGACAGCTGCAGTCCACAGGGCCCTGGGCTGGAACCTGGAGTAGAGGGCGGGACCGGGTTCCCCCCAAACCTCCCAACTCCTGATCAGACACAGGAGGAATTGACCTGGTCTGTGGCTTCTGCCAGAGGGGAAGGTCTCTGGGCTGTTTCCCGACCCACAGGGTGAATCTGTGAGGCAAGCAAATCCTCCAATAAGTGCAGGACCCACCAAGGTAGAGGAGGAACTTTGTCACACTGGTTTCTATTCGGTTATCTGTAAAATGGTGAATGATAGTTACCCCCAACAAGATATGAAAGCCTGGCTCATAGTATGATTTGTGAAGGGCACAGAAATATTAAGAGCAGTCAGTGGAAGAGAAAGGAGTAGAACTCATGGGCTCTTGGCTTGCTGTTTAGTGCACCTAACACGAGACTACAGAACTTTGTGTTCTTTCTCTTTCTCTGCCCCCTCCCCTGCTCCCCAATATATGTGAAGGCTGGAGTGAGGGCCAAAGACACATTATTTGTGAGAATTAATACTGCATACACATATAATTATCCCAGACGGACTCTCAGTGACTTCAGTGTGGCTCCCTGAGGAAATACGTAAACCCTCATGCATAAGTGAAGTCCAATAACAAGAATAGAGTCAACATGAACTGCACTTTTGTAATGTTCATCTCAGCTTTTTTTAAAGTTGGTTTTAAAGTTAGCCATGTCCTTGCAGCTGGATTTTACTTCGTGATGTGACTGCAAAACAATTACAAAAATTAGAACAGCTTTTGGTGCATTTATTTTTCTTTTATGACAATGTTGTATGAAAGTCTGATCTCTATAATTAAATCTTATAAGTTTTTCCAATCATAGACTCTGAACCTGGAAGCAGTTACTCATGAGCATATATTTATTCCTGCATGGAGTCCCATTGGAGTCAATGAATTTTGCAAATCACCTTTTAATTTTGTTTCCCCTCTTGCTATGGGAAAAACTTACAGAAACAAAAAGGGGAGATTATTTCTGGACGGCAAGCAAGGGAGCTGAATATAATCAAAGTACAATCTAATATACAAAGTTAACACACTGGAAAACATAGAGAATGTGTTTTTTTCCCCTCAAATCTCTTTTAGTTATTGAAACATTAGGAGTTACTTGTAACAATGTCAGCTTAAAAAAATGTAAAGTGAAGTATGATTTTTTTTAAGTAGATAAAATGAGCCTTTAAATCTAATCTATTATATATGCCCTGTTTTGATTTTCCAGACGAGTTCTTTAAAATTCTCCATGTGCTCATTTAGATTTAAGTGATGCTTATTGACGGCTACTTTCTTCCTGTCACGAATAGATGATTGGCCTTGAAAACTAAAACGAGCATTGCACGTATTTTAGTCTTGACAGTTGTTTTTCTGAGAACTTCCCCTTTAGTGTTCCCAGGTGAGCTAGCTGAAGTCATTGGTATAAAAGATAGGAATTATTCATGATATTATCAATTTTAGAAAGAAATCGCTGAACAATTTGTGTATTAAATTGACCCTATGGAATTTTCTCTCTTACTGCAAAGGGGACAGGAAGAAAGAGAAATTAAGACAAGAAGAAACCTTTTCGGCATTCAAAACTATTAAAAAAGCATATATAATGGGCACTATTTTTATATAGTTTCAATAGCTATTAAATATGCTTAGATAAATACAATTTTTGTTGAAGTATCTCAGGTCCTTCCAGGTTAATTAGTTTATGAGGTTTCTGGTGGACTTCATGGAGTCTCTGGTTTTTGTCCCTTTCTGTGTTATAAAAAGTTCTACTTGGGGTAGTTTATTGGTTCTTTTCTTGGGTGAGCTGGAGATGGGATGTCTGCTGTGAATGTCATTCTGGTTAAGATGGAAAAGCTTTATCCAAGAGATTTATGTAATATTTCCTAATGGTCCTCAGACTTTGGTTTAATACATGTCACAGCCTGAGATTGGTTTTGTGATCTTCACTGTCCCAGAGAAATGCAGTTACCCCCTTATTAAAACACGCAAAAGGCTTACTGAAAAAAGTTCAGTCTTGGATCATTTGTACCCCCTTTTCTGCTCATCACCTTCTCTTTTTCCTATTTGCAAGAATAATTCCATCTCTATCCCATACCTACCAATAACATCAGCAGTTCCCTAAGAAGCCCTTGTAAGGATAACTGCTCTGGTTGTGTAGGTGGTGGTCTACAGACAGTTGTCCCTTATTCCCCACAAGCTAGCTATATGGGACTTCATGTACTTTTCTCCAGGCTCTGTGCAACTTCTTCAAGTGTGTACTCCAACCAACAGAACATTTATAGTTGCCGGAAAGTGCAACACTGTTATATTTATATCACTGACTGGGGAAAGGACTTCTTACTACAACCAGGACAAAAGCAGGAAAAGCTAGAGGGAAGCCAAATACAATTTAAAATTAAACAAAATCCATTTTAATTACATCAGTATGACTCTCTTATTCAGTAAGGCTGTAAACATTTTTATGACATTAGTTCACTGAGCATAAATACACTTCAAGTTCCCTGAACTTTGATTCATTTATTTCCAGACAATTTTTTTAAAACTTTTAAAGATCAGCAGAAAAATTGGTGTGGAATTAGGTTTTTTTCCCCCTTTGTAACATATAAGATGTCCTGCCATCTGTCCTGTTTCAGTACAATGCCTCTTGTTACAGTGTCCTCTAGTGTGGTACAACTTTTTATAAAAAGCTGCTATAATTTTTCATAGCTATATTAAGTCTTCTGTATGTTTACCCTTACTATAACAACATCTACTAATAATCACAAGGTGGTTCTTAATTAGGTGTAGCAACAAATGTGCAGTAGAGTTTATCTCTAAATTTTTGATGTGATAAAATGTTGATGGTAACACTTGAGTGCGTCATTACCTTTCCCATCAGATTCATCATCTTCTAATACAGCTGTGGTGCTGTTGTCGTCTTCTATTTCCTAAGCCACAATTTCCATGTCAGTTTGTGGCTAAACCCCAACTTCTTGACAATCCCTTTTTATCCAGTTCAACATTGAACTTGCATTTACTGCTTACTTATAACTGGCATTTTTTGCCAAAAAACTGACAAGACTGTTTTGGGCCTTATCAACAGCATCATGCTTGCTTTTGGACAACAAAGATGAAGCAGCTATTTCATTGTCCACTACTTGTGCATTCAATATATGGCCCTATTTTTTTCCATCTTTCTCTTAGTATTATAGTCTTGATGGTTTTCCCTACATGTCTAGTGTTGTTACATATACTTCTGCGTTGTTGAGACAATGGTTCAGAAGTAGATTTTGTCTCTTAAGACAATTTTTTTCCATCATACCACTTTCATAGAATCATAGACGATTAGGATTGGAAGAGACCTCAGAGGGTCATCTAGTCCAATCCCCTGCTCAAAGTAGGACCAACACCAACTAAATCATCTCAACTAGGGCTTTGTCAAGCCAGGCCTTAAAAATCTCTAAGGATGGAGATTTCACACCTCCCTAGGTAACCCATTCCAGTGCTTCACCACCTTCCTAGTGAAATAGTGTTCCCTAATATCCAACCTATACCTCTCCCACTGCAACTTGAGACCATTGCTCCTTGTTCTGTCATCTGCCACCACTAAGAACAGCTGAGTTCCATCCTCTTTGGAAACCCCCTCCAGGTATTTGAAGGCCTCTATCAAATCCCCCCTCACTCTTCTCTTCTGCAGACTAAACAAGCCCAGTTCCTTCAGCCTCTTCTCAGAAGTCATGTGCCCCAGCCCCCTAATCATTTTCGTTGCCCTCCACTGGATTTTCTCCAATTTCTCCACATCCTTTCTGTAATGTGGGGCTCAAAACTGGACGCAATACTGCAGCTGTGGCCTCACCAGTGCCGAACGGAGGAGAATAATCACTTCCCTCGATCTGCTGGCAATGTTCCTACTAATGCAGCCCAATATGCCGTTAGCCTTCTTGGCAACAAGAGTACATTGTTGACTCATATCCAGCTTCTCATCCACTGTAATCCCCAGGTCCTTTTCTGCGGAACTGCTGCTTAGGCAGTCAGTCTCCAGCCTGTAACTTCATTGTGTCTCATAGTCTCTGGTCATGTTCTCCAAGCCACTGCTTTAATTTGACATGCCAGCACTCTTTGCCATGTCATATCCTGAAATGCCAAATTGTAGAAGGAAAATATTCTCAATGGTAGGCGGTATAGGGTGACCAGATGTCCCACTTTTATAGGATCAGTCCCGATTTTGGGGTCTTTTTCTTATATAGGTTCCTATTACCCCCACCACCGTCCCGATTTTTCACATTTGTTATCTGGTCACCCTAAGGCGGTAGGAAAGGTGCAATCATTTTTGCCATATAAAATAGTCATAGAAGGATAAGTGGCTAAATTTTCAAAAGAGAAATGTAGTATTACTAAATGTGTCTTGACAAAAGTGTGCTTGACACATTTTCTTTTGACCTACCTTTCCCTATGGAAAATAATTTTATGCCATAAACCTTATCTTGCTTTTCCAGTGCTGACTGAAAATTCCTTTTGCGTTGCTAGAATGACTTTTAGGGCTTTTTGGTGCATGGCGGGTGTTTGATGGGCATATCCTGGGGTGTTCTATTTGTCTACAGCAGTGGGGTTCCTCTTTTCTGTCTCACATCCCACTGTAGATGTGTTCAAGTTGGCTTCTTTGGGGTATGATTAAAACATGCTATTTCCTCAGTAGATGTTGGATTTTTCTGATGAGCAGTTTGTTTTTCTTGCACTAACTTATTTTCCTAGTGGAGTTTCTAAGCATTATTAAAGAAGTTTAGCAGTCACTCGTCCATGGATGATATTTTGTGTGTGTGCACGATGCTTAATGCAGTAATCTGTTTTGCATTGGGGGAAATTTACAGGCCCATAACCCCTGCCTGACACAAACTGTTTCCCACAAAGATTCCTCATGCAACGTGTGAGGTTTCTTTTTTCTCGTCTATATGAATTACATTATCACTCTAGTACCAACAAATTTAAACAACAACAAAAAACTTGATTAAAGTATGTGTAACCCTGCTGTCTGGTCTTCACAGAAACTGTATCATCTGTAAACAATAAACAAAAGCAAAATCAGCATTGGAAATGTGTAATGGTTCTCTCCTACTAACAGTCAGGCTTTGGGGAAAAAAATCTCCTATTTCCCAGTGACTGTTGCCAGGTATGGTGTAGCTTCTAAAACAATTTGAAGGGCTGTTTACTTAAAGAGCCTAATGGTCAATTGTGTAGCAGTGGCCCACAGTATTGTCATTTTGATTTTTTGTATAACATACATTAAAAAGAAAACATGTCTTGATGGCTTGACGACATATCTTAGAGTCTAATCTCAGCACTGACACTGACTCACTGTTTGGCCTTGGGTAAATCATTTAATCTCTCTTGACCTGTTTCTTCACTCCATAAATGGGAAAGTAACACTTACTTTAGGAATGGATTCTAATACCCTTACTCATATTAAGCAATATCTTACTTCATGTGTAGCGTCATTGATTTTACTCAGACTGCCAAAGAGATAAGATGATATTCAACATTAGTAACTGTAAGAAGGTGGTCCTTAGTATTTAAGGTATAGATTTCATCTTTTTTTTTTTTTCCTATAAAGCACCTGGTATATACATGGAATTGTGTAAATAATAAAAATGTTTACTTCATCCAACATTTTGAGGCTTAATTAGGCAAAATTTGTAAATTGCTTTGTATATAAAGGACTGTACAATTTATCATTATTATTATTTATTAAAATGTCTTAGAATTCATATCTCATGCAAACATCTTTCAGTTTCTGGGAACCTCAGACGTCCAGACTTCAGTGTTTCTGTGGTCATTGTCATTTGTCCAGATTTATTCTTTAAGTTTTGGTTAGTTTACAGATAAAATATTACCATTTTTTGATATTTCAGAGCATTTTCAGGAACAAAGAGTTACATGCAGAAATCTGGATCTAAAAATATTTAAGGATTTTAATCTATTTAATACATACTGAAGGAGTTCAGTGTGCAAATTTTTCACATTGTATGTGCTTGAATTATAATTTCAAGTTATTTCTCTAGGAGTTTTTTTGGGCGAAGTAACAGTTTATGATACGCTTTCTATGATGACGTAATGTTCTGTCATATATGTTAATTGTCTCTGAATTAGTCACCATATAGCACTTACTTTTTTCCTGTTTCTAGCAGCCCGTAGGAACTGTTCCACTTGGTATGCCAGTAACGAGAAAAAAAGAGGATGAGGTGTCAGTTGGAAGTGTGCCTTTGGCAAAGCAGCAGTCAAATCAAGCTTCTGAGTATGCCAGCAGCCCTGTCAAAACAAAAACTGTAACAGGTATGTTCTCTTTTTAATTGAATCTGGCCATTTTGTCTTCTCGCCAACACATAACACACAAGCATTTTTAGCGGTATTACATTTTTCAGACTTAAACAGTTCTTTTTAAAACGCTCATTTTATTTATAATTTATCTAATTAAAAATCATCAGATTTTTCATTGCTAAAACGTTTGAGTTGCCTCTTGTTTTGCTATAAGTATTGAGGTTCATGCTCTTTCACACAGTGCTCTTGCTAAGCTGGATGAAGCAGATGCACTTACAGTAGAATTTTAATTATTGTCTTGATATATAATGTCAATGGAACTACTCACATAGTCTCGTTCTAGCATGTTCAGAAGTCTTTGTAGTATAAGGGTCTTATGTTTAAATAAAGTACAATGCAGTATTTTCAAGACCACCTACTTATGGAAAATGTATTAGCCACCACTTTGTTTTCTGTCTTTAACAAAAACTTAAATGCTGGTGTAGTTTGTGATCCTTAACAAATGTCTGTGCTTATGTTGTAGCGTGTTATTACTGATTGTCAATGGACATAACAATCTGTACATTTCTGGGCTATGATAGCGTGCTTTACTTATTATTATAAGACACAAGCCAAAAAATTGATTCTATCCATTTAAAAAGTGTAGTAATCCTTATAAAATACACGGATCCAAATTCTGCATTCGTTCACACTGGTGTATATTCCCACATAGAACTTATCATTGTTTTCATTGCTATGTTCTTCTGTCAGCGCTATATGATTGACGTCTTTAGGAATCTGGTTTGGAATCTGGCAAAAACGATGCATGGGTTAATAGGCTCCCAGTTGATGAGTGATTTTTCAGCAGAATCTGTTATAATGAGCATTACTGCCTCTGAGGGTTTGTTGTCACTACAACCTGAGTAAATGAGATGTTTTTTCTTTTGCTAAAGTGCTTGTTTTCTGCAGCTATCAATCTGCTCTCATTGATACCCAGAATTTAAAGTTTATAGTTGTCTATCTCCCTCATGATCGCTGAGATCTTTTGTATTTGAAATGTTGTTCTCATGTTTCAGTAACCAACTCTGAAGTGTTTTATTGTGATAGCGTCAGTTTTTGGGTTCCTGGCTTCCGGCTTTCACAGGAGCTGTCATGCAGCATAAGGGGTCAGCATAGTTAATTTTTAACAGAGTGGTAGCCTGATTCCATTTCTATAACCAGTAAGATGTTTCTACAAAACCAGATGGTTAGCCCTGTGTTCAGCCCTCCCCGCTTTACCTGGGCTTGGGACCAGCAGTCACATGAGTGTGCAGCAGGTGGGCTTATGTTGTAGAGCTAGCAGCTGAAGCTGCTGCTATGATAGGGAACCACAGAGCTGTTTACCAAGTGACGAAAACTCTGTGTGAAAATTTCAAAACAGGACATGAGCCAATAAAAAGAAAAGATGGAAAAATGCTTACAACTGAGGTAGAACAGAAAAACAGATAGGCAGAGCATTTCAAAGAAGTACTCAGTAGACTCAGCCCCACCACAGCACCAGATCTGATGAAATGTGAATCTGATCAACTTGACACTAACATTGATCCAATAGAGATATCAGAAGCACAGGCTGAAGTAAAAAAGCTGAAAAATAACAAGGCAGTGGAGGATGATCAAATTACAGCAGCAATGCTAAAAGTACTTGCTACCCCCATCTAATAAAATTGACAGAATTGTTCAATGAAGTTTGGGGAAAAATTAGTCCTCTTCACCAGTGGAAACATGGAATCATCTGAAATATCACCAACTAGCAGCTCATTTGCACCAGAATCAGAAGGAAGTGCTGGAGATATTTGGGGCATATACTTTGGATGACAACACAGACTTCCACATGAAGCTTGTCAAGTGAATACCGACTGATTTAAGGAAATGAGGCTGCCTTAGAGCAGTGGTCCTCAAACTGTGGGGTGTGCCTGCCTAGGGGGACATGGAGGAACATTTAGGGAATGCGGCGGGGCCTGGGTTAGCCCCCCTGCTCTGCTCCGGCCCTGTCCCATCCCTGTCCCAGGCCCAGCTGTGGCTCTGCTCCCAGCCGTACCTCCGGCCCACAGCACCCCTGGCTCCCGCTTCCATCTCTGGTCCCACTCCTGGCCCTGGCTTCCAGGGGGGTGCAGCCTGCGTAAGGTGGGGGCATGGCCAAAAAAGTTTGGGGACCCTGCCTTAGAGAAACCTTAAAAAGAATCTTAGTCAGGAAAGGCAGAGTAGTTGAGCGAACACCACCGAGCAAATGGAAGTGGCAACAAATTACACAGATGAATGGAAGAGATGGTTTCCACCCTATATGCCAACATTGGTGTGGGAAGGATATAAAATGTGTGTGTATGTATTTTTCCAGGTATTCAGTAGAATTACTCAAGATTTTCACTGATGTAACTGAAATCAGAATCTGGTACTCTAATCCTAGTGCTTTTTTATTGCTATTTTGTTACTGAATTAAAGCATTTGAAAAGGAACAATGACAGAAAATATGTCTTTACAGTGGATATTACAGATATGGCTATGACATCATTAATAGTGAAAACATCTGAAAATTGTCCTAATAATACATGCGTGCTTTCCATGGTTAATATTGATTGAGAAATTGTTCTATAACTAATTATGAAGCCACAATGTGTGTTCTGAAATTGATTATAATGTTATCATAAATAAGTGACTGACTGAAATTATGTGAATATTTGTGAATATAATTTCAGTAATGAACTATTGATCAAAAAACAAAATAGAAAAGAATGGTGACAGGAACCCAAGCTGAATACATCTGTATTTTTTTCATAAATAGAAGAGAAAATTTTGGGGAAAACATAGTCTTTATAAACACCATATTCATGTTAAATCAGAAGGGGGGATTACAAACTGGGATTTTCAAAGGGGAAATAGAAAAGGGAGTTGAGAATGATAAAATAGGAAGGTAAAATCTCTACCCTTTGCTTCTTTCAAATATTTCCTCAGAACCATTCTACAGTGATACCTATAAGAAATCAGTCAATTAAAGGTGGTTTGATGGACAAACAGGATGTCTATTTTAACAATTTATCATTTTTAAATGATTATAAATGTGTATATGTACATTGTGAGAAAGCAGAGGGAGAGAGGGAACTGCATGCAGTAGACTAGAAGCCTGGAGCAGGCTTGCTAAATGAGACAACCAGAGACATCTGGTGCAAGGAAGGAACCTCTAGCAACTGGTTCGTTATATGAGAGCTATTGCTGCTCTGGAAAGAGGGGACTGACTCTGAGAAGCTGCAAGGGAGTCAGCTTGGTTAGTGCACCCACAAGCTGGTAAGAGAGACTGTGGAAGTAAACCTTTTCCCACTCCCTCTGTCACTGAGGTAAGAGTCATGCCCTGAGACATATTTCTGGGGACTCTGTGAGTGATTGGAGAAATTCATTTTTGTGTGTGTTTGTTTCTGTTTGCATTTTTGGAACTTTGTAAATAAAGAAACCAGACCCCAAGAAGGGTTGTGATTGAAGGAAAAAGACTGTGGGGTGTATGTGTTGTTTAAAGACCTCTGAAGAAGGGGAAATGTGCGGGGCACTGCAGAGGCACTTTTGCCACCAGACATAAAAATGTATATATTAGACTATATTCCTCTTCCACCTTACCCTTCATATGCCTCTTATCTCATTATATTGTAGGCTCTTCAGGGAACAGACCTTGTCTTAATATGTGTTTGTTCAGAGTCTAGCAAAATGGGACTCATATTTTGATTGGGGTTTCTGGGTGCTGCCATAATTCTCCTTCTTCTTTTAGCCTTCATTCCATTTATGTGGGGTTGGCTCTTCGAACCCTTTTTCTCCATTTCAGTCTTTTTGACTCAGTTCCTTAGAAACTCCACAGCTAACCAGATCTCTTTGTATGACATCTATCCATCCAGTTTTGGATCTTTCAACTCTTTTCTTACCCTCCACTTTGAAGTTTAATATTCTGTTCTTATTTGAGTGATTGCATATGTGCATTCCTCTCTTGATGTGTGCATGCTCCACAGTTGCCGTATTTTTTTCCTCGATCGTGCCCTTTGGTGCGGCTCGAGTACCCTCTACTGCCACACAATGTTGGTGCCAGTAAGAAGCACCCAGCCAGCCTTGTCCCATCTCAGTTCCTTCTTACCTCCTGTGACGGTCACTGGAACTGCTCTTCTTGCATTTGCAAGTTCTCTCTGTGGACTTTCCTCTGTATATTATAAATAGTATTAGTTAAGTAGTTAGATTTCAGTGTTTCATTTTTTGGCCAATTCCCAGTGATGCCTCGGTCATCACGCTTAAAGCCTGCATTTTCTGCAACAAGGCTATGCCTGGGTGACCCACACACAAGTTACTTAAAGTGCCTGGGGGAAGCTTATACTAGGGACCATTGACAAATCTGCAAGGATTTTAAGCCTCACACAAAGATGGATTGGGAGGCCAGGCTAAAGTTTCTGCTCATGGAGGAGACACTGAGACCTTCATCTGAGTCAGGCCAGTCAGACTCAGCACCGACAAGGTCATATTAAGACAAGATCATTAGTAAGAAATGTTCCTCTGACTGAACCAGAATTCACATTACCGGTTGGCAGTGCTTGCATGTTCACAAAGTGTATAGCCATATTGGCAGCTTTCCTGAGGAGATTAAAGGTTCAGGTCTACCTTATCTGGATGATTGGATAGTCAAGGACTGGTCCATGGCTCAGGTTGTGTTCAGAGTTCAACTCAGCCAGTTGATGTTCATAGCATTAGGCCTTCTGATCAATGCAGACAAGTCTACCTTTTGTCTGGTACAGAGAATAGAGTTTATTGGGGCGTTGTTGAACTCTACCTAGGCCAGGGTGTTCGTCCCCAAGTTACAATTCCAATCAGTCCAATTGCTGGTGACACACTTCAAAGATCATCCAATCACAATAGCCTGACACGGTGTTGGGCTCCTAGGCCACATGGCCTCATGCATATATGTGATACAACACAGAAGATTGCATCTCAGACCTCTCCAGACATGGCTGGCCTCAGTATACTCGTCAAGCCATCTCCACCTTGACATTGTGCTCACAGTACACTCACAGGTTCTCATCTCTTTGAATTGGTAGTTGGATCCTCTCAATGTTTGTGCAGGCGTTCCCCTTCATCCGCCACCAACTATCAATTACTCTGGTCTGAAACGCATTAACGCTAGGATGGGGAGCTCACCTGGGGCTCATCAGAACTCAGCGTCTTTGCTCTCTGGCAAAATCTCTCTTTTCATATCAATGTCATAGACTCAAGGCGGTTTGTCTTGCCTGTCAGATGGTCCTGCCTCATATCAGGGGCAGAAGCTTATTTGGAGACAACATAGCAGCCATGTTTTACATAAATAGGCAAGGAGAGAGAGCTCACTCTTCCCTCCTTTGTCAGGAAGCAGTTCACCTATGGGAATTTTGTATAGCCCATCAGGTCCTCTTAACTTCTGGAGGTGTAGAACGAGCTGGCAGATCATGTGAGCAGGTCTTGCTCCTGTCTCAAGTGGTCTCTTAGAAGCATTTTCCAGCACTGGGAGACTCCCCAACTAGACCTGTTTGCAAACAAGGACAACAGACAGTGTAACCAATTCTGCTCCCTTCAAGGCCGCAGTCCAGATTCCATTATGAATGTCTTCCTGCTACCCTGGATGGGACAATTTTATTATGCTCTTCCCCCAATCCCACTCCTACACAGAGTGCCACTAAAGTTCAAGTGGGTTATATTTATAGCCCCACCAACATTGGTTCTCCACTTAGACCTCTCAGTGGCAACCCCAATCTCACTCCCATTGCACCTGGATCTGATCTCTCAGGACCAGGGCTGGCTGCTCCACACAAACCTGCGTTCCCTTCATTTAACGGTCTGGAAGCTCCATGGCTAAATCCCAAAGAACAGGCTTGCTCGGAGCAAGTTCGCCAGGTCTTACTAAGTAGTAGAAAGCCCTCCACCAGCATGGCCTACCCATCAAAATGGAAGCGGTTCTTGTTCTGGGATTCCCAAACCAGAGTCTCGCCAATGCATTCATCCATCCAAAATATACTCAACTATTTGTTGCACCTGTAACAGCAAGGCTTAGCAGGACCCTCTATCAGATCCACCTGGCAGCAATATGCGCTGTCCACCTCGGGTGGACAATCACTCTGTTTTTTCAAATCCCATGGCAGTCAGATTCCTCAAAAGCCTAAAAAGGTTGTACCCTGAAGTAAGAGAACCCGATCCTCCTTGGGATGTGAACCTGGTCTTCCCAAAACCTGTGGGACCACTGTTGAAGCTGTTAGCAACGTGCTCCTTACTATACCTCTCTTGGAAGGTGATATTTTTAATTGCCAGCATGTCTGTCAGAAGAGTTTCTGAACTGTATGCTCTCACCTTAGAGCTTACCATACACAGTCTTTTTTAAAGATAAAGTGTATTTATGTCCTCACCTGAGTTTCCTCCCAAAAGTAGTTTAGCAATTTCATAGTAATAGAGCAATTTACCTACCTGTCTTTTCCAAAGCCTTGTGCAAATAAGAATGAACAATGACTATAGTTATTGGATTTTAGACACGCTCTAAAATTCTACATAGAAACGACTAAACTGTTTCAGCATTCCACCTAATGGTTCATGGCTGTAGCAGACAAAATGAGAGGTCTCCCTGTGTCTGCACAGAATTTCATCCTGGATAACTTCATGTATCCACACTTGTTATGATCAGGCAGGCGTTTATCCGCCAAGTAATCTGACTGCTCATTCCATGAGATTGCAAGCAACTTCAGCAGTGTTCTTAGCAATGTTCTTAGCACAGACCCTTATCCAGGACATTTGTAAGGATATGTCTACACTATGAAATTATTCTGGTTGTACATAAGTCAATTTTTGGGAACAGATTGTATAAAGTCGAGTGTATGCATCCACACTAAGCACGTTAATTTGGCGGTGTGCGTCCATAGAACCATGGCAAGCGTCGACTTTCAGAGCGGTGCACTGTGGTAGCTATTCCACAGTTCCTGCAGTTCCTGCTGCCCATTGGAATTCTGGGTTGAACTCCCAATGCCTGATGGGGCCAAAAGTTTGTCGCAGGTCATTATGGGAAAATGTCATTAGTCAACCCTCACCCCCCAAACCTCCATGAAAGCAATGGCAGACAATCATTTCGCACCCTTTTCTCTGGATTGCCCAAGCAGACGCCATAGCACGGCAAGCATGGAGCCCATTCAGTCTTTTTTCACTGTATGTCTACTGGATGCTGCTGACAGTGCTACACAGCAGCAGCTGCAGCTCCTTGCCTTTGCAAGTTAGCAAACACGGTTACCAGTGATACTGTACCATCTGCTGCTGTTATGGGTGCTCCTGGCCAGCCTCCGTGAGGTCGGTCGGGGGCACTTAGACAAAATGGGAATGACTCCCCAGGTCATCCTCGTCTTTAAGTTTTGTCTAATGGAGATTCAGTGCTGTCTAGAATATCAGGCAAGCCTACTAAAGAACCACAGATGCAAGCGGCCGCTCCAGGTTAGAGCCCCAGACGTCCTGCAGAAATTATGAGCTGCATGCCATCCAAGGGGGTGCCCCTACAACAACCCCACCTGTTGCTTCCCTCCTTCCCCACCCCTCCTGAGCTACCATGGCAGTTATCCCCCCATTTGTGTGATGAAGTAATAAAGAATGTCTGAATTTGAAACAACACTGACTTGTATTGCCTCTGCAAGCAGAGATCAAAGAGGGGAGGAGAGGACGGATGGCTTACAGGGAAGTAGAGTGAACCACCATTCTGCACTTGCTCAGCCTATAGTTGGACTGCCCCTTACTACTGTCCAGGCTTCATGAGCCATGAGAGCAAGGGGTAGGCGCAACTGTGTGGTGCTGCCAACTGGGAGAGCAGCCTGAGGCAGAAGCCTCCAGCTCACATGATATTTGAGGCAGGACTGAATCTCCATTACACAGAACTTAAAGAGAGAATGACCTGAAGTCATTCCTGTTTTTTTCCAGGCACACCCAACCGACCTTACTGAGGCCGGCCAGGAGCACCCATGTCTGCCCAAGCACCGCCTACCGACCTCACCAAGGCCAGCCAGGCACACCCACAGGACGATGATGATGGATACCAATCATACTACACCATCTGCCGTCCGCAAGGCAAGGCAAGGGGATGCTGCTGCGTAGCACTGCAGTACCATGTCTGCCAGCAGCATCCAGTAGACATACGCTGACAGTGAAAAAAGGCGAGAAACTATTTTTTCCTTTGCTTTCATGAAGGGGGGCAGGAGGGCTGACGGCATGTACTCAGAACCACCGGCGACGATGTTTTTGCCACATCAGGCATTGGGAGCTCAACCCAGAATTCAAATGGTTGGAGGAGACTGCGGGAACTGTGGGATAGCTACAGTTGTCAGTCGCCCCTCCCTCCGTGAGAGCAACTGCAGACAATCATTTCGCGCCTTTTTTCCATGTAGATGCCATAACATGGCAAGCATGGAGCCCGTTCAGCTCACCGCAGCAGTTATGAGCATTGTAACACCTCATGCAGTATCGTGCAGTTTATGCAGAAACAGAAGCTGAAAAACCAGGTGAGGAAGCGACGGCAGCACAGTGATGAGAGTGATGAGGACATGGACACAGACTTCTCTCAAAGTGCAGGCCCTGGCAATATGGACATCGTGGTGTTAATGGGGCAGGTTCATGCCGTGGAACGCCAATTCTGGGCCCGAGAAACAAGCACAGATTGGTGGGACTGCATAGTGTTGCAGGTCTGGGATGATTCCCAGTGGCTGCGAAACTTTTGCATGCGTAAGGGCACTTTCATGGAACTTTGTGACTTGCTTTCCCCTGCCCTGAAGCGCAAGAATACCAAGATGAGAGCAGCCCTCACAGTTCACAAGCAAGTGGCATTAGCCCACTGGGAGCCTGCAACGCCAGACAGCTACCAGTCAGTCGGGAATCAATTTGGAGTGGGCAACTACTGTGGGGGTTGCTGTCATGCAAGTAGCCAAAGCAATCACTGAGGTGCTGCTATCAAAGGTAGTGACTCTGGGAAATGTGCTGGTCATAGTAGATCGCTTTGCTGCAATGGGATTCCCTAACTGTGGTGGGGCGATAGATGGAATGCATACCCCTATCTTGGGACCGGACCACCAAGGCAGCCAGTACATAAACCGCAAGGGGTACTTCTCAATGCTGCTGCAAGCACTGGTGGATCACAAGGGACGTTTCACCAACACAACGTGGGATGGCCAGGTAAGGTTCATGATGCTCACGTCTTCAGGAACTCTGGTCTGTTTAAATGGCTGCAGGAAGGGATTTACTTCCCAGACCAGAAAATAACTGTTGGGGATGTTGAAATGCCTATAGTTGTCCTTGGGGACCCAGCCTACCCCTTAATGCCCTGGCTCATGAAGCTGTACACAGGCACCCTGGACAGTAGTAAGGAGCTGTTCAACTATAGGCTGAGCAAGTGCAGAATGATGGTACAGTGTACATTTGGATATTTGAAGGATCGCTGGCGCAGTTTACTGACTCTCAGATCTCAGCAAAAGCAGTATCCCCATTGTTATTGCTGCTTGCTGTGTGCTCCACAATCTCTGTGAGAGTAAGGGGGAGACATTTATGGCGGGGTGGGAGGTTGAGGCAAATCGCCTGGCGGCCGATTACATGCTGCCAGACCTAGGGCGATTAGAAGAGCACATCAGGAAGCACTGTGCATCAGAGAAGCTTTGAAAATCAGTTTCATGACTGGCCAGGGTACTGTGTGACAGTTCTATTTGTTTCTCCTTGACGAAAACCCACCCCCTTGGTTGACTCTAAAATTCCCTGTAAGAAAACCGCCCTCCCCCCTTCGATCACAGATTGGAAATAAAGTCACTATCATTTAAACACCATGTATTCTTTATTAATTGATTATAAAAATAGGGAGATAACTCACAAGGTCGACCAGGTGGGGCGGGAGAGGAGGGGAGGAGGGAAGAAAGAGGCCACTTCAATACTTGTTGAATGACAGCCTTCTGTCCACTAGGGTGGAGTGGTTGGGTGCCTGGAGCCTACCCCTCCACCCCCCGCGTTCTTGGGCGTCTGGGTGAGGAGGCGGCTATGGAACATGGGGAGGAGGGAGGGTGGTTATACTAGGGCTGCAGCGGAAGTCTCTCCAGCTGACGTTCCTGAACCTCCACCAGATGCCAGATCATGTCTGTTTGTTCCCGCAGTAGTGTTGCTTCGTGTATCCTCTGATCTTCCTGCTGGCACCTCTCTTCACGTTCAGTGGCTGCTTTCCTGTCCTGTGCTATTGTGTCCCTCCACCCTTTCTGCTGAGCTCTTTCAGTGTGGGTGGCCTGCATGAGCTCATGCAGAACATTTCATCGCACATACATTTTTTTCGCCAATTTATCTGAGATAGCCTTTGGGACAGAGGAGGGAGGCTTGAAACATTTTCAGCTGCAGGAGGGAAAAAAAGGGAGAGAAGTATTTAAAAAGATACATTTTACAGAACAATGGGTATACTCTTTCATGGTGAACAAAACTATTCACATTATATAGCACATGTGATTTCAGTACAAACTAACCAGCCCATCCTTTTCTCTGGATGACTGCTTTAACCCTCCCCCCACCGCACTGCGTGGCTGGTATCAGGGAAGATCCCAGCTAGCCAAACACAAACAGCTCAGTGCCAATGCCTCCTCTGCCCCCCACCGCTTTGCTAACTGCGGGGAGGATTTCTTTTCAGCCACGGGCAAACAGCCCAGTAGGCCACCTATGAATGTCCCCATAATTAAATTCTCGTATTTCAACCAGGTTACCATGGATGATATCGTTCTCCTGAGGATAAAACAGAGATAAAGAACTGATGTTGCTTGAATGCCAGCATACACCAGGACCATATGCTGCCAGGCTTTGTCATGCAATGATACCAGAGTACTTGCTACTAGCATGGTGTGGTAAAGTGTCCTACCATGGAGGACGGAATAAGGCTGCTCTCCCCAGAAACCTCTGCAAAGGCTTTTAGAGTACCTCCAGGAAAGCTTCATGGAGGATTTCCGCTCCATCCCCAGACACGTTAACAGACTTTTCCAGTTGTTGTACAGGCCACAAATGCATCCCAAGTCCTCAGGGCAAATTAATCATTAAAAAACACTTGCTTTTAAACCATGTTTTATATTTACAAAGGTACACTCACCAGAGGGCCCTTCTCTGGCTTCATGGTCCAGGATATGACCTTGGGAGGGTATTTTAGGCTGAGAAAAAGATCCTGGCTGTTGGGGAGAACAGTGTGCTGTGTGGTCTCCTCAACCTCGTCCTCCTCATCTTCCCCGTCTGCAAAATCCTCAGGCATGGCAACTGAGAGTACCTCATCATCGGAGTCCACAGACAGGGGTGGGGTAGTGGTGGCGGCCCCCCCCCCAGAATTGCCTGCAGCTCAGCATAGAAGTGGCATGTCTGCAGCTCTGTCCGGGAGCATCCATTTGATTCTTTGGCTTTCTGGTATGCTTGTCTCAGCTCCTTAAGTTTCATGTCGCACTATGTTGAGTCCCTGTTGTGGCCTCTGTCCATCATGGCCTTGGAGATTTTTTCAAATGTTTTGGCATTCTGTCTTTTGGAACAGAGTTCTGATGGCACGGATTTGTCTCCCCAAACAGCGATCAGATCCAATACCTCCCGTATGGTCCATGCTGGAGCTCTTTTTCGATTCTGGGACTGCATGGTCACCTGTGCTGATGAGCTCTGCATGGTTACCTGTGCCGATCAACTTTCCACGCTGGGCAAACAGGAAATGAAATTAAAAAGTTCGCGGGCCTTTTCATTCTACCTGGCCAGTGCATCCGAGTTCAGATTGCTGTCCAGAGCAGTCACAATGGTGCACTGTGGGATAGCTCCCAGAGGCCAATACCGTCCAATTGCATCCACACTAACCCTAATTCAAATTGGCAATGTCGATTTCAGCATTACACCACTCGTTAGGGAGGAGTACAGAAATCAATTTTAAGAGCCCTTTATGCCGACAAAAATGGCTTCATTGTGTGGATGAGTCTAGGGTTAATTTGATTTAATGCTGCTAAATTCAACCTAAACTCATAGTGTAGGCCAGGCCTAAAGTAGCAAGCTGGTCATCAGTGCACACTTTCTCCTCCCATTATGTCGTCACCCATTACTGTAGGGACAATGCCAAATTTATTGAGCTGTGCTATGCTCTGTGTGTATGTGAACGCTGATTCATTTGCCTATATTACTGCCTGGAAGTCACCAAGAGTGGAATGCACTGTGCAATCACTCAAAGAAGGAAAAATGATTAGTCACCTTTTGCAACTGTTGTTCTTTGAGACGTGTTGTCATATGTCCATTCCAGAACCCGCCCTCCTGCTCCTCTACATCGGAGTTTCTAGAAAAAAGGAATTGAGATCGTCTGGGCACTTTATACTGATGCTAGTGGCCCAAGGGAGCAGAGGGCACTTGAACAACCCCAATAGGTACCACTGAGGGGAAAATTTCGGATAACTGTGCGTGGGGCATGCATACACCAGAGTAAAATGGACACGTGCAACACATCTCGAAGAACAACAGTTACGAAAGGCTAGCAACCATTATTTTCCAATATAGTTTTCTGATCTTCTTTTCACATGTCCAAACCATCTAAGTGTGGATTCCCTCAGCTTTTCTGTAATTGGTACCAACATCACATTTCTCCCAATTTGTTTGTTCTGAACATGGTCCATCCTTGTAACTCCAAGCATCCATGTTGTTGGGTTTAGTGTGTGAGTGTTGGGTGTCATTGGTGGCCTGTGATATAAAAAGGAGGTCAGACTAGATGATCGAGTGGTCACTTCTGGCCTTAAACTCTATGACTCTATTAATATTTTAATTTCCACTGTATTCAGGACCTGCCTTTAAATAAATATTAAATAATAAATGAAGGTGCTGCCTTTAAATAAATATTAAATAATAACGTTTTGGGAGCCCTCATTTCCCATCCCACTCTTTTACTCTAAGCTTGTTTGCTCTTAGTGTTGATCCTCATATTTCCCTCAGGCTGGAAACTATTGGCTGAGGAGGAATACTTTTGCATGGAACTCAGGAACCCAGAGCAACTTCATAAGTGTGAAGCTAGTAGTTGGGAGAAAGCAAGTGGGAAGTATGAGTGCTAGAGCTGGGAAAATACCCTTTGGAAAGCCAGGGAGGTGAGTCTTCATGAAGTGAAGAAGAAGGGTTTACTCAGGAGTGGGAAGGGAGGTGGGCCTGCTACGTGGAAAAGTAAAAGTAAGAGGGAACTAGGATAAATGTATATTTGGCATTGAGGACTGGTTAATTTGCAATTATAGAATTTTTAATGGCTCTTCAATGTTGTTATGGAGGGAACGAGTGAGGGTAGGGGCAAGTGTGTATTTGTACCAAGTGAGTTTTTCAAAACTTGGATTCTGAATTACACCTACAAAAACTGCACAAACTTTCATTTTTGCCCAGGTAATTGCTCATGCAAGTATTTACTTGCATGCACAAATGTAACATTAGTATATGGCAGTTGCCTGTTTATGCAAGCATCTACATTTTATCTGGACAGAACTTTGGACCCGAGTTTTGAGAATTCGTCCCTATAGCTGGCTCATTCTCTTTTTCAGTTGTCTAGCTGATTCTGACCTTTGACCTTTGCTACTATCTTCTTTGTAAAGGAATTAGATTTCCCATTGTTGGTAATGGTCAAATCAGAAATTATTAGTCAAAAAGTCTGTTGTTCAAAATCTGGAGATGTCAAGAAAGGTGGTGATGTTGATTTTACAGACCTCTTTTTTTGGTAGCAAAAATTTTGTGGCAAAAAATTGATAAATGATAAATAATGGTAATAATAAAGACAAACAACTATTTTCATGGATCATCAAAGTACTCCTTAGTTTTCTAATGCAAAACTGCTCAATTTAAATTAAAAGTGGATGTTGAGAAATCATCTTTTTAATTATTTCGCAAAATGGACATTACTGCAGCAAAAAAGAAAACTTCCTTGTTAGATTTCATTTATATTAGGAATCGCGCATTTTAATCACGTACTTTATCTCACTAGTTTAGACTAAATCCCATTCCTTTTATGATTAATCGGGTATTTAGTTTCATTGTAAAATAATTTCATGGCACAGAGTTTGACACTAATGAACAAAATATGATAGCTTTGTTTCTCTCAGGAGATAGAGTGGTTTGACTAAGTATTCGATTTTCCTTTTTGAATTAAAAGTAGTTAGTCTTTTGAAGAATGCATTATGGAATTTGGCATAGTTAATTCGTGCTTTGTTAAGGACTTCCAAATTATGTGAAAGTGGGAAATATTATATATGACAAGCAAAGCTACAGCACTGTTTGTTTAAAAAAAGATCTCTTCAAAATTTGTTCTTTTATCTTTTTTAAGATTGCAATGTACATGAGAAAATGTTTGGTCCTAATCTTAGACCTCAACTTTTAAATATGTGCAAAATTTTTACATGCTCTGGAGTTGCAGGTATAGAATGCATGATGTACAGATGTAGATAGGAGTTGCATCTGCACACGGGTATGCAGATATCCGGCTTGCCCATGTAAATTTTGTGCACGTCGTTTTATGTACAAAATTAAATTTAAGCCTCAATGTGTAAAAAGTAAAAGCTAAAACATTGTTGGTTAATAAAAGTGACTTACAGGGACATCATGTTCACCTAAAAGGGACCCCTAATGGTAAAGAGAGATAATAGAGTTCTGGAAATGTCACTCTTAGCCTCTGTACCCTCCTGTTTTTCATCAAAAGCTTGCTGGAAGTGGATGGGACAACAGATGTTTTATTTCTAGAGTTCATGTTGTAGCCTATTGGGCAGAATTGGTTTCTGGTTAGAAGATTTAGGGAGGGAAGACCTAGCCTGTCAGTGAAGTTGAAGAACACTAGACTTGAACTTCCATTTCCTATAGTCTGTGATTTGACTAGCTAGAAAGACCTCTGTTGTGGATGTGAGGCCACAGGAGATGGTAGTTATGAGAATTTGGAAAGGTTCAGCTGTAGAAGGTGAGGTTTCCCCATCAAAAGAATTACAATTGACTCTTTACCCTTTCTTTCAGCTCCTCTTTTCTGCTAGAGATGTATAACATATATTGGAATAGGGCTAAATTAATAATGTCTGTTACAGCTATCCCCTATTCCATTTTGTTTCTTACAGCTGTCCCCAGACTCCATTTTGTTTTCTGTTCTCCTGTGGCTGCCCTTCCCTGGCTGTTAAGTTGTTTACCAGGGCCACTGCCCTTCTCAAAGGGAGGGCCCCTTAAGTTGTTTAACAAGAGCCATTGCCCTTCTCAAAGGGATGGCCACTTGTGCTGCGTGCTAAGTGGGACCACTGCCCTGTTCAAAGGGTTAGTCCTGTTATCACCTCGTTGAGCCTGGGCTTGGTGTAGGGTAGGCAATGTCCAGAGCTGCAAGACCTAATGTGTTTTTAAGATCCTGGGCATGAGTCATAGGCCTCATTTGCTCTTGAGTCACCTATTGCACAGGACTATGTCCAGGCATGTCTCTGGGCTTACCTTCAGTTTTTTCCCTGTGCCCCCTCCCCTGTGACAGAGGGAACCTATCAGGATTACTGACGGGAAACTGCCCAAGTTTGCCTTTAAAACCAGACATTTTTGAAACACACCTCAGAAAAGGTTCCTGCATTGCTGCCTGGTCTGATCAGCCAGGGGTTCTGGGGAGTCCTTTCTCCGCTCTCGTTTTATTTTTGAGCGTACCCCCATTTTTTGAACGCCCCCCCCCCATGAAGAACGAATTGCTACCTGAGAGATCCCCTGATTACTGAGACTGTACCGAGCCCTCCTTTCCTCTTCTGATGTTGCTGCTGCTTCTGCCTTTGCTGCTGCCTTGGGGACTGGTAAGAATCCATCTGTAAAAACTTTCTATACTTTTATTTTATTATTTTAGCTGATGGCTCTGTTTCCCCAGCACAAAGACTCAAGCTAAACCTTGGTCTGTGTCTTAAAACCTCTCTTAAACTCCAGGGCTCTTTGCCGCTAAAAATAAGTTTGTGCCGCTGCTAAGCTCTGCTCCTGTGGGCTTCGCCTTGGGGCTCTCTGCTTTCAGCTGTATCCACCGCTGTAGCCACCATCCCTTGGCTTCCTTGGGAGCTAGGTCCTGGACACATACCACTCTGCCCTCTGTACCCTCCCCATAGCATAAGGTGCACCGTAGGTCTTGTTTTTTTTTAGTTTAATAAGTCATAGTTTGTTAAGATTGTAGAGCTTGTAAGTTTCCACTGCCTTGTTATAGTTTACTGTTTTGTTGCTCCGTATAGTTGCTTGTTATAGCTTTGCTTAGAATTATGATATTTGTTGTTTTGCCTAGTCATTGGTTAAGATAGATAAGGTTTTTTGCTGCTTAAATTCGCCTTCCTGCTGTCCCGATCTCTCCCTGAACTTTCCCGTGTCTGTTTTTCCCCCGCTCCAATCTCCCCCTCTGTGTGCTCCTCCGTGTCTCCCTGTTATAACCCTTTGCTGCTTTTCCCCCGCATCTGCACTCTCTCCGAACTTCCCAACTCCTTGCTGCTTCCCCCCCAGCGTCTGCATCACCCTCCGAACTTCCCAAACCCCTTGCTGCTTCTTCCCCCTGTGAAACTTCCCAAACCCTTTGCTGTTTTTTTTTTACCTTTGTTTTTGGTGTCCGCTTGTTGCTTAAACCTCTCTCTAGCCCTTCTTTACACTTCTCCGCTGCCCCTCCCCTACCGAAGATCACCATCACACTGCTCCGTTGTCCTTGCCCTGCAGGGCTTCAGAGTCTCTCGCTGCTTCCAGCGGCTCGTCTGCATACCACTAATCACTCACTCCCCCCAATCCTGTTTCTTGACCCAGCCTTTATTGATATTGTATTGTTGTACTGTAACTCACATTTTACTTGTAATTATAACACCCCATTGGTTGCCTCCACTTTTCTGATATACTTTGTATTTACATTGATGCCACTGTGTTACATTGTGTATCTAGCTATTAACTCATATAGATGCTACCATTTTATTCTGCATTTCTTTTGGGTACGCTTTGCATTTCCACACTGTATCTAGAGTTGCTTATTGACTGTACTGTATCCCATTGTGCTGAACCCCACTTGCTGTAGCCCACTATTAGAACTCCCTACACTGTTCAATAAGAAGAACTCCCCCCCATTGTTGTCTATTGTAAACACCCTATACACCCCATCCCATCGTATTTCATTATTAAATTCCCACCACTTCCTTTTTTTTCCTTTAATAAAGAAATTAATTGGAACCCCAGCTGTGTGGTAATTGCTCCCCAAGATCCCATATACCTGCAAGCAGGGACAAATAAGAAGTGTGCTAATCTTAAAATTGTATATCTGTGCCTTTATTCCATTTCTTTATTCCCTTCATTCCCATCTCCTAGTTTAGTTGACTCTGTCTAACATTTTTCCAATTTCATTTTACCTTTTTGTATCTAGAATTTCTTCATCGAGTGGTGTCCCTGTGGGTGCTCCACTCTAGGTGTCAGTACATCCCTGCACTGGAGATCGGAGATTTCTCACAGCAGTATTTGGCAGGGGGAAGGGTGTGCACAGGCGTCATCTTATGCAACTGTTGGCACCTCCTGTAGTGTGCGCACCCCCGACTATCCCCTCAGTTCCTTCTCAACCATCCTCAGCTGCAGACGGAGCTCCGTGGCAGTGCTCTCTTTGATACTTTCTGGAAAAAAAAGAGGTTACAAGTTACATAGGAACTTCTTTTTAGTCTATACTTAGTTACATTGTTTCCTTAGTTCCTCTTAGAAGTTTTTCTTCCCCCTCCCCCCCCCAAAAAAAAAGGTGGGGGGAGAGAAGAAAGAAAAAGGCTTTTTCTCTCCTTAACTCCCCTTTGGGAACAGTTTCTACAGTTTACCTTTACAATTAACTCCCACTCATGTCTCTTGAAAGGTTTTGTTCAGTACCTTCATTAATGATCTGGAGAACGGCGTGGACTGCACTCTCAGCAAGTTTGCAGATTACACTAAACTGGGAGGAGTGGTAGATACGCTGCAGCGTAGGGATAGGATACAGAGGGACCTAGACGAATTAGAGGACTGGGCCAAAAGAAACCTGATGAGGTTCAATAAGGACAAGTGCAGAGTTGTGCACTTAGGACGGAAGAATCTCATTCACTGTTACAGATTAGGGACTGAATGGCTAGGAAGCAGTTCTGCAGAAAAGGACCTAGGGGTTACAGCGGATGAGAAGTTGGACAGTCAACAGTGTGCCCTTGTTGCCAAGAAGGCTAACGGCATTTTAGGCTGTATAAGTAGGGGTATTGTCAGTAGATTGAGGGACGTGATCATTCCCCTCTATTCGACATTGGTGAGGCCTCATCTGGAGTAATGTGTCCAGTTTTGGGCCCCACACTACAAGAAGGATGTGGAAAAATTGGAAAGAGTCCAGCGGAGGGCAGCAAAAATGATTAGGGGCCTGGAGCACATGACCTACGAGGAGAGGCTGAGGGAACTGGGCTTGTTTAGTCTGCAGAAGAGAAGAATGAGGGGGGATTTGATAGCTGCTTTCAACTGCCTGAAAGGGGGTTCCAGAGAGGATAGATCTAGACTGTTCTCAGTGGTACCTGATGACAGAACAAGGAGTAATGGTCTCAAGTTGCAGTGGGGGAGGTTTAGGTTGGATATTAGGAAAAACTTTTTCACTAGGGGGGTGGTGAAGCACTGGAATGAGTTATCTAGGGAGGTGGTGGAATCTCCTTCCTTAGAGGTTTTTAAGGTCAGGCTTGACAAAGGCCTAGATGGGATGATTTAGTTGGGATTTGGTCCTGCTTTGAGCAGGGGGTTGGACTAGATGACCTCCTGAGGTCCCTTTCAACCCTGATATTCTATGACTCTGTAAAAGGCAGGAGAGGCTTAACTGCAGTCCTGCCAGGCTCAACAGGAGTTAAAAAGTGTGACTCCTGCCGTGAACTGATGCCAGTCTTTGACGGCCACACAGCCTGCATTCTCTGTCTGGGAGAAACTCATATCCCAGAAATGCGCACTTTGCACAAACTTAACATCAAGGGCAAGACATGATAGGGATCTCCACTTGAAAATGCTTCTGCTGGAGAAATCCCTCCAACCTCTGCAAGAGACGTCCTCTGGGGAGTCTCACAGACCAAGATCCCTGAGCTCTAATAAGGCTCTGACTTTGAAAACTGTCAGGAAGCGAGCCTCAAGCTCTTCAGCAAGGGTCTCTCAGAAAAAGAGAACTTCCCCAGTGAAGTCTTTACCCTCAATGTTCCACTCATCCAGATTGAGCACTTACGAGGCACCTGGCTCTTCCGGCATCATCCCTCAGTGGGCCCCTGCTGAGCCCCAACGTGTGGCACCGGAGATGAGACATCAGGTCTCCTCCACAGCATCGACTACCCCAGTGCAGAACGTGGCACGGGCAGTGGCACCGCAATCAATTCTTCTGCTACTGGCACCGACCCAAGACTTGATGCCAGTTAACAAGCCAAACCCAGCACCTCAATGGTTGATTGCAACCCCAAGGCGGGATCAGCGCAACTCCTGTTTCCTGCTGACATAGCAGTTTCTTCAGCACCACAGTCACCACTGCTCGACACCGAACACTCCTCAAGCTACATAGCACGGTACCATCCTTCATCTCCTGCACCACCCTCCATGCATGATGGCGAGGAAGAAGACATGCAGGACATCTGCTTCTCCTCTCAACATTCATGGGGGGAGGGATAGCTCAGTGGCTTGAGCATTGGCTTGCTAAACCCAAGGTTGTGAATTCAGCCCTTGAGGGGGCCAATTAGGGACCTGGGGCAAAATCAGTACTTGGTCCTGCTAGTGAAAGTAGGGGGCTGGACTCAATTATCTTTCAGGATCCCTTCCAGCTGTAAGAGATAGTTATATCTCCATCACATATAAGACTTACATGGAATGCTGTGAAGCCAGAGCCTCATCCCTCAGAGCATTCACAGCCCTGGTATGCACAGCACTGGCCTTACCGATTGTCACCTTATCCCATGCAATGGCCACAATGGAGTCCTTGGCCCACATACCAGAACCCCTATTCTGGTCCCCCTTCCCCAGCAACAAGAGCTTCCAGAGTACATCTATCATTACCACACAGAGAAACCTCTGACACCCCCCCCCCCCCCGAGACAGAGAGAGAAGAGGAAGAGAGAGATACTCTTTCAGGCCGACCTGGATAGTTCACGATCTGCCCCACACTCATCTTCTGTACCAAACGAAGCGGTGACGCCATCTACCCCTACAACACCAGATGACCTGAAACAGTTCCAAAAACTCAGCAAAAGAGGAACAAACTGCCAAGAAATTGCCTTACATGAGATTCAGGAGAAACAACATAAGTTGTTACAAATCTTATGACCGGCATCATCGACCAAGATTGCCCTCCCCATAGATGAGGCTGTCATAGAGCCTGCAAAGGTAATATGGCAAACATCAGCATTGGCACCACCCACCAACAAAAGGACTGACAGGAAATACTTCATTCCAACCAAAGGCATGGAATTTTTGTTTTCACACCCACAAGCCTGCTGTCTGGTAGCAGAGTCTACTAATCAATGCAGTAAACAGCCTCATTTCTGCTCCTCACTGCACGATAAAGAACACAAGAGACTGGACCTCTTTCGGTGGAAAGTTTACTTGTCAGTCACTCTTCTACTTAGAGTTGACAACTGTTCTACTCTACTAGCAAATCACAACTACTCTAACTATAGTAAAATACAAGAGCTCGTGGAGGACCTCCCCAAGCATAAACGTCCTCAACTCACTGCCATTATCAACGAGGGTCAGTTAATAGCCCACACAGTGCTACAAGCCTCAATGGATGTAGCAGATACAGCTGTCCAAACAACTGCAACAGCTGTGGTTATGAGAAGAAACATCATGGTTGCAGGCTTCGGGAATTCCAAAAGAACTACAGCTAAAAGTGGAGGACTTCCCCTTCGATAGGCATAAACTATTCTCATCGCAAACAGACAATGTCCTCCATACCATGAAGGCCTCCCGAGCAACGCTGTGTACACTAGGTATACACCCAATGCCTGACAAACATCTTCACTTTACACCATACCAAAGGTCACGAGACACCTCATTTAACCGTCAACAACCACGATACTTCACTCAGAACAGACCCAAACAACGGGCTCAGAGATGACGAGGTCCACAGAACCAGGCCTCGTCCACCCATCCATCTACATCTAAGCCACAATTTAGAAGTCTTGGTTGAGGGTATACAAGACCTCTCCACACCTCTAACGCCAACAGATACCCCATCCCACAATTCTGGTCACCGCCTATGCCGCTTTTACCTTGCCTGGGCTGTGAAACCATAGATCAATGGGTTTTGGAGATCACACAATCTGACTACACCATTCCTTTCACAGCCATCCCCCTACCCTCCTCCCTTCCCTGTTCCTCTTCAGGAACCCTTCTCACAAGCACATTCTGCAACAAGAAGTAAACCACCTCCTACTGCTGGGTGCTGTAGAACCAGTACCACATCAATACCGAGGGAGGGGGTTTTATTCCAAATATTTCCTGACAGAGAAGAAAGGAGGGGGATGGAGACCAGTCTTAAATCTCCAAAAACTCAACAGGTTCGTATGTAACCACAGGTTCAAAATGGTCACTGTGGTCACAATAATCCCAGTGCTAGATGTGGGGGACTGGTTTGCAGCCCTCGACCTCCAAGACGCATGCTTTCATATTACAATATATCCTGCCTACAGGCGGTTCCTGAGTTTCTCAGTAGGACCCAGTCGCTACCACTACAGGGTCCTTCCCTTAGGACTGTCCACTGCTCCCCAAGTATTCTCAAAAACACTCGCGGTAGAGAAGAAATAGAGGGGACGGTCTTACACTAATGCAGGACCCCCTGACCGTCCCCTCTATTTCTTCTCTACCGCGAGTGTTTTTGAGAATACTTGGGGAGCAGTGGACAGTCCTAAGGGAAGGACCCTGTAGTGGTAGCGACTGGGTCCTACAGTCGCTACCACTACAGGGTCCTTCCCTTAGGACTGTCCACTGCTCCCCAAGTATTCTCAAAAACACTCGCGGTAGAGAAGAAATAGAGGGGACGGTCAGGGGAGCGTGCGTTACAGGAGGTGCTAATGGCTGCATGAGACGACTTCTGGGCCCGCCCTTCCCCCAACCGACTACTGCTGCGAGAAATCTCCAATCTCCGGCTCAGGGACTCACCAACACCTAGAGTGGAGCACCCACAGGGACACAAATCTCGAAGAACTCAAGGTGAGTAACTTCTTCTTTCTCTTACCACTCCTCTTCCTCTCTCTCTTTTCTCCATAAAACAAGGAGTAAAAATCACACTAATTATAGGTCCAGGCTTTTGTTATATTCAGTGTCAGACCAGTTTAAAAGAAAAAAACACTTCTCAACAGAGAATAAGATTGGTATGTTGTTAGCCTTCGGGTCTAGCTATGTGTGGCTTAAATGGGCAGAAAGCTGGGGGTCCTGCATTAGTGTAAGATGCATGTGTAGTCCTTGACAGTTGAGAGAGGTATTATCTTAAAATCATACAGTTCCATTAATTGTCTTGATCTTACCTGTTTCTTTTTCAGCATGCTCTTAGAAGCCAGACTCCTGAGACCAGCTAGAAACCAAGCTTATATATTAAATGACAGCAGCTTGGAATTGCTGTGAAATAATTTAAAACATTGATCTCTAATTTTATCAGCGTGTGAGATAAAGGCTGCTGAAACCTTGCCAGAAATGAAGTATGGTAAAAAAGCAAAATTGTTACTTTTATGGCACCTAAGTGCCCAGCAAATAAATAAGACAAGGCCCCTGCTCCAAGTGTCAAACTAATGTTATTATTTATCAAGCATCCAGCAATATCCTAGACACGTCACAAAATAAGAAAAAACAATAGAATGTACAGTCTAGAGTTAACATGTAATTGACAAGAAAGGAACAATGGAGAATGGTAGAGAAAAAGGACGGGGGTTACATTAAGTTCACACAGTTACTCAGTAAGGATGTAGATGGTTGACTGTCCTCCCATATTTATATGTTGTTTACTGGTCCTCTCTGTTGCTTCTTGGAGGTGAGATAGCACAGTGATGATGCTGCAAAAATTATATTTGCCATTTGTCTTTTTCCATAGATTGTTGTTTTTTTCCTCCCTTTCTCCACCACACACACTCTCACCATCTCTACATGGAAAGACTAGGACTGGGTTTAATAGACCTGTAGAAAAAGAAGTTAGTGTTACAGTGGTGAATGTGTTTTAAAGGTCCTATAACTGGACCAATGATGAGGAGAAAGCACATGGTTGCATAAAAAAAAATTAAATAACCCTCCCTCCCCACTTTAAAGCATTCCTTCCCTTTTTCTCTTACTTTTAAATATCTTTTAGTTCTCTCCATTCCTGGTTTTCTGTGCTCTTTCTGTCTCCTCTCCGAGTTTTGCTCGATGTCTTTTCCCTTAATATTCTGTTTGCTCTATTTACTTCTTCCTCCTTTTATCTTTGGTTTATTCTCTTGCTTATCTAACCCATTACTGTATTTCTTGTCTTCACTCCATAGACTGACAGTCACCAGCTTGTTTTGTTTCACCTTTCTCTTCTCCCACTTCTAGATATTCATGTCTTTCTTGTAGGTGCTCCTCATCCATCCAAGCTCCAAAAAATCATTTCCACTCACTCCCACCTTCCCTCATCATCTTCTCTGATCTTTGTTCCCACTATTCAAAGTCCCTTAAATTTCACTTTCTGCTTCCCAAGTGCACCATAATCTTTGCTTTCACACCTGAATTCCCTTTTGATATCGGTTCTTCCCTTCTTTGAGGCCCCATTTTAGCCTCTGCTCTTTAAATTCTCTAAACTGAAGCCCTATCAAGGAATAGAAAGGCCAGCTGAGTTCTTCTTTCAGCTCCGACAGCCACCCAGATCTTCTGCTCATATTCTCAGCAGCTATATTAGCTGAAAGAAAAAAAATAGGAGCTTGGCTGACTTGCAGCCAACTAGAGAAGGTATCCATCATCAGGCAGCCTTAGCAAAATATTCGTGTATATAATCTGTATGACACAGGTGGGTGAGAAAATATTATAGGTCACTGTAACAGGAAACACCAGCTGTGGGGAAGCTTGAATGCCAGGACTTTCAAGCTTCCAGAAGTGCCAATATGTCAGATACCAACTATAATGTCAGCTGAATCTTTTGCAGTGTTCTATAAAAACTGTATTTGTTCATCTCTATTATTTTTTAAATTTTCAGTTATTTTTACTTTTTCACTGAGAACTGAATTACTTTAAAAACATTTAAATTAAAATGTTTTAAACTTGCTTGTGAAATAGTAAGTTGTAACCCCTGTGGCTGACATCTCAAGTGATACCTTACAAGACCCATCTTGCATAAAGTACATCTCAGTTATGGCATATTCATATCATAAGCATATTTTCATAAAGAATAAGGAGTGAAACATCACGCCTTCCCCCAGAGATTACTGCCAGAGGATTGGTCACTGACCAATGTGGAGGCAGTATGCCTACAATCCCTTTATGGCTTTGGTTATACAATCCCCAAGTGTTACCAAACACTGTAATGTCATTCATAGATGCTTTTGCAAAGTTCTGAGTTTCTGTTCCCAGGTTGCTAGAAAACATTTTGGTGTGTAATATTGCAAACATAATGTAGATATCAATATCTTTTGAAGTATAGGTGCCTTAGCATTTAGCCACCAGTGCCATGCGCTAGTGTGCCTCAGTTTCCCGTTCCACACAGCAGTATAGATTGGTTATGCTTTCTCTGCTGTGCCCAGCTTTAAGCCTGTTTATAGGTACTAGCTGAGAAGCAGTATTGTTATAGGACTTTCTTGTTACCACTCCCAGTCTGTACCAAAGACTCTTCCAAAAATCATGCATGTTACACATTTTAAAAGTATTTACCATTAGTATCAAATTCTTTGTCTTAACCCATAGTGTGTGGAGTAAGAGACATTAAATTACTAGCAAACTGATGACAGAGCGGTGCTGCCAAATATGATTATCATACCACACCTTCTGTCTAAACAGATCAGTTTGTTCAGCATTCATTGTATTTCTCATCCCCTCAATAAAGGTTCTTACTTTAAGTATGTCTTTGCGGTTTTGGCAAGGAAAGGGTGTAAGACCTTGTATGTTACTGGCCCACTCCCTGTGCAGTTGCATTTCCTCTCCAGGAATAAGCCCATGGGAAGGAATCCAACCCCTCTCCTGAGATTCCTTTGTGGTGTTCACCCCCATCACTCAGTGTCTGATGCTTAGCTATGAGGAGGGGTTTACCTGCCTGGGAAGTGGCTATCTCCACCCCTTCATGAGATGGATCATTAATATGTTCACTGACACCAAAATGCTTGGATGAAACTCCGTCCCCCATCACCATAAAGAGACAGAGTTAGTTTTCACAAGTACATCAGGAAAAACATTTTGGCCCCACATTTCCCTATGCATCTCGCTGTTCCCAAGAGGTCAGCTATATGGCTGCTCCTCTCAAGGAGGTCAGATAAACCGTTCCCCCTTAAAACCAGAGGCACAGGTGAGGTGCCTGGGATTACAGATGTAGATCCAGCAAATTTCTCCTGGGCAAAACCTTCCCTGTAATGAGAGTGGAGACACTACTGAACTTCCACACATTCTTTCTTAACCTCTTTTTCTGGGGCCCCTGCCAGGGCACACACCCTGTGCTCCCTGGAGGGTAATCTGTCCCCTATCCATCTGTGGGTTCACAGGTACCAGCCATGACAGACCCTTCACTGTCAAGCCCTGTATCCTCCTCCATCTTTGAATTGGGCTGGCCTCCAGGTACAGAGCCCATGGAATCCTCATCCCCAGCAGTAGTTTCTCAGATCCCATCTTCCCCTTCTAGGGTTTCCTCCAGGACACATTTCCGTATGCATCCTAGAGCAGGATTTATCCCTTGCTTAACTGCAACTTCCTGGCTGCCAGTAACCTGGGCAGTCTCCCTACCATCAGGCAAAACATTCCCCTCCCTTCAAACAACAGCCACCAGACAGGAGCTGGTTCTACCCACCCCTACCCCTACTCCTTGTTACAAACTGCTATGCACTCCTGGAGAGGAATTAAAGAGACACTTTAATTCCTCAGCTATTTCTGTAGCTTTTCTCCTTCTCACTGGGGCTTCAGCACAAGATTTCTTCTCACTGTTGACAGAGGGCTGTGTAGCCCTAGCCACAATGAAAAAGTCATTTCCAGGGAGAACGTGTGTAGGATTTTGAGAAACTGCAGCCATGGTTAACTCATCTTGCAAATACCAGTGTCCATGTGTACTTCAGAGAAAGGCACAAGAATTTTGTGACCCCCTACTAACAGAAGCTCTGCCATCTGTCCTGGCAGTATGTCTTTCTCTTGAACCAGGTCTCTCCTGACCGCATTGATTTCTGCACCAGTGCCTCTCCATGCACGGAATTCTCTGCCATTTACTCTGACAGCCTTTATGTGCTTACTGCCTGGCTGTGCAGTGGAAACCTTTACAAATCCTGTGTGATAAGTGGCAACTGCCTGAGGTGCCTCTGTGCACTGGGTAGCAGCATTTCCATGAGTTGCCTGCTGCCTGTTTCCACTCAGCACAGGACATTTATTCCTCAGTTGCTCAGTGGAATTACAATGATAGCACCTTCTGGGCTCTTCTGTTTTTACAGGAGATTTGGGAGGAGGACAAGAGCAATGGACTTGGGGAGGTGAGTGTCCAGCCACTGATCCACCCTCCTCCTTCCCAGGGTAAAACGGGGACTTTTGCTTTCCACCAAACTTGAACCCCTCTGCCTGTGATTTGTTCCTACTAGGTGCAAATTCATCGATCGTTTTTATCTTTTTATCACAGAAACACTGTTTTAAATCATCACTAGACATATTTAGGAACTTTTTCTGAGCAATCAAATCACACATTCCTTCAAAGCTTGTAATATCTTTTCCCCTCACCCGTTATCCAGTAAATCTTTCATTTGGTTCACATGAACCACATTACTTAATCCAGCCCCTCTCGTAAGGCTTCTAAATTTTACTCTATAAATTTCAGGTGTAATCTGAAACTGTTTCAAAACCAACTCCTTAAATTTAACGTAATTGGAAGCCTCACCAAGTGGCATCTTATTGAATACGTCCAGAGCTCTCCCAGTTAACTTTGCAACCAAAGCGGTCATCTTCTGATCCTCAGGAATTGCATGGAGCATACACAGCCTCTCAAAGGTGATGAAATATTCAGCAATGTCACCTATGGTGGACACAACCACTCCACTTGTGGGTTTTTGGAGAGGTGGGGTCCCTTAGTGGGGGTTTCTGTCTCCTCCACTCCATTACAGCCAATTCATGTTTTGTCTCTTTTTCCATCTCCTCAAAGGCTATCCTGTGGCTCACCCTGGCCGTCTCATGGTCTGTTTTTGTCTGGCTGCTTGTACCTCCAGCTTTCTCAGTTCTCAGGATTCCCCAGCCTTTAGCAGTTCTCAGGATTCCCCAGCCTCTAGCTGTCTCAGTTCATGGCTCTCTCCCTGGCTGCTTCTGCATTTTTTTCTACTAGCAGCCTATGGAGATCCAACTTTTTGGTAACTTCACTTTCACTCATTTTGCTGCTTTTCCTGTCCTGACTTCTCTTGCCCAAAATAAGCAAACAGAAAATAGCAAACCAATAACCACTTCGTCTGTTCTCTAGCCACCACACTTAAAACTCACTTAAAATCACCACCAGTGTTTCAGGGCAATAAGCTGTGCACACTATTCTGCTCGACTACACAACTGTGATGTCCTGGGGTTTAACTGAGCCTCCCCTGCTCAATCAGCAAGGGTTCTCTCTTATTGCGTTGCTGGATTAGGCTCTCTGGCCTCTTGCAGCACACATACACAGATAGGACCACACCCTGCTGCACACACAGAATGAAGTCAGCTCTGTGTGAGAGGGCTCCCCAGCACTCTCCTGCCACTCCCTTTAAGGGGTACAAACCCAAAGGTTTTATGAAATTCGCCCCTCCCTCAATGTGGAGGGAGGTGCAAAACTTCTTGTCCCCCCCCAGTTAGAAATGACATAAACTGGGCTATATTATAAACAAGCAATAAGTTTATTAACTACAAAAGGTGAATTTTATGTGAATATAAGAGATAACAGACAGAACAAAGCACGTTACTGACCAAGTAAAGCAAAATACGCAAGCTAAGCTCAATATACTTAAGAAACAGGTTACAAAATGTAATTTCTTATCCTAAATGTTATTTTAGGCAGGTTGCAAAGTTTCTGCGATTCAGAGTACCAGTTTTATTTCTTTTCAGACTGGATGCTTGCCTCAGTCTGGACACTTCCCCTGCCTTCCCTTCAGGTCACTTTAGCAGTCTTCCATCTTGGGCAGACAAGCCATGGAGAGGAGGAGTCCCCTTTGCCTTCCTCCCCACACTTAAATAGGATTTACATACTGTAGAAATCCTTTGTTTCCCAAACTTGACCCTCCTTCCCTTCCAATGTAAAGTTACAAGTCCCAGGTAATGTTTAGTATCAGGTGACAAGACCACCTGTCTTTGTAGTATAACAGCATCCATGAGTCAGTGGCAGTATGGAGGGTCCCCAGGAAGGCCAAATCTTTTCACAGTCCATTGTCCTTGCTGATGGGCCACCGCCCTGGCTGGCTTTTCCATTGTTGTACCTGAAGTGTTGGCAGTGGGTGTCACCCAAAGTAGCATAGTTGAAATACAGATACATTGTCAATATGATACAGGCATACAAATTGGATAATCACATTCAGTAAATTACAGCCTTTCCAATGATACCTTACAAGACCCATCTTGCATAAAGTACATCTCAAGTTGTCATATTCATATCATAAGCATATTTTCATAAAGAATATGGAGTGAAATATCACAGTTACATTTTGCAAATTGTGGAACTTCCTCTGTATTATGCTGATCAAAATAATGAAGCATAGATTATGATAATATATGGTAAGCATGTACTGTAGTTCATAGTTAAAAACAAAGGGCAAAATCCTCAGGTCTGCACAGGGCTGGCGCTTCCATTTAGGCGACCTAGGCGGTCCCCTAGGGCGTCAGGATTTGGGAGGACAGCATTTTGCAACCCGCGGCGGCAATTCGGCAGCAAGGGGTCCTTCCGCGCTCTGGGTCATCATCGCCAATTCTGCGGCGGATCCTTGACTCGCTCCAGGACCCGCCATCGAAGTGCCAAAAACCCTGGCGCCGCTCCTGGGTCTGCAGGAGCAGAATTCTGAGACACACTTTTGGTCTTCCAGTCCTCAGGCTGGCACAAATTAGAGAAATGTAACTTTCACTGGCCTGTAATAGATTGATAGAATACAGTGTACTCTGGTCCCTCCCCCTGTCCAAGTACACCCTGATGCATCGCTTATATTAATGGGAATGGGTGGTATACCCTGGCTTTATGCCTCTCTGGGATTCCCCTACACCAGTGAAATCCCCAACATTTCTTTTAGGTCATCTTTCCAGCTTTTTTCTAGTGCTGAAGCAAATAAAAAGAGCCAGAATGAGTTCTGAGGATCTGGGCCAAATCTTTACTGCTTAGAGTTTCCCTAGAGTATTTTATTTTAACTATTCTGTTCTCAATGCACTACTACAAAATATAGAGAAATTATGTTTAAGATCACTATTAAAATGGAGATATGATCTAAGTAATTTTGTTTTATCATGATTAGATGGTAATAGACATAATTTATGCAATCTCAATTTTTTTGACATTTGTTAGAAAGTGTGCAGTGCAGCCAAAGTGACCCCTTATAGAAATACTCCTTAAGTATATAAGTACAATTTTGATCTCAGGTTGGGCAAAATTTCTGTTGACTTACAGCGTGGCAGGATTTGACCATTAGTTAGCAAATTAAAGACAAGTCTGCATTTTATCTGAGATACAGTTAAAATGCTCAACTAGATTCCTCCTAAAATGAACTCCTGAAATGCAGAAAACTGGCAGCTGTGAGGGTAGGCTGGTTGGTGAGAAATCATTGACTTTTCTGAAGTATGTGAATTAGGAGATCACATATTTCTGCTCCAATGAACTGAATGATTATCGTTTTTTCATGCCTGCTGTGCAGTGGATGACCACTGATTTAAATGAACAAGAGCACTTTTTGTATCTGAGTGAAAGTAAATAGACAGCAGAGAGATTCAGTATCGTGTATGTATGTACATCTGAAGTACCTTTACCTCAAGACTTAAAGAGGCACTCTGATTTCTGTGCTTCTGTAAACACATTTAAAATCTTAGGAGGATAAAAAAATTCCCTGGACTTTAATCGTTTACTGTAGCTTTTACATGTATAGGCAGCAATTCAGCAAAATGAATTGAACCATATTATTTTTTAAAGAAGATAGTTTTTTAGCAGGCAGAATTAATGAGGGAGCTCACAGTAATTGCTCCTAATGCCCAGTAATCTTAAATGTTTTATGTTGTATATCAATGTCTTCACTTTTGACCTTCTGCTCCAGCCAAAAGCACTGCCACTTGGGGTCTTAGAGAATGTTAGGGACATAAACCAGTGCAGTTCTGTCATCTTACATGTCGTGACATTCATAACCAAGAGGAACAGAGGGCAGTCATCAGTCATTTGGAAGTAGTTTTCAGAAATTGCTTAATTTTAAATTTGGAATTTAAAAAAATATATATTTTTATTTTTAAATTTATTCTGTAAATAAATTCTGTGAATATAAGGCAAAACAAAGAGCATGTCATGCATTTATCTGGGAATGTTCTTGCAAATCTCAGATTGAAATACTGAGTTTAAGATTTAATAAAAATTATTACATAGCATGGTTTTATGGAATGTATTGATAACTACAGAAATAGTTTATGAATATTGTTTATGAAAATAAGTATTAAATAGGAAGATTTATAAGCAAGATTTACCCAAAAGTAAGCCAGTCAGTGAAATAGCCAGAACAGAACACATAACTAATGAAGATGTAGTTTAACAATTGTTCATAGGTAGGAACACTTTCTGTGGGCCATCAAGAGAAAGAAAATAGCTTTAAGGATTTTCCTAGTTGGGTCTCAGCCTCCTTCATGCACTGGAGGAAAGCATAAGTCGGGCTGATTGGCTGGATAGAAAGGTGTAGCAGAAACCCATTGGCTCATGCATATCTGTGGGGGGAGAGCCTATCAACCCTTTCTCTTGCCCAAGGTGTCATTCTGTGCCTGGGAGCAATAGCTCCCTGTCTTCCTTGGGATTAGAATAGGATCAGGTTTCTGAGTCTTGCTGTTGGCATCATACTAGTCACTTTTGGGGTCTAGGAAGGATTTTTTCCTTGTCCTGAGTGGTGTGGGTTTTTTCACTTTCCTCCCAGCCTCCCAGGGTCCGCTTGTTCAGGTAAGTCATAAAGATGTTCGTGTCACAATCCAACAAGTGTGCATTGCAGGTTCTTGTTTAATAAACAAAAACCAGTGCTGCACGCTTCCCTAATAAACTGGAATTTGAATCAGGAATAGATGAGGAATTAGTTTGGGACTCCTAATATCTGGCATCAACTCCCTTTCCCCATAACCCTAACTCTTATATAAAGGAAAGGTGGTGGGACCCCAGGAGTGCTTCAGGGACCAAATTAAAGGTTTGGAGGGTAGCAGAGCTGAGGTCAATCTTCCCCCAGCTGGTACAGATTACAGAAGAAAAATTGACCTGCACTGGAAGAGAGACCTTTCCAAGATATGCTAATAACATTGTAGCCTAGCTAAAGCACATTCCTGATGTCTTGTCTTGTCTTCCTGTGGTGTCCAGGGCAATGCTAGTTATATATTTTATGTTTTAGTATTTAGTTCATACTAGTTTAAAATTCTGAAGTTTAAAATATTACAAAATAATCAAGTAAGCATGAATATAAGTATGTGTAAGTAACTGATTGTTACTTCTTCATTAATTGATTTCTCAAAGAAGACAGTTCCCCAGCTGGTATGTCCCCCTCCTTCTATATACTTATCTTTGGTCCAGTTTAGGAAGGTACTTAATGCTTGTGTTTTTAAAGCTTTAAGTACTCAATTGGCTTCAATAGGCGTATTCTTCTGCCTAAAATTAGGCATGTGTTTAAATATCTTGGTGAATCAGGGACATTGTGCATTATCAGGTTCCTTAGAATACTCTGTACAGTTGTTGAGCCAACGGTACTTTTTTTTTGTCATAATTAAGATGGATATACTCTATATAACTGAAGTGGTTGTAAATGCTTCTCCACTATTCTGTATATTGGCTCTATTTCTAACTCATGTTCCTTCTCTTCCAAGTCAGCTCATATACTTCCACTGAGGTTGTTTTTCTTTCTGCTGATCTCTATTTATGAAATTTCAATTTAAAAAGTTCTGACGTTAAAATCTAGCACCTCCTCTCTCACATATATAAATATGGGCTTAATCAGAAAAGAAGCCGTTCCTTCTAAAATACAAATTGCACACATTCAATCAAAAATGTTTTAAATATCTGAAAAGAATGGTGAAAAAGTTAAACTTGTCTGAGTAAGGTGTAGATGTGTGCTCTATTTATTTAGGATTTATGATGCTTATTTTGCAGCTACTTAATAAATCAGTGAATTCATAACACCTACATACTAAAGCACTTTTCCTCCTCAGAGCATTTTGCAAACATTAACTAATTAATACTTAGCATAGCAAGCAACCACAGTTTCAGTAAATACAAGAAAAATATTTTCATTATTGGAAACATCCATTTCTCTGCTTACAATTTATTTTTTCACTAAGTTTCTATACAAGTATATATAAATCTACAGTTTAACTGTCTAGCTGTAAAAAATATACTTCAACATGTATACTGTATTACCTGCGCACTTCTATATCTAATTGAGTTCCTATTGTATAACTGCAACCCTTGCCTAAAAGTTTGAGTTCAAATGTAAACATTATAAATTTTTGTTTCCAGATGAAACGTAATGTATCATTTTCCTATTTTGCAAGAGTGACTTAGCAAAGTATATAGTTTCATATGCGATTACATGCACTTTTCAGGTGTCCAAAAGTTGTTATATCCAGAATGATAGTAAGGGTGACAGTGATAATATGAAACTTAGCACACATCACCACATCAGGTCTCCGACGACGTTTTTAGACTGCCTGTCTGAATTAAATAACAAATAACATAACTTCTGCAGAAAGTCTCTAGAGGCAGGAATATGGAGTTTAGGAATCATGGACTCTTGTGTTGTAATACTCGCTCTACCATTGACTTACTGAGTGACCCAGGGTAAGACACTACATCTCTCTGCTTCAGTTTTCCCAGATATCAAATGTCATACCATTTACTTTGCCAACTAGACAGGATATGTGTGGTGAGAATCAAGTGTTCGCATAAGTGAAGGTAATAATCACTTTTATCATAGTCATTAATAAGAATAAAGTAGAATGCAAAAACACTGAAAATGAAGTAGAGGAACTGACGATCTATAGATTGTGTATGCGCACTGTACTGCGTCATGTTGATTGCTGGTAAATTTACCAAGACCTGGTATCAAAATAGACAGTATATTGGTAAACATAACCTTTAAAAGCTCTATTCTAAGGCAAACCAATGCAGAAGAGTTTAGGGGCAAACTTATCCATGAACAGGCAGTCATGCAAATCTCAAATTGCACGTCGTATACCTGGGCTGGCCAAACTTACTGACTGCCTGAGTTGCATACAACAATCTTCAGAAGGTCGAGAGCCATGGTGTGTCTGCTGGAAATAGGGACTTCAATCCCTTGGGGTAGGGGATCTTGGTGCCTCAGTCCTACGAGAGGTGTCTGCTGGGGCTTGGGGCTTCAGCCCCGCTCCTGCTGAGGCCTTGAGCCATGGCAGGTGTGCCCTGCAGGTCTGAAGCCCCAAGATGTCCCTCCCTGCTGGGCAGAAGCCAGAGGTAGGATGACCAGGTGTCCAGTTTGGGACCAGAACACTCAGTCGAAAAGGGATCCTGGTGGTGCTGACCAGACCGTTGACTGTCTGGTTTGTGGCTCTGTGCAACGGGGCTGGCAGGCTCTCTGCTAGCCACTGTGCCGCACAGTTCCCGGGTTGGGAAGCAGCCAGCATGTCTGGCTCCTAGCCTTAGGGGCTCCCCATGGGGGTCGGCATGCTGCCCGGCCCCCCCAGAGATGCGGCTCCCATTGGCTGCGTCAGGGCCAGGGAGTAACTAGCGCAAATCATGAGCTCTCAGCAGGCCGCTGTTGAGGAGTCACATGGAACATGTCTCTCCCTCTGCTCCTTGCGCTCTTCTCCTTGTGCTCTTCGTGTGACTGGCCTCCAGCTGTGGTGCGTGCCCTGCGGCAAACTGCGGTCTCTCTCCCCCTCGCTGGCACCCAGGAGTTAGAGGTATTTGTATCCCTGTCTCCGAGTGCTGGGAATGGTTCTGCACCCCCACCCTCCTCACTGCACCCCTTCCCATCCCAATCCCCCATGCCACCATTCCCCCATCCCTCTCACTGCATCCCTTCCCAGTCCCATCCTGTCCTGCCCCCTACACCTACCCATCCCAGCCCTGTACCCCTTACAGCACTCTCCCACCCATTCTCTCCACCTCCCAGAGTTGCCACCCCCATGTGCCTCACCCCCCACACCCCTGCACCGCATTCACCTCCATACACTGCTGTACTCCCATTATGTCCGTATATATCCCTGTGCCCCCACATCCTCATGCACCTGTAGCCTTCTGCCTCCTCCTGCATCCCCATCCACCCCATATACCACCACACCCCCTCCTCTCTCCTTCACCGCCCCCTCTCACCTCCACCCTGCTCTCATCCTTGGCCTCTTTCCCTCTCCATTCTCTCTCCTCCACCCCCCATCTTTCCCCCTCCAGCCCACCCTCCTCCCTTCCTGGCTGTGTATCTTTGTGTAGGCAAGTGTGTGCATGCATGCGCTGTATGTGTGTAAGAAACTGTGTAGGGAGGTGCGTGTATTACTGCATGTGTGTATACCTGTGTGAATAAAATTTGCACCCTAACTCTTTGACTTTTATTCTTTTTGCTGGCTTGCACACAAAAAAATGGATGACCTAAAATATGTGTGTATTCATTTCATAACAAGTTTTTAAAAGAGAAGGGAATTCTAAAAGAAATGTACTATTTCTTAAAAGTGAATGTTGTTGACTAGTAATCGCAGAAGAGCCAATGTATCACATACATTTTTCCCCATCTTTGTCTTGCTACATTATAAACTCTTTGTTGCAGACACTCTCTTTTTATGTGTATGTGCAGCATCTACCACCTTGGAGCTCTGATTGTAGTTGGGGTCTCTAGGCAGTAACCAACAATTGTAATAATAAATAATGTGGAACTATATGTGTTAGTGTATGCTAGATGTGTACACATGAATACACGTGTGTATCTGCATGTAGATATGGGAGTAAATTTCTACAGATTTATTTAGGTGTACATGGACACGTGCATTATTTATATAGGTGTACATGGACACTTGTGCATTTCTCTGGTTGTGCTGTATGAATTTATATTTGGGCTTCAGGAGTGGGCCTTTAATGGACCCATTGCAGCTGTGATAATGTGCAGTCCTAATTCCACAAATAAAATTACAATAACTTTAGTGAACAAAAAACATGGAGCTGGTTACAAAAAATGGGAATTCAGGAGGGAAAGAATCATTAAAACCTTTGTGAAATTTCATTTTTTTTAAAAATGACCCTTTTTGACTATTTTGCTGCCAGCTCTAGCATCCTATAAGAAATAAAACTTGAAATTAGGATAATACATCTGTCAAAAGAATAAATAAGCTGTTTGGGTCTTGCAGTGAAAATGAGCACATGAGAAAGGGTGGGGGAGAGCAAGCCCCAGAGGGAGGGCGGATGGAGTGAGCGGGGCTGGGGCCTCAGGGAAGGGGTGGGGCAGCGGGTGGGGCAAGGGCGTTTGGTTTTCTGTAATTAAAAAGTTGGCAACCCTAGCCAGAGGTGACATATGGGGAGGGGTGGGAGGCACAGGGGGTCATGTCCTCCACCCCTCAATTTTTGCCAGAGTTTGCTGGTCCCGCTCAGTCACATGGTGCCTTCAGGACCCCTCCCAGTATGGCAGGTGCTGGATAATGGGGGCCAGGGCTGGTGCAACCACTTAGGTAAACTAGGTGACTGCCTAGGGCGCCTAGTGGTTGAGGGCCCCTAAAAGCCCGCTCAGGTGAGGAGGTCGAGTGGAGGTGAGCTGGGGCAGGGGGGCGCGGGGAGGACCACCCGCAGTAATGGCAGGGGGAGCGCACAGGGGGACCCACTCCCCGCCCCAGATCACTTCCACTCTGCCTCCTCTGCTGAGCACACAGCCCCCACTCTAATTCTCCTCCAATCGGCGCTGCAAGCCTGTGAAGGGAGGAGAATTAGAGCAGCGCCGGTGTGCTCAGCGGAGGAGAGCTGGGGCGGGCTTTCCAGCTGGGGTTAGCTGCCGCGGAGGGGGGCGTTGTTAGCTGCCGCGGAGGGGGGTGGGGTTAGCTGCTGCAGAGGGGGGGCTCCCCGGGCCGGGTTAGTTGCCGTGGAGCAGGAGGCTTGCGGAGGGGGGTAGCTGCTGCAAGAGGGGGATCCCTGGGTGGGGGGAGGATGGGTTAGCTGCTGCAGTGGGTGGGGTTAGTTGCTGTGGAGGGAGGGCTGGCAAGGGGGGGTAGCTGCTGCGAGGGGAGGGCTCCCTGGGTGGGGGGGGGGTTAGCTGCCACAGGGAGGCTCTTCAGGTGGTAGGGGTGGGTGGGTGTGATTAACTGTCGGGGGGCGGTGGGCAGGTTAGCTGGGTGGGGGGGTGACACAAGATGGAAGTTTTGCCTAGGGTGCAAAACTTCCTTGCACTGGCCTTGATGGGGGCAGGGCATAGGGAGCTCTGTAAGCGGCACTTTAACTGTAAAAGAGCTGCATGTGGCCTGCGAGCCACAATTTGGCCACCTCGTATATACTTTCCTCAAGAAATCTTCAGCTATTCAAATGGTTCTAACAGTGGTAATCCAGCAGTAGCTGTTCATGTTGTGCCAGAGCAAAAATAGAAGGTTGGTGAATATTCTGTCTGCTCCTTGATTCTGCCAGGCGATGGTTCAGGTAAATGTAAATGCAGCTGTTCACGATACCCACCAAACAGTTGTACACATCATACCTTCTGGACAGAAATAAATTTCCATATATTGTTGCAACTTTGATGGGGCTAAACCTAGAGATGCATGTTAAAAGAAATTAGCAGGACTAGGAGAGATGTGAGTGTATGGAACAGTGTATTGCAGGGTGTTTTCATTGTTGTTTAAGAATACATCATGCAACAAAATCTTATCTGTTGCAACAGGATGTTGACCTCAGTGGGGCTGTACTCATATAAATGAGAGTAAAACTTTGCCCTTTAATTGTAAGCCACTTTATATACATAGACATGGGGGAGCTCTGATTTCATGCTCTACTGTGGTTACAAAGATATTATTTATTCTGCTCCCTTGTAATTAAAAAAAAAGTCTAATTTAAGTGTGTAAGTGTAAAGCAGATGTCGGTGTGTCTAAATTGCTTCTGTATAATACATGTAACAGAACTCAGACCATTTTAGTAAAATGAAAGGGCGGGGGGAAGAGAAATGTTTTAGTCAGTTTTGAACATATGAAGAGGCCTACAGTAATTGAATGATATGATTTTCCTCAAGAAAATCTGTGATCCATTCAGGTTTTTAATTTTTTTTAAAGGTATTTGGAGACTGAATTTTCCCCTTGACTGCCTTTAAATCACATTTCTAATCTCTTAGACCCCTTTATCAATTACTCAGTGGCTTATGTTTTATCAAACTCCTAGGTTTTATCATTTTTCTTCCTGATTAAAAGCCAGATGTATACAGTATCTTAATGCACACATAAACATAATTACATTAAGATCTCCAGCGCAACTGCTTGTAACATTTTAAACTATTATAGGTGTAATGATGTGCACAGAAGGTTTAGAAAAGGTTTTTTAGATTGTAAACTCAGGGCTGGGTCCTCCTTATGTTTGTAAAATACTTTGGATAAATTTGGCACTAGAAATAATAAATATTACTAGAAAAATGTTTCCAGGGTAGCTGAAAGATAAACTTATTTTTTTCAATTATGTTTTATTTGAAATATCTTTTTCTGTCAGTGTTTTTCATTGTCATGCCCATTTGATATTTTTGGATAGCTAGTACTATGAAAGAGCTAAGAAGTATTTACTTCTAATGCATTTTACCTGGTCCTATATTCAATTTAGCAGCTTATGATAGGCAACTTTCCACAAGTGTTGTCCAGCCCACCAGCAGTTCCTAGACCACATTTGGAGAGCCTCTGACCTAAAGTCCTAATGAGGACATTTCCATTCCTCCTTTCTGCCACAAACCTTGGAATTCCAAAAAATGTTCTGCTCTATTCCTTGAATATTAATATATTCTTTTAAGAAGTCTTCTGTTTTTTATAACTCGTAACCATCTTAAAAGATAAAGATTCTAAAACAACAGTGTCCCAGTGGATTAAAACTGCAGTTAAAGAGGAATATGTCAGTTTCAAAAGGACATCTGTTTCTGGATGTGTGCCTCTTATTCTTATTCAGCTGCATCTTTCTCAAGAGAGCAGAATTAGATGATGGCCTATTATGATTAATTTTGCAACACTGACACTTGGAGCCTTATTAAACGCTAAAAAATAGGTGTCGTCCTTGGAAAAATCTTTTTTGCTCTGAATCCTGAAGTCCGTACATCTGTGGGGGTTTTATGTTTTGTTTGTTTTATAAGTCTCTGTCTCTGCGTGTCTCCCCTCTCTGTATATACTTTGCTGCTGTTTCTAAATTTGTTCTTTGGCTGGAAAGCTTTTGTTCTCTCCTGCTGTTTTCCCTGCTTTTCTTTTCTACTACTTCCTAATATCCTAATAGTATGTATAAATTGTCTCATGAGATAGTGGGACAATTTTGTCCTACATTTATATTGATTTTCTCTCAGGGTATGTCTACATTACCTGCTGGATCAGGTAAATAGACCCCTGAGCACTCTCCCATCGACTCCTATGCTCCACTGCCATGAGAGGCGCAGGCAGAGTCGACGGGGGAATGGCAGCAGTCAGCTCACCACAGTGAAGACACTGGAGCGAGTAGGTCTTAAGTATGTCGACTTCAGCTATGTTATTCATGTAGCTGAAGTTGCGTAACTTAGATCTATCCCCCCACCTAGTGTAGACCAGGCCTTAGACTCCAAGTCGGCCAACCTCTAGCAGGCCTTCTTTTCCTTCTTAATTTGTAAGGTTTTGTTTTAGCCAGGGAATTTTCCTATCAAGCCTTTGATGCCCAGCTCTTGCCCAAGACTGGTTTCACTGTGAAGAAGAAATTTTGCTAGATTTTCACAAGGATGTGATCAAATCAACAGTAACCATTGAGTGTCATAATTATCCTTAGAGATGTGCAACTTTGAATTGAGACAAAAAATTGAGCTGACCCGTGATAGCTGGCCTAGATTGCAGAGCTGGGAGGACAGGTCACATCACATTCCTGGCAATGTCACCACAACTGCCATCTAATAATAGTCCTCCCTTATTGGCAGGTTGCCCCTGACTCATCCCAGCACTTCTCTAGCATTGGGATTGTTCAGAAAGATATTTGGGTCTGTCCACACAATGCAATGCTGGACAGAAGGCTTCTTTCTGTTCCGCCCTTCAGTAGACACTCCGATCCCTACTTCTTCCTCTGGCACTGAAAAATCACTGTCTTTCCTACTTGTCCTTTCTTTCACATCTTGATTCTCCCAACTCACATAGTGAATTGGGACAGTACCCCCTGTTCTGAGTACCCGGCATCAATCTACTTGGATTTTGCAAGGAAGTCCCAGCCTGTTGATTGCCTTTTGCAGAAGCCTGCAATGGGTTGTTGCAGCTTTCATTGGGCTTTGAAAGGGCTGCAGGCTTTGCTTAGGCCTTGGAATAATGTAGACCAGATAAGACCTCAGTTTTAAGAGGGCTGGGTTCGGCCTGAGACATGTCGGGATGCTCTTGATATAAGTATTAATTTCCTGGAATGCTAGTGACAGCTCAGGATGGTTGATGCTTTCCCCACTTTCATTTGCTTCCTGGACTTTTAAGAGTTACAGTCAGACCCCTAATTTATGAACTATTTGTGGATTAAGGAGTTGATAAAATCAATATGTTTATAAAACTGATCTCAAAATTATCATGGGTAAGCTGCATTAATCATTCAGTGATAGTGTACATAATGAATAGTTAAAAATGTATACAGTGTGTCTGATTGTTCTTTAAGAGAAATGCATTATTTCTCTGCTACCAAATCTGTCTTTTCAAACCTATATAGCTGCTTGAACATTGGCTGGGTAGCAGCAAAAAGATTACTTTGATGGCAGAAAAATGGTTCCTATGACTTACTGTTCAGTAAATCAGTCTTCTATTATACTATGTTTTAAGTGTGAAGTTGCAGTTACTGAGCCAAAAGCTTCTAATCTATCTTTGTCTTTACTGGCCCATTTAGAGTTATTCTGTTGCACAGGAATAGTTCCATATTGGAACAGCAAGAATGTTTCATATTAGGGTTTGCAAAATTTTGAGGGGAAGCTTGCTCAGAGCCCGTTGACATAATGCTTTATCATAATGATAGGATGATAGTCCATGTATGTTCCAAAACACGCACACAAAAAATCTCCACCAGACTCTCATTATCTTGTTGTAAGTGAAATGTATCCAGGTGGGTATTTTTTGAGTGCTTGCATATATCTGTTACACTGTAGGTATCTGTGTGTCTCATGCATCAGTGCTGGAGAGTTTCCCTAGTGGTACCTTTAGGGTCTGCTCCACCTATCTCTGGCTTCTCATGTTTGGGGAGGTGGGTAAAAAGGATGTAGCCACCCCACCTCTCCTTCAGTTCCGTTCCTTCTTATCATCTGTGGTCAGTAGTTAGAGCATTGTGTGTTCACAGCCTTATTCTGTTATAACGAAGTTTGGGTACTTTATCTCACTTTTTTGTCTACTGGTACTGTTTTTCATCCCTTGGACTCTCCCCTCCTCTCCCCCACTTTTGTTTTAACATTTTTCTTTTCCTATTCATTTTTTGAATCTGGCGGGCCTCGTCCAGTACCAGGGAGGCCATTGTCAAGGTTCCCAGGTTTCAAACCTTGTTCTGGTTGTTGAAAGTCAGTTCCTGTTGATGAACCTCATTCTTACTATCTAAAGAGCTCAGTTGAGGGCCACATAAGAGGTATTTGATTTGCTGGGGCTTCAAGAGCAGAACAAAGAAACTGACAGAAGAGTGATATTACATATCGCTTCAGCGGGTGTCTGAACGTGCTTGGTTGACAAAAGGGAGCGCAGTGATGACTCCTTCCCAGAGTGCTCCGCACTTTTGTCAGCACACAGAAGCTTTAGAAGTTCCCTGTCACTTGGAAAGTCGTCTTTGGGGTCTAAGACATTGGAGGTATTCCAGCCTCAGAAATATAAGTCACCATTGAGTCCTTCTAAATCCAGGGTACGGTACTCCTCTGGAGAAGGTCACTCCAGTACCAATGATAGAGCACATCCTTCAGCTCTACTCCCCAGTAGTACCTCACACTGATAGACTTGAGCCTTTAACTGTGATACCTGTCAGGGACCATTAAGCATGGCTACTTCTTCAGCAATGACAATATATCAGTTATCTTTGATCATGGTGGGACAATCATCTGTATTGTACCAATAATGCCAGAGGCCTATGTGGCAGTGAGGGACATATTCTTCTTCGTGGTACTGCCATCTCTATTGATTCAGAGCAAAGACCTTATTCTGGCACTCTCACAGGCACGCCACTCGTTGGCTCTGCTACACTCTGCTGTGGACCCACTGACTTTAGGCCTGATACCACATTCATTGGCCTCTTCCATGTCCATTTCAAGACCTCTGGTACCAGCTCCATCTCATTTGCCTGGCCCCGGTAGCTAAGAAGCCTTACATGCTTCATCTGGCACTGTATTACTAGCATAGATCATGGTCACAGTCTTTGAGGACTTCTCTCAGTTGGGCACTGCCTTGGCTTTCCAGATACTCTGTTTCTTTGTTGGAGTCTGAGGCAGGCTGTTGAGTCTCACACTTTTGAGAGTCCAGAACTTCCTCCAGATCCTGTTCTCTTACTCAAGGAAGGAAATATGAGAAAAATAGAGCCAGAGTTTGGGAAGCCTGGTCCAGGCACAACCGAACCCCAGTACTATATCAGCCCCCTGATTAGGTGTATTGGATGCCTTGGGGGTTGCTCGCAGAATCAAAATCTACACTACCATTCCCCCTTAGTAGCAAATAACCTGGAAGAGAGACTTTTTCTGCTGCTATCAAGAGTACTTTTACACTGATCAACCTACTGGCACAGATTTAGCAGACCTGTCTGAACTTGCTTTGAAATACCAACCTATCTCAGCAGCACTGGACAACCTTGGGAGGCTTCTCCCTTGCATGTCATCAGTGCATCATCCTCATCATCAGATACCAGACAACTTTAAAATATACCAAGAGCTCCTCAGGGGAATGGCTGCTTTCCTTGGTATTGCAAGGAAAGTTGTGGAGAAGAAAACCCACAAACTAATGGATTTTTTGCGCCCAACTTATAAATGAGGCCACCATGCAGCCTATTAAGACGCTGTGGCAAATCCCTTTGTCCAGTGCACTGGCACTAAATGAATGGAATATAAAAACCAAGCGTAGTAGGAGTTTTTCTCAAACCCTATGCTGGGCTCCCTAGGAGTAGCCTCTGTAAACAAGGCTAAAACAAGGCTAAAATCCACTTCATCAGATGCATGCAGTGGAAAATACAATAGGAAGATATATATATACACAGAGAACATGAAAAAATGGGTGTTGCCATACCAACTATAATGAGAGTAATCAATTAAGGTGAGCTATTATCAGCAGGAGAAAAAAACTTTTGTAGTGATAATCAGGATGGCCCATTTCCAACAGTTGACGAGAAGGTGTGAGTAACAGTAGGGGGGGAAATTAGCATGGGGAAATAGTTTTTACTTTGTGTAATGACCCATCCACTCCCAGTCTTTATTCAAGCCTAATTTAATGATGTCCAGTTTGCAAATTAATTCCAGTTCTGCAGTTTCTCATTGGAGTCTGTTTTTGAAGTTTTTTTGTTGGGGTATTATGACTTTGAGGTCTGTAATTGAGTGACCAGGGAGGTTGAAGCATTCTCCGACTGGTTTTTGAATGTTATAATTCTTGACGTCTGATTTGTGTCCATTTATTCTTTTGTGTAGAGACTGTCTGGTTTGGCCAATGTACATGGCAGAAGGGCACTGCTGGAACATGATGACATATATCATATTGGTAGATGTGCAGGTGAACGAGCCTCTGATGGTGTGGCTGATGTGATTAGGTCCTCTGATGGTGTCTCTTGAATAGATATGTGGACAGAGTGCACTGCATGCATCCAATGAAATGGATTTTAGCCTACGAAAGCTTATGCCCAAATAAATTTATTAGTCTCTAAGGTGCTACAAGTACTCCTCGTTCTTCTAGCATCCTGAGTTATTCATTTTTAAGAAAATATCTAAAAGTCCATAAGATACAGTAAGTCTGTGGTGAAGACTCTTTTGTAATCAAACTTAGGGTTGCTAAGATTCAAGATGATTGTTTACTACTCTGGAAAGTAAATTTTAACACTAGTTATTTTATTGTTTTGCTATTGTTTAAACAAATGCAGCCTTAAAATCAAAGTGTACCATATGATAGTTTTAAAATCTTGCCATATACTAAACTTTAATTCAGCAACTTTCAATTCAGTATTAATTTAAATCAGAAAGTAAATTTATTATTTCCAGCTGTTAAGTATCTTTTCACAATATATTGTCCCCTCAGGAGTGTTCTGGTACAGCTGACTCATTTTGACACTCCTACTGACTGAAATGTGGAACTGTAATAGTTTCACTTACATTGAACTTGTTTGTTCACCATTACCTTCCCCTTCACTGATTTCTCCCCATTGTCTCTCTGTCTGTCTGTCTCTCTTTCAGGAATGCCTGTCTATGAAATTTCCTTGTAGTTAAGTTACTAGTCTCCCTGTTATCCAGATAGGCATCTCTATAGGGTCCATCAACTGTTCTATTTTCCCCCCCCTTCACATTTGGGCTCTTACCAAATCCTGATGCTTCCTTCTCTGTAATATCTCTAGTATTCATTTGGTTTTATTCTCTCCAACTCAACGGACAACATCCATTGACCATGTTCTAGTTCTTCAAGTAGATGCAGACACGTATTTCAAGTAAGTGTGTGCACACCCCATGGCTCCGAGCCAGAGACTTTTGCCTAGCAGTACCCATTGAGGGGTGGCACTTGCCCCTCTTGTCTGTAGCCCCTCCCTGGGCTATATGAGGTGGCACCGCCCTGACCTTCATCAGTACTTTGTCACTGCCCATCAGTTAGAGTTGGAACTCTGTGCGGTTATTCCTTCACAATCTCGCAATTTGTCTCTTGGACTAGTTTTTGTTGTAAATAGTTAAATTAGTTAGTGGTGTTAGTTAAGGGTTATAGTATATATTATAGTGGTAGTGCTCTCCAGTGATGCCCTCACTGAGGTTTATGCATTGCCCTTTGTGTGGAGTGGCGATCCCTAACAGTGACCTACAGATGCATTGCTTGCTCTGCCTTGATGAAGAGCTGTTCAATCTGCAGATCATTCAAGAAGAGGACTCAGGTGGCATGGAACCTTCATCTTAAACAGCACCTGCTTCAGCAGGCCATGAAGTCTGACCTGGTACCGAGGCCTTCCTTGGGCTGCAGATTGTCCTTCAGCTTGGAGAATGCTGCTGTCTCCCATTCGTTGCACAGACCTCTCCGAGGAGGTACGAGAGTTGTTCTCCATCATCAGCATCAAATCAGAGGTTGCGTAAGACCCATCAGGAGTGCTCCAGGTTCCAGGCTAATTCGTCTGCCTCTCCTAAGAAGAATGCAGACCATTATGGTGCCATTTCTGGTATGTGGGATGGCATAGGTGCAAATGATCCTCCCTCGGTACAGGATAGGAAGTGCAACACCCTGTACCATCAACTCTGGTTCTGCCCCTCGGCCATTCACTGAGTCTGGTACTGATGGGAATGATATCAGGACCAATAGAGTCAGTGGTGTTGGTGTACCAGATTGCGGTGGATCTACTCTGCCTTTTGGTCTTGACCTTGCCGCTGGTGCCCGCAATGGCTCCTGAGTTGGAGTATGCCCCTGAAGTCTCGGTATCGCACCAGGAAGCACCCGTTCTGGGGGTAGGTTTGTATATGGTACCGGAGACAGTACAAGGTTCTTGGGTACCAGGCCCTCCCTCAGCACCAATACATCAACACTGCAGATGGTTCCATGGCGGGTGTTGTTGCCCTCAATGTCAAGGCACGCGGGTGCTCTTGTACCATTGTTTACATTGGGATAGACCTTGCCTGTGGCACCAACCTTTTCAGCACCAGTGAGTGCCAATCCCAACTTCATTCTTGGCTATGGATGAATGGGGTGACCTCTTGGTTCCCTGTGCAGTTGCCCCGCCACATCTACATGGTCCTGGGACTCTTGGGCTTCAGATTTGGTCTCCCCATCCAGAGATCACCAGTGGACCAATATGGCTACCAAGGTTGGCACGTGCCTCGAGGCCGAGATGGAGGCCCCTGGCCCAGTGCCTACTGGCCACCAATATCTTACCCATACCAGTGGCTGCCTGAGGCCCCGTGGGAAACTCCTTGCCCCCATAGGTCTCACTCATCATCAGAGTCAAGAGCAAGATCCCCTGCTCATTCAACATTAGTGGCTGCAGAACAGCGCAGGTCCAGATGTCTGAGTTTCCCCCTTCCTGTGGAGTCACCGGAATGTCTTCATCTGGACACATTGCCCGAAGAGCAGGATATGCCTGTAATCCAGCCAACAGCTTATGCGGTGTTGCCTGGTTTGTCCTCTCCTTCAGTCCTAGAAGACGTCACAGCATACCAGGACCTGTTATGTCAGGTTGTCTCATCACTGGATATTCAGGCAGACTTTCTCCAGGAGAATACCCATAAACTCACAGGGAAATAACTTCTGGGTAAACAATCTCCGATAAATGCAAGATAACTTCCTCAACTGGTCAGCTATGGCCAAATTTGAGGAGCAATTGCCTGAGGCTTCCTGGGCTAAATTTCAGGCATTTGTTGTTGAGGGCTGCTTGGTGGCAAAAACCTCATTGCAGTCTTGCCATTAATGTGGCTGACACTTGGGCCTGGGTTATGGCCTTGGCAATTACTATGATCAGGGCGTCTTTGTTCCACAACTCAGGGATTGTATTGGATGTTGCAGTTTGATGGCAGAACTTTGTTTTCGAAGAAGAATAATGAAACCCTGCATTCCTTTAAGGATTTAAGGACTCCCTTAAGGTCTCTGGGGATATACATGCCACCCATACAGAGACGTCAATACGAGCACAGTAACAACAGCCACACGGACCACAGCATCCCTTTGTATAACCTTTCCCCCTGAGACAGCAGGACTGCCCAGGAAGAGGGATAGGTCTCACAAGAGGAAACACTGAAGCTCAGGGCCTGACTGCTCTGCACACCCTTCTTTCGCAGCTGCTAAGTGCCCATTTTGACTCAGTCCAGAGCTCTGTTACGATTGTTTTCCTTCCTCCCTCAGCATCCCCCCATTCCTTTGGGGATTGACTGGCTCATTTTTACAATGCCTGGATCTCAATAACATCTGGCAGCTGGGTCCTAGACACTGTGAAATTGGGCTACACCAGCCAGATCCTCTCCACACCCCACCTTCCCACCCCTCTTCAGGGACCCCTTTAATGAAATACTGCTATTCAAGCAGGCCTGCTGTCTGCTAGAATTGGGAGTGGTAGAGGAGATTCAGTGAGAACACTGCGATCATGGATTCTACTCCAAACATTTCCTGATACCAAAATCCAAGGGCAGGATAAGGCCCATCCATAACCTTCGCAATCAAATACCTGAGGTTCCACGTGGTCATTCTATCATGTATCGTCTCTGCTTTGTCTCAGAACAACTGGTTCGCTGCTCTGAACCTTTAAGATGCCTACTTCCATGTGACCATTCGGCCAACTGACAGGAAGTATCTTTGCTTCATGGTAGGAGACTGCCATTTCCAGTAAATAGTATTCCTGTATGGCCTCTCTTCTGGCCAGTGGGTCTTCATCCAAATACATGGCAGTGGTCATGGCATACCTCAGGAGGAAGGGAATCCATATCTTCTCCCCACCTCAATGACTGGTTGCAGAAGGACAGCTCCAGGGACATTCTTGCCACATCCACACCCCATTGTGCTTACTTGACCATTTGGGACTTTTTCTAAATACAGTAAAGTCAACCTTGGCCCCTACTCAGCAAATAGAGTTTATTGGGGTCCTGTTAGATTCCATTAAGTTGAGAGCATTCCAGGAGATTCAACAGGTGTGCCTCATTTTGCAATCACAACCATCCATGACTGTCTGTGTGTGCCTGAGCCTGTTGGACCACATGTCTGCTTGTACCCAGGTCATCTATCTTGCCAGGTTAAACCTTTATCCTCTTTACATGTGGTTTAGGACAGTTTGCCGCCCTGCCATGCATTCTCTAGATAGGTTGGTTCACCTTTGTCCATCAGTCCTGGAGTCCTTACACTTGTGGGAGTCCCCATGCAATATGTTGCAGGAGGTCCCCTTCACTTGGCCCTCTCTAACCAAGTCACTGGTTACCAACGCATCTCTTCTGGGTTAGGGAGTGCCTCTGGACTTGCTGTGGAGGCGGAGTCTGTGGTCAGAACATGAGACCACGCTCCATATTAACCTGCGCGAACTTTGGGTCATCCACAATGCGTGTTGTGCATTCTGGGACTGCATCAGGCATTTGGTGGTTCATATAGTCATGGACAATACCACTGCAATGTACTATGTGAACAAACAATGAGGAGTTTGCTCCAGATTATTCTGCTTGGAGGTGATCAGCCTGTGGTTGTTCTGTATTGAAGAGGAAATCCCCCTGATAGCTGTCCACTTACAGGGGTCCAGCACCGTCTTGTGGGTCATCTCATCAGTTTTCTCTCTGAATGGTCCCTAAAGATGGAGGTGCTTCGGATGGTGTTCACAACGTGGGGAATCTCTATGATTGACCTCTTTGTAACAAAGGAAAACAGAAATTGTCACCGGTTCTGCTCTCAGGAGAGGTTCAGCCAGAGCTTTTCACTGCAGCTGGAAGTCGACTCTGCAGTATGCATTTCCGCCTATCCCGCTCTTTTCCCAGGTCATCACCAAGCTCAAGGCAGATCGAGCCAGACTCATTCTGATTGCCCCTGCATAGCTGAGGCAGCACTGGTTGTCAGATCTTGCTCTGTCCGTTCAGCCTTCCATGCCACTTCCTCTCCTTCCTGACCTTCTCACACAGGACTGCAGCTGCACTCTGCATCTGGCGATCAGCTCCCTGCACCTTACAGTGTGGCAGCTGCATGGCTGAATGAGGAGAGAGGGCATTTCATACAATTGTAGAATCATAGAAGATTAGAGTTGGAGGAGACCTCTGGATGTCATCTAGTCCAACTCCCTGCTCAAAGCAGGACCAACACCATCTAAATCATCCCAGCTAGGCCTTTGTCAAGCTTAGCCTTAAAACCTCTCTGGATGGAGAGTCCACCACCTCCCTAGGTAACCCATTCCAGTGCTTCACTACCCTCCTAATGAAATAGTTTTTCCTAATATCCAACCTAGACCTTCCCCCACTGCAACCTGAGACCATTGCTCCTTGTTCTGTCATCTGCCACCACTGAGAACAGCCGAACCCCATCCTCTTTGGAACTCCCCTTCAGATAATTGAAGGCTGCTATCAAATCCTCCCCACTCTTTTTTTCTGCAAACTAAATAAGCCCAGTTATCTCAGGCTCTCCTCATAAGTTATGTTCCCAAGCCCCCTAATTATTTTGTTGCCCTGTGCTGGACTCTCGCCAATTTCTCCCATCCCTTCTGTAGTGTGGGGCCCAAAACTGGACACAGTACTCCAGACGTGACCTCACCAGTGCCGAATGGAAGGGAATAATCACTTCCCTCGATCTGCTGGCAATGCTCCTACTAATGCAGCCCAATATGCTGTTCGCCTTCTTGGCAACAAGGCACACTGCTGACTCATACCCAGTTTCTCGTCCACTGTAATCCCCAGCTCCTTTTCTGCAGAACTTCTGCTTAGCCTGTCGGTCCCCGGTCTGTAACAGTGCATGGGATTCTTCCATCCTAAGTGCAGGACTCTGCACTTGTCCTTGTTGAACCTCATCAGATTTCTTTTGGCCCAAACCTCCAATTTGTCTAGATCACTCTGGACAGTATGCCTACCCTCCAATGTATATACCTCTCCCCTCCAGCTTAGTGTCATCCAGGAACTTGCTAAGAGTGCAATCCATCACATCATCCAGATTATTAATGAAGATGTTGAAAAAAACTGGCCCAGGAACGACTCGAGTTGTTGATCACTACCCGTTAAAGCTGACGATCTAGACAGCTTTCTAGCTACCTTATAGTCCATTCATCCAATCCATAGTTTTTTAACTTGCTGACAAGAATACTGTGGGAGGCCATATCAAAAGCTTTGCTAAATTCAAAGTATATCACATCCACTGCTTTCCCAATATCCACAGAGCCAGTTATCTCATCATAGAAGGCAATCGGGTTGGTCAGGCATGACTTGCCCTTGCTGAATCCATGTTGACCTTTTCTGATCACCTTCTGATCTTCCAAGTTCTTCAAAATGGATTCCTTGAGGACCTACTCCATGATTTTTCCGGAGACTGAGATAAGGCTGATAGGTCTGTAGTTCCCTGGATTCTCCTTCTTTCCTTTTTTAAAGATGGGCACCATATTTGCCTTTTCCAATCATCCAGACCTCCCCTAATCATCACAAGTTTTCAAAGATAACGGCCAATGGCTCTGCAATCACATCAGCCAATACCCTCAGCACCCTCGGATACATTGCATGTCCAATTTTTCTAAATAGTCTGTAACCTGTTCTTTCACCACTGAGGGCTGCTCACCTCCTCCCCATACTGTGCTGCCCAATGCAGCAGTCTGGGATCTGACCTTGTCTATGAAGACCAAGGCAAAAAAAGCATTGATTACCTCAGCTTTTTCCACATCATCTGTCACTGGGTTGCCTCATTCATTCAGTAAGAGTTGCACACTTTCCCTGACCATCTCCTTGTTGTGAACATACCTGTAGAAACTGTTCTTGTTACCTTTCACATCCCTTGCTAGCTGCAATTCCAAGTATGCTTTGGCCTTCCTAATTACATCCCTGCATGCTCGATCAATGTTTTTAGACTCTTCTCTAGTTTTCTGTCCACTTCTTATAAGCTTCCTTTTTGTGTTTAAGTTTGCAGAAGATTTCTCTGTTAAGCCAAGCTGGTTGCCTGCCATATTTGCTGTTCTTTCTGCACATCAGAATGATTTGTTCCTACGCCCTCAATAAGGCTTCTTTAAGATACAGCAAGCTGTCCTGGACTCCTTTCCCCCTCATATTAGTCTCCCAGGGGATCCTGCCCATCAGTTCCCTCGGGGAGTCAAAATCTGCTTTCTGAAGTCCAGGGTCCGTATTCTGCTCCTCTCTTTTCTTCGTTTTCTCAGGATCCTGAATTCGACCATCTCATGATCATTGCTGCCCAGGTTGTCACCCACTTCTGCTTCCCCTACCAATTTTTCCCTGTTTGTGAGCAGCAGGTCAAGAGGAGCATGATCCCTAGTTGGTCCCTCCAGTACTTGCACAAGGAAGTTGTCCCCAACACTCTCTAAAAACTTTCTCAGAGGTTCTCCAAGAGTTCCTGCTTAAGAATAGGAAGACTAGAATGGCGTAATTGGCTAAGTGGAAGAGATTTTCCATGTAGTCCTTGGCCCATAGGAACCATCTGGTTGAGGCTTCCATGCAGGTTATCTTGGAGTACCTGTTACGCCTTCAGGAATCAGGCCTAGCTCTCAGTTCTCTGAGAGCGCACTTGGCAGCAATATTGGCACTTTATCCCCCTGTCTAAGGAAAATTGGTTTTCTCCAATGACATCGTGACAAGATTTCTGAAAAAGCTCCTTCACCTGCATCTTCCAGTGTGAGAGCTAGTCCCCTGGTGGGACCTGAACACAGTTTTAGCGGCTCTAATGGGGCCACCATTCAAGCACCTTGTTTCCCATCCAGTGCTGCTCTTATCTCAGAAAACTGCATTCTTGATAGCCATTACCTCTATCAGGAGGATTTGTGAGCTGCAGACCCTGATGGCTATGCCTCCTTCCATGCAGTTCTCCAGAGACAAGGTTACACTTTGGCCACACCTGAAGTTTCTATCCAGAATGGTCTCTCAGTTTCATTTGAACCAGGTGCTGTATTTGCTCGGAGGAGCATGCTTCCATATGCTAGACATTAGACATTGTCTAGCCTTCTGTTGGAACAGAACTGAACAGTTTCATGCCTTGCCTCTTCTTGTCCTATGCGGACCCCATGAAGGGATAAGCAGTCTCTGCGCGGACCATCTCTAGATGGATAACATCTTGCATCAAGACTGATTATGAGATAGCATCAGCTACGCCTTCTCTGCAGATATGTGGTCTGCACATACATTTGCAGACCTTTAGGCAATTGCCGCTTCTTCCAGAGTTCATGCTAATGTCTGCAGAGCAGTCCTGTGATCCTTTACTCAGATAAACTCTGAGCCCTGCCTCCAGATTGGAGTACTGCTCATTAATTCCCTACTTGGAATACACATCTGCATCTACTCAAAGAAGAAAAAATGGTAACTTACTGTAACTGTGGTTCTTCAAGATGAAATGCAGACATGTATTCCACAACTCACTCTCCATCCCCTCTCCAGAGTCTTCCCCTGGATAGTCAATGTGAAGGAACTGAGGGGGTCAGGGCAGGGCTGCCTATTATAGCTAGGGAAGGGGCTACAGGCATGAGCGCCTCCCCTGTACAGGTACTGCTAAGCAAAAGTCTCTTGACTCCAGCGGATGCACACACCTACCTGGAATACACTTGGAATGTCTGCATCACATCTCAAAGAACTACAGTTACAGTAAGTAACCATTTCTTACCTCCTTTCATCCTCACTACCATTGCAATGTCCTGCTCTATACTCTCCCATGTCTTTTTTTCTCGTTCTATTCCATTATAACCCAAATGCTGCAACCAAAATAATCTTTCCTTCCTGCTTTTCAGACCATCTCTTCACCTTTTCTTTATTTCCTTGCTTACTACATAAAATTCAGCTTTCTTTTTTTTTTTTCAAGGTAGGCCATAAACTACAATCTATCACATTTTTGAAACTGAGTTTTTAAGTGGATTTTGCCTAAATTATTAGCCAGCTGTAAGTTTTTTGGTTTTTTTACCCTCTCATAGCTTTTTACTGGAAAAAAATCACAGATTAATTTCTAAGAGAGCACGCTGTTGCCTCAGTCTCTCCCCCTCTCTTGTCCATGTCCCTTTTGGGGGGTACTTTAGAATGTGATCTTTTGCCTTGTTCCTATATTTTCAAAGATGATTGAAATTGTCTAATGGCCAAACTTCTTTGAGAAGGGCATACAGTCAGATTTTGCCAGATTCAATTTTAAGATGCATATGGGACAGGAGGAGGCTGTTGGTTGGTTGTTTTTTGGCGGAGTGTATATGCTACAGACTGCTATAGGCATTAGAATTCTATTGATTTTAAATTCATTTTAAAATGAACTAGAAAGAATTCTTAATTTATGCCTGCCATTTTCTCTGCCCATTCATGGATGTGATAGAATAGAGAAGTTGAAGAAGCTGAATACATCAAAAGATGGTCCAAAATCTCAAAGCGATAATTTAATATGTGTTGTGGAAAATGCATATAATTGCTGCTCCTACTGAAAAAAATGTTATATGGTAGATCTCTGTTGCAGGATGACTGCCTCATGAACCTAGAGTGGTTCTGCAGTGGCCTTGCCTCAGTTTCCTCTTGTGAGAGTTTGGCTGATCCAGTGACTTGGCTCCACAGCTAAGGCTTTAATGGAAGTTGCCCCATTCTGTAGTATACCAGTCAAAAAGACCAGTACAAAAAACCCAGAGTCTATGTCCCAGCCTCAAGCTGGGCACAGCCCCTGCATCCTGAGGGGTTGGTCTGTCTTCCACTCCAGACACTCTCCATAAAGCCCTTTGATTCAGTATTCAGCTATTTCCAGGCTCTGTTCAGTCTTTCCCTGTCAGCCCTTCCTGGGCTCCTTTGAGTCACTCCTTGCTCTTTTGCTGAGCAGCAGCTACCAGGGCTTCCTTCCTGTAGAGTTCCTCCTAATCTCTCCTCCACCCTATTCCGCCTCCGAGTAGGATTACCACATATCAAGGTGTTCCCGGATATGACCTCTTTTTTGTTTGTCCGATCTCTTTTCAGGTAGATTTTTTATATATGAACAAATGTCCATGGTTTTCCTTGCTCATCCTGTTTCCAACATTGATTCCTGTAGGACTTCAGTTCCTGGCATGCCCTAATAGTGACGTGTGAGTTTACTGGATTTGCCATCCTTATTTCTGTGCTGCTGCCTTCGGACCTGGGCAGTTAGAGAGCAGCAGCAGCTGGCCAGGTGCCCAGCTCTGAAGAGAGTGGTGCCGCCATCAGCACAGAAGTAAGGGTGGTATGGTATGGTATTGCCATAGAAACTGTACCACCCCTTCCAGATTCCCCTCCCACCAGCAGTATCCTCTATTTAGCAACTTGAAATATGGTAACCCTACCTCTGAGGAGTTTCTTCCCTAAGATACCTAAATGAGCCACATGACCCATAAGTCATATGATCATACGGGCTCTCACCATGCAGGGAGGTAAGCTAATTGTGTCACAAGTGAGGCTGAGACCCACCTCCTCTCAAAGGGCCAGACACTGTGACAGTCTGGTAGTTCGATTCTGCTGGCATACTTGTAAATGAATTCCTCATTTAAATCATTTTTATATTCACATATTTATAACTAAATTAAATATATTATTAATATGGTATGAGGCAGTCATTTTTTGTTTTTTCCTTATTAGAAAATTTTATTTTTTCTAACATTTTGTGATTTTTTTGTGCATTTTAGAATTTTCTTAAGCCTGTTAGATTTTTTAAAGTTTAGGAACAACATTTAAATGATGATTTAATTTTCTTGAATATTTTGGCATGTTTGCTGAAAAACCTTTCCTTAAATTAATAATTAAATATACCAAGTCAAAGACTGAATTTTAACATGGAGACTGTCTTGCTATTTGCATCAAGTTTACAGAACTAAATCTTGGTTTAGATTACTCAGGCAGCAAATTATGTGGAAAACTTATTACTAGTACATCGTCAAATATGCCATCACACGTTGAAAACTGACTTTAATTGCTTAGGTCAAGCATTCTTCATAATATTTTTTAACAGCTTACATTGGAAAAATTTAGGATGTCTCTAAATGCTGTTAAAATGTTGAATTTCTCATCACACTTAATTGATACTATTCCCTTTCCAAGCTTAAAGCTAGTAAATAAAACAATACTAGTCCACTCAAGTTTCTGCTATACAGTGTAAACACTGAAACATGCATTTTAAATTGGGAAGTGGAGACAAACTATTTATAGACTTTAAATAAAAAAATAATGTACTAGTAATCAATTACTGAGTGAAGGTACATATCATCCAAGTAACTAGTGTATGTTGTTTGCTTTAGAATCTAGGCCTTTGTCACTTCCATTGAAAGCCATGCTGACCTCATCTGAGAGCTGCAGAAGTCCTGAGGAGAGAATGAAAGAATTTATTGGGACAGTGTGGAATGCAGTTAAACGCCTTACACTTCAGGTAAGATGAAAAGGGAGTGAGAAAAGTTATGTTGTCCCACTTTTTATGCGCTTTAGCACTTTTAAAAAATCTCTATTAAAAAAAGCTTCCCCGTTTTATTATCGTATTTTACTTTAAAATTACTACAGGCTGAAAATTAAAATATGGCTATTTGATAAATTCACCAAAGATTCATAGAATTTAAAATATTTGTATTCAATGGACTTATCTTTCTACTTAACTTTAAAAGGAGAAGAAAAACATTAAAAACATTACTTTTTTAATATCACATGTATGGAGGTCTTACACCAGCTGTAATTGGCCCCACAGAGCAGTTTTCTTTCTAAAAATAAACTATTTCAGTGCTTTTAAGTATGGAAATAGTATGTGTAATTAATGCAGTCATAGTGGTAGCTCATTTACTTATATTTTTGCTTGTTTGTTGAGATAAGAAGTAGACCACTCAGACTAAACTGTACCATTCTGTTCTGCATAAATTTGAACTCAATGGAAGCAATGCTTTTTTATGACAATGTATATACACCTCTAACTCGATATAACTCTGTCCTCAGGAGCCAAAAAATCTGACTGCGTTATAGGTGAAACTGCATTATATCGAACTTACTTTGATTGGCCAGAGTGCACAGTGCCCTCCCCACCCGCCCCCGGAGCACTGGTTTACCGCGTTATATCAGAATTTGTGTTATATCGGGTCACGTTATATCGGGTCAGAGGTATATATACCACACAAACACACACAAATAAACTGTTAAAAGAACATTAGTAAGGTTGCAAAGGCAAGCATTCAGAAGTTATGAAATGCCTCAATTAAGGTTTCCTGTGTAACCTTAATTTGACTCCCTTGTGTGTGCACATTATGATACAGCCTTAAATTACATGAATACATGCTTTTCCCCCCTAGCCAGTCCCACTTCTCCCCCTGAGTCCTAGCTCTTTGTCAAATCTGTTTTTTCATCCCTATGTGTGCACACAGGCAAACGTGTATGTATATACATATGTGCACATGTGCACACATGCAGACTGACACTCAGAAATTATCCAAAGTTAGCATAATATTTGTGGAATGCCTAACAGATTTTTTTTCTTTATTGAGACCATTCAATGGTATAAAATATGACAGCAATGCATTTTTCATGTTAAACTTAAAATTATTATTGGGGAAGCATGACCATTGGATCTTCCATGACCCCTTCTGCATATTAATTTATTCACTTGTATATGGCCAAATACCAGAGCCTTCACTCTACTTATTCTGTACTCAGATAAAACTCTCATTGACTTCATTATAGCATAGAGTGTGAAAATTGGAGTTTTTCTGAGTAAGGGCTTCAGGATTGTGGCTTAATACAGAACCTCCTGAAGTTGATGAGATACTATCTTTTGACTTAATTGGGCTTTGAGTCAGGTCCTTGGTTCATAGTTTCTAAGCGGGTTTGTCTCTTCCCTCCCCAATGTCATTTTCACCACTGGGAAAGAGGACAGCTGGAAAAGAGGAGTCAGATATTTACTTGTAAGCAAAATATTTTTGTTATGTGTTTGTACAGTGTACAGCACAATGAGGCCCTGATCCTGGATTGAGGCATGAAGGTTCTATTGCAATACAAACAGATGAGGATGATGATGATAATAAAGGAGTGAGTTATGAATGAGAGAATTGGGTGGGGAAGGGCATGGGAGTTTAAGGGTGTTAATTGTCTCCTGTGCCCAAAATTTCTCCTGGTGACCTTCTCTGTTTTACCAATAACATTTCCGGCGTTTTGCAACCAAAGCATCTGCCAGGAAAATGAAAAATTAGTTCATGTGTTGAGGTGTATGAAAGATAAATACCCAGTTTTTCATATTTGCAAAGAAGTAAGAATTGTTGCAGTTATATTCTGTCTGGTTTTTTTGCAAAAATTAAAGGAGGTTGTACAAATAGATTTGTGCATTCTCAAAAAAAAATTCTGGAAGTGAAGATAAACTGTTGTATAACACATGTATTAGCTCGATTCCTTGATGTTAGGATATTGGTAGATTTTTTTTAATGCTAGATCCACTTTTTTATTTTTCAAATTTTTTTTATCTACGGTTTATAATTTTGGTTATATTTTTGTGAAACAATCAGATAGATACCTTCTGGTTTTAAGTGCCATGAATATGAAACTGTATTTTTTATCTATTTTAATACTGAAATAGTTCTGTAAAATCACAAAACACTTTACAAAAATAAAAAGGACACTGTTGTCCCAAAGGACTTAGCACCAGATTTTTAAATGTAGCTAGCTGCCTAAAAAATGTAGATAGATGCTTAGTGGGGTTTTCAAATGTATCTAGGCATCCAACTCCCTTTGTGACTTGGGGACCGTTCTGAAAATCCCATTGGGTACCTCCTATCTGCATTTTTAGATGCCTAAATATCTCTTAAAAACTTGGCCCTTAGCGTCTAGGCTCCAATCCTGCAAAGACTCAAACATGCTTAATTTGCTGCCCTGCATAATACTCTAATTTGGTTCCAGACCTTAGACGTAGAATGCTGTCATGAGGTAAAAGACGTGTTGTTGTCAGCCAAAAGTTGACCGCTCAACATACTTACCTACAAAAATGGAAATGATTCCAAGTTTTGTGTCATTTTAAGCACACAGACCCAACCTCGTCTTCCATCTCTCTGATTTTAGACTACATTTTAGATCTTAAGAGGTCAAAACTCACTCAGCTTCCTTAAGCTATGTCTTGTGGACATAATGGCTTTCCCCATCAGGTCAATGGATACTTGGTGTTTGCTTACCTGCTGATGCAGAGATTCCTTAAGGGCATTGGAACTCTTCATGCATGTGAGACCACCCTCTCCAACCTGGGATTTGGACCTAATTCTCAGAGCTTTGACTAGACCTTCCTTTGAGCCCATGGCAACTTGCTCTCTTTTACAACTGTCCATGAAGACAGCATTTTTAATTGCCATCATCTCAGCTAGGGGCATAGGAGAAATGGCACATCCACCATACATGGTCTTTTTTAAAGACAAAGTAACGCTGAGGCCTCATCCCAAGTTTCTCCCTAAAGTCGCCTCCACTTTCTATATGAATCAACAGATCCATCTTCCTGTTGTTTTCCCGAAAACCACATCATGAAAACAGGGAGGTGACTGTGCATATGCTAGATATTAGAAGAGCACTAGCATTCTACTTGAACAGGACTAAGGACTTCAGGAAGTCCTTGAATTTCATTAATCACTTATCAAGAGTACAACCTGTTGCCTCTTTCTGGAATCTGTACACACTCCATGAGGTCAATTTCTACATTGGTTGGATTCCTTAAAGATGCCGTATCTCAGAAATTTCCAGAGCAGCGACTTGAGCCTCTTATCCCATGACTGCCTACTTTGCTTAAGAGCCTTTGATGAGGGACCTTGTCAAAAGCTTTCTGAAAGTTCAAGTACACTATATCAATTTGATCATCCTTGTCCATGCATTTGTTGACTTCCGTAAAATTGGTGAGTTATGATTTCCATTCACAAAAAACGTATTGGCTCTTCTCCAACATATCATGTTCATCTACGTGTTGGTAATTCTTTGCCAGTTTCAACCAATTTGCTCCATACTGAAGTTAGGCTTACTGGCCTTTATTTGCCCAAATTGCCTCTGGAGTCTTTTTAAAAATAGCTCTTACGTTAGCTATCTGCCAGTCATATGGTACAGAAATTGATTTAAGCAATAGGTTACTACCATAGTTAGTAGTTCTGCAATTTCATATCCGAGTTCCTTCAGAACTTTTGGGTGAATGCCATCTGGTCCTTGTGTCGCACTACTTTTTAATTTATCAATTTGTTCCAAAACTCCTCTGTTGACACCTCGGTTTTGGGCAGTTCCTCAAATTTGTTACCTAAAAAGAATGAATCATGTGTGGGAATCTCCCATACATCCTCTACAGTGAAGACCCAATACAAAGAATTAATTTAGCTTCTGTGCAACTACCATGTCATCCTTGAATTCTCCTTTAGCACCTTGATTGTCCCTTGGCCTCCCACTAATTTTTTAGCTGGCCCCCTGCTGCTGATGTACTTTAAAAAAAATTGCTGTTAGTTTTTGTGTTTGTTTCTAGTTGATCTTCAGATTGTTTTTTGGTCTGCCTTATTGTATTTTTTACACTTAACTTGCCAGAGCTTGTGCTCCTTTCTGTTTCCCTCAGTAAGATTTTACTTCAGGTTTTTAAAGGTGGTCTTTTTGGAAATGAAGCTTATAAACTGCAATATTTTAAAACAGAGAATGAGGTAAGGTGATTATTTTTATTGTTAGTGCTGAGTAACTTAGGGCATATCTACACTGACCCACAGTTTGGACTACAGGAGTTTGAATAGCAGTGTGCACCAAAGAGCTGTGCTGTTATTTCTCCGTATGGATGCTGCAGGCGCAAACTAAATGGTTCCTAGTTCACATTATTTTAGCTCTCTTCAAACAAGATTACATTACTGTGAGTAAAAACTGGTATTTCATACCTGTACATCCAGGGAGTGGAGTTACAGTGCAACACTTTGGTGTACACTGCTATTCACACTCCTGTAGTACAAACTGCAGAAGCAGTGTAGACATGCCCTTAGAGTTGCTTAGGAAATATAGCTATTTGTATGCCCAACTTTTTAATAAACTTTCCATGTTTGTGTCCCTAAACCACATTACTTGCTCATTTGTCCTGGTTTCTCTTCCATTTTCCCTGTTTCTCCACTGTTTCTTCACCATACCATCTCAATTTACATAGTGAGATACATGGATAAATTTTGGTGAATATTTATTTTCTTTAACTTGCTGGAAAGAGGCACATTGAGAAGCCATCCAAAGAAAATTACATCAGCTCCCAATGAGAAACCACATATGTAATTTAAGAATAGATTTCTAACAATGACTTGGCATTATTTAGGGTTGCACATCCTGACGAAATATAGAAGTTGAGTGTATTTCTTTGCAGGTGGTTTTCTTTCAATTGTACAATATAAAAGTCTGCAGTTGGTCATTGGATAAAATAGAACTTGATAATTTAAAATCATCAAAGGATTTTTTTTTTTTTAGTGAAAGTTTGAGTAAGTAAATGTGTTGAACCAAAGTCGCAGAAAGTTTGTTTTGGAATTAAGACTGGTACTGGTTTAGCCCTGGCCCTTTTTGCTCATGATAGACCCTTGCATGAAGATATTGTGCATTGGACTTGTTGTAAACTATTAGCATTTCAGTGAAAAAGACTTTCAATCTTAACTAAAAATAGTTTTTATTATTTAGTTGTGGGGTTTTATATGCAGCCTTGAAGTCTTTTGGCAGCTAGGCTGTGGGGGCGGTACTCACTTTTCACATGTTACTTGTATTAATAGTTGCTAAAATCATGAAGTGGCATAAACAATTATTTTAATTGGTTGTTAATGATGAGTTCTAGTGGGAATAATGAGGCATCTGTAGTAAAACCAAATTAATTGAAGAGCAATGTTACAATGAATGACAACCCAATAAGTGTACAATGATTATTTGTAATGTTCAGTAGATAACTCTATGTGCTTTAAAATATTTTGAAAAATAAGCCTATTTCCTGCAATTATTTGAAGTAATATTTTCTCTAAAGAGTATAATTTCCACTGAATTTTTTATTGTTTGAAAGAATAGAAATCTAATCAGGTTAACTTATATTCTTGTTCCTTGTGCAGGACATAGAGAGCTTTTGTAACATGTAACTTAGCAATAATATGCAGAAGGTATGGGAGGGAGAGAGACTATGAATTGACTTGTTATTTATCACACAGTGAGACTGATAGGATGATCCTGCTCATTTCCTGCTAACATCAGTAAGAGAGTTCCTAAAGTTTTCACAAGAATTTCTATAAAATGTTTCCATTTTGGAACATTTATCTACAAATTTAGTCTATCAGTTTTGATTTCTGTAGTTTCATGACCAAATAAAAATATTGTTTTAAATTTAGTGAACAGTGAACTGTGCATTGTTCAGAAGGTAGTAAGAAATCAGTCAAATATTACCAGTTACGTTTTAAGATGTTTTTAACAAACTTTAAGTGTGAAATTCTGTCTCCCTTGCAACATACAAATAAGCAGAGCTTGTGTGGTACACCAGCAGAAAAGCTAGATAAATAAAATGCTATTACCCAACTTGGAAGTAGGAGTCAAGTACCTGTGCAGCTTGGCCACGGCAGCCCTCATTGTTAACCTCATCCCCCCCTCCCCTACATGAGACTTCTGACCAGTGGATCTCTTCAGTTTGTGGGTCTCATTAGGGTGACCAGATGTCCCAATTTTATAGGGACAGTCCCGATTTTTGGGTATTTTTCTTATATAGGCTTCTATTACCCTTCACCTCCTGTTCCGACTTTTCACACTTGCTGTCTGGTCACCCTAGATCTCATATATGTGTACCCCCATCTTGTCCCCCCTCCAAACTCCCCAAAACAAAACAGACAAACACACACTAGCCTTTTTACAGCAGGAATACATTTGCAGGGCTGGGACTTAGAGGGGACAGAGGCCACACTGCTTAGAGATATCCTTACAAAGTTCCCCCATTGGGCAGTTTCTATCACTATAGCAAGTAGTTGGATTGGCTAGGGCTGGCTATCAAGGGCTCAGCAGGGAAGGTGTGAATCTTTTAATTGTAGCATAAATGAAGCATAAGGGGCTGTAGATATCCCTCGCACATCTTCTCCACTCTCCTACACAGGAGCACCTCTGCTGCATTTTGGGCCTTTAGTGGCCACTCCACAGCCAGGATGATTTTTTCCTAATACAGTACATATTTTACAGTTCTCTCTACTGAACAACCTTCTCTTTTATGCAGTATATAATTTTAAAAATAGTATAAACTGCTTTAACAATTCTTGTGCCATCACTTACTTTAGTAAATTAATATTTTCCTTTTTAAATAGCTGAGATCTGGTGATCCACTCACCTTTCAATATATATATGTTAGTAAAAACTTAAATACAATATGGTTCACTTAATTCTTTTTAATTAGAAGGCAAAACAGTTCTTTTGCCCTTAGTTTATCATTAGTATATGTTATAGCCCTTGACATAATAGAAATCAAAATAGGAGGTGATTCCATTTCAAGAATTTGTAATAATTCTTTCTCTTTAACACATGAATATGTTCAGTATTGGCACAAGAACATGTTGCTACCAAAACTGAAATAAGATCCTTGAAACAGAAAGGATGTTGCCATGGAAAAGTGAAGTAACACTCAGTACAGCTGCGATACATTAATGAATAGGATATTTTTTTAAAAGATCATTTGTGTTTGGTGTGGCTTGGAGGGTCCCAGCCAGATGGTTTCCATGAACAGGATCTGACCCCCAGCTTGAGGACTTCTTACTGGCAGATTACTTCATTTTCTTTCCCTTGGATTGTCAGATCCTTACATTAATGCAAGATTTACTGCTACAGATTTATATTCAGTTACATAGATCAGTCACATTTTACGTTAAAGTCACAATTTTAGAAATACCATTTCACAATTATTTACAAAGGTAAAAAGATTTATATGGTAGCTTTAATATATGCAATTTATGTATCTTTAATTTTAAAATATTTTGATTACATATAATTTAAAGCACTTTCCATATCAATAAAATGATACATAACATATATTATTATTATTTAATCCAACATATAGTGCATCAATATTGGATGTGTTCTTCCCTCTCTTTACTAGAACTTGCTGTAAGCCAAATCTTCCAGGTGGGATTGGGCAGGGGAGAGTGGGGGTGAGAGAGACAGATTCTGCTTTCAGATGCATGTGAAAATCCCGCTGACACTTGCTGGAATTTCATGAGGGGAAAATTTGGCCCAATGAGAAATGTAACGTGTTCCTTAAGAAGCCACTGTTGAATGCTCTACCAGGCATTTCCACATATAAACTGATAATTTCCTGTGACAGGTAGTAATTGCCTGATTTATACAGGAAAATTTGTTTTTTTTTAGAGGTTCATCCTTTGTGTCCTCCTTTGAAAACCTTAAACTGTATATTCCTCTGATTTAAGACCTCCTATATGATGCATTCGTTTATTTATGCATGCTTTTTCATAAGAACATAAGAACAGCTATACTGGGTCAGACCAAAGGTCCATCTAGCCCAGTATCCTGTCTACCGACAGTGACCAATGCCAGGTGCCCCAGAGGGAGTGAACCTAACAGATAACGATCAAATGATCTCTCTCCTGCCATCCATCTCCACCCTCTGACAAACAGAGTCTAGGGACACCATTTCTTACCTATCATGGCTAATAGCCATTAATGGACTTAACCTCCATGAATTTATCCAGTTCTCTTTTAAACGCTGTTATAGTCCTAGCCTTCACAACCTCCATAGGTAAGGAGTTCCACAAGTTGACTGTGCTCTGTGTGAAGAAGAACTTCCTTTTATTTGTTTTAAACCTGCTGCCTATTAATTTCATTTGGTGACCCCTAGTTCTTGTATTATGGGAATAAGTAAATAACTTTTCCTTATCTACTTTCTCCACATCACTCATGATTTTATATACCTCTATCATATCCCCCCTTAGTCTTTTCTTTTCCAAGCTGAAAAGTCCTAGCCTCTTCAGTCTCTACTCCTATGGGATCCTCTCCAAACCCTTAATCATTTTAGTTGCCCTTCTCTGAACCTTTTGTAGTGCCAGTATATCTTTTTTGAGATGAGGCGACCACATCTGTACGCAGTATTCAAGATGTGGGCGTACCATCGATTTATATAAGGGCAATAATATATTCTCTGTCTTATTCTCTATCCCCTTTTTAATGATTCCTAACATCCTGTTTGCTTTTTTGACCGCCTCTGCACACTGCGTGGACATCTTCAGAGAACTATCCACGATGACTCCAAGATCATTTTCCTGTTTTGTTGTAGCTAAATTAGCCCCCATCATATTGTATGTATAGTTGGGGTTATTTTTTCCAATGTTCATTACTTTACATTTATCCACATTACATTTCATTTGCCATTTTGTTGCCCAATCACTTAGTTTTGTGAGATCTTTTTGAAGCTCTTCACAGTCTGCTTTGGTCTTAACTATCTTGAGCAGTTCAGTATTATCTGCAGACTTTGTCACCACACTTTTTACCCCTTTCTCCAGATCATTTATTCACTTAAATTGGCTTGAATTTATATAGAAATATATTACTATTATTACACATTTTGGACCAGATTCTACCACCCATTAGTCCATGAGCAGTCCCATTGAAATCAATGCGCCAACTCACATTAACTCAAGGTACTACTGAACATGAAAGGTGATCTAATCGAGGCCTAAGTGAGTGATAGCTCCTTCTAAATAATATAAGGAGTGCTGTAGTTGTGATTACACTTCAGTGTTCTTAATACGGTAAAAACAAATTAAACAGAGGAAAATGACCTGAGCAACTTGTATTCAATGCAATTTTGCAGATAAAGTGTAAAAAATCGTAGCATTTCCTGGTTCTGTATACTTGTAAAGTGAACTTTGTTAAACATCTATCGTAGACCCTTGCAGTGAGTAAACTGATACAACAGTGTATCTCTGAGTTTGTGGAATTTGTGGATTATTATAACCACATGTCTTGTATATTCTGGCAACATTTGATGTTAATCATCACAGAGATATATATTGGGTGATTTGTTATAAATTGCTTACTCAGTAAGTGCATTGATAAAAGAAAAGCTACTCTGATCATAAGTGCATTGCCTTTGTCATCTATTTATCACTGCCCAACAGTGGTCTTAACTTCAACTTATTGCTAATAGACCAGAAAATACTCTTATATGTCACCATAAAAATCTTTGAACATTGACAGAATAATTAATTTTTACAGAGTTTTTGAAAATCAAAATGTGTTACATTTGTAACAATACACAGTTGCTTCTTGTCTGGTATAAATAAAGTACATTCTAAACCTTGGATCAATAAATTACTTATCAAAGATGTAATTAACTTCATTTTATAGCTCAAATAACTTTAAAACTAGAAACAGACACAGACTTCATGTAATGTATTTATTTTTGTGAAATTCTACTTATATTTTTTGACAGTGAATTCTTGTCACTTTATCTCTGTTCACCAGGCTGGCAAATTATTTATGGTATTGAGGGATTCCAATCCTGTTACACATCATTATTGCTCTTGTGGGGGAATGTTAGCCTTTAGGGGAGTTATCGTACACTAAGTCTTCATTATCATTTGTAAGATATAGTTCCTTTAATTATATAAATTTATAGTATCTTGAAGCATTTATTGGACACTGCTACGTGAGTTAGAAAGCAGCAAACAAAAGTACTTTATCATGTCTTCAAATAACATCTTGCATCCAAAATATTGTGAAGAAACGGATTGAATCATAGTTTGTATTTGCTTAACAAAGCATTCAAGTGTGTAGGCTGTTATGGTTATTTGATATCCAGGTGCAGAATATTACTTGCAAGAGCCAAGTAAGACTAACAGTCTTTAGCGTATATTACCTTTGAATTAAGAAGTCATGATGAGTTCAGTCCTTGGTTTGGGCTTACTTAGCCTTGCTGGAAGTCTCTAAGGATATGGCAGAATTATCAAAACTGTTTCATAGCTGTCTAAGTAACTGTGCACTCATGGAAACAGAAATTTCATATGAAATCACATGTTCTTGTTCTAATCTGAAAAGTGACAAGAAGAGACAAACCTGTTAGTTTCTAAACTTTATTAACGTTTTTCATTACGATATATATACTAATGAACATGTAGATATTTGGCTGAGGCTTTATTTATGTTTGACTGATTGAGCTTGACCTTTTTATGCACTTTAGTCTATGTTAAGTACAAAATAAGGGAAGAATTCTCACTGAAATAAAACTTTTTTAGAAAGTAACAGCATATAAAATGTTAGTCAGCTCTAGAGCCTTAGCTAGTGATAACAAAAGCTAATGAACTGCAAAAGAAGGAGGATTTTGTCACCTTTTCTGCCGGCACAGTTTCTAACTCCATTATGTTTCCTGAAAACAGCTGTGGAAAGGCAAATTTATGTTCAACTTATGTGGCTACACCCTTTTGATCAAATTTATAGACCAAAATGGCACTTTTTCAGGTGTTATTTTCTATGTATGTAATTTATGAAAGTGTAAGCATTTGCCATTTTCTGTTGTCCTTTCTTTAATTCTGTTTAAGAATTTAGACAGGTTTTTAATGAACTGTGATATCGGTAATTCTGTGATATAGTCTTTGATGCTGTATTATAAATGAATAAATATGTTGGGAGAATGTTGAGATCTATTTCTGAGAATCCTGTCTTGGATTTGTTTTTGTTTTTCCAGCTTGAAGTGCAGTCCTGTTGCGTGTTCATTCCAAATGACAGCCTGCCTTCCCCAAGTACAATCGTGTCTGGTGACATTCCCGGAACTGTCCGAAGTTGGTATCATGGGCAGGCCGGTATGCCTGGTACACTAGTTCTTTGCTTGCCCCAGATAAAGATTATGAGTGCTGGACACAAATATATGGAACCGCTGCAAGAAATCCCCTTTGTTGTGCTAAGATCCATTCTTGAAGAAGGTACAGTATGAGAAATTTGGAAAGTTGTCCTGTTGTTATTTCAATGTATAATTCTGTTGTATGATCATTGTTTTATATTGCCAACATTTTTATATAAATCAGTCTTCTTACTAAAAGATTTCATATCCAAAATATGTGAGCTAAGTGCCACAGACACATTTGTATTCTTTAACCATGATCCATGAACCTGTACAACTATAGCAAAAATTTAAACTTTCTGGAACTTTCCATGTGCATTTAATTCATTACTCTAATCTTGAAACTATACATTTTTTTAGAGAGGTTTTGCTGTTTTTGTGTATTTGCATTAAAGTGAGCAGAGAAAATGGAGAACTTGTTAAAAGGTTTTCATAGGAGAATTTTGTACATAATATTTTTCTCTTTTTTTGCACACAAAGTTTACAAATGAAACTTACCAAAACATTATAAAACACAGATTATGAAAAATGAAGTAAGAAGTATTTTCAAGTGCTACATTTTCTCCTGAGTGTCTGCCAATTTTTGTGATTTTACAACTACATTTTCCTATATATTTTTTTTATTGATTTTCCCTTCCCTTTTTGTTCTATAACAACCCCAGTCTCTCCTCCTCCACATGCACAACAGCAGAAACAGATTTTAGTGAATTTTTAAACGATGAAACTCTCTGTAATGGTACTGGTAAGTGCTGTCAAATGCACAAAGTAAACAAGAATAGAGAAATAAATGTTTCCTCTAATTTCTTTCAGGTAAAATAACCTTATTTGTTATAGTAACAAGAAAACGTAAATATGTTTAAACAGAAATGTGATTTTTTTAAGTTGGTAGTGCCCTTTAAACCTTTTATGAAAGCAGACCGTACTTAAATTTTCTCAGACTCAGAAAAGAAGGAGCAATCCGAGAAAGAGAGATGAATCCCATTGGTTGGGATAAATCCTACTGTAAGGGATTTATTTGTGTGTGGCTTTGTGCTCTGGGAATAATGCCAAACAGAAGTTCTCACAATCTTGATATTTTTGATTCTCTAATGGAGCTGTTACTTTCTCCCATGCCAAAACTTCCCCTTAAACAGACTAATAAAAAAATATTTTCAAAGCTTTTAAGTCGCCTTCTTTATTTTCTCCATGCAGAGGTAAGTTCTTTTTATAGCCTTTTATGAGGGAGAGTCTAAATGACTATCTATATTTGAACAGGACTCCAGTGACAACATGTCATTCGTAAAACGTTACCTTCTCTGTGAAATCATATGCACGTAACCTTACTCTTCGTGAAAGCTATTTTGGAACTGTTCATTCTTTTGTAAAGAAGATCCAAGCAAATGTCCAATTTCTTACAAGACTATATAGTTCTTCTTCGAGTGATTGCTCATATCCATTCCAGTTAGGTGTACGCGCCGCGCGTGCACATTCGTCGGAAAACTTTTACCCTAGCAACTCAGTGGGCCGGCAGGTCGCCCCCTAGAGTGGCGCCACCATGGCGCTTGATATATACTCCTGCCGGCCCACCCGCTCCTCAGTTCCTTCTTACCGCCCGTGTTGGTCGTTGGAACAGTGGAGCGCGGCTTAGCTGACCTCCACTTCCCTAGCTACTCGTATTTCTCGTATATAGTTATGCAGTTATAACCTTTTTATATATATATTTGTATAGTTATACGTGTTTCTTTGCTAACATGATTAGTTTAGTTAGCGGGGTTCAGGAAGTAGCCCCTTCCATGAGCCCAGTGCCGGAGCCCATGCATGGCTCACCGGATTTTAAAATGGGCCCGGCCTGCCAGAAGCCGCGGCCGAAGGGAGACCTACATGACTCCTGTTTGAAGTGCCTCAGGGAATCACACTTGACAGCTAAGTGCCCCATTTGCAAGGCTTTTAAGCCGAGAACAAAAAGGCGCGGGACTTTCACTTACCCCTCCACCTTGGGCGCCGAGCGATGTTCAAGCGGCGGGCAGAAGCGCCTCCTCGGCACCGGACCCCGCCGGTACTACCAAGGCCTTTCGGCACCGGCTGTCGCCGGCACCGATGTCGACTCGGCACCGCTCCCTTCTTCCGAGATCGAGAAAGCCTACGATTCCTGCTGGTGCCTGGCGGCTCCCCGGCACGCGCCGTGGTTGAGCCCCCTGCTCCCGCTGCTTCCGTGCCACCTGCATCGCAGCCAGAGAGCTCGCCTAAGTTGCATTACCCGGCACCGACACCTGCAGAGGCACCGATGACATCGGCACCGTCGATTCCAGTCCCCCAGGGCCACTGAATCCGGTGCCTGGCAGCTCCCCGGCTCGCGCCGTGGTAGAGCTTACTGCTCCTGCTGCTTCTGTGCCAACTGCACCGCAGCTAGAGAGCTCGTCTAAGATGGTTCGCCCGGCACCGACGACGTCGGCACCGTCGATCCCGGTCCCACGAGGGCCGTAAAATCCGGTGCCTGACGGCTCCCCGGCACGCGCCGTGGTTGAGCTACTGCTCCTGCTGCTTCCGTGCCAGCGGCACCGCAGCCAGAGAGCTCGTCTAAGTCGGATCGCCCGGCGCCGACACCTGCTACGGCACCGATGACGTCGACACCGTCGATCCCGGTCCCACAAGGGCCGTAGAATCCGGTGCCTGACGGCTCCCCGGCACGCACCGTGGTTGAGCTACTACTCCTGCTGCTTCCGTGCCAGCGGCACCGCAGCCAGAGGGCTCGTATAAGTCGGATCACCCGGCACCGACACCTGCTGCGGCACCGATGACGTCGACACCATCGATCCCGGTCCCACAAGGGCCGTAGAATCCGGTGCCTGACGGCTCCCCGGCACGCGCCGTGGTTGAGCTACTGCTCCTGCTGCTTCCGTGCCAACAGCACCGCAGCCAGAGAGCTCGTCTAAGTCGGATCGCCCGGCACCGACACCTGCTGCGGCACCGATGACGTCGGCACCTTCGATCCCGGTCCCGCAAGGGCCGTAGAATCCGGTGCCTGACGGCTCCCCGGCACGCGCCGTGGTTGAGCTACTGCTCCGGCTGCTTCCGTGCCAACGGCACCGCAGCCAGAGGGCTAGTCTAAGTCGGATTGCCCGGCACCGACGCCTCTGAGGCACCGACAACGTCGGCACCGTCGATTCCAGTCCCACAAGGGCTATCGAATCCGGTGCCCGACGGCTCCCCGGCACGCGCCGTGGTTGAGCATATTACTCCCGCTGCTTCCGTGCTGACGGCACCGCAGCCAGACAGCTTATCTAACTCGGATCGCCCGGCACCGACACCTACCGAAGCTCTGATGACCTCGGTACCATGGATCCCGGTCCCACGAGGGCCGTCGAATCCGGTGCCTGACAGCTCCCCAGTATGCACTGTGGTTGAGCCTGCTGTTCCCTTCACGCCGGAGACGTTACCAACGGCGAGGGCTCTCAGTGCCATGACAGAGTCAATGCTGCCTGACCCCGGCACCGCCGGTGCGGGTAATACAGTCTCTTCAGGTGACTGTCCTCTGTCAGCACAGCAGAGCGGCACCGTTCATGATCACGGTCCCGCAGACACTCCAAGTCCTGTCGGCACGCCGGACACCACTGGCAGTCCCAGTGCTGTTTTCCTCGGTACTGGTCGCACTCGCTGCACCGGTCGGTATCCCGTTCGCCGACCCGCTATCGGCACCGTTCCGACTCCTGGCACCGGGGCAGGTACCTTGACTCCTGTAGCCTTTCTCCGAGCCTCGAGATCTCGGTCGACCTCCCGACACCGTTCTGGTTGCGGGTCTGGATCTCGTTCCAGGTACCGATACGCCTCCCGATGCCGGTCCCCGGTGCCGAGTTGGGCAAGGTCCGAATGAGTCAGAGACTCTGCCTGTGCCTTCTTTTAGTACCTCCATGGCCGTCCGGACACGCATCCGTGTCATCCCATATGCGCAGATTTTATGCTCAGGACCACGATCCTGATATGATGGCTAGCGGGCGCCAGCCCCGAAGCAGAAAGAGGCTTGGCGAATGAACCTGCTTGGCCGCCAGGTGTACTCTGCAGGGGCCCTGCAGCTCTGGGTAGCAAAGCAACAAGCCTTGCTTAGCTGCGATAATTATAGCACCTGGGTGAAGGAATTTCTCCCTCAAAACTCCCACCTGGAGTTCGCTGCCGTCTTGGAGGACGGGGGAAAGAAGGTTCCCAGAGCGTCCCTCCAGGCCTCGTTGGACGCAGCAGACTCTGCGGCCAGCACTCTGGCCTTGGGTGTCGCCATGAGGTGCATTTCATGGCTTCAGGTTTTAAACCTCCGGCCGGAGCTGCAGTATGCCATTCAGGATTTACCCTTTGTTGGTAAAGGCATCTTCGCGGCAGAGACAGCCCCAGACTGCGAAGTCTGATGGACAATAGGGTCCTAATGCGTCTCAGCATGTATACGCCAGCGACCAAACGCAGGCCTTTCTGGCCCCAGCCGCCATACTCTGTGCCTAGCCAGAGGCAGAACTCTGGCAAACGGCAAGGCCAAGGTGGTCACAGACGAACGTCAGGACCCCTAAAGAGCCAAAGTCAAGGTCCCTCGCAATTACCACTGGGACCAAAGACGGACCTTCCAAGGTTCGCCTGAGGGCGGTGTACCAGTCGCAGGACGGGATCCCGATCCCGCTTTCTCCTGGCATGGCCCCAGTTACTTTCAGATCGCTGGGTCCTGCGCACGATGGAGCATAGGTACCACCTTTAATTTGCTCCAGCCCTGTCCCCCTTCAGCGGACGAAAGGGGTAAGGGGTTTTACTCCTGTTATGCCCTAGTCCCCCACTCGAACACAGGTCTCAGACCTTCCTGGTCCTGCACGGACTCAACCAGTTTAGGATAAGGTTGAAGTTCTGCATGGTATCCCTGGGAACCATTATTCCATCCTTGCCTCCTGGGGGCTACTATGCCGCCCTGGATATGAAGGACGCGTACTTTCGCAATGCCATCTTCCCTCCGCACGGGAGATGCCTCCGCTTTATAGCCAACGGTCAATACTCCCGGTTTACGGCCATTTTCGCCGCCTACCGTCGCTGATGTCGGATATGCGTTTTTCCGTATGGGGACGATTCGCTTATCCGAGGAGACTCTGAGACACAAACCACTCAGCGCGTGGGCATCGTCACGGTCTTATTCACCGGTCAAGGCCTGCTGTTTACTATAGAGCAATCCACTCTGGTTCCCACGCGGAGGTTGGGCTTCCTAGGGGCTATCCTGGTCTCCTACCTAGCCGGAGCTTGCTTATCACAACTGCGATTTTAGGCGATGGCAACAATCATCTGAGGTCTGAAGGCTTTCCCAACGACCTCAGCTCGTTCTTGTCTCAGTCTCCTGGGTCCATGGTTGCCCGCAAGTTTGTAACCAAACACACCAAGCTCCGCCTCCGTCCTCTCCAAGTCCGGGCCACCTCGGCGTACCGCTTGGACAGGGAGCCAATGGTCATGGTAGTCACCGTTCCCTCGAACGCCTTAGGCTCCCTAGAGTGGTGGCTAACTCCCTCCTTGGTGTGGACAGGGATGCGGTTTCATCCGCCCCAGCCCTCACTGCCCCTGACGGCGGACGCCTCATCTCTCTGCTCGAGTGCTCATGGTCACCTCCGAGCTTAAGGCCTTTGGTCTTCTAGGGAGCTGGCATTCCTCATCAATGCCCCAAAAATGAGAGTAGTCCGCCTGGCATGCCAGGGGTTCCAGCGGCAGCTGCGAGGCCGTTGTATCTCGGTGTTTACAGCCAACTCAATGGCCAGGTGCTTCATAAGTATTCAGGGGGGACATAGTCCCCCCCCCCTTTTTTTGTCAGAAGGCCATCCATTCCCGGGTCTTTTGCATGGCCCACTCGATGGAGCTGGCGACGTCCTTTCTCCCAGGCGTTCGGAACGTCTTAACTCTTTGACTCAGCAGGTCTTTCCTGTCTTACGAGTGATCACTCTGCCCCATGTGAGGCGTCCCGCTTTCCGGAAGTGGAGATGTTTCCTCACACAGACCTGTTCGCTCACCGCGAGAGCAGGAAATGCCAGGTGTTCTGCTCCTTCCAAGGTCTCTCCTCGGAATCGATCTTGGACGCATTCCTGATGCCGTGGAAAGGCCAACTGCATTATGCCTTCCCACTGTTCCCACTGGTTCATTAGGTCCTGCTCAAACTCCGCAGGGGCAGAGCGCGCATCATCATGATCACTCCAGAATGGTCCAGGCAGCACTGACATACCACGTTGCTCGGCCTGTCAGCCCAGACCTCATCACTCAGGGCAACGACAGGCTTCGTCACTCGGACCTGCAGCCTCTTCGCCTCACGGTGGCTGCTGCGTACCTGAGTCGGGGTGACAGGCAGCCTTCCACCTGGTCAACGTACCGGGCCAGGTGGAAGCGTTTCTTTTACAGCTGCAATTCGCTCGATCTTGCTCCTGCTGAGGTCTCGATCCCCTCTATTTGGCCTGCCTCTGGCCTTCAGCAGCAGGACCTGGCGGTATCAGCGCTGAGGATACACTCAGCAGCCATCTCTACCTTCCAGCAGGCTAAGATGGACGTTCAGTGTTCTCACGCTCTATGGGTTCGAGGTCCCTCAAGGGCTTGGAGCGCTTGCACCCTCGGGTGCGCTGCCCAGCCCCGACCTGGGACCTCAACCTAGTCTTGGCCAGACGGGTCTCTGAGATCAGAGCTCTTACGGGGGTTCCGCCGTACACTAGGTTTCACAAAGACAAGGTGCAGTTATGACCGCACCCGGCTTTCCTCCCTAAGGTGGTTTTGGCCTTTCATGTTACCCACAGCTCAACGCAATGGGCACAACCGTTGCACTCCTTGGACATCTGTGGAGTGCTCGCATTATATTGTGCTGACAGAACCATTTCCTAAGGTGCCCCAGCTCTGTCCCGGTAGCGGGCTTGCTTGTTTTCCTCTCAGAGGATCTCATCTGGGGTGATGGCGGACATCCCCACTTGTTGTGATTTGGCTCATATTTCCCCAAGCCACATCACCGTGCATTCTACCAGGGCTCAGGCTTCATCTGCCGCCTTGCTGGCTCGTATTTCTAACCACGAGATCTGTCGCGAAGCTCCATTGGTCCTCGGTCCATACCTTTGCTTCGCAGTATGCCCTGGTTCAGCAGTCAAGAGAGGCTGTAGCCTCTGGCTCAGCAGTTTTATTCTGCCACATTTCACTCCGACCCCACCGCCTTTGTAAGGCTTGGGATTCACCTAACTGGAATGGATATGAGCAATCACTCGAAGAAGAAAAGACGGTTACTCACCTTTGTAACTGTTGTTCTTCGAGATGTGTTGCTCATATCCATTCCACACCCACCCTCCTTCCCCACTGTCGGAGTAGCCGGCAAGAAGGAACTGAGGAGCGGGTGGGCCGGCAGGAGTATATATCAAGCGCCATGGTGGCGCCACTCTAGGGGGCGACCTGCCGGCCCACTGAGTTGCTAGGGTAAAAGTTTTCCGACGAATGTGCACGCGCGGCGCGTACACCTAACTGGAATGGATATGAGCAACACATCTCGAAGAACAACAGTTACAAAGGTGAGTAACCGTCTTTTATTCTGACTGCTATCTGCTCATTCACATGTTTTTCTTACTTCTTTAAAAGAAAAAACAGCACAATCATCCTGTCATCTAGGAATATTGCAACTTTGTCAGGAAGGCTTATTGACCTCCAAATGTCAATATACAACAAAAATAACTCCTACACTCAAATCTTTGTTTCCAGAGCTCTGACAAGAGGATTCCTCTGAGATAACTGTAAGCTGTAGGAATACTTTTGGTAATCACATTCAAAAGAGCATATTAAGCATGGCACCATAATTCAGAATTACTGTAACTTGGATAATATTACCAAGTAGCATGTGAAAAGGAGATGGATTTACGCAGGCCATGTGTGTAATCATAGGTTCATCTTTGAGTGCTGGTCCCTGTGTGTATTCCACATGTGGACATGCATGTACCTAAGACGGGAAAATCTTTCAAGTAGTGTTCATTGGTCCGTGCCTGCACCTTCCTCATGCTCCGCACTGAGTTTCATAAGGGGAGGTATGGACAGACCACCTCTCCAGTTCCTTCTGACCACTTCGTGGTTTGAGTTTGAATTCTGTGTCCAAAGTTATCTTCACACTGCCTTTCTTATCTGTAAATATAACTGTATATAGTTCTTAGTGTTTTAAGTAGTCTCTTTATAGTTAGTGTAGATTTGTTCTTCCCTGCCCCGGGGACCCTCTGCATTTCTGCACTAGGGAGAAGGTCTATGCCCAGAGTTCTAGGGTTTAAGAACTGTGTCTCCTGTCCTTGCTCCTTCTCAGTCAGCAATGACCACCAACATAGCCTTTATTGACATAGGGAGGCTCATATCTTCTTCAAGTACAGAATCTGCTGCTCCTTCCCTTCCCAGACATGTGAGGGATGAGAGCTTCAAGTGAGGAAGTACCTCTTGGAGAAAGCCATAAGTCTCCAGTTGGATTCCAGACCAGGGAGATCCCCACTGAGCATCAGATTGAGCCTCTGAGTATGAGCTCTGGAGCAGGCCATAGCTAATAAAGCCAAAGTCCTGTTGTCTCAGTGTTCTCATGAGAGTAAGGAACACTCTCGCAGACACAGGAACAGGTACCCTTCCAGATCTTCTCCCAAGATAAAAGATCGCTCTCCATATCCTTCCAAATTGTGAGAGTCCTCACACTCGGGTCCTAAAGACTTAGGCCCACGTTAGCATTCCAGCCACAAGAGTAAAGCACACAGAAGCAAGGATCCAACAGTACCAACTCTGGTACCAGCCAGTAAGCTGAAGAATTGGCATTTGCCAGCACTGACTGAGGGCTCCAGGCAGGACTCTTCTTTGACGGCACCCATCATCCCATAAGGACCCACTCACCATTAAGCCTGTGATATACCAGATCCAACTATACCGACTACCATGACCCCTCACATTGTGGGACAGACTGAGACTTATACCTCCTCCTGCCCTCCTGTACTCATAATCTCATTTGCTTTTGGGTCATTCTGCCTGAGGGACATTTCCACACCAGAAGAAGAATCCACCTTGAGAAGAAAGAGCTGCTACTCTGCTCTGTCCATGATCTGAAGTCTCCATCCACTGGCACCAACGGTACCACTGATAAAACCAAATCCGACCTGCTCATGGGGTGAAACCAAAATCTGAGCTGAATCATCTAGACAGGGTTTCTAGACTGCCTTGAATCCATCCTCTGACCAGACAAGACCAACTTCTCAGGAACTGCTGGTACCCAGTGCATAGGGATCTCCCCAACCAGCCTCTTGAACCATCATGTTGGCCCTCTTGGGTTCCTTGAGATCCCTATGCAGAGCACCCTGGATCTGTGCAAGAGTCTGATTGGCCCTCTTCCCCTAGGCAACAACAACCAACTCTGCCAGAGTATATGGAGAAGGAGGACATCAAGCCAGATCCACCGGTACCGGCAGTACCGACAGGAGTATAAACCTCCTCACCTGATGAGCTAGTCACCCCATCTTTGCCATTCCTGCATGATGACCACAAGCAGTACCAAGAACTACTGCAGAGGATGGCAGCTGAACTTCAGATTCCACTTAAGGACATTCATGTGGCAGTATATGCTCTTTGATATACTACAGCCCACTGGACCCAATTGGGTAGCTCTCCCAGTGAATGAGGACCATGGAACCATCCAGGGTGAGAATCGTGGCACCATCCAGGGTGGTATGCAACACAGCTGCAAGAAGCACCCATACGACCAAATAAACTGAGAAGGTGATATTTTGTCCCTGCAAAAGGGGCAGAATTTTTGTTCATCCATGGAAAGATCCAGGCAACAACACCCCAAGACCACCTCTGCAGACAAGGGCACTAAATATCTTGACTTTCTGGGGAGGCAAGTGTTTACATCCACTAGCCTTCTGTTTAGAATCACTAACTACCAGAACCTGTTGGCAAAGCCTGCTTCTGTGAATTACTGCAAGTTTTTGGAGTTTAAGAATAAACTTCCTCAGGACAGGGCCCAGTTCCAAGACCTTGTTGATGAGGGTAGATGCATGGCCAAAACTTCACTCCAAGCCACAGTCTATGTGGACAGTACTACATCTAGTGCTATAGCAATGGAAATAGTGATGTGGCATAAATTGTGGCTCCACTCTTTGGGGTTCCCTTGATTAAACTAATGTATTTAACAAAAATAAAGATCAGTCTTTGCACTTGTTAAGACTCCAGGACAACCCTCTGCTCCCTGGGTACTTATCCCCTGGCCCAAAGAGGAAACATCATAAACAGGTATATAAACCAAGGCCTCGTCCACATCCTTTTTGCCACCAATAACTATACAAACCGCCATGCAAGTGCAGAAGGTGGAAACTTTAGACATTTTATTTGTTGGTTTTGAGGCACATAAATGAAATAAGACTGCCTTCCAGTAGCTCTAGGTACCTTTAATGTTATGTGTATATGCAATTATAGCCAATAATAGCAGACAGTTACTGCTGAGCTTTTTTTTGGCCAGGACAGGAAGGAGGATTCCAAAGTCAAGGCATCCATATAATGAACTGTCACCTTCTCAGCTGTGTGCATACTCAAAAGGAGGCTTCAAACCAGAAGCAGCCACAGAATAATGCCTTTTATTTTCGGTGACTGGAGGACACACTTGTGGAGGCCCAGTCTGTTATATTGAACCATAATCCAAGCATATATAGGCAATCCCTGTAGTGGGGCCACCTGTGGTAGTTGGTCTCTGTGGATAGACTAAACCCAGCTCCCCAAGACAAGCAAATGAGCCCAGTCCAGCTAATTAAAGAGGACCGGGCTACACCTGGGCCTATAAAGGGCTGCTAGTAGGCAGCTGGAGGAAGGAAGAACTGAGACAGGCTGAGCCCTTGGGAGGGAAAGCCACACTGGAGTGGCGCTAGCTCCTATGGAACAAGGATTCAGGAAGGGAGCAGAGCTGACTGAGGCTGGGAGGTTGCCAGGAGCTGGAGTGCCAGAGACCCCAGGGTGGGGTGGCCATGAAGCCTGTCACCAAGGATTGAGTTAAGACTGTGTTCTGTTTGTTTGTTAACCTCTATTATGAAAATAAACCTCCTTGACTAAGACTGGGTATGGCAGCACGTGCTTTGGAACTAGGGAGTGATGGCTTTGATGACACTCAGGATGTAACAAAAGCATAGGTTTGTACACTGAATAGATCATCAACTGACTCCGGAAGTACTGGAAGATTAGGACCTTAAGTACATTTGTATGAGTGAGCTGTAAGTAAATATGTTGGCTGTAAGATCTTACTGTCTAACAGGTACAAGTGTTTAGATGCATAGTTCCAAATATAGCAATAATTCAGTTAATGCTTATGGTAAAACTATAGTACATTAGTCACTCTTAATAACTTGCTAATTTTGCCTTAGATAAACAAATATATTCACCTCAGCATTTGTTTAGTTGTGACCCTAAGAGCATCCCAGTACCAGATGGCAAGGGGTTCATTAGTATCATGTAATGAGTTTAAGCTTGCATGATCAGTTCAGTGTAACCTAACTCACTATGCTTATAATCTGTATCTAAAAAAGTGTCATGTAATATGTCATTGGAAAACTATAGTAAAAGCTAAAAGAGAGAGAGTTTGGGTGCAGGAGCAAGCTCGGGGCTGGGGTGCAGGAGGGGCTGTGGGACATGGGCTCTGGGAGGGAGGTAGGGGGCTTGGGGCAGGGTGTTTGGGTGTGGAAGGGGCTTTGAGGTGCCGGATCAGGGCGACACTCAGCTCGGATGGCTCCCCGCAAATGGTGACATGTCCGGAGAGGCACAGCCAAGCAGCTCTGCATGCTGCCTCTGCCTGCAGGTGACATCTCCACAGCTTCCATTGGCTGTGGTCCCCTGCCACTGGGATCTGCACTTGGGACAGGATGAAGGCAGTGCACAGAGCTCCGGTGGCTGTTCCTCCATTTAGGAGCATTGACTGCAGCCAGTAGGAGCTACAGGGGCAGCGCCTGCAGGTGGAGGCAGGAGACAGAGGTAAAGATACTTAGTTGAGACAACTTGTAAGTTTTTAATGCTGTCTACTGCCTGTGACATTTAAATATTGCAGGTCACTCATTTTTTACTAAGTACCATTTTCTGTAAACTAAATTAATAATTATAATACTTAGCTGAAATATTACAGATAATCATTTTAGAAAATTAGAACTGAACTGCCATTTTACTAACAGTCTTATTGTTGCATCAGAATGCTAGTGAGGGTTGCATTTAAATAACCCCTGTCACGTACAGAATTCTGGCTCTTGCTAGTATAGAATTTGATTCTATAAGGTGCTGAGAACCCTGGCCCAGTCCAGCAAAGTGCTTAGAAGTATGTGCTTAATTTTGTAGTCAATGAAACTACTCGCTTAAAGTTAAATGTGCTGAAGAGCTTTGCTGGATTGGACATGAGTGTGCAGCATCTTGCATGTCTCAGCATAGGATTTTAAGAACCACAGACAATGATTGCTCAAATTAAAGAACCTTTAAAATGTGTCTTCTGTATTTGCACTGTAGATCAGAACTTACTGAGTCTCTTTATATTGCTATCTCTACCTCTGTCCTTTCCATCATAAAGTCTTGTCATCCCAGCTGCAATAAACAATTCTTACGTAAAACTAAAAATAATCTGTGCACATGGTTGATAAATTGGATCATTCTGTGGCCAAACTCTTTACCATTCCAAACACAGCAATTTAGCGTTCTCAGAACTGTCGCAACTGAAAGTGCATCAAAACCTGAAAATCTGGATAAAAGCAGAAATGCCTGGCTATATGGCCTTAAAACACTTAACTCCCTATGATTTAATCTTGGAAGAGAATACAGTATGTCTATTTAATATTTGATGTGACTGGAATTAAATATAGCATACCATGGAACAACTATTCAAAGTCTCTAATTTTAAACAACTTGTTTGTTGTTTAATATCTTTTACTCCTTGACAAGGGAAAAGCCTCAGTATTTATAAAGTGCTTTCCTGGATTGTTGCTTCTGAAGGATTCTATCTCTCTACTGTAACTTTGTATGAATAATAATAAACATAAATGCTACTTTTCAACACTGGAAAGCCTTTATTCAAAAACAAATGTGGTGGAGTGAAGAAGTACAAATGATAAAAAATAAAGTTTAAACTCTGGCAAAGGAGTAGGAGCAAATGAAACCTGAAGGAGTAGAAGGATGTGAAGAAAATGTCCAGGAATAGTTGTAAAAGCAGAAATCTTCAAGCAACTTTACACAAGACTTAGAACAAAGGAAGGGGGAAAAGAAGTGTATAGGCTAGCAAAATCATGGGTCAAAATTACCAGAGATATAAAGGAAGTGAGGTTCATCAACAACGAAATTGGTGTGGTGTTGACTGGTGATATCGTGTAAAGGACCGATGGAAAAGGTACCCAAGAGAACAATGCAATTTCAAAATGATGAACTTTGGTGTAGTGGAGCCTCTCATACCTGATGAAGTGGCAAACACTGTAAAAGCGATGAAAAATAATGAGGCCTTAGGCCCAGATAGATCCTTATTGTGACATTGAAAAAGCTTGGAATAGAAGGCATCCATTTGCCGACATTTCTGTTCAATTTAATCATGAGATGGGAAAGGATACCAAATGAGTGGAGGAAAAGTATCTTGGTGCTGATATTCAAGGGAAAAAGTGACAATGGAAACTGCAAAAATTATAAAAGTATTAAGCTGATTAATCATACGATGAAACTGTGTGAGAGAATCATCGATAAAAGATTAAGTGAAGTGAATATTAGCACAAATCAGTATGTTTTCATGCCAGGAAGGTTGATAATTTTTGCACTTAGGGAGCTAGTGGAAAAATATATAGAGAAAAGGAAAAATATTCACATGGCATTCTGGATCTCAAAAAGGACTTTGGTTGAGTCCCAAGAGAATTCATCTGGTGGTGTATGAGGGAGAAAATGGTACCAGAACTTTCTGTGTCGCTTGTTCAAGCCTGTATGTAGGTACAACATCAACAGTCAGAACTTATGGTGATGAAACAGATGTACTATCGGTAAAGGTGGGAGTTCATCAGGAATCAGCACTAAGCCATTTCTTGTTTATTCTCATCCTGGATACCCTCAAGAGGAACATACAGAAGTAAGCATGCTATTTGCAGATAATATCATTCTATGCAGTGAGGGAAAAGAGTGAGTCTTAAAAGAGAATCTTGATAAATGGAGAGATGTGGTATATGATATATAATTTCAGTAATGTGCACACTGAAGAATTATCTTTGAAACTAGGTGAACAAACAATACCAAAAATGCAAAGTTTCAATATCTGGGTTCCAAAATCTGGAGAAATAGAGGATAAAATTAGATGTAGGATAATAAATACCTGGCTCTGATGGAGAAAGAGAAGTGGAAAGTACCAGTAAGAATAAAAAGAAAAGTCTATAAAACGGTGTCCATCCAGTTTTAATGGGTGGCTCTGGGTGTTGGGCAACAAAGAAAGAACATGTGCGAGTGATCTCTTCCACGGAAATGTAAATGGTGAGATGGATGAGTGGTGTAAACAAGAAAAGATTGCATGAGGAATGTGTATATTAGAGACATGCTCAAAATAAAACCCATACATGAAAGAGTAAGAGAGTACAGGCTCAGATATTTGTTCGTGTAAAGTGAAGTCCTGACAACTACATGGGTAAGAGAATCCAACAGATCAGGATTGAAGGCCAACCCAAGAAGTAATGGTGAGATGTCCTAAAGGAAGACATGTTAGTATGTGGTATAATAGAGGATATGGCATTGAACATAGCAATTTCGAGGGAGAGGACTCAGAGCAGACCCCATTTGATGAGATTAATGCAAGGAAGAAGACTTTCTATCTGAGAACTGAGTGCACTTAAAATCATTAATAACTCATAAGTCCTCATAGCACCTCTGTAAGGGTAAGTATTATCCCTTTCTTACAGAGGAGGAAACAGGAAGAATGTTTGAGAGACTTGTTGAAAATAACATAGAATGACTTTGGTAAAACTTGGAATAGAAACCAGATCATCTGAATTCCAGTGCTGTAATCACAAGATTATTCTTCCTTTCCACTTACTTTTAATAAAAAAATAATTACACATCTGCTACAGGTTACAGGTAACTGCCATTACTGCAACAAGATCCTTTAGAAAAGGGAAACTAACAAATGCGAGGGCAAATGTATAACAAAAAAAATTAGTATTTTTACAATTTGATCAATATTTTACACAATGAGTAGGGGTAGATAAAAGGCATAGTTAGCTCTGTTGCTCGCCAAAGAAACCAAAACTAGAACATCAGCAGCATGTTACAATGAACAGATAAACTCTAGAGGAGACCCTTTTTTATGATGTTTAGTGAAAACAGCTTTTATCACACACACGAGAGAATTCTTGTCAGGGAGCCCGCATGTAACAGATCAATGGTTAATATTAAGGAGGGTACCCTGATGCCAAGGAGAAATTCTTTCCCTATCCTGAAAGCGGCATTTATAAACACAAGAAGTTGTTAAACCAGTTGAGTATAACTGTTACCATCTTTTGCATTAATTTTCAAGTCCACTAATAGTTCAAGTAACTGAGTTATAAATCATCTGTAAGAAGAAAAAGTAAGGATTTGTCAGACCTCAAGTTTGTGAGTAAAAGGGATTTTTAGCAACATTCTTGCCATGTTGAGGAGCTGCAATGTCTGTCTCATATTCTGGCTCAAAAAAGATCTAGGGTGAAATACTGACCTCGTTGAAGGGCTATGACTCATATGAAGGGTCGGTTGGAAGGTTGTAGAGATTTCTTCTGCTCCTACTATTGTAAACAGTGGTACCTGGCTTCCCTTCAGATGTACTAGTAAGTGGATTTTGAAACAAATGTCTTTTGAATTACATTTCTTTTGAAGGGTAAACACTTTAAATAGTTTCTGAAGCTTTGTACGTTCACCCAACAATGAATATTGGCCACCAAAGTGTTTTGTTTTTTTTAAAAAAAAGGCAAAATTAAAGCACTAAAAACAACTGCAGAAAAAAATTCTCTAACACTTGGACAGTTTAAAGTAGATATCGTATGTGTGGTGGAATAATGTTATAGATACTGTTTTTGGGTGATCTCTGACTAGTCACTGAAAAATATTCAATATTGAATTATTATAGTGATCACTGAGAAAAGAAAAATCATGTATTTTAATTAATAAATAAGCCATTAGAATCTACTTCAAGTTTTTGAACAGTTTTCCTTCCTAAACAATCAATATTTTGTATTTCTTGGATGAATTAAATTTTTGGAGAATTTTAAATACGTATTCGGCAATCTTTCCAAAATATTTTAAGGCAAGTCTAGCTGAATTTTATTTTGTACATAATTTGGAACCTTTCTTCAGTTTGTAAATAACTTCAGAATAAGTTCAAAGTTTTCAGTTCTTGTATGTTCTCATGCAATGCTTTATGGCTATACTAGTGACTATACAGAGGTGACACCAGCAATAAGTAATTTAATCACCAATTAAACCCTTGCCAAAGTAGTATGGAGAAGACTTCTGGCTTCAACTTTATTCTAACTTCATATATTTTTGTAAAGTATAATTTAAATAGTTAACCATCAGTTAACTCAACACTTTATTTCTGGTGTCACTTAGCTGTATTGTTTGAAGCCCTACTTGAACCTCAGGACTGCAGATTATTCCCAAGCAGCAAATCCCCAATGCAACTCTTCATTAATTAGAGAGTTGGACACACCAGTTAAGGTGCTTTATAACTGTGCACTGGAAAGGCCCAGTCCCATGTATTTAATTGCCATTACTTGCTATCATATGCTCACTTTCCCAAGCCTCACTTTGGGACATGAGACTAAGTTTTGTATCTTCTTACCTTGTCTTTATTTGTCACCTGCTCAAAGTTGTGACAAATAGTCTCATCACCAGCCCAGCCCTCTGGATTTGTTGTAGGAAAGAGAATTTCACCTCATGTATCTCCTGAAAACTTAATAAGCCCTATTCAAATATAAGGATGTCACAGAGCTGGTTGAGCTTTCACTTGTTGGACACTCACCAGGCTGCTTTGCTTAGATCCCAGCACTGGATGTATGTTCTTCTGAACTCCCGTGTGTCACAGTATCTTTCCCCAATCTGAAACTTAGAGTCCAAAAGTTGGGGTACTAGCATGAATTCCTCTAAACTTAATTACCTGCTTAGATCTGATAAGCTGCCACCAATCAGGAATTCCAGTGCCTGATACACTCTGGTCCCCCCAAAACCTTCCCAGAGAACCCCCAAGACCCAGACCCCCTGGATCTTAACACAAGGAAAGTAAACTCTTTCCCTCACCCGTGCCTCTCCGAGAATTTCCCTCCCTGGGTTACCCTGGAAGATTACCGTGATTCAAACTCCTTGAATCTTAAAACAGGGAGGAATGTCCCTTCCCCCCCCTTTCTCCCTCACCCAGAGGCAACATAGATTCAAGCTCCGTGAATCTAAAACAGGGATTCCCCCTTCCTCCTTCCTTCCCCTTCCCTGTTAAGTACAGATTCAATTCCCTTGAGCCTTAACAAGGGGAAAAAATCGAACAGGTCTTAAAAGCAAAACTTTTAATAAAAAAAAAGAATAAAGAAAATCACTGTAAATTCAAGATGGAATATTACAGGGTCTGTCAGCTTCTAGAAACTGGAGAAAAAGCCTCCTCCAGCAGAAATACAATTTAAAATACTTCCAGCCAAATACACATTAGACCTCTACCAGCCAGATGCACATTTGCAAATAAAGAAAACCAATTAAAAAGACTAAACTGCCTTTCTACTTGCACTTACCGCTTGAATAGAAAATTAGAGCCTGTAGTATGTCCAGTCACTCTCAGATCCCAGAGAGAACAAAGCCAAACCCAAAAAACACAAACAAAGGCTTCCCTCCACCGAGATTTGAAAGTATCTTGTGTCCTGATTGTTCCCCTGGTCAGGTGTTTGGTTCCCTGTTTGTTAACCCTTTACAGGTAAAAGAGACATTAACCCTTAACTATCTGTTTATGACACCATGAGCTCCAGGTACTGTCTCTTTTTTTGGCCTCTAGGCTCACTCTAGGCATGGACTCTCTATCTAGGATCCCATGGTCCAGCTTTCCTAGTCCCCAAGACCAATGCCAAACTCCCTGAGACTCCCCAATAGCATACACGCACCATCTCCAGAACTCCACCTGTCAGGGTCCTCTGGTTTGTAGTTTAATCCATGCAAAGTAGGCCACTGGTCTGGTATTGAATCCAGCAGTCCTGCTTTTCTAGGATTTCATCCCCATTCAGTACTCAGACAAAACTGAATGTGGTTTTGTCCAGCATTGAATGGAGGTTGCCATTTTGAGAAGCATACTGCTCTGTCCCCAACAGCATGACCTTGCATGCAACGTGATGCCAGTGGGGGCTGCCTGATAACCTTTTCAAAATTGCACTCGGATTTGTCAGGAAATTGCACATGTGAATCCAAGTTCACCCTGGCAGGAGAGGGGTTATGCTGGCAAGAGCAAGCGCATACTGTTTCTGAATGTCCAGTATTCTGGGAATATGTGAGTGGCCACCCTAATGCAAAATAAGAAACACTTGTACACCATTCCCTGCCTGAGTTTTTCTCACCACTCGTGAGTGTTCTTTGGGGTTTGGTCAGTGTCCTTTAGGGTCCAAGGTCTCCTTTCCTGGATCTCAGTCCTTCAACTCACAATCTTCAATTTGTAAAATGTAATGCTCCATCATGACTCTTACTCACAGTAGTAGTTGTATGAAAAATTTCATCAACTGTAGGGTGTCTGTGTGTGTGACTAAAGTCTGATTTTGCTACCTATAAACTGAAGTCACTGGCTCTGCTTGCAGAGCTGGATATTTTTCAAAGCGAGTAAGGTGACTGGTCTCTTAATTAAGGAAACTTCTTTGATACAAGGCAATACAAGACATTTACAGCAGACATATGCTCACTTAGTTTTAATATATTCACATTGATTTTTAAAAACACAATGCTGAAAAATCAAGTAAATCAACAAGATACTGTCCTTTAACATTGTTCTGCTAGATTTATTTGCAGTGTGAAATAAAAATTCAAATCAGATTTCTGTTTTTTATCTCCTGGCACCGTATCAAAGGATATTTTATTAGGATTTGAGACCTGGTCCAAGTGCCCATTGAAGACATCCATTAACTTCTGTGTGTTTTGGATCAGGCCCATTCATTCTGAATTTCATTTAGCATTTACTATTTGAATAATGTTGAGAAAAATCATCACTTAACATTTAGAGGCATGTAGTTATAAAACTTTTTTTTCTCTTTAATCACCAGGTGATGCCTTCCCCTGGACAATCAGTCTGCATCATTTCAGCATGTATACTCTTCTTGAACAACAAATGACCCTTAATTTAGTGGAACCCATGGGCTGTACTTCTACTCTAGCTGTCACTTCACAAAAACTACTTGCCTCAGGGCCAGAATCCAGACACTCATTTGTTGTTTGCCTCCATGTCGACCTTGAGTCACTTGAAATAAAATGCTCGAACCCCCAGGTTGGTATATTTACTTGATTTATTAAAGGAAATTAATAATAACTTGAATTAAGTACAATTGTTCTCCATTTTGTTGAGGAGGTTCTCTTTTATTAAACATCTTATTTTTTATTTTTTTTAAACTGGGCCATCAAGATCAGGGTACTTAGATTAGATTTGCTTTGAAGCTCTCTCAAGTTTTGTAATTTAAACTCTTCTTAAAATGTAATAGCTACAGCATAAATGCATCTTTTGGCTGATGGAATGAAATCAGTTGCAGATGTACTGAAGCACTGCTCAACTGTCATTGTGAAAACAATTGTTGAAATGGTCTAATGTAATTTTTTATCAAATTCTCACACAGTCTCTCATTCAGCATGGAATGTTTTCAAACAAGCTATGATATCTTTTATTAAAGGGGAAAACTGAAAGGGAATTGTTTAAAAGAAAGCAGATTGTCACCATAAATTTATTCTTTAAAAGGTAGATATGTTACATACACTATTGAAAACTGCATTTTAATTGAGTTAGATCCAAGTTACTCTACAGTGGCCTGAAGTCACTCCAAATAGGAGAGAATTTCTGTTCAAATTTTCAGTGCACTGAACTGTGTCTTTAATAAGGTTTTTGTTGTCAGTACATCTTAATTGTAGTTCTGATGAAGCTGGCACCTCTTGTTATTGATGTTTATAATTCAGGCGCCATCTGGGTGCTTGATATTGTACAAGATGCTGCACTCATACAATTTCTTCTTCAAAGAGCTAGCTATCAATGAGACAAGACAGAGAAAAGAGACACAATGGGGTAGCCCAGTGAAAACGATACTTGAATTTTTCAACTATTACTGCTTAATAAAATGAAATAAAAGTATGTCATAAGAATGGCCATACTGGGTCAAACCAATGGTCCATCTAGCCCTGTGTCCTGACTTCTGCCAGGCCCAGATGCTTCAAAGGGAATGAACAGAACAGAGCAATCATCAAGTGATCCATCCCTTGTTGTTCATTCCCAGCCTCTGGCAGTCAGAGGTTTAGGCACATCCAAAGCATAGGGTTGCCTCCCTGACCGTGTTGGCCAGTAGCCATTGATGGATCTATCCTCCATGAACTTATCTAATTCTTTTTTGAACCCAGTTATACTTTTGGCCTTCACAACATTCCTTGGCAATGAATTCCATAAATTGACTGTGCATGGTGTGAAGAAGTACTTCCGTTTGTATGTTTTAAACCTGCTGCATATCAGTTTCATGGGTGACCCCTAGTTCTTGTGTTATGTGAAGGGATAAATCACACTTTCTTATTCACTTTCTCCATGCCATTCATGATTTTATAGACTTCTTTCATATCTCCACTTAGTCATCTGTTTTCTAATCTGAACAGTCCCAGTCTTGTTAACCTCTCCTCATACGGAAGATGGGCAGGTGGTTGGTAATATATTCTTAGTGCTATACTCTTATTATTCAAGCATGGAACTTCTGTCCATGGAGAATCTATGGTACAGCTGGATTCACAGAATCACAGATTATCAGGGTTGGAAGGGACCTCAGGAGATCACCTAGTCCAACCTCCTACTCAAAGCAGGACCAATCCCCAGACAGATTTTCACCCCAGTTCCCTAAATGACTCCCTCAGGGATTGAATTCACAACCCTGGGTTTAGCAGGCCAATGCTCAAACCACTAAGTTATCCCTCCCCGAATTTTACTATATTTGACTCTATGCTTTCTTTCACATATAGTGCTGCTCCTCCACCTGCAAAACTTACTCTGTCATTCCTATATACGCCTCTACCCCACTATAATGTGACCCGATATAACACAGGTTCGCATATAGCGTGGTAGCAGTGGGGCTCCAACAGCACTTTAAAGGGTCTGGGGCTCCGGCTGTGGGGAGCCCCGGGCCCCTTGAATCACTGCTGGAGCCCTGCTGCCGCTACCCCGGGGCTGGGCAGCAGGGCTCAGCGGGCGATTTAAAGGGCCCAGGCTCCCTGCAGTGGCCGGAGCATGGAGCTGTTTAAATCACTGCCGGAGCCCTGCTGCTGCTACCCCGGGGCTGTGGCAGCAGGGCTCACTGGTGATTTAAATCATCTGGGTCTCCCCACGGCTGGAGCCCCAGGCTCTTTAAATCATCACTGCAGCCCTGCCACTGCTACCTTGATATAATGGCATTTCACATATAATGCGGTAGGGATTTTTGGCTCCCCATGACTGCGTTATATCGGGATAGAGGTGTAATTACCATGTCCCACTGATTGCCATAATTCCACCAAGTTTCTGTGTTGCCTGTTGTATCAATATCCTTATTTGATAGCAGGCACTGAAGTTCACCCATCTTAGTATTTAGACTTCTTTCATTGCACTGTTTCTCTACCATAGAGGTCTTGGACATCAGTCTCTTACCTAGCAGCTTAAATTTGGTCTCCAGGGCCTCTCTTCTACCTTTCCCTATGTCCCTGGTGCCTATCTGTACCACAAACATCGGCTCCTATCCAGCACTGCACATGTCTGTTTAAATGTCTGTTTAGATGTCTTGAGAGATCTGCAATCTTTGCACCTGGCTGGCAATTCATCATGCAATTCTCCCATCATGCAATTCTCCCAATCATCCGAACCAGCTATCTGTATTTCTAACAATCAAATCCCCCATTATTATTACCATTCTCTTCCTAATAACTGGGATTCCTTCCCCCAGAGTGGTATCCTCAGTGTGAGAAGATACCATGACATATCTGGAAGGAGGGTCCCAACTATGGGATCGTTTCCCTCCACTCCAGTTTGATGTTCTCCTTCCCTGAAACTTTCATCCTCCTTGACAGCACAGAGGCTTTCAGACTGGAGGTGGGGCCACTTTACTGTGTTCCCAAAAGTATCATCTATGTACCACTTTGTGTTCCTTGGCTTCTCTAGTTCAGCCTCTCTGGTCTCAAGAGCCCATACTCGGCCTTTGAGGGCCATGAGTTGCTTGCGCCTAATGCACACATAAGCCACCTACCCACAGGGCAAGTAATCTTACATGCTGCATTCAGTTCAATAAACTGTGTAGCCCCCCCTCTGCTACTGGACTTCTGCCTGCATTCTTTTTACTTCTGCAGGTTTTTTTGCTTTGCCAAAGATTCTTCTTCAAGTAGGGGCCTCTGTGTATGTTCTATTCATGGAGTGCATGTGCCCCATGCACCTGAGACTGGAGTTTTTCTGTTTACAATGTGTATTGCTTTTCAAATGCACCCTACTCTCCATACTCCCTGTCAAGAGTATAAGGTGCAGTGTGGACTGATCACCTCTCCAGTTCCTTTCTTCCACATGTGGTCTGAGATGGAACTTCTCTAGTGTCTGTAGCTTTACTTGGTGTTCTTTGTTTTATTAGTTGCAAATAGAACTTTCTTAGCTTAGTTTTAGTTTTAGCTAAGCTTCTTACAGAGCTGCGGGGCTGTCCTCCATCTCTGGGTACTGGGTACCTATCACGCCGAAAGCCCCAGGTTTCAAGAACTGGGTCCTTTGTCTCTGGACCCTCATGGCCAGTTACTGCCCTAACATATATTTCTGTTGCCTCAGGAAAGCACATACTCCTTCCAATTGTAGCATCTGCCAGACTTTCAGTAGCCAAACTCATCAATCCTGTGAGTTCAGACTTCAGACATTCCTGATGGATTGCTTGATGAGACAAGAGTCCAACCCCAGCCTGTGCCCTTTCGAACACGATTGCCTCCAGCTCCAGGAACCCTGTAAGCAGAGTTAAGGACTCTAACAGAAAATGGGAATCATGAAGAGGATAAGAATGAACACCCTCACAACAACATACATAAGAATTCCACTTCTAAATCCTCATCTAAGAAAAGAACTTTTTCCCTGACCCACTCAGTCAAGTAAGATTATGCATTCGAGTATGAGTGTGTCAGGAGTTGAGAACTCATCTCTCAGCACTGAAAACTAAAAAGGTTCAGAGGCGTCTATCTACTGAAGTAGCAGCACTGGGACTGTCCTTGGGAAGGGAGTAATTGGATGCCTCCAGCACTTATGGTACCGACTCTCCTGGAGAAGGAATCGCTGGTACTGAGAGCCAGTGCCTGACCAAAGCTAGGACCCTGCGAGGTGGGGAGAGTATATGAGACTTGCAGACAGTTTCTGCCACTTATCTAGTGCCTCCCATCTCACAGGGTTCTCAAGCTCAGGATCCAGCCTGAGCCGGGAAGTCTACACTGCGGGTTTTTAATTGCGGTGCAGACATAACCTGAGACTGATCACGAAGGTATTATCAGTAGTCTCTGCAGCTGTGTCATGAGTTCCCTTACCTGAACAACTGGTTGCTCACAAGGAAGTCATACCAGGAAGTTCAGGGAGCAACTCTATCCTTACTTGGCCTTTTACAATAATTAGGACTCTGAGTAAATGCAGAAAAGTCCACTATAACCTCAGTACAGACTCTAGACTTATTGGAACAACTCTGCACTCAAATACTGCCAGGACATACCTACTGGTTCCAGGCTATGATGATGCTCATCATGTCAATGCTGAGGGAGCCCCCAAATAATAGTGAGATCCTGTCTCACCCTCCTAAGCCACATTTCCTCATGTACATATGAGAGACCTTGTGGGAAACCTTATCTTCAGTGTCTTCAGGTTTGGTTACAGACAGCCTATGTCCCAGATAGAGACAGTCTACATAAGTTGATTTTGCTCCCCCACAGGATACTAACCTCACTCAACTACTGGAAAAACATGGAGACAGTATATGTAGGGATTCTGTTCATCTCTCTTCCACCCACCAAAAGTTGATTACAGATGCCTCTCTGTTAGGTGGGGGGAGCTCATCTAGATGAGCACATATCCCGAGGTACTCTGTGACCAAATGCTATACAGCAAAATGAAAGATTTTCCACATGGTGTCAGCATCATCAGCGATCTCCAGAAGGTTTGGGGAGATCCCAACTATGTTGGACTATTTCCTTTCTCTGAAAATGTTGGGATTGTCATTCTGCTCCTTTCATGTACACTTAGCAGCTATTAGTGCCTTTCAGCCCTGGTGGACAACTATGCAATCATCAGCCATCTGGTCTCCATGAGGTTATTTAAAGGCCTTTTCAGAGCCATTTCTCCAGTACTGAAACCAGCCCCAGTATGGGATGGCAATCTAGTCCTATTTGCATTAACAAATCCCCCGTTTAAACCTTTGTCCTCATTTGCTTTCAGTCATCCATCCATGAAAATTGCCTTTCTTATCACAATTATCTCAACATGGAGAGTGGAAGAACTAGGAGCCCTTATGGCAAATCCTCTATATACATTCTTCCATAAGGATAAAGTTTCCTTAAGATTACATCCCAAGTTTATTCCAAAGGTGAGCTCGAAGTTCCATCTGAACCTGTCATCCTCTTTACCTGTCTTATACCCAAAGCTACGTGTCAGAAGGAAGGACATGAAGCTTTACACTTTGGATGTCTGATGAGCCTGGACTTCCTACCTAGAGAGAACAAAATTCATCAGGAAATCCCCTAAACTATTTGTCTCCTTGGCTGAATGTATGGGAGGAGACTTTCTATGTGAATTTTGGGCTACATCTTGCTTTGCTATAAATTGACTGCAATCCTGCCGCACAAGGTGGAAGGGTACACTTCACTAGGCCCAGGCAGCCTCTGTAGCTTTCCTACAAGATGTCCCTGTTCTCAAGATATGTAGGGCAGCAGTGTTAGCTTTGAGAGACATTATGCCCTGGTGCAGGCTTCAAGAGCAGGGGACCCCTTTGGCAAAGTAGTTCTTCAGTCGGTGGGTACAGCCAAGCAGGGCCGGCTTTATGACCCGCGGGGCCCGATTAGAATACTCGGTGGCAGGCCTTCTGCTCTGGGTTTTCCATGTCACTGAAGGACCCCTCGCCGCTGAAATGCCGCCGAAGACCCCTGGAGTGGGGCCCTGCCACCGGGGAATCGGGTGAATCAGCTTCAAGCCAGCCCTGCTGCCAAGTTCCTTGTACCCTCCTTCTTAGTGAATACTGCTTGTGAGTCATCTTGAGTGGAATACATGTAGTGACCATCACTTGAGAAAGAAAGAATGATTACTTACCTTGTACAATAATTGGAGTGCTTTGGGATGTGTGGTCCCTATGGGTATGTCTACACTGCAGCTGGGGTGAACCTCCCAGTCAGGGGAGACATTAGTGGGGCTTGTGCTAGTCCACTAAAAATAGCTTTGCGGATGTTGCTGTATCATCAGAGGCTCAGGCTAGCTGCCCAAGCTCAAGCCCATCCTACCCTCTAGGTCCAATCTTGGGTAGTTAGCTTGAGCCTCTATCAGTGATGCAAAGTCCACACTGCATTTTTAGCATGCTAGGTTGAATCCCACTAGCATGAGTCTGTTTACCCAAGCTGGGAGGCTTGCTCTGAACTGAAGTGTAGACATACCTTATGTGTATTCCACCACCACCTCTCCTTCCCTTGAGCTTTGGATCCTTATCCTTAGAATACTCCTGATAGAAGAGGAACTGGAGAGTGGTTGTCTGCACTGCCCTTAAATCCTCAGCTTGGAGCACGAGGAGTAGGGGCCACTCCTAACAAAAAAATATTTTGGTCCCAGGCGCCACAGTTGCCACAGTTCCAACCTTGAGTGGAATAAACACAGACACCACTGATTGTGGAGAACTCCAGTTACTGTATAAGGTAGGTAACCATTCTTTATAAGTCTCCATCTCATAAACATTTACTCTCATATATATAAAGATTTGCCAGATCGGGGCCTAAATCTGGAAATGATAACGTTGTAGTTGCGGGGGTAATCTTTACATTTTCCCTTGTGCACATGCATTACAATGTGTTCTTTAATTAAATGCTCTTCCCCCCTCCGCCTCATTCAGTGCACATATTGGATGATGGTCTGTATGTAAGGCAAATGTTCTGAATTTATTTATTTATTTTATCCTCAATGTGTGGTCCCCTGCCCCATTCACTGCACATTCTCCAAGCCCACATTATAGACTCTGCCTCATTCGCTGCACGCCCTCCACGTTATGCAATGGATGAAACTAGGGTTCAAAGTGTAGGTTGGATGATGTGTGATGAAATGGGCAGGGGATTACACACTGAACAATGAGGATAAAAATTAAACATTGAACAGCTGCCACAATTCACCAAGATCCATCCAGGCTGCACAATCATTATGATCATGTTATAAAAGCATATTCAAACAGAGACATAATAATGAAATGCAGACAACTTTAATTTTGGTATTTCAAGACTTTTGAGAGCTTCACTTTGCAACCTTAACAATATTTTTGCATGGAATAATAATGCACAATTTTACATCCTTTATAGCCTGCCTTATATCGTATTCATCTTCATAATACTGACTTAAACAGAATTACACTCACTCACATAATGGTGATTGTGGCTCAGGCTTTCATGCAGCACTGACCTTCAGACTGTAAACCTTATAAGTCATAAATGATTCACAAAAGCCAGTGTAGTGTTAATTTCTTAATTTTCTTGCCATACATGCACCTAATATCCTAAAACAATGTTTTTTAAAGCAAATAATCTGGTCACTTCTAATTCCTTTTTCCTAAACTTTCAAAGGCTCTAATCGAGGAGTGGGCAAACTTTTTGGCCTGAGGGCCACATCTGGGTATAAAAATTCTATGGCAGGCCGTAAATGCCGACAGAATTGGTGGTTGGGGTGTGGGAGGGTGTGTCTGGCTGGGGTTCTGGGCTCCGAGGTGGGGCTGGGGATGAGGGGTTTGAGGTTTGGGGTGCCGGAGGTGCTCTGGACTGGGAACAAGGGGTTCTGGGGTGGGGCCAGAAATGAGGAGTTCAGGGTGTGGGAGGGGGTTTCCGGGCTGGGGCTGAGGTGCGGGGGTGGTGAGGGCTTTGGCTCGGGGTGCGGGCTCTGGGGTAGGGCTGGGGATGGGGGGCTTGGGGTCCAGGAGTGTGCTCTGGGCTGGTACCGAGCGGTTCAGAGGGAGGAGGGGGATCAGGACTGGGGCGCAGGGGGGTTGAGGGCTCCAGCTGGACGTGCAGGCTCTGGGGTGGGACTGGGGATGAGGTGTTTGGGGTGCAGGAGAGTGCTGGGGCGGGGGGGCTGGGGGCGGGGCTCAAGGGTGCAGGTTCTGGGCAGTGCTTACCTCAAGCAGCTCCTGAAAGCAGCAGCATGTCCCTCCTCCAGCTCTTACGTGGAGGCGCATCCAGGTGTCTCTGCACGTTGGCCCATCCACAGGCGCTGCCCTCGCAACTTCCAGAAGCAGGAGCATGCCCCCTATGGCTCCTACATGGCAGCGCAGCTCCGGCATGCTGCTTTTTAATCTGAAAGATGTATTTCCTTCTGGCTTGGTCCCTAATTTTAGCAATTTTGTTCATTGTGACCCAGTCTCTGACTGCTGACATAGATGTCACCTGCTGAGATAGTTTTACGTACTTCCATCAACTAGTTCCATTTAAAATAATATCCCCTTAATATGGGAAAGAACTCTTAGCCTTAGTGAAAGTTGAAACTCTCTTTCCAACTTCTCAGCTCTGAGACACTCTGGTAACAAAATTCTTCACTGGATTATTTGTGATTGTGGACATGCACATGGCAGTGACACCATCCTTTCATGCTCTGTGCTTCCGCCTTTCTTATGAATAATGGGGTACTGAAATTGTCAGGAATCCTGCTTTTGTAGGGCACCATTTCCTTAAACTATCCACTAGTCTCCTGACCACCCTTTTTGAGTTTCCAGGAATGTACTGTTTGGGTCTATCCAAGTAGCCCACTAAACTCCCAGAAATGATTAAAGTATCACTCATGTTATCAGATCATTCATTTTTTAAATTGGAAAGTTTTGTTGTTTCTTTGCTAATGTAGAGTCATCCCCAGTTAATAATATACAACTTAATCAGTCGGAAGTGTGTTATTCTCAATTATGTGGAAACTAGTATGGAAATCTGAATGTAGTAGTTTTTAAATAACACTGTTTAATTATTGTGGTTAGTTACAGTAATTAAACTAATAATTAAATAACTATCACAGAATATCAAAGTATCAGGGACATAAGAGACTCTCTTAAACTTAATGAAAATACATTTCTGCTGTAGACAGAACAAATATCATTGTTTATTACTCTTAATGTGGGAAGACATAAATGCAATTCATCCACTCTTAACAAAACACTGTATGTCAAAAAGTTATATGACGTGCTCATTGTAAGTCTTGAATCTTCAAAAGAAAAACCCAAATGAATTAAGAAGCTTTTTATAAAACTCCAGCATTTCACCTCTTAAGAAGTGACTGTAGCATAATCTTTGAGACTTCATCACACATTCACACGCACAAAATCAAGTACTGTTTTATGTCAAATATAGATTGACAACAATGTTTTCCTGCATCTGTTCTGCCCACATAAGAAGCCAGCTTCATAGCCTGGATGTGTCCTGAGGCTGAAACTTCTCATAAATATAAGAATTTTTTATAATGGCAGCTGGGTATGGTATCCAGCTGTGGATCTGCTTATGTATTGTTTGCAGTATTCTCTGGACTTGTTTTATATAGTATATGGCAATACATTGTCATACAAATGTCATGATTAATGCTTATTTACGAAAGCTTGTGTAAATATCTAGGAACTGAGTCAAACAACGTGCAAGTTAAACAGTATGTTTTCTGAATATTGGAATGACATATCCCAGGAGGCTATTGAGTTGGATAGTGGATGTTCTTTCTGCGTATATAGAATAGTTTCATATGTAGCATGGAATCATTTTAATATTGTTAAAAAGGAGTCTCTCTTACATTGTTTATAACATAACAACATTCATATTCCTTTCTTCATGTGAGTTTGCCTTTTCATAAGAATCAACTAAAACAGCAGTCAGTATCTCTATGTGTGAGATAATCCAGAAGTTAGATAGTTTTTTTTATTGCTAAAACTTTTACTAATGAAAATTTTCCAAGACCAGATTTATGACATATTTTTATGAACTACGTATTGTAGTTTGATTTTCTACTATATGTTTAGACAAGCAATGCTTTCTGAGCAAAATCACTACGTTGTAATTGTTGTTAATTCATTTTATAGCAGCATAATCTCTTATTAGGATGTTATACACTGTAAAAGTATTGAGCTCTGATATGTAGTTTAAATCTCACTGGAGGATTTTGGTGGCTATGATGGATTTTCGTACACCTAATTATGAAGAACTCCATCTTTTTCTTCTTTAGATACAGCTTCTGTATGAACTGACTGACATCATGAGCAAAGTCTGGAATAAGATTCAGAAGAGAGGTATGCTGTATCAATCTTCTGTCTACACGGAGTCCGTGACAGGGCCTGCTCCTCCTAGCTCTCCAATTAAAAGTAGTGTTGGGACAGCTCCAGCGGATACCAGCACATATAGCCCATCTGCTGACTTTGGAACCACTACAGAGGTAAGTGTTTCTGAAAAAAAAAATATCCTATGAAGAGCAATCTGCAAAATGTGGCAAGTGACCAATTAAGAATCACAAAGATAAAATAAGTAACAGTGTTCCTATATACTGTAGTTTTGACTATAATCCGCTAAACATGCAATACTGTAAATTTGAGGAAACCGGAGGAGGAAGGAAGGAAATAGTTACAATATTGCTGCCATATTAATTATATAACTAGCTCACTGCTATTAGAAAGGTATGAATGCTGATTCTTTTAAACTATAAGTAGGGCTCTACCAAATTCACGGTCCATTTCGGTTAATTTCACGGTTGTAGGATTTTAAAAATAGTAAATGTCATGATTTCAGATATTTGAATTTGAAATTTCACGGTGTTGTAATTGTAGGGGTCCTGATACAAAAGGGAGTTGTGGGGGAGTCACAAGTTTATTGTGGGGGAGAGAGGGTTGCGGTACTGCTACTTGTACTTCTGCCCAGCTGCTGGTGGTGGCGCTGCCTTCAGAGCTGGGTAGTTGGAGAGTAGCGGCTGCTGGCAAGGAGCCCAGCTTGAAGGCAGAGGAGCAGCGCAGAAGAAAGGCTGGCATGGTATGGTATTGCCATCTTTACTTCTGTGTTGCTGCCTGCAGAGCTGGGCCCTCAGTCAGCAGCCGCTCTTCTCTAGCCACCCAGCTCTGAAGGCAGCACAGAAGTAAGGGTGGCAATACCACAACTCCCCTAAAATAAACTTGATGCCCCCCTCCCCCCTGCAACTCCCTTAAGAGTCAGGACCTCGAATTTGAGAAACACTGGTCTCCCCCATGAAATCTGTATAGTATAGGATAAATGCACACAAAAGACTAGATTTCATGGCGGGGTGGGGGGGAGGGAGACCAGATTTCACAGTCCGTGACGCATTTTTCATGGCCGTGAATTTGGTAGGGCCCTAACTATAAGTGTAAGAAAATTATTTTTAGGTGTTTTTAAAAACAGAATATGAAGGAGTTTTTCAGGTGCAAAATTATAAAGGTGATGGTGGCTGGCCTATATATTTTTGCTGGGGCTGGGGCCAGGTGAGTTTTTGTCTTTAGTTTACTACCTGGTCTAAGTCTCTACAGCTTTCACAAGTTGTATTGATAGCCGTATTTGGGCATGGAGAAGAATTTTCTTCCCTACTGTACTGGCTGAATCAAGGCAATTTTTTCACCTTCCTGGATGCATCTGCTGAGCCTATTTTATGAATGGTGGTGCCTTTCAGGCAGTTGTCGCTGAGCATAATAATGCTCGTGGCAACTGGACACTATGCACTATGAAAAGTCATGGGACATGTGACTTTGCATCAATGTGTTTGTTAAGGTCAGCTGGTTAAATTAATTAGCTGACCTGACACAAACCGAGCTCATGGGTATATTGATGGGTCAAGGAACTAGTGGTAAACATATTGGGTGGGATAAGGATAGTACTGTGCCGTGCTGAATATATGGAATGCCAGGTTCTTTCCACAGACATGAAAGTATCTATCCTCCTTTCCAATGTGGATTGCATCATCATGCAGGTCGATGATTTTAATGCTTGTATTTCAGTAAAGTTGCAGGTTGTGTTCAGTAAAAGTTTTGCTTTTGCATACCTCTGAAATTCTAATTCTGAGAGATCATGAGGCTGTTGCAGTGGTAAACTAAATCTAATCTGTGAATTATCAGCGAAGCAAAAGTACACCTCTACTCCGATATAACGCTATCCAAAAAATCTTACCATGTTATAGGTGAAACCGCGTGATATCGAACTTGCTCTGATCCACTGGAGTGCACAGACACAACCCCCCGCCCTCCCCCTCCCCCAGAGCACTACTTTTATCTGAATTTGTGTTATATCGGGTCGTGTTATATTGGGGTAGAGGTGTATATCTATAGTATGTTAAAATAAATTTAAATGTATGTGTCAGAATGGCAATGTATTACATTCAATCCTGTGACCTTAATCCTAGTTTATTGATAGTGATTCATAATAGAATACTTAATGTATACAGTACTTTCAAAAAAGATCTCAAAGCACTTTACAAAGAAAAATATAATTGTGCTAGAGACTGTAGAAACACATTGTTAAAGGTAGGCCTTGCTGTAAGGAGTTTACCATCTACTGTAGCTAAAGTCCAAGTATCTTAATCCAACTTACCTCCCATCTTCACTGTGCGGGATCGATGTCCGCGGCTCCCCTGCTGACTTCGCTACCACCGCTCACTCCGGAGTAGTTCCTGAGTCGATGGGGAGCATGTTCGGGGATCGATATATCGCGTCTAGATGAGACGCGATATATCGATCCCCGGTAAATCGATCGCTACCCGCCGATACATACCCTAAGTTACCAGCAGGAACAAACTGAACTAGCATAAGGCCTGTTATGTCATCCAACTAGGTCTTGATGATGCAAACAAGGTCAAATGTATCAAGCATGGTATTAACAAGCCCTTGCCCATTAATAGGAAATAGTCACAGCTATTTAACACCCAGATTTTACTTGGCTTAAAATTGTTATGATCTGGTGGGCAGTCTTCCCGATTCTACTTATTTTTCTTTTAATTTCCTCACATAATTTCTGAGATTTTACAATGAAGATAGCCACTATTTTGACATGACAGAGTGAAACCATGTGGGCTGCTGTGCAGGAAGCAGCTTACCGCCCCCCCTCCAACCCCCCAACTATTCCTGGACCTACGTACTTTCCTCTTGACATCTTTGACATTGCAGGTGCACCGGGAGAGTTGTAAAGGAAATGGAGGCCATAGCGTTATTTCATAGGGGGAAAAGGTCAGTGTTGGCCAAATAGAGTATGACACAATAAAAAGAAAATAAACCTTATTCTCATGTTTCTAATAGGCTATTGCTGACAGAGTAAATATAAAATTATAAATTAATTCTCTTGTGCAATTGTCATTGGTTGTTTCAGAAATTATAGTCTATTGGCGGAGCATTTCCAAAAGTTAGAGTGCCAGTAAGGATTGATGTCATAATAACAGAGTTGCCGTCCCACCCTTTGAGGAAGGGATTGTCAACCCTTTAAAATCAAGTGTGGGAAGCAAGCATACAACAAATCTCTCCCAAAACAACTCAAGGCCATTTTCCGCCTGGGAGGCAATTAATCTCTCAGAGATCCCTTTTTCAGCAAGGTGGCTTAATTAAAACAAACATACAAATAAAATTCCCCTATGGGTACAGTGGCCACCGAGTCCTTGTCCTCCCTTGAACTGAGAAGGATGGGATTAAGGAGAAAAGAGAAAATCTCCTGACTCCAGTTCCCTTCCCTCCACTTGGGATGAAGCTGGAAGCATCAAGGATTACCCCCATCCTCCTGAAAACTTTATGCCCTGTTTAGACGGGGTTTATTTGCACCAGTGGAATTAAACCACTGCAAATCACCATTGTAGAAGCAATAGTGCAGTGAATTGACAATGGGGGTTTGTAGCTGTGTAGTTATACTACTACACTGCCCCCCCCCCATAACCAACAACAACAAAGCCTGTATATACAAGATCTGAGCTTCTTATGTCTGCCACTCTGTGAGGCACAGTTGTCAGCTCCACCTTTCACCTGCCCAAGGGGCGACAACCGTCAGCCCCTAAAACCAAGGCAGTTCTGACTGGCTAGGCTTTTCCTCTAAGCCCTGCATAAGGGTGCAATCCCTTCATGGTTTAGCCAAAGATGGGTTTTTGTATAGTAATCTTAAGAACTCTGGAAAGATCTGTCTCTGTAGAACTGAATTGCAGTTGCATGCCTACTGGAACCAAAACTAGCATTTTAAAGCCTTGCATTCATTGTTACACACATGTTGTAGTTAGTCCTTGCTAATCACTTTTTGGATGTCTGTTGAAATCTAAATTACTTTTTGCAAGTCCATAGCTGTCCCCTCTTTCACAGCCCCATGTGTGACAGTACTCCCCAATGCTTCCTCTTCAGGTTGTCTCAGACGAGTGGGAAGTGTGTGTGTGTGTGTGTTTGTATATGTATTTTATAGATAGATAGATAGATATAGATATATATTTCGGGGTGGGAGGGAGACAGAGACATATTATTTGCATCTCATAGAAGCAGTGAGAGAGCCTTTGGGAGATTGTTGAGGAAGTAAAGAACAGCCTCTTTCCACTTCTGGTCTAGGGTTGCCAACTTTCTAATTGCACAAAACCAAACACCCTTTCCCTGCCCCGCCCCTTCTCTGAAACCCTGCCCCCGCTCACTCCAGCCCCCCCTTCATCTGTCGCTCACTCTCCCCCACCCTCACTCACTTTCACTAGGCCGGGGCAGAGCATTGGGAGGGGATTTGGGGAACGGGGTCTGGCAGAGTGTTCTGACCTGGGGCTGGGAGTTTGGGTGCAGGTGGGGTGGGAGGTCTGGGAAGGAGTTAGGGTATGGGAGTAGGTTCCGACCTGGAGCAGAGGCTTCCCTAGGGGCCGCAGGGACATGCTGTTTGCTTCCGAGAGTTGCACGGAGCCAGAGAAGGCAGGGAGCCCACCTTAGCCGCGCTGTGTCGCCGACTGGATTTTTAATGGCCCGGTCAATGGAGGTGACCAGCGCTGCCAGGATCCCTTTTCAACCAGGTTTTCTGGTTGAAAACTGGATGCCTGGCAACCCTATTCTGCTCCTTGCTCCCTAGATTTGAGTCAAGCTGATTCCCCTTATTTTCCACACTGCCTCGATTTTAGCAGGGGGTGCGTTAAGAGCACAGGACAGAGAGCCTCCCTCCTGTCAATGCTGGTGCCCGGTGGCCAGGAGAATTAATTGCAGGAAACATTCTGCTTGATCCCTGAGCACTACTATATGCATGACACTTGGCAGGGCTGCAAGTTGTAAAAAACCTAATTTTGAAAAACATTTGGCCATTTCATTTTACCAAACATTTGGGAAAATAGTACTTAATATAAAATTTCTAGATATACACATTTTGGTTTTTAAGGGCGGGATTTTCAAAAGCGCTCAGCATGGGCCTAGCTTTGCTCCCAGTGAAGTCAATGGGAGGTGATGTCAGCAGGAGCAAAAATAGGTTCATACTGGGTGCTTTTGAAAAATCCCATAATATATACTTAACTTTATTATTTTCTGTTCAATTCTGATAAAATTTATAGATCAAAATGTTTAGAATTTTGTGACACTAGAATTTTTTTAAAGAATTGAGAAGATAATATATGAAAGTGGGTCATGTGAACCACCTTTGTCAAATTTAGCTCCCCAAAGCTAAGTATATGCAGTTTTTATACTTAGTGTTGCAAACAAACAACAGCAATAATATAGGTAGACTCATTACACCACAGTATTGGATGTGGGTTTTTTAATTTCAAATATTTTAGCTACATGATTGGAGATTGGCATTGAAATTCACTATGGTATAACATTTCATTTACATATTTATATTATTACAATCTTTTGGGACCATTTTGAAATTACAGTGTCTGTTTTGTTTATATGTTTCTACAATTTACATTTAAAACGTTGACGATTGTCAAACAAAAATACCCCATGCCATCGGTCTGAATTTTTGAACTTTATACATTTTACAGTTAAAGCATTTCTCTATTCTGGTGGGGCCAAATGATTATTTTTAAAGGCTTTTTCAAGTGCAGTAGGCTTACTATAAATGAATTTAAAAAAAGTAAACTCTACAAATTGTTTATATTAAATAGCAAAAGAAGTATTTGTTTATAAGATCCACAAATTATTTATACTTTAAGCTGTGAGTAATTCATTTCATGCTGACAAGTTGATAGGGAACACTGCACTCCTGTGCGGGTAAAGCTATCTAGCTTCCTGAATTTCAATCTGGGTGGTGGCAGAGGAAAAGCGTGAGTGAGAGGCTTAAGTACTGGGTCTTAGAAACAGTTAATCATTTTTACCACCCTGCATTAGAACAGCAAGAGCAAAGGTAGTGCATACTACAACAGGCCACTTGTTTCTGTTTACTTAAGTACAAACAGTGGTAGAAGTGTTTAGTCCTTGGGGAAGCTCTGTGATTGAACAAGAACGCAGAAGTTATTTTGATAAGGCATAGCAGTGGTGTGGCCAAAACTGTGATCATCCCTGAGCTCTAAGGCAGGCCAAGGATGAAGGCCTCATATGTTTGGTTCTTCCTGATGAACAAAGATAAATTCTGCTAAGAAAATAAACTCAGTATTTTGGTCAATTTGCAACAATTGGTGAAAGAATTAAATTGTATATTTTAGAACTTGGCATGAGGAGGTGTGGGAAAATAGTTCAGCATTGCTGATTCTGGCTTGATCTTTCTGTAGATCTGGAAGCAGAGCAGAAAATTAATGCATAAACATCTTTAACAATACCATGCTGGGTGCTGGAAATCCAAAATGAAAATTGAAACTGCATGAGGAATGAGAGCATGATCTCTCACTGCAGTTTCTAATGTTCCTAATTCAAAGCAACAAATTTCTAAGGATTTAAACATATTATACTTAAATGAAATAAAATTAGATTTCTTCATGCAATTGCCTCTGCAGACCCTCACTCTTTCAATTCTTGAGCTGTACACCAAGCTTTAGTGCAGTGGATCTCAACCTTTCCAGACTTCTGGACCCCTTTAAGGACTCTGATTTGTCTCATGTACCCCCAAGTTACACCTCACTTTAAAAACTACTTGCTCACAAAATCACACATAAAAATACAAAAGTGTTACAGCTCACTATTACTGAAAAATTGTTTACTTTCTCATTTTTGCCATATAAATATAAAATAAATAATTTGAAATGATACATATTGTTGTTATATTTCACCGTATAGTATATAGAGCAGTATAAACAAGTCATTGTCTGTACGAAATTTTAGTTTGTACTGACTTTACTAGTGCTTTTTATGTAGCCTATTGTAAAATTAGTCAAGTATCTAGATGAGTTCATGTACTCCCTGGAAGACCTCTGCGTACCCCCAGAGGTACCGCGTATCCATGGTTGAGAACCACTGCTTTAATGGATGCAGAGCCATTAAGAGTTAGATTGTATCTGACCCTGCAGTAGAAACTGCATCCCTCTAAGTCTCATTTTGCAATGGCCAGCCACGACAGCAGTTCTTACACTCTTGGGAGCACATGTATTTCTCCTGACTAGAGTCACTGAGGAGGAGAATGAACAAGTCCAACTGTCCAAGTTGTGCGAGAGTTCAAGTAGGCAGACAGCTAAATGCTCTTGTTTGCAGCCATAATTAATTGTGTCCCCAATAAAATAAGGCACAAAAATATGTCACTTTAAAAAATTGCCCCCAAATGTCAGAAGATGCATTAAAACAAACTGCCAGCTTTGTGTGTCTCCTATTGATACCCATCATAGATATATTGCAATGATGATATACGCAAATATGTGGAAAAGGTATTTATTACCAATGTGTCATGCAGAGAACAGTTTATACCACTACTCTGTGCTATGCACTGGCTGCTAGTAACCTTCTATGCAGAGTTCAAAGTATTGTTGTTAATCTATGAGAGTCCTAAATGGTTTGATTACTTGAAAGATCAGTTCCCTGTACAATGTTGTCAAAGTTTCTGTGAGCACTGATGTTCCATCTGGAGACTCCTCAGTTCAGACAAGAATGAGCTGCTGTCACGACATTCTTTCTCAAGATTTTCAACTTTGGAACTTGCATCCCTTTTTGGTTCACCAAAGCCAATATTTGTTAACCTTGCAGGCATACTGCAAAACCCTCTGTTTTTCACAGCCATTTGGAGAAGAAGAGGGTTGATGGGCTGACAAGGCTGGGGTGGAGTGGTTTAGCTGAGGGTTTAGAATGGTGTCTGTTTAATTAGTCCTGCTTAGCCCTTTGGTATTAGATATTATTTTTAATTTTTGTGAAGCATAAAAATGGTAAAATTGATGCTAAAAAGAAATATAAAATGCTTGAGATTTTTAGCGTAAGATAAAGTTAAGAGTTAATTTATCAATATGTCAGCCTTATTTTCTTCCTTCACTTCCAGTTATTCTTCACTGTACTTTTTCTTTCTATATTTTTCCCATAAATGTGTTTTCCCACAGACTATTTTTTTACACTGTTTTTTCCCTAAGTTCATCCCACCCCCGCCTTCCCCTTCTCTTTGAGGCACTCTTTTTCAAATTCCATTCTCTTCCTGGTTTTCACGTTAGTATTTTTTTTTCTGTCTTTGTTTTATTTCTTAATTCTAAGGCTATATCTACACACAGAACTTTGTGGCTGTTCTTTATTGCTGGGAGAGAGCTCTCCTGGCAACAAAATAAAACCATCCCCAACGAGGGGCAGTAGCTTCATCGATAGGAACATAGTTCCTGCCAACAAAGTGCTGTCCACACCAGTGCTTTTTGCTGCTAAAACTTTTGTCATTTGTGGGGTGTTTTTTCATACCCCAGCAGTGTTTCCTCTAATTTTTTATGACAATGTGTGGAATGAATTTTGTTATGTGCACCAATATGAACGTGATGTGTCACACATCACCTTCATATTGGTGCACATAACAAAATTCATGTGGTGGGGGAGGGGCTGAGGGGTTTGGAATGTGGAAGGGGGCTCAGGGCTAGGACTGAGGTTTGGGGGGATGACAGTTCTGGCTGGGGGTGCAGGCTCTGGGATGGGGATTGGAGTGCGGGAGGAGGCAGAGGACTCCCCTCCCCCTCAGCCCTCTCTCGCTGCAGCAACTCAGGGCTGAGGGAGAGGTGCCTCGCTCTGACTTTGGCAGCTCCCGCAGGGCTGGGCTGGGCCGAGCCGAGGAAGAGGCTCCTCTCCCCCGACTGTGGCAGGTCTGTTCTGGGGCCGACTGGGAGAGGCATATCTCCCTGCTGCAGCCCTGAACCCCTGTGTGGGGCTTAGCAGGCAGCTGCTCCGCCGCGCAGCTTAGGGGGAACTTAGCCCTGAGTGACAAAAGTGCCAGTGTAGACATAGCCTTATTCTCCCTTTTTAGTTAAAGCTCTTATTCTTTTCCTGCTGCTCTAATACCTCTCTCCTACACATTCATTTTTTCTTCCCTTCCCCTGCATAGACCCTCCATAATGTGCTCAGGCTGTAGAGCCCAGAAGTTTTTCTTCTCCTTGAGTTCTTTTGCATTCCCTAAGGTTGCAGATACCTGAAGACAATTTCTAACTTTCTGTTTGCTCCATGGCACTACAGAAGACCATTCTGTGGAGAGCATTGCCTTGCATTGCTGCCTTCTGTAGGGTTTTTTCATGTGAAGCCCTGCATGTTTTGTTTTGTTTTCTGTAAAGAGATGCCGTCAACTTAAATATGGCCCCAAATTTAAATTTTCTAAAGCAGCTTTTTATAAAACTTCTGAACAACACACATTTTCAATGTTTTTAGCACTCCAATACAAACAGTTGTTTTAAAACAAATAAACATCCTTCTACAGAGAAGAACCTGAAAGCAAAACTGACCATTAAGAGAAATGAAAGTTGGCCTGGCTGAGTATCATTGTCTGAGTAAAAAGAAAAGAAAAAAGTAAACAAAGAGCATAGATAGTAACAACTAGATTGTGGTCTTGATTAACCACTCACACTCTGGCTGCTTTATGCAGCAATGCAAAGCAGTCTAAGGATATGTCTTCACTATAGAGTGAACTGAGCCTCTTACTCAGGAGTTGCCCTTAATCCTCTTCCCCCTGTTTAGGGTTGTCACCCATCCAAGTTTAACTTGAGACAGTCCAGTTTTTGGCTTCTGTGTCCAGGTGCCATTTAGGGTTGCCAGGGGCCCAGTTTTTGACGAGAAAGTCCGGTTGATAAGGGGACCTGGCAACTGTCAATGGCACCCAAACCAAAAGTCCAGTTACTGCAGGGCATGGGGGAGGCACTAGATCAGGGGTGGGCAAACTTTTTGGCCCGAGGGCCGCATTGGGTTTCGGAAATTGTATGGAGGGCTGGTTAGGGGAGGGGGGCGTGGCCTGGACCCCACCCCATCCACCCCTGCCCCCCTGCTCCTGTCCCATCCAACCCCCACCGTTCCCTGATTGCTTCCCAGGACCCTGCCCCATCCACCACCCCCTGTCCACTGACCGCCTCCTGAACCCACACTCCTGACTGCCCCCCGCTGCCCCATGCAGCCCCCCCTCTTCCTGACTGCCTCCCCGGACCGCTGCCCCATGCAACTCCCCCCAGTTCCCCACCCTCTGACCACCCCGACCCCTATCCACACCCCCACCTCCTGACCACTACCCCATACTCCCCTGCCCTCTATCCAACCTCCCCCCTCCCAGATCCCTGCCCCCTTACCGCGCTGCCTGGAGCACTGGTGGCTGGGGGTGCTACAGTGGTGCCATTGCACAGCACAGGGCACTGAGTCAGGCCAGGCTCTTGCAGCGGCACTGCCCCAAGAGCTCACAGAGGGGAGGGGGAACAGCAGGGGAGGTGCTGGAGGCTAGCCTACCAGGCTAGGAGCTCAGGGGCTGGGCAGGAGGGTCCCATGGGTCGGATGTGGCCCGCGGGCCATAGTTTGCCCACCTCTGCACTAGGTCATTAACTCACACTAGCCCCGTCTCAGCTGGGGCCATCTCCTACCTGCAGAGAGGCTCATTGAGATGATCCAGTGAGCGACAAGCGGAGTGGGGGAGAGGAGTGAGCAATGGAGATAGGGTCTCAGGGGCAGAGTTGGAGCAGGAGCAGGGCTTGGGGGAAGAGGCAGCATAGGGGTGTGTTCTTGATGGAAGAGGTGGTGCAGGGCCTTGGGGGAAGGGGCGGGGCACGTGTGGGGCCTTGGGGATCCAATTACCAGCAATTAGGAAAGTGGCAACCCTGTCCCTGGTTTCATCCACACACAAAACCCTCTCACTCCAGTTTGATGGTACTTTAAATTTAGGCTAGCCTGGGAGAGTAGACCAGAGCTCGAGTGCCATGTTCACTCAAGCTGGTAATCTGCACACTTTGCAGTGAGGACGACGCAGGCTAAAGCACTGGGGTGCTGATAGTTCTCCAGCCTCTTACCATGATTCCCTCAGACTTCCCCTTCCCCCTCTGCCTTCTTCCCCATGTGCCCAGAAGAACAGTCAAGTTCTCGCCTACTGCAGCACAGAGAATCATAGGATATGCCCCTAGAAGGCCTAATTTCACAGAGTAGTCAGTGCAGTGCCAGTGAGGACACATTAACTCAGACACGGCTTTGCAGTGATGCTGCTCACACCTGGGCTTTGCTAACCTGCAGGCTCACGCTGGAATGTTGATCACCCACGTTAACTCAGCAGTGAAGACATATCCTGACTGTGCTGGTTAATCTGGTCCTGGAATTTTAATTTTATTTTGATTTTAAGAATCTCAATTATTAGGATTATAAGTAAAGAAATGTATGTTTCTACAACATTATTCTTAAATTGGCAATGTCCTTTTGAGTTCTGGCAAATAAAGCATTGATTCTCTTTTTTAAGTTCACTTCCAGACATGTACTGTCCATGCAGGCCTTCCTTGTATCATTGCTTTTTAACACAAAATTTCTATGTATTTTTTTTAAAGCCACTTCACACAGAAGATAGATTATAGTATGCTCCTAGGAAACATCTGCAAATCAGGCAACACTGAGCATAAACATAGTTGGAATCATGCCAGTGCAAGTTTAGCTCCAACAGTAGAGAAAACTCTGAACACTTTGGTATCTTTTCTAAGTCTAAGTGCTTTTCCATTATTGTTATGTCAGCAGCAGTGTCTGTTCCACTTCATGGTGTATCCATGCAGACACCCAGGACTGAATTATTGGTAGACTTTGGGTGTTAGATATTTGGTTGGTAATATTCACATTCCCTAAAACTCAGTATGCACTGCTTTCAAAATTTCATTGCACATTTCTCTGTCATTGCACATTTTATATGTCTTGGTTCATGCTAGATAAATGCATTTCATCAAGGATCTCCCTAGTATTGCCACAAGGAAACGTGTGCCAAAATTATTAAAAAACAGATTCTTTGAGGAACATGATGCATCATTTAATATTTTCAGAAAAATCTGTTCTAAAAAACAATGGGAAAATTATTTCCTAAATGTTGTACAGCACAGAGTTATCTGTATCCTCAACCGCTAAACAAAAACATAATTCAGTGGGGGTGGGGATTACACAACATAGGCTCAAACTCTGAAAAACATGAAACACCAGAATACATAAAATTGAAAAGAAAAAAAAAGAGATCTAATTCATAAAATGCAAATATTGCCAGAGTGGCAGTGTTTATTTTTTGTGAAAGGTGCCCACTTGTGTTTAATTTATTATTGTTTTGTTCTTTTTTAAAAAAAATTATGCAGAAATGGAGAGATCTGCCAATTTTTTAGAAAAAAATACAGTTATTTGGGAACGAGCATATACAATGGGAGAGGAAGGGGGGAAGAAGCTCCCAACCCCCAAAGTTCGCAAAAATAAATTAGCTTGGTAAAGTGAATGTGCCAGCACTAGAAAAAGAACTTCAAAAATTTTCCAACTGAAAAACAAGGAAAAATGCACTCTATAAAATAAAAAGAATAGAGACTAGAAAATCAGTTCATACAGTATCAAAATTGGCTTGAATCTCAGTTTGAACTAAGCTTGAACATATTTTTAGGTTTAAATAAGTATTGTTTCTCTATTTCCTTGACCCTCAATTGGCCTCTACTTTTTTATATTTTGTGAAATCCATCTCAGGGTCTTAGCTACGGCAGCATGTCCTTGGCTGGCTGCTGCCTTCAGATCTCACAGGCTCCAGTGCTTCCCCTGTGTTCCAAAGTGCTTCTGAGTCAGGAGTCTCTAAAGCATATGAGGTTAGAATAAAACAGCCATCTCAGACCTGACTGAAGACTTCACAGTGAAAACATCTTACATGTGAGCCCGTTCAGAAGCCAATTATGGAAGTGTGGGAAATCTATTAGGAGATGAGGGCCATACTATGAAAGAACCATCTGGTAGGGTTGTCAGAGAGATATAGCAAAGATGCAAGTGTCCTTGCCATTGTTGGCAATGAAGTGGGAAGATGGTATTAGTATGCAGAAATTACTTTTTAGAAAGCAAAGAAACATCATCTGTTTAGGAAGTGAGATTGAATCTCAGTGCCTTGATCTGAAAGTGCTGTCTGCTACCATGGTAGGATATTCATCTTTTCTGGTTCTCCTATTCAATTTTATATAGGCTCCTAAGTCAGAGAGTTCACTTTCTCATAGGGACAATATGTGGGTCCTGAAAGGAGCAGAGTTTTATGTAAAGATATGTAGGAAATCAGAGGTGGAAGCATAGTTGGTGAGTAGGATTCAGGATGGGCATGAAGGTGAATTGGGCTGTGGGGAAACATGGGAATTTGAGCTGTTTGTGAAGGGCATGGGGAGAAATGGAATTGGAAGTCATAGGGATGTGGCAGGGAGAAGCAAGGGGGGGAAGATCTGCATGCTGACCAATCACCTTTGGCTTGGAATGGGTCTCTTCTTCTTCAGTGCTTAGCCAAACAGTTGACCGTAGGGATCGTTCACCATTTGGTCCTTTCCTGTGCAGCCGCAAGGGCTCAAAGGCCCAAGAGTCCAGCATCAGAATAGACTTGATGAATCCATTTAATAGGGAGTCTGCCTCTGGGCCATCTCTACTCCTCGATTGGTGGAATTTTATCTCCGATGTTATATGCCACCCGAAGAACGGCATTCCCTTGACAAAGCCTCCAGCTTTTCCCAACCTGGGCAGCAAAATGTCCATGTTTCACAACAGTAAGGAGAGGGTACAGATCGAATAGATTCTTAACTTGGTTGTCGTACTGAGATGATGTTGATTCCATATTTGTTATAAATGACCCATGTCAGATGCTGAGATGCCAGTCCGATGGAGAACCTCTGTGTGAGAGTTAGAGGAACTAGTGAGTATAGAAAACAAGTAGCAAAAGCTAGAGACTGCTTTAACAGTTTAATTATTCAAAGATTGGAGTCGTGGGTGGACTTGGTCCTAGATTTTATATCTCTGTCTTTGACCATGAGACACAGAGACCAACCTTAACCAGCTCCTCCTCCATTTGCTGGAATGCCTTGTGAAACCAGTCGGGGCTCTGTATTAGAAGAACAAGTCATCAGCATAGTCAAGGTCTGAAGGTGAGAGATCACTGATCTTAATGCCTATGGACCTGACAGAATGCTGTATTATGAAACCCCTTGCCCAATGAAAGAGTGCCGGGGCCAAGACAGAACCCTGCCTGACACCAGATACTGATTTAAAAGGGCTGACATCCAGTTCCCCAGATGTACACAGGCAGTGGTTTCATTATGCAGTTCGCTAATCAAGTACAGAAGAGTGCTTGGATCACCTACACCCTTTAAGGCCTTCCATAGTGTGATTTGGTCAGCTGAATCAAATGCAGCCTTAAGTTCAACATACACTTTGTACAGGGACTTCTTGAACTCATGATGTATCTCTGACAACAAACGGAAGGCCAAAATGGTGGCTAATGTGGACCTGTTCCTCGTAAAGCCTGACTGTTGGAGGCGACACTTCTGATGTAGCAGGGGCTCCAAACGTGCTAGCAGATCATGCACCAACACCTTCCCTGACATGGACAACAAGGTGATCGACCTGTAGCTCTTACATTCGCTGCATGGTCCCTGGCCCTTATAAAGCGAGATCACAATACCATCCTTTTAGGCAGTTGCCAGGGTTCCAGTTGTCCACACCAGACAAAAGATGGCCAGAATTGATTCCGCTACAGGGTCAGTAGCAGTGTTTTTCAGTTTGCAGATGATGCACTTCCCTTCATCCAACGCTGGTGCATCAGTACAAGTATCTGGGTCTGGAACCACAGTGACTGCCAAATCATCCTGCTCTGAGCAAGCGACAGCTGGAGGTGTAGTTCAGGATGCTGTGATAATGTTCCACCCAGCATGAAAGGATGTCATCATCCCATGAGTCTCTGCTCTGACAAATCTCCTATAATTTGTGAGAGTATAGTGCATATCTTGCCTCTGCCTTCGCACTCCAACCGCTCCACCCCCTGCCCATATTTCCCTGCTTCCCCTTCTGCTCCCCACAGTGCAGTTGTATGGTGTTTTGGAGAAACCAAAACAGGGATGAATAGAGACATGAATGGAACCAAGGTAGCACTAAAGGGATTAGTTGTGGGGGCCTGAGATTTGATGGAGGGAAACTCATAGCCTCTACACCAAAGTATCTATTTGAAGGGCCCACTTGTGCTGCTGCTTTGGCTCCCATGTCCACCAAAGCAGCTGTGTTATGTGTATCCCTTGAACTGCTATTGTCTCAACACAGAAACACTGGACACCATGCACCCAATTCCCATCTGCATATATCTCTGGACCCCCTTGTCCCTCCATAAGTTCTCTCACATCCCTTCTCCCAAGTGGTGAGCAGCTCTTTCAGGTAATGTGTAAGCAGATCTATAGGGGGTGTCCTATATTTGTACAGAGTCATTGGCTTTTCCCCACTGTTCTGCCCACAGAGCCTCAGTAACCCGCAACCAAATATCTGTTCTCCCGTAACACCCCCATCTCTCATACACTTGCATCCTGGAATACCCTTAGTTCCACCCTCAGGTAGCCTCTCTCTCTCTTTGCCAGGTGGAACATCTCAGTGTGAGAGATCTGATGATGATTATTTATTATTTGTGTTATGGTAGTGTCTAAAGGCCCCAACCAAGATTGGGGCCCCATTATACTAGTCTCTATACAAAAAAGAGAGAAAGAAACAGTCCCTGCCACAAAGAGCTTACAATTTAAATGGAAAAGGCAGACAAAGATGGGGGTGGTGGAATATGATATAATATACAAGCAGCACAAATAATGTGATGATGGTTTAAATCAGGTTAATTTCATGATATGAGGCATGAGAAATTTGTTTTTAATTTTTGGGGTGTGATTTTTTTACAGAATTAGCTAAATGAAAAGACAAAGAAAGAAGTAGGGGACATTGAAGGGAGGAAGGGAAGGGTGATAGGGAATGGGAGCATGGTGAAGTGTGATTGAAGTTAACTGGATAGCCCTTGGTGTGTTTCACCTCCCCCCATGGTGGTGCTTTATCTGCTGTTATCCTCATCAGATTTTTCAGCCTGGGATTGTAGCAGGGGACAGTTACAATGTCACAGGGAGGTGTGGGGGAAAAGGAAGAGTGTCATAAATTGGAGGGAGTTTACAATTACAGGTGGGGAAAGGTCATGGAGATATCTAGGAAGAATAATTGGAGGGACCTGGATGACATCCCACCAATTCATCTCCAGTTGTCTTCCTCCTCCCCAAATATCTCATAAAATCTCACAAGGGACATACTGGCAACTGCTTCCAGCCTGAAGCAGCAAACCGCTACCACTGAGAGCTGTGATCGGACGAACCTGCGGACGTGGCAGGTAAACAAACCAGCCTGGCCCACGAGGGGCTTTCCCTGCACAAATGGCAGAACAAGTTTGGGAACCCCTGCTCTAATCTGTTCTCTGTCATGAGTTATGAGCTGATTAAATGTCATTCTAGTTGCAACTGTCTTAGCATTGTCAGCAGTCAAGAAAAAGCTTACAAAAGAAAATGATGATTTTGGAACTTAGAATTATCCCTCACACTTAATAAAATGATTGGTTTATATTAAGTAGTTTAATCACACTTGATGTAAAACATTCATTTTATTAAGTGTGCAGGATAATTCTAAGTTCCAAAATCATCATGTTCTTTTGTAAGCTTTTTCTTGAAAGATGGCAATGCTAAGACTGTTTCAACTAGACTGTTTTCTGCTTACTTCCAAAGTTCTTAACTTGTCAAGTCAGTTTCCCCAACCAAGTGCATACAGGTAGGACCCAGTTAAGACAGTTTCCAGAAGGGAGTTCAGGAACCTGGATAAAATCTGAGAAAGCACCAGGAGTTGAGATTCGATAGGCTTCTCACCTATTAGAACCATAATGTAGATTTCTAGTTGTAGAATATAAGAAAATCAAGGAAAAGGACAGACACCAAAATGCCATATGAACAAACTTGACCAAAATCTTTTCAGTTTATTTTGTCTTTCTATAACTGCACAGTGCATGGAAAAGTGCCATGTATGTTATAACTAATTCTTTCCCATAGTCATAGAATCATAGAAATGTAGGGTTGGAAGTGACCTCAAGAGGTCATCAAGTCCACGCCCGCACTGAGTCGGAACCAAGTAAACCTAGACCATCCCAGGTAGGTGCTTGACTAACCTGTTCTTTAAAACCTCCAATGATAGGGATTCCACAACCTACCTTGGAATTCTATTCCAGAGTTTAACTACCCTTATAATTAGAAAGTTTTTCCTAATATCTAATTTACCGTAAATTTCTCTTGCTGCAGATTAAACCCACTACTTTTTATCCTCCCTTCAGTAGACATGGAGAACAACTGATCACCATCCTCTTTATGCAGCCCTTAATATATTTCCACACAGGTCAGGTTTTCTAACCTTTGTATCATTTTTGTGACTCTCCTCCGGGTTCTCTCCACTTTGTCCAGGGGTTAGACAAACACCTCTTTGGAATGGTCTAGATAATACTTAATCCTGCCTCAATGCAGGGAACTGGACTAGATAACTTAGATGATTTATTTGATTCTTCCAGAAGTGTGGCACACAGAATTAGACACAGTACTGCAGCCGAGGCTAACCAGCAATGACTGGAGCAGGACAGTTACCTCCCTTGTCTTATGTATGACACTCTGTTAATACACCCCAGAATGATATTAGCTTTTTTGCAACTGCATCATATTGTTGGCTCATATTCAATTTGTGATCCTCTATAACCCCTGGATCCTTTTTAGCAGTACTACCACATAACTAGTGAATCCTCATTTTGTAGTTTTTCTTTGATTTTTCCTTCTCAAGTATAGCTCTTGTCTTTATTGAATTTCAACTTGTTGAATTCAAACCAATGCTCCAGTTTGTCAAGGTCATTTTAAATTCTAATCCTGCCCTCCAAAATGCTAGCAACCTCTCCTAGCTTGGCGTCATCTGCAAATTTTATAGGTATACTCTTCACTCCATTATCCAAGTCATTAATGAAAATATTGAATAGTACCAGACCCAAAACTAATCCCTGCAGCCCCGTTAGAAACACCCTTCCAGTCTGACAGCGAATCATTAATAACTATTCTTTGAGTATAGTCTTTCAACGAGTTTTGCACCCACCCTGTAGTCATTTCAACTGTATTTCCCTAGTTTATTTATGAGACTATCATGTGGGACTATATCAAAAACCTTATTAAAATCAAGATGTATCGTGCCTACTGTTTCGCCCTATCAAATAGGCCAGTAACCCAGACAAAGAAGGAAATTAGGTTGTATTGACATGATTTATTTTTGACAAATCCATGTTGGCTATTCCTTATGACCCTATTATCCTTTAGGTGCTTACAAATTCATTGGTTAATAATTTGTTCCAGTATCTTTCCAAATATGAAAGTTAAACTGACTAGTCTATAGTTCCCCAGATCCTCTTTATTCCTCATTTTAAAGATATGCATTATCTCACATCCTCTGAAAGCTCTCCTTCTTCTATGAGTTCTCAAAGATAATAGCAGTTCTGCAGAAAAGGACCTAGGGGTTACAGTGGACGAGAAGCTGGATATGAGTCAACAGTGTGCCCTTGTTGCCAAGAAGGCTAATGGCATTTTAGGCTGTATAAGTAGGGGTATTGCCAGCAGATCGAGGCATGTGATCATTCCCCTCTATTCGACATTGGTGAGGCCTCATCTGGAGTACTGTGTCCAGTTTTGGGCCCCACACTACAAGAAGGATGTGGAAAAATTGGAAAGAGTCCAGCGGAAGGAAACAAAAATGATTAGGGGGCTGGTGCACATGACCTACGAGGAGAGGCTGAGGGAACTGGGCTTGTTTAGTCTGCAGAAGAGAAGAATGAGGGGGGATTTGAAAGCTGCTTTCAACTACCTGAAAGGGGGTTCCAAAGAGGATGGATTTAGACTGTTCTCAGTGGTACCTGATGACAGAACAAGGAATAATGGTCTGAAGTTGCAGTGAGGGAAGTTTAGGTTGGATATTAGGAAAAACTTTTTCACTAGGAGGTTGGTGAAGCACTGGAATGGGTTACCTAGGGAGGTAGTGGAATCTCCTTCCTTAGAGGTTTTTAAGGTCAGGCTTGACAAAGGCCTAGCTGGGATGAGTTAGTTGGGAATTGGTCCTGCTTTGAGCAGGGGGCTGGACTAGATGACCTCCTGATATTCTATGATTCTGTAATTGCTAACAGTTCTGAGTTTGCTTCAGCTAGTTCCTTAAGAACCCTAGGATGAATTTCATCAGGCCCTGTCGGCTTGAATACATCTAATTTATCTAAATATTTTAACCTGTTTTTAACATATTTTGGCCTGTGTTCCTTCCCCCTTATTGATAATATTAATTTTGTGAAGTATTTGGTCACAATTTACCTACATAGTAAAGCAGTGATCGGCAGTCTTTGGCATGCGGCCCATCAGGGAGATCCACTGGCAGGCCAGGACAATTTGTTTACTTGCAGCATCTGCAGGTTCGGCTGATTCCAGCTCCCACTGGCTACAGTTCACCATTCCAGGCCAATGGCGGCTGCGGGAAGTGGCGGTCAGCACATCCCTCGGCCCCCATTATCACTTTCACCCAAATTGCCTTACACCTTCAGATTTGTTACCAGTTGGTCACAATCAAGTCTAGAATAGCTATCCCTCACTCATTTTCTCAAACAAAAAATTGTCCCTAATATTCTAAGAATGTATTGAAATTTTGTGCTTTGCTGTATTACTTTTGCTGCAAATGTCTGGGTAGTTAAAATCCCCCATTACTACCAGGTCACGTGTTTTGGATATTTCTGTCATTTGTTCTAAAAATGCCTCATCCACCTGCTTTTCCTGATTTGGTGGTATATAGTAGACCCCTACCAAACATCATTTCTATTTGTTACCCCTTGTATCTTTACCCAGAAACTTTAAACTGACCAGCCTCTCATATCCTTCTGGACCTCACAACAAGTGTGTATACTCTCAATGTATAATGCAAAATCTTCTCCCTTTTTATGCTAAGTATCCTTCCTGAACAGGCTATACCCCTCTATACCAGTATTCCAGTCATGAAACTTATCCCACCAAATCTCTGTGATGCCAGTTAAGTCATAATTTAGCTTATGTCCTAATATGTCCGGTTCTTCCTGTTTATTCTGTTTACATACTGTACTCTTTGCATTTATGTATAGACATCTAAGATTGAGCAGCTTCCCTAACTAATTTTCTTCTTGCTGCTCCTATGACCCAATTATAATTATCCATGTCTCCTCTGTTAAGATTGTTATTTTTTTATGCTTACTTGTAGGCTTTTGTCACCTGCCCCCTTTGAACCTAATTTAAAGCCCTCGTCACTAGATTGGCTAATTAATATGTGAAGATGGTTTTCCCCTCCTCAGTCAAGTGGATCCTATCTCTTCCCAGAAGACCTTCCCAAAACAACATCCTATGGTTGAAGAAGCCAAAGCTCTTCCTTTGACACCATCTGCACAGTCATGCATTCATCTTCAGGAAGCACTTGTCGCTGACTGGGCCCCTACTGTCAACCACGAGGATGGACAGGAACACAATATGCACCTATGACCCTTGCTCCTAGAACCCTGTAGTCACTGCTGATCTGCTTATGGTCATACCTAGCAATATCATTAGTTTCAATGTGGATGAGCAGCATGGGGTAGTAGTCAGAGGGATGGATGAGCCTCAGCAATCTTTCTGTATTGTCTCAGACACAGGTTCTAGGCAGGCAGCACACCTCCTGGGACATCCTGTGAGGTCAGAAGATGGATGTCTCTGTCCCCCTCAGAAAGGTGTTCCCAAGCACCAAAATCCTACCTCCTTCTCTTGGGTCCAGTGACTGTGAACCTCCCAGCTTTGAGGTCAGGTGGTTCCTCCTCCTCAGCATTGTGCTCTGCTCCTCACCTGTTGCCAGTACAGCATACAGGTTCTTCACATCAATAAAGACAGGACCTGGGTGGGGAGATGGAGCACAGTCTGCTGTTTGAGGTAGCCAGCAGGCAGTCTCCTTGCTGTAGTGCAGCTGGTTCTCCTTTCTTCTCTGGTGCTGTTGTAGTCATCTGTAGTTGGCTCACATCCTCCATCCCACATGTTTCCACATGGGTCTATGAAGTCTTTCCACTCTCAGATGCTGCACACCTCCTCCTACAGCTCTGTTACTTGCTTAATTGCTGAATCTCTTAACCTAAATAATTTTAATCTATAAGCAAAGCAAACTTGCATAAGAATATACCAACAAGGAGCCAGTCTGTGACATTACGCAGGGTACAATCTGGACTGATGAACAGCTGTGTCCCCTCAGTTCTCCAAGCTAGGGTGCTCCTTACAGTGCTTTGCTATCACTCCTGATCTGCTCATATCCAGCCTCCAGCATATAAATTACCCCATTATAGTATATGAGTGCTATAGCCAGCCACTCATGAATTACTCTGCAGAGAAACACCAGCAAATTCCCAGTCCCAGATTTTCTCCCAGAAATGTATGTCTTGTACTGCTAAGCCTTCTCTTAGACAATACAAGCTCATATAAAGTTTTTCATTTTATTAATAGAAAATGGTGTGCACAAATCCTGTTATCGCAAATGTAACTTCCCATACACTCTGATCCAAATGCACTTGTTTAGATAAAACAATAAAACAAGTTTATTAACTACAGAAAGATAGATTTTAAATGACGACAAGTAATGAGGCATAAAAGTCATAATTGGTTACAAGTAAACAAAAAGTGAAATAAACTAATACCAAACTTAACAAGCTATATAAATTTAAAGGAAAAAAAAGTCTCTCTTGCCACATGTTATAGGAGTCTTACTAGCTGAACTCTCTTCATTCAGGACCCCTCCCCAATCCAAAGATGCTTGTTTTGTCCTTCGAGTGTTGTTGATGCAGTGAGTAGAGATGAAGGGAGAGATGATTTGGGGCCTTGGTTCTTCCTCTTTATATTTTTCCTCCTCTTTTTGAGGATCTCTGCAGCTGAGTTTCAGAAGATAAAAAGTCCATGTGGGTGGGAACCCCCAGCTATTTCTTTGTCAAAATGTAAATCTTCATCCATATCTTTTTTCCTGCCAAAGAATGGCCATTAAACCAGGTAATAATCCATTTGATCTTGTTGACATCTGGCTGAGGCATTAGCTATCCTTTTGTCTCTGGGGAACTGGTTTGTGGCTGCTTTTAGTAATATCATACAGTAGAGTCTTATAAATTTACATACAATGTTGTCACAGACATTTTACGAGGACAATAATGATCAGCAAATTATGACTTTTCAAATAATACCTCACAAGGCTTACATTGTACAAGATTTATCATAGTCCTATGAAAGGGGTGAATATAGGGTATAAACTGTCACACAGTTATTAAAACAAATTTCCCTGCAAGCATTATATTCTTGCTAGCATAACATAAGTTAAATTATTTTAATAATTTTATAAGGGGAAAGTTCATACTTTAAATGCAATAAATCCATTACAGTCTCTCTGATATAGGTAGGTCATGTCACTTGGTTTCATTTTCACAAAAAGTCCATTACTCATGGTACTCAGGCCCATTTGATCAGATCTTCAAATCATGTCAAGTGGTATTTCAATAGAACAGCCCATTTGAAAAATCAGTGTCCATTGTAAGATTGAAACTTAATGAAAATTACTCAGGTTGAAGTTTTATTAATTTACAAAAGCAGCAAAGAATCCTGTGGCACTTGTTCATTCCACACAGTGTCTAGATATTATTTGTTACACATAGTCTTTCTGGACACATACAGTACAGATCTCTGACTTTTCTACACTTATTTCAGTTAGGCAGTAGGTACTCATCAGGAGATTCTTCTTGATAAGCCACCATTGCATGGGGTTATCATTTTGACCTTGATAGAATCTTTTCAGGTGCCTATATTTAGAACTGACTTAAGTTTTAAATTGTCATCCATTTTTACAAGTTGGATTTGAAGAAGGAAGCCAGTTTCCTCATGTACAGTGGAATGATAATGAATAAATACTTTTCATTGCCTTATGTGGCAGCACAGATTATATTTTCATTATGCTTTCATAAGAACCCTTCCAACAACACTGAATTTTTTGTGGGCCTTTCTGTTTGTGGAGGTAGATAAAGTAAAATACCTTTGTTACCTGTCTGGTATTCCTTAGGTGAGGATTCCTGGGTGTAATTAGCTTTGTCTCCCTTTCGTGACCTTTATAGGTTTAACTGGAACAAGGAAAAACCTGCCACCAAATGTTGCTTTAACTGAGAAATGTACTGCTTAATGTTTAAAGCAGAGGTTCAGATTCTAGTGTTTGTCTGATACGAATCTGATAAGATAATTCTATTCTTCTCTCATTGATAAGTTCAAAGGTCCTAAAACCTGTTTGATGTGGATTAAACAGCCCAAAGACCTTATATGCAATGTATAACTTTTGTTTAATCCCCAGTTAATTCCCAGTTTTTTACACACATCTGCTGGTTTATCTGGCTCTGTACTCTAAGGTTTAGGTCTCTGTTTGAAAACCTGATTCATCAATACAAAAGCTTTGGTGTGAGCTATGTCATTTCCTGTGGGAATACATTTTACCCATTTAGAAAACAGATGGGTAACTGTAGCCATTTTCTTAATCCCTTTCTTGGTCTGTAGAATGGGCCTAAAAAATAAAATTGTAAGTCTGACAACTGAAAAATAAACTTCTCTGGACTTTAGAGAACCTCTGAAATTTGCTTTGGTGGATTATAATGTACAGGAAGTGAGACGCTTTCACATAGTGATTTCCACAGTTAAAATGCATGGACCAATATGCTGTTTGCTTCCACGACTGGTAGATAACTGTGATTTCTGGATGACTTCTACATAAGCCATCATGCCATTTTAGACTTGATTCCGACTCGTGGACGAATTGATTGCACTTCTCAAGACTGAAGGCAGTTTGGGTGATCATAAAATGATAGCTTTCATGATTCTAAGGAAAAGAAAATGTGAGAGCCACAGAAAAAGGAAAAAATACTTCAAAAAGGCAGGCATTAGTGACCTCAGAGAGTGGGTAGTTAAGGTTCCATGGGAAGAAAATCAAAGGGAGAAAGAAGTTCAAGAGAGCTACCCATCATGGTATTTATCCATCATATTGATGTAAACAAGAAGTCCTTTAAAAAGATTGAACCATTGTTTTGCCGTATTATGATTTATAATTTCTTTATTACTCTTGCGGTCTTTCTGATTTGGAAATAAAGTATTTGTAGAGTGCCTTATATGCCTGTAAAGCTTAGAAATGACTTTGTTCTTGTAGTTGTGGCTTCACTAGCTCTGAGTCTGGTTTATCTCTAGTCAAAGTAATACCTTTGCCTTTGTCAGTTGTGCCTGAAGGAGTGGTGTCAGAGTAATCTGATTTGTAGCATAAGAAAACTCTTCTAGTAATTCCTATGTTTGCAGTATTTATGCTATTTACAATTGATTTAGTTATAGAAAATCCCCATGGAATTCTACTGTCATTGCCAATGTGATCACATCCAATTGAATGAGAGAGACTGCTTTATTCTAATGAGTAGTTGGGTTACATTAAAAAAACCACCTCTGATGAATTGCTGCGATCAGGTTTTTGTTTCAATTACTTTGGAGTCCTGGAACCCCGATATTCCTCCAGATGGGAAAGTAAAACAAAAAGTTGTTTTGATTAGACTTGGAATCTGCAAGTAAAATAAAATCAGTAATGCCTAATCTTTAAAATCATTTGCTGTACATATTGACATTTTGATTTTGTAACATTGCAGATTACATTTCTGAGATTTCTCTGATTTACAAAAGGAAAGATAGAATGCCCAGAGATGGGGTTACACTCTGTCAAAACACTCACTGTATACTTTCCCCTCAAATGGAACAAAGTCATGCCATATTGGTGTTACTCTTATACCAATTTCACTCAGTGCCAAGATGGTAATAGTTTTAGGGGTGTTTTTCTGTAGCAAAACAAAAGCAATTGTTCCAGAAAAGTCAAGGAAATTTGCAACACTTTCTAGTTTAGTCCAAACTGAACATTTTCATTGGTGTAAAGTGCCATTTGATGAAAAAAACTTTGTCTTCCATCGACCTCTTCTGGGGGGATCCTCCTGGACAAGTATATGCCTGGCTCTCTGGGCTTCAAAAAGTGTCCCAGTTGCAAGGCATCTATCCCAGTGGCTGATGGACACTCACAGTGAGTTTGCTGCCTGGGACAGAAACACATTCCACAGAAGTGTGGTTTGTGTCAGCAGCTGAAGCCCAGATCCAGGAAGGACAGAGAACTGAGACTTAAACTCCTACTCATGGAGTCAGCCCTTCAACCTCCAGAGTCCCTGTGGGAGCCCTCACTTTGCAACTTCCACTTCTAAGGGAGCGATCTAAGAGAGACACTTACGAGCCACTCATTTAAGGCCTGTAAGAGAAGGTCTATGCGTCCTCAAAGCGAGCTCTGATTGAGCTAAAAACAATCCCCGGCTCGGTCTGTGTCATCAGTAACAATGACGCTGAAGCTATCTAAATTTGGTACCCAGGGCACAAGCAGTACCAAACCATCAGGGCAAGTCGGAATGCCTAAAGAGCTGATGGGCGCAAGCAAAGAAGCATCGGTACCGCAGGGCTGTAAGATCCACCCCAGGGAAAGGCTCCATTGGTACAGTCATCAACATCAGTACCAATGACGGTACATCAGGCACAATGCACCCTGCTATCAGGTCTGTGTCTCTGACACTGTCGGTATAAGTCTCTTGGCATCAACAGCCTCCGCTGGTACTAACGCCCTCTGCACTGATGGATCTTTCAGTGTCCGACACACTAGACTCTCCTTTGCTCGATACTGGGGCCGTGGTACCAAGTTCACCCAGAGCCCTTGGCTCACTGATGACCTCCTGCCATGCACCACCCTTTTTGTCATTGGAATCAGAAAGTGAACAAAAGAACTTAGCTTCCCAACGCTCTTCTCACCTGCGATACAGAGCCCAGTTTCACTATGGACCCCAGGCATAACACCCCTCTGACCCGCAGCCTCCCTAGTCTGGGCAACCATGGTACCAACCACCAGACCTCTTCCCATCACAATGGCCATACTGGGACCCTGGAAGGCCCAAAGGCAACAGGCCTCCGTCACTGCTAGTATGTCCTGCCAACTGCTGAGGAAGTGCCCTCCTGCAGCCGCTGCCTCAAGCAAATTTCCTCTCAGCCCTCCACCTTGAAAAGACAGTATTGATGGATTAGTTGAGGTGCCTGTAGAGCGCTCTCCTCATTTCATGCTGAAAAACCACACTGATTTTTGTTATAGTATCTTCCCATTCCTCAGCACCTCGTAACAGATAACCTCCAAATAATGGGCGTTGGATATCATTCAAGATGGCTACTCCGTTTTTTTATCCCTCCCCCTCCCCCAAATACCCTTCCCCATTTCTCTTCAGGGACCCTTCTCACAAGAGCTTGTTACATCAGGAGATAAACCACCTCCTCAGTGTAGGAGCCATAGAGCCAGTGCCTGCACATCTAAGGAGCAGAGGCTTCTAAATTAGGGGTCTAAACTAGCTGTTACCACTCAAGAAAGAGATCTTGGAGTCATTGTGGATAGTTCTCTGAAAACATCCACTTAACATGCAGCGGCAGTCAAAAAAGTGAACAGAATGTTTGGAATTATTCAGAAAGGGATAGATAATAAGAAAGAAAATATCATATTGCCTCTGCATAAATCCATGGTATGCCTACATCTTGAATACTGCATTCAAATATGTTCCCCCCATCTCAAAAAAGATATATTGGAATTGGAAAGGTTCAGAAAAGTTCAACAAAAATGATTAGGGGTATGGAATGACTTCTGTGTGAGGAGAGATTAATATGATTGGGACTTTTCAGCTTGGAAAAGAGACGACTAAGGGGGAATATGATAAAGATCTATCAAATCATAACTGATGTAGAGAAAGTAAATAAGGAAGTGCTATTTACTCCTTCTTATAACATCAGGACTAGGATTCACCAAATGAAATTAATAGGCAGCAGATTTAAAACAAACAAAAGGAAGTATTTCTTCACACAACACACAATCAACCTATGGAACTCTTTGCCAGAGGATGTTGTGAAGGCCAAGAATTCTCAGTGAAATTTGCACAGTTCCAGTTGTTTTTAATTTCTTGTTGGTGCCATGCAAGCATTCTTCCTGGCCAGTCAGTTTGCATAAAATCTTTCTAAAATTGTAACATTCTTTTTCACTGATCTGAGCGGCTTCCAAATTTAATGCCAATTTTGAATTGAAACATTTATAGCCGTAGGATATCCAATTCATATCCAGACTTTGAAATCATAAAGACATCATGCAATAGTGTCTGCAGTGTTGCCAGTATCAAGCATTTAAAAATAATGAGTTGGGCCCAAAAACATCATGAGATTACAATAAATTTGTGGTTCTTTTCATTTCCCTTTTTGTTTTTCTGCCTTTGAAATACACTTAAGTCACATTTTCAAACTTTTCTCCACAACCATATGAGACAGGGTGCTATTTTTAGCACCCTGGTGACAGAGGTTGTTGCAGTACTGGGAAGACTGCAAACTTAATTGAAGTCAATTAACCAGTTTCTGTTGGGGATTACAGAGACTTGGGTGGCAGTTGCTGGGTTAATGAGGGAATTGGCTCAGTGGTTGGAAGGATATATTGGTGAAGAATTGAGAAGTGCTCAGAGAGTGAATTGTGGGTAGGAGAGAAAGCTTTGTGAACACATTTGTCCTGCTGTAAACCTGTGGTTCTGTCTGTTATACTTTGAAGCTGAAGATTAAAAAACAAATGTGATGAAAGGGAAACAGCCTACATGTGTTTGTGGCTAGGAGACCGCGAGAACAGGCTAGGCAGCAGTCATGGGAGGCAAGTTTGTAAAAATTTTGGTGGTGCCCAGAACCCGCCCCCGCAACTCTGCCCCCCAACTCCGCCCCCTCAAACTCCGCCTCCACCTGCCTAAGGCTCTGGGCGGGGTTTCAGGGGGGAGGTCTGGGGTGCAGGTCCTGGGCTGGGGATTAGGGTGCAGGAGGGGTGCAGGCTTTGGGAAGGAGTTTGGGTGCTGGGTGCAGGCTCCGGGCTGGGGCACGGGGTGGGTGTGCAGGAGGGGGTGAGGGCTGCAGGCTTTGGGATGAAGTTTGGGTGCAGGCTCTGGGCTGGTGGTGGGGGTGTAGGAAGGGGTGAGGGGTGCAGGCTCTGGGAGGGAGTTTGGGTGCTGGGTGCAGGCTCTGGGCTAGGGCAGGGGGTGGGTGTGCAGGAGGGGTTGAGGGGTGCAGGCTTTGGGATGGAGTTTGAGTGCAGGCTCGGCTGGGGGTGGGGATGTAGGAAGGGGAAGGTGGTGCATGCTGAGGCAGAGGATCAGGCTGCAGGGGAATGAGGGTTGGGGCTGAGGATGAGGGGTTCATGATGCGGGGGGACTCAGAGCTGGGGCAGAGGCTCAGGGTGCGGGGGGATGAGGGCTCTGGGTGGGGATGAGGATTAGGGTGCAGGGGAATGAGGGCTCTGGCTGGGGCAGAGGATCAGGGTGCAGGGGGATGAGGGTTGGGGCTGGGGATGAGGGTTTGGGGTGTTGGAAAGGCTCAGAGCTAGGGCAGGGTAAGGGCAGCCTGCTTTGCCATTAGTGGATCGCAGGCACTAGGACTCTGGGGCAACAGACAGCAGTTCTGCTGGGAGCCGATCTCTGGCAGCGCGAACAGGCAAGGACATGGGGAAGGCAGGACACAGGGGGAGGGGTGGAAGGCGGAGGCCGGGACCCACTCCAGGCAGGGATGCGGAGGGGCGGGGCGGTGGGGGAAGACCCGCGGGGGCTGAGGCCGGGGCCCGATCCAGGCAGGGCCAGGGGAGAGACCCAGCTCCAAATATTGCTGGAGCAGGGCACCCGGCCCTGAATATTCCTGGAGCCCGAGTACCTCGAGCCCATATAACCCGCTGCGTATGGCAGCAGTACTCACAGGGTAGGTGAAGGAACGGCCTGTGACACCATGAAAGTTGGAAACTAACTTTATTTTAATGACAACTCTGAGTATCTTATATGATCATTTGACTTCAGGAGCTGAGGCCTTAAGAAAGGCATCAGATATTGCAGGAACTGGAAATACTGTGTTTGTTTTGGTCTCAGATTCACTGGCAAAACTGACAACTATCTCTTGTTCACAGTGAGAACTTGATGCATGTTAAAAAAACAACAACAGCAAACATGCACACACACAACTGGGAAGAGAAAGATTTGTCCCACTATTTTCTGTGCTATCTGGTTACATCTGCATCTAGCTGAGACTTTACAATGTATTTTGAAATGGAAGTCTCTGCACTTTCAAGTGTTAAAATTAATGGCAATGGATTTTTCAAGCATGTTTGCCCAAAGCTTTTCCTTTTAGTCAGGTTTTCAAACTGGTGGATCAAGAGGGGGCAGGTCCCTTCTGTGAAGAGGGGTATGGAAGCAAGGAAAAGAACAGGGGGATTAGTCCCAGGCTTATGAGAACTGCAGTTTGGAGAAGCAACACTTCTGTCTGAATCTAGTAATTGATTTTAGTGGAGCACATGAATATTCTAGATCAGAGGTGGGCAAACTACGGCCCGCGGACCACATCCGGCCCGTGGGACTCTTCTGCCCAGCCCCTGAGCTCTTGGCTCAGGAGCTTAGCCCCTGGTCCCTCCCCTGCTGTTCCCCCATCCCCACAGCCTCAGCTCACAGCGCAATGCTTTGGCAGCGGAGCTGTGACCTTCTGAGGCAGAGCCCGGCCTGAGCCGGTGCTCTGTGCTGCCTGGTGGTTTGGCTGGCTCCAGCCGGACGGCACAGCTGTAGTGCTGCCAGCCACCAGTGCTCCAGGCAGCGTGTTAAGGGGACAGGGGAGTTTGGGGTGGTGGTCAGGGGGCGGGGATGTGTATAGGGGGCAAGGTGGTTAGAGGGCAGGGAACAGGGTTGAATGGGAACAGGGGTCCCGAGAGGGCAGTCAGGAAGGAGAGAGGGGCTTGGATGGGAAGGCGGGGGGAAGTCAGGGGCAGGAGTTCTGGGGGCTGTCGGGACAGGGAGCGGGGGGGTGGATGGGGCGGGGGTCTTGGGGGGGCCATCAGGGATTGGGGGGGTTGGATGGGGCAGGAGTCCAGGGAGGCCATCAGGGGGCAAGAAGCAGGGGGAGTCAGATAGGGAGCGGGGCCAGGCCACACTTAGCTGTTTGGAGAGGCACAGCTTCCCATAGCCGGCCCTCCATACAATTTTTGAAACTCGATGTGGCCCTGAGGCCAAAAAGTTTGCCCGCTCTGTTCTAAATGATAGGATACTCCTCTAAAATCTCATTGGGAGACAGTAGGTACTTGGTCTATGTCCTGTGCTCCATATAGAAGGGGGAAATAGTATGGGTATGTCTAGAAAAGACGCTCCACTCTGTCTGATCAACCATCATCCAAACAGGTTTTTCAATGTGGCTTTCATTTGTTTTGCTCTTTCTCAGAGAGCACTCATTTTTGTGGCCTTGTCTGTCAAGTCTTTACAATTTTAGGAAAGGAACAGAGTTTGCTGATTCAACAGAAACTAAATACTTCCCGTAGGTGAGCACTTATATCATAAGGACAGACCAGTCAAGGAACTCATCATGCTCTCAGCCAGCGTTTTGAGGAGCAAATACAAAACAGAACAAGTATATTCTGACTGCCTTTGTTTCATATTAGGGAGATAATGCATGCTGTGGGGGGAGGAGAGGAAAAAGGAGAAAACTCTTATTTAACACTTCTGTCCTGCATAACCATCAAAATAGTAGCAAAGAATCCTGTGGCACCTTATAGACTAACAGACGTTTTGGAGCATGAGCCTTCGTGGGTGAATACCCACTTCCTCAGATGAATCTGAGGAAGTGGGTATTCACCCAAGAAAGCTCATGCTCCAAAACGTCTGTTAGTCTATAAGGTGCCACAGGATTCTTTGCTGCTTTTACAGATCCAGACTAACATGGCTACCCCTCTGATACTTGACCTCAAAATAGTGGTGGTTATGAGTTAATTAGATACACCCTTCCACAGTAATAAAACAGTTAGTGGTCTATCCAATGCTTTAAGACTTTAGCTCCTTAATAATTGTATGGTTGCTAGTATTGTCTGTTTGTACCGTTGTAGGTGCTAGAAGCCACAGTCAAGGATCGTGCCAGACATTATATATACATATTACGAAAAGAGAAATGAAATCACTTAAATGTGCAAGAATATTGCAGGTTTCTTCATGAGCGATGGCAATATTAACAGGGTGGCAACCAGAGAAGAAGAAGGAAAAGGGGGAAAAATAGGTTCCTGTACTGTCAGATATGGATGGATTTTTGTAATGTTAGTTGAAGCTGAATATTTCCTTAGGCAGACAAAGTCCCATGCTTCATTGAAGATCAGTCTGGAACGTAATTAGAGGTGATGTCCAGTTTGTTGGTTGAAATTTACTCTTCTTTCCTGGTGGCGGGAACCAGCTAAGAAAGCATCAGCCAAACAGGCAAACACCAAATCAAAAAGACATTAAGGGATGTTATTAAAACCTTAAAAAATCCGTGGCCTGACACCCAGTAAGTTTTGTACCCATTAAACCCACAACTTAAAACGAAAAGTAAGAAAAGCAAAGGAGGGAATAGACATTGAAACTCCAGTGAAATAAAATCAACCACAAGCTGAGGAAATCCTTTTGATTTTTATAACTGTATAGTCAATGGAAAATTTATTTCCAATAGTGTCTTAACCCAATAGTGTCTTAACCCAATCTTATCTTGTAAACAAATCATCCTTGAACACAGTCAACAGTCCTCAAAACAAGGTTCCCCACATTAATTGTTTTCTCCTTAGCATGACTTTGAGTAAGTATTTTTGGCTTTTCTGAAAGTTCCAGGATAAAAGTCCAGAGTACAATGGTCTTAAATCTATAGGTTGGTCATGTCAGTTGGACACATTTGCTGACATTGTCCACAAATGTCCCTGCATCTGCCACTCTGACCAGCTGTGTGGTCTTCCCCATGGCAGCAGTGCCAAAATACTGATATATTCAAGTTACCCCTGGTTCTGCTTCCATGAGTCTCCCAGTGCATCTGTTATGGCAGTGTGAGGAACCATAGATGCCCAAGACACTGCTGCCTCATCCCAGCAGGCAGAAGGGCTATGGGTGAACTCTATCTGTATGAGCATACATATTGGGATCCACTCCTGCAGCACAGCCCCACTCTCACATCTCTTCCTCCTCTACTCCCTCATAGACCTAATCAAACCTTTCTTCCCTTCACAAAGCCCAGACTTCATCCTCTGTTATGCACATATACACTATCTTTCCCACCTCCATCCCAGAGTTCTCTGTTGGCCAGTGTTGATCCACCAGGGTTTTTGTGAAGAGAGGAGCTAATGAGGCAGGCTAGTGGTGTTGTAAAATGGAAGTAAGTGATAGAACTTGACAGTTTCATCATATAATCCGGGCAAAACTCCTTTAGGTTTTCCTGAATAGGTGGACTAACTCTTCATGTGTCTAATTTTATATATTCAAAAATGGCTTATGTCCAAGACATTATCAGAATGTGTGTGTGTGTGTTTGAAGTTTGGCAGTCTATAGTAGTTCAACTAGAAGAACCTTCAGAGGTGTGATGAACGTAGGAAAATTCAAAAGGAGAAGGTGTCTTGTGTATAATTTTCCCCTTGCAGATTTAACAAAGACTTTGTCCAGAAAATACATCGAAAATTCAATTGTCTTGTGGAGAATTATTGACCTACATTTGGAGACTAATTTCAGTCTAAAGAGATGAAAGACAGGGTTATCCATTCTGTGTTAAGAGCAAATCTCAATGCACCATTAATTATGGAGTTGTTACCAATGCTTCCATAATCTGTGGTCCTTTTGCATTTTAAAAAGTATTTTTTTAAATTAACTGATATATTGTCTTGAAAAAAATCCATCATATTGTATGTGGTGTAGATTTGACCATGTTTTTTATAGTGTTGACAACTAATTGAATAGTACTGATTAATTAAGTAATAGTTATTCTCTGAAGGTAATCATCTTATTGTGTAAGTGCTAGGAGGACAAGTATTATTTATTAACTTTGCTACTCAATAGAGCGATGAAATACTAATTTAGTGCCACACTGGAAGGCGGTTTACAAATGATCAGTGTATAAGCAAATTATATGCAGTATATGACCTGTTATAGTATTTTAGATATTCATGTGGAGTATTTCTAAATTATTATATAATCTGGTTGGTCATTGAGCCTTTTCAGTTAGTATTTCTCTTTTTCTAGGCTGATTCTGTACAAGGGGGAGATGATTCTCCATTCTCAGACTCTGTTACCTTGGAGCAAACAACAAGTAACATTGGAATATCAAGTGGACGTGTTAGCTTGTGGATGCAATGGATGTTGCCAAAAATTACTATAAAGCTGTTTGCACCAGATCCTGGAAGTAAAGGCACAGGTAGGGTACATAGAATTATCTATTTTAATTTAGTACTTTAAGTGTGTAGTTATTTTAAGATAAAACCAATTGCTGTTTATAGCATGTATTCATGAATTAAAACCTCTGATAATTATAAAAAGATGCACGTTTCTGTCCAGTGTTTTAGCATACTGCAATATGCTGTCATGCATGGGATCAGACTTCAACATTGTCCTTTGCACCTGGATTGGCAGAGATTGAGAGCATTGTAAAGGCAGTCTTGGGGCTTAATCTTAGCCCACAAAGTGTTTTTTTAAATTTGAAAACAATTTATTCACTTCTTTTGACTTATGCAAGTATGAAAAACTGTGTATTTTTTTTCTCATGTGAAGTTATTCTCTTGTTTTTCCCACTCAGACTTCAGAAAAAGGTGGCTATTAAAATTTAATTTGGCACATGGCTGATCCTCAAAAGGAATAGGACTATACTAAATCTGAATTAAAAGTTTGTTAGTCATTTTAAATGATACAGGACAAAAGTTTGTGCATAAGCAGTGTATATGTTTTATTAAGTTTTACTTGTGATGTTATGTTCCCAACTGTGAGCCGCTATACACAATTTTGCATTTTTCTATCAACATTTAAAATTGTGTTGATTTTTAAATGACATTGGGACTGGAGTCCCAATGGGGGCCAGCTAAAATCTCTCAATTAGGGTGAACTGCAAAGAATGGGGAAGACAAATCCCCATAAAGCTGGTGGATATTCCACTACTTAGATCTATCAAACCAGCATAAAGCAGCTTCTTTATTACCTAACTGGTTATTCAGAAGTCCAAACAACACAATTCCCTTAAAGTGTTCCAGCCTCAGGCTTCTATCCAGGTACCCACATCAAATATGATGAACATTTCTGTAAATCTTATTTCATCATATAAAATAAAAGGTTCTACCAATCCCAAAGGATGGGGGACACATTACCTCCCAGATTAGTGAATGTTTCAGATCTTACCCAAATACACTCTACAGCCAATTCTTATTAACTAAACTAAAATTTATTTAAAAAAAAAACGACAGAGAGTATGGTTAAAAGATCAGTATACATACAGACATGAGTTCAATTCGTTTAGGTGCATCGTCAGAGCAGAGATGGTGAGCTTCGCAGTTGCAAAGAGTTCTTTCAGAAATAGTTCATAGGTTATAGTGCAATGTCCAAATATCATATTCAGGTTGTACCAGCATGACTGGGACCTCAGTCTTGCGACTCAAACTTCCCCTGATGAAGCCTACATAGATCTGAGATGACAGAATCAGAACCCAAAGATATTTATACAATTTCATGTCCTCTTTGACAAGTTGGGATTTCCTCGGGGAACAAAAAGTCATTGAAGGAGGTCAGTCACCGGAACTTAGCTACAGAATTAACATAAGGCAATTTGCTTGTTCCTCCACCATTCACAGTACATTTCAAAGAGAGATGAATACCGAGATATCCCATGTTTACAATCATTTAAATGCTAGGATGTTCTTTTGATCTCTGAACTATCAGAATACTGCATAGACAGGGACTATTGATTACATTGTCCATCCTACTCATACATATGTAAATACACAAAACCACAAATGTTATCTCCCCTCAAGTCTTTTGAAGGTTATTTATTTTGCAAGATGTTTAACCCTTTTTAGCCATGCGTCACAGACATAAATTTAACATCTATAATATTTTAAAAGTAAGAAGGAATTTAATATGTTTCAGGTTACTTTATGTTGAAAATAAAAATATGGTTTAATGGCAGGTGGTACACAATTCTCTTCTTACTAACGTTTTTATTTCGGAAATACCATTTTTGCACTAATACTATTTATAAATAACTCATCACGAAGATTTTGTAAATCACTTATTATTGTATGAACTTAAATACATATTTTTCTTAGGATGCACACTTGACATCCTTGTTAACAAAATATACTAGTGCCCTGTTTTAGAAAATGAAGAAATTAATATATCTGATTAAAGTTAATTTACAAAGAAATGTAGCAGAACATTGACAGCAGAAATTTGACAGGAAACAAATCTGAAAATTCAGTAGATATGATGATGATAAAAAAACTTGGCACTTGTAATGCATTTTGAAAATGAAAAGCATTTTCTACTGATATTATCTAAATGACCGCCATCACCATGATGGTTATTAGGTAAGTATTATTATGTAGTCAAGTATCAGAGGGGTAGCCGTGTTAGTCTGGATCTGGAAAAGCAGCAAAGAGTTCTGTGGCACCTTATAGACTAACAGACATATTGGAGCATGCGCTTTCGTGGGTGAATACCCACTTCGTCGGATGCATGATATCCATCCGACGAAGTGGGTATTCACCCACAAAAGCTCATGCTCCAATATGTCTGTTAGTCTATAAAGTGCCACAGGACTATTATTATGTACAGTTTTTATAAACAAGGATACCCGAGCAAAGAGGTTAGGTTAGGCAAAGAGGTTGTCCAAGCCCTAAAAGTATTGTTTCTGCCAGAGCTGGGATTATTGCTCAAGAATTCCTAGCTCTCAGTCATATTGTTACATCTCTAAATGAAGTCTCTTTTGTGCTGTTGTTTAATTTGAGTATCTCTATCCCAGTGGTGGGCAAGCCACATCCGGCCCTCCAGATGTTTTAATCTGGCCCTCGAGCTCCCGCTGGGAATTGGGGTCCGGGGCTTACCTCGCTCTGGCGCTCCAGCCAGGGGGTGGGTTTGGGGTCTGGCCCCACTACACATGGCTCCCAGAAGCAGGGGCATGTCTCCACTCTGGCTCCTACGCATAGGGGCAGCCAGAAGGCTCCGCACGCTGCCCCCGCCCCTAGCACTGCCCCTGCAGCTCCCACTGGCCGGTGACCGCAGTCAATGGGAGCTGAACGGGCAATGCCTGCGGACAGGACTGTGTGCAGAGCTGCCTGGCCACATCTCCATGTAGGAGCCAGAGGGGGGACATTCCACTGTTTCTGGGATCTGCTTGAGGTAAGCGCCAACCCTGACGCCTGCCTCCCTGAACCTCTCCCATGCCCCAACCCCCTACCCCAGCCTGATCCTCCTCCCATGCTCCAAACCCTTTGGTCCAAGCCCAGAGGACCCTCCTGCACCCCAAACCCCTCATCCCTATTCCCACCCCAGAACCCGTACCCTCCACCGGAGCCCTCTTGCCCTCCAGCCCCAAATTTTGTGGGCATTCATGGCCCGCCATACAATTTCCATACCTAGATGTGGCCTTCAGGCCAAAAAGTTTCCCTACCCCGATCTGGCTCTCTGTAGCTAAGGCTATAGAGAAAGCTGTATACTGCTCTCTGTCCACAGAATTACCATTGATGTCAAGATTAGCAGTTCACACAGATCAAGAGCAGTAAATGGTCCTGATTCTTTTTAATTAGTTTTCAAGCCAAAATGTACGGAACAAAAATCCTGAACTCAATTTATCCCCTAAATTTTGAAAGGAAGATGTTCTGTTGTTTCAATACAGTAGTTCAAAACAGTACATTTTTCTAGATTCATTTAATAGCCATAATTGCGCAGTAACATACTGAAATCTGGAAGCACTCTTTACTTAATGGTGTGCTATTCTATTCTGAAGCTGAAAAGTAAAGTAACCCATCACTGCTTGCAGTGGTTTACTGCGACGCTGTCCATTTGGAAAATGCAGTGAGAGCAAGCTATGCAGAAAAATTTTTTGAAAATATTTGACACCAACTGTCTCAGGTTTAATTTCTCAACTCTAGTTTGTAAACATTAACATTGCTTTTATGTTTTAATAAGAGTCAGAGTCTCAGTCTAATTTCTATCCCTTAGTAATGTCCTTTGCCCATTTTTATTACATAATCTGAGGAGTCTATTTAGCATTAAGTGAGGAGGAGTTATGTATTTATTAATCACATTTGTCTCTCTTCTAGTGGATCCTATCTTGCAGATATTGTATGTAAAGAGCCATGTATACTTTTTGTGAATATAGATAATTATACCCAGAAACTATGTTAAAAGAACTTCAAAGTTGGTTACAAAGTCAAGCACACAACAGTTAGGAAATCCCAGAATTAAAGTTACCTCTGCAGCCTTAATTCACTTCCCTTTGTGCATGTGCCTTATGATAATCTTTAATTACTTGGTCACATACTATTTTTCCACAGAACTGTTATATCAAACAGACACCTAAAGTGACAAATATTAGCTTGATCTTAGTAACAGGTTAAGTGGAGCAGGATTATCACAACTAGGAAAGACATGTTGCTCTGAGAAAACTATTTGTGTTTGAGAGCTGACTTCTATTTAAGCAAAATGTGGAGGATTTGGTAAGAGATGTTTTCCATCTTTTAGTCAGTGGAAGTGGCTACTTAGATTGCAAAACATCTTTGAGAGCTGTTAAACTCTGGTCTGCCTAGAATTATCTAATCTATCCAGGTTTCTATGCTGTATTCATCACTGTTATATTGGATTGATTGGTATTTTTCCATTCTGAGTTATTTTGATGTTTTAGCTTTCTGTTGTATGCTTTACAGCAGAATTGAGCCCAAATAAAAACAGTCTCAGCATTTTTAAGAGAGGTCTGGATTCTGAATCTGGATCTGAATTTTGTGACTAGCTCCTGTCTGTGTGATGTTTGAACAAAAATTCACTAAGTGAAAATCCCTGAACTTTGCAGGATGGGAATTAGAGATCCAAATACAAATTGTGGTGACGCAGGCACATTTCTGGTTTATGAACAGTGTTTTATTTATAACACAAACTTAGAGATTGTAATTCATAGATGTTCATTTTAATTATCACTGGTTATTGCAGAGATTTGTGTTGTCAGTGAATTAGAAGATCTCAGCGCCTCAGTAGATGTGCAAGATGTATACACCAAAGTAAAATGTAAAATAGAAAGCTTCAACATTGACCACTACAGAAACAGGTAATTACTGGAAGTCATGCTACATTAATTCCATTCTGAAAAAAGAAAGCAGTTGTCTCTTTTTCATTGACAGAATTATTATTTGACTTTTAATTAATATCATTGTGGAATATAGTGAAATAAGCCATAGCTATACTTTTTTAAACAATAAGCTCTGATAATCAGAATTTCCCAGAATTAAACTTGCTTGTAAACAGGATATACAAGCCATTTTAGTCTTTAAGGAGAAATACATTTTGTGTGTGGGTGACACCATTAAAAATTGGTATTTGTTGAACTAAATGAGAAGCTGTTGTCCAAATACTTACAATGGGAAATGCCTCAAATACTGTACTGTGATTAATTTTACTCTACCAAATAGTAAATGTCTAGGGTGTTTTTTGTCTCTCCTACTTGATAAGTTGTTTATTTTTAAGACATCAGAAGGAAATTTTTAATAAAAGAGATGTTTTTGTTGTTGTGGAGTAGCTGCACTGTAATGCAGGAAACTGAATTCATTACCTTTGTAGCAGGTGCTAGTCTAATACATAGAATAGCCTTGATAAGATCTGAGGGAGCCACATACAGTCTTCATCAGCTGAATGATAAGTTGTCATGAAGCAGAATCCATGGAGGTATGTGGGAGATGGTAATTAAGAGAAAATGGGACAATTCTCTAATGTCTTTCCCTGGGAGAAGAATCAACAAATAAGCCATTAAAATGTTTTAAAATTTATTATTAGGGTGAGACCTTTCAAAAGTGCCTAAGGGATTTAGGAGCATAATTCTTACTGACTTTCAGGGAGACTTGTACTCCTAAATCCCATAGGCATTTTTGAAAGTCTCTCATGAGAACAATAGGAAGGAAATTCAGTGTTAGCCTCTCATTCTGTCCTTAATTCAGTTATCATCTCATTTGAGACTTAGTACAATGAACAAACACTACAGGATGTATACGAAAAGTAGAGCCGTTCTGAATTTTCTTTCTTTTCTCTGAATTAGAAATATATATTTGTTTGAATGTATTGTAAAAATGACTAATCAAACCTTACATTTTCTTTCTGGAAACTTCTGTTGCAGTCTATACCATGAAGCTTTTAGATATAGTGGCATACACCAAGCCCTCATACTATTAACAAGTTACTTTTCCCGCAGGTTCTGTGAAAGACTTGAGAGGTTCTTTGTTCTGAATAGTCTAAAGCGTCAAACTCTCCAAAGCTTCCTTCCAACTTAGTAGTGTTCTTTCTTTGCTAAAGTTTTATCAGGTTATTAAGTTACTCCACTTAGCATAATTGCATTGTCAAATCCAGTTTCAATTCATAAACTATTCAAAGTACACTCTATATATGACTAAATTCTATGGACTCAAACCAAATGCAGAGAACAGATAAGGTGAACATTCTGTTTTCCAGGCCAGGGGAAGGCTGGCAGTCAGGACATTCTGAAGGAATATTTCTGCAATGCAAAGAAAAACTTTTGGTGAGATTTTTGTAGTGGAATAAGATGCTTAACAAAATAACTCTGTTCTAAAACTTAATCAATATAATTTTTCTTTGTTCTCAGACATGTTCAGAAGAATGATTGCAAGAATAATAATACAAAACATAATTTTACCACTTCATAATCAATTTTGTGCTTATGAACAAGTACTCTAAATTTGAAATGTATTTGGATACTGTTTTCCTTTCTCAATTTTTTTGTTCTTGTAATCATCCTCTTTCACGCTAATAAAGCTTTTTGCTGAATTTTTAATTCTGATAAAATCAAGTGATAAGTATTTTGTGTGCAGAATTCTATTGGATTTTAATTCCATGACCTCTTTGTTGGATTGTCCTTTCCCATAAATTACAGTTTTTCAAATTAATATTTTTCATACCAGTTTTTCTTTTGATTTCCTTGAATTTGGGCATTTCAGAAGGTGTGTGCCACACATGCTATATCTCACAGCTGTACAGAGCTATGCAAATTTCAGCATAATTTAAAATTCTAATTTTTTTTGGCTTATGGCTTTTGTTTTGTTTTGTTTTGTTTTTCTTTTTGTCTTTTGCCTCCTCTCTGTTCATCACCTCAAGCCTTGGGGAAGACTGTTGGTCTCTGGGGCAATACGGAGGTGTATTCCTTTCCTGTACTGACAAGCTGAACAGACGTACCTTGTTGGTTCGACCCGTCAGCAAGCAGGACCCTTTCAGTAATTTCTCTGGCTTCTTTCCTCCTGTAAGAAATCCTTTTAAACTTATACTACAGAACTTCCATTAACAAACACAAGTCGGAGAAAAATTATCTCAAATGTCATTAGTTTCTTCCCATTATTTGTCATTTATAAATTCTCTGTACTGAATATATTTATTATCTATTTTACTTCCTTTTTCTTCTCTGGCAACAATTGTCAAATTCCTTTGCATGGGCCTGGGAAGCAGTGTCCTTTGTGTTTCTCTGAAATCTACAACACTGCTATTTGGCAAAGTGGCACAGCTAGAATGCCTCATTTAAAGTAACTAAGATCCTGATCGCACAATGCACTTAAGCACATACGTAAGCTTAAGCATGTGAGTAGTCCCATTGAAATCAGTGGGACTGCTCAAATACTTTGAAGATAAGCATATATGGAAGTGTTTGCTGGATCGAGGCCCAAATGTGTGAGCAAAAGCCAGTATTGTACATTGTACCTTGTTTGTGGTGGCTGTAATGATATTCTCAGTGCCTTTAATTACTTTACGTAACTGAGCTATGCCTTAAACTAATTTATTCACATATATTATTTACAATATATACAATAATTACAGCAAACCGTTCATGTGGTCACAATTCCTTGGAAGTCTCAGAACATTACAATTGTCTCAGCCAGCAAGTAATATGAGTTACTTAACTGTTTCTCTTCCATGGCCTTTTTCCTATTTGATTAATAGTCATGAGCTAGTACAAAACTTGAACTGGCCTAGAAGTAATTCCAAAAAAAGTAAAAAGGGCCAAAATGTGCTAACCTGGGTGCCTGTTAGGCTTGGCTCGGCTCTCTACTTTGAGCATTGCTACCTGGCTCCTGGTGCATGGGGTCGCCGTGCTGCTCAGGTTTGGCCCTATTCCCCTGAAGGGAGGTGGCCAGGCCAAATCTGAGTAAGTGATGTTGCAACTTGCGCATAGGCTCTCACAAATTTGGCCTAGCCTCACCACCATCCAGGGGGCCAGGCCAAACCTGAACAATACTGCGATGCCCGGGGCCCAGTCATAACTCCTGGAGCAAGGAGCTGAGCCCAGCGAGCCCTGTGGGATAGGAGCTGCTTCAACCACGACAGGGGTTTTGTGGGTTAAAGCAGACAGACCCACAAAACCCAGAACTACTGGAGTGCCTTACTGCACACCACACATATCTACACTTTTTTTGGCATATAGGGTACATGTAGTGACACTTCTCAGTAAAAAGCAGGCTGCATCCAGACTGCAGTGCGTAGCTACACACAGCAGTGAAAGGCTCTGGCAGGAGGGAGGCAGCAGGAAAAGGTTCTGGCATGAGAGTCCTTCCCCATAGCCAGAGCCTTCCACTGCTGTGGAAAAGGCTCTGGCAATGGGGAGGCAACAGGACAGTACACTGCTAAAAACAGCAGTGTAGAGATGGGAGGCACTGCTTGGGCACATGGACAGCCAGGTGGGGTACATGCCTTAAGGTTCTGGTGTGTCCTTACTCACCTAAGCAATGCTTCACCATCCACAGTGAAATGTATATCTGTGCTGGGGGAACATGCAGTGTTTGTACTCTGCATGCCGCCATAAGTGTAATCATAGCCTAAAAGTGCTTTTAGGCAGTTTTGCTTAGTACGCTTCTGAACTGTATTAAGCTAATGTGCACAAAGGTACTCTTAGAGTGCAGTACAAATGTCCACATGGGGAGTTAGTACAGAGTAGCTAGTGCGGGCTTTTCCCCAATGTAGACAAATCTTACATATGTATTCAGTCTCTCATATTCACAGAAATGAAAAATTTTTAAAATTCAGTCATACAATTTTTCTAGCAACTCCCATTGAAGTTAATGGGAGTAGAGACCTGAGCAGGTTACAGCACAGACCCTTTATCTTTAGTGATGTGATAGATTATATGGAATATTTTTGTGTTAGTGGAAGTTCTGTTCCATTTGATTTATTTTCTGTCATGAATATGTCCATCATTCTTTTACTTATTCTAGTTGTTTAAATTTGTCCTAATTAGAGTGAAAGCTAACTTACTAATTTGTTACAATTCACTTAATGATATGCTCTTTCAGCTTCTCAGCATTTCAAATACTTACTACATTTATGTAAGAAGTTAGTGCTTACATTTATAAAAAATTTTAAAAATACATTAATTAGCGATTCTGAATAAATAAAATCTGAAAATGTTGAAAGAAGCATCTACTCTGTTTACAAAATGTAGTTGCTATACTTATGCTTGAGTGATTAAACACTGTTAACATAATTATATATATTATGTCAAAACCAATTTGATTTTATTTGCTTTCCTTTATTATTAAAATTATTTAATTTGTTTTATTAGTTTATTTTAAAATTCTCAACTTTTGCAGTAGTTCACTCAAGGTCAACTTTCAGTCAGAAATGAATGTTTCATTTAGATACTGGAGGAGATTTTTAAAAGGTACAGATGTCAGGAGCCTAATACACTCTGACAGTTAATGGGAGTTAGGCATCTAACTTCCAAACGTGCCTTTGAAAATCTTTCCCTCCGTGAACAGAAATCTTGCAGATTTCTGAAGAATAATGTAATACGTTTTAAAAGCTGTTTTTTATGTATTGAGATGAATTATTTAGTCTGCTGTGTATAGTAGTTAGTATTATGGGTGTTCTGCAGGAGAAATTTGAAGTACAAAGTTATCTTTCCACCACTGGTACAGTGATGGTTGGGCCCACAGAGGGAATGAAAGGGAATAAAAGCTATAATAAGCTCTCTAAAATGAAGAGGGGGTAATGTAATGTAAATAATTTTAAACTTATGCACAATTTTTAATAAATATTTTTTGGTAAATTTTGACTTTCTGAAGTGCAAGAAATATTTTAGGTAGTAGTATTTGAGGGATATTAAGCTACCAGGCTGAGTTCAATGTTTCATGAAAAAAATGAATGTTTAGTGTCACTAAAATATTCAGCAGTTCTAGCTTACATTGGGCTGTTTTGTGATAACATTTGGTCATACTGTGAGGTAGATGGCCCTTCTAAAGATTTAAATAAACCTTTTCTTAAGTTGTTTGAAGAAAGTAAGAACCTCCCCCCCCCTCCCAAAAAAGCCAAACAAACCTGAAAAGACGAGCTAATAAAGAAATAATAGCAATTGCTCTCTGTTCAAGATGTGTAACCTGTTCTCTTTACAACAGTTTTCATTATTGTTTCTTTTTCCTGGAACAGACAACTGCAAAACTTTTAGATGGCTCACACCAACAACACGGATTTCTCTCTCTCACTTACACAAAGGCTGTGACAAAAAATGTCCGGCACAAGTTGATATCAAGAAATGAACGAAGAACTTTCCATAAGTTATCTGAAGGTCTCAATGATGGTTCTCCTCATTTTCTTCACGAGATCCTTCTTTCTGCACAAGCATTTGATGTTGTCCTATGTTTCCCTTTGCTTAATGCAATTGCAAGTATATTTCAAGCTAGGCTGCCAAGGAATCAAAAAGAGAAAAGCAAATCACCTGGCCAACCTATGAGGACTCACACTCTAACATCTCGGAATTTACCTCTGATTTATATCAACACAGGTGTAATCAGAGTCTTCTTTCCCAAAACTGAGGAAATGCAACATGATACAGGAGGTACTATGTACTGTATGAATATATTTATTATGTGAAATATTTACTTCCTCCACGTTCTTTGGTGAAGATTAAATGCCACAGGATGACACAGATCTCTTAAGCAGGTCTCTTTGCATTCTAGACAGGTGAATTATAGGGAAATCTAGTCTCTTTGACCAAAAGGTTCTATCTTAATTATCTCACTGCTTCTTGTGATAATGGCATATTTAGCATTGTCCCTGGGGCTGTCATACTGCAAGGAAAGAGATGGAAAATGTAATTAATATGATACACACTACATTTCTTAAGAGTTATAGAAATAATTACTTTGGAGGCCTACCTTTGTCTGTCCATAGCATTTGGGCTGCGAATGTGATTGTTAAAGGAGTTGGTCAGGAGTTGCATGGAGAGTACTTAAGACCTGAGTCTCCAATTAGATCTGCAAGAGTTGACTCTTGTACCAGCACTGACCCCCTTTGAGGCCAATAGGTGTCCATGCTGGTACAAGAATTCACCTAGGTCAGATGGATCCATTTTCAGGAACAGGGCCTTATCGTAGGGAACTATTGGAAAACCTCAGGGCTTATCTACATGAACATTCAGTTCATAGCAAGCTAGAGTGTGAATCTATCCCAGAATTAGCCTGTTGCAGACTAACTGTCTGTGTGGACCCTGCTAATATGCACTAACAGTTTGTTAATGAGCCTTGATTTAGTTCCATTTCAAAGAGAACAAGATCAAAAATCATTAACAGATTGTTAATGCACATGAGCAGGGTCCATAGTCAGTCACTCTATGGCAGGCCAGGGCAAAGTAGATTCACATCTCAGCTTGCCACAAACTAAATGTTCATGTTAGACAAGCCTTCAGACAGCTGGGCAGATGGATGGATACTTAGAAAGATGGAAGGTGTAAAAGCCTTGTGCTCAGTTAAACCACTACTCTAAGTCTCTGCATTGCCCACCACAAAATATATTTATTATATTTATACTTATGCTTTTAATTCTTACATCTACATAGAAAGACATTAACATTAAAAGTACACCTACAGACAGCTAGAGACTATACCATTACAAGTACAGTACTCCCACTAGAAAGAACGAGGAGTACTTGTGTCAGCTTAGAGACTAACACATTTATTTGGATATAAATTTTCATGGGCTAAAACCCACTTTGCTTATGCCCAAATAAATGTGTTAGTCTCTAAGGTGCCACAAGTACTCCTCATTCTTTTTGCTGATACAGACTAACACAGCTACCGCTCTGAAACTTGTACTTGCATTATCATCTACTCTTCTGAGAAACGAATAAAATGCATTACTGATATAATGCTATGTTTACATAAGTCATGTAGGTATGGTTTGTTACTATTATCTGCAATAATACACAGTCTAAACCCATGAGGGTAGAGTTTAAATTTTCACATAACCTAACAACAAGAGGTGCAGACAGAGAGAGTTTAGTTGGATTATTTTTTTGCCAACATCCTCTACAATTTTCCAACTGGGAATGGCAGAAATACAGTCAGATAAAATTAGAATGGCTTTGTTGGCAAGGAAGAGTTATCGTTCTTCTGGGAAGGGAGTCTGAGGCATGCTGTCAAGGAAATTTTTTAAAGAATATGTTTTTGCAACATCTGTAGCTTTGCACTTCATTAAAATTACATTTATAAAAAATGTTCTGGCTGGCTTAGAGAAAGAAAGACTGACCCTGTGCTAACCACGTTTTTAAGCAATTACAAATAGCAGAACTGCTGTGGGTAAGCTTGAATGAAGGTGGTAAACACACATGTGTGTATAAAGAATGGCCAAAAAAGTTTAAACTTTATTGAAATAAAAACAGAACAAACTAACCCCAAAAACTAGAAGCTTTGGAGTTTCATGAAAATGTGAAGGTCAGTGCCAGATCTTTTCCGTCTCTTCTTTCACCCCAACCCTTTCTAAACTCAGGTACTTCTGAATGAAGACATTGAGGTCTCTTTGACCATGAAGTCTAGAGACTGTAACAAAGGCCAAGGCTTGAATATGACCAGCTGTTATTTTTAAATTAACAGTGGCCCTTTAAATATTAGGATTTTAACTGCTTTTGAAGGCCTCAGTACTATATAATCCATCTGCAAGAGGTATTCATATATTAGTTTCAGGTAATTACAGCATACCAAAAAAAGTTGCTATTTCAATATGACAACTTAAATTAATATGCTACATGGTACTATATTGGGCACATTTTCTCTAAATGTTTCATAAGTTAACTATTAAAATATATTTGATCTTTCCTTTGCCATCAGTTAGGACATCTATTAGTCACAGGCCTGTGGTAACCACTGATGCCTATTTGCTTTTTAAAAATTCAGTGTAACTTTTCTTTTCTTCAGCGCAAAATATTCCAAATGTCATATGTTTCTCTGATAGTATTTCAATAGCACAACCAGATCAGAGGTGTTTTCTAGCAAGTCTAATGCTGGACTTGGTGATCCCCAAGATGACATGCTGTAACGTTGCACTTTTCTTGTTGATCATAATTTTTTTCTCAATCCTCTATATCTAAGGACATGATTACACTGAAACAAATGTTGTACAAGATAATCTCTTTAATGCCAGAAAAGTTAAAGGTGTTACAAAAATGAATGTTGATGTTATATACTGTATTATAAATACTTACTGTCTAGGGCCCTGATCCTGAAAACATGGCACAGCTTAACACTCATAGTAGTCCCATTGAATTCAATAGGACTACTTACATTAATGAAGTTAATGCACATGTGTATGACTCTGCATTCTGGAGCTTACATAAATTATATAAACAAGTTTTATTTAATTGTGCCATTATTCTTGAGGGTTAAATCTTTTTTTTTCTACATAAAATGCCAAAAAAGCTTCACCAAGTGCAAGCATGGTGCTAAACAAAGAATTTAGCTCTTGAGGCTGTGTAACAGTTGGATTACATAAACATTTAAGAATTACTAAAATATCTGTTTAAAGAATCCTAAAATATAACAATTGCAGTATGACACCTTACTTTATGTACTATAACTTCTGTTTTCTACTTTTGCAGTATGTTTATAGTCATCTAATTTAATAAAAGAGCAAAATGAGTTTTTATGTACTCATGAAATATAGTTTAATGCCTCTAACAGTCCATGTAAAGAATGAAACTAATTATTTTAAAAAACCTCATATGAAGGATACAAAAGTACAAGATTAGCTTTCCCATGTATTAGTCAAGTGAGTGCTTTGCCAGTAAGCCGGAGGTGTGCAGCACTTGGGGTAGATGAAAACAAAAGTGAATGTGAGGGGCCTTATAACATATATAGCTATAATAAATTTGTCCCAGGGTGCATTCATTATGTGTAATATATACATTCTGACTCAGAGCTTTAGAAATACATAAGCAGGCAACCCATGGTTTTATTCATTATAGTTTCCCTATAGAAGATTTCCCCTGAAAAGTTGAGAAGAGTATGTGTGGCAGAATATGAGTTAAGAGGTATATTCTCCATCAGTAAATCAGGACATAAATCGCCTCTGCCCCCAACACAGAAGCATCAAAATATTGATTAGTATGATACTCTCTATATATGTTAAAGAGTTCATTTGTTAAACCATGTGACATTGAATTACTCTTTGGTACATTTTGTGGTAGGTAAGCTGTAAGTGTTGGATGTACTAATAGTATTGAATACATTTACATACTTTTGTTTCTTTTACCAAAATCCAAACCCTTCTTTTTAAAAAAAAAAAAAAAAGAAGAAGAAGAAGACAGGAGACCTTTCTCAAGTGCTACCTTTTTTTGCCACTCTTGCTCACAAATAATGTCATGTTTTACAGCATAAGTGAGGTGGTGACCCAAGTAATATTGAGACTAATGAACAGGGTTCTATTTATTGCCCCGTAATAAATGATCAAAGTGACAAATACTGGAAACAAGAGACTCAGAACCACTTTTGTTCAGTATTCTAAAACCCTTAGCATAAAAAGGATTTGGGTGAGAAAGGGAGAAAATGCAATACTTAGCATGGGGATCTGCCACCCAAAGCCTTTAAAATAATATTTAAAACACACTTAATATACTTCCCTCTTCCCTCACAGACATGTTAAAGCCCATTATGTTAATTTAACAACAGCAGGAGGTAGTTTTAAATCTAATATTTAGACTTTGTTAAAAAAAACTGTTTGGTTTTGGTTAAAAATTATTGTGACAAAAAGTTTTTCATGGGCATTTAAAAATTCCCCCTTCAGTGCCTGCCACCAAAACAAATAAGCATCATTTTAGTCAGATTAAGGACTGAAGGATCTGGGCTCTGATTTTTGGGTAGACAGGTTTCCTTCAGTCAAATCATTTGTGCTATCACTCGTTGGTTTACTTTGCTGCAACTTGCATTATGTTGTTTTTTGTGTATTACCCAGAATTCTATGATCCCTGAGATCCATTCACAAAAATTATATGTCCAGACTACAGAGCATGGCCTCAGAATATGGCTGTCTGATTCACCAAGAAATGAATTGGTCTGTAGAAGCCATTCAAAAAAAACAAAAAAGCTGAGGTCTGACTAGTTCTTTCCACATCAAGCAATGCATTATTTAGTAGAATACTTCAGCTCTCTTCTGTGGCTGAACATTTAGTTTCAGAACAAGATATCTGAAGTATCTTACTGGGTGGCCACAGATGGTAAAATGGGTTGGGTTTAAGTACTTACATATTAAATGGATTGATATGTGTAATGTATGTAGTATGTATAATACTGAAGATGGAGTGGGAAACTCTATGAGCATGCTCGGTCATATACTTACGATATTACTGGCAGCTTCTCAATTGCCATAAAATCCTTCAAAGTGGGAGTGCTGCAAAATACCTAATGCGAGTCTTTGTAGCTGTTGAAATAGAACACAGTTTTGTTTTTTTTTTAGTGATGATGCAAGAGAGCCATGAAATTTCAGTGTACTATGAGCAATAGAATCTAATTTTTTTCTCTGAAAAGAGCTCTGGTTTTATATCTAATACAGCATTCATTTAAAGTAAACCTTTTCTTCATCTGGATAAAATATAAAACCTAATTTAGACACAGTAAAAAGCAGAGGTTTTTCATTATAGCAGTTGAGAATGTCACCAAAGAGACTCTTCTTCACAGATACATATCACATCTTTTTATTTTTTCGCAGTGTGTAGGGTATTATATACTGCGCTGAGCCCAATCTTGCTATCTTTGTGTTTATCATGTTTGTTGCAATCAGTAAGGTGTACTCCAGGGATAACTGTTGAAAGATCTGCTATTGTATGGTGAGATTGTAAAATCTAGCATTTTTTGAGTCATACCTTCCAAAGGGGCCCACAACATAAGGCTGAGTAATATTTTAACATTTTAGATATGCATATACTTAAGTAGGGTGTTCATGAGGAAGCAGCTGTAGAATATAAAAATCTGTTGGAATCAATATCCTTTTGAAAAGATATTTTTAAAATAAGATGGCTCAAGGTAGAGCAAGAGGTCACAGATTGATTTAAGTGCAAGACAGAACTTGATGGGGAAACTGGGCACCAAGTAACAACCTTCTCTGTTGTATATCATCATAGTAGTGCTATTGACTTCAATGGAGTTATTTGTGCAAGTAGTAACTCTTGTGCATAAATTTTTGCTAGATTGAATCCTTAATACATAGTCTGATTCAGAGATTCTTTATAAGCAATTTTTATATATGTCTGCCATGTATCTCTGTGCACACACTCACTTATAAAAGAGATGCATGTTTTCTCTCGCCTTAGCTGAAGCTAATCAGGCAATAAAAGAAGACACTTTGATTATCAAGATTGGCTCTGTCTCTATGGCTCCCCAGGCAGACAACCCTCTTAGCAGAGCTGTACTCAGAAAAGATATTTACCAGTAAGTATTTTTCTTATATCTTAACTCACAAATATTTCATTTGTAGGGGAAGTTAATTGGTCAATAAAACTTGGTCCATGCAGCCTGTTAAAATACTTTTGATATTCAAAACCAGGTTTTCTTTATTTTTTTCACTTGCAGGCTTTCAAATCCATTCAGATATATCAAGTATTTCTGTGATGTGTTGATGCATAATAGAATTTAAATGTCAAGTCATTATGAAAGTAAAGATCACAGATGAAAGCATTTTAAGAGACTTGGTTTTATGTAGCGAAAACTCAGATCACCTAAGAAGAAAAGGGACTGTTTGTGACTAGCATAGCTCTTAGCAGCAGTGTAGCGTGAAAGTGATAGATACTCAGAATGTAAATGGTAAACACACATTCAAAATGCAGGACTGTCGATGGCATGTGGATCAAAGCTGTAAAGGAGAGCAAACTTCTAAAGAGACATTTCACAGTAAGCACATTTTCTGCAAAAATGTCATGCTCTGGATTGTGTCATTGATTATGTGTAAACCTCACTAATCATATGTAGGCAGCAAAACTGGCAAACATATGTAATCAGCATGATAAAAAATAATGTATGATATTTAGTAGAGTTGGCTCTGATGCCAGACATGAAAGTATGGTTGCAAATAATACCAAGTGAGAAAAGTCACAGAAATACAGATGAACAAGTGTCTTATAGTTCCTTTTGATCTGTTTCTCAGATGTGGCAATATTTTTGTTTGAAAAGTACTTCATACTGCACTTCAATAGAAGTTACAAACATCAAAATCCTTTCCCAGCCGTAAAATATTTACTGCCTAGAAAATGACAGCAATTTTACTTTGTCAAGTGTAGGAATTTTTAGGATGGCAGGAGACCATGACATTTCTCCAGCTCCTTGTCTCTTCTGTTCATCTAGAAGTTATAAGGCAAAGTCTTTTTTTCTCCAAATACTTGTCAAATTTCCATTTGAAAATATGTGAATTATTGTATTTGCTCATATGTTTGTCACTAGTAGCTTATTCCTTATATTAAATGGGCTGTGACTATTATCACGTTAGGATCCCTTCTGTGAAAGTTCTTTGTGTCCTGTTGCCAGTGACTGCTTTCGATGAGGAGGTCTGAACCAGTTCCCACTCTGCTCACAAATGTATTGGCTTCTGTCTCTGTGGTTCCTCCGCTCTCACAATTCTTTCCCCCCCTCCCCCCACTAAATTAGTTTCTGCTTTGTGAGGAACAAAACCAAAACTACATCCTGCTGTCCTTCTCTTCCTCTGTTCCTATCTGGAATCTAAAAACTATTTTAAAACATTCTCCTAGCATAAATTTGAACCTGCAAGATCTAGTTTCAATAATGTAATCTCCAGTGCTGTCTGTTACAGGGGGTATGTGGCACTCCCTGCATAGACATTAGAGACTAAATGGGACAGATTTTCAGCTAGCATAAATTGGCATAACTCCATTGAAGTCAGTGGAGATACACCAATTTATACTAGCTGAGAATCTGGTCCAGTGCTCTTAATAATTAAAAAAAATAATAATTTTGAGATATACCTATCTCCTAAAACTGGAAGGGACCTTGAAAAGTTATTGAGTCCAGCCCCCTGCCTTCACTAGCAGGACCAAGTACTGATTTTTGCCCCAGATCCCTAAGTGGCCCCCTCCAGGATTGAACTCACAACCGTGGGTTTAACAGGCCAATGCTCAAGCCACTGAGCTATCCCTCCCCCCTCAGAGTCCATGGACTACAGGTTGAAAACCACTTTCTTTGTTAACAGGAACCTTTCACGTACCCCTTAGACATAGTCTAGACATAGCAGACCCCCAGAGGTTTGCAGACCACAGGTTGAAAACCACTGCACGAGACTAGCTTTTGGCAACATATATTTGGTTCTCTCAGTTCTACAGCCCAGAATGTTGTCTTTTGTTTTGTGCTGCTAAGTTTTTAGATACTTTTTTTAAATATCTTTTTTCTAACAAGGAAGTCATTAAAAAGCCCATATACAACACAACAGACTAAGGGAATTTGAGGTAAAATTGGGTAGGATGAAAAGAAGTGTTGGATCACTGTCTGTCACTGATCAAATCATTGACCCTATACACAGCATCACACTCCTCAGTGCAGTAATGTTCTCCTCAGCAATGTCTGCAGTCTCCAGCAGTTTTCCCGTATCTGCTTCATTCACTCACCATCTTATTTCACACCATAGGTGAAAGGCATATCTTTGCGCTTTTAACTATGCAATTATATTATTGACAACAATTTAAAAAAAAAAATTTGGGACATACTTTTCGTGAAGGAAACAATGGCAACAGGGGATGAATCACTCAATGATTACCTGTTCCGTTCATTCCCTCTGGGGCACCTGGCATTGGCCACTGTTGGAAGACAGGATACTGGGCTAGATGGACCTTTGGTCTGACCCAGTATGGCTGTTCTTATGTTCTTAAGGACATTTGGCAAAATTATAGCATATGATATTGCAATCCTACTTTTTTTTTTTTAAAAATGTTTTGAACTGTTGAGGCATGCCATAGCAAATTTCACTCTATCAAAATAAGTAAAGTAATTTTTAGCATCAAGTTTTAGGGTGCCAACTTTGTGACACAATGGTAAATTTTCTACACTTCTAATTGGGAGTTCAGGATTCAAATCCAGGGTTCAGTCCCCATGCATGACATAGATTTGGGAGCACTGTGGCGAGGATATACTCAGTCTTCTTCGTTCAACAGTAGCAGCTGCTAGGCCAATAGAATTCAGAAGGGAGCTCATTTCAGAACTCTTGTTGGAAAGGAGAATAATACAAAGACTTTGTATAATTAGGGCATGGATGGAAGCTAGAAAAGAATAAAAGTAAGGCATTTGTGATTGTTAGTTCAGCTTCAACACTCTGCTGCCCAGAGACTAGATTTCATTACTTGACCAGGATTCTCACTATCTGGAAGGTCCAAAGCCAGTGGGGGATAGTGTTAGATGACAACTGTGTGTGACTGGGGAATCCAAATGCTAGTCAGGGTTTGTCAAAAAGCAAATGAAAACAACAAGCCCATAAAACTTAACACACACATTTTGTTTAAAAATGGATCATAAATATCATCTGCAACATATGTACAGTACTGTCCATTATAGAACATATAAAAATATAAAAAGTCTGTTGATTACTGGAGATTTATCTGCTGCAGTACTGTAATAATCCCAACATGGCTTCTTCCCCCCTCTTTCCATCCTTCCCCCTGCTTCTATTTATTACTACTGTTTTTAATAGAATGTCAGAAAATAAATCATTGTCTGAATTGCTGCCTTTACAGTGTTATGGGAGTGGGGACACCCAGCCTTTTAATTTGTGGTCTCACTTTGGTTTAAACGGTCTTCTGTTTAGGTCTGTGCTGTAACCACATGGAATTAGTGTCATTTTTTGTAGTGTTCCTCATGAAGAAGAATTTTTTCCTCACATTTAGAAACTCTCCGTATTGGAAAACAGCTTTCTTGTTTAACTTGGAGAGAAAACTAAATTCAAAAAGGGATCATGGAGAAGCAGCTCACCCTGAAAGTTTGGATGGAAACATTTCCCCATGTGAATATTGGCATTTAGCAAGGAACATAATTAACAAAATGCCTCTATTTTTATTTTACCATTTTAAAATATTTAAATTGCATAAATGTAGGATTTAATTTCTTTTAAACCAATTAATGAGATACAACAAATAAGATAAATGTACTATAACACCAAAAAGAAGACTCGCTTAAAATAAGCATTATTATACCATTTTGCTGCCTCCTGTAAGGGGCAATACCTGCCCCTTCCTCTGAGATGTGGGGGGGGGGGGCGGAAGGATGGGGTTTTTTTTGTTTTTTAAGATTTCTGATGAATTTCTGGTATCTGGTATCTGCATTCCAGCGCATAAAGTTTTGCCCTTTAAGAAAATGGCCACCATCTACCATTTTGTCAATGAGACTGAAGCTACAGGGTGCTCTAAGCTAGACAGCATGGCATAACCTTTATAGATGTCAGAAGAAATGAGGAGAATGTATGTAGGCAATAAGTTGGGGTTGAGAGGACTGGGAGTGAGAATGTGAGTGCAAATGCTGCCTATCCCATATGTGGAGAAGGATAAACAGAGAGAGATTGGCAGCTCCGTACACCTTTAGGGAGTAGGACAGGGTAAGTGGAGATCCCTCTAATCAGTGAACAGGAAGGCCATATTTTTGTGCATATATTAAAGATTGAATTTTGACCTGTCTGATAACACAGTTTAGAGTGAGAGATTTTCCCCTGAAGATGAAAGGAATCCAAAGACTGTTGAAAAAAATGTGATTTATTTATTTTTTAAAGACCACATCATTTACTGGGGTCCGACTCATGATTCTTGAATTCTTGGAATTAGCAACACTGACATGATCTTGTTACTCAGACTCTGTGGTGGGCTTAGGATGTGTTCCAAAATATTAGTATTTAATACTTTATGTTGGAATTTATTAAATACAAAATTGTGGGTGGTGATTATGACTACTACAAAAGGCTTTAGATCTACTTCACAATTACTTGTCATGTGGAGACTGATTTATTGAGAAAGCCTTTCTTATTGGGACTTTCCACTCTGAGTCCAACCAAGAGCACCAGTGCTAGAGGATCCCCCTCCTCTGTCAAATAGGCTAGGGGAAGCAGGGCAGGAGTTCTTGGGATGAAACCAGCTCTCAGGGCAGCAGGAATTTTCCTCACTCCCTTCTTCCAATTTACCCACCTTCTCTCCTCCTGCCATTTCTCCAGTCCCCACCTCTCTCCCATGAACAATACATATATTTTATGTTATGTTAAAAATGTTTTAAATAAATAGAAATAACAAGATATGTGCCTATTAGCACCTTCACCAATTTTCTGCCCCATTACATTCATTTTCTGTTTTTCATCTTTTTAGATTATAAGTTCTTGGGGCCAGGGGATTCAGTTTTCCTGTGTTTATGTACAACACCTGGCACAACACAAATAACTTTCACCAATTGAAACCCAGCATAAAAGAAAGCAGAAACTGAGAATCTCCCATTATTTTTTATTATTATTAATTATTATATTGTTATAACTGAACTTCTTTACAAGATGCACCATACCATGTCAGTTTATCTGCTGGCATGTAGGGGGAGGGGAACCATAGCTCTGTCTACTCCCTCTCCTCCATATCCTGCCTCTGTCCGTCTGTTTATGGTAGAGAAATATCAGATACACAGTGCCCTGCTTCCCCCAGCACCTGGTCCCAAGTTCCAGGTAGTGTGTACTGGGGAGCGGGACTTGGTGTTTTCGCATGATCACATGGGATCAGGGCATATTCTAGTTCTGAATCAGAATGTTGCTAGATGCTGCGCAAACACATACAAAGACCTTACAATTTAAGAAACTGTGACCCAGTCCTAGAATGAGTAGATTAAAACAATGTGATGCGCATGTAAATGTTTGATATTGCTCCATTAAATGACTTGTCAAGTCTAGAAAAGAAATAGTGACCAGGAGCATGGAGGGTACAGACTCTGAAAGCAACTGTGAAAAGGCCTGACATTTAAGGTGCCAAAGATCTCCTGTGAGACTATGAAGTAACTGGAAGTTTAGTGCACTCAGCACATCTAGGGGATCGTCAGGCCCATAGTTGGTCAACAGGGAATCCCCCATCATTTTCAAGATCAAGCTTCTTGTTCATACCATATGCTAATTTTAAAAAGAAATAGTATTTAAACTTCGTGTGTTTGCGCTGATAGTGCTGGAGTAATGAGGGAAAGAATGATAGATGGGTTTCTGACAGACAGTAAATACATTGCCAAAAAAGCTGGATGGAAATCTGTTCTCTCTTTCAAATGTGGTTTGGAAAATGAAATGCATGTCTAATGTTTTCCAACAAGCACCCAAATTTCTAAGCATGTAGTCGTCAACTGTATTATCTGGCTCAGTTTTGATACTACTATGGACTACATTTATATCATAAAATCATACCTGCTGATTAGGATTTGCAGAACACTCTTTCTTGTGACCACAATATGAGCAATAGTGAACCCTTGTAGCCTTTTATTTTTCAGTTTTTTGTAAGACCAATTAACACAACTGAAATCATCTTTCTGATTTAAAAGTTTGGTATCAAATATCTGAATGTAACTTAGGGAATGCAATTGAGACACATAGTTCTTGCTTTAATGGTTGATTATTGTATAAAAACTTCACCTTATTTTTCATTGAGCTCTAAAGTTTGGAATATTTAAATGAAAGTTTTTTGTAAGTGAACAAAGAATTTACCAAGCTCTAAAGAAGGATAAAGAAACAAACTGTTACACTACTGCTGGATGAACATTGAAATTGCAATCATTTTAAATATATATACAAAAGGGATTCTTGGTGGAAACAGTATCAAGTCAGTAAAAATTCCCAGATCCTACCTCTAGTAGGAAAATGAAGTTTTCTAGTTATGTCATTTTGTTTAGCTCTCTACTGCAGAGGTTAGGTTAGTGTTTTTTAAAGAAACATAAAGGTAAAAGATAGGTACAAAAACTAATCTTATTACATATTTTTTTAAATTATTTGTACGGAAATATTTGATTTATAACTTACAAGCAATTAAAACATGAGAGAGAGAGATTTGTTCTTTATTTTCTTCCCATTTTATAGTCGTAAATTGCTAAAGTGGATGTTTTGTACTCTTTAATTAGCCTCCTTTGTTAGTAGAATTTCAGATTTTTACTCAGTAATTTTTCTCTTAAAAATATTTTCAAGAAATTTCACTATAAATTTTAATCACAGTTGCAATAGCACAAGTTCTAATTGTTTTGCAAAGCCTTAATTGATTTTTAAGATAACTGATTTGATTTAATTATTTACATTGTCTTAATTTCAGTAGTTCCACCGTTATACCACTTGAATTTATGTTTGTTTATTAATAATTTTTATGAAAATCCTTCTTGTTCTTATTTTCTATAAAGGTTCATGATTATTCCCTCTTACAGCTGTTATGGATAGAAAAGTTGCCCTGCTCTTTTAGAGCCTTATAGTATCTCTTCATTTTCTGTACTAATTAGAGTGGTTCCAAGATATCTGTCTCAGCCATTGTACCAGTAAAACATTCAAATATTTTGATAGCGTTACATGGAAACTCCTTCCTAATTACCACTGGCACTTCTGAGATCATTGCAAGAGTTATTCATTTGAAAACATCAGTGGAAATTAATTGTAAAATTAAAGCTAAACGCTGCCCATTTTATTTCAGACATCTAGCTTATTCGTTTCCAATACCAAAAGCTATCCAGACCCACAGAATGAATTTCACTAAACTTAAACTGTATATTTCACTTTTATTTTGGACTTTGCTTTTTTAATTATGAAGTTGATTGGTGAATACAATACCATTTGTTTAATTGAACTAAATATAATAGAATAAATCTCCCCTTATCACTTTGTGACTAGTAGAAATAAAAAAAAATTCAGAAAGAGAAAATGATAGAAGTATTACTATCTCCTACTCGACCCCAAACACTTGCTTCAAAACTGTGAGTACCTTCTCCACAAATCATTTTTCTTTTAGTGGATTGAATTTTATTTGCAAATATTTGCTGAGTGTGAATTTTAAATTTTCACTTGCAAATATTCATGGATAGTTAATTTTATATTTGCTTCATGTGAGTATTCCAGTCTGGGAACAAAAACATTATTATGTGACTTATATGTCCAGTGGTTGCTAATCAGTGTTGCTCACAAGGAAGCCACATAAACAAAAGTTGTGACTTTCTTTCAAATAGTTTTCAATTAATCAACAGTCTCCAAACAGAGAAAAGGTTACATTTGTCAATTATGTTATTTGTTGCAAATTGTTTGCTCAGCTCCCCTAGTAACTCTCCACCTAAGAATGTTTTTTATAAAACAATTGAAGACGTTTACCCTTACCCTTACCTTACCCTAAAAAAAAAAGGAGAGAGAGAGAGAGAGAAAAGAAAAAGAACTTCAACAATTTATTATTGCTTTATTGTCTTTGGACTTCAAATTGCTTTTTTTAAATCCTCCTATGTCATGATATAAACCCCCACTCTGAATCTTAGCCTCCAAAAGATGGGGTACCAGCATGAATTCCTCTAAGCTTGATTACCAGCTTAGGACCTGTAGCACTGCCACCAACCAGGAATTCCAGTGCCTGGTACACTCTGGTCCCCCCAAAACCTTGCCCGGGGACCCCCAAGACCCAGACCCTCTGGATCTTAACACAAGGAAAGTAAACATGAGGGCAGGGGACTGGACTCGATGACCTCTCGAGGTCCCTTCCAGTCCTAGAGTCTATGAGTCTATAAACCCTTTTCCTCACCGTTGTCTCTCCCAGGCTTCCCCTCCCTGGGTTACTCTGGAAGGTCACTGTGATTCAAACTCCTTGAATCTTAAAACAGAGAGGAAAATTCACCTTCCCCCCCACCCTCCTTCTCTCTCCCACTCCCAGACTCTCCCTGAGAGAGAAAGTAATCCTAACACAGAGAGAAATTAACCTTTCTCTCCCCCTTCCCTGCTTTCTCCCCACCAATTCCCTGATGAATCCAGACCCAGTCCCCTGGGGTCTCACCAGAATAAAAAAAACAATCAGGTTCTTAAACAAGAAACTTTTAATTAAAGAAAGAAAAAACAGTAAAAATTATCTTTGTAAATTTAAGATGGAATATATTACAGGGTCTTTCAGCTATAGACACTGGGAATACCCTCCCAGCCTAAGTATACAAGTACAAATTAAAATCCTTTTAGCAAAATACAAATTTGAACTCCTTCCAGCCAAATACACATTTGCAAATAAAGAAAACAAACATAAGCCTAACTCGCTTGATCTACCTCGTACTCACTATTCTGGATATATAAGAGACTGTATTAGGGAGATTAGAGAGAAACCTGGTTGCACGTCTGGTCACTCTGAGCCCCCAGGGTGAACAACAACCAAACACTAACAGCACACACAAAAACTTCCCTCCCTCAAGATTTGAAAGTATCCTGTCCCCTGATTGGTCCTCTGGTCAGGTGACAGCCAGGCTCACTGATCTTGTTAACCCTTTACAGGCAAAAGAGATATGAAGTACTTCTGTTCTATTAACTCTTACTTATCTGTTTATGACATCCTAGTTTCCATGTTAGATGTTATCTGCCATAGTTTGTTCCTGTCTGTTGGCTTCACTTGGTCAGGATTTCTGTTTTCTGACGGATACCTGTGCAGCTCAAATAACCTCTTGTATCTTTTCTTTTTTCTTTTCTTTTCATGGGCGGCTCCAGGCACCAGCACGCCAAGCACGTGCTTGGGGCAGCAAGCCACTGGGGGCACTCTGCTGGTCACCGCGAAGGAGGTCCGCCAAAGCCGCGGGACCAGCGGACCCTCCGCCGGCATGCCGCCGAAGGCAACCTGCCTGCCGTGCTTGGGGCGGCAAAATGCCTAGAGCCGCCCCTGTTTCCTTTCTACCACCTTTTTTGTTTAGGGCCGTTTATGCCTTTTGTAACTATGTTTAAGTAGCCTTGGTGCTGAATCCGAGGATTTTAATAAAATTCTAAATCTTCTAGGGTGAGAGTTTGTCCTGTGCTTCTAAGAAGTGTTGCACAGAACTCTCAACTCCAGGGGATGGAGGCTACAATTGCATTAAGCCACCATTTCATCCTTCTAATCCTGGGTTGTACCAGCAAACACCAAGACTGTGTCTGGAATCTCTGCATCATTGTATTCTGTGTCCCACTCCCAACACACTTCCTCCCACTCTCAGCCCTGCCCTCCAGCACACTACATTTCTTTCTCTGGGGGAATCCTTCCCTGGATGAATATGAGGATTTTAGAGGCCTTTTATGCCACTCTGGCCCTTTTACTTGTCATAAAGGGAGTGGAGCAAGATGAAGCTCTCAACCCTGATGTTTAATGTAACAGTGCTAATATGTGGTATGAACTCTCCCATACAGATTTTGAATATAATTATATTGTGTCATGAGTATTTGGTGGCCCAGATGTAGCTTCCTGAACTAACACTTGTGGGTTGTTTAGGAATAAATCAGGAGCAGTCTCTCAACTTGCATGGTCTAGGACCAGCTATTCAAAGAAGCAATTGTTAAAGGTGGGTAAAATTTGCTCCTCTAAACCTTGTAGGCTACTGAGGTGACCTATTATTTCAAGATTTAGTTGCTGAAAAAATGGTTATTTGAATTCTTCAAAATTAAATTTTCCATTGAATGGAACATTGCCTTTTGAAATGAAAGCAAATTACTGATGAGTTTGTTGATACTACAATTCAGACAACTTTGGTGTCATTAGCATAATTGAAAAATAACGCTTGTGTAATTTATAGTAAAATGGCATAATAAAGTCTAACTCTCATTTCTGTTACTGATAAGTAAAGTTTACCACCATTTGATTGACAGTTTGTAATATTAAAGGTCAGACATAAATCACCAAAAGCACAGCAATTGCAAATGAAGGTTTCTGTAAGATAATTGCCTTTTTGTATAGTGCTTTTGTACTGTAATTTATATTATACTCTATAAAAAGGTCTCACAGCTGCTGGTGTTCTTACCTAGCATGTGTTCTCTAAAGCCTGCACAAAATCAGCAGGCTGACTTTAGAGTTTCCTTCCTTTTATGATTTTTATTTATGCCTGTAATACTATTTTAACGCAGTTATTCTGTATTTGATATACAGCATATATAAAACTTGATACATATATTTCATATCACTTCAGTTTTGAAATCAATAATGTGTTTAAGTTGCTGCAGTGGGAGGGGGAAACAGGATTTGTTTTCTGTGTGCAGTATCTGAGATGTAGTTTAACATAATTAAATGTTTTCTATTTCCTGACCAAAAAACTTCAATTTTGTTATAGTGAAGTCAATTATAGGGAAGCCAATTAAAATAAAATCAAAGAATCATTTGATTAGTTTTAATTTGTTTAAAATTTTCATGTTCTGACATTATAATTTTATATACTGAAATACTTAGTATTTTAAACTTTTGCATTGATATATATTAACTCTTAGAACAATAAATACAAATAAATTTACTTGTCCCTAGTGTACTTTACTAAGGCAACAGATTTATTCCTGTTTTTCTCTTTCTCACCCTAGCAGGAGCAATGCCTCCTTCCCAGCAGCCAGGTGCATCAAACTATTTGTAAACCTTAACTCTGATGCAAGCCCTACCTCCCCTTTCAAAATACACAGTGTGTTCCATGCCATATATTCATGCCTTAGTTCCTGGTTCAACATGCCATTTAGGAGAGTCACTGCAGATATCAGAGGGGCTCCTGAATAGACTTTCAACTCCCATTGAAAGTCAGTCCTCCGCCCACTTGAGTGATGTCTGGTGGTGGTTGGGCGGATGTAGGATCCCAAGCCACTGGGGGAAGAGTCCTGTTCCACATGAGTCCAGGGAGGATACTGGACCACAGAGCTCCCAGGTTGCCTTTATTGCTTCCGTCTCTCATAAGAACAGCCATATTGGATCAGACCAAAGGTCCATCTAGCCCAGTATCCTGTCTTTCAACGGTGGCCAATGCCAGGTGCTTCAGAGAGAATGAATAGAATAGGTAATCCATCCCCTGTCACCCATTCCCAGCTTCTGGCAAAGAACGGCTAGGAATGCCATCCCTGCCCATCCTGGCTAATAGCCTGTCATGGTATAATTCCCCACTCTGAACCTTAGCGTCCAAAAGATGGGGTACCAGCATGAATTCCTCTAAGCTTAATTACCAGCTTAGTACTTGTAGCGCTGCCACCAACCAGAAATTCCGGTGCCTGGTACACTCTGGTCCCCACAAAGCCTTGCCCAGGGACCCCCAAGACCCAGACCCTCTGGATCTTAACACAAGGAAAGTAAACTCTTCCTCTCACTGTTGCCTCTCCCAGGCTTCCCCTCTCTGGGTTACCCTGGAAGATCACTGTGATTCAAACTCCTTGAATCTTAAAACAGAGAGGAAAATCCCCCCTCCTTCTCTCTCCTCCTCCCAGACTTTCCCTGAGAGAGAAAGTAATCCTAACGCAGAGAGAAAATTAACCTTTCTCTTCCCCTTCCCTCCTTTCTCCCCACCAATTTCCTGGTGGATCCAGACCCAGTCCCCTGGGGTCTCACCAGAATAAACAAACAATCAGGTTCTTAAACAAGGAACTTTTAATTAAAGAGAGAAAAACAGTAAAAATTATCTTTGTAAATTTAAAATGGAATAGATACAGGATCTTTCAGCTATAGACACTGTGAATACCCTCCCAGCCTAAGTATACAAGTACAAATTAAAATCCTTTCAGCAAAATATAAATTTGAATTCCTTCCAGCCAAATACACATTTGAACTCCTTCCAGCCAAATACACATTTGCAAATAAAGAAAACAAACATAAGCCTCACTCGCCTTATCACCTAGTACTTACTATTTTGAATCTATAAGAACCTGTATCAGGGAGATTGGAGAGAAACCTAGTTGCACGTCTGGTCCCTCTGAGCCCCCAGAGTGAACAACAACCAAACACAGCACACACAAAAACTTCTCTCCCTCAAGATTTGAAAGTATCCTGTCCCCTGATTGGTCCTCTGGTCAGGTGACAGCCTGGCTCACTGATTTTGATAACCGTTTACAGGCAAAAGAGATATGAAGTACTTCTGTTCTGTTAACCCCTACTATCTGTTTATGACATAGCCATTGATGGATCTATCCTCCATGGACTTACCTAGTTCTTTTTCGAACCCTGTTATAGTCTTGCCTTCACAACATCCTCTGGCAAAGAGTTGCACAGGTTGACTGTGCGTTGTGTGAAAGGCACATTACTTTCCTTAGGCTCCTTTGAAAATCCCATCCTCAGCCCCTAGCTCAGTTTATCGCCCTTTCCCACCTCCCTGACCAAACAACCATTCTCCCAACCACACAATACAGGTCATAGAGTCTGGAATTACTGATTTCATGTGGCTCCTGGGGCTGCAAAAGAGTGAGCTGCTGCTGCGAGAGGACTGCAGGGATGTGCCCCAAAGTTTTAGCAATAGAAGGAGAGGGCATCAGGGAAGGTTGGCTAGGCCATCCCCCAGTCACTTGGTGTGCTGGCAGAGGCAGCTAGGGCTCTCTTTGTGTGGAGGATACTAGCACCTTCTTAAAGGGCTACTTCCCCTGACAAATTCCATGAAGAGCACCAACCCAGATGGTTGCTCCAGAAGAGAGAATTTGCTGGGCCACATGACTTCCAAAGTCTTGGCTTTGCTGAGTTCTGTAACTGTTGCTACCATTATTGTAAGTTGCAAGTTTTGGAACATTACTGTAGAGTACTGTAATACTTGATAACAGAGGGCTGCATTAGTTGGACTAGGGGAAATAGCTTACTTTAAGGGTTTAAATAGAGCAGCCATTATGGAAGTTACTTGTATTTAATAAATCCCAGTTGGGGGAATAGTTTACTTTCCATAAAATATTTCGCTGTTTGTCTGTCCTCTGGTTTCTTAGAGTTGATTTTAAAAATATGTGCTTGAACACTCATTTAAAGAATACTTTGCTGTCATATATAGTTTAAATTGACATCCAAAGGTCTTGATTGTGGTAAGTAATTTACTATAAAATAATTCAGCAAAGGTTTTTAAAAGCTTATTGTTACACTTTTTATATTAACTGTGAGTAAATATAATTCACATCATATTTGGTTTCAACAAATGTTTTGTTTGCTGAAAAGTATTTCACAGAATATTTAAAGCAGGTTTTTTTCTTTTGTAATATTTTTAATTATAACGGGATCTTAAGTTGAATATAATATGAGTGCTATGCTTCTGTTCCTGGGAGATCGATACCCCATTTGTAATGAGACATTTGTTAACTTCTGTATACAGCTTGTGGTTCATTCCATAAATGTTTGTGGGTTCTCTGATGTCCCTCACACGGTTTTATCTATGACAAATTTATGCCACAGTTCTTGAAGTGATTTGTGAATGGCTGGATTTTTTTTTTTCACAAAATAGTTTGCTAAAATCGTTCTGTTCTATGTACAACATTTTTGTAAGCATTTCTATTTTCAGTTTTATGGACATTCAGCTGAATGAAAATAATCACATTTACTTCTATGTTCATATATAATTTGATTATATTGAGAAACTTGCATAGACAGCTATATATTCATTTAGTCAAGAGAAGGAATTTGAACAAAGTACTATTATTATTTGAGCACCATTCAAAGCTGTAGTAGCAAAAGTGCTCAATAATTTAGCATGGGTTTTTTTATGTGAGTTGGGCACCTAACTCCTACTAAGTTTAATTTGGGGTTGGGCTGCTATCTCCTGTAAATGCTTTTGAAAATCCCACACTTAATATTCTTCTAATGTTTCAGCTCTTATTCTTCATGCTGGTATTTTATCTCAGTGCACTGTTGATCACTTTGATTACACAGGACTAGGATATTGATTAAGTTAACATGCAGTATTTTTGCTGCATTTTAGAGACCATTTAAACTTTGTTTACAGGCAGAACTCTAGCCCAATTACAACTTCTAAATATATTCCATGTGCTTTCTGACTGGGCTGTCAGTTGTCAGTGAGTTTTCTGTTAAGAGTACAATGGGTGATACTATTATTAATTATTGGCAGCCTGTGTTAGAGGATGGAAAAATACTGAGATAATAGCTAGCATCATTATGGGCCTATTTGGTTTGCTTTAGTCTGATGTCCTCATGACTTCCAGTGGCATGGCAGCTTGGATTAAATGGCAAAAGATATTACAACTATGAAGGTGGCATTGAACAGAAGATTGCAGGAAAATGGATATGTACAGACGCAAACAGTATTGCAGGCTAAGGAGAAGACAGTTCTTGGCTGACAATAATATCCAGATTTACTTAAACCCGAGGCTATTATTATTTTTAAATGTATTTGTTATTGGCTTTATTTTTCAAATGGCAAAAAAAGAGCCCAGGGCTTAGAAGTGTGGTGGAAGAGTCAGCTCAAAGGAAAAGCTAAGACGTTTCAGTTTCCCGTTGTAATCAGATATAAGTATATAATGATTATCCAGCATAAATTCAAAAGTAGCTTTGTTATAATTTTTCTATAGGTTTCACTATCCTTATAGACATTTTTATTTTCCATAGACATTGTTCAGAGTTCTCAGCTTAATTATTTAAAACCTGGCATGTTATGTAAACAGATGCATCACTTAAAAAAAAAAACTTCAAAAAATATCCAGAGATTATACCATGTTCAAAATGCAACTGATCGGAATTGTATAGATTTATGTTTATCCAACTGTGCTCAGAGAAGTCTGCTTTAAATAAATACAGCAGACAGAATTAATTGTGAAGTGTGTGTGTGTGTGTGTGTGTGTGTGTGTGTGTGTGTGTCTCTGTATATATATATGTCATTGATTGCTCCCTGCACTATTTTACTTCTGACAGAAATGCAGGACACCCAACTGTCTTTATAACCACCACAATTTCTATATTTTGGGAGTTTGACAGATCTTGTTTAGACACTTGAAAATTTAATCCATAGTCCCAAAGGTCACTGTTGTCATGCAAGTGGGTATTCTAGCAAGTGTGGATTGGTTTATCTGGCAAAAAGTGCAACTGCAACTTACTTAAATGTGATATTTGAAAACATCTTTGGCAGGCTTTTCATACATACTGTATCATAGTGTTAAACTGATTTAGTGTGAAGGCTTTGTATTTAAATTTGGCATTCACAAAAGCAATGGTGTATTCTGGGGCTTCCTGTGGCAGGATGTAGGTTTCTAAGAATATGTTGCCTCTTGCTGCCAAAAACTACCTCAACGACAGTGTTCAAAAGGTCTGTGAGTCCTACTGCCTTTGAATTGTGCTGCTTTTATGATGATGTTAACTCTTTCCCCCTATGTTTCCCTTGTAGTTTTGCTTTACATTTTGTTGCCTTTTTGTTTTTTACTGTAAAAAAGAACTTTTGAGGTCAGCCTTCACACTGACTACGTTTGCTTAGATATTCACTTCAGAAAATGTCTTCTAAATATGTTGGAAAATCCTATCTATGTTTTAGATGTAAATATGTCAGTACGTCTGCTGCTAGTATCTACAGTTCTACAACAGATACATAGGTTTCAGAATAGCAGCTGTGTTAGTCTATATCCGCAAAAAGAACAGGAGTACTTGTGGCACCTTAGAGACTAACAAATTTATTTGAGCATAAGCTTTCGTGGGCTACAGCCCACTTCATCGAATGCATAGAATGGAACATATAGTAAGGAGATATATATACATGCAGAGAACATGAAAAGGTGGGAGTTGCCCTACGAACTCTAAGAGGCTAATTAAGATGAGCAATTATCAGCAGGAGAAGAAAAACTTTTGTAATGATAATCAACATGACCCATTTCAGACAATTTGACAAGAAGGTGTGAGGATACTTAACATGGGGAAATAGATTCAGTGTGTGTAATGGCTCAGCCATTCCCCGTCTCTATTTTAGCCTAAATTGATGGTATTTAGTTTGCATATTAATTCAAGTTCAGCAGTTTCTTGTTGGAGTCTGTTTTTGAAGCTTTTCTGTTGCAAGATTGCCGCCTTTAAGTCTGTTACTGAATGGCCAGAGAGATTGAAGTGTTCTCCTACTGGTTTTTGAATGTTATGATTCCTGATGTCAGATTTGTGTCCATTTATTCTTTTGCACAGAGACTGTCCAGTTTGGCCAATGTATATGGCAGAGGGGCATTGCTGGCACATGATGTCATATATCACGTTGGTAGATGTGCAGGTGAACAATCCCCTGATGGCGTAGCTGATGTGAATAGGTCCTGTGATGATGTCACTTGAATAGATACGTGGACAGGCCAACTCTGTTGAAAAAAATTATTGCAAAATTCTGCAAATTTAATTTGTCAAAATAACACTACATAATCACACCAGTTTCAATTATTTTGGTAATTTATTTCAAAATATCTGTCAGTGAGTATGTCTGTAACAATACAGAGACACAAAAATTCCTCCAGAAGTAGAGAGTTAAAGAAACCCCTGTGACAACCCAATTCCTGTTTCTCTGCCCCCTTCCTCCCCCTGGAGCTCAGCTGGAGGACCAGACACTCACAGCCTCTTCCCCCCAGAGCCCACCTGAAGGCCTCCCCACAGCCAATACATCCAAACCCCCTCCTTCCCAGAGCCCAACCACAGGGCTCCCCCCAGCCCAGGCACCCACCCCCACCCGCCCCCAGAGCACAACTGCAGGGTCTGCCCTTTCCCAGACATCCGTCCCCCCTTGTCAAGGTTTTTCCCCCCACTTTGAACTTTAGAGTAAAAATGTGGGGGACCTGCGTGGACCCTTCTAAGCTTAATTCCTAGCTTAGATTTGGTAACGCTGCCACCAGCCAAAAATACAGTGTTTGGCACACTTCCTGTTCCCCCAAAACCTTCCCTGGGGGAGCACAAATCCAAACCCCTTGGATCTGAACACAAGGAGAAATTAACGTTCCCCCCCCACCAATCCCTGGTGAGTTCAGACTCATTCCCTTGGATTTTAAAAAAAGGAAAAATCAGTCAGGTTCTTACAAAAGAAAACTTTTAATCAAAGAAAGAAAAAGTAAAAATTATCTCTGTAAAATCAGGATGGAAAATGCTTTACAGGGTATTCAGATTCATATAGAGTAGAGGGACCTGCCCGCCCCCCCCCCCCCGCCTTAGATTCAAAGTCACAGCAAACAGAGGTAAAAATCCATTCAGCAAAAGGAAAAGCATTCACAAGTTGAAAGAAAACAAACGTAAGACTAATCCGCCTTGCCTGGCTATACTTACAATTTTGAAAATTGAAAGACTGATTCAGAAAGATTTGAAGAGCCTGGTTGTATGTCTGGTCCCTCTTTGTCCCAAGAGTGAACAACAAACAAAACAAACAACACAAACAAAGACTTCCCTCCACCAAGATTTGAAAATATCTTATCCCCCCATTGGTCCTCTGGTCAGTTGTCAGCCACGTTCACTGAGCTTCTTAACCCTTTACAGGTAAAAGAGACATTAACCCTTACCCATCTGTTTATGACACCCCATCAAGCCCAGGGATCCAGAGGGAGAAATAGCCTGATGCTTGGTCCCAGGCTTACATGGAGTTTTCTGCACACTGCCCTCTCCCTTCCTCAAGGCATGCTGGGAACTGCAGCTGCCAGGAACCCTCTAGCTCCTCTCCCTCCCTTCCAATAGTGTCGTCTTTGTGCTACTCCTGAGGGCATTCTGTGCACAGTATTTTAAAATTCTGCAAGTTTTATTTTTCAGTAAATACATGCAGAGGCTCCAGCATGGCAGTGGGGAGCACAGGCCACTGGCTGCATGAAGGTGGGAGATCACCCTGCAGCCTCCCTATCCCTCACCCCAGGGACATGGACTCAGTGGTGAGATTGCACCTGACCCTGACACAGCGCATGGCCTGGGCCTGCCCCAGAAACACACCGTGGTCCTGCCCGTTTGCACCTAGCACACCAGGTGTGGGTCAGGCAGGCTCAATCAGGCAGGATCCAAGTGTGGAGGGGGTCAGTGTGGGGGGATCCAGGTATGGGGTGGGAGGATTCTGTGTGTGACAATCTAGGTGCAGGCAGCTCAGTGGGGAGGTCTAGTTGTGGAGGGATCTGGATGCACAGAGTCTCATTGGGGAGGGGGTTCCAGGTTCAGGGACAATGGGACTCTGCAGGTGCTTCCAGGTGAAAGTGGTTGGGGCTCAGCAGAGGGGTCTGGATGCTGGGGGATTGGGGCTGGATGGGGTGGGGGTCTTGGTGCAGCTAGTTGGGGGTCAGTGGCTTGGGGGTCTGGATGTGGGGGCTCAGAGTAGTGTAGGGGGGATGGGGCTTGTCAGTGTGGGGGTTTGAGTACAGGGAGCTTAGTGGGGGGGTCTCGAGGCAGGGGATCTGGGTGCAGGGGGCTCCGGGTGCAGTGGTTGAGGTTCAATGGGGTGGGGTTCAGGTATGGAGGGCTGGGGGGAACTGGGTGTATGGGGTGAGGCTTGGCAGGGGTGTCAGGGTATGGGAGGTCCGGATCCATGGGGTTTGGGTGGATGGGGGAGCAACTCCCCATACAGTGACCCCTCCTCCACAGCTGAGGAGTGATGGGGGCAGGAAACAGGGGAGGATGGTGAACTTCCTATAGCTGAGAGAGGTTTCTGGTGGTGGGTCTGACACAGCCCCAGCCACTCCTTGCAGGGGAAGAGGAAATCCCATCCTCTCTTGCCTCCAGCCCAGCTGGGACTAGCAGCTGATCCCGGCTTAGGGTAGGAGCCACTCACTGGGGCATCCCCAGCCCTGCGGTGATTTACTTCTTTACTGGCTGCTCCGAGTGCCTTAAACGATGTACCTGTGCAATTAGGGAGTGGCGCATGACTGCTCTTGCATCTTCTCTTTGCTTTCCTGTCAGAAAGTCATTGTTCTGTGGGGAAGCAAAGAAATCTGCGGGGGACATGAATTCTGCACATATGCAGTGGTGCAGAAATCCCCCAGGAGTAACAATGTGCAGGCTGGACTCTGCCAAATCCAGTCAAACCTAGTGGTGGCGAACAGTTCTGGAACAGCCTTCCAAGGGGAGTAGTGGGGGCAAAAGACATATCTGGCTTCAAGACTAAGCTTGATAAGTTTATGGAGGGGATACTATGATGGGATAGCTTAATTTTGGCAATTAATTGATCTTTGATTATTAGCAGATAAATGTGCCCAATGGTCTGTGATAGGATGTTAGATGGGGTGGGATCTGAGTTACTACAGAGAATTTTTTCCTGGGTGCTGGCTGGTGAGTCTTGCGCACATGCTCGTTGTTTAACTGATTGCCATATTTGGGGTCGGGAAGGAATTTTCCTCCAGGGCAGATTAGCAGAGGCGCTGGAGGTTTTTTGTCTTCCTCTGCAGCATGGGGCATGGGTCACTTGCTGGAGGATTCTCTGCACCTTGAGGTCTTTAAACCACAATTTGAGGGCTTCAGTAACTCAGACATAGGTTAGGAGTTTGTTACAGGAGTGGATGGGTGAGATTCTGTGGCCTGCGTTGTGCCGGTGGTTGGACTAGATCAGGGGTCCTCAATGGCAGTGCCCGTGGGTGCCATGGCGCCCACTGGGCATCTAAATGCGCCTGCGTCCTGGCCGGCGGTGGAGCATCTGCCAAAATGCCTCCGAATTTCTGCGGCGTTTCGGCAGCGATGCCTCTCAATGACGTTGCTAGTCGGCGGCAGGTGACGTCATCGAGAGGCTTCGCCGCCTAAACGCCGCAGAAATTCAACGGCGACGCCTCTTGATGACGCCACTTGCCGCCAACAAGCAATGCCATCGAGAGGTGTCGCTGCCAAAATGCTGCCGAAATTTGGCGGCATTTCAGCAGGTGCTCCACCACTGCCACGGTCCTTCATCTGGCGCCCGCCAGACGAAAAGGTTAGGGACCACTGGACTAGATCATAATGGTCCCTTCTGACCTTAAAGTATATGAGTCTATGAGCCCATTTCTGTGGTGGAAAGGAAATTCTGCATGCACAACCTTAATTTCTGCAAAATTCTGCATTGCACAGTAGTGCAGAATTCCCCCAGGAGTATATAGTGTCTAGAGAAATAAATTATCACTTTATCATTAATAACAGAAACAAAGAATGCAGAATCATTTTAGTCTCAAATAATTACTTGCAAATTTAAATTTCAGAATGGATTGCTGATAGAGGGGAAGAAGTGGTGGTCTTATGGTTAAGGTAGGAAAGGGGAGTTAAGAGACCCAGTTTATATTGGTGGCTTTGCTATAAATTTCCTGTGTGACCTTGAGCAAATTGCTTATTTTCCGATTTTCAGAGGTGCTCAGTACCCTCCTCTCTCTTTGCTTTAATTTTCTAAGTTGTAAAATTGGGATAGTAATAAATTATCAGCCAAGGTTAGAGTTGCAAGAATTTTGCCTAAATTATAATGTAAAAAAGCATTGATCTGAGTTGAGATAATGGGACATTTTCTTTTCAGAAGCAAGTAAATGCCCAAAGTCCATCCTTGTAAATGTTTCAAGAGTTCTTATTAGCAGGGTAAATCACAGTGAAGACTACAGACAAGAATCAATACCTTGCAAATTTGTTCTTAAACTTTCATGCTTTTCTAAGTGGGTTCCAAGTATATTTTGTACTTTAAAATGTGATAAACCTTGCTGCATCTTTGCATATCTTTTGGTTGTTTAAACTGCTTCAGGATTAGTTATATTGCATAATATATATATATATTTTTTCCTTCCAGTCATGCCCAACAGTCCTCAAAGTGTTATTTTCTCCCCCTTCGACCCTCACCCTGCTGTAGACCCAGTCCAGGGAAGCTGGTGCTAGAACCACCTACTGGGAAAACACTTCCCAGGCCTCTAAGTGTGTTAGAACCCTTAACTTTCTACAACTTTTTCCTGCGGTCTTAAGTCAATGATTTAATACTGATGACAGTTTCTCTTTCGTTTTGTTAAAAAGGATAGGTTTGTCTATGGGAAAGCAAAGTCATTTCTATCCCATTCAAACTACATCCTATTTGTTATTATGTACCTTGTGCTAAGAAGTGTGCTAGGTACTTTACAGATAAAAGAAGTGGTCCCTGCCCCAAAGAGAATACATTCTTATTTTAGTCATAATTTAGTGAGTGTTTGTCAGAAACAGTAGAAAGAATATGGAAAAGAGAAGTCCAGGGAATGAGTAATAACACACATTGAAGCTCTAACAGGAATCCCAGAAGAATCATTGATATATCCTCAAAGAAGAAATCATCTCCCAAACCAGAGGCCATAAAGGAAGAGCACTTACCTTCCTTTGTAGGACTTCCGTCTCAGAAAAGCCACAACAAAATGGAAAATGGAAAAAAATCGTTCCTGATTCCAAGGGAAAAATTCTGGTTTCATAATAATTAGAAAGGTTGAGGCTCAAAAATTATTTTTTCTCTAGAAAAGCTATAGAAAATCCTAATTCTTTGGGTTATTCATGTACTTCATCCTTAGAATAGTAAAGAGGAAGAAAATTTAAATCCAGTAAGAAATGCAAAAAGAGGGAGTATAAGCATGTATTCTAGCATGTTTTCTCCTGAGGAAGGAGAAGTCTCAGACTTCAGACATGAAGAACAAGAGCAGGATCTCAGGTAAATTGCTCCCTACCTAGTACTTTGATAAAAATGGTTCAAAGGATAATTAGCACCTTGAATGTTCAAGTCCCAGAACCTAAGCAAAAGGAGAGAGAAGAAGAAGATAAAGAAGAAAAATCTGAAGAACTGCTGCCCAGGAAGTACATTCCCTTAAGAGCTAAAATAACTGTTTCTGCTCCTCCACCAAGCAGAGTGGAAATGTCCAACTGAATTTAAAAAAACGAAGAGAGTGATGAAAATTTTATTTTCACTTTTAAAAAAATTTGTCCAAAAGACGGGTGCTGTGGGATGAATGAAACAGTCCTTTTGCTCTCAAGAAACTTCTTTTTTTAACAATGGGAAGTAGAATAATCACTTAGTCATAATTATAAGGCCTCAGTTCTTTTCCTGAAAGTTTAGTCAGCCTCCACCTGATTTGCAAGAGCTACACTGTCATGGATGCATGAACTGAAAGCTGCAATTCCTTCCAGAGAAAAATAACTAAAAGCTGTGGTTCTTAAGCTCTCACTAGCTTTTTTCAGTCGATTCCCTTAGTGTCTCAGTCCTCTCAGTGGCTTCCAGTGGTGTGCCTAGGGTGAAATCCTGGCCCGATTGAAGTCAATGATAGGTTTGCCAGGGACTTCAGTGGAGTTAGGATTTCAGCCCTGTTTTTGTTCCTCAAAACAAGAGACAGGCCAAACAGCTACTGAAAATACTCACTGGGGAAACTTGTTTGGTGAACCTGGGAATGGGCAATAGTTCAGATGGCTGATTTAAAAAAAGGCTCTGATGAAACAAGAAAGGGAAAATTCAGGCTTATAGGAGAAAGCAACTATTTTGAATACAGCAGTTTTAAGATACCAATGAAAGAAAGAAAGGGATAGCTCAGTGGTTCAAGCATTGGCTTGCTTAAACCCAGGGTTGTGAGTTCAATCCTTGCAGGGGCCACTTAGGGATCTGGGGCAAAATCAGTTCTTGGTCCTCCTAGTGAAGGCAGGGGGCTGGACTCAATGACCTTTCAAGGTCCCTTCCAGTTCTAGGAGATAAATTTAATTTATATACTTCAGAGGAGAATATTCCACCAAGCCCAGCTCCAGCCACAAAAAAAACCCTGGCTGGAACTCTGGTTTTTATTCCTGGTTGTGTCACATATGAAGGGGAGACTGCAGCAATTTTGCAATCAATGGAAGTTAACAAATTCATAAGATATTCAGGAAGATCCAAAAAGGCAAATTCGTAGCAATTATATGCCTTCATTCTAGCCTCACTTCTATCTAAAGTTATAAAGAAGAAAGGAAAAAAAGTGGGGCCACTGACCACAGTTTCATAACGTGTGATCTAGAAAGGTTTCAGATGAACCTTATTATTATGCTATCCACAGACAGGTTCTTAGGATCAGGGATATCCTTTGATACAATACCACTATCTCTTTTTGTAACAGTTTTCAGGAAATTTCACAACTATCAGATTGTAAGGCTTTCAGAGCATCAATTGCCAAATAGCTCAGCGCATGTATGAAAACATAGAAACAAGAGGGAGCTATTAGCTCAAAAAGCCTTCAGACATTTTTCTTCAGGTTATGGTAATGAAAAGTACACCTCTTATTATCAGATTTGTAGGGTGACTATGTCAGTTTTGGTCCACACATGTTTTGGAGCCTACAAGCTCATAAATTAGCATCCTCCAAAGATTCCTTTGGCAGAAAATGGTTAACTATCGTGTCTCATTAGCCCAGTCTTAATCCCTCATGGTTCAATTCTGCTTATACTGAAGTCAATAAAACCTCCATTCACTTCAGTAGGCACAGGATTGATACCTTAGAATCTGGGGATACCTAAAATGTTCAATAAATAAAACTATTTCTTCTCTGGAGTAATTACCGCTTGTTACGTCCTAAATGAATAGCCCAAAAATCCAACCCATTTTAGGTAATTTTTCCTTACTCATAGATTCATTTGAACTCAGACATACTCTTAAAAACCACTTAAGGAGTTCTATTCAAAAATATTTTTTTTAATGTTAATGTAAAGTTTTACTGTGTTTCACTTTTGGAAGACTGATTCTGGGATGAATTTTTTAAGGAGATTGTCTCCCAGATGGTGGTGAAGTAGAAGAAGCGATGGGAGGATAGAATAAAAATATTCAAAGATTAAATTTTCAAGAAAGGACAATTATCCATCCCCAAGGCTTCTTTAATATTAATGTTGAAGTATCTTTATCAACATAAAATCACTTCTAAAAGCTAACTGAAACCATTCTCAAATTCATACTTTGTATCTAATTTAATATTTTATCATTCTTTAATATGATTATTTCTAGCTTAACATTGTAAATGCAGTGATTCACAAAATGTGAACTCATACAGTAAGAGTTTTGGTTTCTTTAGTTTTCATTTAACTTATTCATTATCAAAGACCGATGCAATGTACCACTGAGGAACTAGATACTTAATAATAAACCTTTTAAACTAATTTGTACCTGTTGTACAGTATATACTACTTATTATTATAAAATTATTTATTACTATATATACTATATAAGTTATTTAATGTGTATAAAAATGCAGTCTATATCATGTCTAAAATTTATTATTTTTTCCAGGCATGTTGTAGTGCTTTGTATAGGATTTGACTGATGTCTAGGTATAGGTTTGATAAACTGATACAACACTGAAAAGAACTCCTGTCCCACATCAGGTTATCAAACACACTATTGACAGTATATCTTTTATATTACTCACCATGCTGTTTAAATAAGTTCCATACAAGAATCACGAAGCCTGTGTTCAGTGAAACTCAATCTCAGTTTTTCCAGGTGAATTTATAGAACACCTGATAAGACTGAGATATTGTACCAGTAAATACAAAACAAAACACAGAATGAAAACAACTGTGGAATCACAAGGTTATTTGTTTCAGCTTTGTGGTAAGCCAAGTATTTATGAAATGTTTGGGAAAGTCAAAACTTAGTTTCCTATTACTGCCAAACAATGCTAAATTATGAGGCACAATTATTTCCACTGTAAAACAAGAGTAAAGAATTTCATTTATGTTCTTGTGTCTTGTTTTTCACCAATTCTCCCTTATCTCGCCACCTAACCCTTCCAAGTTTTTTCCTTCTCACTGAACCTTTAAACAGAAGTTGTATTCCACTTGTTTCTTGTGGAAATGTTTTGCCATCCAAAAATATCACTTATACCTTCATTTGGAATTATGCATATTTATCACTTTTATGGTCTGCCAACTGTACATTTACACTATGCTCTCCACGTTTTGGTGAACGCTTCAAAAATATGTCAAGATTCCTCAAGCTGTCTAAACATTGATCAGTGTAAAAATGAAAAACTAATCTCTAAATGTTCAGACTCTCTCAGACTGTAATTTTTGTTGAAGAATTTAAACAATAAAGTTATAAATCATTAAAAACAGATTACACCTATATAGATATCTGAAAGCATCAGCCCTCTTAAGTTTTATTTCATACTTTTCTACAGTTAGTCTAAAATTACACTGTATAGTTACCACACTGTACCTTGTCATCATTGGGTCATTCATTTCTGTGTTCCAGATATGGCTATAGAAGACAACTGTCATAAACAGATGGTTAAGAGTTAATGTCTCTTTTGCCTGTAAAGGGTTAAGAAGCTCAGTAAACCTGGCTGACACCTGACCAGAGGACCAATAGGGGACAAGATTCTTTCAGATCTCGGTGGAGGGAAGTCTTTGTTTGTGCTCTTTGTTTGGTTCATTGTTTTCTCTCGGGACTGAGAGGGACGGGACATCATTCTAGGCTTTCCCAATCTTTCTGAATCAGTCTTTCATGTTTCAAAATTGTAAGTAATAGCCAGGCAAGGCGGATCAGTCTTATGTTTGTTTTCTCAACTTGTAAATGTGTCTTTTTGCTGGAAGGATTTTTACCTCTGTTTGCTGTAACTTTGACTCTAAGGCTGGGGTGGTGGTCCCTCTAGTCTATATGAATCTGAGTACCCTGTAAAGCATTTTCCATCCTGATTTTACAGAGACAACTTTTACTTTTTTTCTTTCTTTAATTAAAAGCTTTCTTTTTAAGAACCTGATTGATTTTTCCTTGTTTTAAAATCCAAGGGATTGAGTCTGAACTCACCAGGGATTGGTGGGGGGAAAGGAGGGTGGATGGTTAATTCCTCCTTGTTTTAAGATCCAAGGAGTTTGGATCGATGTGAAGCCTCTCAAGGCAACCCAGGGAGGGGGAATGTCTGGGGGGAAAAGGAGAGGGATGGTTAATTTCTCCTTGTTTAAAGAGCCAAGGGGTTTGGGTCTGGGTTCCCCAGGGAAGGTTTTGGGGGAACAGAAAGTGTGCCAGACACTAAATTCTGGCTGGTGGCAGCATACCAAATTTAAGCTAGTAATTAAGCTTAAAAGTGTTCATGCAGGTCCCCACTTGTTGTACCCTAAAGTTCAAAGTGGGGAAAAAACCTTGACAACAACTGTAATGCAAAAGTTCTTCTGCTTAGTTGTGGGAAATTATTGTACATGGAGCCTTTGGAACAAGGGACTACTTCTAAATGTCTGGTCACCTCACAGTATATGTAGAGCATTTCTTAGAAGTAAGCACAAGGCCAAAATGTTTGATGTGTGATCCACTGTAATTCCTTTAATGTATTCAGTGGCTTTTATATGATGAATGCAGTGCGACCAATTCTGGCCTTGGTGTGGGCCAGTGTATTTCAATTTGACCTTCCTATATGAATATTACAGTGGCACCCACCTGCCACCACTACTGTAATTAATATTTATTTAGTTCCTTAAAGATGTGCCATAGTGAGTCCCAAAGTCAGAGTAATTGAAATAATTAAACAGTATATTGAATATATTTGCGGGGCTTTAACTTTTATATACGATACAATACCTTTTCGCTCAATCAGAGGATCTCAAAGTGCTTTTAAAAGAATTTATGAATGAAGTCTCACAACAGTACTCTAAGGTAGAGAAATATTATCTCCGTTATACATATGAATAAACTGACAGACAAAGAAGTTAAGTTACCTCTCTAGGTCACAGTGGGAGAACAGGAATGAAATATAGGTCTCCTGATTTCTACTTCTATGTTGTAACCAGAACAGCACGCTCAGTTCCATAGGGAGGATTATTAGCAGAATGCAGGCTATGACAACCTCAAGAAGTGAATGCAGATCTCCTGACTTCTGCTCATATGCATTCACCATAAAACCATCTTTCCTCTCTTTCTTTTTAACTTTTCTATGAAAATTATTCCTGTGAAAGAGATATGCAATTGAAAGGTAAATGGTGACTGATGTTTCCGCCACAATGGCTGATGGAATTGATCAAGAAAAGGTCACAAAGTAATTAATTATACCTTTTGTTGGACCAATGGCTGCGCCATACCTTAAGCAAGGGTTAGGGGCATTGTCTGGCTTGTCAGAGTAGGATATAGCGCTTTACAGTGGAGTGGGAGGGGAGGGGTGAGAAAGAAGCACAGAAGCTTCTGCAAACCTAGAATGAGTCAGTATGGTTATGCTGACTCATCCCCCAGGGACTGGAAGGGCTGCGGAGTTGATAAAGGGCAAACATGGCGGGAGAAGCCCTTTTCTCCAGACCTAGGATTACCACCTTTGAAATGCAAAAATCCAACTAAAAGACAACTCTACAACTCCCCCTTCAACAGCCACTTATAGTATCTTGAGAGATAACTCATATAGATAAAATTGATAACATCACTGATAACAAACAGGCATTTGTTTTATCAGCACATTTTACCAGTTCGTTTTTCTAGTCTGTTTTGTTTAGCCAGTTGTCACTGAATGTACAGTTTCTGATGTGAGCTTTTATTTGGGGGGGAATGTAGTAGGATCACTTGCACCATCACCGTGTTCTTCCATTATTTAATATGCCTTGCACGTCTCCTCACTCTCGCGTGACCCACAGCCTCTCTAACACATGCACGGTGCACTTGCATGTTGGTGGGCAGAGAGCTGCTTTATTTTCAACAGTTTGGATCTGATATTGCTTACACCTGCGGAAGTGGGAACACTGCAGCATCTTTAGCTGGACACAAGAAACTTTTACCATTAAATATCCCAGTGTATTGTGATGATGATGCAAATCTTTAGACCAATGTAAAAAAAATGGCAGATTATTATTTTTTTTGGACAACTGGCAAATCCATAAAAATAAAACATCCAGGCTGGTCAAATACTGACCTAGTGGTAACCCTACCTGGATCAGATGGAGTAGCATCCACCCTCCCTCCCCTGGGAAGTGGCAAAAAAAAAAAAACAGGTTTGGTCTGGACTTGCTGCAGGCACTGCACTAGCTGCTCTTTTATCGTGGGGCTGGGAAGGAATTTTTCCCTCACCACCAGATTGGCCAAGGTGGAATATTGGGTTTGGGGGGCGGGGGAGGTTTGTTATGTTTAGTAGGGAAGGGAGTTAGACTATGATGTTGCAAGACATTATGTAAGTCTGAGGCAGATGTCCAGTGTAAGTGCTCCACAGGGGAAGTATACAGTGACCAGTTAAATGGCTTGGTAAAGGACCTAAAGGAGATGCTTGTTAAAAGAGCAGAATGGGGGAGAGAAGGGATTTGGGGCTCCTATGATTGGCACAGCAAGGAGCCAACTCCACTTCCTTTATAGCCCACCTTAACCCTCATTCAAGCAGGGGGGCGGGTTGGGATGGTAAGATCCAAGCAATGGGTTGACTGGGGACCGTGAAAGAAAAAAGGTAGATATTGAAATGATCATGGAGTTACCTTCACTGTACACTTTTATTTGCTGGGTCGTCCCAGGCATCTAATAATAAAGTTGCAGCCTGATTAAACCACAGCACTGTCTCCTATCCTTTCGGTATAACCAGATAATTCGTTTATAATGCACAAGCTTTCATCTGAAAACAGTCCCTCAGAGTAAATGAGATTTTTGCCTATCTTGTAAATATTTCTGTTCTGAAGAAACACCTTTCAGAACAATTGTATGGGAAAAAAATGGACTGCACCAGCTGGGGTAAGAGTAGTGCTTGAAACACCCTTTAAAAACTGCTTGATCTCATCATTTCTCAGTACATAAATTTTATTTTCAGTGCTGTTACCTATACACAGCTGCTAAGGTGTCAAGGATTTCTTCCACTGCCAGTACTTGAATACGGAACAGGTCATTTTACTAGAAATTTGGTTATTGTAAGAGTTCCTGGTATGCCTTTTATTTTGAAACTCTTATTTTGAACTGTGTAAATTTGTTATCTGATAATGCTGTTCTTTAGAAGTTCCTCTGCCATTTTTGTTTTGAGACATTACTGTCTCAAATCCCCATGTGTGTACATTTTGTTTCCAAATGTTGGGGAAAGGGAAGTGGGGAAGTTAAGGCAGTAAATGATCTAAAAGTTGTTTCAGGTACAACACTAGTACTGCAGTCTCAATTTTTGTCACATATTCATCTTTTAAAAAATTATTTATCTTGCTGTTCAAATGTGAAAGACCCACATAAACAAAAGGTGAAGATAGCTAATATTAGGGGAAATCAGTAAAGCTGACTCTTAAAGGGTTTTCAGATGTACAAAGTTAAACACACTGTTTTCTCTAATCTTTCAGATGTTAGTAATCTTGTGCTACTTGTCACACTAGTCAGACCAAAATAATTCAGACAATATTATTTTTAGTTTATAGTGTCTGTCTAATATTTAAACATTTTAATAGTCCTAGAGGCATTTAGGATCTTAAATTTTAAGACCGAGCTTGGCATTTTCCTAAAACACACACATTTGTAATATGAAAATAAAACTATTCCAAGTTATATATATTGCAAAGTATTATATATATTGTTCATCTAGCTATCTTAGCTATTTCTGTAGGGCCTATCACAATAGTATGCATTTTTTTTTGCAAATCAAACATGGGCACATGACTGGTTAGCCACATGCACTCCCAAATACCTGACCTGTATCGTGAAGCTTTTTGATTCAAATTCAAGATTTTAAAATATTACATTAGCAGATATGGCAATGCTAATGTTATTCTGTAGTTGTGGAGCATATAACAGAGTATTATTAGACTAATACAACATACTATTGCATATTAGAATTCTTCCAACTCCCTATCCTTTTTGACATAGTATATGTCAGACTTGTGAGTCACCTGCTTGGAATGGACATGAACACCCACTCGAAGAAGAAAAAACGGTTACCCACCTTTTAGTAACTGTTGTTCTTCAAGATGTGTTGTTCATGTCCATTCCAATACCCACCCTCCTGCCCCTCTGTCAGAGTGCCGGCAAGAAGGAACTGAGGGGGTGGAGGGTTAGCGGGCCCCTATATAGGGCGCCATAGTGGCGCCACTCCAGGGGGCGCCGAGGCCAACCCTACGGACGCTGCTAGGGGGAAATCTTCCCGCTGGCATACACGCGACATGCACACACCTGCTTGGAATGGACATGAACAACACATCTCGAAGAACAACAATTACTAAAAAGTGGGTAACCATTTTTTTCTTGGGTAAGATGGACTGCACAAAAACTTTCTTCTTTGAGTAGTGTCCCTAAGGGTTCTCCACTGTAGATGTGCTTGCGTCCCTTCAGTAGCAGTGTCCATACACTCGCTCTCTCTCTCCTCATGCCCTGCCATGAGGCTAATCACGTGCAGGCTAACCCCCCTCAGTCTCTTCTTAACCGCCTCTGGCTAGAGACAGAGCTAGTCGCAGTCCGTTATTATGATTGCTTTCAATTTTGCATTTCTATAGTTAGTTAACCTCTTAGTACCTATTGTAGTTATAGTTGTTGTTTTTTCCTGTTTTCTTTTTTCTCCTCAATTTTTTTTTAAAAGACTTAATTTCCCCCAGCCTTTTTCCTTGTTGGGGACCTTTCCTCCAGTGGGGTATGCCCAGTCCACTGGCCTTCAAGAAGTGCTTCTTTTGCAAAGAAGTGATCCCTGTCGCAGATAAACATTCCCAGTGCATTTGCTGCCTCGGGGAAGGCTACATTCAACAAAAGTGTGGTCTCTACCAGTAACTCAGCTCCTGGTCTCAAGGATAGAGAGGTCAGACAGAAGATAATCTTCATGGAGGCGGCTCTCCAACCCTCTCCAGACCCGCACCACGAGTCACCTGACAGACATGAGTCTTCCCCGCAAGCCTCAACATCTAAAGGTTGTGGGTCGAAGAAACAAGCTGCTCATCTCTCTTACAAATTGTTGAATAAAAGGAGTGGGAAGTCCCCACAGTGAGCACCAAGATACCCACAAGCACTCTCTGGCATGCTTGGTATCCTTGGTACCTTTTGCACCGACACCTTCGCAGTCCAGTACTCCTGGCTCATGGAAATCCAGAGCTATATGTACGATCAACAAGCATATAGACCCAATGGGCATGGGCACTAAGTCAACGGTACCAGAGGACAAGGACAAGAATAAGCACTCCACTAAGAAGGCATTTCAGGTATACAATTCTACATCGGTACTGTCATCTATGCCTCATCCAGCACCAAAGCAACTGGTACGGAGAACTTCTGAGTCCCTCCAAGTACTGCCAATGGCAGCGAGTTAGTCAGTACTGCCAGTATTCAGACACTTTGGGGACCTCTGTGTATCTGTTGTACTGGAGTCTCTTCTCAGTGCTGGGACCTCTGCACCAAATGTTTGCCCTGCATGGGAATCTTCTCTGCTGCCCTGTCACACTCTCCTGCTCTCTAGTGAGGGCTTGGATAGTAAACCCAAGAAGGTTGCATCAGAATATGCCTCCCAGACTACTTACGGTGCCCAATATCAACAGGGCCCTCAAGCATACCCTCAGATGGCCCCACTACGACCATCGTGATATAGCTACTCACGGGCACCGCGCCAGTGGCCATACTGCTTGGCTGCATATAGCCTACATACCCTTGGGCTGCATATAGCCTACATGCCTCTTCAGCTTCTAGCCCCACCCAAGAACTCTTCAGCCACAGCGTCCAGAGCTTTAGAACTTCAGGAAGAAATTGTGGAGGAACAGGAGGGTGGTGCTGAGGAAGAAGTGATCCTGAAGACCATATCCATAGTTACTGCATAAGGTGAATAACTACTTGTTCACCATCAAAACTGTACGCAACATAGTTGGTGTATCTGGAATATACTAAAGGTAGGTTCTGCCAGTGCAAGAGGGTTTGTTGCTCAAAGTACCTGGTGTTAACCAAGAACCAAGCTCCCTGTTCAAAGGTGGATTTTAAACAGATGATCTCTCCCGAATGCTTAACAATCCAGGCTTCGATACTAATTTGCTAAAAATACTGGGACTTGATTGCACAGAATAAAACTGAATTACCATCCAACCAGGTCTTAGTAACACCCAATAGACACCCTGCCCTGCTAAAATCATATTCAAAACAGGAAATGGTTTAGTGACTTCACGGACTGGCAATGATCATCAGCATTTTGCATGATGTCCTAATACACCCTAATCCCATAGTCAATACATCCTTTGATCCAAAAGTATCAAAGGCTATGGTGTCTCCAGTGTCCCTCCACTTGAGTCGTCTAGAGGTCTTTACAACCTTTATATCATCTGATCCTCTCCCTTTTCTTGGAAACCTCCCCACAGAATCACTTAACTTTCATGGCAACACTACATGTGACTAGAAAGAGGCAAAGGCCATGGGGTTCACAGGAACTAGCATGGCCCTTTGCAGCATTAGTTTAAAAGACAATAAAATGTTAATGGGAAATGTTTAGAGTATAGATTTTTTTTAATGTTTTTAACTACATCAATCATTTGAAACAATAAAGAATAACCAGGAATGAATTTTATTTACAACTCATTGGTGTATGTTTCAGTCACTGTTTGCCATTTATTTTCAACATACTAATTGCAAAAGTAATCCATCTCACGGTTGGTTTATAGGTCTATTCAAGAAGTTATAAACACCACAAAATGATTATACAGTTATAAATGTGACCCTGGATGACTACATAAATTATTCATTGTGGATTCAGTTAATAACTTCTATATCAATTGTAGTATTCTAGTGTATCTACTATACTTTATGGAAAAGTTTAGAAATGGTAGATTAAGAATATTTTCATATTTTTGTGTGTTCACTGAGCTGACACTGATCACCTTTTGAGAATGAGGTTTTCTTTTACATGGGTCCTGCAAGTCAAAACTGAAATTGAAGCCAGGTGTCTCAACTTGTTGTTTCACTGATGTTGGTTCTGCTAGAATGGGTATCTGCTGTGACAGCAGTTTCCTGTGAAACACCAGGAGATACAGGACATCTCCTGCTATTTCCAGAGAAATAATTTTGTTAAATGTGGTGTATGAACCATGAACAATATCAGGTAAGAGGAAATGTAGTTGTCATTGTTAAAATAAATGAATTAATTTAAAGGTGAAAAACAAGCTAAAATAAAAAATGAGTTAAAATGCCCTTATTAACACACTGAGCAAATAAATATGTTTTACTGTACCTTGTTTATAATATTTTATTCTCATAGTACTATGTGAGGTAAATGATTAGTTTGTAAAGCTCTTTGAAGAAGAAATGCACTGAGTGGTAAATAATATTTGTATTTGCTAGATGAGTGAACAGGTTAAAGTAATACATATTATGACATCCAGTCCCAAGAAATAGCGTGTGTTGAACCGGCAATAGAAACAAGTGAAGAAATTAAAGAAAAGCAAACTTGTGGTTACTTTGTGAAAGTAGATATGGAACTTTTCACATATGGCAAACTGTGCAGCAGAGGATTGTGGCTTAGGAAAAGAACAAGAAAAATCCACTTACCCAGAACATTTTTCCTGGTGGTACATACATGTAGGGGGTATGTATCACCAGGAGCTGCTATTTCCCCTGTGCTCCTAGCCAAGGTAACTACTATCAGGAAGGCCGTTTTCTTTTAAAGGTATATAAGGGAACAGGTAGCCATGGGTTCAAAGGGAGGCCTAGTCAGTCCTTTCAATACCGGGTTTGGGTCCCATGTGAGAGTAGGAAGTTGAGGTTGTGTGAAGAGGTTTTCTGTACCCTTGAGGAACTTTTTAGTGGTCAGATGTGATAGTACTGAGTATCTACTGGTTGGTTTCAGCTGCTAGGTGAACTCAGATTGCTTAGAGATAGATAGTCCTGAGCTTTTTAGGGTCAGTTCATAGTTTAAGATATATGGAAGAGTCATGGATGTCGGAGATATTTTGTCGGGAAGTACAGCACATCTGAAACCTGGACAATTTTTGCAGGAAAGTACTGTACAGCACATCTGAAACCTGGACAATTTTTGCAGGAAAGTACTGTACAGCACATCTGAAACTTGGACAATTTTTGCAGGAAAGGACTTTCTACTGTGTAACAATATCTCTTGTACCTCCTTTGAGCAGGAGCTTTCTAATATTGGGACCAAGAAGGAGCCATGCCTTGCAGCAGAGAATCCCAATGTTGGGATATAGGGTATGTCCTCTGTTCGGTGAGAGGAGGTACAGAATGGCTGGGGGAGGGATCAGCAGGCAAGTCATGAGCTGTGATAGGTAAGGGTACCAGATCTGTCTCAGCCAAGTAGAAGTGATGAGTATGACATCCAGATAAGGGTAAATCACGTCCCTTTGGGAGCATAAATGTGCAGTTACTACTGAGAGAACCTTAGAAAATGCTCTCGGGGATGATCATAGCCAAAGAGTAATTTCCTGTAGTGGTAGTGGTCTTGTCCTAGAGTGAATCTCAGAAATCATCTGTGAGTTGGGAGGATTGAAATATGAAAGAAGGTGTCCTGGAGGTCAAGGGCCGAAAACCAGTCTCCCTGTTCCAATGTGGGAATGATCATTGCTAGAGTGACCATCTTGAATTTTTGAGCTTTGACAAACTTGTTGAGAGCTTGGAGGTCTAGCATGAGTCTTCAATCTACCTTCTTCTTGGGTATTAGGAAATAGCTGGAGTAGAACCCTTTGCCTCATCAATGTTGAGGTATTGATTCTATGGCTCCTAACTGCAGGACACGATCTACTTCTTGTCAAAGTAAACTCTTGTGAGAAGGGTCCCTGAAGAGGGATGGGAAAAGGTGTTTTTGTGGAGGCAGGGAGGTAAAATGGGTAAAGTATCCATTGTGAACAATCTCTAGGACCCATCAGTCTAATGTTGTGTGTTCCCAGGTGCTGCAGAACACTGACAACCGGTGGCCAAATGGGTTGATAATGGTGGTTGGGGGAGTTGGTCTACCCTCACCTTGATGAACACATCAAAATTGGTGCTTGGACGTAGACAGCTGAGACAAGAAAGATTGCGGGCCAGATGATTTACGCCTTGATAACTTATTTTTCTTCCTCTGTGGCTTGTAACATTGAGCTGGGTATTGGGAGGTACATGGTTTGTGCGGGGGCTGCAGCCAAAATTTCCTGTTTTGTCCTGGCGTGCAGATGCTCAGCAAATAGAGAGTGGCTTGAGAATCCATCAGGATGTGAAGAGAAGCCTCAGTCTTTTCCGTGAAGAGCTTAGTGCCTTTAAAGGGAAGGTCTTCAATGGTCAACTGTATCTCCTTCGGGAAACCCAACATATGGAGCCATGATGCTCGACACATCACTACTGCCGTGGAGATAGACCTGGCCACTGAGTTGGCTTCATCAAGGACAGACTGTAGCATTGTCTTTGCTACTAATTGACCCTCTTGGATAATGATGTTAAATTGGTCATAATATTATTCAGGCAGCTGCTTAATAAAATTGTTCAGTTTAGAATAATTTACTTAGCCATATTTTGCTGTTAGGGCTTAGTAATTGCCAATTTGAAACTGAAACGTGGCTGAAGAGAATGCATCCTTCCGAAAAGGCCCAAATGCTTCCAGTCCGTATCATAAAGAATGGACCTCATCTGGCGTTGATGGATGCGGGTATTAATGGCATCCACCACAATGGAGTTGGGTGGAGGGTGGGAGAAAAGGAATTCACTCTCCCTTGTTGTGACATAATATTGTTTGCCCACCTACTTGCAGGTAGGTGCTACCAATGTTGGGGTCTGCCAAATGGTTCTTGCTGGATCCAGAATGGCCTTGTTAATAGGTAGAGCAATCTTTGAGGATGAGGCTGAATGGAGTATGTCAAGGAGACAATGGAGGGTGTCTTTGACTTGTAGCGGTATTTGGAAAGTGTCTGCCACTCTGTTTGCTAGATTTCAGAAGAGGCAAAAGTCGTCAGCCAGAGACAGTGGGAAAGGTATGACGGCCTCATCTGTAGAAGAGAAGGTTCTTCTAGATGTGTCCCCCTATGGGTGAGCCACTGAAGGTGTGCTTGCATCTCTGCAGAGCTAATTGGAGAACTACAGTAGCAATGTCTGTTCTGCCTGCACATGTGCTGTTTCTCCTCATACCCTGCCACAAGGCTAGTCAGGATACAAGGTCAACCTCCCTCTTCTCTACTGCAAAGTCATGGACAAGAACTCTGAAGTAGAGGAGAGGAAAGCAGGTTGTGGAGCACGCATACATTTTTGTCCTTGAGCAAGCTTACATTTCATTATAATGAAAAGAGACAAATCCCTCACAGAACTGTGTGAGAGCAGACAATGGATGGCAATCACTTTTTAGAGAGATTACAGTGAGGATTTCAGGACTGTTTAAAGTATGGATTATGTACATTTTGTATTTAAGGACTTCAAAAAATGCATAGTATTGACAGGGCCTATTACAATATAGGGTATCGTGTAGATATGTGTCCAGGGACTTTTAAATACATGTATTATTGTGCAGAATTGTCTTAGTTGTTGAACATTCACTTGGAATGCTTGAATCTTTCTTCCACTTCTAGCAATGATGGCATCCATAATCAATTAAGTTGTGAGGTATTGCTAACAATTATTTTGTTCAGGATCCTTAAATATAATCATTAAACTCAGGACGATGGATGAAACTAAAACTACTGCATTTGTTATTTCGTGGTACTCTGCATAAGCAGTACTCACAAACAAAATTGATTTTTGCCATGCTCATGCAATAACTAAGTATAATAATAAAATGGAAAAAGAGACATTACTGATATTTGAAAATCAACTGTTGTAATTGTTAGTCTAGGTATTCTGGGAACTTCTGTGTCATGGTTTGGAATCTCTGCCCTCGAGGGAATCCCCCTACTGTGTCCTCCCCTGTCTCCCTTCCCCCGCTCCTTACCCCTCTCTTCTAGCTCTGAGAAGTGGATGCTGAGTTGTGCCATCTTGCGGGAGGGGCAGAAAAAGCCACCTACATCCTAATTTTGCAAGCACTGCAGATTGCTCACCCCATTTGGGGTAACAGTTATCCTCTCTGCCCCTCCCTATCCTAGGATTTCCCCTGTCTGCCACTTTCTGGCAGCACCTATATCCCTTGCTTAATACCATCCCTGATTTTACATAGCTGCCTCTCTCCTTTTTATACCTCCACCTGTTTGTCCCCTGTGCATACAGTTTGCCTCCCTGCAAAAATTCAGCCCATCCCTCCCCTCTGATTTGCCCCCTCTGCACCCTTTTACTCCCTGTTAATAGTGTGGAACCTATTGTGATTCAAAGTGAGGGCAGAGTAAGCGTAGACATACCCTCACACACCCCACCCTGGATCAGACTGTGGTGGGGATGTTGGGGTCCTCCTCTCCCATTTCTGCTGCTTCCAACTGCTGACACTGCCAAAATTACCATTTCTCCTCTTTTGAACACCACTGCATCTGACTCTTCTCTCCTCTCTCCCTCCATGTTTATGTCATCTACCATCCACCCCAATCATCCCTCTCAGCCTTCCTCTCTTGTTTTGACACCTAGCTCTACCTCTTCTCTGCACAATCTCACCCTTGGTGACCAGCTTCCATGTTGTTGACCCATCTAGCCCCTTAGCTGCACATTTCCTCATTCTCACCTTTTCATTCAACCTGCAGCCCTAGTTCAACTCTACCACTCACCAAAGGGAACAGTCAGTTGACTTGGTTTTTACCAAGCATTACTCTCTCTCTCTCTCTCTCTCTCTCTCTCTCTCTCTCTCTCTCTCCATGATTCACTGTTCTCCACTCTGGACTCTTTTGCCTCTCTCTCCCATTTCAGTGTCTGCCCTGCCAACCCCTAGCCCTGGCTCTTCCCCAGCATCTGCTGCCTCTGCACTGCTCTTATACCATAGAGCATCTCTTGTGACCAGGCTAATTTCTGCCATCTTCCTAGCTAAACAACTGTACTTCTCCAACTTAATTGAGTGCCACACTCACAATCCCAACTGTGTTTATTCCACTTTTTCCTCACTTCTCAAATCCTTCCTTTCTCCTGCTTCCACTTCTCCCTTCATGCAGAATCTTTCTTACTTTTTCAAAGAGAAAATTAAAAAAATGTGATGTGACTTTCTCCTTCCACTTGGCTCACTTTTCCTTCTCCTACAACTCTCTCCTCCTCATCATCACAGACACAGAAGTTTCTCACCTGCTCTCCATATCTAGCCACTCTTTTTTGTCAGTGATTCCCTTCCCCCCATCCCATCCCATTTCCTGATCTCCCTCACAGCCACTCTCATCTCCTCCCTTACTCTTCTCCTTAACCTCTCACTGTCCTCTGTTTCTTTCCCCCACACAATAGGAGCACACTTTAGCCTCTCCCATTTTTAAAAATCCCTCCTTTGATCCACTTGTGTCTCCAGCTACTGGTTCATCTCCCCTTCATTTGTAAGTTCTTTGAATGTGCTGTCTACAAACACTGTCTTGAGTTCCTCTCCTTCAGTTACATCTTAGACCCTCTCCAGTGCAGCTTCTGCCCCCTGCATTCCATTTCTCTCACAGAAGTCTCTTCTTAGTGAAAGCACAGAAGCAGGACTCCATCCTCATCCTTTTTTGACCTGTCAGCCACCTTCAACACCAACTCTTCTTGAAATCTTGACTTCCCTTGGCTTCTGTGAGCCTGTGTTCTCCTGGTTGTCCTCTTATCTATCTAATCTCTCCTTCAGAATGTCTTTTGGAAGTTCCTCCTTATCCCCCTTGTCGCTTCGTATGTTTGTAGGGGGTTTTCCACAGAGTTCTGTCTTTGGTCCCCTTCTCTTCTCCCTTGACACTTTATCTCTGGGTAGTCTCACCCACAAATGCAAATGCAACTACCTTCTCTATGGATGATTCACAGATCTGTGTCTCTACTTCAGACCTGTCTCCTGTCCAAACTAGAATCTCAGCCTTTCTCTCTGATACCTCCTCATAGATGTCTAGCCATCAGATCAAGCACAACATGGCTAAAACAGAATTATTATTATTATTATTACTATTTATTATTTTATTAATATTTATTTTGGTACTGCCTAAGGACCAACTAAGAACGGGGCCCCACTGAGAAAACACAAGGTAGTAGATTGTCCTTGCCCCCAAAAAGCATATAGCATAAAAACAATCTTAAACTACCCTCCAAGCCCTTCCCCCACTGCCTATCTTCCCAGTCACTGTGGACCATAACACCATCCTGCCTGTCACTCAAGCCCATAATTTAGGTATCATTTTCAAGTCGGACCTCTCTCCTGGTCATGACATCCAGGCTATGTCTAACTCTTGTCAGTTCTTCTACATAACATTGCTAAGCCTTTCCTATCCATCCACATAGCTAAAAGTCTTGTCCAGGCTCTTACCATCTGGCCTCTCAAATACTGCAACATCCTTCTGTCTGGCTTTGACAAACACAATCTAGTCCCTCTCATATTTATTCAGAATGCTGTTGCAATTATCATTTTCTTAGTCTGTCGCTTTGACCATGTCCCTCCACTGGCTCCCCCTTCTCTATTGTATCAAAATATGAGCTACTGGTGTTCATTTTCAAGGCCCTTCACAGCCTGTTCCCACCCAACCTTTTATTTCTCATTCACTTTTGAGATGTCAGCTTAGTTACCAATCTCCATGCACTTGTTACATTTTTCCAACAAGCACCTTCATGTTTTCTCCCCTGCTGTCCTGTATGCTTGGGAGGCACTCTCCGTGAACATCCACATCATTATCCTCCTTCAGATCCCTCCTCAAAGAAACCTTCTTTGCTATGAAAAATTGGCAATAGTTAGGCAGCTGGTGCAGTGAGAGTATTGTCTGTCATGCTGACCAATATTATCTCATTATTTCATTGTACTCCCGTTTGTCTGTATCCAGCTGGTGCAGGGCTGCCCAGAGTGGGGAGCAAGTGGGGTAATTTGCCCCGGGATCCACAGGGGCTCCCATGAGAATGGATGAGGCTCCAGCCCTGACCCAACCCCGTCTCCGCCCCTCTCCTGGAGCCTCAGCGCATCCAGAAGCTTCGCAGGACAGTGGTGCAGTGTGGCTCCAGTGGGGCCCCTGAGCGCCGCCCCACTCAGAGCCATGTGGTCAGGGGGCGGGGCTGCAAGCTCCACGCTGAGCGGAGGAAGCTGAGCTCAGCCTGGAGCTCCCAGCCCCGCCCCCTGACCACGTGGCTCTGAGCGGGGAGGGGCGCAGGCCCCGCCCCCTGACCACGCGGCTCTGAACGGGGTGGAGCTCAAGCGCTGCCAGAGCCACGCTGCAGCTGACGAGCGAAGCTCCTGGATGCACTGAGGCTCCGGGTGAGGGGGGGAGCCAGGGGTAAGGGAGCGTGGGTTGGCTAAGGGGCAGGAAGTCCCAGGGACAGTCAGGGGACAGGGAGGGGGCAGAGGTTGGGGGGGTGGTCAGGGGACAGGGGGGTTGGATTGTGGGCATTCTGGGAGTCTGTCAGGTCTCAGCGGGGGGTGATAGGGTTTGGGGCAGTCATGGGACAGGGAACGGGGTGGTGGTTGAGGGGAGTCTCTGGGGGACAGTGAGGGAACAAGGAGTAGGATGGATTGGGGATTCTGAGGATGGTGGGAAGTTGGGCAGGACGTGGGTGGTAGCCGGATAGGGGGCAGGGCCAGGCTGTTTGGGAGGCACAGCCTTCCCTACCCTAAAGCTCATTCAGCAGTTTGAGGCTTGCAGAAGAGCCAAGCTGTTAGCTTTTCCATTAGGGCTACCATCCCTTTCACTTCTCAAATGCCAAATTATAATCTATATTTTATTTCAGTGCCATAGGGAGATTCATGTCAGGGGAGGGTAGGTCCATTTAAAATTAGCCACTGGGGAAGGGATCACATGAGAAGAGCAATATCCTTCCCAACCCTACCTCGTGGAGCCAGTCTCTGGAAACAGATAATTGCATGGTGGTTAAGTCCATTAATGGCAATTAGCCAGGATGGGTAAGGAATGGTATCCCTAGCCTCTGTTTGTCAGAGGGTGGAGATGGGTGGCAGAAGAGAGATCACTTGATCATTACCTGTTAGGTTTACTCCCTCCGGCACTTGGCATTGGCCACTGTCGGCAGACAGGATACTGGGCTGGATGGACCTTTGATCTGAATTAGGATGGCTGTTCATATGTTCTGAGCTAAATGAACCCAGAGTTATGGAGACAGATATAAGTCAAGGAAGCCAGCAGAGTATCAGAAACCTGGAAAAATCTCTGACTAAATGGGCTCAGGCGTTTGGTCACAAGCTGAGGTGGTTCAAAAGTTTTGGATCTTTTTAAGCAGAATTTTTTTTATTGTTTCTTTAAACAATCAAACACAGCAAGCAGCAGATATTTGGCCACACGCTTCTGAAACCCCAAACCATATTCAGGTTTTAGCAGACTAATTTCAGCTTTTCAATTAAAAAAACCACAACAAATTTTGAAGGAAAGCAGACATTGTGATTTTCTTCTGCTTTTTAAAAACCCCTAATTTTCAATCCAGAAGAAGTTTTGATGGAAAATATTTGTCCAACCCTTTTAATGAGCTTTAGTGCCTTTTAGCACTAGCTGGTGCTGGGAACCAGTGATACCTTGTAAAGAAGTTCTCTCAAAACTGGCTTTGTGCCGTGATGCAGGTTTATTTTTCCCAGGGCCGCCCCTGGGGGGTGGGGAGCCATTGGGGCAATTTGCGCTGGGCCCCGCAGGGGCCACCATGAGAATATAGTATTTTGTAGTATTGCAATTTTTTTATGGAAGGGGCCCCTGAAATTGCTTTGCCCCAGACCCCCTGAATCCTCTGGGCGGCTCTGAGCTGGTGCGTCTCGTTTTACACTTAGATGGTAAGCTCTTTGGGACAGGGACTGGTTTTGTTCTGTGTTTGTACAGTGCTTAGCACAGTGGGGACTGAAGCACTACAGTAATACAAATAAATAATAACAATAATAATTAGCTTTTTTTCTTAGTTTCCTTGATATGGTCCATTGAGTAAGGAGTTTTCTGGCATGGTGTTTTGTTCATAGAACCTGTGTATTCTCCAAGACCAGTACTATCCCGATGAATGATGTCTTGCATTTGCCACATGCCTGTCTACCCTCCCGAACTGTTTCGTGGGAGCCATCAGAATCTCCTTCCAGGAGAGATTTCATAACACATAGTAGGATCTCTGGCCCAGTAAGCCATGGAATCATGGAGTTGAAAGAGAGAAAATGGGGAGTTCATGGAATACAGTACTGCAGACACCCACTCCATGGCTGCCCCCTACCCTGATTCAGCCATTCCCCACTCATAGATCAGGGTTTCCAGACTGCGTCTGGGGTGGGCTATGTGGGTTAAGGTGAGGAATGAAACACTGTAGGGGTAGTAGCACTCCCCGTTTCTGTGCCCAGATCTAAAAGGAGTTCACATCCACCACCCATAGAAGCAAAGGGAACAGTTTGACCTACCTGTACTGGGAGGCTCTTTCTTTTGGATTTAGAATAGGGAGACGCTGTCACCTTCAAAACACTGTCTTCAGTGTTCGTGGTTTGAACCAAATAGATTTGGGAAAGAGAAGAAATATGTGGATATATCCATTTAAACATTGACTGACTTTGATTATTGTAAAATATTTGAAAATCACAACATTGTTTATATGAATTTTAAAATGCCATTTTCTCTGGTTTATTTAGCATTTTTTAGATCTCAGCTGAGCCGTAAGTAACTTCTTTACCATGGGTCTCAGAATTATGCCTATTCGGCAGCAAGTAGTAACTGGTTCAACATGAGCTGTTTCTTGTATAAACATACAAAAGGCTTGACCTAGACTAAATCAATTTAAAAAGAAAAACATTAAATCTATGTTTCCTGTTACATGCTTAAGGTATTCTTTGGTTTCTTATGATTTTACTGTATTACTGACCAACTATCGTAGGCTTTAGTTTATCCTCCTACACCACCAGCTGAACAGTTCAAATGGGATGGTGGAGTTATTTTCGAAAGGGCAAAACAATGACAATTATAACTCCTACATTGCATTTCAGCTGGTGAAGCAGGTTTTATGCTAGGGGTACGGAAGTCATATGAATCTTGGCTTACTCTTTTTCCTGATTTCAATTGCTAGAAGGGTTTCAAAAGCAGCAAAACGAAAAAAGAGTGCAAAGTTCATAGAATTTGGAACCATGTATATTCAAGACAAAGTCAATTGTAATACATTTTAACTTATCTGGTCCATTCAGGAAGTATACTGAATAAAATCAGGGTGTTATTCATGTAAGTAATTGACAGAGAAACCCATGAGTTTTTATTTATAAATGTGTATGTATACATTTAGTTGGAAAAATTAGAAGCTATTTTTTTCCTCTTAGTATAAACTGACGCAATTCACTTTCAGATTGGTAATCAGTGATTAGCAAAATGTAACCAGCCATTAATGTGTTAGTTCTTCTGATTCTTTTATAAAAGTCCTTGAAAGTACACCTCATGTGGTTGTACTGTTTTAGTTGTAGCAAAGGTTGGGTATCTCAACTCACGTCATTTGCATGACTTACTTTCATAAGTGGTTTGCAAAAGCAATTTGGACTCATTCTTTGCATAGGCAGGTTAGGCTTTTTCAGCTACAATAATGGAGTAATGTGCATATATGCTTTGAAAAGAGCCCTTAAATAACCCATCATGCAAAGCAATACAAGCTAGCAACCCTGGGGAAAAATAACCCCAAGCATACATAGTCATTGAGAAGGAAGTGCCTAGAAAGCTGAAATACTGAGACACCTCTCAAGATGATGATAGTGGACAGAAAGTTAGTTTACAGTGTGATATGACAGCAAAAAAACAAACAAAATTAGGGCTGCATACACAGAGGCACCATGCCATGAAATAGGGTGAGCATGCAGTGTTTTATATTGTAGTTCTGGTCTGAACACATCTGGGATATTATATATGCCTCTGGGCCCCACCTTAACAGAAAGTTATTAATCATCTGGAGGGGTTCAGAGAAAAGTAACAAAAGTAGAGGCTGGAAGGATTGATTTACAGTGTGAGAAGTGAGTTTTAAAAGAACTGCTTTTGTATGGAATGGTTAAGAAGTGAGAAAATTGGGAGGGTTGCAGAAACATAAGAATCTACTAATATTTCAAAGGTGCACATGTGAAGGATGGAAAGGAATTATTTAGGTTGTTACATGGAGTATTGCTAGGAGTAATAGGTTGCAATTAAGACAGAGAAAATGTTGCTTGAGTATCAGCATGATAGTGACATATATCAGGGTGTGGAATAGTCTCCTGTGGGAAGTGGTACAAACATCATTGCTTAAGACTGAATTGAATGAAATGCTAGAAAAAAGGTAGTATGGGAACAATTTTGTATTGACGGTGGAACAGACTGGTTGTCCAATGGGTCTTTTTTCTATCTCTAGCTTGTTTGATTCTATGAATAGTAGTCATGCCTGTTCATTGTACCAGGAGATAAATGCCAGGAAGTTAGTTAATTTTTATTTATATTGAGATAAGTAAATCTAGTCATAACACAAAATAAGGGCCAAATTCACCTTGGCCAGCACAATGAGGAGTTGCAGGGACACTTTCAGAATGCATCTATTGCTCCAATAATCCTGTTGGCCAGGAATGATTGTGCAGCACAAACTTGGGAAATGCAATGCTGAGTGTAGTTTATTCCTTTTCTGAAAAGAAGTAACTGCACTCTTAGCAGCTGTATGATACCAAGTGCCTCCGATTGAGGGGCTGAACTGTCTGTTAATCGACAGACCACATCTTGAATTCCTTTTCCTTCTGCTTTCTTAAGTGTTGGGAAAAGATCCTGTCCTCCTGCTTGCACTGCAAAAGGAAGAAAGTTTTCTACAACCTCCTTCCTGTTTTCCCCTCTGCAGCACAGGCATGGTCTAATCCTAAGGTTTTCTCACTTTATAATAATAAGCTAGGGAAGCAATTTGGAAAGCAAGAAAATAAATATATTCTGATCCTATATGAGGCGTTCAGGGGACATAATTTTTGTGAAGAACCCCTTTTAGTATCAAACTTCCTTCAGATGTTGCCTTGTGTTCTTTCTACTCTGTTTTCTCACTTATGCATCTAATTTATCTAGTGAGTGTTTTGGAATGAAGGACAATCGAAATAAAAATGGCCTTTAGCGCAAGCATGTCAAATCTTCATTAAATTTTTAGATCTTATACTTGCAGTTGCATAGAATCTTTCAGATGTGAAGTAATAAAGATGAGCTTTAGCTAAAGCACAAGTGTGTTGCTTAATAGTCCTCTAAAAATAGACAGCAGTAGCAAAAGAAGAAAAAATGTGTGGGAAATAATTTATTTTTGTTTAAATCTGTCTATAAATGAAAGATAATTAAAACACCATATTGTACTGTACTTTCTTTTTGCTCCTTTTTGCATTTTTCATTTCTTTTAACCTCCTGGTTGGAAATACAGAGCGCAAATGTTTTTTATCTGGTGTCTCTGGCAGTAAAAATACTGATTGAAAAATGTGCTTTTTGGAATTGGATTGCAGAGGACGGGAGAAGAAGGATTTCACTATGCCAGTAAACTAAATTACCATATGTTGTATTTATATTTTTAGAGAAATCTAAACACATGGACTTCACAGGATTTGTCTCTTGCTGCTTTTATTTTAGCTAATATTTCCCCAAATATAAGCTCCAGTCTTTATTTGGATTAAACAAAGCAAATAATCAAGTTATCATATGACCCAATGTCATTTGGTAATTTGTAATATGAATCATTGTACATATATTCATGAAACTGTGCCTTGCAAGAGAAATAAATTTCATCATTGTTGTTATGGATTACACTTCTCAGGAGAGAGGGTTAACAAGAGCACTCTGAGTTTTAAAGATCACAGCATATTTATCTCTGGCGACATAGATTGTATGCAGTATACTTTTGCTTAAATTTTGAAGAAAAATATAGGACTACTGCACAGTGCCAGTGCATTGCATAAACATGAATGATTTGTCCAAAACAGTAGGCCCTATGACCGTTCATATAGACACACATGTTTTGTCGTGTTTGTGTAAAACTTTAGTTTCTTAACACCAATGATTACATATTTTTTTTAATTGATCAGTTATATGCGAAGATCAGAAACTATGTGAATGGGAAACTCTAGCTTAAAATATGTAATGGGTAAATTCATGAGGAAGAGATTACAAATTGGCATTGTGCCTTTTAAGGGAAAATTGTAGGAATATCTGTTTCACCTTATTTTCTGGTGTATTTTAAAACTAGTATTAAATTCAGTTACACCTTTTTATTACATTATTAAATGAACAGCTTCCATTACTCTATATAGTTTCAAGATAGAGTGGGCCAGCTGATTCCTCTAAAGAGTCTCCACTGATCTTTAGGAGAAGTCTGAAGACAATTGGTGATACAATTATTGTCAGAGGATTACTGTATTGCCTTCATAATTGTCTCAGCTGCGTCCTCTGGTCCAGAAAACTCTTTAATGTGTTGCTGAACATGGGTTTCTTTACATATATTTAAAGTACTGAATAATAAACTGAAAAATGCAACGCCGCAGAACCTTGCATTAGCCACACATTAAATAATTTGCTCAAAATGTTGCTCTTTGTTTCCTCATTTGTCAGCAAACTTTTAATAACAAAACATTTTAATGAAATCTCATATTACTATGTTTAAATCATTTTTACACAAGAAGGCATATTATGAAAATTTTACTTGTACCTTTAGGGACTTATTAGCGAGTGCTGTGAATGGTTAAAACTAAATGTGTCCAAATAAATTAACAAAATACATTTTGAAATGTCCTTACTACTTTTATTCTTTCATGGATGTGCTAAACTTGAACAGATTAGCTCATAGTGGAGTTTCTTATAGTACTCTACTGCATTCTGGTTGCAGAACACTTTTGGGTGACTTTGATAGTATATTTGCAAAACACTCTGGCTGGAATTTTCAAAGGGGCCTAAGGAAGTTAAGCACCTAAGACTTTCCATAGGATTTGGGTACCTTGCTACTTTGGACTCCTTGGAAAATACCAGCTTCCCTTTTTTATAAGCTTCTAGTTCTATATAGTCTTCTAAAAGTTTAAGTAATTAAGTATACACTTAATATATCTTCTTGCTATAGGGTCATATCCTGAAGTCCTTACTGAGAGCTTGATTCTGCCATCCTTACTCACATTTAATTTTTCCTTATTTCTACTGTTTTCAGTGAGGCTTCTCATACAGGCCCAATCCAAAGTGACTTCCCATTGACTTCAATGGCTCAGCCTATGATATGGTACTACTGAACATAAGAGTGGCAGAATTGAGCCCTCCTAACTTGTTGTGGGAAAATACCCGTTGAGGTTAATAGGAATTTTCCAGATGATGATCGTTAGTATTTAGACCACATTTATAGCACTGAACAGAGTGGCAACTTTCTTTAACAAGCAAAAATCTTTGTATCATTATAGGAGAGCACTGAATTTGGGAATTCTTCGAGACCCTGGATCAGAGGTTGAAGACAGACAATACCAAATAGATCTGCAGTCTATCAACATTGGTACTGCGCAGTGGGGTCAGCTGAAACCAGAGAAGGACAATAGTAAAGGTGTGCTGACAGAGAGTGAAAGAAATTCTCAAAACCCAGCGCTTGAATGGAATATGGCCAGTAGGTAAGGAAATAATTCAAAACTTTGTGTCTTTCAGACAAAAAACATTGAGGATCAAATCTAGAGTATGCCTGATCAAAGTATTTTTTCACTGTTTTTACTTTGCGTTGCAAATATTTTCTATGAAATAGAGTTTTGAATTGTATGTTTGAAACTGTTATTTGTGTTATTGTTACACTGTAATTATTGCATAGGTCTTTTGTTTGTCTATTTTCCTTAGAAATTCCTTTTTTTGAATGGCTTATTATATGGCCATAGAAAATAGCTCCAGGAGGAGACTTGGCATTCAAGTTCTTAGGCTAGGAACAATGATTTGGGGTTTTTTGTTTCCTTTGTTTGTATTTTTACCAAGTTTGAATAAAGCAGTTTAGACATTTCTAAGTTAGGAAAAGATAAAGTAGAATTTTTTCTATTGGCTCCTAAATTGTTTTTTTGCTTCTGTAAGGGAAAGCAACTGCATTTGTAGAATAACGCATTTCAGCTGATTTGTCCATAATGTGGACTTTAAGATATGCAAAAGAGACTTCCAGCTGAAATAGGTTTAGCACAGTTACTCCTGGATTGCCCACTGGGAGACTTCCATTTGGCTCACCTGCTAATATTGCTTCCAGTGGACTTTAAGGATCTTGTTCTGCATAGTAATGAGTCCAGCATGAGATGGGAGACTTTGCTGTGGGTTAAATTTAAGGATATAATGTAGCTACACATAGTAGATACAGCATAAATACATTTGCTTGGTATTTAAAATTTAAAAAGAGATACCTTAATTACTATGAATTAATTAGTCATCACAGTTTTGTTGCATTCCATGTATTTGCATTATAATGGCTAATATACAGTGCTTTTGAAATTCATACCGAGATGAATTTATTTTCTCATGAATGAGCATGTTACAATGCGTACTTTCATTATTCTGTGATTCATGCAGCATCTACCCTCGTGTTGCTCTTGTAACTCAATTGACTTCCATTGTGTTGTTTACGTGCAACTGAGGGTAGAATGTGAATATGATATTTGAGAATCTAAAGTTTGGAAATACCTGAAAACATATTGAAAAGAGGTACAGCAGAGAAAATGAAGAGATGAAATGGTTGATATTTATTGAGAAAGGGTTTGTTTGTTTGTCTGTCTATCTACTCGGACTTTTTATGCTTTTATTTCTTAACTGTAATTGAGATGAGGATTAAATCTTTTTGAAAACAACATGAAAATGATTAGAGAGACGAGAGGGTGAGATAATATCTTTCAAAAACTTGTCTCTCTCCCCAAACGAAGTTGGTCCAATAAAAGATATTACCTCACCCACCTGTCTCTCTAATATCTTGGGACCAACACAGCTACAACATCACTGTAATAACTGTATACATGAAAATGATTAGATATACCAGAGATAGATTAATAGGCATTAGAATACTAGACAGGGAGAAGAGGAGAGACAAAGTGACAAAAGCACAGCATAATTCAAGCTCTACCTTCACTCCTACCAAGTTTTGCATGGATCTGAGAGTGCTGTGACAGACTAGTGGGAAAATCACCTTAGGATTTTACTCTGCCCCATAGGACCAATTACACCACAGCTGTATATAGCATTCTGGAATGCCTGTGATTAATTTTGAAGTTTTAAAACATATGAAAACTTTGTTTTACTTCTAAAATGCCTATTTAGTCATCTGAAAAACAGAGTGATGATTTTAGAACAGCCAAAGGTTTATGCTTCAGAGTGAAGGAAGTTGGTATGGTAGCCAGGAGCAAGTGCTCACAGCTCATTTTGAAGTGTTTGTACTTAAAAAGGCCTGTTTGTCCAAGTTCAAAGACAATTTTTTCAAGCAAAACCACATTTTTCAAATTTCTCTGGAACTTGTTCAATCCATATTCAGCACATGCATGGCTTTGTGGGTCCCAGAATTGAGATTCTTCCCCAGTGGAGAGGGTGGTTTCTCAAAGACAATGAAGAGGGATTGGAGAAAAGATAGCAGTTCAGTTTTTGCCAAGAGGATGTCCAGAAAGATGATATACAAGCCATAGCAAATGGAGAGGGGTCAGGAATGGGCAGGCATATCTGAGTGTTATCAGCAGTGAAGTGATAAAAGACTACGGAAGTAGATGAGGCCACTCTGAGTGAGTGTAAGGGATAATCGTGGACAGATCCCTGGGGAACAGCAAAAAGATAGAGGGAGCAGAAAGAAGAAGGTCCACTGAAAGTAATGATGAAGGGGCAGGAACAGAATAGGGGAGGTGCAGTAATAACGTCTGCTAGTTATTCATTTATAAGGCATCATAGTTGGTTTCCTGTCTTTTGAAACATTAATTCTTCTTCGGGTGATTGTTCATGTCCATTCCAAGCAGGTGTGTGTGCACCACGTGCACGCCAGCCGGAAGATTTTCCCTTAGCAGCGTCTGTAGGGTCGGCCTTGGTGACCCCTGGAGTGGCGCCTCCATGGTGCCTTATACAGGGGCCTGCCGACCCTCCACCCCCTCAGTTCCTTCTTACCGCCAGTGACGACTAGCTGGAACTTTTGCTCGCTCTTACAGCAAGCTGTAAGCAAGCTGAGATGGAAGAAAACAAAGTAAGAGGGGATACAGCCGTGGACAGAAGAATTGACATAAGGAGGAAGGGTAGTGTAGATGCCAGTCTAACAGGTAATGCTGGTGATAGAATGTCTGTGCATAACCGGGTAAAGAATGTCAGTGAAGCCAAACGGCAAAAATTAAGATGTCTGTACACTAATGTGAGGAGCCTAGGTAACAAAATGGAGGAACTAGAGCTACTGGTGCAAGAAGTGAAACTGGATATTATAGGGGTAACAGAAACATGGTGGAATAGTAGTCATGACTGGAGTACAGGTATTGAAGGCTGTGTGCTGTTTAGGAAAGACAGAAATAAAGGCAAAGGTGGTGGAGTAGCATTGTATATCAATGATGAGGTTAACTGTAAAGAAATAAGAAATGATAGAATGGATAAGACAGACTCTGTCTGGGCAAAAATCACACTGGGAAAGAAAGCTACTAGAGCCTCCCCTGAGATAGTGCTTGGGGTGTGCTACAGACCGCTAGGATCTGATTTGGATATGAATAGAGACCTCTTTAATGTTTTTAATGAAGTAAACACTAATGGGAATTGTGTGATCATGGGAGACTTTAACTTCCCAGATATAGACTGAAGGACAAGTGCTAGTAAGAATAATAGGGCTCAGATTTTTCTGGATGTGATAGCTGATGGATTTCTTCACCAAGTAGTTGAAGAACCAACAAGAGGGGATGCCATTTTAGATTTGGTTTTAGTGAGTAGTGAGGACCTCATAGAAGAAATGGTTGTAGGGGACAACCTTGGTTCGAGTGATCATGAGCTAATTCAGTTCAAACTAGATGGAAGAATAAACAAAAATAGATCTGGGACTAGGGTTTTTGACTTCAAAGGGGCTAACTTTAAAGAATTAAGGCAATTAGTTAGGGAAGTGGATTGGACTGAAGAACTTGTGGATCTAAATGTGGAGGAGGCCTGGAATTACTTTAAGTCGAAGCTGCAGAAACTATCAGAAGCCTGCATCCCAAGAAAGGGGGAAAAAACCATAGGCAGGAGTTGTAGACCAAGCTGGATGAGCAAGCATCTCAGAGAGATGATTAAGAAAAAGCAGAAAGCCTACAAGGAGTGGAAGATGGGCCGGATTAGCAAGGAAAGCTACCTTAGTGAGGTCAGAACATGTAAGGATAAAGTGAGAAAGGCAAAAGCCATGTAGAGTTGGACCTTGCAAAGGGAATTAAAACCAATAGTAAAAGGTTCTATAGCTATATAAGTAAGAAGAAAACAAAGAAAGAAGAAGTGGGACCACTAAACACTGAGGATGGAGTGGAGGTTAAGGATAACCTAGGCATGGCCCAATATCTAAATAAATACTTTGCCTCGGTCTTTAATAAGGCTAATGAGGAGCTTAGGGATAATGGAAGGATGACAAATGGGAATGAGGATATGGAGGTAAGATATTACCACATCTGAGGTAGAAGCCAAACTTGAACAGCTTAATGGGAAAAAAATTGGAGGGCCCAGATAATCTTCATCCAAGAATATTAAAGGAACTGGCGCATGAAATTGCAAGCCCATTAGCAAGAATTTTTAATGAATCAGTAAACTCAGGGGTTGTACCGTACGACTGGAGAATTGCTAACATAGTTCCTATTTTTAAGAAAGGGGAAAAAAGTGATCTGAGTAACTATAGGCCTGTTAGTTTGACATCTGTAGTATGTAAGGTCTTGGAAAAAATTTTGAAGGAGAAAGTAGTTAAGGACATTGAGGTCAGTGGTAATTGGGACAAATTACAACATGGTTTTACAAAAGGTAGATCGTGCCAAACCAACCTAATCTCCTTCTTTGAGAAGGTGACAGATTATTTAGACAAAGAAAATGCAGAAGATCTAATTTACCTCGATTTCAGTAAGGCATTTGACATGGTTCCACATGGGGAATTATTAGTTATATTGGAAAAGATGGGGATCAATATGAAAATTGAAAGGTGGATAAGGAACTGGTTAAAGGGGAGACTATAGCGGGTCGTACTGAAGGGTGAACTGTCAGGCTGGAAGGAGGTTACTAGTGGAGTTCCTCAAGGATCAGTTTTGGGACCAATCATATTTAACCTTTTTATTACTGACCTTGGCACAGAAAGCGGGAATGTGCTAATAAAGTTTGCAGATGACACAAAACTGGGAGGTATTGCTAACACAGAGAAGGACCGGGATATCATACAGGAAGATCTGGATGACCTTGTAAACTGGAGTAATAGTAATAGGATGAAATTTAATAGTGAAAAGTACAAGGTCATGCATTTAGGGATTAATAATAAGAATTTTAGTTATAAATTGGGGACGCATCAGTTGGAAGCAACAGAGGAGGAGAAGGACCTTGGAGTACCGGTTGATCACAGGATGACTATGAGCCGCCAATGTGATATGGCCGTTAAAAAAGCTAATGCAGTGTTAGGATGCATTAGGCGAGGTATTTCCAGCAAATATAAGGAGGTGTTAGTACCATTATATAAGGCACTGGTGAGACCTCATCTGGAATACTGTGTGCAGTTCTGGTCTCCCATGTTTAAGAAGGATGAATTCAAACTGGAACAGGTTCAGAGACGGGCTACTAGGATGATCCGAGGAATGGAAAGCCTGTCTTATAAAAGGAGACTGAAAGAGCTTGGCTTGTTTAGCCTAACCAAAAAAAGGTTGAGGGGGGATATGCTTGCTCTTTATAAATATATCAGAGGGATTAATATTAGGGAGGGAGAGGAATTATTTAAGCTTAGTACCAATGTAGACACAAGAACAAATGGGTATAAACTGGACACTAGGAAATTTAGACTTGAAATTAGACGAAGGTTTCTAACCATTAGAGGAGTGAAGTTCTGGAACAGCCTTCCAAGGGGAATAGTGAGGGCAAAAGACATATCTGGCTTTAAGGCTAAGCTTGATAAGTTTATGGAAGGGATGGTATGATGGGATAGCTTAATTTTGGCAATTGATCTTTGATTATCAGCAGGTAAGTATGCTAGTGGTCTGTGATGGGATGTTCGATGGGATGGGATCTGAGTTACTGCAGAGAATTCTTTCCTGAGTGCTGGCTGGTGAGTCTTGCCCACATGGTCAGGGTTTAGCTGATCACCATATTTGGGGTCGGGAAGGAATTTTCCTCCGGGGCAGATTGGCAGAGGCCCTGGAGGTTTTTTGCCTTCCTCTGCAGCATGGGGCATGGGTCACTTGCTGGTGGATTCTCTGCAGCTTTGAGGTCTTCAAACCGCAATTTGAAGACTTCAGTAACTCAGACATAGGTTAGGGGTTTGTTACAGAAGTGGATGGGTAGGATTCTGTGGCCTGCTTTGTGCAGGAGGTCAAACTAGATGATCATATTGGTCCCTTCTGACCCTAAAGTCTATGAGTCTAAGCATAACAGTGTCCCTTTTAAGTGTATATAGTTATTCCCTCTCTCATAGTTTAGAGTTAGTGTTAGATAGTTAATAGCTTGGGGAGTTTTCCCCCAACGTACTCGTCGCCCCACTGGGGCATGCCCAGGTCCCCAGCGTTTAAACACTGCAAGGACTGTGGGAAGTTTATGCCAAAGAGTGACCTGCACTCTTCCTGCTTAAGGTGCCTTGGAGAGAGCCACCAGAGAGACTGGTGCAGTATCTGCAGGGGATTCCGTCCCAGGACTCTTAGGAACAGAGAGCAGAGACTCAAAGTGTTCCTGATGGAGGCAGCCTTACAGCCACACTCGGACCCCGAGCTGCCCGACCCGGCGTCCAGCACCTCTTCCTCGGTGCGCAGCATCTGGGAATCGCTAGCAAGTCAGGAGGCCCAGTCTAAGACTTCTAAGTCCCGGTACCAGGGAGAAACGGGCCATAGAAAATGGGCCTCCATGAGGCACCGATCACCATCTCCAGTGCCCACAAAGAAAAAGAGGCCGGTGGAGGGCCGATCACCCCATCAGGGCCTTAAAAGGCTGGCGGCGTCCATGAGTGCAGTGGGACAAGCTGTGCCACATTTGCATCCTCCCATGGTTCCATCGACTCCCGCCCTGGTGGGGGTGCGATCAAGTTCGGACCAGTCGAGGTCCCTGGACCTCAACGAGGATGTGTGTTTTCCATCAATGCTGGAGGCGTTCGAAGTGGCCCCTGACTTATTAAGCTTCCCGGTGCTGGCCTCCCCACACAGGTGGAAGGAGCCACAGAACATGGCCCGACCCCTGGGGCAAGCCAGCCATGATGTCGCCCCAGTTCCCACCCCACACTGCCCCTGTGGCGCCAGCACAAAGTGAGTTTTCAGCTATAGTGGAGGAGGGGAAGTTAATTTCCCTGGCATCCCTCCAAGCAGCCCTGGATGCGGCGGACGCAACCTCCCTCACACTGGCAACCAGGCTGGTTATGCGACGGGGAGCCTGGCTTCAGGTCTCAGGCCTTGCACATAAGGTCCAGCAGACCATCCAGGACCTCCCTTTCGAGGGACCTATTATGCTCTTCTCTGAAAAGACGGACAAGAAGCTCCATAGCTTAAAGGACTCAATGTCTACCCTACCCAATGTTGCAGGGCTTACACACCCCAGCCACCCAACATAGGCAATTCAGGCCGCAGCCAGCCCCGTGACCTTACCAGCTCCAAAACCACGCAGACGTCTCGTGTAGGCGGAGCAGAAATGGCAGAAGGAGGCAACAACAGCCCTCTGGCCAGTCGTCTGGCCAGCCGCAGCCCCCATCAGGGCCTAGATCCCAAATTTGATGGTGCGGTCGGGGACTACCTACCGGTCAGGACTCTGGATCCTACCAACCCTACCTTTTCGTCATGTCTGTCCCCCTTCTATTGTGCCTGGTCCCGAATCACATCGGACAGTTGGGTGCTCCACGTGGTAAAGAGGGGATATTCTATCCAGTTCTCCTCCCTCCTGCCCCACCAGCCCCGCTCCCCATCCCTCTTCAGGGACCTTTCTCACGAGCACTTCTAATTCAGGAAGTGCAGTCCCTCCTCGTAGTAGGGGCAGTGGAGGAAGTTCCTCAGGAACTCAGGGGCAGGGGTTTCTACTCCCGGTATTTCCTAATACCCAAGGTGAAAGGGGGCCTCAGACCTATTCTGGACTTGCGCCATCTGAACAAGTTTGTAAAGAAGCTCAAGTTCCATATGGTCTCCTTGTCTTCCATCATTCCCTTCATGGATCCAGGGGACTGGTACGCCGCCCTCGACTTAAAGGACGCATATTTTCATATTGCAGTAGTTCCTCAGCACAGGCATTACCTCAGATTCATCATGGGCAATGCCCATCTCCAGTTCATGGTCCTGCCTTTCGGCCTGTCAGCAGCCCCAAGCGTCTTCACAAAATGCATGGCAGTCGTGGCAGCCTACCTGCACAAGCATGGGATTCAAGTGTTCCCCTATCTGGACGATTGGCTCATCAAGGCCCACGCCAAGGCACAGGTGGAGGCTCAGGTAGTCTTCATCAGATGGACCTTCCTCGAGCTCAGTCTCCTGCTGAACAAGGTCAAGTCCACCCTCTCTCCCATCCAGAGGATAGAATTTATAGGGGCAGTTCTGGACTCGACGCAAGTGAGAGCGTACCTACCGGAGGCCAGGTTCCGGGCCCTGTCTGACATCATTCTCAGTCTCCAATGTTGCCTGGCCACCACAGCAAGAAACTGCCTCAAGTTGATGGGTCATATGGCTGCGTGCACCTATGTGGTGAACCACGCCAGGCTCAGGCTGCGCTCTCTCCAATCTTGGTTAGGGACTGTGTACAGACCAGCCAGGGATGTGCTGGACTCTTTGGTGACGCTTCCCAGAATGGTACTAGATTCCCTCCGGTGGTGGCTCGACCCACGGGAGGTCTGCGCGGGAGTACCCTTTATCAGCCCTCAGCCATCCCTGTCCTTGGTAACAGACATGTTGGATTTGGAGTGGGGAGCACATCTGGGGATCCTCAGGACTCAAGGCCTTTGGTCCCCAGCAGACCTCTCCCTGCACATCATTGTTAGGGAGCTACAAGCGGTGCATCTAGCCTGCCTGACCTTCAAATCTCACCTGGCAAGCAGGTGTGTTGCAGTCCTCACGGACGATACCTCGGCAATGTTCTATATCAACAGACAGCGGGGTGCACGCTCCTCTCCCCTATGCCAGGAAGCCTTCGCGTTATGGGATTTCCACATACAGAATGCAATTCACCTGACGGCATCCTACCTCCCAGGGGTGCAGAATGGACTGGCGGACGCCCTCAGCTGCTCATTCCATGGTCACAAGTGGTCCCTTCGCCAAGATGTAGCACACACACTCTTCTGTCTCTGGGGCTATCCCTACATAGACCTGTTTGCCTCAATGTTTCTGCTCCCTCATGGGGCGCAGTCCAGGGTCTCTGATGGATGCCTTCCTCATTCCATAGGAAAGCAGCCTGCTCTACACCTTCCCCCCAGTTCCCATGGTTCACAGGGTACTCCTCAAGATCTGCAGGGATCACACTCATGTCATCCTGATAGTGCCGGCATAGCCGCGCCAACACTGGTAAACATCACTGCGGCACATGTCCACATGGGCGCCCCTCTCATTGCCCCTGCTCCCAGACTTGATCACACAGGATTGGAGCCATCTCCGCCACCCAAACCTGGAATCGCTCAACCTCACAGCCTGGATGCTCCATGGCTAAACCCTGTGGAGATGCAATGCTTTCAGCAGGTCAGGCAAGTCCTCAATAGTAGAAAACCCTCCATCAGAGCCGCATACATGGCCAAGTAGAAACGCTTCTCCATCTGGGCTGAGCAGCAGAGTCAGGCTCCATTGCTCGCCCCCATCTCTCTCATACTGGATTACCTGCAGCATTTGAGACAGCTAGGACTTTCCCTCTCTTTGGTTCGGGTCCACTTGGCAGTCATCTCAGCATTCCACCCAGGAGCGGAAGGTGGTTCAGTTTTCTTGAACCCATTGGTTTGTCCCTTCCTCAAGGGCCTGGATAGCTGTTCCCACATACTTGACAACCAGCCCCGGCTTGGAACCTCAATTTGGTCCATTCCACCCTCACAGGGCCCCCTTCGAGCCCGTGACTCATATAAGGTCACATTCCTAGTGACTATCACCTCAGCCAGGAGGGTGTCAGAACTCAGAGCACTGACGTCCGAGCCTCCATACACTGTCTTCCACAAGGGCAAAGTCCAACTTAGGCTACACCCAGCATACCTTCCGAAGGTGGTCTCCCAATTCCACATGGGTCAAGACATTTTTCTCCCTGTGTTCTATCCTAAGCCACACTCCTCCAGCACGGAGCTTAGGCTGCATTCCCTGGACATTCGCAGTGCCCTGGCATTGTATATTGAAAGAACCAAACCATTCAGGAAACAGGGGTGGCTCCAGGCCCCAGCATGCCAAGCGCGTGCTTGAGGCGGCAAGCCTCGGGGGGCGCTCTGCCGGCGCCACGAAGGTCCCCTGCCTGCCGTTCTTGGGGCAGCAAAATTCCTAGAGCCGCCCCTGTCAGGAAATCAACCCAAGTCTTTGTTGCTATGGCCAACAGGATGAAGGGACTCCCCATCTCATCACAGCCTATCTCCTCATGGATCGTGGTCTGCATCCATGAATGCTACAGTCGGGCTAAGGTGCCTGCCCCGCCAATCACGACCCACTCCTCAAGGGCACAGGCCTCCTCCGCAGTGTACCTGGCTCAGGTCCCAACACAGGAAATATGCAGAGCGGCCATGTGGTCCTCAATCCACACATTTATGTCTCACTATGCCATCATGTACCAGGCCAGAGACAATGCAGAAACCAGCAGGAGAGAGAAGCAGAATTTGGTCTGAGCCTTATGGGTACATTTTTTGACCATGATAGGAATTCCTAAAACAGTATTAAGATTACAGGATAAGGGAAGCAGCTGTTACAGCCAAGCTGCACATTCTCCTTACATAACTGCTAGAACTTTCTTCCATCTTGAACAAAACTCTTTTGAGTATTTTTGTTTGAGCTTGTGTTCAATAACTGTGTTTTTTTTTGCTTTGAAAGCATTTTAACAAATATTTAATGCTACATTTTAATTAGCTGGATTGACTTGTTCTTTGTGATATGCAATACTACTATTTTAATTTTATTCTGCATTTGTTTAATGCAGAGAGTAGCTGATATGTGTGTTTGCTTGTCAGTTTGGTTTAATCTTATATACATGTACCACAGTTCATTTTCAAGATGTTCACATTTTTGCTGTTTACTTGGCAATCAGTTATGCTGCATCTGCGTTTATTTTATGATCTGTGGAAGTGATGTGCTGAGAACTGGAAGAACCTGTACTGTTGTCTGCCATGTGCTAGGATATTTCCAGCATGCACCAAGAGAATGACTGCATGGTGTTTTACATGGTGCTTAGTGTTTCCAGGGTGAAGTTTATCTTGAGATTTCCTGAGAATGTCACAGAGACTTTCTTTATTCTTTGTGTTAGTAGTGATTCTATTTTCTTTCTTAATTCTTTGTAAGTTACATTGATATGTTTAGCATGGAACATATGGAATGGCTTTTTCTGAGGAACCCTTGGGTTAGTTTTATTGTTTTGGTTTTAATACATTTGATTTCACTTAGCTAGTCCCATACTCTGGTTTAGTAGGTCAATTATTTTTTTTAAGGTTCCTCATGTTGGATGTGTGTCTGTAGCAGTGTATCTTACTCGTTTCATTATTTTTGATGTTTAGCTGATACATGTGTTTTGAAGTATAGAATCAGATCTACGTCTTTTTCTCTGTGTAGCATTGTTTGATTACTAGGTTAACTTGTAGAAAAGAATTCCAGAAAAGCTACTGTTCTTTCATTTTCCAAGTGTATGTTACAGTTTCCAACACTCCAAGTATATTATTATAAATATACTGACCTTAGTAATTTTTAACAAAATCCTAAAACAGATGCTGCGAACACTGTCCATCCATACTGGAAGAACGATAGGCGGCCATGGATGTGGTTTAATTGGGCTGCAGCTTTATACACTTACAATATCTGGCGGTACCTGGCAACAAAGTTTACGGTATAGAGAGGAAGATGTCAGCTCCCTGCTGATCCAGACATAGGACCCCCCAGTGCATTTCTTCAGGTCTCTTAATGGGGGCCAAGAAAAGGAGAGGGGGTTTGCTCCACACTGATGAGACATAGGAGCCCCAAGCCCACCTTACTCAGCTCCCATAAGGGATGCTTTCCTTCAAATCCTTTTCCAAACCATTTTATCCAATAACCACATCCCTTCCACACCGAATACCTGCACTAGACATCTGCCACAAGTTTTATGTATAAAGTTGCAACACTGTAATTTAACCCCTCAACTCCACCCACCAGATCCCAGACCAGCTGTGGGGATGGTGAAAAAAACCCACCTTGCCCCTGCCAGTGACTCTGCCGGAAAAATTTCTTTTCAGCTAACCAAGGAAAAGAGGCAACTAGTATAATGCCCTCCGCATGTCAAAAGGGAACTGATACTTTTCCTACTTTCAAGGGAGTTGTGTGGATGAGTGTTGCCAGTCTGATCCTGGTAAAGAGCTTGTCTCCATGGCTGCATGGAGTTTAATTTTTGTTTTAGTCCTAAGTGGTGCACAGGATCTAGTCCAAAAAGTGAACGTAGCTGAACCACTCAGTAATAGCAATCATAATGAAATGAAATTTAACATCCTCGTAGGAGGGGGAAATACCGAAGAAACCCACCATGATAGCATGTAACTTCAAAAAGGGGAACTATATAAAAAAATGAGAAGGGTAGTTAAACGGAAATTAAAAGGAACAGTCACAAGAGTGAAGTGCCTGCAAACTGCATGGAAACTTTTTTAAAACAAGGCTCAACCTATATGTATACCCCAAATAAAGAAAAACAGTCAGTGGACCAAAATAAAATGCCACTGTGGCTAACCAGAGTAAAAAAGGAAGTTAGAAACAAAAAATATATCTTTAAAAAATTGTAAGTCAAACCCTACTGAGGAAAATAGAAAGGAACCTAAACTCCAGCAAGTCAACTGGAAAAATATAATTAGGCAGTCCAAAAAGAGTTTGAAGAGAAACTAGCAAAAAACACAAAAACTAACAGCAATTTTTTAAAAGTATATCAGGAGCAGGAAACCTATCAAACAATTAGTGGGGCCACTGGATGATCAAGGTGCTAAAGGAGCACTCAAGAATGACAAGGCCGTTGCAAAGAAGCTACATGATTTTTTTTTTTTGCATTGGTCTACAACTGCAGAGGATGTGAGGGATATTCCCACATATGAGTCATTCTTTTCAGGTAACAAATCAGAGGAACTAACCCCAATTGAGGTAGCTTCACTCAGAAATAGCTATCTAAATATTGTGGTGTACTGGGGATCAGGAATCATAACACTTCCAAATGTGAAATGTTTATACTTCATTATAGATGTTATAAAAAGTTCCCTAATGGGGCAATATATAAAAAGAATCCTGGAAACGGTCAGACAGTTCTAATAAGTTATGTACAAATGAAACCTGTTCACATTTATACTCTTTGCCTAATAGCATGTAGGGAACTGGGAATACTTAACCAAAAAGACGTTTTCTTGATTTAAAACTGCTTTTTCAGCTTGTAGCCCTTCTCTCTCTGCCTCCTTTCAGTGGAAAAAATAACAGCCCTGAAGGAAATACAGAAATATACCCTCTCTTGAGGCCTCGCCCCCATCCTCATGCAGTCCTTCTACAGCACCCAGCAGCAACTTGTGCTTCCTGCAGCCTGAATAAACTCTGTTTGAAAAACAATTGAGGTTAAAGGCATTACTGCTGTGTGTAGTAATGAACTGAGTGTGGCAATGTACTGCATTTCAGTTTTGTCCTTGGCAGACCACCATCTGGATTGACTTCCTGGGACTCTCCATTAATATGTCAGGGCACCAAGGATCTATGGTACCAAATAGAACAAAATGTCACTCACAGTTTGAGAGACCCCTCTGAGAAGGTTTTCGCATTATTTCTTTAGGCCTTACTTTCATGTAGTTTTGAAAAGCAAACATATAAAGTTTTACCCTCATAATGGATGATGCTTCAATAATAAATAAAAGAAAAAAAAACGTGGTCAGTAGACATATGGTATGTGTATTAGAGATTACTTGTGTAACTCTTCGGCCAGGTGGAGCCGACAGCAACCTGAGCCAGGGTCAATATCTAGGGGTTCCTTTTCAACAATACAACACAAAACCGCCAAGAGGCCCTATCCAGTAACCTGGGGAAATTGCATACCACCTCTGGGCACCTCTGAGAGGCAATACTTTCACACTCACAAGCACAAGGTCCGAGTGTAGAAAAGAAACTTTTAATGAAAGGAGGGAAGTCACCCGACATTAATTAGGGAAAATGCCGCAAGCAGGATTGATAATCATAAAACTGTGAGCAGGATGCCCACCCCAGTGTGTATGGGGTAGTGTCTGCTGCCTCATGTTCTTGAGTTCTACAACCAAAAGTTCAATAACTGTGCCCCTCTCTGTTCCCTCACCATACCCCACTCACAGTGGTTGTCCTTGGTCATTGAGGACCCAGGGTTCAGAAGTGCATCCATGTGTGTTCACCTCCTGCAGAGGTAGGGGGGAGAAGGGCACTTGGCTTGCTCCACTATCTGAGTACTTGCTCTGGCTGGCAGCCCCGCCAGCTGCCATTCTGCTCACCATCCTGCTCATTCCTCTCCACTTCCGCTGGCCACCTGCTCACCTCTTCCACCTGCTGCCTCTCTGCTGTGACCTCTGCAGGTCAGTCTCTTGCAATTCCACCCAACTCTTAGTGATTGTCAGTTCTCAGTGATTTGCAGCTCTTACTGATAGTCAGCTCTTAGTGGGGGAACCTGAAGCGGACTGGAAGGAAACGCTGTCCCTCCACTAGTGATTTCAGCTCTATTGAGCAGTTAAAATAACAAAAGACTCCTAATGTAGCCTATTTACCTCTGTCTTTGAACAGGGAGGAGGAACAGGTTAAACCAGACCAGGGACCATTAAGGAGAGTGGACACCGGGGTCTGGCATTCGATCTCCTGGCTTAGTGAGATCCTTTCAGCTGAGGGTGACTTCCTCATTTGAGACAAGTTAAGCACAGTTCTGCTCCCCTTTACTCATACAATAAAGACAGCAACATTGATGACATTTCACTACTTCTTCATTCAGTACTAAAGTGATTTGTAACCCAACAGTAGCCAAAGTTCGACACTTTAAGCAACACAGTTCTATCTGTTGGATATGTAGGCAGAGTAGGTGTGTTCATGTAAATACAGTTTTCTCCTAGGTGTGTTCATGTAAATACAGTTTTCTCCTAAAGTCTCGCCCCCTCCCAGCTAGCAGTCAGTGGAGAGCTCATTCAGACCATGCTTACACTTTTGAAAATTTTAGGGACATAATGCAAGACTTTATTCAATTAACTCCTTTATTTCATTTGTAATATTTGCATTAGCTTCAGTGTCATGTGCACATCATCATACAGTATGAAGCCTTATACCAATTACATGCAAGTGCATTATTTTATTCAGTGCCCCACTACAAAAAATGCTGTTGGCTGCTGTCACGAAGATGGATGAAATGTTCTTTTTGTTCAGTTATTACTGTTTAACAGGAGTACCTTTATACAACCAGGTGGCTGGTACTTGGTCATCTATATTAGGCATTTATATAGTCCTCATGTCTGTAGTATCTGAACACTTAGTAATCTTTTAATTTGTTTATCCTCACAATACCCCTGGGAGGTAGGGAAGTGCTGTTGTTTTTCAAAGAGTGTCCCTGTTGGCGCGCCACTTTACGGGCCCTGCGCTTGTAACTGGAGATTTGTGGTAGCAGAGCCCGGTTGGGCAGCGCATGGGCCATAGCCATCTTGCGCCTCTCCGAGCGGTTACATAGTGGTGTGTGGTCATCTGTCCCCCAGTTCCTTCTCTATTGCCTTTGGCTTGGGTCTGAGTGATCATCAGTGCCCTCTCTTACCTCAGATAAGATTAATAGTAGATAGTTCATAGTGATAGTTTTAGATTAGTTGTAGTTAGCTTCCCTATCTACTTGCCCTAATCTAATTTCTTCAATTTTCATTTAAAAAAAATTCCTTTCACCTTCCCTGTCTACCCCTGTCTCTCCAGCAGGCATACAGCTTTAGCCTCAAACAAGAGACCGATTCCCTCAGGCATGCCCGGCTCACCTAGCTTTAAACGCTGCCTGACTTGCAGACTTTCCATACCAGTCTTGGGCAGCCACGCTCGGCAAGACACACATTATTCAAAGGTGCCCACACTGCAGAAAACTGATAGCCAAGACAAAAAAAGTTAGGGATCTCCAACTGAAGCTCCTCATGATGGAGAAATCCCTCCGGCCAGCCTCCTACCCCGAGTCCAGGGGTCCCCCTGGCCAACGGTCACTGCCAGCAGCAGCCTCTGACGGGCTCCACTTCAACAATGGCTGCCAAGGAGCAGCTCCTAGAAAGGCTACCAAAAAGTGGTTGCAGACATCCCTGCACCAAGAATCGCCAAAAAGAAAGTGATATCCAACTGAAAAATCTGCCCCGGTGCCCACGGCACTGAGAGCACCAGACCGCAAGACACCAAGAACATCCGACACGGAGTTCCCGAAAAGCTAAAGATCCTATTCAAGCAAGCTCTATAGGAGGTTCACAAATTAAAATAAAACTTTCCAGCTCGGCACCCAGCGAAGATGATCTCGGCACTGAGCAGTACAATGGTGCCCCCTGCTGTACCTACGTTACACAGCTCTAAATCCTCAGCCTCGGTAGCTTCAACTCATGCTCCTGGGCCTTCCGCCATGCCATCTCCAACACCAAGCCTCATGGATCTGCAGTGATTGATGAGGCATGTGGATCTGATAGTGATCTCAGTGCCTGAATTTCCTTTTCTCGGTACAGAGGGTACCCATCCAGAAGAGTACCAAGCCAGCTGACGACTCCCTGCAGATCAGCCCCTCTTATCTCCAGTGATGAAGAAGAGGATGATGCAGTAATATACACTCCTCACTCAAGCCAGGACCATTTTATCACCAACCACCTGTGGATATACAAGGATGGTATGGTCACCCATGGGCAGCACCCCCCATACCATTCCCACCTAACTGGTCATACTGGGATCCATGGGCAATGTATAGGGCCGAAAACTGCAGGCTTCCTAGCCTGCCTAGCTCCAGAACAGCCAGGTCCCCTTCATCAATTGTCCCAGAACTCTAAGAAACACAAGAGGAAGAGACCAAGGAACCTGAGGACACAGCCAAACATGATAATTCGCTGCCTACTCATCTCTCATATTTATCACCGGATGAAACCGTAATACCACCCATCAACACACTATGGGGGATGATTTCAAATCCTTTCAGAACCTCTTCAAAAGGGTTGCTGAATCCCTAGACATTTCATTGGCACGACCCAGAAGCCCAACATAAAATGCTCCAGGCATCTTGTAACATTCCACTCCATATTCTTTATGGAAATATGCTTATGTTATGGATATGACATAATTAAGATGTACTTTATGCAAGATGGGTCTTGTGAGATATCATTGGAAAGGTTATAATTTACTAAATGTGATTATCCAATTTTTATACGTGTCATTTCTGTATCTAAAGTTAGGAATATGGACTATGTAACAATCACAACTGGGTTTGTATTGGGAAGACATCCACCTGACAATAGGCCATCAGATTTGATAAGCCATCAGGAAGGGACAACAAAACCATGAAGATACTAATCTCTCCCCCTCCTGGGAGGCATCCGGGAATGTAACTGTGACACTACTAGGTCAGATGGTCTTGTCACCTGACACTAAACATTATCTGGGACTTCTTGTAACTTTCCACTGAGATTAAATTTGGGAAACAAAGGAGTTCTACCTTATGTAAATCCTATTTAAGAGTGGAGTTGAAGGCAAACGGGACTCCTCCTCCCCATAGCCTGTCTGCCTAGGAAGAAGGACTGCTAAAGCCACCTGAAGGGAAAGCAGGGGGGAGTCCAGATTGAGACAAGGATCCAGTCTGAAAAGAAATATAACTGGAACTCTGAACCACAGAAGCTTTGTAACCTGCCTAAAATGACATTTAGGGTAAGAAATTACATTTTGTAACCTGTTTCTTAAGTATATTGAGCTTAGTTTGCATACTTTGGTGTATTTGCTCAGTAATCTATGTTTTGTCTATTATCTCTTATATTCATTTAAAATTCACCTTTTGTAGTTAATAAACTTATTTCTTGTTTACCACATAACCCTGTGTGTACAATTCATAATTGAAGAGGGGGAAGGGAGAGGCTGTGCATACCTTCCCCCACATTGAGGGAGGAGGTGGATTTCATAATATATCTTTGGGTCTGCATTCCAAGGGAGGTGGACACCTGAGTGCTCAGGCAAGTCCCTTAATCTGAGCCTTCCCAGAATTGATCTCAGTGTCTATCTTGTTCTGCAATTTGGGGTGGCCCTGTCTGTGTGTGTGCTGGAGGAAGCGTAATAGCTTGGCTCAGCAAGACAGGTAAAAAGGGTGCCTAGGCTGGCACAAAAGGCAGGCTCAGTGGTATCGTGGCACATCAGGTGACATCCAAGGGGTGCCACCCCAACACATCCCCAGCAGCAAAGATAGCTTTGCCAATTAATGATGCTGTTATGGAGTCTGCAAAAATAATCTGGCAGACATCTGCTACAGCACCACCTTCGTGTAAGAGGTCTGACAAAAAATATTATATGCCAGAAAAAGAGGCTGAATTTTTATTCATATACCTCGCACCAAACTCCTTAGTGGTGGAGGCAGTCAATCAAAGGGGGAAACAACACCAGGCCCAAACAACTCCATATGATAAAGAGTGGAAAAGGCTAGATCTTTTCGGGATGAAAGCCTGTTCCTCAGCTACACTTCAGTTCCACATAGCCAACTATACAGCCCTGCTGGCTAAATATACACACAATATGTTATCCAAAATGTCAGAATTTATTGAAAATTTACCAGATGACAAAAAAGAACAATATAAGGAGAACATTTCCAAAGGGTCTCTCATCGTCAGTATGGTCCTACAGGTCTCCCTTGACTCTGTAGACTCAGCAGCATGATCCATCATGACATCCATGGTCATGTGCCATGCATCCTGGCTCCAACTCTCCAGATTCCCAAGGGAGGTCCAGGCAACAGTTAAGGACCTCCTCTTTGAGGGTCAAAAACAATTCACAGACAAAACCAATATATCTTTAAACACCCTAAGGACTCAAGGGCAACCTTAAAAATCCTGGACATCTACATACTTGCAAACAAAAAGGAACAAGACAGGTTTTACAACCAGAGATTCTGGTCTACGCCATACTATTAGCCCCCAAAGACAGTGCGATCATTGGCATAAACAAAGACAGAACACATGTCGGCAGAACCAAGATCATCCTTCAGTGTCTCAACAATCCATCGCTAGACAATCATTTTAAAGGTATGGTCGAAGGCACAAGATCTCCACGCTCTCTGATTCCGAAACCAGAAATAGTCCTCCGCCCATTCGGAGACCACCTGTCACCATACTACCCAGTTTGGAACATCATTATTACAGACAAATAGATTTTTGAAATTACCCATAAGGGCTACTCCATCCTCTTTAAATCTATCCCACCTATCCACCCCTCTTCCCTGTCCCTCTTCAGGGATCCCTTTCACAAGCACCTGTTACAACAGGAAATAAACCACCTCATACAATTAGGTGCTGTGAAACCTGTACTGTTGCAACACAGGGGGAAAGGTCTTTATTCACAGTACTTTCTAACTCAAAAAAAGATGGGTGGGTGGAGACCCATCTGGATTTATGCAAACTCATCAAATTCATGAGAACACAACATTTCAAAATGGTGAGACTAACCACAATAATTCCGGCATTAGAAAAGGGAGATTGGCTCTCAGCCTTCAACCTTCAGGACACTTATTTTCATATTACCATCTGCCATCACATCGAAGATTCCTGAGATTCACCCTAGGGAAACAGCATTTCCAATATGGAGTACTACCCTTTAGCCTGTCAACTGCCCCAACCATTTTTCCAAGGTTCTCATTGTCATTGCAGCTCATTTCTGCAGACATGGAGTAATATTTCCATACTTGGTTGCTGCCTCATATGGGCACAAACACAGCAAGAAGCAATAAATGCCATGCCGAGCACAATAACCCTTTTCATGAACTTAGGATTGCAAATAAATGTGCAAAAGTCCAGACTGGTTCCTGTCCAAAAGTTGGAATTCATAGGAGCCTGTCTTGACTCTCTAACAGCAATGCTACCCCAACAGTGCTTCCTCATTCCAGTCAATCTAATTTCAACGGTGAAGGAAAGCCCACAGACATCCACCAAAATGTGTTTAAAACTCTTGGGGCACATGTTGGCAACTGCACTTGTTGTCAAACATGCCAGACTCCACATGTGATGCTTGCAGGCCTGGCTTCAAACAGCGTATATACTGCACAGGCACTCTCTCAACAGATGCCTCACAATGCCACGCAGAAATTAAAAGACTTGTTAACATGGTGGACACAATCAAAGAACATCTGCTCAGGAATCCCTTTCCAACAAAGAACTCCAACTGTGACAATGACAACAGACGCTTCCATAATAGGTTGGGGGGCACACATTCTCAACAGTATGGTCCACGGCTGCTGGACCCCAGCGAAGTCCAACCTGCACATAAACTTACTGGAGCCTAAGGGTAGTCCAAAATGCTTGCAACCATTTTCTCCCTCTAATCAAGAACTATGCCATCAAGATCCTCATGGATAGTATTGCATGCATGTTTTACATAAACCAACAAGGGGAAGCACGATCATACTCCCTATGTACAGAGGCAATATGACTTTGGAATTGGTGCATCACCAACAACATAGATATATCGGCATCCTATCTTCTGGGATGTCAGAATAGAGCAGCAGATATACTAAGCAGGGACTTCTCACAAACCCACAAATGGGAGATGGATCCTGAAATTCTCAAATCCATATTCAAACGATGGGAGTTCCCCACCATAGATGTATTTTCAACAGCTCAGAATGCTAAGTGCCCACAATTTTGTTCCAGGGAGGGACTGGGACACCACTCCCTAGGCAATGCTCTCCTCATAAAATGGGAGGTACCACTGATGTACGCATTTCCTCCAACTCCACTCCGAAGCTGAGTCATTCACAAGATCAAGCAGGATAAATCCAGGATTATTCTCATAGCACCCATACGGCTCAGAAAAATGTGGTTCCCATACCTGCATCAGATGGCAGTGAAGCCTCCTCAAACTCTTCCCCTAGTACCTCACCTTCTAGGACAAGGTGCGGGACACGTCCACCATCCCAACCTCACAGTCGTCCACCTCAAGGCCTGATTACTCCATGGCTAACAGGAGTCAAGGAGGCCTGTTCTGAGGAAGTAAAAGATATGTTACTGAACAGCTGGAGACTAGGCACAAGAGAGACATATATCCATAAGTGGAAATGATTCTTTACCTGATGCCAAGATAATCAGATCTTACCACAGTCGTCCCCACCCCCCATACAAAGGATTCTGGACTATATTCTAGGACTTAAAAAATCAGGGCTATCCACAAGTTCCATCAGAGTTACATTTGGCTGCTATTACCTCCTTCCACGGCCAGGTGGACGGGATCACTATATTTGCTCACCCAACAATTAAATGCTTCCTTAAAAGCATTGAAAACATTCATTCACCATAAGACACCCTACACCTATGTGGGACCTCAACCTTGTTCTACGCGGACTAATGGGAAAGCCATGCAGACAGTGCAGCAATTAGAGCTGGGCAAATGATGGATTTTTTTTGTTCCCTGGCAAGTTTGAAAATTTAACAAAATCAATAGACTGGGAAAGAACATAAGAGCAGAGAAAAAAAGGAAAAATAAAAAAGACTGAGAAATTCGGCTGACATAGCAAGCTTTTTGTTGTCACCTCTCTCTGCAGAAGGCTTGACAATACTTAGGCTCGTGCTGTGCTCATACAGCAGCCTATTATGTTGGTCAATATTCTCATTGCTTCCTTATACTCCCCTGTATCCATTTGTTGTCTCTTGTTTTATACTTACATTGTGAGCTCTATAGGGTGGGGACCACCTCTTTGTTCTGTGTCAGTCCTGGTCCATGATTAGGGCTTCTAGGTATACTCAGGTATAGCCTTAGTTCAGCAGTTGGTGGCCAGCAATCAGTATAGGGCACTAGTGTACCTTACCACAAAAGTTTTATTGCCTCACAGCCTTATGTTAGCGTATGGTCTTTTAAGTGTACTGTACTTTTAAGTATAGATGATGGACTACTTTAATGTCTCTGAAAGTACTGGTTAAAAAAAAAGACATAAATATATAACAGATGCATAAGTGGACCTCGGATTAAATGTACTCTGGACATAGAACCATCATTACATCCTTCACAATCAAATTTTTTTCATGAGCTCATGTGGTGTACACCTGTGTTAAGTTAGATGCAGTGCTCTTAGATGCAGTGTGGAAGACTTAGTAATTCAAAGTGGAACTTGTTTCTTTGTTCATTTTTGATTGCTCCATTCCTTCTCTCCAAGTGTATTGTGTTTGGCTTCTGTTTACACTTACAGTTGTTTTGCTAATACTTGATTTGATGCTTTTTCAGATTTACCAACTAATATTAATTGATAAGCAAAGAAACTAATATTATTTGATAGGTAAATTAGTTCAAGTAAAGTAGTGCAGGCAGATGGTATAGGGCACGTAAAGAAAACATTGATCAGTCTTGAACCTGTGTTACATTTAAAAAAATCCTTTAAAATGCAGCACAGTGTCCACCTACTAAATCAACATATCACATTTAAGAAATGAGAATATTTATTGGCCAAAATTTATTTAAACAAAAATCAGGTTGGTGTTTTTGTGTCCACGTAATAATGCAGGTTTCTCTCTCTTTTGTCTTGCGTATACTTAAGTCATAATTGCCAGCAATCTTATATACATTAGGGCAGACAATTATCTAACACATAGCAGTATGCTCTTTCAGTGTCAGCAGTATGCCTGTGCCACTCAATTCTTATTTCCTTTTCACCAAAGACAAAAACACTTACTTCCTTATTTTCCCATTGTGCTGTGGCAATAGGGACCTGGACGAAAGCCGTTTGATTTAAACTTAATCTAGATAAGACTGACGAGATGCTGATTGGCAGGGAGAAGCATTTATGGAAGTGGCAAAATCGATGACCAGTTTCTCAGTTGAGGGTGTCTGCCAACTGACTGTGAATATGCTTTGTGATCCTGTGGTCTAACTAGATAGATTCATCATTGCTCATGGACTACCAGTTAACATCACAGGCCGGACAGGCCTTTTTTCGTCTTTGAATGACCAAATATTCCAGGCGAGGCCAACCTGAACCTGAGAAGGAGCCAGAATTTACCAATGTACATTGCCAAAGAACCACAGTAATATGTCAGCAGCCCCCTATCAGCTCCCCCACACTGATCCCAGCACCTCCCACCCACCAGCAGCCCTGCCAATCAGCACCTCTCGCTCCCTCCCTGCACCTCCCAATCAGTGGTTCGTGACATGCAGGAGGCTCTAGGGGTTAGGGGGAAGGAGTGAGGGCACGGCAGGCTCAGGGGAGGGGGCGGGAAGGGGTGGAGTGGGGACAGGGCCTGTGGCAGAGCCAGAGATTGAGCAGTGAACACCCCCCGGCACATTGGAAAGTTGGCACCTGTAGTTCCAGCCCCGGAGTCGGCGCCTATAGAAGGAGCCACATACTAACTTCTGAAGAGCTGCATGTGGTTCCGGAGCCACAGGTTGGCCACCCCTGAAATATTCCTTGCTTTTCCCTCAGATGCTGATCTTATCATAGTCATCCCTGTGGGACTAACCATGACAGACATGCAGAAGCCCACCATCTGAGCAAAAGTATATTATACCTGTGCTCAACAAATATTAAATCTGTATTCTGTACTGGCTGCCAATCAACTTGTGTGTAAAACTGAAGTTGCCCTAAATAATCTTAAATAGCCTAGGGCATAGCTAACTTGGAGACAGTATTCCTCTATAATTTACCATGCTTCCTGCACACATTACTTCTGAGAAATTCTGTGCCACTGTGCATGCAGAATTCATGTCCCATGCTGGTTCTTTTGCTTCCCCACAGAAAAATGTTGGTTTGGGTGCCTGGAGCAGCTGGCGAAGAGGTGAATCACTGTTGGGAGGGTGTGGGGGTGGGGGTGGGAGGGCTGGGGATGCCCTGGCCAGTGGCTCCTATCGTGCACTGTGCTCAGCTGCTAGTACTAGCTGGGCTGGGGGCAGGGGAGGACAGGACTTGCTCTTCCCCTGCAAATAATGGCCGAGTCAGACCCTCCTCCAGCTGCAGGAAGCTCTGAACCCCCCCCCCCACTTCCTGCTCCCATTGTGCCTCAGCTGCGAGGGAGGGGTAACTGTATAGGGAGCTGCTCCCCCATCCGCACAACTCCCATGCATCTGGACTCCCCATTCCCATAGTCCCTTGCCAAACCTCACCCTCCCTGCACCCAACCCCCCACCCTGCTGGGCATCACTCCCTGCATCCAGACCCCCTACCAAGTCCCACCCCCGCACCCAGATCCCCACCCCTGCAGACAGACCAGGCCCCCACTGATCCCACCGTAATTGATCCCCCACCCCAAGGAGCCCCACCCACCTGCACCTGGATCCCCACCCCACTGAGCCCCAACCAGCTTCACACAGACCCTCACCCCACCAAGCCCCACTCCCCCAGCATCCAGAACCCCTGCTGAACTCCCACACCCAGACCCCCCCTGCTGAGCCTCATCCCTCCCCACGCACACATCTACTGAGCCCCAGCCACCTTCACCTGGATCTCCATGCAGAGTCCCATAGCCTCTGCTTCCAGAACCCCCCAACAAGACTGTATGCATCCACATCCTCCCTCACCTGGAACCCCCGCTGAGCTGTCTGCACTGAGATTGCTCCACAGAGAACCTTCTCACCCTACTCCTGGATCCCCCCATACTAAGACCCTCCACACTTGGATCCTGCCAAGCTGACCCTGCCTTCCTGCGCCTGGTGCTGAGGGGCAGGGCCCCATGGTGTTTCTAGGGTAGGCCCAGCCCTTGCACTGCATCAGGGTCGGGTGCAACCTCACAGCCTAGTCCATGTCCCTGTGGGTGAGGGGTTCCAGGGTGATCATACAGCCAGTGGCCTGTGTTCCCCCCTGCTATACTGGAGCCACCACATATATTTACTGACAAAATTCACAGAATTTTAAAATATTGTGTGCATTTTTTTTTGGTGCAGAATTTTTAATTTTTTGGTGCAGAATTCCCTCAGGAGCAATACATCACATCCTGAGCACTTACGCTAATTGCCAGCAGAGTAAAATTCAAGGAACACGGAATTTGAAAGAGCAGGTCCTCTGTAATGTTTTGGGGTTCAACTCACACCAGTAAGGGGTTGTGTCATTGCCTGGCCTGCAACTCTGGATGCCTTAAATGCTGTGCTGCTGTGGCTCACAGCCCTGCCATCAACAGCCCACATACACCCTGGCTTCTAACACCCAGTTGCTTTTTGCAGAGTGAACCTCCTACTCCTGAATTTTCCCAAAATCATCTGCATTTCTAGTGTCCTGTCCTCTCCTGGAACACGAATAGAAGTTAAGTTTGTTGCTCCTTTAAAGAGTCAATATATTGCAACTCATAAATGTAACTAGTTTTTGACAAATATTATTTCAATTACAGCACTGAACTGGTTTATGATAAAAGTAAAACAAGTTTATTTAATCACAGAGAGGTTTTAAGTGAGTTCAGATATAAGGAATAAAGATAGAAAGGGTTACAAGCAAACCAAAATAAAAATATGCTTATAAGACTAAAACTTAATTTCAGCAAGTTATAATCTAAACTTAGCTTGCAGAGATTTCATCCTCCTTATCTGAAGGGACCAAATGTTCTGTGATTTCAAGAGCTGCAGTCCCATAGAATCCCCCAAGTGATGGACAACTAGGGGGTTCTTTTCCCTTTATTTTTATAGTCCAGTAAACCTTGGAAATGTAGTCTTTGAAAAGTAAGTCCAGACAAAGTGGCTTTTCCTTGCTGGATGTGGATGCCATGCTGTTGGTGTAGACTCCATACTGTCTTCTCTCCCCCTGGTGATTCTTACAATGCAAATGATCGCTTCCTGCAACCTCACTTGGTTTGAGGTGTTAGCCTCTTTCCTTTGTCTGGAGAAAACCAGTTGATCAACTCCCCTGGACATGCCTGTTTAAATACAGTTTAGTCATGTATTTCCATCATATATTTATGTAACCCTTCTGCCAGGCCGAATTGATAGCAACAAGGGCCAGGTTCAATACATAGGGGTCCCTTCCCTACAACATAATGCAAAACCAGCTCAAGCCCCCACCAGTGACCTGGGAGAATCTTACACACAACCCTGGACACCTCGAAGAGGCAATATTTCCCTTCTCGCAAGCACAGAGTCTAGGTGTAGCAGAAAATGTTTAATAACGTGAGATAAACAACAAGCATTAAACTGGGAAAACACCTCAACTAGAGTTCATAGACCAAACCATGAGCAAAGACCCACCCCAGAAAATTTGGCCGTGTCCTCTTCCCTGGGCTCTTGAGTCTAGCAACCCCCAAATCACCCCAAGACTCCAAAGTCCAATACCCCAAATGTCCCTAGAGTCCAGCAACCCAAAGATCACCCACAGTCCCAAAAGTCCCACAACCCAAAAATCTCTGTCCTGGGTCAGTGCAGCCCCAGAGTTCAAGAGTCTATCTGCAGGGGTTTTCCCCCCGCCAGCCTGGATAGAAAGGGGCACCTTACGTGGTCCAGAGCCAACTGCCCTGCCTCGCCTTGGGATTCTGTTTCCGCCTTCCCCACGAACTGCTCAGCTCCGCTCCGCTCTGCTCCGCTCTGCCAGCTGCTCTGCTCCACCAGCCGTCCCGTGATCCACTGCAGCCATTCCTGCAAACTGCTCGGCTCTGCTCACTCCGTGGGCCGCTCCAACCGTCCCACAAACTGCTCCGCTCTGCCAGCTGCTCTGCTTCACCAGCCGTCTTGTGATCCCCTCCAGCAGTCCCTGCAAACTGCTCGGCTCCGCTCGCTCCATGGGCACTCCAACTGTCCCACAAACTGCTCCGCTCCACCAGCTGCTCTACTCCGCAATATAGCTTCAGGCTCCCCCACTAGTTAGCACAGCTCTTTAGTGATTTCAGCTCTTAGTGAGTTCAGCTCAGGAACCTGTAACTAAGATTCTTAAGGGAATCAAAAATCAGCTCTGGTATTCAACAGTGGAGAGAGGAGGAGGTGCAACTGATGCTTCTGGCTCACAAAAGGAGCCTACTCCCTTGTCTAGCGAGTGCTACTCAATTGATGGTGAGACTCCCTGTCACAAAGCAGTTTCACAGTTCCTCATCCACACAATCAGGGTGACAACACTCCACTCCTCCCGCCCCAACAACAAAGAAACTGGGGATCCCACAGCTGCCAAAGCAACCATCCCAGGCTGCCGTAGGCTATGCTAGGCAGGATGCGTGTGCCTATGCAAACACGATCAGCCCCTGAAATTCTTTTCCACACTCACCATAATTCATCACCAGATGTCAGGGTAGAGCTAATCCTGACTCTGCTTACATTTATAAAGTCTTTTGTGGGTTTACCATACATACATTACACATGAATATTAATGATCAGTGACTTACTAGTTTTCCAGTGATATATTATGACGTCATCTTTTGCATAAATGTCATGACAACAGAGTGTTAGGTGCAGTGAATATGTCAGGCCTGATGAGTTGCTGACACAGAATAGTGAGCTGCCAATAGGGCTCTGTGTCCCACTCTCATCTCTGGAGTTTGCTTCTGCTAGAAATATATATGTAAACCGGAGCCTAGCCACATTAAAGAATGATTGTGAAATCCTCTTACTTTTATCCTTTATGGCTCTGCTGATTACCATTGTGAGAGATTGTGTGTCCTGCAACAAAACCAGTTTCAAGGCTGTTTGCCATGGTAGAACGTGTATTCTAGCATTCTAGAGCCAAGGGTTTAAAAGCCCCTATGTCACAATTGTCTCTTAGTTTCTCTTCTTTATATGAGCCAGAGAAAATGCATAACCTGGGCATTTTGTTGGGATATATGTTAGAATAATTTGTATATTATTTGAACTTATATTATTTGTTTACTAGCTTGTTCATAGTTAGCTGTTTCTCATTTTCTGAATATGCAGAAATTGGTCTAATGAAAGTCATGTTCTAAGGGTTGTCAAGGTTTGCCTCTATGGAACCCAGTGATTAGCTTGTCTTTGTAAGAAAGGTAGGTAGTCTTCTAGCAGATGTGCTCAATGACCAGATCTCAAGGCAATGGGTAACCAGATACTACTACCCAGAGGACTCACATTACCCATGATCTTGTTGAGACTGAGGGCCATCTGATTTCATTGCAGGCTTTTCTCATTCAACTTTCCTCATTGGAAGAATGGCAGAGGAGGTGCTCATAGACGACTGTGGCAAATTTATTTGAATTGACACAGAGATCCTAGTCTGGTATGTTGGGTCAACAAGGGCTATTGATAGATGCATCCAAAAAAGGGAAATGACTTCATCCTGCATGTTGGTAGCAGTGAAAAATAACCAGAATATAATTTAAGTATCCAGTTGACTGACACAAATGTTCATGGAAAGTGAATGTCAGTATTCTGTTTAAAAGGAGCTAATGTACAGCATGCTCATCCAATCACAGAAAGGGATGCTGGAAGGCTGGCATTGCTTCACTATGAGGGCAGAATTTAGGCGTCTGTGTGTGGTCTATGATGTAAAGTACTTATGGTAACGGTGAAGTGTGAATGGTGGAGTAGAGGTTCTGTATCGTTAGATGGCTTAACTTTTCATGGACTTGATTTTGTGATTTTTGTGCCACGTGTGTGTGGCAGCTTTAACTGTTTCATTACAAAGTATATTGTGCATGATGTAAATGTCTTGTTGGATATACAAGAACACCTATTTAAATATTAAGATTACTAACACATTTTGAAAATTATTTTATGTTGTTTGTAGGTCAAATGTGTGTGGCCTAAACTGCTTCACAGTGATTTAATTTTAAATGTATATTAATTCAGTAAAAGGAAAAAACAATAATACATCACTTTGTATCGTGTGTATACTGGTGGATTGCTTGCAGAGTAAAAGGTTTAGATATATTTTGGTTTCAAACATACTGAGGTCACAATGGGTTTGTGCAATATATTAATAGTTAACATTAGAAAAATGTGTAATTTTTGTCTTAATTGTGAGGAAATTCAAATAAAGTATTGGCCCTGATCCTGCAGTTGGATCCATCTAGGCCGTACTCTGCTTTGAGCTCCACTGATTTCAATGGTCCTGTCCATGGGGATAATGACCTGACAGCCAGATTGGGACCATTGTTATTAATAATTATTTATTATTTGTATTGTGGTAGCAACCAAAGGCCCCAATCAGAATTGAGGCCCCATTTTGGTAGGCCCTGTACACAGGAAGAACACAGGAAGATGTGGTCTCTGCCCTAAGCTGCTTACAATCTATTGTAATAATATTATTTTTTTTTTCTTTTAGCATAAGGCGACATCAAGAACGGAGAGCAATTTTAACTCCAATTTTAACAGATTTCACAGTGCGAATAACTGCAGCTCCTGCAATCATTTTCACAAAAGTAATTTCACCAGAAAACTTGCACACAGAGGTTAGTACAAAATTTAAACAAAAATAACTGACTTTTTAACATGTACATTATTGTTCCCTTCACAAATTTTAATCTTGATAGAAAATACTATATTAAACAATATTAAAATAGTGTGTTTGTGGAAAAAGGAAAAAGTTTTTTTAAACAGTTCATAGAGCTGCTGTAATTTTGGTATTTAACTATGGCACCGTTATTGTTTATTATTTGCATTGTTTGAACAGTTATTTTTATTTAATTACATTATGATAGCACTCAAAGGCCTCATCATGACCATGATCTCATTGTGCCAGGTGCTGTACAAACACCCAGAAATAGTTTGTGTCCCAAAGAGCTTACCATCTCTTGTCAAAAACCAGATGAAAGGAAGGGAAACATGATTCAGCAGACTTATGAAGTGGTCAGATTTATGGTAGGCACACTGCAGAATTCTTAAAGGATTTATAACTAAAAGAGTTGAGAAGACATGATCCAGCACAATATTTAAGAAACACTATTTTCATGGGCACCATAAAAGCAAACCTGAAAATTACATTATCTCTACAAGAATCAAATAAACGCAGTTTGCTATGGTCAAATTTCCAAAGGCGTACTACTTTTCGTAGTAGGAGTAATAGGGATTCCTCAGGATATTCCAAATTGACTGGAAAGATTTAGCTGTAACTTTTACCAGTTTGTGGGTCAGCTCATTAGAGGAGCCTGTTACACACAAGAGACTGTGGTTCATTTCTTGGCATTAGCACATGGGTAGGGAATTTAAAACACATTATTTGGAGGGAGGTGCCAGTCATTGTTTGCCAGCTAGCAGGAGTGATTTTTCATAATAGCTACCTCCTGGGAAGGGCAAAACCGAGGTAGGAATGAAAATCATATTTGCACATTTGTAACAGGTGCAAGTTGGTGGAGAAGGAACAGATGTTAATTACATGAGGGAAAGATTGCAGTGAGTTTGTGTTTCATGTAGAGTGCCATCACAAGTGTAGGAGGGAGAGAGTTTTAAATTAAAAGAAAATTCAGGGGATAGCTGTGAAATGCATGGAAAGGATTCAGAGAAAAGAAACATATGAACATAACTATTGCTCACACTCAGGAATTTAAATGTTTGGGCTAGTCAGATTCACCTAGAATCTATTCCTTAGGGGACACTTAAGGTTGAAGGGTGGGGTCTACTATAGATTACCAAGAATATGAACATTGTTCACATGTCCTTCATGAGAAGGGGCAATGCTTTTGCTTATTAAGCAAACCTTATGGATTGATTCTGCTGTTCATCTCTGAATCACTTGCCAACAATGGTCAAGAGCTTTAGTTTTGTATAACTGTAATAGTGGTCATCCAGCTAACTCTGCTACGATATTAACAGTGGTTTACAGGCAAAGAGAAATCAAATAGGCTGGTTATCTTTGAGTTCCAACATATGATTTCAATATAAATCGAGCTGAGTTATGTATCTTCTTGGAAGGACAAGGCAAAGGAGAAATGTAGTCCATTGCCAAGCAAATGAAAAACAAAAATCTGACAATCTAGTGTTTGATATTACGAAGAAAAACAAGACCTCACACATGAAACATACAAGATTTGTGTTAATGGTTACATATGCTGTTGAAAGAAAAGCAAGGTATTAAACACAAGTTCTTCACAAGAAGTCTTATGGCTGGCACACCATTCTTTGCTACTAAAAGAGAGAAATAGATTTAACAGTCCCAATTAACATTGTGTAAATGGCTTAAATTGGGTTTGACAGAGAACTGTGGTATACTTACCTTTAAAATGTAAATTACCTGCCTAGTAGCTAGTATCTGACATGCTTTTTCTCCACAGGAGATTTTAGTGTGCGGACATTCTTTGGAGGTGAATATGACCACAAACCTGGACTTCTTCCTCAGCGTAGCTCAAGTACAACTTCTACAGCAGCTAGTACAAGCCAATTTGGTTGGACTGGAGCCTTCCGACAAGAGCACTGAGGTAGGTTATATAACCTATTTTCTTTTAGAATTACTGTGGCTTCACATCAGACATTTACATTATGTGTGGTGATAGAAAACGTGTAAGTAAATGAATTACACACATTATTGTTTATCAAGCTTTACTTACACTGTACTCCACTGTTATTTTGAAAATTAAGCTGTGCCTACTGCTTTGTTAATTACAAATACTCTTCAGGAAGTCACTCTGAGCTGGCTTTGTAAAAGCTTCCTCATGAGAACACATTGATCAGGAGACATGGGAGGATGAAAGGCACCTGGATGGATTTTAAGACAGAAGGCTGTAAGGTTATTAATGTTTAACTTTTATGGAAGACTCAACAACCTACTTCCCCCCAAGATATACCACTCATTTACTTGAATCCAATACAGTGTTAAATGACCTCCAGGCCAAACCAATATTCAGGGTTGATCCCCTTCACTCTAATCTCTAGGATTCAGCCCACCTTTCAATCATCTTATGTTCTCCCTGCAAGTGAAAAGGAGGATACACATAAAAGGTACCTCAGTCTATGAACACTTAACATCTTTCTTGTGACTAATAGGGTCCACCAGCCATCACTCGGGTCTTTCGTCCATGTTTACTTCCAGGTGCCAGCCCCTATCAGCCTGTCATTGGCAATGAACACTAGCCTCAAGTTGCAACAAAATTACAAACTTCCCACTTACTACATTTTGAACTTTTAAATTCTGTCTTTATTCATTAAAACTAGGCCTCCAACCAACAAGACACTTTGCCCCCTGGGAAAAAAATCCTTCCTGATCGACAAAATTGGAGATCTGATCAGACCTACAGCATCTTGGCAACACCGCTCAGATTATACCTCAGTTATAGGGCTGTCATAAACAGATAGCTAAGGGTTAATGTCTCTTTCACCTGAAACACCTGACCAGAGAACCAATCAGGAAACTGGATTTTTTCAACTTTGGGTGGAGGGAATTGTGTCTCGGGGTCTTTTGTTTTCTGTCTGCCTGCTGTCTCTGAGCTTTGGAGAAGTAGTTCTATTTTCTAGTCTTCTGTTTCTAAGTGTAAGGACAAAGAGATCAGATAGTAAGTTATATGGTTTCTTTTCTTTGGTATTTGCATGAATATAAGTGCTGAAGTGCTTTAAATTGTATTCTTTTTGAATAAGGCTGTTTATTCAATATTCTTTTAAGCAATTGACCCTGTGTTGTATCATCTTAATACAGAGAGAACATTTGTATTTTTTCTTTCTTTTTATATAAAGCTTTCTTTTAAGACCTGTTGGAGTTTTTCTTTACTTCAGGAAAATTGAGTCTGTACTCACCAGGGAATTGGTGGGAGGAAGAAATCAGGGGAGGTCTGTGTGTGTTGAATTGGCTAGCCTGATTTTGCATTTCCTCTGGGTGAATAGGAAAGTCCTTTTTGTTCCCAGGACTGGGGAACGGAGAGGGGGAATCACTCTGTGTAGTTTCACAGAGCTTGTGTCTGTGCATCTCTCCAGGAGCACCTGGAGGGGGGAAGGGAAATAGGATTATTTCCCTTTGTTGTGAGACTCAAGGGATTTGGGTCTTGGGGTCCCCAGGGAAGGTTTTTCAGGGGGACCAGAGTGCCCCAAAACACTCTAATTTTTTGGGTGGTGGCAGCAGGTACCAGGTCCAAGCTGGTAACTAAGCTTGGAGGTTTTCATGCTAACCCCCATATTTTGGACGCTAAGGTCCAAATCTGGGACTAAGGTTATGATATGGTGTAGCAGTGGTGGGATCTAGACAGAATCCAGAAGCCAGTAGGAAGATTATATTTTTCTTTTCTCTGCTAAGGGCTTTTTAGCAGAGAGAAACAGTTTGGTTTTAAAAGGGAACCAGAGAGAATTTTTTTTTCTGCTCTCTCTGGCAGTTTGTGGCTTGCATGTTAAGCAAGAAGTCGTTAAGGGCTATCACGAGTCTTTTGTCACACAATAGCACTCCCATTGAGAGTCATACCAGCACTATATAAATGCAAATAAAGTGGTTTTTCAGGTTTACTTGACATTGAAGATTAGTTAAAGGCACTGTTGCTAGGCAGACTTCAGGAGGCAACAGAGCCTGCAGTTCAGAAGAGAAACACCGGAGGGCACCCCAACACAAGAAAACAGGAACCATGTCTACTAAGGCAAAAATTGAGGCCGAAGACCAATTCAAAGAAGCTGAACATAGGCGACAACTGGAGCTAAAAGAAAAGGAAGAAAGCATCAAACTGGCAGCCTACCAAAGAGAACAGGCAGCCAAAGAGGCAGCACACAAAAGAAAACTAGAAGAAGAAGAGGTGGCCTACCGAAGGAAACAAGCAGAAGAAGAGTTGGCCCACAGAAGGAAGCACGAAGAAGAAGAGGCGGCCCACCGCCGAGACATGGAAAAACAACAAAAGAAAATGAAGAGAAGGAAAAACAGAGAAAACATGACCTGGACTTGGCAAAAGCTGGGCTGCATGTGCCAGCCAACCTTAACAACCCGGCGCCAATTATTGCTCCACAGCACAGGAAATTTCCCACCTACAAGGCAGGTGATGACACCGAGGCCTTCTTGGAAAATTTTGAAAGAGCCTGTCTTGGGTACAGCATCCCCGAAGACCAGTACATGGTAGAATTAAGGCCACAACTCAGTGGACCTTTAGCAGAGGTGGCAGCTGAAATGCCTAAGCAGCAAATGAATGACTATAAACTTTTTCAAACCAAGGCCAGATACAGGATGGGGATAACCCCAGATCATGCCCGTCGGTGCTTCAGAACCCAAAAGTGGAAACCAGAGGTGTCATTTCCCAAACACGCCTACTACATTGCAAAAAACTATGAGGCCTGGATAACAGGAAACAACATTCAAACCTTGGAAAAACTGAACCTCCTCATACAAATGGAGCGGTTCTTGGATGGTGTTCCTGAAAACATCACACGGTACATACAAGATGGAAAACCCAAAGATCTCGCTGAGGCGGGGGAGATTGGAGCCAAATGGATGGAACTGGCAGAAAGCAAAAAAGCTACTGTCAAGGGGAACGATTACCACAGGGGGCACACAGACCATAAACCCTACAACCGAGGACAGCCAAAGACCCCACATACCACCCAAGTAAAGCCACAGATATCCTACCCTTCAACCTCACCAGTCTCCAGTAACTCACCTCGGCCCAGTGACCCATCAGATGGAAGATGCTTTAAGTGTAATGAACTGGGACATATCAAGGCCAACTGTCCCAAGAACACCATGTGAGTGCAATTCATTACACCACCATCACACCAAAGATCCCCAGGCCCGGATGCCTCTGAAATACCCTTGGAGTGAAGGGAAAATTTGAGAGTGGGCGGAAAGAAGGTTACTGCGTGGAGAGACACGGGGGCACAAGTGTCAGCTATCCACCAATCCTTCATTGACCCCAAATTCATCAACCCAAAGGCCAAAGTTACAATTTACCCCTTCATGTCACAAGCTGTAGACTTGCCTACAGCTCAACTGCCTGTCCAGTACAAAGGCTGGTCCGGAATGTGGACTTTTGCAGTCTATGACAATTATCCTATCCCCATGCTACTGGGGGAAGACTTGGCCAACCAGGTGAGGCGGGCCAAGAGAGTGGGAATGGTTACCCATAGCCAAACCAGGCAAGCTTCCAGACCCATTCCTGATCCTGAGCCGTCCACAGAGGCCCCGTCTGTGATACCAGAGACCCAGACAGAGGTAGTGGACCCGGATTCCATGCCTACCACTGAAACAGCCACAGCATCGCCAGTCCCAGGCCCGGAACTGGAACAGCAACCAGCACCAGCAAGTGCAACCACATCTTCAAACTCAACGCCAGAGGGCGCCAGCGAGCCAGAACTGGCAGAAGCACACGACAGCCATACCCAAAAGGCTCAGCCAGAGCCTGAAATACCCTCAGGTGCACCAGCGGAGAGCGGTTCACCAGCAACGGAAACAACCCCATCACCTACATCGCTTCCAGAGGGACCAAGCCCAAGTCCACAGTCTGAGGAAGAACTGGTGACCCCAGCCTCAAGGGAACAGTTCCAGGCTGAGCAGGAAGCAGATGACAGCCTTCAGAAAGCGTGGGCGGCGGCACGGAGCACCCCACCGCCTCTCAGCTCTTCTAATCGATCCCGGTTTGTTATAGACCAAGGACTTTTATACAAGGAAATTCTTTCTGGTGGACACCGGGAAGAATGGCAGCCGCAAAAACAGTTGGTGGTTCCAACTAAGTACCGGGGGAAGCTCTTAAGCTTAGCCCATGATCATCCCAGTGGCCATGCTGGGGTGAACAGAACCAAGGACCGGTTGGGGAAGTCCTTCCACTGGATGTTGCCAAGTATGTCCGGTCTTGTGAGGTATGCCAAAGAGTGGGTAAGCCTCAAGATCAGGTCAAGGCCCCTCTCCAGCCACTCCCCATAATTGAGGTCCCATTTCAGCGAGTAGCTGTGGATATTCTGGGCCCTTTTCCAAAAAGACGCCCAGAGGAAAGCAGTACGTACTGACTTTAGTGGACTTTGCTACCCGATGGCCAGAAGCAGTAGCTCTAGGCAACACCAGGGCTAACACTGTGTGCCTGGCCCTAACAGACATCTTTGCCAGGGTAGGTTGGCCCTCCGACATCCTTACAGATTCAGGGTCTAATTTCCTGGCAGGGACCATGGAAAAACTGTGGGAAACTCATGGGGTGAATCACTTGGTTGCCACCCCGTACCACCATCAAACCAATGGCCTGGTGGAAAGGTTCAATGGAACTTTGGGGGCCATAATACGAAAATTCATCAACGAATTCTCCAATAATTGGGACCTAGTGTTGCAGCAGTTGCTGTTTGCCTACAGGGCTGTACCACATCCCAGTTTAGGGTTTTCACCATTTGAACTTGTGTATGGTCACGAGGTTAAGGGGCCATTACAGTTGGTGAAGCAGCAATGGGAGGGGTTTACGCCTTCTCCAGGAACTAACATTCTGGACTTTGTAAGCAACCTACAAAGCACCCTCCGACACTCTTTAGCCCTTGCTAGAGAGAACCTAAAGGATGCTCAAGAAGAGCAAAAGGCCTGGTATGACAGACATGCCAGAGAACGTTCCTTCAAGGTAGGAGACCAGGTTATGGTCTTGAAGGCGCAACAGGCCCATAAGATGGAAGCATCATGGGAAGGGCCATTCACGGTCCAAGAGCGCCTGGGAGCTGTAAACTACCTCATAGCATTTCCCAATTCCTCACTAAAGCCTAAAGTGTACCATGTTAATTCTCTCAAGCCTTTCTATTCCAGAGACTTACAGGTTTGTCAGTTTACAGTCCAGGGAGATGATGCTGAGTGGCCTGACGGTGTCTACTACGACGGGAAAAAAGACGGTGGCGTGGAAGAGGTGAACCTCTCAACCACCCTGGAACGTCTGCAGCGGCAACAAATCAAGGAGCTGTGCACTAGCTTCGCCCCATTGTTCTCAGCCACCCCAGGACGGACTGAACGGGCATACCACTCCATTGATACAGGTAATGCTCACCCAATCAGAACCCCACCCTACCGGGTGTCTCCTCATGCCCAAGCTGCTATAGAACGGGAGATCCAGAACATGCTACAGATGGGTATAATCCGCTCATCTACCAGTGCATGGGCATCTCCAGTGGTTCTGGTACCCAAACCAGATGGGGAAATACGCTTTTGCGTGGACTACCGTAAGCTAAATGCGGTAACTCGTCCGGACAACTATCCAATGCCACGCACTGATGAGCTATTGGAGAAGTTGGGACGTGCCCAGTTCATCTCTACAATAGACTTAACCAAGGGGTACTGGCAAGTACCACTAGATGAACCTGCCAAGGAGAGGTCAGCATTCGTCACCCATGCGGGGGTGTATGAATTCAATGTCCTTCCTTTCGGCCTTCGAAATGCACCCGCCACCTTCCAGAGGCTGGTAGATGGTCTACTAGCTGGACTGGGAGAATTTGCAGTTGCCTACCTCGATGATGTGGCCATTTTTTCAGACTCCTGGCCCGAACACCTCCTACACCTGGAAAAGGTCTTTGAGCGCATCAGGCAGGCAGGACTAACTGTTAAGGCCAAAAAGTGTCAAATAGGCCAAAACAGAGTGACTTACCTGGGGCACCAGGTGGGTCGAGGAACCATAAACCCCCTACAGGCCAAGGTGGATGCTATCCAAAAGTGGCCTGTCCCAAGGTCAAAAAAACAGGTCCAATCCTTCTTAGGCTTGGCCGGATACTACAGGCGATTTGTACCACACTACAGCCAAATCGCTGCCCCATTGACCGACCTGACCAAAAAGACCCAGCCAAATGCAGTTAAGTGGACTGATGAGTGTCAAAAGGCCTTTACCCAGCTTAAGGCGATGCTCATGTCTGACCCTGTACTCAGGGCCCCGGATTTTGACAAACCATTCCTAGTAACCACAGATGCATCTGAGCGTGGTATAGGAGCAGTGCTCATGCAGGAAGCAACAGATCACAACTTCCATCCTGTCGTGTTTCTCAGCAAGAAACTGTCTGAGAGGGAAAGTCACTGGTCAGTCAGTGAAAAGGAATGCTATGCCATTGTGTACGCCCTGGAAAAGCTACGCCCATATGTTTGGGGACGGCGGTTCCAACTACAAACTGACCATGCTGCACTAAAGTGGCTTCATACTGCCAAGGGGAACAACAAAAAACTTCTTCGTTGGAGTTTAGCTCTCCAGGATTTTGATTTTGAAATTCAGCACATCACAGGAGCTTCTAACCAAGTTGCTGATGCACTCTCCCGTCAGAGTTTCCCAGAATCCAGTAGTTAAAAAGTGTTCTTAAAATGTAAAAGTCTGTTAGTTATATACTTAGTAGTATATGTAAAGGTGCATGTGTTGTATTAATCTGTTTATTTTCAAGTTCTAGAAGGAAATTGCCGCCAGTGAGCTTCCCCACTGTCTGCAATTTGGGGGGCGTGTCATAAACAGATAGCTAAGGGTTAATGTCTCTTTCACCTGAAACACCTGACCAGAGAACCAATCAGGAAACTGGATTTTTTCAACTTTGGGTGGAGGGAATTGTGTCTCGGGGTCTTTTGTTTTCTGTCTGCCTGCTGTCTCTGAGCTTTGGAGAAGTAGTTCTATTTTCTAGTCTTCTGTTTCTAAGTGTAAGGACAAAGAGATCAGATAGTAAGTTATATGGTTTCTTTTCTTTGGTATTTGCATGAATATAAGTGCTGAAGTGCTTTAAATTGTATTCTTTTTGAATAAGGCTGTTTATTCAATATTCTTTTAAGCAATTGACCCTGTGTTGTATCATCTTAATACAGAGAGAACATTTGTATTTTTTCTTTCTTTTATATAAAGCTTTCTTTTAAGACCTGTTGGAGTTTTTCTTTACTTCAGGAAAATTGAGTCTGTACTCACCAGGGAATTGGTGGGAGGAAGAAATCAGGGGAGGTCTGTGTGTGTTGAATTGGCTAGCCTGATTTTGCATTTCCTCTGGGTGAATAGGAAAGTCCTTTTTGTTCCCAGGACTGGGGAACGGAGAGGGGGAATCACTCTGTGTAGTTTCACAGAGCTTGTGTCTGTGCATCTCTCCAGGAGCACCTGGAGGGGGGAAGGGAAATAGGATTATTTCCCTTTGTTGTGAGACTCAAGGGATTTGGGTCTTGGGGTCCCCAGGGAAGGTTTTTCAGGGGGACCAGAGTGCCCCAAAACACTCTAATTTTTTGGGTGGTGGCAGCAGGTACCAGGTCCAAGCTGGTAACTAAGCTTGGAGGTTTTCATGCTAACCCCCATATTTTGGACGCTAAGGTCCAAATCTGGGAATAAGGTTATAACAAGGGCAGGGTGAGGCAGGGCAGCAGCAGCAACCTCAGTGGAATGACTGCTACATGTCCTAAGAACTTCATTGACAGCAGGCGGACGCATGAGACAATCAAGTCTGTGTTTTCCTCCAAAAGTCTAGCAAATGGGTGGAAGAGAGAAGTACAGAAATCTCTCCTCTCCTCCCTGTACTTGCCCTCCTGCCCAGGCACAATCTCCACATGCATTCTGGGCTGGCAGGAGGGGGCAGTGCTCTGAAGAAGTTGAGCCTGCAGCTCCCTTTCCCTCTGCTCTCAGGACCCCAGGGGCTATCCCATCTTAAGTCTAATGAAAACTCACCCTCTGTTCCCTGTCCCTCACTGAGACTGGGGGGGCATTATTTCATTACACCTTTGAAACATTAACAATGTAATAAAAGAAATACACTATGTCTTTCTCTTCTTTGGATACTTTGCAGATCCACAGTCTCTTTTGGAAATGAATATTGTAGGTAGGTATACTATGGGAATATCTTCAATAAATAACTTACAGGGCACTGTTTTCCCATCCCCTGTGGAATGCACAGAATCATAAACATTGAATGGGTGCCCGGAACTTGAATTTTGAGCTGGTGCTGTGAAGAAGTTCTGCACTATTAGTGCTTAGTATGCAAACTTGCTGCAATAAAAGCCACTTACTAGATCATTTCAGAGTGCTTTTTCTACACTATATCTAGAGGTGCCCATTTGTTCTTCATCAGTTCTTTCTATACACACTGTAGATAATTAATAAAGGAAAACATTTCTAGTTCAAGTTATTATTCTTAGTTATGTCATAAATAATAAAACTATATCTGGATTAAGAACAGCGAAGGGTAATGATATGTTTTATTTCCATTACTCCTTTCTCCAGTTATTTTCTCTAAAATAACAAAGTGAAGCCAGCTTCACATCAGTGCCTCAATGTCTTTTCTCCACATGCCTTTCACCTCATGTTGCCTTCTTGAGTTTTCGGAGGGTGAAGTAATAGCTGATGTATGTGAACTGCCCTGCTCATATCAATGAGTTAAGTCTGAAATCTAGAAATGATAATTCATATGTCAACACTGTTAACTATTTGACTGCTAACCATTTTATTAGAAGCATCCAGCTATAATTATCCCACATTCCCCAGGGGGCCTGTCTAAGTTGTAGCAGCATCCCTGGACTGCCCTGTGAGCTACAGTGCTGCCTGCAATCTGTGCTGCAGCTTTGCCCCCAGCCCTGCCTCCAGCACACTCCTTATATCAGAGCTTCCCTGACAGTCTTCAGAGGGCAACGCTACAGTTGTTTCACACAGTTCCTGAACCAGGGAATTTTCTCAGTTTCAGAGCTTTAAGGGTCTCTTTAAGCCACTTCATTCCTTTTACCTGGTATAACAGGGGAAGAGCAGGAATGAAGATTTCATCCTATCTTTATATAAGTGCTGACTGTGTTTGATACTGTACAGAACACAGAAAAAGAGGCAGTATATGCCCCCAGGAGCTTAGCTGCTAAATAGGCAGATAGTGTATAATGCATTGGGAGACCCAGAGGAAGGGCCCACATATGAAATCCTCATAGTGAGCTTGGCTTTGCTTCCAATACAAAATGTATAAGGCCTCTCTTCCAAATATGAGACAAGATAATGTAGCAGTGATCTGCCAGGTTTTTAAAGTAACAGAAGTCTTTGATTGTATAACAGACATTATGATGCATTCTGGATGTAATTTTCATTCTGGAGAGAGTCCATGCACGAATTTCAAACACCAAAGATAAGCAGTCCTGCTGGTGCTTTAAGAAATACTCAGAGCTCCGCAGGCATATAATGTTGAAATGGACCAGGTGAAAGTCTGTCATTTCACACATTTTAATGATACACAGCATGAGGGAATTGGGAAACTTTTAGTTCATGTTCCTTGGTTAGCAATTTTGTTTCTCTTCAAAGACAGCTGGATAGGTCACATGTAACCAAGAATAAACAGAGGTCACTAATAAAATATGCATTTGTGCATTCTCTAAAATGGAGGAGATGAGGGAATACCTTGAATTTCTTGAGGTTATGGCCTGTAAAAGAAATAAGTGTTTTACCTCCTGTTCATCCCCTGCTAAACACAATGGAAAGACTTGGCTTGAAACACATTTGACTGAGTTTTTGTTAAGAATCTGTCAAAGATAGTTTACCTTTAGCCTGCAACTGAGGGTGCAGAACACTGGAATTTTCTAAGAATATGAGAACATAGTCTATAGCAATAAAAAGTTTTAATACTTCAGATTTCTCTGTATAGTGGTGCTTTTCTTGTGGATGGTGAATTCTTCAAGGGTCTCCAGGTGAAGATTTGAATACTTAAAGGTCTTCCTAGAAATATTGCATAATGGAATTGTTTCGGGGCAGATCATGGAACTTTGGGGCTTGGCGGGGACTAGATTTCCTGTAGTATGCAGTGTCCAGTTGACCGTAAACTTTGTATGGGTAACATGGAGCCTGTCTCTTGTCTACTGTATGTTGAAAGAAGTGGTTGGCCTGGAAGCAGGAATGGAAAAAGGAACACTGCAAGTAGAATGGAAAGACTAGAGAAAGATTAACATCAATCCATTCTTGCAGGACAGTGTTTAATAGCTGCTAGCAACTCCCTTTGTTTCTTAATATGTTTTTTTCAGCACTGTCAGCTGTATTAAGTAACAAATATTTTTCCAAATTTAGAAGTAAGTTAGGATTAATTCTTCCCCTGCTATGCTTAAAATCTCCCAGAAATATGTTTACCTGGACATACAGTTCCACTTCACACTGAAGGCACAAGGCTGATTGGAATAAGTCAAGCTTATTTAAACTTTTGGAGTGAAATATGTCTTGTATTGACAATTAAATTAATTCATGCGTAGGCATGGAAAGGTTAGATTTTTATCAGTAAATGTTGGTAAAAGTCAATATCTCCAAACACACACAAAGTGACAAAAAATATTTCTGCCGATGATAATCAAAATGTACAGGTAGGCAAAGTAAGAAAAATGCTGCTAAAGAACTTATTAGAGTTTGAGTTAAGGATATTAACTTTGTATATTTTGACATGTGATGTTGAATATTTGTGTTTTAATGCTTGTAAAGCTTTAATTTTTTGAATCTCAGCATCTGCAGTCATTAAATAATTGTCTGAACCTGCCTATTTTCTATCAACCCTCCAAATTTCCTACAACTGTGAACATTTAAACAGATAAAAATTGAAAAAAGTTTTAAAATAGACATCAATATTATCTGTCAAAATTATTTAAAAAAAAATTGAAATCTGCCAAGCCTATTCATATGGCAGCTATTAGACAATGACATTGACTTCACATGTTCATTCCCAGGCTTCCCGGTTTCCATGTTTAAACCTTTATTCAGTGCAGACCCCTTTTTCATCATCTTGATCAAGTCTCTATATGTGCTGATTGTAAATAAATTTTGGTTAGCAGAAACCTTAATTTTGTTAGGATTTTTAACATATCTTATGCATCTGGAGTAACAGTGCTTTACCACTACAAATGAGAAACTCACACTTTGCTAGTTGGCTTTCATACAGTTTTGGGTGTTCTTGAGATATTATGACCTGTGAGATGGACTGATTAAAGCTAGGTGATAAACACTGATCTCATTATTGATGAAGATTGCCACAGCTCTTGTTCAAGCTGTTATCTCACTCTTGACAGCTGAAATCTTCTCTCTGGCCTTGGGCCACCAACCTTTCCCTCCTCACATCAGTAGAAAAGCTGCTCATCTTGATGGTCCATTATTCTGATACCACCATTCTTGAATTGTCTTCCTTGCCTTGCCGCCGTGAGGACAGTAAGTTGAGCTAAGATACTTCAACTTCGCGTAGCTGAAGTTGCATATCTTAGATCAATCCCCCCTCCCCAGTGTAGGCCTGCTCTGAGACTATTAATTTATGCAAACATTCTAGCCTTTGCTGTTATATTGTCCCATGCTCCTGCCTGTTTGCTTATCCTCTTCTTGTGTCTGGTCATAATCCTAGATTGTGAGCTCCCTGGGACAGGGACTTGATTTGCTTTTCTTCTGGCACTATTGCAATATGAGTGCTCAGTAAGATAAGTACAATAAGATGATCATCTGGATTGCTCAGGTCAGCCACACTTAAATAAATAGTGTTTAGATTCCTCTTCAAGAAACATTTAACATCTTCCTTTTTTAGGAAAAGTTATCAAGAAGGTTGTAATGGACCATCTCAGATACACCTCAATTCCACATGTGTATTATATTTTAGTCTGGGTTCAATTATGGTTATGGAATAGAGACCTCAGTGATTATATCAATTGCTGATTTCTTTCTATGATCACATAAGCCATAAGGTGGCCAGCCTGATTCAGTTAAATTTATCAGTATCTTTTGACACTATTAAGGTATTGTTGCATCTGGATGATCTTGTTTGAATGAACAGAGTTCCACTTCAGCTCCTTCTGCCTCAAGAGATTCAAGAGGTAGAAATGGGCAATTGTTTATCTTCCTTAAGAGCCCTAACATTGAGATTTGCAGGATTCCATCTTATCATCCCTCCTGTTCAATGTGTATATAAGCTACTAGAGGAGACTGAGAGACATTTTGAGCTGCATTGTCATCAGTATAGTGCTGATACTTATTCACAAAGGACAAATACACTATTGATGCTACCTGATTGACTTTAGTGGAGGATAACTAGTATATACCAGCAGTGAAAATTCGGTTTCATTTTATCAAACCTGGATCCAACAGTTTCTTTAATTTCCCAGTAACTTGCCATGATAAGGATGTGGATGAGAGCAAACTGGCTATAACTAAAAACAGGAAGCGGTGCTCGTGGTAGGGAGAAGCATTTAGAGAAACAGGTGGGTCTTGAACTATTAGCTGTTGCTCCCAAAGTTAATGTTATTTAACATGTTATCTTAATAAATTATTCAGAAAAGGGGGCTAACAGCATGTTTATGGACACTGTGGGTGATACTATATTGGGATGGTTGTAAGCACCAATGATGATTAGGAGTAATGCTAAAGGATTTAGAGCGTTTCAAAATATGGGCAGAAAACAAAACAAAACATTTAAACTTGTTTAAATTCAAGCTAATAATTCTAGAATGAAATAATCCAAAGCAGAGATTCAATGAATGGGAGATACTTGGAAAGCAGTAATACTAAAAGAGTCCTAGGGTAATAGTGAACAATAAATCAGACAGGAGTTTGCAATGAACTGTAGAAGCAAAAAAAGGCTATTTGGTTTAGTGGTGCAAATGTAAAAATCACACTCTGGTACTGGGGGATAATGGTTCCACCCTGTAGGGCTCTGATGTAGCTGTATCTGGGATATTGCTTTTAGTCTCTTCTTAACCGCAGCACCCATTCCCACAAAGGGTTAATCGCTTGCTCTGTAGCTTTAGAGGCAGGGCCACACCTGTCAGTCACAGCTAGTAGGAAATTCTTCTACCTTTTTCGTTCCTTGTTAGTACATTGCTTCACTTCAGAGCCACAGCTTTTCTCTGACTGAGGTGCATGCCAGAAGAGTAAGAAACATGACTCCAAAAAATGCCTGTCTTGCTATGCTCCCGTCTAGCCCCATTTAGAAGCTCCCCTGCGTTTCTTTCACCTGCAAGTGGGCCTCCTCTATCTGCTCCTGTTATCTAGGGATGAAGCAACCTCCCCCAGCGTGGAGCCCTTTGAAGCGTCTTACAAACTGGAATTTCAAAGAAAAATAAAGAAATGTTTAGGAGATTTGGGAATTGATTTATGAGGAAAGATTTTAGAGTGGAACATGCATAGTTTGGCTGAGAGGTGACAAAGGAGAAGAGTGAGGCTATAAATCTGCAAATATTTGAAGGGTGTAAGCACCAAGGAAAGAAGGGAATTATTTAGGGTTGTAGAATGGATTTGAAGTAGTAGTTATACCATGAAATAGAAGAAAGGGATTGTTTAGGATGACTATCAGGAAAAAAAACTTATGAAATCAATGTGTTAAGCTGTGAAAATGTCTCCCAAGAGAAGTGATGGAAGACATCATAACTTAGGATATCTAAAACTTGACTGAACCAAACACTTGAAAATAAACTATAGGAGATGATCCTGCCCTTGCAAGGAAATTGATTAGATGGTCTTAACAAAACTTTTTTATCTCCAATTTCTGTGTTCAATATTCAAGAAATTCCATCCACTTCACCTGAATTTCAAGCAACCATTTGCAGGACAGGTGAGATATTACCTACAAAGACAAAGTAAGGTGAGAATTAGTGATTTCCAGTCTCTGAAGGATAAAAATTATTAAACATCTAAATCTTTTTTTAAATGGACAAAATAAGGCTTGAGTGTATTAAGTCTGCCTGGTGCCTGTGGATTTAGCAGCAGTAATTAGTTCGTTATTCATGAATATCAAGTAATCATCATAGTAAACCCACTTACAAAAGTACCATATGTAAGGAATAACATATGTCTATTTTTTGAAAGCAGTGTTTAAGAGCAAGTTAAATGTTTATACTTTTTAACAAAATAAAAAACATGTTTTAAGGGGGCAGGGAAGAACCACATCATTAAGGAAATCAAACATGGCAGTGCTCTTTGATCTGTGTACTCTAGACAGCATCCTGGAGAAAAAACTTTAAATCATAAAACTAATTTAACATTCTTTCCTTCTCCCTATCTCTTAACTCATTTCCCCCTCACAAATTTCCATTCTTCTGCAGTCTTCTTCTCATTGCCTAATCCATATGTGTCTATCTTGCCTTTCAGTAGGCTTATTTTAGTCTTGATGTGTATATGCAGTTCCCCAGTGTTTTCATTTTGCACATTTGTTCTATAACAAATTAAAAAAGAAAAAAGTAGAGAAATTCTAATTTTGTGGAATTGCACTAGTTCTGTGAAATTATTAGAGTATTTGTCCTGTTTGTTCCCCCAGAATGTTAATCATTGTGTATATTCTTCAACTTTCTGCTCAAGTAACAAAATACAGTGAAGGAAACAGATCTTTTCTATCAAGCCTGAAGATGTTCTTTGGTATTAATTAGTTTAGATGTCAGGGGAACTTTTCTCTTCTCTTTTTAATTATCTTTGATAACCTTTTGAAACACAGCTAGAGCTAGAAAGGTTCTATTTATGACTATAAATCTTGCTTCCATTACCATGCCACTTGAATGCTCCTGTATTACTCATAGCCAAAAGGGACCATTGTGATCATCTAGTGTAATCTCCTGCATAACACAGGCCACAGAATTTCACATAGAGGGCTTATCTACAACCCCATAGGACAGACTAAAGCACTGGGTAGACAAACCCAGTGATTCCTATATCAAGATCATAACTTCTGATTGTGCTAGAGCACATCTTTTAGAAAAAAGAGATGGAATCTTGATTTAAAGACTTCAAGTAATGGAGAATCCATTCCATCCCTAGGTAAGTATCATTGACCGCTGAAGTGCAGTGAAGAGCACACTGCTTGGCAACTTTGGCAAACTTGTACTGAGAATTTACTCTTGTTTCAACAGTGTAATACCCAGGACCCCAGTGCGTCCATCTGGGTCTATAAAGAACCCCATTTAAGTAATGAGGGCTCAGCTTGGGTGCAAGATCTCTTTACCCATGATGCGCTAATTGCAGAATATGGTCCTGAAATCTTTTTTTAAAAATGATTTGATCATTTCTCCAGTTTCATCTACCTTTGTTAATTTTTCAGCAGCAGAGGGTCAGAATATTCAACTACAGGGTTTGAAGCAAATAGCTATTGTATCTTCTGGTTTTAATTAAAAAGTTTTGATCAATCATTTGCTAGTATATGTATCAGTCCAAATATCTGTGTGGTGATAATATGTCCTTTTCTATTTAATTACTGCATCAAATGTTCTGGGAGATCTTGTATCTTTTGTTCAATATTAGGAACATTCTATTGATATAAACTCTCCATCTTTATTAGTAATTACACGTATTGCAGTTTGTGCACTGAATTGGTAAGGTTGCCATTTCAAGTGAGAATTTGGAGTGGGATCCTCCAGTCCGCCAAGTTCTCTTGTATCTCATACAGCAGCCACATATTATCACTGGAGAATTCCTCCTATATAGAGGAAATCTAAGTTGGCATAGACAGCTGCACCATCTCCTCCGCCAGAAACCCACCCTCCCAATATAAGTGGAGGAAAGGGACATGCTGGGGTATGCAGGAGAAGTGAAGGGAGAGATGGATCAAGGTGTTCCTTATGAATGGATTGAAAAACTAGGTTCTACCATCTTCTGGAGGGAGTTTTGTTCATTAGGTATAGTATCTGGGCTATTTACTGTTGCCTTTGGATTTTTGGACCCACCTGTTCAGGGGCCAGGGTCAGCAGTGGGTCGGGTTGAGTTCTCCTGAAGTTCTTGCATCTTTTTTCCTGTTTCTTTTCCATTTTGAAAAAACAGTGCATTTTGATTTGGTGCATTAGGATAGTTTCACATATTATTTATTTTAAGTAACAGCTACAGTATGTAACTCTATCATGGATGGATATTATCTCTAAGAAATACATGAGTGTTTTACACTTTGACAACACTTATCCAGTGTGTTGTGCCAATAATATCGAACTGAAAAGTGTGGGAGGAGGGATTGACATTTCCCACTTGGTGCTTGATGCTGTAGGTATTTGTTAAAGGTTAGCACAGTTGTAGTATATCAAAGATAACAAAGTAATCTCTGAATTCTCACTATAATTGTAGTCTAGTTAATGTTTTCATTTGCTTTTGTTTGCTATGTAAATGAGGATGCCTTTGGGGAAGAGGTGGAAAAAGCCTTTCAAGAGATTTCATTTGAGCTGGACTAGATTGGAAGCAGGTGATCATCCAGATTCTGTCACAATTTTGGCATATCATTCATTAAGAGGACCTATGCTACTGAAATTAATTCACGCCTAACAGATGTACAGTACCATGAAGGGATGTGACCTGCCTGACACCGATCACTGGAAAGAAAACACATTTCTTTTGATGTTTTGAATTAGATTCTGTAGATATTACACATGTGTCTCACATGTTGACAACAGAAGTTCTTTTTCTTCTACAAGTTTTATACCTAAATGCACATTCATCTACGACTCTGCCCATATAATAAATATTTTCAAGATTAATAGTGGGATCTCCAAAACTGTCTGAATGACTTAGGAGCAGAAGTCCCATTGAAAGACAATGACTCTTGTGCTCTTAAAACACTTTGGTGATTTTTGAAAATCGCACACCAAAGAATTAAATCTCAACCGAATGTAGTGGTAACTCAAGTACAGCGATAAACTGATGCAGTACGTTTCCTCTTTCTTTCTCTCTTTCTCTCTTTCTTTCATCAGGTTTGTAGGAAAAGTCTATTTTGTCTCTGCAGCTAGCTGTTTACTATGACCAGGTCTCTGAATGTTAAGAGCAGAAGTACAAACAATAAATGATGACACCAATTTATTCATAGGGGAATTCTGCACCAAAACATTAAAAATTCAGTGCACAATATTTTAAAATTCTGCATATATTGTTTGTCAAAATAACACAATATAAACACGTCAGTTTCAATTCTTTTGGTCATTTATTTCAAAATACCTGTCAGCAAGTATGTCTGTAATAAGGCAGACCAAAAAAAAGATTCAGGAAATGTTTTTTTGACAAATAGATTCCTTACTAGACAAATGAATACGGAACTTTTAGTAATTCATTTAAACTACAATACAGAAATGTATTTCCTGCACCTGTGGGAAGCAGTGCAAAGGCTTAGGGTAATAGAGAAGCTGAGGGAGAGGAAAGGAACCAGAGAGTGAACCTGGAGGGTTGTTGGGTGTAGGTTGGAGAAATATGCGACAGGTTTTTTGGGGGAAGGGGGAGGGTGCCCCTTCCCTGGTCTTTCACACTAGACTTCCCACTAGACCTTCTGAATCCCTGTCGCTGATCCCCCAGCAGCTCTGCGTGCCCCACTCTGTCTGCCACCCCTCATATCCCATGCCTCCTAACCTGGCTCTGCCCGCAGGGTGCTCTGATGAATGCACCCTGCCCACTGTTACTGCCAGTCAGCTGCTGCTGTCTATTCTGTGACTACAGCGTCCTCTGGTGGGTGAAAGGCAGAACTGCAGCATTTTTCAGTCAGAATGCATTTTATGTGCAAAAAAAAAAATTCTATGCCAGACATGAATTCTCTGCATGCGCAGAATACCCCCATGAGTAATTAACTGTAATTTTTTAAATCAAGAATGGGTGCGGCTTTTTTTAAACAATATGCTCTAGTTCAAAAGGAATTATTTTGAGGAAGTTCTAAGACCCGTATTACACCGGAGATCAGACAAGATAATCACAATGGTCCTGGCTGGCTTTGGAATCTATGAATAAATACATGTCTGTGATTGAGTAAAAAGAACTCCTATAAACGATAGAGAAGACCTCAGTTGTAATGAGTTTCCCTCAGTTTAGACATTAGCATTGTTCCTTGTTTTGTTACACATTGGGATTGTTTGAAGTATCCTGGGATTCAGGTGTTTGCAAGATGTCCTGGCAGTTTGATTGTGTACCACTCTGAGTTGCAGCATTTGAGCTGAAATGAAAATTATACCTTAGTTATTTGGGATTGTCCTTTCTGTACACATGTACCTCATAATTGTATTTTATTTATTTGCCTGCTTACTCTAGTGGACAGTCCTTGTACATGGGTTACTTATAGGGTCAGATAATTAAGACATGTGGACTTTGTTTGCACTCTCTCTGTCATGATACAGGGGCTGTTTTCATATTGATATACCACCCCCAACACCCGCAAGGCCAGGGAAAGAACCCAGTTAGTCATGCTCTGCCCCTGGACGTGAAGTGTAACTAAATGCCATCCTAGATAAATATCAGAGGGTAGCCGTGTTAGTCTGGATCTGTAAAAGCAGCAAAGAATCCTGTGGCACCTTATAGACTAACAGACGTTTTGGAGCATGAGCTTTCGTGGGTGAATACCCACTTCCTCAGATGCATGTAATGGAAATATCCAGGGGCAGGTATATATATGTATAGCTTGCTTGCTAGCACACATATATATACCTGCCCCTGGATATTTCCATTACATGCATCTGAGGAAGTGGGTATTCACCCACGAAAGCTCATGCTCCAAAACGTCTGTTAGTCTATAAGGTGCCACAGGATTCTTTGCTGCTTATCCTAGATAAAGGAGGTGGAGTTAAGCTATATAAGCTAACTGAGGGAACTCAGTTGGGGACAGATTGCTGACAAGACAGGTCTCTCTGACAGAGAGTCCTGAACTAGGGCTTAACAGGCGTAGGATACGTTAAGAGAACTAGTGAAGCCTGAGAGTAGGGAAGGGCTATTAGATTGAAGACTTGTTTGAATCTTTATTTGGACTTGTTTGTGCTACTCCAGAAGGGAGACTTTTATGTCACTTGACTGGAGGAAAGGGAAAAGGTGCAGGTGGAGAAAGGCCATTACAACTCCAAGGGAGAGCCTTGCAAGGGGCGCTAAGTCAAGGACCCCATGCAACACTGTGACCAGAGACAAGTGGGCATCCAGAAGGTGAGCAAGGGCTCTTACAGAAACTTAGTACATATTTTATTATAAGAGAAATACAGCTTCCTGTAACAAGGTCTGTAGCGGCAAATCAATCATATAAAACAATGAAATCCTGGAAATCAATAATATATTTGTCTCTAAAGAGCAAGCATTTATAAAGAATTTTTATATGCATATTGAAATGGCAATCTGTTGAGTACTGCAGTGTATATATCTGAAGCCTTTGAGCTGCTTCACATACTGAAAGTCAAAAACAGTTGCAGTAATTAAAAGAAAAAATAGAGGTTCTAAAAATTGTTATGCAAGTCTTAAAACATTTGGTGATCATTCGGTGCATCTGTGGAACTGACGATATTGGGCTATATCATCAGATTGTGAAGACTGGCATAGCTCCATTGAAGTCAGTGATGCTGTGCCAATTTACATCAGCTGAAGTTCTGGCACATTGACTTTTAATGATCTAGATGCTTCTGGTCTGTTTGTGGATACAAATTTCTGAGAATGAGTGAATACCCATATCTTCTGAGATTTAGCCAGCCAAGGAAGGGAAATTTTCCTGCTGAAAATCTTGTTACTTAAGAAAGTTATATTAAGACAGGGTGAAAAAAGTGTTGCCCCTGGACTATACGCCGTGCCACTTCTTTAAGATGCAGATGAGGAGGAATATTTTGATATGTATTTTAATAATACTGTATATATTTTACAGGCTTTTAGTTGACCTATTGTAAATGAGTAGGAGTCCTCAGGACCTACATGGGATACAGTTTCAGCACGGAATATGTTTAAAGATTTCTTTCTTCCTTTCACTCTGGATGTGAAGTATCTACATTTTAGTAATGGGTGATGTGATCTCTGTATATAACATACGCTCAGTAATCATTTTGTTGGGTGTTTTGGAATCTTTTCCTTTCTTTTTATTTGATGAAAGTCATTATACATTTCAGTTTTATTATGATTAATAAATCACCTAAATGATTATTCAGTGATCATTAATAACTGATATATGTATAATAATTTTAATTCGGACATCTCAAAATGCTTGAAAATGTGATCACAGACAACAAGCAGAGTATATTTGAGGATCCCTTTACCTATTAATAAAATGCAACTACATCAATGCAATGTGCCCTGTTGAAGTGTGGTGTGAAATGAGCCATTGGAGATTGTTGTTAGAAATGGATTATTCAATTTCTCTAACAGTCATCATGGTAAAAACAGATTTGTAAATTATAGTAAGGCAGGTATTGCAAATATCAGAAAAACAACGAAAGAGGTTAAAAGTATGAATAGGAAATTAAAAAAAACATTTGCAGGAAAATAGTGCAAAACCTGGTGATCAGTAGAAGTGAGATAACTGAATAGCATTACTGCTGAAAAAAATAGCCCCTGTACTTTGATATGCCTTTGCAAGTACAACTAAAAAAACACATCACAAGCTTATATTTTATTGACATTTCTCTATCACCTTGTTTCTTTCAACATCAGTGCTACTCAGTTATTGCATTCCCACTGATCACCAAGTCGTGGCAGAAATTCTCTTTCTCTTCTTTGTTTCATCCTGGCTAAGGTGCATATCACAAACAGAGTGCGCTCTTTATGTTGAATTCATGAAGCCATATATCTGTCACTCACTCTAAAAACTTCAATCAACAGCTTTCTCAGCTCTCCTCTAACAACCACCCTCAGCTCTTTTTGTCACACAGGTAGAAGAGTTTGCACTCAGTGGGTTCATTAGTACTCGATGGATTCATTTCTTTTTCTTTCTGTGCCATTTTCTTGTTTTAGATTGTTATCTGCACTATGGTCTAACACTACTCCTCTTTTTCCTCTTAATTTTTCCCATTTTCATTATCCACAAACTTCTTTTGCCACCAGAATCCACATTATTTCGCCTCTTCAGCTGATGCCAAATCTGTTTCCAGATAGTATCCTGTACTACTTGCACAAACTTCTCTGCCGTACTTCCTCTGAACTTAACTACTCTGGCTTGGATATGTGCTGGAAAAAAAATATTTTTTTCTGTCCATATTTGTGAAGAAAGGAGCATTTTGAGCACTGAAGAAACTTTACTCTTTCCAAATGTCTCAGTGGGCCAAATTCTGACACTTGCTGAGCAGTAGCAATTGCCATTAATTCCAGTTAGAAGCTTCATTTCAATTGAAGTTGCAGATGATTAGAAGGACTAAGGATTTGTGCCACTATTTAAAAATAACACACATTGTGGTTCCATGTATTTCTTTTTATTTACATAATTTTAGATAGTCAACAGAACAGTAATCACCTCTTTAAACTGTAAAGGGGCAAATTCCAAATCCATTATCTTTGATTTATAGGATAATGTAGTGAAGATTGGTGTAGACACAATAATAAAGAGCAATGAATATATGTTTAAATCAGATTTGTTACAAAAAATTTTAGTATTTTAATATAGAGAATGTAGTGCCAGGTCTGCAGTGTTATGTTTTTAATTATTGTAAGCCTTTGCTGTATGCTCTCTTTTTATAAAACCATCTTTGATGTACAGTAGACCCATTGTACTGGCTTCATCATAAAGTGTACTCTGTTATCACAAAGAAGATTGCTTTGATCTTCTTGGCAGTCTTAGAGTGTGGACACACATGTGGTGTTTGATAAATTACCTGAAGGGCAAGGAATTTTTCTGTCTTTTCATAATTATTCACTTTTTTAAATTAATACATGCCAAAATCCTGCAAAAAGAAAAATATGTGCACGTGGAGAACAGAGATAGAGGTGCTGGCAGAAGGAACAGGGAGTGAAAGGATGAATGGCAATTAAGATGCTTTACTTCTTTGCTAATTCAGCTAAGCGGATAGCTACATAATTAGAGGGACTTCACTTTCTCTGCCTTAAGATTTTTGAAATGTTGTTAGAGTGTAAACCTTTAAAATATAAATGGTATGCAGTACTGTTGTTTTTCCATGATACAACAAGTGAGCCTTAGAGAACATCTTTCTTAGGTTTGCAAATCAGGTTTTTGATGTCCTTAGCATTACCACCCAACGTACATCTACCCAGGGATTAAAGACCAGCAGCACAGCTGCTACTGGTCCAGATCAGCTGACTCAGGTTGGAGGGCAAAAAATTGCTGTGAAGACATTCAGGTTCAGGCTAGAGACAGAGCTCTGGGACCCTGCAGGGGTGGAGGCTTGCTCAACGCATGTACATCTGCCTAAACTGTAAATTACACTGCCCTGTGCAGTGTAAACATACCCTAAAGGATTTAGGCACCAAAGTCCCATTTTCAAAAATGTCTTAGGAGCCTAAGTCTCATTGAAAGTCACGTAGGTACTTTTGAAAAATTTATTATGGGTCATCATAAATTAATCTATAAATGTCTTTTTACTAGTCCTCAAACATCAAGATGAGCCCAGGAAACAGTGCCCTAATATACATTTCTACACCAAGTCACTTTTTAGTTATATTTGCCCCAATATTTATAGCTAATCAAATTCTACATTGATGTTGATAATAAACATACTTTGCATTCAGATAGCACCTTCCAGCCAATAATCTAAAATTCCTTTATAAGCATTTAATTTATCCTGACAATATCTCTGTGAGGTAAATATGTGGCGTTAACTCCATTTTGCACAGGGATTCAGTGATGTACCCATTGTAAATCTACAGCCTACTGTATTGTAAATCCCCAGTCTACTCTTCTTGGGTCACAGCCTTTGCTGTGACAGGATGCAGGCCCTAACCAGTTTTGAAGCAGTATTAAGAAGCCTTTCAGAAATGCAGGAGGTTATTTATCGGATTTTTATGGAAATCTAAATTCAACTTTGGGAACTTTATGTAAACAGAAAATCAGAAAGGTCAGATATATTATTGCCTCGCTTTACAAGTTGCCTTTTGTAGCTGGAGACCAATTTTTCTAAGAGTTACTTAGAGAAAAACATCGGAGAGATCTTTCCATTTTGCAGTGGGTTGTAGAGTTATTGTCTCAGTGTATTGTATACTGGGGTTTGAAATTCCTAGTAAGTTTGGCATGTAGTTGAAAACCAAGTCATATTCCTGGGCCTGTGCTCCTAGTAGAACTCGCAGCACAAGACTGGCAAGAACTTCTGAAGTTAGTCCATTTTAGCTTTAGGGTGTAAGGTAACTAACCAACCTCACAGCACTTCTGAGGGTAATTTGGTGTAACTTGCCCAAAAGAGAGGCTAGAAGAAGGTATAACTTTAGATTTCCCTCTGAATTTGGCCCTGGAAAGGAAGAATTCTAAAAAGAGGACACTTAAGATATCCAGAAGTCACAGTAATCAGACTTGACATTCCAGTAATTCAAACCTCATCCATTCTGAACTGCTGCCAGTGACGTTAGCACCAAAGAGCATAGATCCATTTCTGATGGCAGGTTTTAGCATCCGAGAATGAGAAAGATACATAATTTTTTTTTATAACAACTGGCACATAAGTCACTTTGTTTTACCATTTGGACTTGCTTAGCAGTTTATCCCCACCACAGATGATATATAAACTCCCCTTTAGAAATAGAGTGTTTCTGATCCAACCAGAAGGAGGAGGTACCAGAAGTCTTGCAATAAGCCTTTTCTTGCAAGATTTTTGTTTCAGATTTTTGGTTCAAAGAGGTTTGGGTAAGATTCAAATAACTATCAAACTTTTGAATGATTATCCAGATTGAACCCCTCAATCTTTTTAGCATCACGTAATACTAATTTTCAACTGCTTATATTACATGCAATTTATTAAGTCCTAAAATTCCCTTGGTTAAATCTCTTCCATTTTATTCATATATTAATTCATAAAAGCAGAGAAATTTCAGCAGATTTCTTTTCACAATAAAAATACTATTTTGCTTGTATTATAGGGCTTTATGGTGATATTAGATACAGTAACTCAGCAGTTTGATGGTGTATTCATGCCAACAGTAGCTCTAGGAAGCATTGTGATGTAGACACATCTCTGAGTTAAAATTCCTCACATATTTCTTTCTTGCTCCAGGGATAGTAATTTCCTATTGGTTAAACATAGCAATAAATTACCACACTTGGTGCTTTTTTGAAAACTGGGCCCATATATATTTCTGTGCATTGACAGTTAATTTTTAGTTATATTTATTTTAATTATAAACATCCAATCAGGTTCCACATAGCATTTGTACTGGCTAGCAAGTCAGAGGTGGAACCTAATTTCTGCCCATTCCTCCCCTGCTCTCCATCTGTCTGCTTCAGGAAGGTTGCATAGCCCAGTTTACTCCTGAATGCCTGGTTGACACTCTCAGTAGCCCACAAGTCCAAATCACAGTCTAGCCCATAGATTATAAATTCACTATGGTAGCTTATGTATTAGTAATAATTAGTGAAAAATAAGAACCTTCATTTTTGTCCGTTGTGCTGTTTTGTTTCATTCACAGCTTCTTTTAATGGTAGTGATAAATGCAGCATTTAACATTAAGTAGTTGCAAATGATGGAATAGTTGAATACCGTTAAAGCAGAGATCAAAAATCTTTTCCACTTTGGATCTCCCTCAGATCTCTTTATTCCTTCAGCTTTCAGTTTCTTCTCCAATCCAAGCCTGAAGGATCAAGAAGAGCTAAATTTCCAGAATTCTTGGCATTTACTTGCAATAAGAGTAAATCTTTACATATCTTGTATTGACAGTTAAGAAATCCCTCATGAGAAACACTTTAAAGTCCTCTTGTTCTTTAATTCGGAAAGAAAGGAATTGTATTCACTGATATGATCAACAGAAAGTTTCATTCTTTCTATGACATCTGCAGAGGGGCACAGGATTGTTGCAAGAGAATGCATAACACTTGTCTTTGCAGTAATATTTCTATTTTTGCCATTCCTGAATCAATATCCTATTACTGTTTCTTAGTTACAACACAAAGGTTATAGTTCATCCAATCCAATAGGGAGATATAAAAATGTAAATACTGGGGGGTTTATTTTCATATATTTATAATTTTAAGGGATTGCTATCTCTTATATTTAGATAATTATATGTTTCCTTTCACCAGGACCTAATGGAGCCATTGGCATTCAATCTTATCAGCAGTAAAGTTTCAGCACGCAAGCCCCCTGAGTTAAATGCAGATTCAACTGAAACTTTAGTTACAGTTACATAGTCACCTAGTAGAGAACCAAAATAAATCAGGCAATGTATTTATTGGTTAAAATAAACAGAATGCCCTTTTCCATTTGTATTTCATTAAAAATCATAAAACTGGTAACACGAGTTCCAGAGAATGTCTCAAGAAGCCAGGCAGCCTAAGTGTGAAGTGGCCGATGCACATGTTGTGCAGATGTTGTGTTGATTAGTTAGTATCCTATGGAAAAGTGGTGTAATTGTAAGTATTTTTAGTATATGTAAATTCTCCAAAGTTGGCATTCTAATTACCAGGCTTCTTTTGAGTGAGCTGTTTATCTTTTGTGCCTTTGATTCCTGAAGTCAAAAATAATCAGGGTTAGAACCAAATGGTCTCAATTGCTATAGTGTGTATAGGTCAGATAAATTGAGGTGTGTCTTCTGTAATGGTGTGTGTTGGCACAGAAGAAGATAATGTTGGGTATAGGGTTACCAGGTGTCCAGTTTTCGACCGAAACACCCAGTCAAAAAGGAATCCTGGTGGGTCCAGTCAGTACCACTGGCTGTTGACTGTCCAATTGGCAGCACTGTGCAGTGGCAGGCTCCCTGCTAGCCTCTGCACTGCATGGCTCCCAGAAGCAACGGTATGTCCCTGCTTCAGCTCCTATGCGGAGGGGCAGCCAGGGGTCTCCACGTGCTGCCCCGTCTGCAGGGGCGGCGCTTGGGGCGGGGGCAGCGTGCGGACACCCTGGCTGTCCCTATGTATAGGAGACAGAGGGGGGACATGCTGCTGCTTCCAGGAGCTGCTTGAGCTAAGCACTGCCTGGAGCCTTCACCCCAGAGGCCCCCACTCGCACCCCAACCTCCTGCCCCAGCCCTGATCCTCCTCCTGCACCCTGAACCCCTCATTTTTGACCCCACCCCAGAACCTGCATCCCCAGCCCAGAGCCTGTACCTCCTCCCACACCACAACCCCCTGCCTCAGCCCGGAGCCCCCTCCCATACTTCTAACCCCTTGGCTCCAACCCCCAGCCTGGAGCCCCCTCCTGCACCCTAAACCCTTCATCCCTGGCCCCACCCCAGAGCCCACTACCCCAGCCAGAGCCCTAATTTCCTTTTGCATCCCAACCCACTGCTTCAGGCTGGAGCCCCCTCCTGCACTCTGAACTCCTCATTTCTGATCCTAGCCCCCTGAGCCAGCCCAGTGAAAATAAGTGTGTGAGTGAGAGTGGGGAGAGCGAGCGACAGAGGAAGAGGGGATGGAGTAAACAGGGACAGGGCCTCAACGAAGGAGTGGAGCGTGGTCAGGGTCTCGGAGGAGGGGCAGGGATAGAGTGTTTGGTTTTCTGCAAATAGAAAGTTGGCAATCCTAGTTGGGTAAAGAACAATTTGGGTGGGGAGCCACCTGCCTGCTGTACTTGGGGCGGCAAAGAACATAGAGCCGCCTCTGGGCATGCCTACGTCCTCCCACTACTCAGGGGTGAGAGGCAGCCGGTGAAGGAGACATCTACGCTGGCAGAGAGTCTATACAGAGGGAATTCTCTACTGGCAATTCCATGTGTCCTAAATCCATTTTGTGCCTCTTACACAGCACAAAGTGGACTTAGAGGACTAGAGAAAGGTCATAGAAGATTTAAGACAGAGGAATAGTAGTTTCTTACAGATCTGGCTTACCATGTCTAGTGGTAAAAAAAAATAAAGCAAAAAAAACTGAGAACTGAGAAATATAGAGAATTTTGTTTTGCTGTAAAATATTTTCTGTCTGTACCATTCATCTGAATAATGTAGAGAATGAACAGAAATGATGAATGTTAAATATTTGTATTTGTATCAGCTCTTATGCCAAAAATAGCTACTGTACTATACTGAAATTTGCTATGTAACAATCATTTTTCCTAGTATCTGCACAAACTCTAAAAATATTAATAAAATGGTGAAATAAATAAACAAATGTAAGCTTTATGATCTACTGCGTGAGAAATTCCAAAACTGGGAATTAAGTTAAATTATAAGGGAATATTTAAAAAGAATTAGGAATGGCTTTATTTTTAAAAAATGAAAACAAGCAAAATGGGATCGCAGTGAAGCTGATGAAGTTAAGTAGTATTAATATAGTCATGCAAAAATTAAATGACTGTATGTACTATTATAAATCCAAGAGATATTTGTTTTGTAGTAGTGAGTAATGACCATAGTTCATTTTTAACTAAATGGGATATGATTGTGGGAGGGTTTTGGTGGTGGTGGAGGCCATTGTTGTTAGTTTTTTTGTTTATTCTATCTACAGCAAAAAATGCATAAATGCATGCTGGAGTTGTTACCAAAATGCTTTAAACATGATGGGGGTGTGGCTTGTTTTTTGGCCATATTTTTCTTAATATTTTGCCACTAGTGAAATAAACTAGATGAAATATCTGCCTTGAATTAAGGTTGTAAGAATTTTAGTCATAGTGTGATTTGTCATGGATGTAATTAGGATATCTTTTTATTTCTTTTCTTTTCTTTTCACAAATGATAGTTTGGAAATAAAAATGGAATAATAGATATGACTCCAAATAGCTTTTGCTTGAACCCTGCAGAGTACACCCCTACATCTTCCAACTGTATTTTATAATATTTGGAAAGGAAGAGGTTAAATGTTAAAGATCTGGTCCATGGTACTGTGCAATTTCATATTGATAAGGTTTAAAGTCTTCATATTTTCTTTAACCATAATGAAACTAGCATGTTGGCACATGACCAGTAGAAATGTACCCCCAAAGCATAATTGTTTTCTCCTAGAAAAGCACCTAAAAATATTCGTTGTAAAAATCTAAAAGTTTAATAACTATTAGTGGAGACAAAGAGGATTTTCAAGGGCTTTTTTTTTTCAATAAAACCTTTATCTTATTTGATAATTATTTTTATTTATTTTTCCAAGTGTTCGAGAGTGGAGCCTCATGAGCCACAGCAATTTTAACCTGAGTGTTAAGTGCGAGTTTGGGCTCAATCCAGCTTTTTTATTTTTTTAAGGTCTACTTTACTTGATTATCTAAAACAGACCTTCTTGCCTCTGCTGTTTGCATTACATTTCTTTTGTCTCATACTAACCTTTGTGTAATGGTCTAAAGAAGATGAATGTTCTAGCCAATGTCTCTATTAAATAGTATTACTTTCAACATTTGGACAATATTTTGTGGCTGTTGTTTGTCTGATCAATACTTTAAATAAATGTTACTGCACACTCTCACCAGCATTAGCATTATGTTGATAACTAAATGGAATGTTGTTAGTTTTAAAGTTTCCAGTAATTTCATATAGAAATAAAGAATATCTTATAGTTTTCATATCTACATTGAAAAGAAAATGAACAATATTAGCCCTCTGCTACTTCTGAAAAAGTAGCTTTATTTTCAAATTGTGCGAAGCTAGTGAAAATTCTGCATCGTTCAGGTGCACAATAGTACTATTTACTTTACACAGTAGTAAAGAAAGGCTAGATGGCTCTATATTCTAACCCAGTATGGCCATTCTTATGTTCATGTTCTTTGTGGGAAGGATTCGGACATTTCTGTGGAATCTTTGTACAGGAGCTATCCCAGTCTTTTCTGTATTTTTAATGTATGTGATATCAAAGCAAGCGCTAGACTTTGTTGTTTTTTTAAAGATATATCAGATCCACAGAAAAATAACTTTTTAGATGTTGCTTTTCAGATGTTAGTACCTTTAACTCAACTTAAATGTTTTTTAATAGAAAAAATATACTGTTGGTGATGCTTCACCAAATATATCTTTGGTGATACTGTGCTTGTGTATTATTCTTTTGACACATTCTGTTGCCCAGATTCTCTGCTTCATCAAAAATTTGCTTCGCACAGCAGGAAGGGGACTGTCAAGGTTCTGTTACTGTGCCCCAATTCTCTGGGCAGAATCTTGCACAAATAGGACGTGATCAAAATTTCATCAGCTGGAGTGCAGCTTATTCCAGCCATACCTGTTTCCCACCAGCTTTCTAGGGTCAGGAGGTGTCATAGAAGCAAATCTTGTCAGTTTTAGACCATTGGGGGAATCATTGAATGAAGTGGGTTCTAGCCCATGAAAGCTTATGCCCAAATAATTTGTTAGTCTCTAAAGTGCCACAAGGACTCCTCGCTTTTGCTGACACAGACTAACATGGCTACCACTCTGAAACCTCCACAGAAGAGATCTTCCCAGTAAGAGTTCATTTCCTAGATATTTTTACTAAAATGAGTAGCATGATGTTGATACTCCGGTTGTCATCTTTAGAGTTGACTCATCAGCTGAAACCCTCTTATCTTTCCTAAGTCAGCCTTGTGACAGTATAGCAAATCTCATTAGGAACCACTTGGTTAAATACTGAAAGTAACTGAGCTCTTGCAGTTCATGAATTTCAGAATCATGCAGTTGCAACAAGACTTCTACCCAGTAAAGTACTACATGAAAGGCAGATGATAGGTGAAATCATTACCCATTAAAGTCAATGGCAAAACTCTCATGGACTTCCATAAGGTCAGGATTTCACCTTAATACTGCATTGTCTCTTGTAGTAGATGTTACATTTTTACAGATTGCACAATAACTACCATATTTACTATATCCTTTTCTGTATTTTTCTACCCAATTGTAGCCTATTTTCAAAATCAGGTAATGCTTCATCATCTTAGAGGGTTTTTAATGTGTCTGATAAAAGGCTAAGCACAGCAATTTGTGCTAGAGATCTTGGCAGGAGAAAATATAAGCATTTCTTCAAAATCTGATTAGTCTGGGATAGTTATAGCACAGTTTGGAGTGAATTTCACACTTATCTAAAGTACACTAAGAATATGCATGCACTCAGTTTTTCCTCTTTTTCAATAACATTTACATTGAAGTGATGGTGGCAGTATATCTATGTAGTATCAAAGGGATTCAAAGCCATTCAGTAGGCATAAATTCATGATGTTTATTTTCAAAAAATTTATATTTCCCATTTCCTTTCAAGTGAATTTCAACACATTATTAGTGTCCCAGGGTCTTTCTGTATCATCACTTTTGTGTTGCACAGTATAGTTATGTTATAGTCATACTATTTTTTTGTTTCAATTTATACACTTTTTTATTTTTTACTAAGTAGATATAAGACTTTTTTCATGGAGAAACTCCAAACCGTGTTCAGATTTTTTATTCATTAAAACTTTAAAAAACATTTTTGAAATCCCAGTTGAGTCAGCCTCTCCTTCCAAAAAACCACAAAGACCTGCACCCTCTAATACCATTGTAAAGTGATCTATGTGACCATGGCTTAAATACAGGCAAAAGAAAACTGTAAAATATGGAAAGGATATAAGATAATTTAAGAGGGAAATTTATGACTAAGCATCTTTTCCAAATGGGTCTGAGTAATATGCTGAAATTGAGTCCATTACATGAGCTAATCTTAGGTAAACATGTGCACAAAGCCAATGAGCCAAATTTATCCCTTGTATAATGTCATTTGTTTCAGTTGCTTCATTTCAGGAATGAATCCGACCCATTGTAATAGTGCCCTAAAATTGTACTGATATTTTTTATTACAAGATAGTCTGAATCTAATAGACTAAAAATCAAAACACTTCTGATGTCTAAATAATATAGGATCTCTGTCCTTTTAGGTGGAAAAACTGTTGCCCATGTGTTTTTCTCCGTGAGGTTCTCAGCAGTTTTCTGTGTTGTACTACAAATTCAAACTACTATTTATCTCCTACAGAAAGGAAGTTCCTTTTAGTGTAGAAAGGCAATTTGACGTTTTCTTTGTTTTACCATTATACCTGGTACCTCCACGTCTTTTGTATGGCCACAGAAGCAATGGAACTTCTGCAGCTCCACTGCTGGGATACAGTATTGCAGTGTGTGAACAAAGGTTTTAGGCCATGTTAAGTCCTCACAGATCTACCCATAGAGCTAGCTCCAGTGTAAAGTCTTGGGGCTGCTATATTTCACACCCAACCAATAATGGACCCTTCTAGCCTTTCCAACAGCTTTTTATAGTACAACAGCTGTTAATTGCAGGACACAGAGATGTACTGGACACCTGTCATGCACTAGAAGCCAGGGGATGATGTAAGAAGTCACTATGCCAGCCTTCTACCACCAGATAATTCCCGCAGTATGAGGCAATTCTCTACTTGCCATTGAAGTTAGTTTTAATTCTGATTTGTTTCATTAGACAGTGCAAAGCAACCATAAACAAGGCTGAGGAACTAACCCAGGATGTGCTCACCCAATCCTGCACATCATAGAGCCTAGCTTTACTTAAGCTCCCTGCAGATTCCTATGGAGCAGGGTGTGGATGGTGGGGAAAGAGCAGGGATGAAGTTAGCATCAGTCGTTGACCCTAAGGGTATGTCTACACAACTAGACACTCCAAGCTGGTCCATGCTGGCCAACTTGGGCTTACGGGGCTTGGGTTGCAAATCTGTTTCATTGCTGTGTAGACTACCAGGCTCTAGGACAGGGGTGAGCAAACTATGGCCCATGGGCCACAACCAGCCCACTAGCCCATTTAATCTGGCCCTCGAGCTCCCGCTGGGGAATGGGGTCTGGGGCTTTCCCCACTCCTATGCTTCAGTCGGGCAGCGGGGTCAGTGGCCGCTGTGTGCATGCCTGCCATGTCTCCGAGCAGCTCCTGGAAGCAGTGTCATGTCCCCTCTCCAGCCCCTACATTTAGGGGAAGCCAGGGGACTCCTCACGCTGCCCCCGCCCCAAGCACAGGGAACTGTGGCCAATGGGAGCTGCATGCAGGGCACCATGCAGAGCCACCTGGCCTGTCTGCAGACGCCGCCAGCATGCAGAGCCTCCATGTAGGACCTGGAGGGGGGACATGCACTTCTTCCAGGAGCTGCTTGTGGCAAAAGCCTCCCAGAGCCTGCACCCCGAGCCTCCCCAACACCTCAACCCCCTGACCCAGCACTGATCCCCCTCCCGAACCTCTCAATTCCAGTCTGGTGCACCCTCCCGTACTCCAAACCTCTCATCCCCAGCCCCACTCCAGAGCCTGCATCCCCGCCAGAGCCTGACCCCTCCGCCCACACCCCAACACCTCATCCCAGCTCGGAGCCCCTTCCCACACCCTGAACTCCTCATTTCTGGCCCCACTCCAGAGCCCACATGCCAAGCCAGAGCCGTCATGCCTTCCTGTACCCCAACCCCAATTTTTTGAGCTTTCGTGGCCCACCATACAATTTCCATACCCAGATGTGGCCCTCAGGCCAAAAAGTTTGCCCACCCCTGCTCTAGGAGCCTGCAAGGTGGGAGGGTCCCAGACCTCAGGCTTCTGCCCAAGTTCAGAAGTCTACACAACAGTGAACCAGCCCTGCAGCCAGAGCCCCGCAAGCCAGAGTGAGTTAGCAGGAGCTAGCCACGGGTGTCTAGTTGCTGTGTAGACATACCCTCAGAGAGCAAGATCATAAGAGTGCTAGGAGCATTTGTTCATGTGCATTTTGGTCATGCTCATCACCACAGTATCTGAGCATATCACACATTAATTAATTGATCCCTACAACACCCTGGGGAAGTAAGGAAGCAGGGCTGCCCAGAGGATTCAAGGGGCCTGGGGTCTTTGGCCGAATTGCTGCCGGAGACCCGGCACTTTGGCGGTTGGTCCTGGGGTGGAAGGACCCCCCACCACGGGTCTTCACGGCACTTCGGCGGCAGATCCTGGGTCAGAAGGACCCCCCGCCTCCAAATTGCCACCGAAGACTTGGAGCGGAAGAAGCTCCAGGGGCCTGGTCCTGTGAGAGTTTTCCGGGGCCCCGGAGCAAGTGAAGGACCCCACTCCAGGACCCCTGAAAAACTCTCATGGGAGCCTACGGGGCCCCGGGCCTGGGGCAAATTGCCTCACTTGCCCCTGCCCCCCCCGGGCGGCCCTGTAAGGAAGTACCGTATAACTAATCCCATTTTACAGATGGGGAACCAAGACACAGGGTCATTAAATAGTTTGTACAAGCTCAAGGTGCTAAATGTGGCCTGGAAGATCCAAGAAAAGATTCAGACCTCCTGAGTCTCAGTCCAATATTCCTGGGCTTCCATGGTGGCCATGGGATGGCTCTACCGCTTTTTTGAGGCCTTGGAGGGGACTCTTCCTTCCCTCTCCCCACAGAACACTTTGTCAAGCTGATACGCAAATGTATATTGTGGACGTAGGATTTAGCACAGTATGGCTTTACATTTGGGGAGACATGGGAACTTCAGTAGTATACAATACAGCAAAATCCTGTTTGAGTGGGCAACATAGATCTGTGACCTTTTCATTTCAGAGTTCTGCTTTAATGTTTCTGCTGAATTAAGTCTTCATCATTACTTTGATACATTAACTTGTCAGTAATTTGGGTGAAGACAAATAAAGTTTTGCTGGCTCATGTATACGTGACTGTTGTTATGGTCAGTTTCTGTCCAGTTCTGCTTTTAATGCAATAATTTTAAGCTTTTGAATCACTCACTCTTTTGAAAGATAAATGAGATTAGATACTCATCTTTTGCATAATTTCAACCACTGGGTTATTTTGTTAATAAAATTTCAGAATTAGAGCAAGCTTGTAGCTTGATAGTATTGAAGAGAGTGCCAAAGTGTAACGTCTAGAGAATGCCAATGAAACCCCTGAGCTGGGGTAATACTGTAATACCTGAACAACACTTGCATCATTTTCCTGTTAGGTTTTACCCGTACTTGGCATCCAATTTGTAAATTTGTTTCCTGAAAATAAAGTGAACCTTGATTATTTTGCGGTACACTAACTATCAAAATAAATTTCTTGCCAGTACCTTGAGTCATCATCTTAACATCTTTCCATTGTTAGGAAGCTTTGCTTCATCATTTCATTTTATTTCCAAAAACATCAGTAATATATCTTTCAGTTAGACTGTACTGTACTTTTTAGATATTTCCTATAAGCAAATATTTTAATTCCAGTGGAAACCTAGATATAACTCTTGCGTTGGGAGAGAGGCCGAGCATTTATTTTGTTACTAAGTGAGACTATTTTAAGCAGAAATTTTATTTTTCAGCATACCAGAGGTCACCCATCAGTCTTATGGGTCCCTAATAGTCCAAAGTCTTTCCAACCCTTCCATAAGTGTTGAGGCCTCTCTTGGATAAAAAGTCCTGTCCAGACCTTCTTGATGCACCAGAATGAAGGCCTTGAGTCCATTTAAACTCAGCCTTTGCCAAAAGCCCTTTCTTTGTCTACTGGTCTCTATAGAATCCAGTTTGAACCAATACATGCAAGCCTTCCCTGGAGATGGTACCTCTCTAGAGGTGGTTACAACCTGAATAATTAACCTTAATCATCCCTCACTATTATTAGTTCCTGGTGGAGTAGTGGCAACACCCCATCTCACCTCCCCGGAGTTGCTTAAAATCCTTAGCCCACAATGAAACATAATACATAGACTTAATACAGTATGGTCCCCAAAGATATTGCATGCAGTTGCAAGATCTGTAGGGAGCCTGGAGTAAGTGTGGGTATGTGCCAGTGGAGGTTAACATTACCCTCCAATACACCTGAACATATTAGACAAGGGGGAATGGAAATTGTATGATGGGCCATACATGCTCACGAAATTGGTGGTTGGGTGTGGGAGGGGGTGAGGGCTCTGACTGTGGGTGCGGGCTCTGGGGTGGGGCCAAAAATGAGTTCAAGGTGTGGGAGGGGGCTCTGGGCTGGGGCAGGCAGTTGGGGTGTGGGAGCGGACGGGGGTGAGGCCTCTGGCTGGAGATGCAGGCTCTGGGATGGAGGTGAGGTGTTGGGGGTTCAAGAGAGTACTCTGGGCTGGGACCGAGGGGTTTGGAGGATGGGAGAGTGCTCTAGGGTGGGTCAGGGGGTTGGGGCGTGGGAGGGGGTCAGGGGTGCAGGCTTTGGGCAGCACTTACCTCAAGCAGCTCCCAGAAGCAGCAGCGTGTCCCCTCTCCGGCTCCTACATGGAGGCGCGGCAAGGTGGCTCTGCGCACTGCCCTGTCCGCAGGCGCCGCCACTGCAGCTCCCATTGGTCATGGTTCCCAGCGAAGGGGAGCTGTGGGGGTGGCACTTGAGCAGGGGCACCATGTGAAGCCCCCTGGCTGCCCCTATGCATAGGAGCTGGAATGGAGACATGCCCCTGCTTCTGGGAGCCATGAACCCCACAGAGTGGGGCAAGCCCCCGACCCCACTCCGCAGCGGGAGCTCTATTAAATGTCTGAAGGATTAAAACATCTGAAGGGCTGGATACGGCCTCTGGGCCGTAGTTTGCCCACTCTTATATTAGACTAAAAAGATAATACAGCCCAAATTGTAATACATTTATTTCCACTGGGTTCCTAAGGCTTCCATTGACTGCAGAAGCCATTGAAGCACAATTCCAATGGAACTGTGCTGTAATGGGAGGTACAGAACCAGTGTGGAACCTCGAGGCAGAGGACTGTGGCCCACTTTTGATCCTCCAGGATCAACAAGGTATGAGCGTGTCCCATGACTTATTCCACAATAGGGCAGGCCTCATTATGATGATGTAATCTGGGACAATTCCTCAGGAAAAAAAATGTATAGGGAGTTTTTCCTCTTAACACCACTCTTCTGGGTTTTTCTGTGACAGAGCGTGGTCAAATCCAATGTTGTTTGTGATTTCTGTGTAAATGGTAGAGTAGCTGTCATATTGATCAGGAGTGGCATTACAAAGTTTTTGTGATGAGTGTGGGGAGGATTAGGAAGCTGCAAAATATTGCCATTTGAACATCTCTATGATTAGTCCTGCTCTGATGCAGTTATGCTGCACTGTATCATATGGTGAAATCATGGATTATAAATGTGATACTGGTCTGATCTAAGTCTTACATGTGATATTAATAACATAAGGTAAATTCAAGCTTATGGATCATTGGCCACTCATGCATCTCTAATATTTTTACTGTATCTCAAGTGGTACTGCCCTTCCTCCTGCTTCCTTATTTCTCCTCTTCCCCTCATTGTTTATTGGAGGGCTTCTCTATCTGATAATGAGTCTGCTATAAGGTATTGTGGTCCCGTTCTTGCATAAATTATGTTAGTATATCACCCTAATCTTTGATTTGCATGTTTCTGCCTTATTAGTATATTTGCTTAATAACGCTTTCACATTAGCAACTCTTTCTCATGTGTTGATGTGATGTTACCTATTACTTGAAAATTGTTTCGTTCTGCTCCCACTAGAGTCCCAGGTTACTCTTTGTCAACTTGTATGAATCAAGATGGAAGCCTCAATCTTGACTCATGATTTTCTCTCCCACTAATTTCACCTGTCTCTGTCAACAAGAGAGTGATAAAGTTCATACTGTATCTTTTCCAGAAAGAAACTGAAGCAGTCACAAGATATTTCGTAGCATGTAGGTTGTGAAAGAGAGCACCTATAAAACTAAAAGGATGTTAAACATTTAACTTCCCCTTTGTGTCCCATCTAAAAGTCTCATAAAGTTCATCTACCTCAGAAATAAAAAGGAAAATAAGATTTTTCACTGCTGTAAACATGTATCTGTATATTTCCCTTATCTGTCTATTTCCCTTGGTTGGGTCTCTTTCTCATAATCAGGATGTGTTTTCACAGTGAAATGTACCTCTTTCCGGCATGCCACCTGGAAACATGTCCCTTCCAGTCTCTGGGACCCAAATGACATAAGATAATCTCCCAGTCAGCTTCTCAGATGATGGGGTATAACACTCGCAAAATACATAGATACTGTATAGGAAAGATTCAAAAGCACACATGAGAGTTATGTACCTATGGGAGTCAATGAGAGATTGGCGCATAACCGCCTTTTGTGCCTTTGAAAATCTCCCGCTGTTTCATTAATATGCGTCCTGTCTAGTTATCAGCCATTTCCACTCATGTAAATGCACATTGCACAGTGACTGTTCGTTTTTTAGCCCTTCTATTTATTAGATCCCTGGCATTTGTGTAAAATTTTCTCCACAGGGATCTGAGTGCTGGTCTGGGTTGGGCTAAACCTCATTGTCTGAGTGCCCAGATTCATCCCTGATGGAAGTTCATCAAAATCAATGGAGTTACACCAAAGATCAGTTTGGCCCAACTACTATAATAATAAAATGCAGAAAGTTAACTTGAATATGTTGCACTTTCTGCATCAGCAAGACTCCAGGTATTCCTCAGCAAGCTGCACTTAAATCTCCAGCAAAGTTCCTGGATTCTTCTGCACTCTGGTACAGCAAACTGGACATTTTGTAGCAGTTTCTTTAAACCTTAAAAAAAAAAAAAAGATATTTTTAATGAATGAAAGCTAAAAATAATTCAATCAGTACAGTAGTCCCTATGTTGTTTATTTTGTTATTACATTAATTCATTTTATGCTTTCCCCGCATTTTCTGTTTTCTTCAGGCCAAAGATATTTGTACTGACAACTGATAGCTGTATCATAGGGAAAGCTGAAGGTTTTGGCAACTGAGTAGAGGGCTCTATCATGGATTTTGTCATCTAAAGAGGCTTTGAAGGCAGGTGGGGATTGTGAGATACTGCTTAAAATATTGGGGCTGTCTGCAGATTCAAGCAGACAACACTGCAGGGGTTTACTCTTGCTTCACATTTTAAAGATTATTTCAGAAACCATATGGGCTAAAATCATATGTGTTTTACAAAATACAAGTTTAGATTCTGGTGCACTGTTCTGCAGAAAGGAGTGTATTATAGGGCAAATTCCATGGCAGCAGACTTACAGAATATGTGGAACCCTGGCTTTAAGGCAGGGCTTCATAAACCTTTTGATAGTGTGGACTGCACTTAAAAAAGACCAGCTAGACTTTTATAATTGGTGGGATATATATTTTATATATTGGTGGGACACTTGTAACTCAGAAAGGCAGAAGAGATTGTGCTCTGTTTTTATGCATACACACTTTGCCTTTGGACAGAGACCAATGAAACTCAGCCCAAAAGGTGAATGCTTCCATTCAGATTTGTTTCAGAGTTTCTGTTGAATGGCTCTGCTCCATTTTTTCAAGGAGAATGCAGACAGTAGTTTTGGGAAATTGTGTTTTGGCCCGGAGGACTCACTTTTGAAAGGCAGTGAGATAATGCCTATATTCCTTTGAAGCAACTCAAAGAGGTAGCTGAGATTATAGCAGTTCTCATGACTGAGCGAGTCATATGTTATTCAGGTTCTGAAACCTGTCTGGATTCTTTGCTGCTTCCATGTACCGATGTAATAGCAATTGCTAGGAATGCTTTTTATCCTTTTGGTGTGGCAATAAGATGGGACCTTTTCTTTTGGATACAGACTTCTCCACACTTACCCGTGCCCTTGTCAGCCAAAGGTAGGATTGCTGCAATGCACTCTTTGGGGCTACAACTTCAGACTATTTGGAAATAGCAACAAATGCAGAATGTTGCGAGTTGCTTATTAACATATGTTTCATACAGGAGTACATGTCAACTTGCCTCTTTATTTTGTAATGGCTGCCAACTGATTTTCCTGAAAAGTATAAGGTGTTGATTTTTATCGTGTAAAAATCTATATGGTTTGGGTCCTGCCTACTTTGGAAACAGTCACTCTCCTTTTAGGAGGCTGCAGTAGCTGGAGCCATGGCTGACTAGTTCAGTCAGTAAAGCATAAGGCTTCTACTCTCAGGGCTGTGGGTTCAAGTACTGCTTTGTATGGTTTAGTTCCCCAGGATGTGTTTCTGGAAGAAAATCTGTAGACAAACATAAGTTACCCTTAATCAACACAATTTATTGCGCTCAGTACAGGGGTAACTAGGTAAGATTGAATAGCCTGTGACAGGAGGTCAGAATAGATGATCTAATGATTCCTTCTTAAACACAAAGAATATATGAAAGCTGAAGTGTTAAAACTAACAGCTCTCTGATTTCAATGTGAGAGGGTTGATTGTATGGCATTTCTAGTTGAGGAGACCTTAACTTTAGAATTATTTTCCCCCATTCCTTAGTGTGACATAGTGCAGATTTTCTGGTCTTCAGGGCATTCTATAAGGCTAACTTATTTTTCCAGGCTTTTGGGGGTGGGAGGCAGGGCCGGCTCTAGCCATTTCACCGCCCCAAGCATGGTGGCACGCCGTGGGGAGCGCTCTGCCGCTCACCAGTCCGGCGGCTCCAGCGGACCTCCAGCAGGCATGCCTGCGGACGCCTGCGGGAGGTCCACCGGAGCCACGGGACCAGCGGACCCTCTGCAGGCACGCCTGTGGGAGGTCCACCAGAGCCACCTGCCACCTTCCCGGCAACCTGCAGAGCTCCCCCCACAGCATGCCGCCCCAAGCACGTGCTTGGTGCGCTGGGGCCTGGAGCCGGCCCTGGTGGGAGGAGACAGGTGGAGTTCATTTGCTTGGGCCAGGAGGCCTTTATTGTCATTTTTGATCTAGTAAGTTTCTGGTCATATTCTTAATTGATTGTATAATGCCCAAAACCGAGGTCAGGCACTTTTATGCACTGGAGACACTGATATGTTATGTGCTATTTGGGATACTGCACTAACAGTACACACTGTTTCAGTTAAGGGGCTGTCAGTAGACTTTTGTCTTGTGAAAATCATCTTAAAAGTTACTTGTATTTAATGCATTATGTAATTTAATTACATTTGATGCTAAAAGCTAACCTCATTGGTGGTAATCATTTTGTTCAGGAAAAACAGTCTCTGACTTTTCGTTCTATAGTTTAGATGAATTCTTCTCTCAATCATAGTCCTGGTAATGGGTGTCTGAATTTATTTAGTTAGTTCTGCATTTTTTCATTTTTCTCACGGTGCATTCAATGTTTATTAATTGGAAGTATTATCAGATAGTTACTTTTTATCTGTGGATGTCATTAAAGAGATCTATTTGTTATTTCCTTATCAAAAAAATTTTCCCTTTCCCAAGTTCATGATCAAATGAGAAGTTTTTTGACATAGTTATGCAGTTGGTCAAGAAAACACTGATTTTTAAATAGCAAAACTCTGTTAGTTCAGTATTGCAACACCTACAGAACAGAAATTACTTTAAATTACACAGTTCAGTTACATCATCAGATATACTTATGGTTTCACAGTTGATCCAGCCTTAATAGCACTTTCAGATAGTTTGATGGGACACAGTTGTTTCCAGTAAGATCGGTTCAACTCTAACGGACTATTCAATTCCATCCAATTCCGTCTTAATGGAAATATATGTGAAAGAGGCATGAAACTAAGACTGATGCAATTGCAAAATTTTATGTGGGTTGTTAAAACCAAGAGGATCTCTCTGAAAGTTTGTCAGAAACCATGATAAAAAAAAGTTAAAGCTTTGATTGCATCATTTTGAAAAGTAGTAAAGTTGAATGTACAGCAGCCATTTTAAAAACAAAAAGCTAAACCTCAGTCTTTTGACAACACACATACACAAACAACAATTTTGATCAAGGTTGAAGTATATGTAATTGTTTTCACCTAAGCCATGCTTTTCTAAAAAAAACAAAGAAGCGAAAATAAAACTGAAATTAGTTTCAGACAAAAAGTGTTAAAAACATGCAAAAAATGGCCAAACTTTTTATTTAGAATTTTAAATATACATTGCTCTTGGACTAAGACTTGTATGCTAAGTTTCATCCTGGAATTACCTTTTCTTTAATTGAAAGTATATATCTCTAAAAAGAGGCTTGTACAAGTCTCGATAGATTCTTAATATAGTATAGTAAACATGCTGTTTATAGTAAGAAAAAAACTATTCATTCTATCTGGGTTAGTAGGAATTTCCATATTTGGCTATAACCACATTACAGCTGGAACATTTAGCACAGCTTTCATATATAAATATTTGAACTGATATTTAACAGACAGTAGCCTCTTATTTGAACTTCAAAGAGCTGGAAAAATTATTTCATTAAGGAGGAAGCTGAAACTATAGTACTTACCATCCTATCAGTTATGTAATGATATATATAATTAGTTCTGCTCTTTTGTATTATTACTGTAATATTGTGAAAACTTCAGTTGCAGTGCAATTGGGAGCTATTATATGAAATCATAGATAATATTGTGCTCAGTGAAGTGAACTTTTAAAATCGCCTTTGCTTTGCAGCAAGCTCTGGTGAAAACAAATTCTTCAAATGAGAAAGAAATTGAATGTTTGACTCTACATCTGTAGTCAAATGACCTAGATCCTCATCTTGCAATTGAATCCATGCAGGCACAGGCTGCCTGACAAGATCAATTGCAGAACTGAAGCCTTAGTTTAAAATTTAGCAAACTGCAAATACAGAACAGTGAGATAATTTAAAATGATAGTTCAAAAATGTGAGTTTCTTAACGTTACTCATGGGAGTTTATATGTCAGATTGGAAAAAAAGTTTTCATAAGTGTCAGAATTATAATCTGTGTTCATTTGTATAAATAGTTTTTAAAGCAAAACAAGTAATTAGTTTTAATTGTTATGTTCATAAGAACAATGTGGTAAACTGTAGTTAACAAAGAAAAGGATCTTTAAACTACAATGATAGTAGTCAAATAGGTTTGCATCTGTTTGGCTTAAGATGCTTTGCTAGATGAAGAACTTAAAAAAAAAAAAAAAAGTTGAAATGAAACCACAATATTTTTTCTCTGTAATTCTAGTTTAAGGATAATATTAAAAAACTGGAACTAATTCTCTTTCTGTATTTGCTTTTATAGGATAGACAAGATGTTTATTTCCATGAAAATACTACTACTTTTTAGCAAGAGCAATAAAATTAGGTCAGATGTCACAATGATGTACCAGATGTGATTGGCACTTTGATTCTGTGGTTTCACACTTGTGACTTTTTCCATAATTTATATGATGTGAAGAATGATCTCATGATTGGCTGAAACTGTTTTGATCAGAGTTAGGGAATGACTGTTGTAAGCTGGAAATATTACTTCAATAGTGCCGTTATGTAACCATAATTAATATTAGAAACTGGAAAAAAATGCAGATGTATTTTAGAGCATTTCAAACAATTCTTTTGCTTACAATTATTCTATCATTGGACTATTATTCTCTGTAGTTAAAGTAGGGACTACTAGTAGAACCAGTCATATCTCTCAGACAGGTCGGAACTTTTTAAGTGCGACCATTGTATATATAGACACATGTTGCTGATCAAAATGATTGAAGAATCAAGAAAATGAAAACACAGTTGGTACAACAATGAAGTCATCACTTGTTTTAAAATATTTCCCCTTTGTTTGAAAAATATGTTAATTATAGATCTAAACTACCATTTTTAAAGTTTATCTGGATAGTTTAATTTGCTCATTTTTAAAAAGTTGAGTTCTGAAGGATTTTAGGAAAAATCTCTCATATATAAACTTATCAAAATTGGCCACAAATAGATAAGAAAAGTTACCAGATTTAGTCTGTTCTAGACCATAAACAGAACTGCTTACTCAATATTGTAATTTGGAAAGGCAATTCCATTTATTTACATTGGATTTTATGATGCACTGCACAGTGCATGTTCATGAGCACATGCTAATATCATACCTCTTCACTATATATATAGTATATATATACACTATATACACACACACACTCACTCACTCACTATATGCCCTATTGAACTTAAGGGGTTAAGCTAGTAAAGTTACCTATCTCAACACATGAAAAGGAAGAATTAGCCACAGTTCCCTAGCTACTGGTGTAGCTTTCAACACCTTTTCCTTGGTGGTTAGTATTGATAAGCTATATAACTGTGAAAGGATGGGAAAATGCATTGAAGTCATATAAGAAGTAAACTATCAACTTGACATGTTTTTCTAGCTATTGAAAACTTTTTCATATTGCAACTCATTCTGACAGTGAGACTGTAGAATTCCTCTGATTTAAGTACCATCTGGTTATGCTCAAAGCTTTAAAGCTATTTTCTCAGCATAAAATTTCAGAGTCCTAAACTTTTTTCTTCGCCAAACTATCCATTTTTAAGCCACAAATATTTTTCCAGTCCTTTCAGATTTTATCTAAAAGTATATTTTAACAGTATTTATATAGTTCTTAAACAATAACAATTTATCTTGATAGATGACATGCTGTGTTTTTTCATTTTATTTTAATTAGCCATTGTGGAACCAAATTCCCTTTTGTTTTATTCTTTTGAATACTGTTTAATTACAGTTATCATGCCAGATATCTTAAAGGTTATTGTACCAATACAGTTTCATTTAACATAACCCATGTGGAATCAATAGTCCTGTTTCCTAAAGTGAATGCTTGGAAAATCTTACATTCATATGTTAAGAGTACACATCCTTTCCTCATTAGTTGGAAAGTACAGGGATTTTGGCACAGGTTCTGTGTGGAAGCATTGTGCAGCTTTTATATGGATTTTGTTTTTAGCCTTTGATGACACTGTTTAGAATAGGAAGTATCTAATAAGTAAAGCATTTTGTCTAATGTGCTGCCAGTGTGTTTAATATATGCCTGGAGGTCTGAAACATTATCTTCTCCACTACAGTAATATGCATTTAATTCTCTGAAAGCAGAAGGTTGAACTTTTAAAAGGGGCTCAAAGTACATTTTCAAGTAAATAATTTAAAACATATGGGATAGGGGACCAGAGTAATGTACAGTTGGTTTTTATGGTTTAATCATGATCATGTTAATGCACACCAGTAGCTAATTAAAGAAAACTTTTATTGTTCATTTTAAATGGGTTATGTAAAGAGTAAGAGAACTGATATAATACAGCCCAATGATAAATGTTACCATTACATTTGCTAGCAGCAAGCTGCTTTTGCTGTTTTTGACGTCTTTAAAGTATTGGCCCATTTATTCCATAACAAGCAAAACATCTCTTTTGAGTTTTTCCATTGGGAGTCCCCCACCGCCTCCCTTTTAAAGGAGTATTTAGTTGATGCCCAGTTTTATTACCAGGCATACTTTTAAAGTTAACTGCAAAACTTAACTGAGTAACTGGCCAAGAGTTCCATAAGAGACTGATATGCAAAGTTCCAGTGATACTCCTGCTACTTTTGTTTTGTACTCAAAAATCATATAATAAAACTGAGGAACTGTGTTGCAAATTATTACTTGTTGTTCCAGTCTTTATAACAGCAATATAAGAAAATGTAAATATTAAAATTTCAGTGTGTAGCTAGGTGGTGTGACTGATAGGTAATGTAATACAATACCTTTCACCTTTGGATCATTAGTTCATGTTCCTCACTGCTTGGTAGGGATCAGAAGAAGTTACCATCTGACTGCTGTTCGGTGACATATATGAATTGATTGGTAGTCTCGGTAATGTTTCTATTAGTCAGATGTCCACATCAGAAGAAACTCCACAGTTGGGACTAATTAGCACCTGTATTGGTAGTCTTAGCAAAAAGGCCAAGGACCAACTGGGAGTAGAGGAAAAGCTACCCTCTTACCCTCCTGCAGGTGTTTTGACTGGGTCAGTACATTTAACAAATATTAAATTTACTTGTTTTAAAATGAAAAGGAAGAAGAAGAACAAGAAAAATAGGTTTCTAAATCAAACAAAACCTATAAAAACCTAAGAAAATGTATTAATTTGAAAACTGGAAGTACTTGTAAAAAAATTTTCATTTGTAAAATAGATTATCCTTCCCTAACTGAAATTGCATTTTCGTTTCTTATGACCAAATCCAGTTCACCATAAACATGGGGGAACTGTCATGATTCTGCTGCAAGTAGCAGAAGAATAGCAAACCACAGTGGCTGCACAGAAGAAGTCTGCGGCCTCCATCCATTATTACCTGATGCCTCTCCTCACGGGGTTAAACAGGTGGCTATGGACCTGTTTGGAGATGCTGTGCTCCTATTTTGACCATGGCATCAATACAGTTGCTGGTAGCCCAAATGTCCTTCCACTGTGCTATGGAGAGTGCCAACCATGAAGTGCTATTGCAGGGTTTCTCCACAACTGCCTCTTCTGTCCATGCAGAGATGTTGCAGCCATGTTGGTCCCAGGGTATTAGAGAGACAAGATAGGAGAGGTAATATCTTTTATTGGGCCAACTTCTGTTGTTGAGAGAGACAAGCACACCCACATAATGGAACTTCACCTGGCATTTCTAAAGCCCCAATCATCACAGGATTTAGGATAGGTAAATAATATTGCCAGTTTACAGATGATGAGAGTGAGGTAGAAAGGTTAATTGACTTGGCCACAGTATCAGATTGAGTCACTGGCTGAGGAATTCTGTGCTCATAGTCCAATGATTCATTAAGGCTGCTTCTAGTAAGTTAATTTTGTAAAGGCTACTTTAAAAGTGATGTGATATATTTATGAGCCAATGATATGAGTCTCTCATGGAAATCAGCCACAAGAATTGTATTGGTGATTTGAAAAATATGTACTGTATATGAGTGAAGCTGAAAATCTCAGCTAGTTAATGGTTCTGTTTAGGATTTCCATGGTAATACTTTTCTCTAGTATATTTACATTTTTAAGGAAATCTTTGCTTTTTTTCCCTTTGATTTAAAAAAAAAGCATGATATAAAGGAATTCCAATAAAACCCCTCAGCTGTTCTTAAAAATTCAAACCAAAACAAAAGAAACCAATTTCTTAGTATGTTATACAGTAGAGAGACTAAGAAGAAAAAAATCCAGTACTTCAATGCCCTTCACTCCCATTATGTTGTATTGTGGATAATATTGTAAGTACATGTAATTCGCAATTATATTTTTTCTAATGGAAGATATTGTATATTTGGGATCAGGTTGTTTTTGTCCCTTCATGGGTACACAAGGTGTAAAGAGAAGGTGTAACAAGGAGACATCACCTTGCAACAGGTTCGAGGGCAGGGGCCAGAGACATTCCACTCTCTGCACCCAGAGGAGCTTGTGACTAGTGTAGGCAATGACTCTGTGCTCCTCAAAGGAGTAGGATAGGGTGAGCTCATGTCACTACTTCACTTCCAACCAGTCAATGGAGCTGGCTCTGAATCATCATTATTATTATTGTTGTTATGGAGTACACTCTACGCCTTATAAAAGAGTATGTTTGTAGCTATGGTTGCTCTCCCCACCTTTCTCGGAGGACTTAAACTTTGCCTCAGGAGCAATGGCTCTTTGGGGCTTCTGCTTGGGTGGTGCACATCTTCAGTACCCCCTGCTGAGGGTTCTGCCTTGAAGGCACAATCAAACTCTTGATTAGTAGTATTAGCTGTGACAACAGCTAAAATCTGTCTTTTTTAAGTGTTGCTCTAAGCAGTGATGTCTATCTAAACATTTCTATTTGATGAGATCCTATGAAGTCATAGCCAAATGCATAAAACTCTAGTGAGTAAATATACCACTTATGCCACCATAATGGCAGGCTTTATAAGTAGCTGACATTTACCTGAGCAGTGAGCCATGTTGTTTTATATAATGCAGCTGGTACTTGCGTGACTAAGAAAACATTCTTTCAAGTCCTACAACACAGTATTTATATCTTACAATTTCCATTTAGTCTTTTTTATGAATTTGAAATTAATTAGTACTTTTTTATTTTGTGTAAATATGCTAAAGCCTTTTTAATGGTAATGGGGATTTTTTTTATAAGTTTTTACACAGAAAACTTGGAAGAAATTCTGATTCTCAACCTTTTTCTAATTGTCAAATATAATATTGTTTCATAGGGGCACAATTTTGTTTTAACTCATGTATTTCTTTTGGATTCTTTAGACTATAAAGAATTAGTTGAAAAAGTGTAGTTTGAGCCTAGAAATCGTTATTCAATTTTTTTCCCTTCACATATTCCTTTGGCACTTTGTCAGATGTGAGTCATCATTTCTTCGGAATGGACACCTGCTGTGCTTTCATGAGTGATTACTCTGTTAAAAGTTAACTTGGCAGGTTTTTTATAATTCCGCTTTTTGAAATCATGTTTAAATAGTAATTGTTTGCTGCCACTGAAATGGAAATACTTGGGACATGGATATAATAAGATAATATAATATTTTCCTTCACAGGTTTCCAAACAAGAACAGAAAAAAATGGATATATCTGATGGAGGAACAGTTGAAACTTCTTCACGTTATAGTGGTGCCCAAGACAGTGGCATTGGCAGTGACAGCGTTAAAATCAGAATCGTTCAAATAGAACAACATAGTGGCACCAGCCAACACCGCATTGCACGTCCTTCCCGACAGTCTTCCATTGTGAAGAACCTGAACTTCATTCCCTTTGATATTTTTATTACAGCAAGCCGGATCTCCTTGATGTCTTATTTGTGTACTCCTTTAGCTAAATCTAAATCATTGCAAGATCAGAAAGATGGTGAGAAGATAAGCAAAAGTTCATTAAACCTTCCAGAAACAGAATCACATGGTAGCCAAGACACCAGAAAGCTCAGTCAGGCATGTATTTCATTGGTAACTGCAGATGATCTCTTGAACAGTAACAATTCTTTGCCCAATGGGAGAAAAACAGGTCTACTATCACTAGAAAGTCTTCATGCTTCCACAAGGTCATCTGCTCGACAAGCCCTTGGTATAACTATTGTTCGACAGCCTGGTCGCAGAGGAACTGGTGACCTCCGGTTAGAACCTTTTCTGCACCTTGTTGTATCCCAGCCTTCTGTACTCTTGAGCTGTCACCACAGAAAGCAGAGGGTGGAAATATCAGTGTTTGATGCTGTGCTTAAAGGAGTAACCTCAGACTACACGTGTACAGGTAAGATAATTTAAAGTCAGGAGGGTGTTAACAACTGCCATAACAATAAGGCTTCCTCAAAGTTTCAGAGATGATCAAACAGAAAAGAGCTGATAGACTAGACAAGACATATTAATTTAAAAAAAAAAGTTAAGTTTATATTCCATACTTGAACCAAATTTAAGAATAGAAGATGATTGAAATGAATAAAGGTTTAACCTTCAAGAAGCCAGTTCTTATTTATTCAATATTGTTTTCTCAGCCCCAGAAAAATAAGAGGTGCTGTCATAGTATTTTAATGTATCAGGAGTTTCTGAACCAATATGATAAGCAATGAGTTGTAAGTCATGTTTTTTTCATAAAGGGTATTTTTATAGCTGAAAACCATTATATTTTCCCATATTACTCCTCTGCTAAAATTAGAAGCAATACTTTCAGAAACACATGGTATTTTGATCATAAACTTTACAAAAATTATAGTAGTCTTCTAAATGATGTCTTAATAGTGTTAAATAAAACAGAAAGCAAGATGTGTAAAATCATTAAATTGAGAAAACTTTTAGCAAACTTTTTATAAAGAACTATTTAAATTGCAAATCAGCAACTTCATGACATACCTATCTACTACATACCACCTCCCCAGCAGGGTCTTTAAAACTCAGGATGGGGATTGGTAGTGGGAAGGTTTGACTTCAACTCACTGTAAGGAAGAGGAAGGAAGTAGCACCTGCCATGGGGGAGGGATGAAGAAGGAGTAGATCATTCTTATAATTTCTTCTCCTCTTGAATCAATGATGGACCACTGTCAGACATAATCACCAAAGATGGAGTAGAAGTGACTAATCCAGTTGTGGTACAGGGTGGGTACGATGCTTCCTCTTAAGTATTCGACTTCACAGAGGTATTTGAAAAATTATTTCTCCTAAGCTAAATAGCAGAATTTCAGACATAATTCACCAAATTCCTATTTGTTTCAGAATTTTTTTGTATAACCCTAATAAATGCTAACTTAGCAAATAATATATTTTAGGCTCTCCCTCAGCTAAGCAGTAAAGTATTATGAGAGTTTCCTTTCCCTAGATGAAGGCGGTCAATTGTTGGCTTTTCTGTAGATGTAATATTTGCTGTATTTCGTGTGAAGTATTTATAACAATGAAAAGTCACTTTTTTGATTAAAAATGTATTTGTCTGCCTATGAAATGTTAGGAAAGGGAGAGAAAATAAGACAGAAAATATCATATAGCCACTGTATAAATCCAGTGTATGCCCACACATTGCATACAGTTCTGGTTTCCACTTCCCCCCAAAAAGACGTTAGAATTGGAAAAAGTACAGAGAAGGGCAACAAAAATGATTAGGGTATGGAACAGCTTCCATATGAGGAGAGATTAATAAGACTGGGACTTTTCAGCTTGGAAAAGAGACAGCTAAGAGGGGATATGACAGAGGTCTATAAAATCATGAATGATATAGAAATGGTGAACAAGGAAGTGTTATTCACCTCTTCACATAACACAGGAACCAGGGGTCACCCAATGAAATTAGTAGACATCAGGTTTAAAACAAACATAAGGAAGTTTTTCTTTATGCACAGTCAGCCTGTGGAGCTTGTTACAAGGGGATGTTGTGAAGACTAAAAATATGACTGGTTTCAAAAAGAAGTTAGATAAATTCATGGAGAATAAGTCCATCCATGGCTATTAGTGAAGATGGTCAGGGATGCGACCCCATGCTCTGGATATCCCTAAACCTCTAACAGCCAGATGCTGAGACTGGACTACTTGATAAATTGCTTGTTCTGTTCATTCCTTCTGAAGCATATGGTACCAGACACTGTCAGAAGACAGAATACTGGGCTAGATGGACCATTGGTCTGACCCACTATGGCCAATCTTACATTCTTACTGTGAGTGGCATTGCAATTCTGCCCTCTACCAACCACCAGTGGGGCAAGAATGCCATGAGACATTCCATTAGCCCACTAGGATATTAGGGACCAAAATGTGGGCAAATCAGGACCCATACAGGTGAAGCAAGACTACCCAAAGAAACTGTTTCCAGGCCTAGACCTTGGGGAGATTATTGATCAGATGAGGTCTCTGGATGACATCATTATTTCTTCTCTCACCAAATTTCATACAACACATTTAATTTTCAAATAGTTTAATAAAGAAAAAATACATTTTTACCCAGCTGCAATGAATAGTTACTGTGCAAAATAAGACCTATCTAGCATTTAAATGGTTGTTTGTGGAAGAGATTAACACAAGGAAGAAACAGCCATCGAATCTTCCTTTCTTTTCTTTACTAAGAGATTACGATAGAGGGAGAACGTAAGGAGGTAGAAGGTTCCCTGGTTCCCTATCTCCATCCTTATTTTCTCTTCTCTCTTTTGTTTTTCTAATTCCAATTCCCATTTTCCTCTCCTCTGCTTTTCCCATCTGTTGCTCTCCTTATCTCTTTACAAGAAATGCTGCCTCAGGACTTTTGCTGGGAGACTGGTGGTGATCTCCCTGTATATTTATTATATACTACCTGATATACTTGTGGGGGGTACTTATTATAATGCACAAGTTGGTCCCAGCTGTGCCTGGTTGCTGGAACCATTTACAGGATAAGAACGTAAGAATGGCCATACTGGGTTAGACTAATGAACCATCTAGCCCAGTATCTGGTCTTTCAACAGTGACGGGTGCCAGATGCTTCAGATGGAATGAACAGAATAGGGCAATTATTGAATGATAAATCCCCTGTCGTCCAGTCCAAGCTTCTGGCAGTCAGCGGTTTAGAGATATCCAGAACAAGGGGTTGCACTCCTGGTCATCTTGGCTCATAGTCATTGATGGACCTATCCTCCATGAACTTATCTATTTTTTTTTAAATCCAGTTATATTTTTGTCCTTCACAATATCCCCTGGGAATAAGTCCCACTCTGCATTGTGTGAAGAAGTAATTTATTATGTTTGCTTTAAATTTGTTTCCTGTTAATTTAATTGGGTAACCCCTGGTTCTTGTGTTATGTGAAGGGGTAAATAACACTTCTTTATTCACTTTCTCTACACCATTCATGATTTTATACACCTCTATCAGATCTCCCCTTAGTCATCTCTTTTCTAAGCTGAACAGTCCCAGTCTTTTTTCTCTCTCATATGAAAGCTGTTCCATATCCCTAATCATTTGTGGTGTTCTTCTCTGTACTTTTTCCAATTCTAATATATCTTTTTTTTGAGATGTAGCAACCAGAACTGCACATAGTATTCAATGTGTGGGCATACCATGGATTTATATAGCAGCATTGTGATATTTTCTGTCCTCTTCCTAGTGGTTCCTAACATTCTTTTTTGACTGCTGCTGCACATTGAGCAGATGTTTTCAGAGAACTATCCAGGATTACTCCAAGATCTCTTCCTTGAGTGGTAACAGTTAATTTAGAACCCATCATTTTGTATGTGTAGTTTGAATTATGTTTTCCAAAGAGCCTTACTTGCATTTATCAACATTGAGTTTCATCTACCATTTTGTCGCCAGTTGACCCTGTTTTGTGAGATCACTTTGTAATGCTTCACAATCAGCTTTGGACTTACCTATCTTTCCTAATCTTCTATCATTGGCAAACTTTGCCATGTCTCTGTTTCCCCCTTTTTCCAGATCATTTGTGAATATGTTGAACAGCACTGGTCCCAGTTCAGATCCTTGGGAGACCCTGCTATTTACCTCTCTCCACTGTGAAAACTGACCATTTATTCCTATCCTTTGTTTTCTGTCTTTTAAACCAGATACTAATCCATCAGAGGACCTTGCCTCTTATGCCATGACTGCTTGGTTTGCTTAAGAGCCTTTGGTGAGGGACCTTGTCAAGGGGATTCTGAAAGTCCAAATACACTGTATCAACTGGATCACCCTTGTCTAAGGCTTGTTGACCCCTGCAAAGAATTCTATTAGATCATTGAGTCATGATTTCCCTTTACAAAAGCCATGTTGACTCTTCCCCAGCGTATTTTGTTCATCTACGTGTCTGATAATTCTGTTCTTTACTATAGTTTCAACCAATTTGTCTGGTACTGAAGTGAAGTTAACTGGCCTGTAGTGCCAGGATTGCCTTTGGAACTCTTTTTAAAAAGTGGCAATCGCATTGGCTGTCCACCAGTCATATGCCACAGAGGCAACATATCAAACTTAGTAGTTCTTCAGTGTCATATTTGAGTTCCTTTAGAACTCTTTGGTGAATACCATCTGGTACTGGTGACTTGTTACTGTTTCATTTATCCATTTGTTCCACATCCACCTCTACTGATACCTCAGTCTGGGACAGTTCCTGAGATTTGTCACCTAAAAAGAATGGCTCAGGTGTGGGAATCTCTCTCACATTCTCTGCAGTGAAGAGCGATGCAAAGAATTTAATTTAGCTTCTCCTCAGTGGCCTTGTCTTCCTTGAGTGTTTCTTTTAGTATCTTAATTGCTCAGTGGCCCCACTCATTGTTTGGCAGGCTTTCTGCTTCAAATGTACTTGAAAATATTTTCGCTGTTAGCTTTTGTGTCTTTTGCCAGTTGCTCTTCAAATTTTGGCCTGCCTAATTATACTTGTACACCCTGCTGCCCTCCCCTCATGTGGGATGCAAGGGGGCTATAAAAGGAGAGTGAAGTGAGCCTCCGAATGTTCCAGGTGTAGGAACCCTCAGCCCTCTTTCCTCAGCTCCCTTAAAGGGGGCTAAAAAAAAGAAGAGTTGGCTCCACGCTGTACCAGATGCTTAGGAGCCCCAAACCCTGCTTCCTCAGCTTCCTTAAGGGATACTTTCCTTCAAATCCCTTTTCAGTCCATTTTATCTGCTAACAATATCCTTTCCAGAATGAGCACCTGCACTGGACATCTGCCACAAGTTTTAGATACTAAATTGTGATATTATAATCTAACTCCCCTACTTCATTCCCCTGGGCCCAGACCTTCTTTGGGGAGGGCAAATAAACTATCCCATCTTGTCAAAACTGACAGTGAGGGGAAAATTCCTTCCCAGACCCCAAGGAAAAGGGTGACTGGTGTAATGCCTGCAGCAGGTCATGAGGAAACCCAGTCCTTTTGCAAATTTCAGGGTGAGTGCTGCCTGCCCAATCCCAGTAAAAGAGGGTTTCTCTGGGGCTGCATAGAGTGTAAATACCCACAAGTTCTTCCAGTCAGCAGGAAGGGCTGGACTCAGCTGCTTTGTGCCCTTGCTGTCCATTCCTGTAAATTTCCCTTTCTACCCCTGTTGTAAGGGTGCCCTTAAAGGGGCAACATCCCTTTTCTTCTGGACAGACAAGACCCCTTCCTCCCATGGTGGCTGCGGTCAGCACATTGTAGTAGTTAGTGCAAACATAGAGCCATCAATAAACAGGGTAATTTTGCTGCCTTGTTTGGCTTTTTTTAAAGTCTGCATTTTAAAAGCCATAATAATTTTAAAAGGCTTATTTAGAATTTTTAGTGACTTCTGCCAGTAAATGATAGTTCATCAATATAGTTTCAAAACCAAATACCATCTATAGAGATGTGGTTGACCAGAGGAAAGCAATCAAGAGAAATGTAGTAACTTCCTGCCTGTGTCAGGTTAATGGTTGAACTGTTTGAGGAAAGATAGGCCAAATGCGATGAAGTGATAAAATTCAAACCCTTTATGAACAGATATTATTCTTCATCTCTTCATATCAAATTATATCAATACATTATTTAGATCTAAAACAGACCCTCAGATACTCATGTACCACTACCATTGACTTAATGAGAACTGTGCCTTTTTGATCAAGACATTCAGGTGAATGAAGATAGACATGGATGGAATTAAGAAGGCCACAACTTTATTAATTATCACTATGGAATGATGCTATACACCCACCTTCCCTGTCTGTCATATACCAGGCACTTCGGTGGATCGAGTTTGGGAATACAGGGCTCCCACCTTATAACCAGTAACTCAGAGTAGACCCTCTTCAGCTTACTCCTAGAACATAGCTCACTTCTGAATTCTCTTTCCCTCCCTCAGGTAGAGATTACCAGGTGGAGACCTCAGTCTGCAAAGACTTGAGATCTCCCCTTTTCCCATAGGCAAAAGGTGCACCAGAAAAATCCCAGCTCTCCCTTTACCCCTGCAACCTGGTCCTTTTGGCCTTTATCTGTATTGGACACTGGCCACATGTTGCGATTCCTAACATTACAAATTTCTAATACTAATTTCTAAGTTCTACTACCTGTAACGAAACTGTTCCTCCACGATTCTGTGAGGAAGGTGAAAAAACCTATGTAGCCTCTGCCAGTTTGGCCCAATGGCAAAAATACCTTACTGATCCCCAAACAGGTGATTGATCAAATCCTCAGCATCCTAAAAATACTGTTCCTATACTATGAATACAGGAAGGGCAGCTAAAGGGAAGAAAAGCTCCTCCTCCCCCCCAAACCCCAGTAAGAGGTTTAAGCTGATGAAGGATTGGGGAGCCAATTGGGCCAGTGAGTTCCCAGCTTCCTCCTGGCAGGAGAATGGGAAGCAGGGAGAAGGAGGGATCAGACTTCATTCCCAGGAATGCACTCTCTCACTTCTTTATGAGCTGTCTTTTCCACTGCTGGTGCCATCAGTCTTCTTACCCAGTAGGGAGAGGGGGAGGTTGTGTCAGGGCAGAACATAGGACCTGATTCTGCACCAGTCAAGTCAATGTTAAAAGTTTCATTAATTTTAATGAAGAAGAATTGGGTCCTTCGTAGAGCTGGGGGAAAATTTTCAGAGAAAATCTTTTTTACACTGAAAATGCAGATTTGGGTTGACCATAACATTTCACAAATGTATGCTGATTTTGGCTAATTATTTTGGTGGAAGAAAATTTCTGAAACATCGAAGTGAGCTGTTTCAACATTGTCAGGCTAGATTCACAAGGAGATTGAGAGTGTCTACAGTGCAGTTAATAACCCACGGCTGGCACATGCCAGCTGACTCAGCCTTGCAGGGATGGGGTTAAAGGGCTGTTTAATTACAGTGTAAATGTTTGCTCTTGGACTGGAACCCAGGCTTTAGGACTCTGTGAGGTTGGAAGGTCCCAGACTGAATGTCTACACTGAAATTAAACAGCCCCTTAGCCCAAGCCCCATGAGCCTGAGTCAGCAGTGTAGACATACCATTAGGCACCATTCACAAAACTTTGACAGCACGCACACACAAACTAGCCTAGTGGTTAGATCACTCACCTGGGATGTGGGAGATCTAGGTTTGATTCTGTGCTCTGGAGCAAGGACTTGCACACAGATCTCCTGTATCCCAGGTAATTGGCCTGATCACCAGGCTGTAGGGTATTCTGGGGTGGGCTTTTCTCAATCTCTGCTGTTTGAGTGGTTCCGCTTTGTATAAATAATTAAGTATTGCTTGGAGCAGGGACTGGAATTGTGGTGTCTCCCTTCTCAAGGGAGTGCCATAACCACCAGCAAGTCATTCACTGTCTTGGTCCAAATAATGTTTAATTATGTATAATTACAAAGTGGAACAGTTTGAAGAGGGGTGATTGAGAAAAACACACTCCAGAATAGTCAATAATTTTGTGATTAGGGCACTCACCTGGCTGTAGAAGACCTATGTTCAAGCTCTTGCTCCAGACAGGGATTCAAACCAGTCTCTCCTATGTCCTGAGTGAATGCCCTATCCACTGGACTATTAGAGCAGTATCAGCACCACTTTTTGCTCCTCTTGAGTTTTATGAATCTAATCCTTCATTTCCAAGTTTCCTTTGCTTTCATTTACAAATAAATAAAGATTAAAAATGCATGAAATTGGAAGAAAACATTTCAATCAACCCAAAATGATTTTTTCTGACTTTTCAATTTGCCAAAAATTCCAAAACATTTTGGTTGCAGGTTGACCCAGAAGGAAAAGTTTTTTTCCATTTTTCAGAGCTACGAGCTAACTGATCGATCAGTTAGTGAAACAGCTCTGGTCCTTAGTGTCTAAAAGTAAAGGCTGGGATTTCCAAATGAGTATAAAAGAGTTAGGCACCCAAGTCCCAGTGCCTAATGGCCATAAATGATCTTGAAAATCCCAGCATAAAAGCATAAAAAGATACCAAAATAAAACCAGTATATGGCTTAAATAAAATAGGTGATAGTGCTGTGATATAAAGTTTGTAGTGCTTCTTCTTTGGGAAGACCTACCATATTCATAACTCATGGTTCCATCACTCATGATTAACACCATCATCCCAATGTGGTAACTTGGTGGTTTTTCAAATTATTTTTATTTCTGGGATCTACCACACATTTTTTGAGGGCAAATTGCCATGAACTACATTATTTATTGTGATAAAATATAGCATCGGGAGCTTTGCAACACATTTCTTAAACTGCTGCAGTCAGTCAGTATGATTGATATTCAGGCGAATTTCTTTGACATATTCTGACCACCTGCTAATAGTTTTGTCTAAAAGACATGCATGTATCTTCCAAATAGAAGAACAATATAAAGTTTATTGAAGGAAGCCAATTAGCTTCTGTTTTCTCTGTACAACCATTTACTGTATTCCTTCCTATATCTGGGATTATTGGAAAAGAAAACTAGTGTTTAAATTACATATTACAAACGAGTGCTGTTTTCATTAAATCTTTCTAGTGGAGGTACAGTTTATATTTGTGTATGTTATATACAGAGAGAAAGAGAAATGTGTAATGGTGTGCTATAAACTTTTACTTGACACTCGTTTGCAGTGTCACCATTACTCACAACTGGCAGAATCATGAGTGAGTTATGCAGGCATCCCAAATAAATGCCAATAAAACCTTTATGCCCCCCCAAACTCATTATGCATTTCATATATACCATCTGTGTTACAGGAAACTATTTTAGGAATGTTTTGAAAGATTGGATTGAATATATTTTTGTGTCCCTATAAAGGCAGGCCCCTTAGTTACTGTTAATCCAACTGCACTGGACTCAGGTTTTATAAAAACCTATAAAATAATTTATCTCTCTTCTATCGGGGAAAAAAAAGAATACAGATTTAAAGTCCATCTCTTAGAACGTTGTAGGAGAGGAAGCAAGAGTAGTGTTCTGTTATGAAGCTAGAAATCTCTCATTTCTCATGCAGTATAGCTCCTGAGACATGTTCATGTGTAGAAAAGTTGTTATAGTCCAAACCTGAATTTTGTCCATCCTCACTTGGGTGTAATTTTGTGGGATATTTCCATTTGTAGAACAACAAAGAAATGTTTTTTTTGCAGATTGATTTAGATAACAATGATGACTCAGGGGTTCAGAATGTTCTAAATCCCCAGGGAAATAAATTAAGACTAATAGTTGCCAGAGAACAATGAGGTGGTCATACATATATGATAAATTCATGTTCTACAATATATTACATGGATATTACCTGTGCGTATGTGGTGTATATGGTATGTATAAACACACCTGCATACAAAGTCAAGTCATACTCATTGACTAGTTTATTTGATTAATTTTGTAGTCATACTGTTTATGGAATGGTATGAATAATTAGTGAATATGCTCAACTTTAAAAACAATAGGAACATAAGAACAGCCATACTGGGTCTGACCAAAAGTCCACCTTGTTACCTCAGTTTCCCTAGAAACCAACCCAGGGTTAGACTTATATTGTTTTTATTAAATGTGGCTGTTGGATCAAACAGAAAAGGGATGGGGTTTATTCATGCACGCACACATTCATTGCATTCATACCCTCATGTACCCACACACTCACACAGGTGGAGAGTTACCACAGACAGCAGAGGAAGCTGAGAAGCAGAAGCGTAGTAGATCTGGTGTGTCCGCCTGTGGTCATGGATCCAGGTCGGCGAGCAGGTCAAGAAGCAGGGGGCTTGTGTGCATGCCTTCTTCCTTTTTGGAACTGGGCGGCTCCTGTCACATACACTGAGTTTCTCTTCTGTGTCCATCACTGAGAAACATTCCCAGGCCTCGTTCCTTTCATGCATACCAGGTTCTTCTTTTCTTTACAGCACCCCACGATTGCCTTCTCAGGGCAGATTACATCAGACACACCTGTCTCATGTCTCCAGGCTCTATTCTCCTTGCAGTTCCTCTCCGCCCAGTCCCACATACACTCCCTTGTTCACACTCCCTTATCTGCTTCACACACTCCCTTGTTCACACTTTCTCTGATTGCGTGATGGTGTATTGCAAAGCTTGGAGGTTTATACAAGTGGCAACTGAAAAGGTTACAAAGTTTGCAAGGGTTACAAAGCTTAAAAGGCTATGCTAACAATAACTAAAGTTACAAAGTTTGTAAAAGGTTGCAGAACTTAATGATCCTCCTAGCAATGACTGAAAAGTTACAAATCTTACAATCGCATTCTGCTGGATTGAGCAGAGGCTTTACATAACATTTCCTGCCCCTTGGTCACCCAAATTGTGGTTAACATCCAAAGAGGGACTTGGTGCCTCCGCTCATCCATGCCAGTACTTCAATTGCCGGAAAAATTCCGGATTTTCATTATATGTAGCATGTCCACAATAACAGAAATACATATCAAAAAGTTGACTGGAGGATGTAACAATGAGTGTCAAACAGCCGTTATCATATACTACTTTTAGATGAAAATCAGAATATTCGGTGGAGAGGTAAACATCAGTAAAAAGGTAGTTATAAGCTTGATGTATCAGAGGCTTCTGGACGGAGGTGGCCACCATGGGGATAGGTGTGTGACTGACAATTTGGCAAGATGCGGAGGGGTGTAGGGAGAGGGAGGGGTCCGGTTAGAGTTAAAAAGGGCTGTAAGTATGGTATGTTGCTGTTCCCTGCCTGATGTGGTATCTTCCCTTTTCCTAAACACCATATACCATAATGCTAGCAATTGGACAGGCGCTACAAGACAAACATAAAACTTGAAACACAAAAACACAGAACATAAGACAACGTAGAGGTTTGTCGCGATGATGCACCATGGTATGTTTCAAATGTCCTTCAGCTTGTATCAGCTCTTTCTGGTGCTCTGAAAAACAGAAGCTGCAAAAAAAAAATGAAATGTTGTCAACTGTAGGCTGTCGTAGAGAGGAACATGGAATCGGGGTGGTTCCCCATACAGGCTTGAGCTGTCCCCGATGGACCCACTTCCCATTATCAGGATATCGTCCATGGGGCTGTGGCTGCAGCTACGGGAGCAGGAGCAGCAGCGATGGGAGCAGGAGCCTCAGCTCTGGGCTGACCAACCACTCTGGTGGCCTGTCACGCCACTTCCTGCCTCCACACTCGCATAGCCATCTGAACATCTTTGGGCAACATTGCTGCAATAAGCCTAAATTCGGCTGTTGGAACCACAATCTCAGGTCCTGGAGATCACCCCCCCACGCATGGGCCAGATACCGTCCAGTTAACAATCCCGCTAATACCAGTCTCTCCACAAAGATGTCAGGGTCCTCCCTGCATACTGGCGGCTGACCTCATGTAGTGCTTCTCCTTGAGCTAAATTGCAAACCAGCACAAATGGGAACGGCCACCGTCCGCCTGCCTGTGTCCACAGTGTGATTCTCATATTGCACCCCGGTACTGTGGATGCCGTCCTCAACAGCTTCCTAACTTCCTCTGGGTTTAACCCCTGATTCTCTATTGCCATCAGAAACTGATACGTCCATTCCAAGAATGTGCTTGCCTGGGCTGACCCTAACCACTGAGCCAGAGAAGTTATCTCTGCAGGAGTCAAGGCTATTTCCTGCGTAGTTATCCCAGTTGCGGGTCCGGGGCTCCCTCCTTGGGCCGGGGGGGCCATGTACAGCTGCTACCGGGGCTGGCTGAGCTCCCGGCCCATCTGGCGGCCATCCCAGGTCGGGATTGTGCCATATGTCCCCGTCCTAGTCTCCGGGGTCATATCAGAGCAGCGCCTTTGTCCCCGATGCCAGGGGGCCTGCTTCTCTCCCGCCCAGATGGGTCCCCTTCTCTAGCACCAATCCCCGCAGACACACCACCTGAACCTCCTGTTCAGCTCTCTCCGTCACTTTGACAGCGGAGATTGCTAGCTGTTGACAACTTGCCCCTGCCGCTCGTGCTTGTGGGATGAATGGGCTGGTTGAACAGCTGGAAGATCAGAAGAGCTTCCCTTACAATTGTATTCTGCTGGATTGAGCAGAGGCTTTACATAACACATCTAGCCCCGTGTCCTGTCTTCTGACAATGGCCATGCCAGGTGCCCCAGAGGGAATGAACAGAACAGGTAATCATCAAGTGATTCATTAAACAAAATGTTAGCAAAAGTATTTTTCATTATTTATCAAGCTCAGTCCATATGATAAACTGGAAAGACATGATGAGTGCATTTATCAGGAACTGTTGGTCACCACACCTGTCCTGTGCCCATTAATCCAGCACCCCTGAAACAATTTATCAGATATCAGACTTTTGAACAGCTTCCCCAAAATGTAAACATTTTCTAAAAAAATTTTTCATGTTGATAAGGCCTCAACTGGAGTATTGTGTCAAACAAACAAACATTTTGCCCATGGTGAATTTGGAACCATATATCCAAATACCTAGGTTGCAAAGTAAGAGAATAATTACAGCTAATAGATTTTTGTGACACCTACAATCCATGCACAGAATAGGTATGGCACAGACATCACTAGTGCAGACGTTCCAGTATTTCATTTCCAAGGTGAATTAATCCTGCTCTTGATGGAGCAAATCTACCATGCAGAGAGTAATTCAGGTGTCATGACTCTTCAACTCTTGGCTTTTCTGTTACAAATGCTGACAAGGATGCTAATTAGTGTGATGTTATGTGGACTTTCATCATGTCACCCAGCAAAGCATTAAACTTATGCTTAAATGCTATGTTAAATCATCATTATTCATTAAGAGACAACCAATTCATTTGAAAGGAACTTTGGCCCAGTGCATAGGGCATTGGAGACTGGGTCTAGAGAACTGGGCTCTGTTCCTGGTTCTGCCCTGACTGGCTCTGTGATCTTCCCATCTCAGTTTTGCCATTTGTACTATGGAAGAAGAGGAAGAAAGTCAGTATAGAAAAACTAAATATTGTTGTAACTATTTTTATTTATATTATCATTTAACTTTGAGACAGAATGAAAGTAAGACATTCAGTACAATTCTATCCATATGTCAGGCAATATATCTGTCCTATTTTCTGGTTTGCCTAGTGCTTACATGTACCTGATTGGCTACTTAATATGGGTCTCATGTTGAGTGGATTCTAATCTGAACAGGTTCAGTGCGAAACTGACAAAATATAGATTCCAATTGCAGCCTGTCCATGTGTAAAGGCCATGCAATAATTTTTAAAAACCTCCAAAAATAACTTTTCTTTACATCATAATGTAATGATTTGAAAGTCTAATATCATGTGTGCCAGAGCTAAGAGCAAAAGACTTATAGCACTGAGAAAGAGAGATTCCCAGTTCTGAAATGGGATAAAGCACCTGTTTCTAGCCATTACTGGTTGTGATGTCATACCTTAATCTTGTCACCAAATTACTAACACCGCAGACCAGTGTAAATTGTGGGTGGGGGAGGAGAGGCATAGGGAAGTCATTATGTAGTTTTGGAGAAAGAAGGAAACATTTATGGTACAAGTTATTCATTTATTTTTATAGTGGCAGCTCTGTCATGTAGCAAGTGGAACTATGTGACATTGTAGACATAAAATGTTATCATCATTAAATGTTTTCACCTTCAGTTTGTAAGCAAAATAGACATCTTGAGTCATTATTAGTCCAAAGAAATCCAGACTGACACAATAAACCTTGTATATGTCTTAATTTTGTGAGAAGTATTGAAAAGCATTAGAATGCAGTAACGCCAGAAAAGTCTATCCCGTCTTCTTTGCAGACAGCTAATTTTTAAAAGGGAAAGTGCAGATATTTCTCACAGGCAAGTTATAGTGGGAGAAGAAAGTAAGAAATGTGTGTGGATAGGGGAAAGTGAGTGAAATTTAGTGTCAGCATCTCTGATATTCACTGCAAAATCTTCTTCAGGATATATATTTTTCTTGTTTTTTATTCATAAACATCTTTGCTGCTAAAGAAAAACAACTAGGAAAACAATATGTCCTTGTTTGTCTGAAAGGGTCATTACTGATTTTGTACCGTCATGGGTATCCAAAGGAATGAGGTGAGACCACATAATGAAATATATCCAACATATGTTAATACAGCCAGAGCCCACCCACAGCAGTGCCTGCCTCGCCCAGAGCTAGCAACAGGTGGCCCACTCCCCAAAAGAACAATTTCCATTGCCCCAAGCCTCTCTCTGAAATCACACCCCCTGCAATCCAGCTAGTGGCAGAGGGGGTACTTGTTACAGTGTCATAACTATGGGCATGTGGAATTGTGGTTGTGTGTGGATATTCCACTATACATTTCTGCTTTGTCCAAGTTTTATTTTTGTAATTGTAAATCTTAATTACTGTGATGGTTCTGAGAGCCAGGGATAGGAGTTTCATATAAAAATAAATATCCTAAAAAATAAATAATACTGACTGCTTAATACCTCCTGTTAAAGGTGATGGCTGCTTTGTGAGATGTCCTGTGAGCTGGTTCCTATTTTAAATGTAAAAATAAAGCAACATTTTCATTGCACGCTCACCCTGCTTGGAACAAAATCTAAACAAAAGTTACATCTTCTGCCAGCACCTTTATTTCTCACAACTGCTTACTGGCCAACCCCATTTAAGAAGAAGTGTCAGCAGTTGTTTTTAACATAATATTATTAAATATGCTTATAAGTATTTTTAAATTCATATTTGTTTTGTTTTGGGTAATGCAGTCCAGATTTAGTAGCCTTGTTTCTTAAGCATGATTCCCAAGACATTTTTGAAAAATATATATTTTTTGTGTTTGTTTATGTATTTCTGTTTGTTTTTAGAGAGATGAATGTGCCACCTGGTAATTTGTAAAGTAAAGAAATTTCCCAAGAAATATTTGTTATGCACAGAATGTCTCCAACTTCCTCCAAAGAACCATTTCAAAGACAGCTATTATAAGGCCATCTAAAGAGCAATCTTGATCATAGTGAGTGCATTTTTTTTTCAGTCCAGCCTTCTAATGGCACAAGGGTCCACTCAGAGTGAACTTAGAGGCTCATCCTTGCTATAGTTGGGGGCCCAAGCAAAATAGGGTGGGGCTGGGGCCATGTCAGGCAGCTTCTCCAGGCAGCATCTGCTGGTGGACTCATGTGGTATACGAATAAGATTTTAAAATTCCATGCACTGGCAGAATCCTTGAAGAAATCCGTTGCAGTGCCACCTGGTTCCCTTAGAGTAAATTCACTTTCCAGCACAGCTGCATCTAAGGATATATATGGAAGCACAAATTGGACTACCTGGAACAGCACAGATTAAAGTTTGCTATAGATAACTGCATTCCTTAGTCTTTCAAAAAGTCTGTGAACTTCCTATCGAAAGGTATTCAATGAATGCTTTGGAAAAATATGTCCCAGAACTTAGCCGTAAGCTGACAGAAGCCCCAGTCATGGACTCGGACCCCATTATGCTATGTGCTTTATCAGGGCCAGTGCTTCCATTTAGGTGACCTAGGTGGTCACCTAGGGCACCAGGATTGGGAGGGCGGCATTTTGCCGCCCTTGGCAGCAATTCAGCGGCGGGGGGGTCTGTCCACGCTCTGAATCGTCATCGGCAATTCTGCGGCGGGTCCTTCACTCACTCCGGGACCCGCCGCCAAAGTGCCCTGAAGACCAGGAGCGCAGAAGGACCCCCCCTACCGCAGAATTGCCGCCAGCAACCGGGAGCGTGGAAGGACCCCTGCCTAAGGCACCAAAAACCCTGGCACCACTCCTGTGCTTTATAAACCCAGAACAAAAAGACAATCCCTGGCCCACAGAGTTTGCAATCTAAGTACAAGACAAGAGACAACAGATTGATACAGACAGACCAACAGGAGAGTTCAAGAAAACAGTGAGGGTATATTAATCAGCACAATAGGCAGTGATCTCAGAACACCAGCAGCCAAACCATTGTCAAGTTTTCTGGAGGCATCATGGCAAAGAGGTCTAAGGAGAGTTTTGAAGGAGCATGAAGAGACATGAATCTTTAGCGCATCTGACATGTAAATATCTTGCGATGCTGGCTAAAACAGTGCCATGTGAATGCCTGTTCTCACTTTCAGGTGACATTGTAAACTCATAGACTTTAAGGTCAGAAGGGGCCAATGTGATCATCTAGTCTGACCTCCTGCACAAAGCAGGCCACAGAACCCTACCCATCCACTTCTATAACAAACCCCTAACCTATGCCCGAGTTATTGAAGTCCTCAAATTGTGGTTTGAAGACCTCAAAGCTGCAGAGAATCCACCATCAAGTGACCCATGCCCCAAGCTGCAGGGGAAGGTGAAAAACCTCCAGGGCCTCTGCCAATCTGCCCTGGAGGAAAATTCCTTCCCGACCCCAAATATGGCGATCAGCTAAACCCTGAGCATGTGGGCAAGACTCACCAGCCAGCAGGAAAGAATTCTCTGCAGTAACTCAGATCCCATCCCATCGAACATCCCATCACCGCCCACTTATCTGCTGATAACCAAAGATCAGTTGCCAAAATTAAGCTATCCCATCATGCCATCCCTTCCATAAACTTATCAAGCTTAGTCTTAAAGCCAGATATGTCTTTTGCCCCCACTACTCCCCTTGGAAGGCTGTTCCAGAACATCACTCCTCTAATGGTTAGAAACCTTCATCTAATTTCAAGTCTAATCTTCCTAATGTCCAATTTATACCCATTTGTTCTTGTGTCTACATTTGTACTAAGCTTAAATAATTCCTCTCCCTCCCTAATATTAATCCCACTGATATATTTATAAAGAGCAAGCATATCCCCCCTCAGCCTTCTTTTGGCTAGACTAAACAAGCCAAACTCTTTGAGTCTCCTTTCATATGACAGGTTTTCCATTCCTTGGAATTCATCCTTCTTAAACATGGGAGAACAGAACTGCACACAGTATTCCAGGTGAGGTCTCACCAGTGCCTTATATAATGGTACTAACACCTCTTTATCTTTGCTGGAAATACCTCGCCTGATGCATCCTAAAACCGCATTAGCTTTTTTAACGGCCATATCACATTGGTGGCTCATAGTCATCCTGTGATCAACCAATACTCCAAGGTCCTTCTCCTCCTCTGTTGCTTCCAACTGATGCGTCCCCAATGTATATCTAAAATTCTTATTATTAATCCCTAAGTGCATGACCTTGCACTTTTCACTATTAAATTTCATCCTATTACTATTACTCCAGTTTACAAGGTCATCCAGATCTTCCTGTATGATATCCCGGTCCTTCTCTGTGTTAGCAGTACCCCCCAGCTTTGTGTCATCCGCAAACTTTATTAGCACATTCCCGCTTTTTGTGCCAAGATCAGTAATAAAAAGGTTAAACAGGATTGGTCCCAAAACCGATCCTTGAGGAACTCCACTAGTAACCTCCTTCCAGCCTGACAGTTCACCCTTCAGCACTACCCGTTGTAGTCTCCCCTTTAACCAGTTCCTTATCCACCTTTCACTTTTCATATTGATCCCCATCTTTTCCAATTTAACTAATAATTCCCCATGTGGAACCGTGTCAAATATCTCCTGCAAATTGTAATCAAACTTGTTTGTTAGAGCGATTGGCTGAACAAGAAGTAGAACTGAGTGGACTTGTAAGCTCTAAAGTTTTACATTGTTTAATTTTTGAATGCAGTTTTTTTTTTTTTTACATTTGTAAGTTCAGTGATAAAGTGATTGCATTACAGTACTTGTATTAGGTGAATTGAAAAATACGATTTCCTTTGTTTTTTACAGTGCACATATTTGTAATCAAAAATAAATATAAAGAGCACTGTCCACTTTGTATTCTGTGTTGTAATTGAAATCATATATTTGAAAAATGTAGGAAACATCCAAAAAAATTTAAATAAATGGTATTCTCTTATTGTTTAACAGCACAATTGATCACATGATTAGTCACGATTTTTTTAAATTGCTTGACAGCCCTAATTATTCTTGTTTTATAGATAAGGAAAACAGTTCACAGAGAGGTTAAAAGACTTACCCAAAATCCCACTGAAAGATACTAATAAAGGTAGAATTTCTCTCCTACTAGAAACACATTTAAACCTACTTCTGGCCACATTTAGACCTTTATACTGCAAAGAGCTCCACGCAGGTGGGCCCATGTGCAGAGGAAGGACCTTAGAATACATTGCAGGCTGTATTTCCTTTTTCCAGCTTTTCCACTGTGTGCATAGCCATTAATTTCCCATACACTCTTGAAAGGAGAATGCCATGGACAGTCTGTGAGGTCAATTTTATATTGTTTTTTCTCCTTAAACAGGTGTTTGTGTTGGAGAGTATGACAGGTCCCTTACAATTGAAAATATTCCAACCCATGTTTCTCTGTAAGATTAATGGCAGATGAACTTCTCATACGTCGTACAAAGCTCTAAATTAACAGTATCAATTTAGGAAAAGGACTTGGGCATCAGTGCAGACAACTCGGTGAAGACCTCTGCACAATGTGCAACTGCAGTCAAAAAAGTAAACAAAATATTAGAAGGTATAAACAATGAGACTGAGAGTAACACAGAGAACACTCTAATGCTATTATACAAATCAATGGCTTTCTCTAATCTGGAATACTGTGTGTAGTACTGGCCACTACACTTCAAAAAAGGATGTTGGAGCAATAGATAAAGCTCCGAAATAGACAATGAGAATGATTAGGGGCATGGACAACTCTCGCATTCATAGATTCATTGATTCTAAGGCCAGAAGAGATCATTGTGATAATTTAGTCTGACTTCCTGTATAGCACATACCATAGAACTTCCACAAAATAATACCTACAGCATATAGAATCGTAGAATCATGGACTTTAAGGTCAGAAGGGACCATTATGATCATCTAAGTCTGACCTCCTGCGCAATGCAGGCCACAGAATCTTAGAAAACACCCTATCTTGATTTAAAAATTGTCACTGATGGCAAATCCACCATGACTCTCGATAAATTGTTCCAATGGTTAATTATTCTCACTGTTAAAAATGTATGCCTTATTTCCAGTCTAAATTTGTCTAGCTTCAACTTCCAGACATTGGACTGTGTTATGCACCTTTCTCCACTAGGCTGAAGAGCCTATTATTAAATTTTTGTTTCCCATGTATGTACTTTTATAGACTGTAGTCAAGTTACCCAGGAACCTTCTCTTTGGCAAGCTAAATAGATTAAGTTCCTTGAGTCTGTCATTGTAAGGCATGTTTTCTAATCCTTTAATCATTCTTGTGGCTCTTCTCTGAACCCTCTCTAATTTGTCAACATTCTTCTTGAATTGTGGGCACCAGAACTGGACACACTATTCTGGCAGTGGTTGCACCAGTGCCAAATACAGAGCTAAAATAACCTCTCTGCTCTTACAGAAGATTCCCCTGTTTATGCATCCCAGAATTCCATTAGCACATTTGGCCACAACATCACATTGGGAGCTCATATTCAGCTGTTTATCCACCACAGCCTCCAGATTTTTTTTCAGAAACAATGCTTCCCAGGATAGTGTCCAATCCTGTCAGTATGGTTTACTTTCTTTGTTCACAGATGTATACATTTACATTTAGCTGTAATAAAATGAATATTGTTTGCTTGCATGCAGTGTACCAAGCAATCTAGATCACTGTGCATCAGTGATCTATCTTTTTCATTATTTACCATTCCCCCAATTTTTGTGTCATCTGCAAACTTTATCAGTGATGATTTTATGTTTTCTTCCAGGTCATTGATAAAATGTTAAATAGGGCCAAGAACTGACCCATGTGGGACCCAACATGAAACAGACCCATTCAGTGATGATTCCTCATTTACAGTTAAAGATTGAGACCTATCAGTTAGCCAGAGAGGGACTGAAAAGATTTCGACAATTACCTTAGAAAGGAAATGAATAAGAAGGGATACAATAAAATAATCCAAAACGATGAATTTTATAGAGAAGATAGACCAGGAGTAGAGCTAGTAGGAGAAATACCGACAAACTGTTTTTTTCCATGGGAATTTGCAGATTCATCAAAAGCAAAAAGAACAAGAGTACTTGTGGCACCTTAGAGACTAACAAATTTATTTGAGCATAATCTTTCGTGGGCTACAGCCCACCTCTTCGGATGCCTCCGAAGAAGTGGGCTGTAGCCCACCAAAGCTTATGCTCAAATAAATTTGTTAGTGTCTACGGTGCCACAAATACTCCTGTTCTTTTTGCGGATACAGACTAACAAGGCTGCTACTCTGAAACCTATCAAAAGCAAAACGTTTTGTGGAGATAGTTCGATTTCACCAAAGTTACAACAAAAATATGCCTGATTTCCTGCCAGCTTGCGTATCCAGCTTCTTGGCAGCCTGCCTGGCAAGCTGATGGTGAGTCTGGAGGTCCTGAGTGTCCCAGCTGCCACACTCCCAGGCTCAGGCTCCTTGGCAGTTCAGGCTCTGAGAGCTGAGGATCCTTTCCCTTTCATAAAGACTTTTGAAATATTTGGGTTTTGTCCCAAAATGAAACCAGTTTTAGAAATAGTTAAATCCTCCACAGAATAGAATTACCTTTTCCTGCCCACCTCTAATCAGGAGTTCTTATTTTTTATCTTTCTCATAGCACAAGAATAGGGGCATTCTGTGAAATCAAAAGTCTGAACATTCAAAAGTGAAAAAAGCACAACAGAGTATTAGATGGTACGTGGTATCATTGCCAAGAATTTAGCGAGATTCAAAGAGGGGTTGGATTTATAGATAACATTATTGTTATCCATAATTAGTTAATTCTAAAATAAGAGTTTTGGAAAGGTTATAAAACCTCATGTGTCAGAATTTAAACCCATTTCTAACTATTAGGTATCAGGATGAGTTTTTGATTGGGAACAGGATAACCACATTTGTCTACTTCAGAGTTCACCTACCTCTGACGTATCTGGTACTGACCCCCATCAGACGGGATCCTGGACTATTTCCATACAAGGTTTGATCTACTATGGCAATTCCCATGTACCCGAGTTTCACACTCATTATGGTGAATCCTATATCAGATTTTTTCTATAGGAGGCAGCTTCTGGCAGAGACGTAATCCATTCATTTTCAGTTGACAGAGCCTCTGATTCTCAGTGTCTCAAAATTACCATCTTGGCTATCAGTACATAATAGTTATTCATATGCTTTTTATCTTTGATGCCACAGAGTAATCTGTCACATCATGCAGTAGATAACATGTCTGACTCTCTTCTCTCTTTTCCCTCTTTGTGTGTTTCCTCTTCTCCTGTCCACTTTTCAGCCCTTCTGCTTTCCCCCTACTCCCTGCCCCTGCTGGTTCCTCAGTAGTCCTCCTGCCCTCTCCTTTTTACTCACATTTCCATCCCTCTGACTTCCAAGGGCTTTTATTCAAACAAATAACTACAAATCCAAGTGTTGATTTTTGAGGGAATCATAGGAAATGGAGGTGACAGTGAACTATTATAGTACTTCATCTAGCCTAGTTCCCTGCCAATGCATAATTGTTCCCTATTGTACATTTTATAGTGTTTTCTTCATTCTATTTTTAAACATTCTAAACCATAGTGTTTCCACCAGTTCCCTGAAGAGATTATTCCATATTCTAATAAATCTCACCATCAGGAAGTTCTTTAATATTCAGCCTAAATTTTCTCTCTTCTAAATTTCATTCCATTATTTCTGTGATAATTTATACCTTTTGTGGCATGCTGAATGATTTATTCCTTCCTTGGTGTTTAACCCTACAAATATTTGTACACTGTTTTCCTCTCTAGATTGAACCTCAGTTAAGCAAGTCGTATTTTACACCTTTTACCTTTCCTCATAAATTAATCTGTCCAGCCTCCTGGTAATTTTTGTTGTTCACTCCAGTTACTCAGTATTAGCATCTAAATAACCTAGTTATTTCACCACCCAATCTTAATTTTGCAGTCTTTCAATCATAGTTTTGTTTTCATTGCTTAAGAACTTCATTAATGATCCGAGTTTGGCATCATTTGGATCTTTTGGGTTATCGGTAGAATTAAAAATCCCCGATGAACATAAATAGTATCCTGCAGTTTCAAGCACCTCAAGCTGCCTTTGTATATCTAATATGTAATCAAAGAGCTTTCCCATATGTTAACACTTTTCATCTATTTTGTTGGATATCTTCATATTTCAAGAGTTAGGCATTTTATAATATAAATACTTCTTTAGATGGATCATAGAAAAGTGCATATAAGTATTAAGCAATAGAAAAGGTGGACAAAATTTGCAGATTTTTTCTAGCAACAATACCTACCTGTCAGTTTATATAAATCAGTGACATTCATTGCATTATATTCTGTAATCTTTACAAGGCTTTCATTATGAGATAGCTGACATTTGTATGCTGTTAGTAACAGTATGATGGATAGTTAGTACAAAAAAATAAGACTTTGTGGTATGGAACCAAAACAAAAATGACAATGTTTAGAACAACAAGAGTATTTGGAAGTAACAGTAGTTTCTGCAGAAACAAATTGTTGTGAGTTCTTCTGAAGCTGTGCATTTAGAATAAGGAAATGAGAATATAAGAATGTAGCATAATTTATAAACTGTGACATACAAACCTAGATAGTAATAAAAAATCTGTTGTTATTTATTATTTGCATATTTGCATATTATTTGTACTATGCTAGGCACTGTTTAGATACAGAGAAAGACACACTCTTGCCCTGAAGAGCTAATAATATATGAAGGAATACACCATACCATACTCTTCAGCAAAATTAAAGAGGAAGTATAATAGCCATAGAAAATGCAGAAATATAAATGGACAAAGTACATGTATACTGTATGCCGTGTTCAGGAATGAAGAGCTCTTAAAATAACTGTTGAGAAGTGACTTTATAAATGGATAATGTGAAGAATGTAAAGGAAAAAAAGTATTTTGTCTGTAATGTAAATACCACACAGTATATACACTGCTCTAAAGTCATTGCTTGCCTGAAAATTGATCAAATAAAAGCAGAAGAATGTGCTAACTTTTGATCTTTTCCATATAGATCTAAAGTCACGATCAATTGGTTTCCGTCTGTTCTTTGAAATCACATGAGGTTCATATGTGCCAAGTTTTATATGAATCACATGATAAGGTCAAGTAATACAAATTCCAAAGCTGACTTTCTATACCCAGGTCACATATGACTGTGATACTATATTACCATATGTTGACTATAATGGTGGGTATGTAAATGCTGATATTGAAAGAAATCCTATCAGTAGAACCCAAGATAAATAAAACTATAGTAACACTTTTCAAATTAACTAAAAATGAGAGGAACTCGATGGCAAAAAAAAAATTACAAAATAGAAAGGGGCAAAGGCCAGCATGGCATTCTGTGATCATAACATCAGCGAGAGAAGCAGTCTTGGAATTAAAGAAAAACTGTGAATATTTAGATATTTTTTTAAAAAATCATGTAATGCCAAAATTCAGCAGTTACTTTTTAATAGAGTTATTTAAAAAAATGCTGGGGATTGCCAAAGATTAAAAATAATCTGGTGATGTTTTTGTCATCTATGGGAGCCAGAAAATAAAGAAATACATAGCACTGAGCAAAAGTTAATTTTGACCTTTTATTCATAATTGTGAATATTAAGGATTGACAAAAGGAATACCATTAAAGGATACCTGCAGGAGTAGCTACTGAAGTAAACTTCAAAAGCCTAGCAGTAAAAAGGGACTGCAGTGTCAGTGAAACTCTGAATAACTATATTGCATGCTTGAGCTTGTAATGTTCTGATCTTTTAGACTTCTGTATAATTTCTGCTTTCTGTTGTTTATGTTTACTGTGATGCAAAGAAAATCTAGAAGTAGTAACTAGTTAAGGTTTCATTTCACTAATAGCAACTTTTAGCTCATACACTCATTTTAGGTAGAATAAGTAAAATGTTCCTTGCAATTAAGCTAAACTGAACAGATACTAAGAACAGCCATGTCAATGTCTTTTTATATTTACTAATATAGTATTTGGCTTTTCTTGCACACATTACAAATTAAGTATAATTATTGTAATGTACTTTGTCATATATACATATGCACACACTAATGTACATGCAGCTATACTGTCTCTGTGTACATAACGACAAACACTGCATATAAAATAATATATAAATGCTATCGTAATGTGCATATGCTTAACCTCATTTTGTTTTGCTTCCCCTATTCTATTTTGTCACACTACTAGCATATCATTAATAAATATGATGATTATCTTATCACCTGCAGATCCGGGAAAGACACTTCCAGAAGCTCTTGATTACTGCAAGGTTTGGCTGCAGACAGTAGCAGGAGAGAGAGATGCTAAAAGTGGCATTCCACCTCCTCTCATCACACTGCAAATTAAAGACTTTCTCAATGGGCCAGGTAAGTGGTGCACTTTTGATCAAAATGAATTTTCTAATGTACTCTGTGTGTGCATATAGAGCTATCATTTCTTTATAAATGAACATGCCAGAAAAATGTTTCCTTCTTTCTCCATAAATGTGGATTTTTTTTTTTAAATTAATTTTATTTATTTATTTTTGCCAAAAACTACACTGGAGAGAGTCAGAACAGAAATAAAGTGACAGATTTAAGGTCAGATAAATTTATCTTTCAGGACTAGACACTGGAGCCTTAAACCCCTAGAAATTTCAAATTTATAGATTTCTAGTAGAACACAAAATACCTGCTTCTAGGCTTTGGAAAGCTCATGCTCTCTTTGTCTATAAGGTGCCACAGAACTCTTTGCTGCTAATTTAGAGACTTTCCTTAGAAATGGAGTTGAGCTTGCTGCTAAGCAAACCCAGGCAGTCTCTACTGGTGGGTTTCACTTTCCCGTGATGGAAGTGATTCCCCCAGGTGCTAAGTAGACAATAAATCTCCTACCTCCAAATGTAATGGTGTGAACAGTGGCACTGGAACACTTTTTTAGAGTGGGAGTGCTACAACCCTCTTACCTCTGTCCAGACCCCCTCACTGTCCTGTAGAGCTGGGGGTGGGAGAAGGGTCATGGCTCCGGGATGGGAGAACATGGACAGAGCACGGGGCCAGCAGGTGGGTGTAGGGCTGGCAACTGGGACCGGGGCCAGAAACTGGGACCAGGATTGGGCATTAGGCTAGCAGCTGGGACTAGGGCCAGGCGCACGGGCACAGAGCCGGGCATGGGGCCAGCAGCTGGGCACAGAGCAAAACCCTGTGCAAAACCTTAGTTCCCTCACCTATGGGTGTGAATAGGATGAGTCTCTGCTCTACCCTCAACAATATAGGCAGATACTGAGTCAGTGTTCAAATTCGCTCCTTTCTGGTCTTTGGCTTTATAGGCAACTCCAAAACAATAATGCAATATAAACCTCTGCATGTTTCCTTCTAGATCTTGGAGGTTTCCCTCCAAAACCTCTTTTGGCCTAAGACACATAGCTACATTCTTATCTCATGTCTGGTTCGTTGGACCCATTTCTAAGCATATCTCAGCAGTCAGTAATTGCCCTGAATCTTAACATAGAATTTTGGCTCAAGGTGACTCCAACAGAACATCCCAGCCTTCCAGTACAGGGTTTATAACCTGATATAACTGAGAGCTTGATCAAATAATTTAATCTTCTTTAAGTACCATTTCACAATGTTAGAGTTTTGATGAGATTGCCTTAAAACAAAGACCAGACTTGCATATGACCACACAACTGCAATAAGTGCTGTTTCAGACCTAGTGAAAAGAAAAGTTACAGTGGTTTAATTCAACAACATGCTAACATCAACAATACAATAAAAACCTCACAGTCAAGACCAATTCCAACACATGGTTGGCAGGGGTGCTGGAACAATTTTTAGAGTGGGGGTGCTAAGAGCCATCGAACCAAACTGTAAACCCTGTTTATAGTGGAAAGCACTTCAAGCTAGGGGGTGCAGCAGCACCCCCATTCCCTCTAGTTTCAGCACCTATGGTAGTTCGGCATCTGAGAAGTAGCTGAACCCACCAGGAGTGAGAAGAATGGCTCCTTAGTGGTTCTGTGGTAAGCAGTTAGTTGGCCAGACACTGTCAGCCTGTGATTGTCTGGCAAGGGCAAGGACCTCAGCAGTCATCTTCAGACAGCCTCAGCAAGGCAACCTAGGAACACATGATATTGGTGGGAGCAGGGGAAACCAATATATCATTACTGAATTGAATAAATACTCTGCTAAAAATTCATTTGCAGGTACTAGTGCACATATTGCAACATTCTGTCAATGTCAAATACTATAATGCTCATGTTCTTACTATATTACTACTATAAATATTTTCTAAGGACTTCTTTATGTTCATTTTATGTATTTATTTTACAATCAATTGATGTATAGACAAATGCATTAGCCCTGGTCTACACTATGGGGTTAGGTCAAATTTAGCCACGTTAGTTCAATTTCAATATGAACCAACCACACAACTCCATTCCGTCGACTTAAAGGGCTCTTAAAATCGACATCTGTACTTCTCCCTGGTTAGGAGAGTAGTGCTAAATTCAACCTTGCTGGGTCGAATTTTGGGTAGTGTGGACGCAAATCGACAGTATTGGCCTCTAGGAGCAATCCCAGAGTGCTCCATTGTGACCGCTCTAGACAGCACTTTGAACTCCGATGTACTAACCAGGTACACAGAAAAAGCCCCGGGAACTTTTGAATTTCATTTCCTGTTTGGTCAGTGTGACGATCCTAGCAGCACAGGTGACCGTGCAGTCCCCCCCAGAATCGTAGAGCGTAGAATGTTTCTATGCTTCCCCCATCCTCTCCATCCCTGAAGTTATCACAGATCTGAAGGTGAGAAAAACGCGCTCGCGATGACATGTTTTCCAAGCTCATGCAGTCCCCGCACTGATAGGGCACAGCTTAGGCAGGACACGATGCTGAGGATAATGGGAGAGCATATGGACATGATGAACCGGTCTGTTGGGGGAGCAACGGACATGATGAAGCATCTGTTGGAGCTGCAGGAAATCCAACAAGAGCACAGACCCCCAGCCGCCTACCCTCCTCCCCATGTTCCATAGCCTCTTCACCCCGATGCCCAAGAACACGGGGGGGAGGGGAGGCACCGGACACCCAGCCACTCCACTCCAGAGGATAGCCAAAGTAACAGAAGGCTGTCATTCAACCAGTTTGTTTTTTAATGTGGCTGCAATAAGCAATGTGGCCTTGTCCTTCCCTCCTCCCCTACCCACCTGGACTACCTTGTCCGTTATCTCATTTTTTTTAATTAATAAAGAAAGAACGCATAGGTTAAAAACAATAGTTGACTTACCAGGAATTAAAATCAACAAAGGGGGTGGGTTTGTATCAAAGAGAAACACACACAACTGTCACACCGAAGCCTGGCCAATCATGAAACTGGTTTTCAAAGCCTCTCTGATGTGCAGCACGCCTTACTGTGCTCTTTTAATCACCCTGGTGTCTGGCTGCTCAAAATTGGACACTGGACGATTTGCCTCAACCTTCCACCCTGCCATAAACGTCTCCCCTTTACACTCACAGATATTATGGAGCACACAGCAAGCAGCAATAACAATGGGAATGTTGGTTGCGCTGAAATCTGACCTAGTCAGCAGACATCGCCAGAGAGCTTTTAAATGTTCAAAGGCACATTCTGCCACCATTCTGCACTTACTCAGCCTATAGTTGAACTGCTCCTTACTACTGTCCAGGCTTCATGAGCCATGGGAGAAGGGGTAGGCTGGGGTAGGTGCAACCGTGTGGTGCTGCCCACTGGGAGAGCAGCTTGAGGCAGAAGCCTCCAGCTCACAAAATATTCCAGGCAGGACTGAATCTCCATGAGACGAAACTTAAAGAAGAAAATGACCTGGGGTCTCTGGCTCCCATTCGGTGCTCTAGGACAGGGGTTCTCAGACTTTTGTACTGGTGACCCCTTTTATACAGTAAGCCTCTGATTGCCACCCCCCCTTATGCATTAAAAACACTTTTTTATATATTTAACACCATTATAAATGCTGGAGGCAAAGCTGGGTTGGGATGGAGGGTGACAGCTCGCAATCCCCCATGTAATAATCTCGCCACCCCCTGAGGGGTCCTGACCCCCAGCTTGAGAACCCCTGCTCTAGGAGGAAGATAGCCATATCTGTTCAGGCCTCACCGAGGTCTGCCAGGAGCACCCAGGAGACAGAGAATGGCTATCAAGCCTCCTGCACCGTCTGCCGCGAAGGCAAGGAGCTCCTGCTGTGTAGCAATGCTGAACCACATCTGCCAGCAGCACCCAGGAGACGTACAGTGATGGTGAGCTGAGCGGGCTCCATGCTTGCCATGGTATGGCATCTGCACAGGTAACTCAGGAAAAAAGGCACGAAACAATCGTATGCCATTGCTTTCACGGAGGGAGGGAGAGAGGAGGGTCTGATGACATGTGCCCAAAACCACCTGTGACAATGTTTTTGCCCCATCAGGCATTGGGAGCTTAACCCAGAATTCCAATGGGCAGTGGAGACTGCGGGAACTGTGGGAGAGCTACCTACAGTGCACCGCTCTGTAAGTCGATGCTAGCCATGGTAGTGAGGATGCACTCTGCCAACTTAATGCACTTAGTGTAGACATACACAATTGACTGTATAAAATCAGTTTCTAAAAATCGACTTCTGTAAAATTCACCTAATTTCGTAGTGCAGACATACCCTTAGATGATAGCCATTGAAGACAGCTGATCTGCTTTTCAGCACATTTGTCAAAGTTATACAAATACAGTCAGAAACCTGGATATAACTATTGCAATGACAACTGAATATGCCTCTATACATGTATCAGAGGTTCACTGTTTTTTAGTAAGTAAAACATTTTCACTAAGAAAAAGAGTTTTGGAAAGGTGAGTTTGAAACAGCTCTACTAGTCCAAACATGTACATAACTTATGATACAGTATAGTAGTTAGAAAACAGTCTGTAAATGGTTCCCAGAATTTGCTATCTTAGATGAAACTTTAGTTATTGTAAACAGTTTGTCAGCTAAAGTAGATAAGTAGATGTTGTTTCACAGAAAAAAATTATTTTTTCACCACGCAGGAAGCCAGATTGTCACTCTATATTAACTTAGAGATAAAAAAAAACTACAGCTAGTAGCTAGACTTGGAAACCACCAATTAAAAGGGAATAACAGGATACATTAATACACTTCTTGCCACATGAGTGGATTATTTTGTACATTTTTGGCAACTAACGAAAAATGATATTTCTTCCAGATTTTAAGTAATAGGATCCTAGGAGAAATAAGCATACATCACTGAGCCAGTGGGAACAGGCCTCAACTTTACCCTCAAAAAACAAATTAAAGAACTATTCTTTCCTTTTCTACAGTAGCTAATTATCTACAATTTTTTTTTAATTCCTGCTAGATCAACGCACACAACCATTGTTATAGTAAATCTAATACTAGACTTGTATATTTAATACTTCACAGGCAGGATTACACTAGATACAGCTGAACTGATTATTATTTCTGGCCAGTTATCTTCTTGGACAAAGAATAAAGATGCCCTTGCTGTTTTACTACTAATTTACTTGCTATTCCTACCCATTAATTCTTTCTTTAGAACAAAAATCCCACATATTTGTGCTGTATGTAATATATTACAAAAGGTTTCAACAATTTTTGAAATATAACTTGTCTTATAATTTGCCTTAAAAGTACAGATGTAAGCAAAACACAAATTCTTCTGTGCCAAAATCCTCTTTCCCTAACATTTTCTTGGAAAGATGATAGTTTAAGTATGAAATTATTAAGCTTTTTGATTTTTTGCCATTTGGAATAATTTTCTGTAAAACATTTTATTCAGTCAAATTAAGAAATATGATGTAGTCCCTCTGCTGAATGATAAAACGGAGTTAAAGATTTTTCTTTTGAGTTTGCGTATTTGTCTTTCCCTTCCATTGCTTGTATGTTGTGATGAATACTGTGCTATAAAGCTATAAATGCTATATAAATATACTATATTTATACATTAAAAAAAACCAAAAACCCAAGTATCATTTAAAAAAAAAATTCTACCTCCAAAGGCAACAATTGTATCCATTAGCAAGGTCAGTGATTTGGAGAAACATGGTAAATAGCACCTACCAGAAACCCACTAGAATAGTATCTCTAGCAGGTGATAGATTAGTTGGAACAAATTGGAACCATTGCACTTCGGCAATTCTGGTTTCTTTCAAACTGTATTTAAAATGTCGTCATTTTAATACACAGTCTCAACCCTGTAGAACAGTCCATAGCAGGTTAATTTGAATCATATGATGTGTCACTGCCCTCAGCTGACATGAGCTCCGTTCCATGTGTGAAGCCATAATAAATCCATTCCCAACCAAAGCAAATTCCCTGTGAGAAGGTGAACTAATCCAGGCCTCACACTGGCATGTTAGCCCTCTGTAATTGAAAGCAGGGCCACCTGTTCCCAGCACAGTTAGCCTATAGAGAGAAAATTAGCATTAGATCAGATACTTAATATATTGAAAAATCATTCATACTTTTTGCAAGTTCAGCTGTGGGCTGCTTAACGTGACATCATATATAAACCTAGGAATGTGCCCACTTGATCCCATTTTAACAGTTTTGTTAACCATGGTGTTTGTTAACTTTGTAATGAGAATTTTTTGATTTAATGAGAGCAGACACGTGAGAAGGGGAACTGGCCAGGGTGCAGACTTTTCTAATTAACTCAGGGTCATTTGCAAAAACATTTGAGCTCTCTGGTATTTTTTTCATTATTCTTTTACAAACAAGTTTTGAACCACTGACACCGTAGTCATGAAATGACATTTATTTTATTAAGAGAACAAACAGAAATATGCCAAATAAATATAGTAGTGTGCACATTATTTTTATTGACACAGTTATTTTTATTAAAAATCACAATTCAAGGATTCAGTGAGGTGCAAAAATAATGGAGATAACATTTTCAAAAGTGACTTAGGTACTTAGCAGCCTAAGACCCACTGACTTTAAATGAAACACAGGCATTTAGCAGTCTGTCACTATTGAAAATGGGACTCAGGCTCTTAAGTCACATAGATGGTTTTGAAAATGTTACTCTATATCTTTTCCATCATTTTGAAGTGTCTTATGTGCTTTTAAAGTCTACTTTTACCTTTTGCTGATTTTTTTCTTCTCTTAGGATTTTTTCATCTCTATCTTCCATCTTATCATTTTTAATAATGATATGAACAGGGCTTTGGGCTTCTCTACTCTTAAAATGCTACAGCGGCGCAGCTGCACCTGTGCAGTTGTGCTGCTGTAGCGCTTCAGTGAAGACACTACCTACGCCAACGGGAAGGTCTCCTATTGGTGGAGGTGCTCCATCTGCCCAAGATGTGGTAGGTAGGTTGATGGGAGAATTCTGCTATTGATCTAGTGCTGTCTACTCCAGGAGTTAAGTCAGTTTACCTGCATCGCTCAGGGGTGTAGATTTTTCACAGTGTAGACCAGGCCTCTGAGTCACAGGCTCTAGGATCCTTTCCAGGATCTTCCCCAGATTTGCTGGGTAACCTTAAGCAAATTACTGAACTTCTTTGTGCCTCAATTTCCACATCTGTAAAAAGGGAATATTAACACTTAACTACTGTTCACCTTCCTGATGATGCCTCCATACACATCAGCTGTATTTGCTTAGTCACATAGCCCCTGAAACATTTTTGAAAAGTAGTTGGTAGTTAGGGGCATGTACAATTCCCTCAGTATCAATATTCCATAGATCATCTATGTAGCCCCTGGAGTCCCTACAGCACATGAATTACAGGCAGAAGAGAACTGAGAGAGAGAGACCAGGAATGTAGGCTTTTGTGGTGCTAATTAAGAATATACGGTTCCTTGACGTCACAATCCACCTTATTGGTTCTGCTCTTGATTCTTCGGTCCCAGCAACAAGTAAGGGGGTGTTTCTGATACTGGTGCTAGTACTGGTTAGTATCAGGTTGGAGAGGGAAGGATCCTGAGCCTAGGGATGGATTTTCTATGTCTAGAGGGGTGTGTGTGCATGCACAATAGGTGTTCAGAATTAAGCGGGATGGTTCTGAGCTACTAAGACTAGGTAAGAAGAGAAAGGGTTTTCCGCTTTGGGGACAGGTGTGTGTGGGAGGGTGTTTCTGTGCGGTTGGGCTGGAGAGAAGTGGGGAAATTCTGAGCCAGGAGTGGAATGGGTTGAGTTGCAGGGTTAAGGCAGGAGGGAATAAATTGGTGGTGTCAAGGTGATAAGAAGCAGATGTTAGAATAAAGCTAGACCGGAGGGGATGAGGTTCTGGGGCTGGGAAGGAACACTGAATGGATGACAGAGGGAATACATAGTGTTTTCTCCTACCTTCATCTTTTCATTCATGTGTCCCAATTTTTAAGTTATTTCTCTAAAAGGGGGAAGAGAGAAGAGGGTTCCCCCTTCTCCTCACAAATCTATCCCCAAAAGTGTCTCAGTTTTCCACTTTGTAATATGATTGACTTGCAGAGAAGTGGAGGATAGGGGGAAGGTACTTGCTCCCTACAGCACCATCCACTATTTTGAACACCATGCTGCCATTAGGCTGACAGTGCATTTCTCTTGCCTTGGAATATCCTTGTTTCAGATAGGCATAAAAATGCTCTTTATGCCTCAGGAAAAGGCTCTTAATGCCTATGATGACTACAAGGTCTTCTCAGAAAGGGCCCAAAATGATTATAAATAAGACACTGCTTCACAGCATGCTCCTGCATTAAGTCCTGGGAGATCTTTTCCTAAAGAACTCCTGTGGGGCATGAAAAAACTCCTTAGGTGTTTGACTTCCAAGTCTTCCATAGATGCCAAAGCCTGAATCGAAATCTGAGATTAAAAGAGGAGTCATTCTCTTGTAAAGGCATCCGATGATGAACCATCTAAACAATTTGATTGGCTAAAGATCTGAGTTCTATGTGGAAGAGAGCTGGCATGTTCAAGGGGGACACATGATTAAACAAAATGTAATGCTCTAGATGCCAGATTTGACCAGACCCTTGTGTGATTGGCTTTTCGAGATCTTAGGAGCCCCTGGAAAAGGAGGGCTTCCTGGGATCCAGGTGGATCATGTATGTCAAATATATATCAAATATATGTAGCCATAGCTTCAAGGAGCCAAAATGCCCTTTGAAGGCTCTGGTGAAATCTGAAATAAAACCCTAAACCTAAGCATTATTTTTTTTCCTGTTTCATTGTTTGCTTGTCTCCTCTCCCTTCATGTTTATTTCAGTGGCTCTCCATGGAGAATTCCTCACTTCTTCCCCTCTTTTCTTTATTCTTCTTTCCATTCTCTCTCCTTACATTTTCCCCTCGTGTCCCTTTATCTTCATAGTGGGCCCTCTCCGTTGGTGATTGGAGACAGAGTAAACCTTTTGTTCTAGCTGGAGTATAGACCACCCATATTTCCCTCCATCCAAAGCAATGTGAACAGGTGGCTACAGACATCTCTTTGTGACAGAATATTTTCAGGCATCTTAACTAAAACTTTTTCCTTACCCAGTTTTATTTGGAATATAGGATTTGTTGAAGAAAATCTGCAAATATTTGGAATTTTGAGGTTGAGATTTTGTAATGTATTTTCCTGTCCCATCATCCTGCTGAGCCAAAGATAGCAGACAAGTAGAAGAAAGGGAAATCAAGGCCAAGAGATGCATTGTGTGCTCATGTATATCCTGGCACAGAGGGCCTGGCTTGTTTATCCTTGTCACATGGTCCACTCACTGCAGGTGGCACCTCCTCCTGGCCTTTCTGGGGATTACCTCTTTCCAGGTCCGAGGCCCTCTTCTGCTGCTCGCTGCACACCCTGCTTCCCCTCTCTCTCTCTCTCTCTCTCTCTCTCTCTCTCTCTCTCTCTGTGACTCTGGGTGCTCCTTCTTTGTGACTTGGCCTTTCGTTCAAGTCACCATACATATTTCCTTTTCTGGGGTATCAAAGTCTTTCCTTACCAGCAGTCATCTCACTCACTGTCCCCTATGGTGCCACTTCCTCAGTGGCTGGTAGGGGAACCCAGGCCCACCCTCTACTCCGGCTTACAGCACAGGGACCATCTAGTCAGCAGCTCAGATCTGTTCCATCCTTGATCTTTACTGCCTTTTCCCTGAGCCTGTCCTTACCTTCTGGTTCTGCCTCCTTCTCTTGCCAGCCCCATAGCTCCCTCCTCCCAGGGAGCAATTGTAGGTTACTTGCTTCTACAGCTCCAAACACACCTCCCTTGTCCCAGAGAATGAATGCAGACTACTACCCTGCAGCCTCGTCTCTGCTGTCAACTTCTCATTTTTATAAACCCAGCCCAGCTCGTTCCTCCTCAGCTGGACTCCCTCATTATTTGCCCCAATCCCAATCAGAGGACTACTTAAGGCATCTGATTCCCCTTAGTTGTGGCCTATCTGGATAATTGGCCCTCTTCTTAGTCTACTGTGATATTGCAGTCTGTATGGTTTTATAAAAATCCCTGTCATTGAAGGTTTTTAAGGACAGGTTAGACCAGAGCTTGGCAACCTTTCAGAAGCAGTGTGCCAAGTCTTCATTTATTCACTCTAATTTAAGGTTTGCTTGCCAGTAATACATTTTAACGTTTTTAGAAGGTCTCTTTCTACAAGTCTATAATATATAATTAAACTATTGTTGTATATAAAGTAAATAACGTTTTTTTAAATGTTTAAGAAGCTTCATTTAAAATTAAATTAAAATGCAGAGCCCCCTGGACCAGTGGCCAGGACCCGGGCAGTGCGAGTGCCACTGAAAATCAGCTCACGTGCCGCCTTCGGCATGCATGCCATAAGTTGCCTACCCCTGGGCAGGAATGGTCTAAGTATATTTAGTCCTGCTTCAGCACAGGGGGCTGGACTAGATGACCTCTCAAGGTCTCTTCCAGCTCTACATTTCTTTGATTTTATAAGAGACTGAGGCCATAGAATATCAGGGTTGGAAAGGACCTCAGGAGGTCATCTAGTCCAACCCCCTGCTCAAAGCAGGACCAATCCCCAACTAAATCATCCCAGCCAGGGCTTTTTCAAGCCTGATCTTGTCTACACTTATAGGCTTACAGTGGCACAACTATACCAATACAGCTGTGTCGCCGTAAGAGTGCTTGTGTAGCCTCATTATACCGACTGGAGAGAACTCTCCTTTTGACATAATAAAAGCAGCTCAATGATTGGTGGTAGCTATGTCAGCGGGAGAGCATCTCCCACCGACATAGTGCTGTGTACACGAGCGCTTATGCTGGCAAAACTTACATTGCTTGGGGGGTGTTTTTTCACACCCCTGAGCAACAAAAATTTTGTCAGCATAAGTGCTAGTGCCGGCTTGTCCTAAAGCAGTTGTCTAGAAACAGACAGCTTGTGTCCATCAGTCTTCTAAGTTCTGAAGAAGAATATTCATCAGGAAGAGGATATGTAATAGATTGATCTGGATTTTCGTCCCCTGTCCAGACTACAATTCTGCAATATTTAACATCCCCAAATCCACAGCATGATTTGGGGGAACCCTATCCGAAGAAGGCAGTCCACATGAGAGGGCTCCTGCAGAGATGTGCGATTTGATAGAACTGATCCAGTACCTTGAAAGAAAGATGTTTGGCATCTCCCAAAGTAAAGAATTCAGGAAGGACAAACAAATAATCTCATATCTACTTCACATTTGGGCCACAGAATCTGTCCTATCGAATGACTGATCCTGTGGAAGCTACTCAATATTCTTTGTGATTCTGGAAAGGAATTACAAAATGCAAACCATCTTGGATTCTGAATTGCTCAGTGTGTTCACCTGGCCATCAAAATGCATTATGTAGTCTGAAAATAGAATCCCTACCCCTTCTGGATTCTTCTGTCATTAATAGATGCATGTCCCCTTGTCATTATGGTATATCATCATAAGTATATATGCTTCTGAAACTACGAGAGGCACTTTCAGTCAGGGCCCTGCCTCTCAGTCCATCACCCTCACAGGGTGTCTTTAATAATAGGCTTCCTAGAATGGGAGCCAGCTTCTACCCATTGCTCATCAAATCACCCTCAAGAAAGAAAAGGAGCCCAGTTGTGGCAGCAGCTATAGAAGTATGGCTTTATGGCAAACAAAGAAAAAGTCACATTTTTTCAAATACGAAGACTACAACTTCTGGTGGGTCATGTTAGAGTGTCTTCATTCTGAAAGAGAAACTGAGGAAGATTACAAATTATTCATCTAGTATTGAAAACCCCACTGATTTGTCGGATTTCTAATGCATCTAGCTAGTAGTCATGCTGGTATCATGTGGAACCAAACACTTCCTGCAATATAACCCTCCATCAGATAACTATTTCTTTGAAGAGTTAAGGTGCTTCTCCAATCCTAATACTTGAAAGCTCTATTCCAGAGAGAGATCAGTTTTCTTTATAGTAGGATTAAATATTGTGGTTATGAAGAAGTTTAGTATTTTACAGCTTTGGAAGGTGGTGTTCTGCAAAATACTCAGAAAGGATAGTCCTGTGTCCCAGCTGGGTAAAATGACTGGTTTTCTGCCAATCCTCTGGGAGAGAGGTGAAAATTCATTTAAGATCATGGGATACTCTGGGTCTAAGAAAAGAAACTCTCAGCAAAGAACACATTTTCCTTTCTCCATGATTCTCTCTGGTTACCGGTCTATGAAAAAATCCTATATGTATGAGATCTATGACTTTCTTTACACACGTATTTTTCATTATGCCTTTTCATGAGGTTTCTTTTCTGATTCACCAAATTAAATGCACAGAGCCTAGCACACTATAGGTACTATATAAATTAATAGAAATAGTGACCTATTATATTTTCAGTTCTGGCACATTTCAGGATCAAGCTCATTGCCTTCAACAGGAGCTTAGGGTACTTAGCACCTTGCAGGATGAGGCACTTTTTCCTATTCTAAATATAGAGAAACAATGTAGTACATTAGCTATAACTGTGTCATAACTGTGGCAAATGTAGACTTTGTAATGGTGAAACCTGTCTGTCAGATACCTAGGCATTACAAGTTAAAGTATATTGCCATCGTCTGCATATTAACTGATAAGGATACTACAACATGTATAAATATTAATATGTTCAAAACTGAAGTATGTAACTCATATATTTTCACTTTTAATATATATTTATATTTCATATCTACCAAAAGCAAATAGTCATGGTTCTCTCAGTTTCCCAGCATTTTCAAACAGTCATCCAGTAACTAACTTAGCCATGTATTCTAGGTTAGGCTCTCTCAGAAATGGCACACCTACTACTGAGAAAACTGACCCAAAAAATCAATTTTTGAAATGCTAAGCAGGAGAAGAAGTACAATATTGCCTAGTATTATTTTAACAGATTGGTCCATGTATGTGTAGAATTTTTCATTCCACTTATTGGGGTTGACCAACACAACTTTGTCATCGCTCTGCCACTTTTGAATTACACAGTGACCCCTAATTCATGGTGTAAAAAGACATCAACACAGAGGGTACACAAATATTTCAGAGAGAGAGAAAATAGTCACAGTGCTGTAAGTCTGCACCTATTTTTGGTACACCTTTAATAATGAAATGACAAAGGAAGAAATTGTTTCAGACAGAATTTTCAGAGCGCTGCTTATACATTTTCTTTTATAGATATTATGATTTCGTTAAAACAGGCCATATTGAATCCATTGGGTTTTTTGTAATAGATTTAAAAATACATAATAACTGTAAGTAATATGATGACTAATGGGTCAAGTGAAGTTGGAACATTTTAAATGAGAAAATAGCTGGAAATAATTTTCAGGAAACTATTCCAGTTGATTTTCGGTCCCCCACAAGGTATACGTTAACATAAACTCCATAGAATCGCCTCTGGGATGTGAATTCCCTCTCTGATTTCATTATTGCAACGTGATTCTTTTCCTTTCACCATTAAGTCATCTTCTGGTGTGGTGGGAGCATATAATAAGTGTAATTTATTTATGTTTGTCTAATTTCCTTTTAACTCAATAGTCATTTCATCATTCTGTTTCCTAGTAGCTGTTCAGAAAGTTGTGAATGGTAATTAGAAACTAATAACTGACAGACCTGGATTTACGTGGTAATCTAAAGATATGTGGCAAGAGAATGGAGAGAAAAGTACAGCACACAGGAAAGCAGATTAATTAAGTGCACTTTTCACTGGAAGAAAATATTTTTCCATGAGATCCTCTAATACAGTTTATTCGTATGTAGTTATGTAATTTGGAATAGTCCACTTCATCCCAGTTCGTTAAGAATCCCTTTATTGTTTATTTGCAATGGAAGCGCCTCAAACCACGATGAGGTGGGAATTGCCTATCCTGTTGTGAAACTGATTCTGTGCTTCAGGGCAGAGAATTTGCCCTTCAGGAAAGAGCTAAGGTAGCTATAAGCCACCTTTGCTCCCTCCTGATTCTAGTGTAACTTAAATAGCTTTGAAGGACTGTCTACATTACTGCAGTCTGTGTGTCTGCTTGCCTGTGGACAGCAACACTGCCCAGAATGTCTTCTCCACTACATACCGTGGCCCTACGCCCTTCTCACCCGTGTGCCATGGCTTGTGAAGGTGTCCTCAGAGGACAGTCTGCAGCTGTCTTTCTTAGTTCTTGTACCTGGGGAATTCTCTCCCACCTCCATCCATGTTTTTTGTGCCCCTTATGATGCAATGGCCTTTTTACCTGGTGTGAAGGGGCCAAGTAAGGGGTTGAAAATTTGACCCATTATTATCTTTATCTGCTGCTGTAAGATGCCACCGATCTCCACTGATATATATTCTGTCCATCATTTAAACAAGTCTTTCTCAGAGTGAATGTTAATGTTCCTTTCACAATGTTAAGGAGAAAGTATAAAACAGGGCAAACAATAAAATCAGGTAGATTGCTCAATTTTATTTTTATTTTTTGTGTTTTACTTAAAATGCCAAAGAATCTTGTTGAATAATCTTTGTCATTATGAGATTATTAAAATATTTGCAATAAAGGTTCCAATGTTTTATTTTCTTCAGTTATGCTCTTGGCTGACCCACCAATGTCTGTGCCTTATTCACTGTATAATAATAACCTAATATAAAACTTTGTCATGTTATCAGGCATGACAACATTTTTTGCTGTGTGACACGTGCTGTTTCAGTGTGGAAAACAGGGAAGCCAACCACTTACCCTGGTTTGCGTTGCTCCTGTGTTTTAGTGCTAACTTTTTTTTTTAATTGCTTTTTGGATGAATTCAGGGTTTATGAAAACAAGTGACTAATAGCACTAATTAAATACAGACATAATGAGACAGGTGCTGTGCAAGTTTCCCTACTCAACTCTGCAAGTGCACCTCAGTCCAATCTCTCCGACTAATCTATCCCTATATCTTTCTCTGTCTGAGAGATCCCAAGAGAGTACTACTGGGCAATTACTCATCTCTCCTTTAAGGCTCTCTCATGCAGAATGCTCTAGGATTTTATCTTGTCACCTCTCCTGTGGAACATGTATATTAGGATGCATTTATTCTTGCTGTTTTCAGAAGTAGAATATACTGCTACAGGAAAGTATCAGTAGTCAAATATGATCTTGAAAAATAAAATGTCTCTCCTCCGGTTTAGTTTCTCACATGCTTAACTGTGAAGCAACACCAACAAATATTTTGAATCTGATCCATAAGTGCAACTTCATTGATGTATAAAGATGATCTAACAGGGTATGATTTTCCAAAATATCTAGGTGGTTTAGGAACCCAAATCACAGTGGGACTTGGAAACTTAGGCGCTTTTGAAAATTTACTAATAGATTTTTTATTTTTTTTAAAAAAGAACAAGGAGTACTTGTGGCACCTTAGACTAACAAATTTATTTGGGCATAAGCTTTCATAGGCTAAAACTCACTTAATCAGATGCATGCAGTGGAAAATACAGTAGGAAGATATATATACACAGAGAACATGAAAAAATGGGTGTTGCCATACCAACTCTAACGAGAGTAATCAATTAAGGTGGGCTATTATCAGCAGGAGAAAAAAAACTTTTGTAATGATAATCAGGATGGCCCATTTCAAATAGTTGACTGGCAGGTGTGAGTAACAGTAGGGGAAAAATTAGCATGAAGAAATAGTTTTTACTTTTTGTAATGACCTATCCACTCCCAGTCTTTATTCAAGCCTAACTTAATGGTGTCCAGTTTGCAAATTAATTCCAGTTCTGCAATTTCTCATTGGAGTCTGTTTTTGAAGTTTTTTTGTTGGAGAATTGCAACTTCGAGGCCTGTAATTGAGTGACCAGGGAGGTTGAGGTATTCTCTGACTGATTTTTGAATGTTATAATTCTTGACGTCTGATTAGTGTCCATTTATTCTTTTGCGTAGAGACTGTCCGGTTTGGCCAATGTACCTGGCAGAGGAACATTGCTGGCACATGATGGCATATATCAATTTGTAGATGTGCAGGTGAACGAGCCTCTGAGGTGTGGCTGATGTGATTAGGTCCTATGCTGGTGTCCCTTGAATAAATATGTGGGCAGAGTTGGCAACAGGCTTTGTTGGAAAGACACCAGCAACCACACACCACACAACAAAAACACTAACCCAGGAACCTATCCTTGCAACAAAACCCATAAGCACGTACTTAAGCCTGTTGAAATCAATGGTAAACTTAAGTGTGTGCTTACGTGATTTTCTGAATTGTGGTGTAAGGACCTAATCTTGCTGCCCTTTATCCTTGAGGTAAGAAGTTTCATATTGCCTGAGAAGCAGAAGAGCTGAGTTCATTTGGCTAAACCACAAATCTCAAATGATTTTGTCTTAAAAGAACAAGTTGGTCATTTCAAACTTGAAACTTGGCCCAACTTTGATTTAAAGGTTTATCAACCTATGTGAACCTTTCAACAAACTGTCTGCAACTTGAATTTGTAACAAAACCTAAAATCAGGCAGTTTTGTATTTTGTTGTGAACGTTTCAGACAGCCGAGTTGCATGAGTGAAAGTGATCACGTTGTGCTCTGTAACTGAAAAGAACTGTACAGAGAAAAAAAGAACCTTTTTTCCTTAAAAGGGCAACTACAATTTTTCATTCTTCATTACTGAATGAAAGCTGAACTGCAAGGCAAAAATGTACTCACAGCAACTGTATTCAGTGGCTTCTTGTCTGGCTGACTGGATGAAAAGGGGCTCCCTCTACAATTGGTACAAAAGGGGAGGAAGGGAGAAAATTACCTAGATGGGCAGGGAGGAACAGGAATAGCTGCACCAGGTATGTGTATGGAGACACTGCCCTTCCAGATGACCTGGAGGAGAGGGCTACTTATACCCCAGACAGTTGTGGAGAAGCCCTCTGTCACTGTGATCAGGCTGGCAAAGCCCACCCTCCCGCAGAGTGATTAGTAGAACCAGGTTGCCTCATGATCTGCTTTGGGCATTATGCTAGTTGCCTTTTTACCTGGGGGCTGGGAAGGAATTTTTCCATCACTGCCAGATGCCCAAGTTGGGGTGTATTTTTTTGCCTTCCCCACAGCAAGTCTGGGACATGGTGGGATAGGGTAGAGGGGATAGGTTATCATGTCACAATGTAATAACTAAAAAATTTGGCAGATGCTCAGTGCAGATATATGGAAAGGATATAGTTATCAGAAAAAAAACGGATTGGAAGGAGATTTAGAGGAAGGTATCTCTTAAAGGAGGTGAGGAAGTGGGTTCAGGGCTCCTAATGTCTAGTACAGTGGGGAGCCATCTCCCTTCTTTTTTCTAGCCCCCTTAATCATTATATGAGGGGAGGGCAGCAGGGTCCCAGCAATGGGCTATGTGGAACCAGGCTGGGTAGGGGGAGGGCTGAAAGTAAGGGGAAACAATTAAGGAAATATTGATGGCCTGCACTATATGATTTGTTGTTGGGTATTCCCATATATTTTAAGTGGGTAAAGTTCTGTTTTAATTAAACCACATCCATTGCCCCCTGTCTTTCTTATAGTGTGGCCAGGACAATAAAAACGGAGATAAACCTCGATTCCTGTGCTGAAAGCACCAAGTCATTGGCTCCGAGAAGTGTTCAGCAGCAGAAAAATAAGATTTAACTAACCAAAAAATTCTGCTGCCATCTACATAATCGTCTTGGTACTTCATGGGAATATAACATCACAACTATTAGAAATGTCATTGCAACCCATGAAATTCATTTTATTGTGATTTCTCAAAATAATGCATTGTGAGATATTTTAATTAAACCAGGAAATATCAATATAATTTCACAGGAAGTACCAAGATTTCACAGAAGGGGCGAAATATTTATGAAAGGTTACATTATTTCTGTCCTGAATGTTTCCCCAAAGCAGAGATTAAGCATAACTAATTTTTTAGGTTTGCTTTACAGTTCACATTTAAGTACAAAATACATTTAAAACAGTATGATATAACCACTGAGTAGAAAACCAAAAAAGTATACATATTATCCATCAATTTAAGTGTGATGAAAATTTCCACTGTCAGCTTTAGAGTTTATATACAGTACCACTACAGTTGTTTGATATAAACTCAAGGGAATGAGGAATATATATTTTCAGTCTAATGCACACAGATTTATGTATTTACCATCCTACACACTGGAGTTTATGTCTATGTCTTTTCATGAGGCTGTGATGATTCCTGAACAGAAACAAGAAAATAAGATTGTGTTAGATTTCTTCCATTCAAACAGTTATCACTGTTTTAGTAATTTTATTCAAATGTCAAAATCAGCCAGAGAAATAATATTTTCCCTCCATACTTCAGATAAATGGTAATTATTTTGTCCATTAAATGAGTAATTGATAATGTTTTTGTCTCTCTCAAATCTTTTCTTCAGCTGACATAAATGTGGCTATATCAAAGCCTTTGAAAGCAAACCTGAGCTGTGTCAAACTTGATCAAATAAATCATTTCCTGAAGAAAATCATAAGGACGAATGACTATGAGACTAGCAAGGAGGCTGCTGCTTCAGCTGATAGCATTCCAATCAAGGATGACATATCAGCACCCAAATGTTCCAGTAGAAAGGATTCTTTACCTGCAGCAAGTGCTAATGGAGAGCAAATGGCTTCAGTCCAAGAAAATTTGTGGAGAGTTGTTTCCTGTTTTCAAAAGATTTCCATTCATACTGCTCAAATGGTTGTTTCTATGGAAACCATGCCACACCCGAATAAACCTTTCCTGTTAGCATCTTTATCAACCCTCAGTGGAAGTCTGAATGTCAAAGCTGGACATAAAACTACAGGTAAGAGCTTTTAACAATGAAAGTTGCTATTTATTTGTATAAGTATCATTATGTTACACATTTTACCGCTTGGTAAAGTGAGATATAAAGATATGTGTTTGTTGCTCCAGGTAGCACAATGGTTAGCAGCAGAACCAATTACTTTAATTCTCTGCTCTGAGATAGGAGCTGGGGTTTGATGTGGAGCTCAGTAAAGTGGTTGCAGTTTCCTGATTCAGGGCTGCCTGACCTGGAACAAGTTATGGCTACACAGGGGCATCTCTAATTTATGCTGCTAGCATAAGGTTCCCTGTGATAGTAGAGGATTCCCTATATTACTAGAGCTCCACTCTGCCCATTTCCCTCCGCTTTCTGTTCTGTCCTCCCCACCTTTCCCCCAGTCCCATTAGCCCAGGGGGTGGGGAAGGCTGACACAGGAGGTAGCAGTGCTGTCTCCACCAGCGTTCTGTTGGCAGTGTGTGCTCCTGGAATTCTGCATTAACTTTCTCCCTTCACTTTAAATTACTTTGCACAGCTTACATAGCACGAAGTGGCTTTAGTGGATTGGAGAATCTAGCGCCAAGAATCCTGATTTCCAGTCTTTTACTGTAACCAGTAGACCACCAAAAAAAAGTCAGCCTTCCTCCCCAAACCCACTCAAACTCTGTAAATTGTAGAACTACAATTTTATACAGTAGTTCACCAGTATTAGAGAAGCCAAGCCTGCCCTCTCCTGTATTTTTTTTCGTATTGTGTGGTAATTAGAACTGGGGACTGGAATTCAGGATTATTGAGTACTATTTCTGGCTTTGCCTTGGACTCACTGTGTGTCCTTGAACCAATAAGCTAACCTGTCTCTGCCTCTGTTTCTCCATTAGTAAATGTAGGGAACAGTTTCAGTACTTCCTGTACCTGTCAGGGATGTTGTATGGTTTAATGGTATTTGTAAAATGTTTGAGGGCCTGGGATAATTTGCAAAGTACTGTAACTATTGCTACTGTTTTATTATTAATTTGTCATAATTCTGGGTTGAATCCTGACTACATGGATACTGTAAGAAATGCTGCTAATGTGCTATGCATACAAGAGAGACAAATTAGAACTTCCCCACAGTAGACACTAGAGACTTGATTTTTAAAGGTATTTAGATATCTAAAGATGCAGATAGACATCTGTTGGGATTTTCAAAAGTGCCTAGGCACCTAACTCCCACTGAAATCAATAAAATCAATGGGAATTAGGCATCTTAGACAGAAAAGTCACCGCTGTGAGACTTGAGGCATGTCTACACTACCGCTTATGTCGATAGAGCTTACATCGCTCAAGGGTGTGAAAAAGCCACCCCACTGAGCGACGCAAATCCCAGAAGGACTCGAAGCAGTGGAGTAATTATGCTGATGGGTGAGCTCTCTTCCATTGGCATAGAGCAGGGATTGGCAACCTCTGGCATGCGGCTCGCCAGGATAAGCACCCTGGCTGGCTGGGCTAGTTTGTTTACCAGCTGCATCGGCAGGTTTGACAGATTGTGGCTCCCACTGGTGGCGGTTTGCCACTGCAGGCCAATGAGGGCGGTGGGAAGCCATGGCCAGCACATCCCTCAGCCTGCGCCGCTTCCCGCCACCCTCATTGGCCTGGAGCAGCAAACCGCGGCTCATGGGAGCCACGATCCGCCAAACCTGACGATGTGGCAGATAAACCGCCCTGGGCCAGCCCGGCCCGCCAGGGTGCTTACTCTGGTGAGCTGCGTGCCAGAGGTTGCCGACCCCTGGCATAGAGTGTCTGCATCAGACACACTACAGCACCACAGTTACTCTGATGTAGCACTTCTTGTGTAGACTGGCCTTAAAATGTGAGGAATTTCACACCGTAAGTAGAATTAGCAGAACGCCAAACATAAATAGATTCCCTTTTGGTTTAAGGATTTTTGCACCACTTTATAAACTGTATTGGTTAGTCTCTTAGTAAAACTAATAAGATGGTGCATTTACATGATCTGGAAGTTAGCCAGATCTAGCCAGCTGGCAGTGTAGCTTAAAGAGCTAAAGAAAATGGTTTGTAGCTGAAAAGTATGAGTTGTAGGCCAAACTAGGTGATTTATTTCTTTTTCATCAGAAATATTCCTGCTCAGGCCAATAAACTTCAGTGCTTTTTTATTGTTTTAAAAGTTGAAAATGAAAAATTCAAGGTTCATAGAACTTGAAAGGCTATGAAAGTGCTAGAGGCTGAAATTCTTGATTTATCCACAAATATATTGCAGTACAGACAGGAACAGTGAATGCATTCCCACGCTTTTCCAATCGTATCTCAATCCTCGTATGGAAAGAGCAGCAATTGAGTAGAGTAAAGGGCATTTTTAATATCCTTTACATAGTTTTAGCCTTCTCTGTGTGTTCTAATCCTCTTTCTTTCCATCACTTCCCTTCTGTCGTACTTGTACTTTATCCCTCCAATGGTAGATTATGGTGTCCACATAAACTTCTATATATCAAAGCCAAGCCTGTTCTGTCACTGTACTTTAAAGCAATTTGGCAAACTCAGCAGTGTATATCACTTCCCCCCGAGTTTTCATCCTCCCAGAAGAACTTACCTTGACTTGCACATTAAACCTCAGAAACTTACTGCTACAAAGTTGTATTTCTTAATCTTTCAGGCAGTGCCAGGAGGCAGATTATGTTTGTTTTTTTTGAATGCGGTAAACTACACTCAAGTCTCTAGTGTGTTTTTATTCTGGCAAGCACTTTTAAATAAAGCGATAGCAGAGCCGAATCTAACCAAAATGAAAGCTAATCATTTAATTTGAATAATTTCCCTAAGTAGACAATAAAGTAAGATCAACAGACTCTCTTCACATTTCTCCTATTAAAATTAGTGTATCTTTCTGTTTTATAAGAAGAAAAACACATCACGTACACACAAGCTTTTGAATTCCAACACAGCAATGTGGGAAATTGTTTTTTAAGTTTCAATAACTGAAAAACACATTTCCAAAGAACTGCATTCAAAACTGCCTTATTTACTACATTTAAAGGTAACTTTAGGAAATAAGATAAAATATTGTGATGGGGCTTCAATTATATTTTTGTCTAAAAGATCTTCACAAGACACAAGAATACTGCAGTTACTAGCAAGAATTGTTTTATTAAGTGTAAAAAATATCACGCAAGTTAGCTAAATGGAAAAATGCAGTAGCTGTGTCAATCAGATTTTTGAGAGCTAGGACTATTTAAAATATGTCAGTTCAGAATTTTCTTTTTAAAAAATTTTATAGATGTACCTTTTTAGTTGAACAGGGTTAATGTCAGATATTTTATAGTATGAAACTAATACGCAAATACTTTACTGTGTCTTTGATTTTATAGTCATATAAGTATTGTGACCATCTGTAGCAGCTGCATTTTACGAATTATTTACTGAACCAAACTGAGCACAGTGACAAAAGTAGTCATCTCAGATGTACTGTTAAAACAGAGAAAGAAAAAGGAGCATTGCTTGCCTTTTATACAGTATGGCCATCTGTTGTACAGATGTTATTATATAGAATGACTTCAGATTCAATAATTGTAGGAAATTTTCATTAAAACCTCAACAATTTACACTTGTTTACTTGAATCTGCATAACTCCCCAGTGAGACAACACAACACACTTGGGGTTTCTTTGGTTCTCACTAGCTTTCTCTTTGATCCTTTTTTGATGTGCTGACTTTAATAAACATAGTTAAAAAACAGTTCAAAAAACATCATGAAAAAAACTACAAAGGAACAATTATTTCAGTAGAAACTACTCTAATCCCTTACTTACGCAAGCTATTTTTAGTGAAAAATGTTTTTTTACACGTTTTATGTGACAGTGTTTTATAAACAGTGTAAATGGCCCCATTTCCAGATGAGTTTTAATGTAAGAGATGAAGTTGGTTTGTGATGCTCGAGGACTCATATGTGCTAAGAATTATTTAGAAAAACACAGGAATGTGTTGTCGGCTTGTTTTCTCCCTTATGGGGGGAGGGAGGGAACAAAAGCGTATGACCTTGTATAATGACTGAAGTTGTTTTTATTTTGTTTTGTTTTAAATTAACAAAGAAGCTTGCCACATGTAATTTGTGAAAAATTATCTCCCCCCGCTCCCCCCGGACATTTAAAGTTAGTATCACTTTAACCATGCAAACTCAAAACCTTCTAATTTTTTTTCATCCTGTTATTTAAGAAGAAAATTGAGAAGTACAATGGCTAATCAGTTGAATTATTTTTTTTCATTTTTTGATGGGATAAATTGCAATAGTTGATTGTACACATCACAACTGCGGATATTTGAGACCTACCAGTTATTACAAAAGCTCCATTCCACTTAGCCCGTTGCAATATTATACAACCCCAAACCCCATTAGTGTTTCATGGGACTTCATTTTGTTGGACACTCTTCGGGTTCTAATACAACAGTGACTTTTAATCACGATTCCAATTTCTGCTAAAATACTTATACTCTGTAGTTATGGCAAAGTCCTGAGTGGTTTTAGTAATATAATATTATTATAGAATTTGATGTACTGTATTGCAGAAAACTCCGTGACTAAGGTTATCGTTAACAGTAGTTTAGTAAAGACAACAGTTATAACTTTGTGACATATTCAAGGACAGTAGTTTAAATGTGAAGGTAAATGAATAATTTAATTGTAACCAATGTATGTACTTTAAAGACAGACGTTAACATTTTGTTCCAGTTTTAGCTGGGTAAATTTGGAGCCACATCTTGAAATAGTGAATGCTGTGAGTTTGCTCAGGTAACTTGCAGGTACTTAATTTGTATTGTTGACCAGGAAGCCCAAGTTCACAAGCAATCTGAGGAATTACAATGGGCCTGTTCCTGTGAGGTTCTGGCCATCTCTTACATGGTGTCTTGCACCCTTCATGTCTCACTGTAGTCAATAGCTCTTGACGGTGCTCAGCACCTCACACAAGGCACAGAGCTCACTGTTGTGTAGTGCCTCATGTCATTAAAACTTGGATAACTCACAGAGATTCACCAATAAATTCTAGCAAGCAGTGTGCAAATATCTCCCACATGTGCCCCATTAGCTAATTTAGATTGATTTTAAAATTGGAGCCACCCACCTGGGTAAGATATAGAAGAGAGATTGGGAACCATACTATCTCCAGAGTGAAAAAGAAGAAAGCTGTAGACTCGCTCAGGACTAGTTTCCTGTTCCAGGAGGGCACAAGAGAGAAGACTCTCTGCTTGATACCTGGGATGTTAGGATCTCATACCATGAAAAATCTAATGAATTCTTTTCTTGGTAAAAGAGTAACAGTTTAAATAATTTTCACTGCCCTTCCTCTATTATGCAGATATAATTATCTTAGCATGCAAAGAGGAGATGAAAGACCCCATTCAATTTCTCATGTGAAAATTGCATTTATTTCTACTAGTCACAAATTAAAAATGTAATGGATTTAAGATCTTTTTTTATAAATATAAAAAATAAATGTGGATATTAATTGGTATAAACCAGATACAAAACTTTTCATTTCACAGTTAACTGGTCCTCTTGAGAAAACTTTGCTAAGGCATTGTCATAGCCTTTGGATGCTGCAGATATGCAAGTTAGCCTAAGGGGAAATAAAACATTAAATTAGATATGACTACCTAAAATAATATGCAGCAGTAACAAGCCATTTACAACACCCAGAAGACCTTTGTTACTTTTAGAAAGAAATATAAACTCTTTCCAACATTTGAACAATAGGAAATGAATTCTTTGTCAGTAAAAGCCAGAGGACAAACTAAATATTTAAATGGCCACTGAGGATTGAAGTGGAAGTGCAGCTTGTAGACAGCTATACAAATCACTAACAAACCTTAATGAATATTGGGTGTGGGCATCAGGGTCCTGTCAGTTTTGACACTATGTCCCAAGTAGCTTAAACCCAACACTCAAGAAAAGGTGGAGACCTCAGCAGGTCTCTAACATCTGGGATTTTATTTGTCATTATGGCATACCCTGCAAGCGCAAAAGAAAGAGTAAAAGGGGATTATCCTGACAATGAAATGAGTTACTGAATCTTGTGATAATGAAAAGCAGAAGAATTCTAATTCCTTTCTATAGTCCCTGAGGTGGAGGTGCGTTTATCGTTCTGCAGAAGTAAAAGGAGGGAAGAACAGATGGCCTAAAATCCATGAAACAAGACACCACCTAATCCCAGGACTGAGTACCACTATTAATCCTGGTCAGATTCCCTACTGTTACTTTATAACAGGGTTCTGAGTTGCTACTGATGAACTGGCATGTCTGTTTTTTTTAAAAATTGCAAACTAACTGTAGGTTGCTGATTTAAGAAAGAAAATGTGTTCTAAATGTGTGGGACCACAATTAACATAGCTAAACCTCCAAAGAATGGATGACTTCCAAAAGGAACTGAATCAAACTATTTTATGTTCATTCACAACAAATAGCATTGTTTTCTCAATCTCTGTTACTACCTTCATAATGAAAGCAATCGCATATACTTAATATATGAGATGGGAATTTCATTTCTGGGTTTGTGGTTTGGGAATGTTTTGTTTTGTGTTTTGTTGTATAGCTGCATATGCTATGTATAACAATAGTGGAAGCTCTGTTATTCTCATACTACAGCTTTTCATGGTGACTCCACAGAAGACTTGCATTAAGCAGAAAATGTATAATAGCTGAAGGGTTGTGCTTTGATTTTTTTTTTATTTTTCAACGTTCTGTATTTTTCTGTATAATGGCTACACTACAAACATGTTTTTATCTAATACACGGATCATTTGTTTCAGTAGAGCAGCTGGGACCTAGGTGAATCAAGCATATAGTGGGGAGTCAGGAGACCTAAACTCTAATCCCAGCTCTCCCTTAGGGTAATTATTTAGGCCTACATTTTCAGAGCTGCCCACTAGTTTTGGCTACCTCCATTGTTGAGTGCCCAATTTAAGATGCCCACAGCCTGATTTTCAGTAGTTCTGAATACCCACAACTATTTCTGAAATCAATGGGAGCAGCAGTTCCAAGCACCTCTGAAAATCAACCCTTGAGAGAATGTCTACACCAGAGCTGAAGATGTAATTTACAGCTCAGGTAAACCTACCCATGCTAGCTTTTAATGAAGCTGTCATGTTAAATAGCTGCAGCAGGGCAAGCAGTGGGATGAGCTAGCTGCTCCAAGTACGTACCTAAGGTTTCAAATGGAATCGTACTCAAGGCAGCTAGCCTGTCCTGCCACCCATGCAGCCATGTGTACACTGGTATTTTTAGCATGCTTGCTCAATGACAGCTGATGTGGGCATGTCTTCCCAAGCTAGAAATTACACCTCCCACTCCAGTGTTGAGCCCTTTTGGAGCCTGGAGGAGCAAGCACCCCAGATGGGGTAACAGATTTGGGGGGGCTACCTCTGATCTCCTCCAGGCTTCAGAGCCTGAGCTTCAGCCTGAGCTGCAACTCAAGGAAGCTAGCGTGTCCTGCCACCCATGTAGGGGGAGGGATAGCTCAGTGGTTTGAGTATTGGCCTCCTAAACCCAGGGTTGAGAGTTCAATCCTTCAGGGGGCCACTTAGGGATGTGGGGCAAAAATCAGTACTTGGTCCTGCTAGTGAAGACAGGGGCTGGACTCCATGATCTTTCAAGGTCCCTTTCAGTTCTAGGAGATAGGTATATCTCCAATTATTATTAAATTAACTTCAAAGCACTGTCTACACAGCTATTTTTAGAGTGTTAACCTGAGTCTGTCAACCCGGGTTGGGATGCTTGCTCTTGCAGGCTCCAAAATGCTGTGTAGACATGCCCTTAGTGTCTCAAGTTGAGCACCCAGAAATGGAGGCACCTAGATGTTAGTGGATGCTTTTAAAAGTGAGTTCAATTACCTCATCTGTAACGTGGGGTTAAGAATGTTTAGCCACCTTTCTAAAAAGCTCTGTCTTCTAAAGATGAAAAGTGCCATCATATGAAAGCTTACATATTATTATTACCTTCATGGTATTACCAGCTCATTGTCAGTCACAGTTAGGGTGACCAGATGTCCCAGTTTTATAGGGACAGTCCCGATATTTGGCGCTTTTTCTTATATAGACACCTATTACCCCCCCCCCCCCCACCTGTCCCGATGTTTCACATTTTCTATCTGGTCACCCTAGTCACAGTGGATGAAATCCACTGAAGTGATGGGAGTTCTGCCATTGATTTCAGGAAGGCCAGGATTTCACTCAATACCCATAACAACATGAATGAATACAAGCATTACATTTTTTTCATTATTCTACTACATATTTTTCTCTATTAGAATTATTTTTTCTTTGGTGTAACATAGTAGCATAATGATTTACAAATAAACTGTAAATCATTCTATACATATGACAATAATTGACCAAAAATTAAAGAGATTCTCTCTAGACCTAAATTAGTGCTGTAACCAGGCAACACAAATTCAGAAATTATCAGATCAACAATGGAAGTGTGATTTCCATGCTATTTAGCATTCAGTAGTGTTAGGAATGTTATGTACCTGCCTAGCCTTTCTTTAAGGGAGATGAGCTCATTTTAGATAGATAACCATCTCTGACTTTTCTTCTGATTCATCACTGACCTGAACTTCATTTGAACCTTGTTAGACACAAAACAAGCAGGATTCCTGGCCCAAGCTATAAAATATAATTAAGCCCTTTTGAAATGATGTGTAAAAGAACATTGCTCTACCCCCACTATAACCACTACCACCACCACAACCAATAAAGTTAAATCAAGCACTGCCTGTAATGGATTAAAATAATAAATGTTCCTGGATTTTAGTGTTTGAAGTACTTGAAGAAAACAGGCTCCCAACAGCCAGGGCTGCTGAATGCAGGGGGACATTTATTAATGACGAGTTCAAGGATTTGGCCTGTTTAAGATCATTACTTTCTGTTTACCAAGTGTTACATGTCTCATGTTTTTACAGAGCCCACGTGTGTCCCTATGCAATGCTGAAAAGCTCTCTTTCAGTGAAGAATTGTTAATCAGTAATGTGCAAATATTGTTCTCCTGGGGAGGAGGAACCATCATATGATTCTGTTCCATACTAATGGGAAATCCAGAGCAGTCCGTAGATTGTTAACTTAATCTCGCCTGGAAAATTGTCCCTAATTAAATGTCTCACCATTTTCTAGCTGCTGTGGTTAGTCACTATTCAATCTGGTGACTTTTACATTAACTGGAGTTTTTCCCCAATAGTTATTTGGTCCAGAACTGCTACCCCATTTTCTTTGCAGCTGTTTGTTACAGAATGACAATAGAGAATACAGCAAAACTGCTTGACCCATTTATGACATGACATATCTGAAGTTTAACAAAGGAGGAGAAAGAAATTTACTATTCATTCTAGATATAACCAATATGCATATTAAAAAATACCTTCCAATTTCTCTGGCAAATGCAAAACAGATTCTGAAGATAGACACGGTGAATGCTAGCAACCAGATTTCACTGTTTGTCATCCCCTTTATAACATATCAAAATATGGATATGAAAGTAGTTAGAAAATGCTTAGTAAATAATTCTTCTTGGGGGGGGTCAACTTTGTTGGTATAAATAAGTAATGAATACAGAAGCCTGACAAGTAACTTTATACCAACAATTCCATCTGCGTCACCTAAAAAAAGAAATAAAATCCCCACCTCCTCAAAGAGTGAGAAATATTTCCTCCTTCAGTTAAATTAATATAGAAAAGTGTGTGGTAATTAATCTTCTAAGGCCCAGATCGTCCTGAGTGTCTACAGTAGAGGAAGCTGTCTTCACAAAACTGCTACTCCCCTCCTGCTTTGAGGAGGGAGCAGTTAGGAGCTTTTTCCACCCCCAAAGCATTGGCACACCAAGTGCTACTCTCCCACACACACATACACATGCACACCCTATAAAAGTGGAAACAGAAGCAGATTGTGATTCTGACACAATCTCCTTCCCTGGTACCTCCTGGGGCAGCACAACAGTGCAGTGCCCTGTATGGCAAAGCCATGACTGACCTCAAGAATTTTTTTCCAAATATAGTCTGTCTAATGTTCAGTTCTGTTTATTTTATTGTACAAATAAATTGTCACCTGTTTGCTTTTTTAAAAAAAATGCTTCCCATATATACATCCACCAATCAAAACTCTGCTCTGAACTCTATCAGTGTGGCAGTGCAGTCAGATCAAATATCTTTCAGCTATTTCCTGGGAAACTAATGACATGCAGAAATCCAGTACGCATAGTAGAAGGGAAGAAACATCCTGTAGAGTTTTCACTTCTTTCAATACTTGGGAATTATTAAAACTGTTATCAAATTATCAATATTTTAAAATACTGTGGAATACAATGACTGTGCAATTCGTTTGAGTTATAGTCCCTTCCTTCATTTGTGACCCAGTAGGACTAAAGGAACTATATTCTCTTGTCACTTGTTGTGTATATTCTAATACCTAAAATTATCATTAATGAAAAGGGAGGTTCTTGATTTGTTTGTTTTTCTGTTGCATTTGTTAGAATTTGTCTCTGCCTTTTTACAACCATTGCAGTGATAATAGACAAGGTCAGGCTCCTTATCTGGGCCCCTTCTCTCACCCGTGCACAGCCTGATCACTGCAGAATCTTCTAATACTGATAATAGTAAATTCTCATATATTTATTTTAGCATATTTGGGTCCATATATATGACCCTGTCAAGTGTCCTTGTAGTGTCTGTGTTAGTATGAATCAAGTCAGTGACATTAAATATTTAAAGATGATATAATTGAACATCAAAAGCTTTCTCTGTCTTTAGAGGAAGTTTTCTTATACTCAGTGTTCTTTTTTAATAGTATTCATACTTTTTAATAGTCTTAACTGTTATGCAAATCAGTTTCTGGAGAGTATCTAACACATGTGTGCAGTTTTTCAAGTAGTCATAGATTATTTCCAGCTGTATAAAAAATACCTGGATATGCCCTTCTAGCATATGTCATCATAGTATAATTTTTTATAATGACATACAGAAGCCTGATTTAAATTTCATTTCACTCAGTCAGTATGGCAGTCCTTTGCAATGCTATTAAGGGTCTGAGTGGAGCCTGACAATGGAGAGTTGGCCACATTTGGTAAACATTGTCCAAAGCTAGTGGTTCACATTTATTAGTCTCCTGAAGATGTATTTTAAAAGTCATGAAACTAATTGTTCCTAGAGCTAAATTATTGCACTCACTGAAAAGTATGTTGGTGTTCAGCAAGCAATAATCCAAACAGAGCAAGTTAACTTCTGCATTTCACAACAATCGTTTATGAAGATATATTACTTCTGTATGTTGCCATATCAAGTTCACTTGAAATGGTGACCATGATTTAATCTGTTTAAACCGAAGGCAGAATTCTACACAAGATGTTTGAGAGAGATCCATGAAAGAGCTGGCTGAAAGCAGTGTGTAGGAGGGGAGCACAGAAGAGGAGAATTAGTTTTTTACTTTTCCAAGATGACTTAGTCAGAGGAAAGGAGCTTCACAAGCTCAGTTCATGGTCTGTATTTCAATATGGTGTTTAGAAATCCTAAAATAAGATCCTTGTGCATACTGATGTTACAATGGTATTTCTTCACTCCCTTTCCCTTAGAACGTGAGTACACTTCTCCCCTAATGTCAGCCTACTGGGATTTCTACGGCAGTGATATTCCAGTGAAAGAAGCGTCCCTAAAGCTCATACATCTCTTCACTCAGTTGTTTTTGCAGTTTCTACCTATCTGCCAGTCTTCATCTGTTTTCTTTAAGTACTTATTCTCTTAGTTCTCTCAAGACTGCCCTTTGTGCAAGTTTATCTGACTATTCTTTGTATTTTTTTTCATTACGTGCACATTGATTTATATAATAAGATTCATTTCTTCCCAAAGAGGTCATTTATAACTGCTGTGAAATAGGATATGATGTCTTGCCTATAAAGAGAGAAATTCTGGTTCCTTATAAGAAAAATTAAATAAAACTGTGGCCCAAGTCCCTGAAATTCCTCTAGTATTTGTAGTACGTAACCCATGCAGTTGCTTTGCACTACATAAATTACCTTGTTTGAAATTCATCAACATATCTTTTTCTTTATTAATGATTGTGTTTCAGTTTTTCACTGGGATATATATCAGTTAGATTGATTGATTCCTCTTTCCATCTATTATCATACAGATAATTACAATATTCTGTAGGCACTGAACCACATGAAGTAACTCTTCAGCATGAGTGTTTTAAAACTGTGAAAAGGTCTACAAATATTTCACATCTGCCTTCAACTCATGAATTCGGTATCAACCCTGAAGTTTCATGTTTAGTTCATTCTATTGTGCATACATTATGTATATGATATAGTCGTCTATCAGAGGAACCTAATAGTGCTGTGTGATCTCACATAACATATCAACTGCAATACTTAGGCCCAATGGAGTGAGTTAAGGATGGTGTTTCTATCTTACAACTGACCTGCAATTATTTTTAAATCGCTGAGTCAGATTCATTGCTACACTTCGGTTGCAAAGTGCTAGTCCAGCTACACAAGCACTCATAAATCCAGGTGAACTGGAAACACAAAGCAGCCAGAGCATACCAGTGAATCTGGACCAGTAAACATTGGGTTATGTGTTGAGTGGTTAGTATAATTTACATTTTATATTTTGTGAAACTGTTCTGTAATTTAAAAAACAATCTGCGTAATCCTTGTAAATCGACTCTACGTTCCAGCCAGGTTTTGTAGTGGCTTTTACATCACTGTCACATGACTGGAGCATTCTTGTCTATGGGTCAGAACAGCAGGCAAGTCTAATGGTCAGAGCAATAATAATGCCTAGTGGTTAGGACAGGAGTTGGTAGCGAAGAATCGGAGCCCAGGCTCAGAGCTGGTTAGAGGTCAGATGCCAGAGGCAAGGGTCACAGCCGAAGTCAGAGGCCAGGAATTGGAGGTGTGGGGACAGAGCTGGGTTACCTGGAATGAGGCAAGGCTGGGACCAATGTAGAAGCAGGGCTGGGAGCAAGGCTACAGGCAGGCACAGGAGCTGTCATAGCTGTGGGCGAATGCTTTGAGCAGCCACTGAATTGCTGCTGCTGCTGCTGGACTTAAGAGCTGATCTGCTAGTGCTGATTCTTCCAACCAGACAGGTGGAATAGCCCATCAGGCAGCCTACTATAGGCTAGCTGCACTTACCTGGAGACTGGCTCTGCTGTGGGCCCTGGTTCATGATAATCACCAGCATAGTGCATGCTGCAATGTGTTGCACTACAACATCTGACAATAGGTAATTCCGAATGATCAGTGGGGTAAAAGATGTAGCTAAAACATCTTACATGCTAAAAGTCTTTCTTCCCTTTGCTGTCTGGGGCACTCAACACATAACCCGACATATCATTCATATTAAGAACAAAAACAAAAAAATCCTTGAACTTTCAGGTCACTCCTGCCATATTACAAAATTGTGAGAATAATCTACACAAAAGTATATTTCTGTGTTTTAGAACCAAATATCATAAGACAAGTGCAAAAAAAAATTTTAAATCATTAAATATTTTGATTTTGGTGCTCCTTAAAATAACTAAATTAACAAAAGAACCAAAGACACTATTTTCTTGGGCTAACAGCTTTTATATTGTATACTGTATGTTGTTGTCAATCCACTGTTCTACTGAATATGCTGTGCTTATTATAAAAAACAGTAACAAAAGGAGAAGATGTAGTTTATTGATACTATAAACATACTTATTCAGGTTTACTCTCCTGTTAATTATTTAATCTTGAAAGAACCTAACCAAATTGGGCCAAATTCTTGTCTTGATGTTCACACATAAGGCCAAATCCAAGGATCCAGCACTAAGATTGAGTTATCCAGAGACAAAGTCTGATATTCTGGCCTTGTTGTAACCATTGGCAATTCTCCTGTTCACTGCGATAGGGCTAGGATTCCATCTCAAAACTTTAAGTAATAATCCCCTAGAGTGCAAAGTAATTCCATGGAGAGTACTTCCGCCCAACTGCCGAAATAGCTCTCTTTGGTCCCTGTGCACCTCTGCCACAGTAAGGTTACCATCCAGTCCTACCCTGTCTTTGCATGCCTCCTGCATTCTGCACCATATGGAACTCTGCAGAGATGGGCTCCATGCTGCCCAGAGGATGCATACCGATAGTGTGTGACCCACTCTTCTCCCATTCAAAACACACACACAGTACAATGGCACCTCTGAAGCTATGGAGTAAAGATTGGATTTTTCTAGTATTTCTACTGGAATTGACAGAAGCTGTGAACATGCATCTGAGAAAAGAATTGGGTCCATTATGTGTTTTCTTCCATAATTCAAATCACGTTCTTAAAAAACTATAGATCATTACATTATAAAATTATTCTTGGCATTATAGTTTAAAGTCTCAGGACATAGACAGATTTTTCCTGGATTTTGAAAGAGGTTCCTCAGAGAAGTTTAAACCTCCTCACATATTTAAACCAGGCATGTTTACATTGTACACAGAATAGAATTCCATTTTAATGGGATATTTCTTCTAGCAAAGGTTTGAAAATTCAAAATAGTACAGTCCTTTGAAACATCTGTATGCTGTAGGCCTCGAGTATATTTTAATCTTTCATCTTTTGTAAGTGTCAAATTTCATTAGAAAAATCAGCTATAGGCATTGTGAACTAAGAATGGTGAAATTCAGTATTCACAATGACAAATCCAAAAATGAGCAGCAAAAGAGAAAAATGTATCCTAGCCTCTAGTGTAGTGCTTTGTATCTAAATATCCTAAAGAGTAGAGAGATTTTAGGTACTGTTTGTTTTATCAAATTGTTTTCAGAGAATCACAGAAGTTTAGGGTTGAAAGAGACCTCAGGAGGTCAGCTAGTCCAACTCCCTGCTCAAAGCAGGACCAACCCCAACTAAATTATCCCAGCCAGGGCTTTGTCAAGCCAGGCCTTAAAAACCTCTAAGGATAGAGATTCCACCACCTCCCTAGGTAACCCATTCCAGTGCTTCACCACCCTCCTAGTGAAATAGTTTTTCCTAATATCCAACCTAGACCTCCCCCACTACAACTTGAGACCATTGCTCCTTGTTCTGGCATCTGCCACCACTAAAAACAGCCTAGCTCCATGCTCTTTGGAAACCCACTTCAGGTAGTTGAAGGCTGCTACACAAGGATTTTTGATTTGCACTAGGTTAAATTCACAAGAGAACTTAAATTTTTAGGTGATGTTCCTTTTCTAAAACTGTTTATTGTTAATGAGAATACATAGGTGATATTATTAATCTAACCTGTCTTTAACTTTTTAAAGGTTGTATTATACTCTGTCCACTATGAATGGTTATGATGTGATTTTTTTAGTAAACACGTTATGTATTTTGAGTTACTGTGATTATTTTGAGTTGTTGAATTCAAGCAAAAACCTTATTCCTGTTAAGAACTCTAGACTCTATCCAGGCAATATATTGTACTGAGAAATCAGAATGAAAGGAGAGAGAATAATTCAAAATGGCGATTTCCTATCAGTTTAGAATATAAGTGTAGCAGCTGTTCTTATTCTTAATATAATCTTGAAAAGATTGCATAGTTTAATGAAAATTGTCTCTATTCATAAAACTTAAAATACTCACACATGTAAAAAGTTATAACATTTTGGCAAATAGTACTTTGTAAGGAATGTGCATGAAACATACCTGCTCCATAACTAGAACTCAATCTAAACTGTATTCAAATATGTTGGAAAAGCAAAATGAAAACAAACCAAAAGCAGTGTGGCCAGATTGTGAATGCCTTAATTACATTGGTGAGGCATTTACTCTCACAAATAGTTCTACTGAAGTTAATGGAACTATGTGTGTGAATAATTGCTCACCAATAAGAGCAAAGGATTCACAATCTGGCCTTGAGACATTTCTAGAGAATATATATCTTGGGAGAACACACACACCACTAAGCTAAATGATATATTTTTCCTTTTTCTTCAGGTGTAATTCATGGATCATCATTTGTTCTTGACATAAATGATTTTCTCCTTAAAACAAGTTTAAAAGAAAGAAGCAGAGCTCTGATAGGCCCCTTCTGTTGTTCCATCAATGTGGAAGCTAAGTGGTGTAAGCACAGTGGCAATCCTGGTCCAGAGCAATCCATTCCAAAAATACATATTGACTTCAGAGGAGGGCTTATACAGGTCTGTATATGTTTTTGATGTATATGTTTGTGATGTTGTGAAGGCCAAGACTATAAGAGGGTTCAAAAAAGAACTAGATAAATTCATGGAGGATAGGTCCATCAATGGCTATTAGCCAGGATGGGCAAGGATGGTGTCCCTAGCCCAGGGGCAGCTCTACGGATTTTGCCGCCCAAGCACGCCAGGCATGCTGCCTCCGGCGGTTTGCCTGCGGAGGGTCCGCTAGTCCCGCGGCTTTGGTGGACCCGCCGCAGGCATGCCTGCGGGAGGTCCTCTGAAGCCATGGGACCAGCGGACCCTCCGCAGGCAAACCACCGGAGGCAGCCTGCCTGCCACCCTCACGGCGCCGGCAGAGTGCCCTCCGCGGCTTGCCGCCCCAAGCATGCGCTTGGCATGCTGGGGCCTGGAGCTGCCCCAGCCCTAGCCTCTGTTTGCCAGAAGCTGGGAATGGGTGACGGGATGGATCACTTGATGATTACATGTTTTGTTCATTTCCTCTGGGGAACCTGGCATTGGCCACTGTTGGAAGACAGGATACTGGGCTAGATGGACCTTTGGTCTGAACGTTAGTATGGCCGTTCTTATGTTTTTATGGTTCTGATATATAACTGAATTTGCCTTGAATTTTGATTCTCTGTCTAAACTGCACAAAAAACTTGTAAAGTTTTGCATCATGAGACAGTTCACCACATTTGAAAATTTTTACATTTTCAAAGAAGTGGGTGTTTATGCCAAACTACTGATTAGGCAAAACTGCATAGAGTATTGACAAGAACTGTTCAGGCCATTTTACTGTAGTGTAGCTGTATGTGTGTGTTCCCTTAAAAGTACTGTATCAGGTTACTAACACTTAACATTTGGGGGCCTGTTCTGTTTTGTGTGTGCATGCATGCATAATGCCTTGGGGCAGCTCTCACAAATGCACTTCAGTTTTTTTAAATATACAAAAAATTCTCAGGGGAGTAATTGATAATTGTTGTTTGTGGCAATTAACACTCAGTTTTACATGCTATCCTCCCCTTCAGTTAAATGTGTCCGTAACTTGAAAAACAGTCCAAGAAACATGGGAGTTTTTGAAATGAAGAATTCTGATTCTGTATAGCTTAAGCAAGAGGGTTGTAATATAATTAGAACAAGATACACACCTATTTACAGTAAGATTTATAAGCACCAATGTTAAAAATAAATAAACTCCAGCAGATAAACCGTTCATTAAATATTTATAAAAAAAAATGTTTGCAGAAAACTGGATCCGTTTGTAAATGTTGGTGAAATGAAAAAGGACTATATTTATAATTAATCATTCACAACAAATAATTTGACCAGCTCTAAATATAACCTCATGTATCACCATTACTAATGTGTATTATGGTAGTGCCTAAAAGTCCAAAATGATATTGGTGTCTCTGTGCTTGGTTCTGTATCTACATATAGAAAGAGAGTCCCTACCCTGAAGATCTTTCAGTCTATATAGACAAGACAGATAAAGAGTGGGAGAGAGGAATTGTTTATCCCCACTTCACAGATGAAGAACTGAGGCACAGTTAGGTTACCTATGCAGCCTTGGACAAATCACTTAATTTGTGGCAGAGCCAAGAATTAAACCAAGTCTTTTGTGTCCCAGTCCAGTGCCTTAACAACAAGACTATCCTTCCTCACTACCACACCACAGTGAGGCAAAAAAGTCTATTGCCCGTTTTGACTGTCAGGCACTCTCCTCCTCTTTGCAGTATGAGCATTATATGTTACTACTGAATCCTCCAGACCATTCCATCAGGTATCTCTGTTTTTAGTCTTTGTTTCCCTCTCCTGTATGCTTACAATTCATAGTTGTAGGTTACTTCCTGTTCAGGACCATTTGCCATTCTACTTCCACAAGGCTGTGCTTTCTCCCACAATTTATGTATGGCTGCAGAGGAAGGGAAAACATGGTTCTCAGCCAGGTTTACTGCAAGTTTTTTTAGGTCTCTTCAGACTTCCTGCTTCTGTACTCATAGTGAAAAGATCTTTTGTCTCTGGACAAGTTCACACTCTGTTCCTTCCACCCACCAACTGCAGACTTTTGACCTACCATCTGGTGGTTTCATCCTGTGATGAAATCAATAGATAAGCTTGCTTCTGTTTTTCTCTCTCTGCCTCTAGGTACACTTCTGCACTGAGAATCATTGGTGATCACCTCATTGTGTCAGACAAATAGTTGAGATACTGCATTCTAGATAGTCTACTTGTTTTTGGTGTCTTGATATTCCACTGGGTCCAACACTGGAATTCCAAGGACCAGGGCTCAATTAAATTTTGAGTGATGTGTTGTGGATTAGACCAGCTATGTCTTTAAGTTAGATGCAGAGGGGTTCTGGGAATATGTTAGGGCAATTGTTTAAAAATTACTTTGTCATCAATTTCTCAATGGTTTGTCCAAGCATGCAGGATTGCTGCAGACAACAGTGTGAATGAAGAAATGCAGCACTGCTTGGCAAGGCGAAAGGGAACGGTTCATTAATTTCTCTCTCAGCCAGGAAAGACTGATCCATTCGTTCCCCAGTGCACTCGCTGCCTGCCGAAAGCACCCAGATAGGATTAGACATATTAGTGTTCAAATACCTGGGAATACAAATCATTCATGGTTATATGATTCACCATGCAGAGCCAGTTAACATGTAACAAACATTGCAGAAATCTTTTCAACGTTTTTTTTAAATCTTGTTAATTCCCTTTTTTTCACCTCTCTGCTTTTCTCTTCCTTTCTCCTGAAAAGGTTTATGTATCTTCAGAATGTTTTAAGTCTATTTTCCTCATTTTTTTCCTACACACCTGAATGTTTTGATTAAGGATGGCCTGAACTGGAACCCTGGACATGCACCTCCCTAAAATTTGGGAACATCTAACTGAGATCTCATCCAAATTCAAACTTTGCTCAAATCAACAACAGTGCTTTCTGAAGATGGGCCCTCCCCCATGGAAGTGTAGATCTAGATACTAATCTCTCCTTTCCCCAAACTCAAAATTGTTGGGATTCAGGGTTATGGTATGTCTGTCTTTCTAAGGTATTGATACCATAGTATCTGAGCATCTCAACATTGTTATGTTTAAAATAAATTTAAAGTATATTTACCCTTATGAATCCATTATAACGAGAGTCCTGAGCTGCAAAGATTGGATCTAAGTCTGAATCTCAATTAAAACACATGGTAGCATGTACATTAAAGACAAAGAAACGAAAATCCCTACCATAATAAAACACTGCACTTAAACACACACACTGTTTCCTGCCTGGGGAGAGGATGAGAGAAAGAACAAGGAGATGGGAAGACAAGGATTTGGGTCTAGGGTTTTGACTATTATTTCATCACCTATTTTTGCCATACTGTATCTCTGCTTCCCCTATGTTCTCTCACTTTCACTACTCCTCCCTGTTTTCTCTACGCTTCTCTTCTTTCCTTTTCTCATGATGTCACTCCCACCTTATTATTCTGGGGGGTTTTTTCCATTACTGTTCTGCCACACTGATGGTTTTATGGGTGAGAAGAGAACTGGATTACCTTCCAAAGAAACCAAATAACAGGAATAAGATACTCATAACTGTTATGTGGTTTCTTGCTTGGGCAACATATCCAGATCTTTCTCTCCCAAGAAATATTGTGAAATTTACTTCATGCTGCTATTCTTTATCCTCTGTGTTAGATTTATTAGACATTTTTAATTAGCACATGCTCATGAATTGTAGGATAGTGAGGGACTACTGTGTCAATAACCGCATGATTCAGAACCCGCACTTCCCCAGGCCCAAAATAGTCTGAATCTGATTGTCTTCCAGGCTTGCTGGAGAATTGTTGGAGAGTGAAGGGGATTTGAGCTTTAAAGTTGCCTAGTTTGCTGGCAGTGAGTTATACTGAATTTTACTGCTGAACTTTTAGGGTATTATTTGTGATGTGTTTTTAAGATATGTCAAGGATGGCTGCAGACTATGGAAAGGCATATCTTGTGTGTTTGCATAAATCTAAATAATAAATAGATAAATATGAAGTAACCTCTGTTCACTGGCATCTCTCTAAGGCACACTGTTCCACATTTTCAGTTTTTACCAATTTTTACCAATAAATGACCAGTTTTTGTAATTAAAGGTGTTCTGTTTTTGCAGATTTATTAATCCACTCAATATTTTTTCAGGTACGTATTTTTGTTAAACACTAACGCTTTATATGATTGTTGAGTCCTGCAGCTCTAAGATTGAAGCAGTTCTGCAGAGTAAAGCACGAAACACACACAGTGGAGGTTGGAAAATCAAACAATGTTAATATCATGCTATGATTGGCTCACAAGGAAATGCTACCCACCTATTTCTTTGCGTCCATTTATTATGGAGCTCAATTTAAAAAATCAATCCCCCACAGATAAAGATAGATAAGGTAAAGAAAAGGTAAACGTGGAGCAAAAATGCAGATCTATGCCTGAATACCAACAAAAAAATCAATGCTTAGACATTTTCAAGAAACGTAAAGACAAGGGTGAAGAGGATTCATTGTGCTGCAAGTACTGCAGTATTGAAGTCAGTGCTCACGCGACTGAATAAAGGAGCATGTCGAAAGCAAGCAACACAGGAACTTTAAGGAAGAAAGTGAGTTTTGGGGATATACAATCAGTATCAGGCGCTTTCACCAGGGCTTTAATTAAGGAGAGGACACAGCACGATTATGTCAATGAATTTGTGAGTGCTCTTTGTTTTGCCAGACAGCCACTGTTAATTGCAGAGGGGACGACTGGTGACTTTGTGAGACAATACTTTCTTGCAGCAAAAACCCTTCCTAATGCAGACAACCTCACTTGTATGTATCTGAAATAAAATTATTTTGCTTTAGTGTCTAAACTGATGGAATGAATTGATGGAAATGTGGTGTCTAGTATGATTTTTGATGAGTCTCTTGATGTTTTGGACCATCTGATTCTTGGCCTTTAGTTTTCATATTGTTATTTCAAAACGAATAAACCTGCATTGTTTTGTGCTGATGTGATATTCATCCATTCTGCTGATAGCTGTTTTGTTGAGGCAGCAACAACTGACATGATTGAGATGTACGAACTACTTTGGGAAAATACGGCCACAACTAACACAGATTCTGCTTCCTACGTGGCTAAGTTTTCATGGCAGATTAAACTCAATCAGAAACCAGAGCCGCTATGTATTACCTGTCCTGATCATCTGATTAACATTGCACTGTCAGCTACTGTTACAGAAGAAATGAAAGACGTAAAATCTTGCATCATTGGATTTGGGGCCGTTTTCAAGCATGTGAACAAGCTAAGGCTTTGTTTTACACAGTGCAAGACAAATGCAGAGCCGACTGTCTTTTTTACCTACCCCTGTTTTGCAGCATTGGTGGATGAGCTTATACTATGCTGCCTGTCATGTAAATAATGTGTGGACTGTGTTAATGCCTCTCCTAGATCACCTTGAGTTGTTTGGTTCTAAAGTAGATACTCTGAAGAGACTGTCAAATAACCAAAATGGCTGCCTATTCTGTGCACCACGGTAATGTTCATTGCTGAAGACTTGGGATCACTGTGTGACATACAGAAAACACTGGAGTTGTCTCCGACAAGTGCCAGCACATTTGCCAATACAGACATTTACTGGATCCTGACAACCAAAATCTTAGCTGAATTGAGCACAAAAGCTGCAGGAGAAACATACGGTGAGAAAACCCAGCTGTTTCTGAATATCCTTCCAACTCTAGAACGCGAGAAAATCAAAAAAAACCATTCATGACCATGGCCTGTAATCTGAACCCCAAAGTGCTTGGTGCCAAAGATTCTTTTTGCAATGTCATCTAGGTGTTGCACCCCTTACTCAAAGTGAATTTTGCAGCAACTATGACAGTTATGCCAGAGTGTTTCAACCATTTGCCACTAAAGATGAAATTTCAAATCTGAAAGGGGAACTTACTACATACATGAACACATCTAATCATGACAATGTGAAACTGGATGTGCTCTCTTTTTAGTAAAGTCATCAAAATGCACTTCCCAACTTCAGCAAAGTGGCACAGCAAACTTTGAGTGTACCTCCTAAGGGTAACACACTTGGAGCTAGGGTTAGGGTTACTATAGATAGAGCTTCCCACCCTAGGGTTAGAGTTCCTATAGGCAGGGTGCCCCGCCCTAGGGTTAGGGGTCCTATGGGTTGGGCACTTGGAACTAGGCTTAGGGTTCCTATGGGTAAGGCGCCCCGCCCTAGGGTTAGGGTTCCTATGGATTGGGCACTTGGAGCTCGGGTTAGGGTTCCTATGGGTAGGGCACCGTGCCCAAGGGTTAGGGTTCCTATGGGTAGGGCACTTGGAGCTAGGGTTAGGGTTTTTATGGGTAGGGCCCCCAGCCCCAGGGTTAGGGTTCCTAAAGGTGGGGCACTTGGAGCTAGGGTTCGGGTTCCTATGGGTAGGGCGCCCCGTCCTAGGGTTAAGGTTCCTAAGGGTAGGGCACTTGGAGCAAGGGTTAGGGTTCCTATGGGTAGGGCACTTGGAGCTAGGATTATGGGCCCTATGATTACGGCACCCCGCTCTAGAGTTAGGGTTCCTAACTTGGGGCCGGCTTTAGCCCAATTCCACCAATTTCCCCGAATCGGGCCCCACATTTAAGAGGGCCCCGTGCCCAGTGAGAATCTCTTCACGGCTAGAGGCACCTTTTTAATTTTTACTCACCTGGCGGTGCTCCAGGTCTTTGGCAGTACTTAGGCCGTGGATCCTTCGCTTATTCTAGGTCTTCGGTGGCACTCGGTGGCGGGTCCTTCAGTGCCGCCGAAGATCTGGAGTGAGTGAAGGACCTGCTGCCAAAGTGCCGCCGAAGACTCGGAGCACCACCCGGTGAGCACAAGCCCCACGTGTTTTTTTTACATTTTTTTTTTTCTGGGTCTTCCCTGCCAAGGCCCCGTCGAAACTATTTGAATTGGGCCCCGCACTTCCTAAAGCCAGCCCTAACCCCTTCGATTTATTGATGCAGATTGCTTATTTTCAAAGTTGGACTACCTCCAAGACAGCAAGAGGCTCAACATGAGTGAGGATATTTTGAAGAAAATTATGTGAGTGTATGCAAACCAGGATTTCTGGAAAAACTACTATCTTTGAAAAACAAAAAATAGCTTTGTACATTTAAAAAAAAAACAAAAAAAACCCTTTAAATTATACTGCAGTAAAATGTGTTTATTATGAAAGCTTTTTTGTTTTTCTTTTTTCCATTTTTCTTATTTAATTTTTTAACCATTTTTCATACTCGTTTTAATGTTTGGAAAATAAACACTGAAAAATTCCCAGAATTTTTTTTTTTTTACAAATAAAAACTGAAAATGTGGAACATTAAATATATATAAGGAGGGTTCATCTTATTCTCTGCACTGTTCCTTCCTAATTTCCTTCTCTTGTCCACCAATTTTAAGTATAATGAAAAAATATAAATGTAGTTGAAGGTTTAAGAAAACCCATAAAAACACTAACTAAAAGATCTACCATGGAAACTTATTGCCAAACATACATATAACTCGAAGACAATTTCAATGAACCAGACTTAATGTTCTCCAAAGAATCACCTTCCTAAGAGCCCCATTTTATAACACTATGCTCTGAACAATTGAAACATTAAAATTACTTTCCTCATAAGCTTATCCAAAAACCTGACTCAGTGGGACTACTCCCAGCACTAAGCAATATGCCCCACAGTAAGTGAAGAGCAGGCCTTTAGATTCTAAACACTTCGCTCAGTGCCTGTCTATTTTATATATATGTGAGATGCATAGTGTGCTTAGAGTAATAAATAATAATAAATGCATTCCTTAGACTTGAGTAAAAGACAAATTTGTCAAAAGGCATGCTAGAATCTTTTTGCCATTTAGCAGGTTTGCAGAAAGTTACAGTATATGAAGAGTATGTAGCAAAAAAAGATGTATGTTTTTATTTTTATTTATTGATTTATTTACTTATTTTTTTACTTTGTTTAAAATAATTACGTATTTTAAAGCAACATTTTTGTCATCTGTTTTGTTTTTTTTCTTTTCTTTATATTTTAATCAGGTCTTCTGGGGTCAAGAACATTTGAATTGTTTAGTTCTTCTCCATGAACTTCTGCAAGGGTACCTTACTGAACAAGGCAAAATGGAGACACTGATCTCTGATCAAACAAACCAGACTCAGTCTCCTATGGAAAGGAATCAGACCTCAAAAACTGAACATACCTTAGATGATCTGAGAACAGGCCTGTTCCAGTACATACAAGATGCAGGTAGGAAGATTATTATATTTTATTTTAAATTACAAAGTTCAGTAGTAACCTTTTAAAGATCACTTACCTATGACAAAGTTCTTTACCTTTTTTGGTAAAGCAATTGAAAACATCTGTTGCATCAATGTCTTTTTGATTTCTTTCCATTTAGCTGCAATCTTTTAAAAGTCAGGGAAATTGCTTTTTTATTTTCTCTCCTTTTGATCCTAAGAGATTTGTTTTTAAATATTTTGTCTCGTAAACCAGCCTGTTCCTCTTTAGAAATTACATAACAAATTATAGCTTTCTTTCATTTGACAGAAGCGCAGAAACTGCCGAGTGCCTATGAAGTTGTGTTTTACAATGAAACTGAGGATAGTCCAGGAATAATGTTATGGAGATATCCAGAACCCAGAGTGCTTACCCTTGTAAGAATAACTCCTGTTCCTTTTAATACAACTGAAGATCCAGATATTAGTACTGCAAACCTTGGAGATGTTCTTCAGGTTAGTAATTGGGAATTCCTACTTTCATTAGCAAAAGAGAAGGCTGTTATTATGAAGTTTATTCATTGTTTTAGAAATTGCTGTTAGTAGAAGTTGTGCATAAAACAAACAACAGGGGCCTAATGAAGTCAATGGGAGGTGAATTTTGCAGCTTGAACACATTGCTAATTTAAAATGAATCAAACAGTGTTTCCTACCATTTACCTGTGAAGGCTTTTCCACAGCATCATAAACTACAGCAAACCTCAGCAGTTCTGGTTTTACCATCTTCTTGCTGTGGGAGGCTGATAAGTGCAGTCCAATCCTATTGCCCCAGTCCATGGATCTCCTCTTCAGGAGCACTGTCTGACTCCCTCTGCTCAGCTGGAGTGTGTATGTATACCCTAGTAGTGTTCCTGCATCTGCCAACTGCATTGCTCTTTCATTATTTAGTAGGTCTGTTGTTCCCCAAAATACATTATTAAGAATTTTGTACTCTCTACTGTAATCCATCTTTATTATTTCCCTTATTCCCTGGATTTCTGTATAGATATTTATTCAACTGTGAATTCATTAATATTTTTAATTCTTACTTTTCACTTCTTTCTGCAGGCCATCTTCCGTATCTTTCAGGTCTGCTTATTATTCAGCTTTGAAATAGTATTGCAAATTATATTAAATAAAATGTCCCCCTCCTTTGCAAGTTAGTGAGAGGTATTAAATTTTATTTTTTTATTTTATAACTGTAATGGAAGAGTTTCTGTTTTACGAATTGAATTATGCACCAGTATGCATTAACTTATGGATCAGGTTAATTTCCCACAGAAATATGATATACTATCATTATACTGCACGAAGTGTTAGTGAGATCATTTAGGTGTCCTGCTAATTTCTTTGCCCTCTAGACAGGCAAGTTTCAACTCCCTTAAACTGTATGAAGGTTAAGAACTAAATTGAACAAATCAACTAAGCTTGGCCTGAGGTCTCATCAAAGATCAAAATAGTGTTATCATGCACTATCCTGAGGACTCCGTTCAATCCATGTGAAAACCTGCAAATTGCAGACCTTAAAGACTATATTTTCAAAGCAATGTGCAACAAGTCTGCTGCATAAACCCCATTATAGTTAACAGGCTTTGTGGGCAAAATTCCACATGTACCACTTTAAAAATTTAGCCCTATATAGTAATGTAGGTTCTCCATTGAGTACGTCAGTGTGGTTCCCACTGTAGTTGTGCTTATCCCTCATGCATGCAAGACTGGAGGTTTTTTGAAAAGCAGTGTCTGTTGGGGCTGTATATGTAACCCACACATTTTTAAACTGGATGTGGTATTCTGTCCCATCTAGTGGCACTGAGACCACTTAAAGAGAAAAAATGAGTCTGCTCTGCAGCCTTAAGTCCCTGGTTTGATCCCACCCACTGACGCCCAGGGTCTGTCGACGTTAGAAGTCGGGGCTCGTCCAGGGCCGCCCAGAGGATTCAGGCAACCTGAGGTCTTCGGCGGTGGGGGGTGCCCCCGCCATCGAATTGTCACCAAAGACCCGGCTCTTTGGTAGCAGGTCCCAGGAAGGGATAGCTCAGTGGTTTGAGCATTGGCCTGCTAAACCCAGGGTTGTGAGTTCAATCCTTGAGGAGGCCTTTTAGGGATCTGGGGCAAAAATCTGTCTGGGGATTGGTCCTGCTTTGAGTAGGGGGTTGTACTAGATGACCTCCTGAGGTCCCTTCCAGCCCTGCTATTCTATGATTCTATTCTAGGGAGTGAAAGACACTGCTCCAGGGGCTCCAAAAAACTCTTGTGGGGGTCTGGGGCCCACTACCTCACTTGGTGGCCCTGGGATCTTCCTGGATTTCAACTGGGAAGACTGAAGCTCGGGACATGCTTCCTCAGCTAGGAGAAGTATGTAACCCACACACTTACTGGGTGTGGTGTTCTGTCCCATCTAGTGGCATTGAGACCACTTAAAGAGAGAGATAAAATGAGTGTGCTCTACAGCCTTAGCTAACAGCAAGTTGGCTTTTAGTTCATGTGGTAGAGGTTCATTCATTAAGCTCCAGAGGTCCCCGGTTCGATCCCACCTGCCGATGACCAGGGTCTGTCAGAGTTACACATATACACTCTGTGCCGTCTCATGTTCCCATATAAGGGCAAGGTGTCTGCAGCCCTCCCTCAGTTCAACCCACTAGTTCTTAGCTTTTGCTAAACTTTTATAGATCTTTGGGAAAATCTTCAGAACTACTTCTCATCTTCTGCATTGACTGCCATGAACTGTTTCCATCCATTTGAACCAAACTGGTTAGAACACTTGTACAGCATCCTTTGACATGTCAAGATTTAAGCCCTGTCCATCCTGCGATGGACTAATCCCTCTAGAAGAAGGAAATAACAGGTTTCTCTCCTGTGTGGGGACATCTCCTATATCGAGCAGATTCTCTGCCAGTTTATCATTCTCCATCTTCTGGGACACTCCATGAAGGTGTCATCAGACCCTGAGATCAGTTCTCAAGCTGTGCTTTCAGACAACCAGCTTCATTTAGCACCCCATCTAGCAGAAAAGCAACACCAAAGACAAGTACAGAGAAGATGGCACTGCTACCCAGTTCCAGTACCAATATTGATACCATCAGTACCAAAGCTGTTCTCAGCAGTCGAAAATGGTGCACCTCTTCTGGCATTTACAGCTGGCTCCAAAAAGAGCCACTCCAAACAGAAGCAGAGATTCCAGACTCAGTGTCCTCCCATAAGGACAGATACTGTATGGTCGCTGAAGATAAATCTATCATGTACCTCATAGCATCGAGAGTTGGGGGAAAGGAGTAGCTTACAGTGCAGCAGACTCCTCCAGCATGAACCCCTGCTCTGATGATGCACCCATCAGTGTTCATGCCCACCAGGGAGGATGAGCCCAGAGGACCAAGATCACCATTGGTACCGGCAAACCTACTTGCACCAGTAAAGACTCAGATACTGAGAATGCAGTATATTTTGGCACTACAGAGGAGGTCTACTCCTCCTCACCATCACTGTGACATACATTCTTCCCAACATCCAGTAGAGACCCGCCTTCTCTGAGGTCAGTGATAAATACCATAGAGATACCTAACACCTTACCCTACAGGACTCAGCCACCACCCGTCCATCAGGAATAACCCTGAACTGACCAATAACCAACAAGCCAGCTTTATTCCTACAGCATGACACCATGGCCCTACTGGGTTACCAGGCAGCCCACTAACTCAGGCATCAAGAAGCTGATTTTCACCACACTCAAAGAAGAGGAAAAGACTACCCTCCAGTCAGCATTCCTCGCTGGATCACCTATGCCACAGTACCAGGAAGTACCTATGCCAGATCCAGGGACAGAGCAGCACCAGCCACCTGTATTACCACCATAGGACCTTTCATCTTTGTGACTTGATGAAATGATATCGACACTCGATGACTTTAAAGTGTTCCAGGAACTCCTTGCAATGATTGTCGAGACATTGGGATTTGAAACATCAGTCATATTGAAGAAATCCATAAGCTATGTGATGTCGGTCAGCTTCTTGTCCTGCTGCAAAATGGTGAGAAGTGGTACCAGACAACTGCCACAGGATTTGAGTGCTTCTACACCCACATCAGCCTGGGCTCCTTAGTTGTGTCAATAGTACAATAAAAGTTAAAGTCGAGTAAAAGTAGCCACAAGGACAAGGACCCCAAAAGGCTTGACCTATTGTGAGAAAGCCGCACTCCATTGCTTCCCTGCAGGGGCTAATGGCCAGTCCTTCCTGGCCAAATATTATCAGGACATGGTGAAAGTGGTTGAACAGAAGAAAGGACTGTACCGCCCATAGTTCCAGGGCATTGATATGCATTCTGGACTCTCAAGATGTCCACACTCCTTGAGTTGGTCCCGGTAATGGAGTGTATATCCCCAGAGAGCACAAGGTGGCTTTTGAATCCTTCAGTGAGTACAGAGCACAGTCTGTCCTCTGGCTGAACAGCTCTGAGCCCTTGATCATGGTCTGTGTCTTTCTCAGGATGCTGGATGCCTGGGGCCATAATGCTTCCAAGCAAACAGCAAATGTGTCATGTATTGCTCCAGAGGAGCCTTACGCTACAGCTCCCAGGGTGATAGTCTCCTCCTTACTTGGTCAGACCAGTTCAACTATGCCTTTCCTCCGCTGCCACTTCTACCACGAGTACTAGACAAGATCCAGCAGGATAGTACAACAGTCATCCTGATTGCCCCTTTCTGGCCCAGACAGTTCTGGTTCCCCAACATCCTGTGCATGTCATCTCTCCTGCCGATTACCTTCCTGACATTCCCTGAGCTCCTAAACCAGTGCAAGGGCAAGATCAAACACCTCAATGTACAACCACTCCACTTCACAGAGTAGTATATGGATAGGCATCATTCCTAGAACATGCATGCTCCTCAGCTATATGAGGCATTCTGTCTAATAGCAGAAAGAACTCTACTAGAAAATGTTACCTAGCTAAATGGCAATGCTTCTTGTCCTGGTCACAGCAAAGAGGCGTTCAGTCCAAAGCTACGGATATTCCTCTCATCCTAGACTATATCCTACCTTTGAAGACATTGGGTCTATCCCTCAGCTCATTGTGAGTCCACTTAGTGGTGGTCAGTGCACACCATCCACCTGATCAGGGCTACTCCATTTTCACACATCCACTAACCAACAGATTCAGAAGATTGTGCCCCATTGGGACCTGAATCTTGTTCTTTTGGTACTAACCAGGCTCTCCCTTTGAGCCTTTAGCTACTTGCTCCATGCCCCTCCTCACCATGAAAATTGCCCTTGTAGCTATCACATCAGCAACAAGGGTCAGTGAGCTGGAAGCAATGACAGCAGACCCTCCATATATGGTGTTCCATAAAGATAAAGCTTCTTTACACCTATACCCCAAATTTTATCCCTAAAATAGTTTTGGAATTTCACCTTAACCAAAACTGCATGCATCTGCAGAAGAATGTAGGCTCCACTCCCACGATGTTCAACAAGCTTTGGCCTTTTACCTGCAGAGAACAAGACCAATCAGGAAGTCTCCGAGACTGTTTGTCGCTATAGCAGAAAGAGTAAGAGGGCATGCCATCACCACTCAGAGAATTTCCAAATGGATACACTGCTCTACAGCCAAAATGCTTCTGAAATAAATGTAGTCCAACTTTACTAATTCTGGGTCACTGAGAATGAAAATGATGCTTAAAATTGTTGATTGGCTCTAGTTTTCAAGATATCCTATTGGGTCAGTATATACGACCCTTGACTTGGGAATGGCGGTGGATAAGTGAGTTATAAAGGGAAGGGATCTCAATTTAAACCAGAAATGACTAAAATACATCTTTGACTGGATCTATGAATAAATCTATGACTGGGTTTGGACAGTACTTGCTTTTTAGCAAAACAATGAATGATGCAATTTGAAGCTAGTATTGCGTCATACATAATATGAATTGCATCATGTTATTCCTAGAAGTCATGGATGATGCAATCATAACGAAGCTTACATCACTCTGCTGAACAAATTGCCCTATATCAGATCTAGAAATCATACAGTGTCGTGCTCTCTTATTTGTCAGTGTTTGATTTTGCAAAGGGACACATTTCTGTTTAGCCAAAGTGAGCAGAGATGCCTCGTACTTGTGTGAACAGTGCAGATAACTTCTGCTATGCTTGTGGTGAAGTGACTTTTGCATCACAAAAGCGCAGTATAACCACTATGGTTAAGAAAGCCTATCACCTTTATTTTGGCTGCAAAATTGGAGATCAGGACAAGAGGTGGGCCCCACACATATGCTGCAACACCTGTGCAACAAATCTTTGCCAGTGGTTGAACAGGAAAAGGAAATCTATGCCTTTTGCAGTGCCAATGATTTGGAGAGAGCCAACAAATCATACCAGCAGTTGTTACTTCTGCATGGTGCCTCCAGTTGGGAAAGGTGTGTCAAAGAAGAAAAAGTGGACTGTGCATTATCCAAACATTCCATCAGCTATACGCCCAGTACCCCACGAAGAAGGACTGCCGGTTCCTGATGCACCAGAATCATTCTCACTTGAGTCAGAGCAGGAAGAGGAAGAGGATGAAACTTCTGGTCCTGAACCATCAATGTCACAGGACCCACATTTTCTTCCATCCTCCTCCTCTGAACCACACCTCATAACACAAGGTGAACTGAATGACCTTGTCAGGGATTTGGAACTACCCAAGAGTAAGGCAGATCTGTTGGGCTCCAGACTACAGCAGTGGAATCTCCTGGCAGGCTATCAGGGCAAATGGGGCCCATCAATGCTTGCAGACTATTGCTGGACAGTGACAAGAGATGCTCCATTTAATGAATACAAGAGACAAGTCAAGAAGCGCCGAGTGGACACTGAATAGGACTAAACTATGTACATAATAGTTTTTTGCCTTTTGTTTCATAATAAATTTTATTGATATAACCCTTTTGCTGATTTTTAAAGTATTACATAAACAGGACAGGTGAAATATCATGTAAAGCAACCATGAACACATGAAAAAACCTAGGTTTACAATTTATGATTAAAACTCTACTATCTACACAATATACATAGACATAAAATGTAAAAACTTAAATATCTTAGAAACAGTCGCCAATCAGTTGTTTTAATTGTCATATTTGAATTCAGCACATCAAAATATATAATAAATATCACATTTTATCTCTGAAGCAGACGACTTCTCAAAAATTGTAGACCAGTGATATCCAGCAGCATTCTATTCTGCTGTCAGCTCTCAAACCTCCCTCCCCCTACAGATGTAAGAGTTCACTCCACTAGAGCCCAAGCAATAACCATAGTGTGTCTTCACGACGTATCCCTCCTTGACATTTGTAAAGCGGCAATGTGGAGTTCCATTCACGTTTGCAAGGCATTATGCCCTGGTTCAGGCCTGGGCTGCCGATGCCTCCTTTGGGACAGAGGTTCTCTGCTGAGCCCTACCATCTTCATCCTTGCATCCTCCTACTACTTAGGTACTGCTTGTCAATCACCCACAATGGATTACCATATACTTCTGGGGCAATTCTGCATGCAAATTAATAAGCCGTGCATATTTTTAATTTTTTGCGCAGAAAACAGCTGTAGTTCTGCCTTTTGCTCACCAGAGGGCTCTGTGGGAATAGAACAGAGCAGCAGTACCCAGCCAGCTAGGGAAGAGAAATAGTCTGCCTTCTTCCATTACCTGTTGGGCCAAGTCAGGTGACAGGGGCTATGGGGAGACAGACAGCGTGGGGCTGCTGGAGGGTCACAGACGGGCTCATAAAGGCTAGTGTGGGAGGACAGACTGCGGCAGGGGCTGAATGGGAATGGAGGTGCAGGGTCACATGGGGACAGAGGATAGGGTGCAGAACCACACAGGAACAGGGGATGTCTGAGTGGGGGTGGAGGGACACATGTGGACAGGGGTAGATGTACCTAGCTGAATGGGAGAGGCTAGGAATAAAGGGAAAATAAAAGAAAAAAAATTATTTTAATTCACTTGTGGTGAAACACTACAAAGGCTTCAGCATATTTGTGAACAAGGTAATTATGATTAGCATATTTAGAAAGGGAACCAAAAAAGTTGTAAATATAATAATGATACAAAAGTGCATAGAAATCATATTGCAGCTTTCCCAGTAGGGAACATATCTTGAAATACTATGTGGTCCCATACTGTAACCAGCTGTGATACCAGTAAGGACTCAGTTCTATACTGTCAGATAAATTCAGTGTAAGGTTCACGTGTGTAATTTCACTTATATTTAACATTTAAAATTTTCCAGTTGTATGTTCATCTTTTAAAGTAAATCATTGTGACATTTCATCTGGCTTTCTGGCTCTACTTAACTCTTTTAAGGCACATCTTTTTAATCATCATGAATAAATGTTGGAAGCCTCTTTGTTTCTATAACTTCTTCAGATTATTAGAATTTATGAAAACTTCACTGTAAACAGACCTTTGTTAGATATCAGAATTCATTACATGCTGGCTGCAATTTGACTGTAACCTCAGGGTAGACTAACTGCTTCAGAGCAATAAGAACTGATCTGAACCGTGATGTGTGTCTCAAATCAAATTTTAATGTAGGTTCAAAAATATTCCAATAGCTTGTTTTCTCACTTTTATTCCATTGTAGCCTGATCTATAGATTATGTACAAGAACCCTCAGTTATCACTTTGAGGTTTGACAGGTTCTTGTCCGAAGATCAGGCCCAGTATTATTAAAATTACTGTGTAGTTTGGAACCCCCAATTTGCACAGTTGCAACACTCATACTATAGGAACTTTCCTATGTTTACAAATAATTTATTAATACATCTAGCACAGTCACAAACACTAACTCAGTAAGGTAGATAGAGAGAATAAGAAAGTACATCTGAACAGCCATACTCACACCATCCCTTCCAGAACAACCTGAAATGTTAGCCATTATCTTCCTCATCACCATCATCTTCCTCATCTTCACCAGTGGCCATCATTCTGGCACCTCCCAAGAGCTACATCTCTCTCTCTCCTCCTGGGATACCACTTTTATAATATGTTATGCTGATGTTACCATGTCTAATGCATATTCAGTAGGGTTTTCTCCCCTCTTCCTTATTTGTATTTCCTTGCCTTATTAATGTTGAGGTATCCTTCTTCTATAGGTTAGTATATTAATAATTTCAACCTATCATATATGTCAATTCGTTGCCATGGCACTCTTGTGGTTGGATGTTTTTTCCAAAAACTTTCACAAGCTAGTGTTAGCTCATGTTTCTGTGGTTCATTGATGTCATTATGGACAAAATTCCCCCTTACACTATTTCTAGTTCCCAAAAATTTAGGGATTATCATTGGGCCGTTTATCTATGCCAATGTTCATAGACCTCAAGACTCACGCTAACTACTGAAATCAGTGTCTTGCAGGATACAAGCCTGTAGGTTCCTTGCATTACTGCTGAAAATAATGAAGGCAAGGCAGTGAATATAGTAAAGGCAAGCTAGCCGTATGGGCTACACCATTGAGTGTAAACATTTGTCTTAGTCAAATTACTTAGATTGATTTTTTTTATATTCACCTCTACCCCGATGTAACACTGTTCTCGGGAGCCAAAAAATCTTACTGCATTATAGGTGAAACCACATTATATCGAACTTGCTTTGATCCATTGGAGTGCACAGCCCCCTCTCCCCCTTCGAGAGCTGCTTTTCCTTGTTATATCCGAATTCATGTTATATTCAATCATGTTATATTGGGGTAGAGGTGTGTATATATATTTCTTACTTTGCTTCCTTTTTCTGTTGGAGGAAAGCAAGCTTTTCATATGTGATTTTGTTAAAAATATTTAGTTTTGTGTTTGGAGGAAGAGAGGAGAAACCATCCCCAGCTTGGTTACAGCCATGAGAATCCCCATTCTGCCTGTTTTTACATCCTACAAACACTGTTCTGGCTCCTCATGGCTCATCATCTTTCTGGCCAAAAAAGACTTCATTATACTCATTTAGAACTTGCCAATATCTCTTCTTAATTTGTTAGATGAGACGCTGTTCAGTGATATGAGGTATTTCCTCTTCCCACATGCTAAAACCAGTACCTCTGCAGCATACCCATTTCTGTTGACCCAGACAGCAAGAAACCAGGACCAGAAATATTATTTTTCTGGCTCTTCTACATAGTGGTTCTCTGGCAGGTCAGGTCCTAACTTATCCCCACCATGCTCCAAATTGTTTCCCTGGCTCTGCATAGCATCTGTTATTGGCAACAGAAATCTACACATTCCTTGCAAAGCACATAAGAAAACTTCTTATATCCCATTCTTGAAGTTAGCCTCAAAATGTAGACAATGACAATATTATACTGGTTTCAGTGTAAGATTTGGTCTATGCCAAAAAAGCATTGTTAGACCCAAGGACTCATAATTTTAAAGTTCAATATCTGGACCATCATGGCTAGAAATATATGCCTTATATCATTAGAAACTGAGTGATCTTAAAGAAAAGTTCTGGCATTTTAATTAGCGCACAAAGATGTTGCATATCATTTACAGGAGACACTTGTTCCCTCTAGACTTGACTTTTCCAAAAATTTAACTGAGCAAAGGTAAGTATTTTTCATATTATTCAACTTTGGTTATTTACCACTACCTGTAATCTTGAATCATCACTGAGATCTTCTCTAGAGCTACCTTCCCCTATTTTCAGGGCTTATATACAATTTAGGTCCATTTCCTGCACAAACTTTCACGTGTTTAACTTTAAGTACTCATATGGCCCATTAAATTAAAGTTAAGCATTAAAGTTAAGCACATATATATTTTCAGGATTGGGGCCTTATTAATGAAAAAGAATGTGTGATAGAATACGTTGGAAACACAAACACAGTGCCTTAAGAAAGAAGGTTTTGCAAACTCCCCACTTCCAGTGTCAGCCTATCCCTCTCCCATGCTCAACCCAGCTTTTTCTGAAAAGGCTCCATAGCATCACAGCTTTCTATAGGACTCTTGTGTCTACCTGTTACAGTCTAACCTGTGATCAGTTTAACCATATTTTATCTGTATATTGTGTTGAATAAAGATATATTGCAGTCTAGACATTAGAAAGCCTGGATAGTAAATGAGATTGTTGAATCAAAAAACAGAAAATCATTTGAAATGCTAACATTCCATATCCTTTAAAAATGTGGAAAATCTATTTTAGAATAATGTACATGTTTAACAAATTAAAAACACTTGTCAACTGGAAAAATACTAACCATCTTAAACCATATCTGGGAAAGTTGAGGATTGCTAACAGTTATTTATTAGTTTGTTTCATTTTTCCATACAAATCTACTTAATTTTATTCTGGAAACTATCTCTGTTTCTCCACTATGCTCAGCCATTAAATAGTATTTATCTCTGAGCAATAAAGCCTTTTGTTTTTTCTTGAAGTCATGGTGGAAGTGATGAGTTTCAACAGACATTTTATCTAACCCTGCCTTTCTTCTTACAACTCTTGAAGTGGAGACAGAATACAGAGCAAGCTCACTGCTGTGTAGCTATTGTCTGTTAATGATCAGTGTCATGTTAATATTCAAAATCACTAGGAAATTTTAAGATCTATTTTTCCTCCCCTACAAACAACTTTTCTCATTACTCAGAATGAATGATACTGATCCCCATCAGCCAGCAAATTTATAATCCAGCATAACCTGCAAATTTTTGTTTGGGTACAAGTTCATTTTGAAAATAAAAGTGAAAGTGAAAAATCTGTTACAAATTCCTCAAAGTAAGTGTGTGTGTATGTGTGTTGAAGAAAAATTGAACAATCCCAAGTGGTTTTAGGCATAGCCACCAGGTGTTTGAATGTGTGTGTTCCAGTGTATGGTTGTGTCCTCAAATGCACATTTTATAGAGCCTAATGGGTCGTGGAGCAACTCATATCTTGGTTCAGTACTTTAAGGAGGGGCTATTAAAAGCTATTAAAATGTTTATTAATATATTTCATATCATATTAATTTATAAAGCCCTGATTCTTTTACTATAAAAATAATATAAAATATTTATCAGTATATATAGTATATACTTTTCACTTTTATAGTACTTTTCATCCAAATATCTCAAAGCACTTTACAAGGGTGGCTAAGCACTGTTATTTACATTTTGCAATCAGTCCAAGCATCTGTGATGACAACAGTAAAAAGAGGGACCAGAAGGTTCCAAGAGTGCTAATTTGAATAAATTCAAGAAATGAAAAACAATTTGGGAGTGTAAATGCCCATGGTTTGCTCATGCAAATTGTGGATGCAGCTTTGAGTGGCCATTTGAAAATGTGACTCTATATCAAGAAAGGTGTGATATGAATACAACAAAAAGTCCAGAAACTCCCGAATGAATCTTCTACAGTACACCGACATGTTCCTCTGTCACCCTGAACAAATCAGTCTCTCTACTTCTGTTTCAATATCCTTAAAACGGTGTTTATAATGCTTGCCTATCCACATCTCTGGTATGAGATTTCCTTGATTAGTATTTGTAGAGTGCTTTGAAGATTAAAAGCCCTATATATGAGCTAGATATTTTAATAAAAGTCATTGTGGGAGGAAGGGAAGGGACACATACTGGAGTGGCAGTTTGATGTGCTTAGAGGAATAAATCTAACAGCACATATATTATTCCTTGTCCATGTGATATAGTACATAGTGACTCTAAACCACAGCTAGTATACCCTTTATGTAAAGGGGAAACCACTAAAGATCCTATTAGACAGTAGGAAATTCAAATGTTACTAAATGCATAGAAGTTCAATCTAGACTACAGCTAATGTGGTCAAACATACATGGAGAAGAAAAAGCATATCCCACTGACAATTTGACTTAGTGGAAGACAACATATATTTCCTGAGAGTGGAGTTAATCCCAGAGCTGTCTCCATCTAGAGTGATTTTAGGCAAGGGCAATCCATTATTGCTCCAGTTGGTGAGGGCAAAAACGAACAGGAAGTCAGTGCTGTAGTGAGGATCATACTTATAGTTTGAAAGAAGGAAAAAGGCCAAAGTATGGAAATCTTTTAGGGAATTGATCCAAAGGATAAAAATGAAGACCAAGACAGAGGTAAAAATATCACTTTTTTCATATGTTAAAGATTGGTGTTAGCCAGAAAGGATTCCTTGAGACTTTTCCAAGTTTTAACTCTCAGATGAAACATTTACACCAGCATGTCAAAAAAGTGACTAGAGTGAAGGTAGAGGATAATTTTTGGTGGTTGAAGATACATAGATAGGTTTTTAAAAAGATCATTCTTTATTATGTACAATTGAAAAAACAGCTATTAGTGGTCTGAGTTTTGAGAGGTTCGTATTACATTTTAGGGCACTATCTTGTGCTAGCAATTTCTGAAGTGAAAAGACTAGGGAAAAGAAGTTTTTGTCCTTACTTTGTCTGTTTTTACTTACCAACTATTCACACGAGATTTGCAAAAATGGTGAAATTTTGCCATTTTAAAGAATAGTGTAATGGTTAAAAGGCAGGACTGGGAGTCAGAAAATCACGGTTCTATCCGACCACTACCAGAAGCTAGCATTATGATTTTGATAAAGTCATTTAACCGTTCTGTGCCTCAGTTTCTCCATCTAACTGTAAATTGTTCTCTATAAGGCAACTTTAGGGCCAAACTGGATTTGTAGGTCAGCATGGTTTTGATCTGGCCTGTGACATCATCTGTTTAGTAGTAAAATTTGAGTAATCAACTAGTGGTGTAGAGCAGTGCATTCAGCACTTGTGACTTCATATACACAATGTGTCAGGTCCTCAGCTGAGGACCTAGCCCAAGAAATGTTGCCCTGTTTCTGAGAACAGTTTCAGTGCAAAATATATACCGTTCAAAATAACAAAAACAAAACCCAATCAGGACGCTAACATGGGAAGATGTTTATTGGTGAAAGGACAAAGAAGAAAAAAAGGTGTTATTCTGTGAAACAAAACAAAAAATCAATTAATTTACCAGTTAGCACATCCCTGGGCAGCCGTACTCCCGATCAGTAGATCCTACTGGTCCAGCTAGAACATTCATGCTCAGCTGTCATTTCAGAGTGATCCCTGCAGGGCTGTCCCTAGCCATTCTGGGGCTTTACACAGCCCCCCCCCATGGGGGGGAGGGCCCAGGCCTCCACGTGGTGGGGGAGTCTGGCCCCAGGCTTCTGCCGGGGGGGGCGCTGGCTTGAGGAGTAGAGGGAGAACTGCCCCCCAGCACTCACTGGTGAAGCAGGCTGGAACTGAGTCGCTGCACTTCCCACTGCCAGTGAGTGCAGGCCCAACCCTGCCGCAGTCCTCAGGAGACTGGGGGCAGGGCCGGGGTGGAGCAGGGCCGGGGGCTTTGGGGAAGGGGTGGAGTGGGGGCAGGGCTGGGCAGAGCAAGGGCAGGGGCCATGGGGAAGAGGTGGAGCAGGGGCTGGAGCAGCATGCAGCTGCATAGGACACCAGGAAATTTGGGGCACCAAATTTCCTGGTGCCCTATGCCTATTGGTAAGGACAACCCTGGGTCCCTGTTCCATTAGCAAAGAGAGTAGCTTAATATATGTTAAGCTGAACAACTGGAATTTAATTGAATCCTGTGTACTGCTTCCAGCCTAACTCCACCTGCTCCTTGTACCCTTGGTGTCTCTCAATAATAGTCCCTCCGAGGAACATGGTTCCTCTGACTCCACTTCCATGGATTATGACACATCTTCCCTATTATACAAACTTTTTACTACAAATAAAACAAATACTTGAAGCCAAGCCTTCAACAACCTGTCCCTTCAGCCAGAGGTTGCTAGCCCATAGCTGAGTTGAAGTCTTGTCTTTATCACAAAATTCAGCTGATTATGTAGTCTTCGAGATAGTTTGATATCCTCAACAGACAGCCACACTGGGACTAACCTCTCTATGTCTTCATTTCATCTATCTTCAAGTCTAGCAAACAATGTTTCTAGAGTATCCTCCTTCCTTGTGGGGCTGGCTTCTGGATAGTTCTTTGTCTCTCTGTTCTGTGATGATCTGTGTAACTGTAGGACAGGAGTGGGCAAACTTTTTGGCCTAAGGGCCACATCCGGGTTCTGAAACTGTATGGAGGGCAGGTAGGGAAGGCTATATATCCACCCCCTCCCACTTCCTGCCCTGTGACTGCCGCCCTCAGAACCTCTGACCCATCCAACCCCCCTTGCTCCTTGTCTCCTGACCGCTCCCTCCCAGGAACCCCTGCCCCTGACCGCCCCCTGGATCCCACCCCTTATCGAACACCCCCGCTCCCTGTCCCCTGACTGCTCTGACCCCTATCCACACCCCTGCCCTCTGACAGGCCCCTCAGGATTCCCACACTTATGCAGCCACCTCCTGCTCCCTGTCCCCTGACTGCACCCTGGGACCCCCTACCCCTTATCCAACCCACCCACTCCCCGCCACCTTACCATACCGCTCAGAGCACCAGGACTGGCAGCCGCGCTACCTGGCCGGAGCCAGCCACACCGCCGCGTAGTCTAGAGCACCGGGGCAGGACGGCGGCTCTCGCAGCCGCACTGCCTGGCAGGAGCTCGCAGCCCTGCTGCCCAGAACACTGGCGGCACAGCAAGCTGAGGCTGCAGGGGTGGGGGGACAGCAGGGGAGGGGCCAAGGGCTACCCACCCTGGCTGGGCAGGACAGTCCCATGGGCCGAATGTGGCTCGCGGGCCATAGTTTGCCCACCTCTGCCGTAGGTTCTCTGAGTCTTGTATCTTCTGCTTGTAAGTGTCTCCTTTGCCTTTGGATCACTTATCCCTCTTCTGTAGTTACCTTGTATGATCTCGGTGCAACCGGGCTCGAGGCAGAGTGGACCACTCTGCCTGGTTCCCGAATATGGCAAAATAAGTGTTTTATTTTCCTGCTGTTGTACTCCTGTATGGTCAGATCTGTGTACAGATGGAACTCCTCCTTCCACTTGGTCCATTGCTGGGCTAGATTTGTGTCTGCAAAATCCAGGGCTCTAGGACAGTGGTTCCCAAACTTGATCCGCCGCCACTTGTGCAAGGAAAGCCCCTGGTGGGCCGGGCCGGTTTGTGTACCTGCAGTATCTGGGCCCACTTCCAGCAGCTCCCATTGGCCCGGAGCAGCGAACCGCAGCCACTGGGAGATGCAATCGGCCAAACCTGCGGATGCAGCAGGTACACAAACCGGCCCGGCCCACCAGCGGCTTTCTCTGCACAAGCAGCAGAACAAGTTTGGGAACCACTGCTCCAGGAGCTTCAGACTGAGTTCCATGGCTCACCCTGCCAGCTGATACACTTCAGAGAACTCACCGTTCCAGTGCTGCCACCGTATTTCATTAGCAGAGAGTAAAGCTGAATGCAGGCTAAGTTGAACAAGTGGAACTTTATTAAATGCTGAGCTCTGTTTTAGATGAGTTGTTTCCAGCCTAACACCTCACATTCCTCCCTCCGGGAGCTGGACTCTCTGTGTCCAGTTCCACTGATCATGATACATTCCCCTGTTCTTTGGGCCTAGTGCTGGCAGATGGGAAGGACTGGAAATAGCATACAGTGGATCAGGAGCAGCTTGAATTTTTTTCAAGAATCCTAGATAAATTGTAACAAAATAAGCTGAGTCCATCACAGGAATTCTGTGCTGAAATTTCAGTCTATTTCAGCTTAATACAAAACAAAATCCTGTGATGAGGCTGTTCTTCCCTTAAGGTTTCTCTGAACCTATTTAAACAAATAGACAAGGGATGTAAGGGTATCCCCCTGGGGTATTCATAACAGCCGTATCTCAGGAACATGCTAGGCAGCCCACAAGGAGGCAATCTGAGGTGTAGAGGAAAGACTTCCAGGGCTGTGCCTTTTCTTCTCTCAGCATCTTTTCAGCACATGAAAAGATGGGAGTTGTCTTACCAAGTGGGGGGTCAGTGCTAACGAGGCCAATTCAATTAAGGTGGAAGTGGCCTTCCTCCTTTGATATTCACCCCTTCTTGTCAACTGTTGAGAATCGACCACTTCCACCTTAATTGAATTAGCCTCGTTAGCACTGACACCCCCGACTTGGTAAGGCAACTCCCATCTTTTCATGTGCTGAATATATTTATACTGCTTTCTGTATTTTTCACTCCATGCATCTGATAAAGTGGGTTTTAGACCACAAAAGCTTATGCCCAAATAAATTATAGTCTCTAAGGTGCCACAAGAACTCCTCGTTCTTTTAACCATCTTCAGTTAATTTCTGAGGTACCTTGCACTGTCACTTGGATTTGCAGATCTCTCTTCTTGTAGTATTTTGGATTCTCAACCATGTTTGCTGTGTCAGACCATGGTCCACTCTCCATAAGTTTCAGTCTGGATTGGGTAACTTCTGTTGCTTAGGAAATTCTACATGCTTTGTGAAGGGGTTAATTTTATAGTAGTCATTCTTTGAGTTTTTTTGTTCCAGATTCTAATCACAATCCAGTCTTTTTATCAGGGACTCATTTAACACCCCCCCCCCCCCCGAATTGCAAGATTGGCTCTTCAGCCTCACATAAATCACCATTTGTAACCTCAGATTAAAACATATCATTCATATCTTTCATTTTTACATGGGTACAGTATTCTTTAAATTTCTGAACTACAATTTTAAGCATGATCAATTTTATGTTCTTTTTATTTACCTGTTGGGTTTTGAACCTTTAAGTGGCACTCATGTCATGTTTTCAATCTTTACTCCGCAACCAAGAGAGATAGAAGCATATTCTTTTTTCAAATGAAAGTTGACATATTTACCTAAGCACACAGTGCCAGGAGCTAGGGCTTTAAGAAAATCACCAAATGTCATGAAACACATGATAAAATTAATTGATATCACTGAGTTAGGCTGTTCTGTGTGAATTAACTGAAAATGTTAAACATAGCAAGTGCTTCAGAACCACCCATTGTCAAAAATAAGGTATGTCTTCCTTTTGACCAACACCCGTTGCTAGCAAATGAAGAGTGAAGTGCTGTTTGAAGTTCCTCCAATCTTCTTCCAAGTTCCCAGTGAGTTTCAGCTGTGAAGGAGCTTTTAGCTGCTCCATTTCTTCACTCAGGTTATTTTCTGAATCTCTTTTTATTTCTGGTAGTGTGTGGTATTCTGTAATAACTCAGAGAAAAGGTGCTTGACAGAGAGAAGCTTCATTCAGTATCTCGGTTCCAACTGCTGCTGCATTACTTAACATGATCTCTTAAAGGCACAGTTCCCCATACCTAACATATGTTCAGCCAGAAGGACAAGGAGGGGTTCTGACTACACAAGGAGGTGTTTATTTTTCTGTTTTCTTTAGGCCTGTACCTATGATGTCAGTAATCCATACTGGGAACAAGTTTTCACCAAGAAAAGCTATTTGTGTAGCATGGAAAATATTCTGCCTGTGTGTGTGTGCGTGCATGCGTGCACACACAAACAAGCTTGTGAACAGGATTGCAACAAGAAATTTCTTGCACAGCTTTTTACTTGTGGAGTCTCTTCAAAGGTGTTTGTTCTCTGCTATTCCTTTCTGTATCCTATCTCTCCAGCAAAGAATATCACTGGCACTACCCTGTACTTCCTAAAAGCCTACTCATTGTCACTGAACTGTTAACACAAGTGGCCACTGAATAACAGATTGTATAATCAAATATAACCTGTTTTATATTTTTGCTGTTTGTGATTATATCAAGTGGTACTCTAAATTCTGATCCTTAAGATCTACACAGGCCTCTTTCACAGCAAAGACCTTAATACAATTTTCTCTTGAATTGCTATCCAGAGAGATAGTCCAGGTAAATCATGAACTCTGTTGAGAGAATATTTTAGGGTGTTAAAAGGTATAGGGGAACTAAGACAAAAGGAGCATAATCTATGGCTCTTATTCATTGCTGCATATGAAGTTAAAATAAAACATCTATCAAGCTGTAATGCACAAACAATTTTGAGTATGTGTGTTTCCCTTGAGTACCAGCTGGTATTTTGATTGCATGCAAGTGCAGTCAGTTTTAAAAGAGTTGATGACAATACTATTGTGTGCTAGGGCATCTTGTTTTGCCCTTTTACCTTAACACAGTCTCTTTGTAAACAGGGTGAAAAAGCCCACTCTCTTGGTCTAGAGAGTGGTAGTTAATTCAGCTTGATCTCACAGACAGCAGAAAAAAGCAGAGGAGTAAATAGTTTTGAGATTGCACGGGCTTAGCTTGGATTTAATTAGGGAAAAGACCAGGTAAGTAACCCAGCTCTGGAAGCTTTCCTTTGTAAATTCTCTGAGGTGAAGAAAGCTCCTTTAAGAGAATATAAATGTCTGCAACATCTGGGAAAGTTGAGGATTTAAGAGAATTATCTGTTACATCACATTAATCGCCTACAGGGTTTAAAGAAAACATTTGTAAACTACAAAACCTTGGGCTTGATGTTTTCAACACTATGCTAACTTAGAAACAGACACATTTGCTAACACCTAGTGGCTGCTTAAACAGTGGCTCAAGGAAGAATGAGCTTTAGAATGATTGGCATTAGACCTACTATAAGTCATAACTCCAGGAAAGATTTGACATGACAGTCAAACAAGAAGAGAATTATGATCAATGTCAAAGGCATTCATTTTTCCCTTTAATGAAGAATACCTCATTTTTGGCTGACTCTGTTTCCTTTTTGCTTTGTATTCCCCATTGGGGCTACAGTGTTGAGCTGGGCATTTGAAAGAGCTGGGAAAAGAGGTTTTGGGGAAACCACAAATTTTACTCATGTTTGGTTCATTTCTCACATTTCAGAAGCAAGTATTTTGGAAATCCAATAATTTGTGTTTGGCAGGTTAGTGATTTAGGTTTGTGGTATTATTAGTTAAGATGCTGTAAAGTTCATCTACACTTATCAACAGCATGGACTGAAATTTTGAATATTTTAAAGTCTGTAATTATACTTAACGCTTGTGCCTTAATTGGTCAGACTTTTCTAAAGTGTGTTAAAATATGTTGTCCAATTATTTTAGTTAGTGCAGAGAGCAAGCCAAATTTGTTGTATTGTCAGGGATCTTGCCTTTTATAGCTGTCATTTGTTGTTTTAAGTAATCCTTTTAAATTAAGTTACTAGTATATATTATTTCCTTTTTATTCATTTATCTGATATTTGGACAGATTAAACAAGCATAAAATGAAAGATTAGTCTTTTATTCTAAAAATTATATTTGACTTATAATACTACACCCTTCCAAAAATTCCCCTAATCCTAGTGTCTGAAATTTCTTTCCTAGACCCACATTTTCAGAAATGTACATGTGCAAAAATGAACGCGCATAATTTGTGTGTATAATTGTAGTATTGCCAAGGATTGGAGACTTGCATGTACCAGTAACTAATTAGACTTCAAATGATCTAACTGGTCATTGGTGAGCACAGGCATAATGACATGTACAATTTTGCAAACCTATTTCTGAACATTAGGACTTAATTATTTAAAACTAATTTTAAGACTGAGATAGATATTGAGTATTATCTTCATTCTGCTTCATGGAGGGGAAACAGAGGCAGAAAAAGTTATTGACTACAGTTGCACAATGAGTCTGAGGCAGATGAAGAAACAGCCAATTTTTTTTTAGGTATTGTAGATTTAAACATTTGTGAATTATCTTGCTTTGAGGTACTTTACTATCCTGTTAATGTATTTGTCAGTTATTAAAATTTTTTGTTGTGTGTTCTGCATGTTATATGCAAAACTTTCTGTATATCAAGAAGGGAGACTGTATCCTTTAGGGGTACATTTTCAATAAACTGTGCATGGAGTTAGGCGTAACTTCTTGGGAATGTTAATGGTCATTGTGCATAATTTACCAGTGCCTCACACTTTTATCCCTTGAGCCAGTGAAGACTCTGCCTGATGCCAGAAGACTGACAAAACCATTGGAGTATTTTAATGACAGATTTATACTCTGGTTGAGTTCTGTCCTTTTCAGACTTCATATCTCTGATTTATGAAACTTTAGAAAATGATGTTCTCTCTACTACAACTGGATGCTGAAGTCCCTGTGCCACTTTTTGTTAGAATACGGGTTTGTTCATGTATCCTGGGCCAAATATCTCATCAGTCCACTATTGTGCAATATATACTATGCACTAGTAAGCTGCTGGCTGCAATCCCAGAGGTGACTGCATTTCAGTGGTGCTATATACATATTATTTGTGAAGTGCTTTGGATCCTTCAAGATGAAAATCACTATATAAATGTGGACTATTTTTACTCTATCAGAAAAAATAGAACTATTTGAAAAACACTGTAATGGGTAGATGAGGTCATATACCAAGAGCTTTTTTTGATAACTTGTTTCTGAGGATTTGCAAGGTTCAATAGAGAAACTAGACACAAAGAATCCAAATAAATTCTACAGCATTGTACCGTTTCTTGCTACTTTTTCAGTAGGAAGTGTAAGTGACTCCACGTGTACTCAATGTAAAGATGAATGACATATGAAACTGTTTCTCTACTTAAGAGATGTATATATCTTTCTTTCTTTTTTTAAAGATCCTTCTGAAGTTCTTTCACATACAGCTTGGTACTGCTCTGCTGTCTCTGTTTTAACAAAAGCTATTTTGTATGTTTAGATTAATTTCTCTTTAATGAGAAAAAACTCAGTCTGTGACAGATTGCTTTCTATCATGCACACCTGCATTTGCTCTGAACTTGGTAGCTTGATAAATTGATAAGATAAGTTGGTCACATGTTTTTTTAAAAAACACAAAACATAGGCCTTAATAAGAGAATGCTACATATTTCTTCTAAAAGGTTAAAAAGTATTTCTCAGGGCTCTTAAATTACCATATTCTGATACCAAGGGAAAATAAAACCTGGGCTTAGAGTCTTGTTTGTACTTAGAGGGCTTTCCGGACAGGAAGGCAATCTTGATGCAATGCAGTAAGCCACAATACCAGTGGGGCATTACAGGTGAAAAATTTGCAGCTGTGCCCCTCACCACAATGTATTACAACTGTACAGTGGAATATTTCCTGTACAGAAATAGGGCTTGGTTAACTTTGTTTCCCAAGAGTAGATCACATTAAAATGTTATAAAATCATGATTTCCTGCATTTGAATACTTGTGGTTTCTCAACTGGTTCCAATATTACAAAGGGTTTTTTATGGCTTCTATTAGTTGAAGATGTATAGAAGCTTTTTTTCAAACTCAGCTAAAAGGCATTTAGGTATTTTTTTTAAAACAGGTTTTTTTTTCAGAAAAGAAATTTTTCTTTGATATCTCTGCATTATAATTGATAGGTGTTTATTTTATATTCTGCAGTACTGATTTAAGTGTAAGTAGAATAAATACCACATAACTAATAGCAGTGGCAGACTACCATAAATATATTTGATTTAACATAGATAGAAGGTTTGAGATGCTATTCTTTATTTTTAAAAAAAAGTATATTCCCCTTTTACCCAAAGATTTCCAAGTCCTTTGGAAAGCTGAGTAAATATTATTATCCTCATTTTACAGATGAAAAACCTGAAATTAAAACACACACACAGAGGCATATTTACAATTGAACTAAATAACTGTGACTTTCAGACAGGCATTATTAAACCCAATTCAAATCAGGATCCAAAAGCTCTCTGTGAAGAAAAGGTAATGTATAGTTTCTTAAAGTTTTTCCAATTGCAGTATCTGCTTATCACTGTTAAGCACTGAGCAGGTGCTGTTGAGGAAGAATTTTCAGTGCCCAAAGTCTAAGGATATAGCAAAATAGTGTGAATAGCAAAAATAGTGTGAATAACAAAGATGAAGACGAAGTTTGAAAAAGGCATAACATAATTTCCTTTGTGCAGCTATAATTTATTGGATTATATAAAAACTGAAACATTGTTATGCTGTATCTGACTTTGAATCACTTCCATTTTTTATTTGGATCCACATCAAAAGTCTAATGGAGTGAATTTCCAGAACATAGATATGCCAGAAGAGGTTATTTTCCACAGTGATGAGATATAATCTTAGTGCCTTGAGAAGGAGGTAAGAAATGTTATCCAACTCCTAGAAGGCAACTTGCTCTGTACGATGAGTTCACAACACTTAGGGCTTGTCTACGGGCTTGTCTACATCAGAAAGTTGCAGCGCTGGTGAGGGAGTTACAGCGCTGCAACTTTGAAGGTGTACACATCTGCAGGGCATCACCAGCGCTGCAACTCCCTGTTTGCAGCGCTGGCCGTACTCCCGTTTTGTCTCGGGTGTAGAGGATCCAGCGCTGGTGATCCAGCGCTGGTAATCCAATGTAAACACTTACCAGCGCTTTTCTTGACCTCCGTGGAAGGAGGAAGCCTCTGGTAATCAAGCTGATCTCCTTTCCCGGTTTGCTCTCTTGTTCCCGGAACCCCGAGCAAGCAGGTAAGGAGAACCGCTTGCTCGGCGGTTCGGGGAACGAGAGAGCAAACCGGGAAAGGAGAGCAGCTTTGCCGCGGTTTGCTCTCTCGTTCCCGGAGCCACCCTGCAAACCGCAGGGAAGGAGAACCGCTTGCTCGGCGGTTCGGGGAACGAGAGAGCAAACCGGGAAAGGAGACCAGCTTCGCCGCGGTTTGCTCTCTCGTTCCCGGAACCCCGAGCAAGCAGGTCTCCTTCCCTGCGGTTTGCAGGGTGGCGCCGGGAACGCGAGAGCAAACCGCGGCGAAGCTGGTCTCCTTTCCCGGTTTGCTCTCTCGTTCCCCGAACCGCCGAGCAAGCGGTTCTCCTTACCTGCTTGCTCGGGGTTCCGGGAACTAGAGAGCAAACCGGGGAAGGAGACCAGCTTCGCCGCGGTTTGCTCTCGCGTTCCCGGAGCCACCCAGCAAACCGCAGGGAAGGAGACCTGCTTGCTCGGGTTCCGGGAACGAGAGAGCAAGCCGGGGAAGGAGACCAGCTTCGCCGCGGTTTGCTCTCTCGTTCCCGGAACCCCGAGCAAGCAGGTCTCCTTCCCTGCGGTTTGCAGGGTGGCTCCGGGAACGCGAGAGCAAACCGCGGCGAAGCTGGTCTCCTTTCCCGGTTTGCTCTCTCGTTCCCGGAACCCCGAGCAAGCAAGTCTCCTTCCCTGCGGTTTGCAGGGTGGCTCCGGGAACGCGAGAGCAAACCGCGGCGAAGCTGGTCTCCTTTCCCGGTTTGCTCTCTCGTTCCCGGAACCCCGAGCAAGCAGGTCTCCTTCCCTGCGGTTTGCAGGGTGGCTCCGGGAACGCGAGAGCAAACCGCGGCGAAGCTGGTCTCCTTTCCCGGTTTGCTCTCTCGTTCCCGGAACCCCGAGCAAGCAAGTCTCCTTCCCTGCGGTTTGCAGGGTGGCTCCGGGAACGCGAGAGCAAACCGCGGCGAAGCTGGTCTCCTTTCCCGGTTTGCTCTCTCGTTCCCGGAACCCCGAGCAAGCAGGTCTCCTTCCCTGCGGTTTGCAGGGTGGCTCCGGGAACGCGAGAGCAAACCGCGGCGAAGCTGGTCTCCTTCCCCGGTTTGCTCTCTCGTTCCCGGAACCCCCCTTGAAGCCGCCCAACAGCGCTGCAGTGTGGCCACATCTAACACCACTTGCAGCGCTGGTTGCTGTAAGTGTGGCCACTCTGCAGCGCTGGCCCTATACAGCTGTACTAATACAGCTGTAACAACCAGCGCTGCAAAATTTTAGATGTAGACATGGCCTACATCAGAAAGTTGCAGCGCTGGTGAGGGAGTTACAGCGCTGCAACTTTGAAGGTGTACACATCTGCAGGGCATCACCAGCGCTGCAACTCCCTGTTTGCAGCGCTGGCCGTACTCCCGTTTTGTCTCGGGTGTAGAGGATCCAGCGCTGGTGATCCAGCGCTGGTAATCCAATGTAAACACTTACCAGCGCTTTTCTTGACCTCCGTGGAAGGAGGAAGCCTCTGGTAATCAAGCTGATCTCCTTTCCCGGTTTGCTCTCTCGTTCCCGGAACCCCGAGCAAGCAGGTAAGGAGAACCGCTTGCTCGGCGGTTCGGGGAACGAGAGAGCAAACCGGGAAAGGAGAGCAGCTTTGCCGCGGTTTGCTCTCTCGTTCCCGGAGCCACCCTGCAAACCGCAGGGAAGGAGAACCGCTTGCTCGGCGGTTCGGGGAACGAGAGAGCAAACCGGGAAAGGAGACCAGCTTCGCCGCGGTTTGCTCTCTCGTTCCCGGAACCCCGAGCAAGCAGGTCTCCTTCCCTGCGGTTTGCAGGGTGGCTCCGGGAACGCGAGAGCAAACCGCGGCGAAGCTGGTCTCCTTTCCCGGTTTGCTCTCTCGTTCCCGGAACCCCGAGCAAGCAGGTCTCCTTCCCTGCGGTTTGCAGGGGGGTTCGGGGAACGCGAGAGCAAACCGCGGCGAAGCTTGTCTCCTTCCCCGGTTTGCTCTCTCGTTCCCCGAACCGCCGAGCAAGCGGTTCTCCTTACCTGCTTGCTCGGGGTTCCGGGAACTAGAGAGCAAACCGGGGAACGAGACCAGCTTCGCCGCGGTTTGCTCTCGCTTTCCCGGAGCCACCCAGCAAACCGCAGGGAAGGAGACCTGCTTGCTCGGGGTTCCGGGAACGAGAGAGCAAGCCGGGGAAGGAGACCAGCTTCGCCGCGGTTTGCTCTCTCGTTCCCGGAACCCCGAGCAAGCAGGTCTCCTTCCCTGCGGTTTGCAGGGTGGCTCCGGGAACGCGAGAGCAAACCGCGGCGAAGCTGGTCTCCTTTCCCGGTTTGCTCTCTCGTTCCCGGAACCCCGAGCAAGCAGGTCTCCTTCCCTGAGGTTTGCAGGGTGGCTCCGGGAATGCGAGAGCAAACCGCGGCGAAGCTGGTCTCCTTTCCCGGTTTGCTCTCTCGTTCCCGGAACCCCGAGCAAGCAGGTCTCCTTCCCTGCGGTTTGCAGGGTGGCTCCGGGAACGCGAGAGCAAACCGCGGCGAAGCTGGTCTCCTTTCCCGGTTTGCTCTCTCGTTCCCGGAACCCCGAGCAAGCAGGTCTCCTTCCCTGCGGTTTGCAGGGTGCTCCGGGAACGCGAGAGCAAACCGCGGCGAAGCTGGTCTCCTTCCCCGGTTTGCTCTCTCGTTCCCGGAACCCCCCTTGAAGCCGCCCAACAGCGCTGCAGTGTGGCCACATCTAACACCACTTGCAGCGCTGGTTGCTGTAAGTGTGGCCACTCTGCAGCGCTGGCCCTATACAGCTGTACTAATACAGCTGTAACAACCAGCGCTGCAAAATTTTAGATGTAGACATGGCCTCAGTTGCATAGGAAGCTGGTCGGGCAGGTGTGTATTGAAATGTTCTGAAATTGTAGAGTTATTCTAGAGGTCAGTTTAAATTATTTATTAGCAATGTACATAGGCACGTTTAATTTTTTATATCTGTTTATACTTAGTTTTCTTTTGAATTCACCTTCCCTGTAATACACTTTTCAACTAACATTACTTTTGCAATTTTGATGCAAATCACTGTTAACCATAAAGTTAAAAATACAGATTGCTGGGTAACATTGCCAAGAATTTTCTTCCTATAGTAATGTGGACAAGAGTTTTTATTTTTCTTCTGTTACTTTTTCAGTTCACCTAAAGGGAGAGTTGTATTTTCAAGGCATTTGGCTGTAGAACAGAAAAATATCCTAATACCAGGATAGCCGTATTATGGAGCAATCAGTTATTCATGCAGGAAGCTTGGGTTAAAATCGCAGCATGGGTTGGCGTCTAACACAAAGTACAAGATTGTTTTATATTCCACCTCTCTTTCACTTAGGTGGCCCTGTTAGGAGATAATAAAACACACACACATGCTTCCTGTCTTCTGTGTGCATTTTGTTGTACAGTAGTTGTTTCTGGAACAAGAGTGACTTCATCTCCAAGGGGAAGTACCACCATGTGAGGGATAGTACTTCAAGAAGTGAACATTTAATCTTTAGAAGCCTTCTTTCAAACAAAAAAAATGAAACAGTACATAAATAAAAGGCCATAATTGCATCTCTGGGGGCAATACATGAACACATTAGTCTGTAACCCAGCTGTTCCCTTCTTTAACTCTTTCTCAAAGGTCACCAAAAGAGAGAAGGAAACTTTCAGTGCATGTATTTCTCTGCACTGCAGTATTCCTACATGGAGGGAGGCTGCTGCCTCTTCTATGTAAGGTATTCGTGTACTAAAATATATAGCAGCCATATTGCAAAGTTGAGTTTAAGGATTCTGAGTTCAGTCTGATTCTATGGGTGCTTAAATAATACCTTTGCACTCCAGGTAACAAGTGAGATTGGGAGATACAAGCTAAACTCGGTGTTCTTTTTCTGTTTTGATGATGAGCATGATCACAGCCATAGACCTTTTTGATAACTAGGAAAAAAAGGAAACTTTTGTCAGCAGAGGTGCTAGATAAAGAATGGTGGGTTCTTGTATGTGTGTGTTGTTTAATAGTGGAGTCTAGTGGCTAGCCTTGTAGCTGTGGTGTTTGTAAGGCTCTTACCAAGAGGGAGGGACGAACAAAGAGCCTTATTTACCTTATTTACCTTATTTAATTTTACACATGGGGCATTTTTTAGTGCATCTAATTCACTCATTCCCACTGCCAGTGACTCAGTTTTGAGGATATAGCCTATTTTCAGTCTTTCACAATTATTGTTTTTGGCAGCTAATGCTGCCCAGAGCACCCATCATCCCTTAAATTTATCCAGATCAGGCATTAGCAATAAGCCCCCTAGAATGAATAAATCTAGATGTTTAGGCACAGAGGATTCTAAATCAAGTAAGTCTTTTGCATTCTTCAGCCCAATATGCTTAGAGTTTGGGACAGTCCCAAAGCATATGAGCTGTAGTTAGTTTAGGGAGATCACATAAACTGCATATTTGACCTTTTAGTTTATAACCTATAAATGATATCTTGAATCCTAATATATCTGTCGAAACTACATTTCTTATGTACGGTACATATTAAAATACAGCTAGGGAAAAATACTGTGCATACAAATGAGTCGCTTTTCAAATTTTAAAACTGTTTTTTTCTCATTTTTATCAGTATACAATGTGTTTTTCCTCATTAGTCACATACCCTATTCCTTTGGTCATTTTTGTGGCTTCCCCTGAATTCTCTCCAGTTTCTATATGTTTCTGTTAATGGGGACCGAAAAATAAGTACACTCTTTCAGATCACAGTGGGGACTAAAAAGGACTTTGATTTCTACCCTTTGATATTAAGTCTCTACTAATGCAGTCTAAAATTGCATTGCGTATTCTGTTACACGCTCATCTAATTTTTATGTCTTGCAGTTACTGTTTTCCAGCTTTCTTCCATTTATTGAATACCTATGTTTCCAAAAAAATTCCTTCCAGTATGCTGTATATTAGCTTGCATTTCTGCAAAATCAGTCTTGTGTCATTGTTTTCTATCTATCTGTATATCTGACTTCTCCGGGTCCCATTGTACAATGTGTCCAGACTGTAGTATCATTTGTAAATTTCTTTGTGCTGTTAACTTGTGCTTTCAACTCAATCAGAGTGAAATTTGCAGGCTCCTCCTAACGAAGGAGGCCTTTTTCAAAATGGCTACCATCTACTGTTGTTCCCAATAGAAATGAAACCTGGCTGCCTTTAGAGAAGATGGCCATTGCCATTGAGGAGATGGTAGTCATTTTGAAAGAGAGCAATTCTTCATGAAATTTTCTATAGAAGAACACTGTTTTTCAGCCCCTATTAAAGAAGAAACTTTCAGTTATGAAGAATTAACCTACAAAAAAGACCATTAATACTAAACAATCACTTTAAAAAACTTAGTTGCAGGAGAGCTACTCAACAGCAAGGGCAAGAGGAAATAACTTAGTGGGTGTGGCATGCAGAAGAATGTGGGGGACAGGAGCAAGGGGGATGCTGGTGTCTGTGTGTACCAGCACAAAGGAATGCAGTATTGTCGACCCCAAGAGTTCAAAAATCATATTGGCTTAAATATCCTGAGGTGTTGTTTTTTTTAAATAATATATTTGGGGTTCTTTTTATTTGGCATTTGAGCCTTTATGGTACATTTAGGTCATGTTGTCAAGATTTTCTCTGCAACCATGAGGGCTACGGACTTTTTATTTTAAATGAAAACTGAGAAACTCATGTGATCACATAATTCTAGGAGCACCAGATATTCAAATCTCGCAATAAAATCACAAGAGTTGGTAGCACTGGGAATATAGGGGGCAAGAGAAATGGGGAAACTTGTATGTGTGTGCAAAGTGTTGTGAAAGTCAGGCACTGGGGGAAATTGGCAACTAGGCTGCTTTGCACTGCTCTAGAATGGGACAATGCAGTCAAAGCACACCGGTGAACCTGACCCTAAAAGTTAAAATTAAGTAATGTAAGCTACATATCTTTTAATTATTAGCAATATCACATGGTAACATTCTCTTTGGGTTTCCTGTTTAGTGTTCGTATATGAACATTTTTATTATTTTTAAAAAATAAAGGACATTTTAAAATAAAAACTACATTGAACTGGGAGTAAGGTTGAGTATATCTCAGTAATTTAGGGGTAAAAACATTTCAGAGATGTTGTAATTATGCCAAGAACAAAAATTAAAAGCTCACAGAATTCAGAGTGAAGGGTAAACTTAAAAGAAGTACTCACGTTATGGTGCCCAAGTATACTTGGCCCTGTAATGATACCATAAGAAAAGGAAAAAATTGAATGTATCTTTTAAAAGCATTTTAATTTAATCTAGGATTAAAAACACAATTATACACTAATCGTAATTGTGTGGTTATTGCAAAGGGTCATTACAGAGTGGAATTCAGGTTGTTTGGGTGCCTTCACTGTGCATTCCATGTATTACTAGGTTTAGATTTATTTTAAGTTTAACCCCTCTCATATTCTCAGTTACTTTCTTGTTATCAATTAAAAGTAGATGTGAGATAGTTTCTTCTGTTTTCAGAATCTCTTGCTTTCTAGATTACACATTTGTTTTCTACATACTTGAGAATTTTTTTTGATGACATTCTCCCCAATTCAACAAGGTATTTAACCACATGCCTAACATTAAGCATCTGAGTAGTTCCATTCACAATGATTGGTCTAATCATATACTTAAAATTAGGTATATGTTTAAGTAACTTGCTGAATCAAGTCCACGATATGACTTTCTTTGTAACCACACAGATATCTGGACAGTTAGTACATTCCATAAGAGAAGCTGTTCTTTTTTTTAAAGTACTTTCAGAGTTGGATCAGGATTTTTTTTAAAAATATACAATTTTCTAGTGATTTGTAGCAGATGCTCAAACTACTTTCCCCTTTATAGCTTCACTAATTTAATGTGCATATTTTAACACTATATTAAATGTTTTAAAGACACTAATTCAAATACAATTAAGCAGAGTTTTGTGGGGATTATTATTAATCATTTGTATTGCCGTAGCACTCTAATTATGAACAAGGACCCCAGTGTCCTAGTCACTATACAAACACAGAACAAAAAGTTGGCCCTGACCCATGGAGCTTACAATATAAGCATAAGACAAGAGACAACAGATGTATACAAATAGACTGATGGAGGAGTAGAGTACTCTATATTATAGTCACATCCAATGGATCTTTTGACTACCTAATGTGAATATGGGATTTTTTGTATTTTCTTTGTCATGCAGTGTAAATAACTATTTCTTTTCCCAATACATAGGAGGATGTTTTAAGTAACATCTTCATAGAAAGGTCTAAGAATAATGTAGCTTAACTATATGGAGGTAGAATAGGGTACATAATAAGATTTTAAAATTCTCTTGGTCATTTGGCAATTATTTTAGTTTAATTTTATCATTATAAAGTGTACTGTAGATACCTGTTTTGTGTACTTGTATAGAAGTACAGAGTAACTGAGATTTCTTTAATGTCACAGGTTCCTTGTAGCTTGGAGTACTGGGATGAGCTCCAGAAATCATTCATTGCATTCCGGGAATTCAGTCTATCAGAAAGCAAAGTTTGTGAGCTGCAGCTGCCCAGTATCAACCTTGTGAATGATCAGAAGGAGCTTGTAGCCTCAGACCTCTGGAGGATTGTCCTGAACAGCAATCAGAATGGAGCTGATGACCAAAGGTAATCTTTAAACAAGGGAAAGGTATACAATTCCCTGGAGAGAACTAGTTCAAGAAACTTAGTGAAACTGATGTCATTTCACTTATGCTAGTAGTAATTGCTCCTAACTGATCTTCAGATTGTGATTGACCCTCACACAAGTCCATGGAGTGTGGAAAGAAACCTTCTTCTCTCCCTGCAGATTCATAAGTTAACTGTCAACCTTGCAATCTATGGAGACTCTGAACACAAAGATTATTAAAAAGGGGAAAGAGATCATCAGACCATGGCCAATCCCCACCCACCTGCACCAGGCAGCAAAACTGACTCGTTAAAGAAGGGATGATGTGTCACAACTCATTGAGTGGTGTAGTAGGAGACATGCTTCCCCTGTGCACCTGGTAGCTACCACCAGAGTTGTGCATCTTTGCACTGCCCTCGGTGTGAGCCCAGGGACGGATTAACTCTCCTGTGGGCCTGGGGCTTTTAGATTTTGTGGGGCCCCTATATACAAGGAGGTGGTTGGGGCAGGGGATTGGGTGCAGGAGGGGGTGCGGCTGCAAGAGGGGGATTCTGATCTGGGGCAGGGGGCTGAGGTAGAGGAGGGAGTGCGAAGTGCAGGTTCTGGCTGGCAGGCGCTTACCGCAGGCAGCTCTTGGCTGCAGCATGCCATGACACCAATATGCTCCAGGAAGCGGCTGGCTGTTAGCACATCTCTGCAGCCCCTGGAAGGAGGGGGGACAGCGTGACTCCATGTACTGCCCACACCTGCAAGCACCACCCCTGTAGCTCCCATTGGCCGGGAATACACCAATGGGAGCTACAAGGACAGTGCTGGGGGCAGGGGCAGTGTGTGGAGCCACCTCCCTGCCAGGGGCCGCAGAGATGTGCTAGCAGCTAGCGCTTCCAGGAGCAGCGTGGGGCCACAGCATGCAGGCAGCCTGCCTGAGCGCCCCGCTCCGCCATGAGACTTTTAGCGGCCCAGAGTTGATCGCTGCCTGTGATTTATTTTTGCGGATTCCCCCTTGAGCCTGGGCCCTGGGCTGCAGCCTCTAAAGCCTCTGCCTTAATCCAGCCCTGTGTGAGCCAGAACCTGAAAGGCACAATTCAGTTGTGAGTGCATATCTCCATAATGTTAATTATAATCTTTGTGATGCTTTATGGTCATTATGTATCAATCACATTGTGTTCTTACTATGCTAGCAAATGGAAATTTACCATCAGGAGATTTCAGAAACACTTCAGAAGATAAATGTTTTCATTTCTTCACATCTGGAAGCTTCGTAAATGGTTAACTGTGAAAGAAGTGCACTGAGAGTCAAAGTTTGGATTTTGTTGATGAGTTTTTTGATTACCTGACAGAGTTTGAAAAAACTATCGGGGTGCACTATTGTATCTGATATTCAGAAATAACAATGCAAGTGATGTCAAACTGCTCTCCTTCTTGTCCTTTTAGTAAATTATACTGGATGGATTGGGAGATTGCCTACTACAACCATTGTTGGTTGTTACTGCCGTGTGTGTGAGAGAGAGGGAGAACCCATAGAATTCAAGGGGAGTCAGGAACAAAATCAATAAAAAATTAAACATCTGGTTTCCATTAATAATATCAGGTTGGAAATGATTTCTTGATGTTAATTGTGAAGGAATGCATTTTCATCATTGAGAAGTTAAGTGTTTTAGACAAGGTTAATTCCTCTGAATGTGGGACCTTTGCAAAATTACCTTTGTGGTCAACTTAGCACCATAGAAATGTGAACTCTGTGGGAATTGGAAATAAAGCTAGTGAAATTCAGTAGATTTTTTTCATCAAAGCATTTGACATTGCTGTCACAGCTATTGTTTTCTACTCAAATGGGATTTATCATTGTATCTAATATTTCACAGAGTTCTATTAAAAAGTTTTGTAAGCAACGACCACTAGGAACAACACTAGTGTTTAAAGGAAATGCAAATAACTTTAAAATCTAATAGAGTAAACCAGTTTAACCCAGAAAATGGTGATGAGCATAAGAAACATTTCATAGCAGAATACAAATTCACACATGCAAAATATATTAATCTGTGGTTTTCAACCGCTGGTTGCAGCACCTGTGTGGGTGGTCATAGGTCCAACGTGGAGTCATGACCACTTTCCCTTTCGTTGTAGCTAGATTGGGGCAAGTTTTTCTGTTATAACATGGGATCATAATATGGAAAATGTCAAGAACCGCTGTATTAAATAAATATGTCTGTAGAAAAATTAGTGGTACAGTGACATGAAACTTTTAATCTACAATGATTATTTTCAGTCTACTCCTCCATCTGCTTTCCACAATTTTGTGAGCATAGGAAAAGCAAAAAAAGCCTTTTTTAGATATTAGCTCACACCAGGAGATCTAGATTCAGGAGCATGTTTGAGTCTCTAAAGGGGCCAGAAAGAAGTGTAAACCAGTGCAAATTATAGTGTTACTTAGATTCATTTCTAGCTCTTATGAGGAAGCAGGGACAAAGTAATAGGGAGAGTAAAGAGAGACAAAATGAATGCCTGATGGTGGATACTCTTTAAGATCTCCATTTAGACCAAATAGTATCTTGAACTGCTTCATTGGCCATCCCAATCAGGACTGATGGGGTGAAAATGAGAGAACCTACACCTAGATACCTGTATCACTCCACTCTCAACTCCATAATTAAAAAAGAAAAATAGATATAAGTACCAATCATATTTTTGTGCAGATATGTTTAGTATTATTACTTCGTATTTACATAGCATTTGATATTTTAAGTGATGTAATAACACGTGTTTAATTAGTTGATTAATTTTTAAAACATCTAATATAGAATTGTCCTACAAAAAGGAATTACTCCTATAAAGTCCTTAACTTGGCTGGAGTATATTTTCTGTATTTGATTTTTATATTTTGGATCAGACTCCCACACTACCAATAACTTTCTTTAAAAACAAACCAAAAAACACCCAAAAAAACCTACAGGTTTTTGTTGTGACCCCTCTGATATGGTAATAACTAGTACTAAAGGGCTAATCCCTTGTGTTTTAAGTACTTTATTATTGATTCCTAAAATGGAAATAAAGGGTGAAACGTGTGTCTCATCATGTTTGGTGACAAGAAAACTGCAGATTTTGTGGGAAGAGATGGATTCAGCTTACATGCTGAGTATTAGATGACAGGCTGTGGTAACGTCGGCTGTGATGGCTATTATGCTATCCAAAGATGATGATGTCCAAAATCCATGGCATACTCACTATTTGCAAAATTGATTAGGGAGTGATTATTAATACGGAAATGGATAATCTAGGGCCTGAGTGGCTTAATTTATAAAGAACTCTTATTTCACTCATAAGGCCATTCCTTGTTCAAATCCAATTTGAAGTCCTGTATGAAATAATTGTAGTGGTCTTTAAAGTAATACAGGAGTGGGCAAACTTTTTGGCCTGAGGGCCGCCTTGGGTTTCGTAAATTGTATGGAGGGCTGGTTAGGGAAGGGGGTTGTAGCCCGGCCCCCACCTCCTATCAGCTCCCCCCCCCCAGGACTCCTGCCCCATCCAACCTCCCCTGTTTCCTGACGGCCCCCCCCCGGGATCCCTGCCCCATCCACACACCCCTGCTCCCTGTCCCGTGACCACCCCCAGACCCCTGCCGCCCCATCCAACTCCTCTTCTCATTCCTGATGGCTCCTTGGGACCCCGGCCCCATCCAACCACCCCTTCACCCTGTCCCCTGACTGCCCCCTGCGAGCTGAGGCTGCAGGGAAGGGGGAACAGTGGTGGCGGGGCCAGGGCTAGCCTCCCGGGCCAGGAGCTTGGGGGCCAGGCAGGAGGGTCCTGCGGTCTGGATGTGGCCTGTGGGCCATAGTTTGCCCACCTCTGCTTTAGTGGATAGTCCACAACAGAAACACCACCACGTAATACGGGATAATTGGCAATTGCAGCTCATGAGCAGTCCTAAAAGAATGTATAGGAGCAGAATTATGTTCTTACATGAGAATAAATTGCCTTTGTAGCTAAAGGTTTCATGGGGCAGGGATGGAAAGCTCTCATTACAGAGACTTCAATGTATTGTACGAGGCCTAAGTAGAAAAAGACTTGAGGGGCAGGGAGGCTCCATCAATTTCTATTCATACTGGTTATCATAGTAAATGCTTTAAAGGCTGTTGTATATATTTTATGTACTGAATAACAGCATTTCTATAATTATGATTTGTAATTTGTCAGTATTCCCTTAAAAATGCCTTAGCAGAAACATCTTCATATCTAAGATATCATAAAACAAGTGCAAACAAATTGCAATATGCCTTTGACATCTACTTTTTAAAAAATTCATATGGGAAAACACAATTGTGTTTCTAGTTGATTGTTCTGGGTTAGATTCAAAGTAGTTTGATATAGTGGACTTAGACCTCTAGAGACCTGTGTTCTAACCACGAGTTAAGTGGTTTCTTTCTTCTCCAGGTGGATATTTTTCCTTGTCACAATTTGTCACAAATGGCAGTTTTGCTTTAAAGAATTCCACTGTTGGACTAGTAGGAATAGTGCAGGTCAGGATTAGTCATTGTTCCCAGTCATCATACATTTAGCCAGAGCATTTCTGGGTTTGTAAGATGTGAAATTATAATTTTTGAGTATATCTTATCTGTATTGTAGAAGATGCCCATTTTATAAACTCTGACACTTCATGTGAATCTTTGGAAATCATTCTACGATATTAGATTCAATTTTGTTTGTACTTATATTTTCTCTGTTTCTATTGCTCTGTTTTCCAGTACAATCACACCTCAATATACAATACCATACTTGGAGCTGTATAAGCTAACTCTGTTTTTTATTACTAGTGGGGAACTTGCAGACACTCTGCTACCTTTGTGCCTCTGGAGCAAGCCAGAGAATCTTGCCCACTCTCATATGTTTGTGAATCACAATTGTTTGTTATCACAATCAGGGGCTTATTTAATGTACTTCTGCAAAGTTAAAACACCTACTTTTACTTCAACAGGACTCAACAGAAGGAGTGTTTCTGGACTATCAAATAATTCTGTTTTATTACCAGACTGCATGTGACATATAATGGGCAGTAGAATGAAAGATAGAAAATTCGGGGCTCGAATTCTCATTGCTTACACTTTAAGACTAAAGCAATGTTGAAGGTCAATCTAAAGTCTGCTCAGACAAAGAATCAGATTCCAATCACAGTATATCAAGTAATTTGAATAGGAAAAGCTCTAAATTAGTTCTAAGAACTGTGGTCTCCTTTTAAAAATAGATATTTACTGATGGCTTTACCACAAAATAGTATCTGAAATACTGCAGTTCTTTTCTGAATGGGATGATATTGTGGTATCCCAGATGCCACTGAAGTAACTGTTAGCAAATATTGATATTTGTTTAATGCTGACTCCTTTATTGTACTTGTTATTTTGAATACCAATATGGGAAGTAGTGACCCTGGAAGTGGTTTCTGGGAATAAGAACAATGGACTCTCTCACTCATAATAGTATCATTTCCCCAGCCGTGGCCAAACAGCTATGAAAATGAAGAACCCCAGAAACTCTTCAGATGTGAGAGAAATAAACAAAGAATCCTAATTTTCTTTTGCCTCAAATGATTTTCAGGGGACACTGATTTTCTCACAATAGCATGAGGTCCTCTTCAGGAGCTTAAAATTAACCTCTGTGTTGTGAAGGCCAAGACACTAACAGTGTTAAAAAAAAAAAATCCTAACTAAATTCATGGAGAATAGGTCCAGCAATGGCTATTAGCCAGGATGGGCAGGGATGGTGTCCCTAGCCTCTGTTTGCCAGAAACTGGGAATGGGCGATGGAACAGATCACTTGATGATTACCTGTTTTGTTCATTCCCTCTGAAGCACTTGGCATTGGCCTTTGTGGGAAGACAGGATACTGGGCTAGATGGACCTTTGGTCTGACACAGTATGCTCGTTCTTATGTTCTATGTTACCTCTGTTCTCCTGTTTCTCCCCTTCCTTCCTACCGGGAAAGATACTCAGCTTCACTAATGTGCAACAGTTTTATGCTCATTTTGTTGCAGAAAAAACATAGTTCTACTCAAGCTTGCTATTTAACTCTAGATTACTGGACATAATTGCATCAAGCATTTTGTAAGTGGGGGGCTTGCTATTTCAAGTTTCTCTTGGAGTTGATCTCAGCAGTTGGTTCAGGAACAAGTGATATGGTGGTCCTTTTTCAACTAAAGTTTCTCCACGTGAATAAATGAAAGTAGTTTAGAGTCTTTAAAGATCTTTTTGAGTGCCTGATGTTTTGAGTGCCCAGCTATTATACCCACCTGGTATATTGTTTGTAGAGCAAGGCAATCACAGTAAAGTATGGATAAATGCCTTAAATTACTTTCTAGAAGTGAAGCTTCTGACACATGTCCTCCTGCATCAACCATATCATGCTGCCCCACAATCATTATTATGATTAGAGGTGGGAAATAAAGGCCCTAGCACACTAGGACTCTGTAAATAAAAATTTGTAAGAAGCGATTATATTAAGTCTGAAGAAACAAGGAGTTCGGTTTTTATGAAAATATCCTTGTAATATTAAATGAGGAAAGAAGAACTGAGAGTCACTGGTACAATGGTTTCTGAAAAGAAAAATGTTTGAGTTTAAAGAAAATTTGAGATGCTCTTAACGGCTTCATACTGCTTTGCTCTGTTTTTTATGACAATGAATAATTACTTTGGAGAGTTCATTTCTGGGAGGTTATTATGAACAGGGATAAATGAATCAATTTGGATAAATTCAAAGCTGACTCAAAGAAAAAAATGAAAATTAAATCTTTGTTAAGGTTCTAAAAAGTTAGATTAACCTTTCTTTCCTCTACTTCTCTTTTTCATTTTTTTGTGTCTCTGTCTCTGGACAGAACAGGAAGCGCTGAAATATCATGGGAAAGGCTGCTCTTACAGTATTGCCAGTTCTTCTGAGATTACTAACCGGTTTTGCAAACTGAAAAGCACTCAATGATCCAGATAACCATTTACATTTCAGCGGGTTATCGGAATTGGTTATTTTTTTAAGCGTTGCCCATCCCTCCTTGAGACTACTATAATAATCACAGAATCGTAGGACTGGAAGGGATATTGAAAGGTCAACTATTCCAGTCCCCTGCACTCCTGGCAGTACTAAGTATTATCTAGTTCTTATAATTAGTTATTGCATAATGTTTTTCATCTGTATATCTGCAAATACTTTACAGAGGAGAGTAAAGCATAATTGTTTCTGTCTTACATATGTGGAAATAGAGGCAGAGTGTAGAACCAAGATTAGAACATAGATCTCCCAGTCCAATTCCCTAACCATTAACCCAAGCCATCTCGAAGAATTATTTATTTCCAGAGATACCAATTGGCAGAGATCAGCCGTACTGCAGAGAGAGTTATAAACATAGGCAATGGAAGTGGCAATGATGGATGGCCTATGACTTTGGCCATTTTCAAAGTAACAGGGGACAAGTGAAAGAGGGAAAAGGAAGCATTAGAAATCAACTATAAATCTAGTATGCAGTGATGTTGTAGCTGTGTTAGGCCCAGGATATTAGAAAGACAAAGTGGCTGAGGTAATATCTTTTATTGGACCAACTTCTGTAGGTGAGAGAGACTAGCGTTCGAGTTACACAGAGCTGGGCTTCCAGACCTGAGGCAGATCTCTGTGTAGCTCGAAAGCTTGTCTCTCTCACCAACAGAAGTTGGTCCAATAAAAGATATTACCTCAGCCACCTTGTCTCTCTATAAATCCAGTGGCAGATATTTCTCTCTCCTCCTTCACTATCTCTGTACATTACATCTTGTCTTTTTCCTTTGATAATGAACACATCTTGAATTGTTTATTGTTAAACATATATAGCACTTGTTAGTCTAACATTTTCATGAATCGCAAAAACTCATCATGTCCACAAGCCCAAAATGTACTCTAAGCTCTTTGAAGATAAATATCATGCTAGTTATTTATTATAACACATGATGATCAAATTAGGTGTGTGGCATAAACATTAGGAAATTAAAGTGTTTGTGCATGAAAATTATGGGTGCACATATATTTATGCATAATTTTGCAGATTCACATGTGGAAATTGAAGATAAATTGAAGGGCTGAAAATTTTCCCTCAATGTACAAAGCATATTGGTTACATTTTTGGAATTTTTAATCCAGATCTGCTCCAAATTTTATACGTCTTTGTTATTTACTGAATTTAGGCTCGCATAATATATGTAATATTTGGTTACAATTGAACACAAAACCAGTATTTAACTGTGGATAAAAACTTGGAGTTTATTGGTCTCAAACAAAACCTGGGATTTTTAACCTCAGAACTCTAAAATTGCAAAATAGCTAAGGTAGTGGGAGTGAGGAGCATTAATGATTGATTTGGCTTAAATTAGAAAGTTTATTTGTACTGCTGTGATGTCTTAGCAACTTATAGGCTTGCGAGGTAGTTTTAGCTGTTCTCAAGAGAACTTCAGGATAAGTCTTGGAAATATTCATAGTGTCAGGAGTTGTCATTAGCAAGAGAAAATTCAACTGTGGTGGCATTTTTAAATTATTCAGTTACTGTTTCATAATAAATTTTATACGACTGCATGCTGAGCTTATAACAGGTTTGTCTAAGACATTTTTCTAAAATTCTGACTATACAGTGGCAGAGGACAATAAGAGGCTTGCAGGGAGGGATTCAAATGTGGAAAAGATAGCTACAGTATATAAATTATGGAGTACTTTCTTTTAAAAAATCCTTTTTTGTCTCGGTAAAGTGAGTTTTCAAATCTTTCTTATGGCCTGTGCAGTGTCAACACAGTTGACCACTACATTTTAACAAGCATTAAAACATAACTGCCATTTTTCATTAATTTGTAAAAGTTTAATTTCTTCATTTTTTGTTCACATATTTCAGTAAGTACATTGAATACACTCTACTGTAATAACAAAGTTCTTTGATTGAAATATTGTCTACCAACTTCAGTTTAAAAACAAATTGTATGCCAGTATTGTATGCAGTGTTGTTTTAGCCATGTCAGTCCCAGGATACTAGAGAGGCGAGGGGAGTGAGGTAGTATCTTTTGTTGAACCAACTTCTGTTGGTGAGGAGAGACAAGCTTTTGAGCTTACACAGAGCTCTTCCTTGTCCCTCCTTTGTGCCAGTATTAACAGTTAAACATAAAATAAAATGGTTGTTTTGGCTATGTCAGAAAAATAGCATAGCAAATGCTCAAATCCTGTTATAAAGTGATAAAGACCTGGACTTGCTGAGCTACTCCTTCATTATATATTTTCCACAGCTCTGAAAGTGAATCTGGCTCACAAAGTGCGTGTGATCAGCTTGTGACTCCTACAGCATTAGCAGCCTGTACCAGAGTTGACTCCTGTTTTACCCCTTGGTTTGTGCCTTCACTTGGCGTTTCAGTCCATTTTGCTCATTTGGAACTCCATCTCTGCCATCATCTTGATCAGCTGGGCACAGGTTCGTACCTCTTAACTCATAATAATGAAAACATTTAATTATGATTTACTATCATTTTGCCTTCTATAGTCCCAGTTTCTTATTCAGGCAGCAAACTATGAAAAATCACTACTAGGAAAGGCCATTGGTAATCACTTCAGTGCAAACTCACAACTTCTGTTCTCTGTCGATTGATAGAGTATATTCCAAAAGCCGTGTGACTGACTGATCAGCTTCACTTTGTCCCTTGGGATTGAGTGATTGTATGTAGAAGCAGTTCAGTTTTCTGAGCTAGTGATAGCAGGTGCCAGTTCACTCTCGAGCCAATTTATAGAACCAATTCAACTTTTAAACTTTCCAACATATTTACATTATTGTTGAAATATTTGACAATTTTGCAACCTCTTCAGTATGGATGCCTTGATAAAGGAACTGCAAATATAATTGTTGTTCCAATTATGATCATTTTTAGAAAGATTAATCTGTTTTTGTTCAGGGCTCTCTTATCAGTGCATTAAAGGCAAATACCTTCCAAGAGATCTTTAGATTGTCTGATTTCAAATGCCAGCAATGCTTTCCTTGGAACATGAACAAATATCTAAGATACCTTTTAAAGGAACTGCTTTTTTTATTTGTAGTTCTTGGTTTTTCTGCAAAATTAAAATATATCCATTATCAAATTTTACTAACATTAATGCTAGTAAAATCTAGAAAATTAATTGTACACCAGCTAGCCCTGTACAGTACTTAAACTTTTGGTGCTATTATACTCCAATTCCAGTTGCTGGAGCTGTGGAATTGCACATAATGGAAAAAGCAACAATCAGATTAAAATCAAACACAGCTGTTTCATTTTTCAGCAGCAATTGAGTTTATGCTGATGCTGTTATCTTTACTGCACCTAAAAGTCCCAGTCAGTATTGGGGTCTTTTGTGCTAGGTGCTGTACAAATAGAGTACAAAACTTACTGAATCAGTTACATTTTTGAAAATTTTTTAAAGATAATAGGGCTTGAATGTGCAAATGGCTGAGCATTTTGGTTCCAGTGCAACAAAATATTTAAGCATATGCTAATTTTGAGCATGTGAATAGTCCTGGTGACATGAATCATAACAAATTCAACATGTCTACTCACATGCTTAATATTAGACAAGTGTTAGGTGCTTTGCTGAATCTGGACCAGGATCAAGACTTTAATGAAGCACATGAAAACCTTGTATATCTCTCAATTTCGAAGTTTCAGGATTATGTTTTGGTTTAAGTTTTTGAGTGATGATGTTGCTTGTGAAAGGGGGGCACACTTGTGGTTTTTGAATACTCTGCTAATCAGAGCAAGTATAGAAATTTCATTATAAAAGCTGTTAGTCTGCAGAATGGCAGTTCAACAAGTATGACAGTGTTACTGGTATTCATTATTTATACAGGCTTATAAATATGTATGGCATGTTATATACATACTCCCGCTACACAAACAGAACTGACAACAATATGGTCGCTACTCCAAATAAGTTTACAATGTAAGGCCCCAATTCTGCATTGTGTAGTGTGCTGGTACAGGAATCTTCCTGCACTCCACAAAATGCAGGAATGGTGCCTAACATTGGATTTAACAGACAAAAAGTGAGAGATAGAGCTAGGACCAAAAGTAACGTATACAAGGTACTTTGGTCACTTAAATTTATGGATATATCTGGATAGATTTTATTTTTACGTACATTGTGTTTGCAGTGTGTAAGGTTATGTTAATTATAGTTGTGTCTTTGTTTATTAAATACTGTACACTATCACCAATAATTTTAAGTTTCAGACATTTAAGCTATCCTATGTATTTTACACATTTAGAACAAATGAAAAGCTTCTCCAAATAAAAAAAAAATTGGGAAAGCAAAGACGTTCTTGAATCTTGACTGCATTATTGATATCCATTTTTAATTCTATCCTTTAATTTAACAGCACCAGCAAGGTCCCTTCAACCATTTACCTCTGATAAAAATGTTCCATCTGAACTAGAATACATGATAGTTTCCTTCAAAGAGCCCCACACATATCTCCGGCAGTGGAATGATGAATCAATCTTCAAGGAGATCCAGTTTTCTACATGGACTGGCTGTAAACTTTTGGAGTGCCGAAATGTTACGATGCAGAATATCGTGAAGCCTTTCAAAATCTGGGGGCAGACTGCCATTTCAAGCAGTGCAACAGAAAGTTTACTGGACTGCACTATGATGGTGGACCCTATATTCGTAAACTTTGGGCAGCATGCAGTTCATTCTCTGAATACAGCATTTCAAGCTTGGCAACAGGTATGCAAATATGATAGCATGAAAGAAGTTACATTCTGGCTATTTGGATTCACCTAAAATCAAAGTTGGTGGTAACTAAATTTATTAACAATAGTCAAAGATGTAAAAGACTTTTACAGTAGAAGTCTTTCTAGTATTTAGCATTAATTCAGACACAGCTGTGAAAATTAGTAGATAATGGACAACATTCTGCTCTGTTACACTTGAGTAAATCCAGACTAACTGCCTGAACTTCAGTGGAGTGACAGTGATTTATACTGGTATAACTGTGATCAGATTCTAACCCAGTGGGTCTTTGAAATACAAAATAGTCAGTTAATATGTGAATGATGTATGATATGCAAGACTAGTTCATTCTTAGTAATATGACATTTTGTTTCCAACAGCTACTGCTTTTATTCTTCTTGAAGTTCAGTACTAGTGTCACATTACATTCTGAATATGCAGCATAAATCGGCAAGACCAATTCTGGTGCAAAGAACATTGCTTCTGCAGTGAACTTTCAAAGATCTATAATGCTCTCACCTCAATACAGCCCTGAATGCAAATAATTTTCTTTATCTACCTACAGACCCAGGGCCGGTGCTACCGTTTAGGTGACCTACGCAATGGCCTAGAGCGCCAGAATTTTTGGGGGGCGCTATTTTGCCGTGGGGGGGGGCGGCACACAAGTCCAGTGGACCTACCACAGTCATGCCGGCGGACGGTCCACTGCTGGAAAGGCTCCAGTGGAGCCGCTGCAGTCATTTCGGCGGACGGTGCGCTGGTCTAAAGGCTCCGGGGGACCTATCGCAGTCATGCCTGCGGCAGGTCCACCGGAGCCTTTAAACCAGCAGACTACCCGCCGGCATCACTGCGGCAGCTCCACCGGAGCCTTTCCAGCAGCGGACCGTCCGCCAGCATGACTGTGGTAGGTCCACCGGGGCCGCGGGGGGTGGCAAAATGGCCATCCGCCTAGGGCGTCAAAAACCCTGGCGCTGCTCCTGTACAGACCAATATGTTTCTTGTGAATTAATTACCTGTAATGGTACTACAATAGCAAAGTAAAAAAAAAGATAAAACATCTGTTTTATATTAAAAAAAAAAAACTTTTTTAAGGGCACTCCATGGTTTGCTTGTTGCAAAAGGACATTCATAAAACAAGATCTAGTGTGATTTAAATCTTTACAGCTGGTTCAAATATCACAAGATCTTTGTAGCTCCAATTTCTATCTATTGTCATATTTTGAACAATGCATTTAATAAAAAACAAACATAGAAAAAACATGAGATTCCTTGTTAGTGCAGTTAAGCCCAGAATATTTCTATTTTAGAACCAGAGCCTCATCTGAGATATGTGTGGCAACTACTGAAACATGGCCTTCAGAAAGATTAGTTTCCTCTTAGGATAAAAAGGTCTCTCACACACAGTTATACATCTAAGTAAAATATCGTGCGTAAATATTTAAATGTTTTAAACCACATCAGAGTGTAAATGGCTGACTGACTACACAGTGCCTTGAAGGAACATTCCAAGTTGAAAAAATGGACTTGTATATTTGATTAAGTAGAGCCATATGTTGTATAGTATATTGCTGACAGGTACATTCTATGAATAGTTGGTTCTGATTTATACATGGCTTTGGCAATGTTAACATGATCCACAGGAGGATATACTTCTGTAATTGTTGCTGTAATTTTCTCGTTTCCTCTCATGTCAAGGGTACTTGCCACCATGTTCTGATGTGGTGGGTATCTAGCCCTGAGTATTCTAGATTAAAAACTTGCACTACTTTGAAATTAGGGGACATTTGACACAGAAGTGGGTTCAAAACTGCTTATTAAATAAATTGCTACCAAGCTGTTATGTATGTGGTTTTACCTCCACAAGGGGGAAAAATGAATTTCCCAGTTGTAAGTATTGTTTGATGTACGGTGTTCACATCGAATATAGAGTAAATGCTGCCAACAAGAAACATGTATTTAATAAGCAGGAAAAATAATTCTCCACATATTTTTTACTGGACTAATATATGGCATAAGTAATTTTATATTCCATGTGGATGGGACAGACAGATGAAGCATGAAGCAATTTGGCCTTGCACCTTTAGGTCAAGAGTTCAAGTTTAACAGAAGCCTTTGTCAGTGTCTTTGTTTCCTAGATGTGGATTGATTTAGTAATGATGAAAGTTTTAGAAGTAGATTAGGCCTAAAAAACACCAATACACATTTTGCTTTATACTTCTAGGTCACATGCTGAAAACCGGAGGGGATTAGCTCTTTTTTAAAAACAATTTCCCTTATTGACTTTGTGTTTCACTGTCTAATCTTTTATAATATGAAATGCCTGTTCACATACAAACTGTAACAATCTAATGCACAACTGAATGCAAAGCTGAAGTAAATAAGGTTTTAATTATAAAAGTAATGTATAGGGAACATTAAGGAGTAATTATTTAATAATAGAGTATATGCTGAAACAGAAAATGCATGCTTCACTTGAATAACGATGCAATTTTTTTTACTGTATTTGAACATTTAAATCATTCCAAATTGTTTTAACTCTTTAGTGTTTCACTGAATTCCATAGGCCAAGGGTCAGTTGATAAAATAGCTCACCAAATACGTACTATGGGAGTATATTTTAGAAAAATGTAAACATCCCCTTTGGGGCCTAAATGTTTTTCTGAACCCTTTAGAATTTATTAAACATCACTTTTTAAAGATGAGGAAACCAATTCATTTTTTTCCCTTTAAGGCCGTGTGGTGCTTAACCTCTCTGTTACTAGCAGATTGATCCCAGTTCATTAAGAAAACTCAGTCTGATTTCCAAGATATCTTCCAGTCAGGCAGATATCTGTGATCACAGCAGCTTCCTTGTATCTCTGCTACAAGGACTGGAAGAAGGAATGGTGTATACATATAGCTGGTATTTATATTTCAGTTGATAATGCCAAAACGCAGCAGTCATGTCATATCTTAAGTTTTGACTGTAACAATTATCAAAGATTGCTGTTCTGCCTTAGAAAAACAGTTGGAAAGGATATGTGAAATTACTAAAGTCCTCTCAGCAGAACAGCCACATTAAGTAATATATGCAAAACTCTTCCACAACTGTACAGTAGCTTGAAAAACACTCAGAAGATAACCCCATGCACAGGGGCCACTCATTTATGATTCATTTCCAAACCCAGCACTGCTTTGAAATAAGTTTGAGCTGGAAGATCTTTCTGGCTATGGTCATTCAAATGAGCACAGAGCCCTGAGACCAGGGAAAGCTTGAGGACCAGCAGTATATAGAGAAGGGGGTTTCCTCTCTGAATTGAGTTCACAAATTATTTGAAAACCCTGTGAACAAGAGAGACTTTCCAGGCCTCCCTGAAGGAACAGAAAGACGTAGGAACAGACTAGAGAGGGCAGGGAGTTGACCCCCAGGAACTGACCTTTGTCTATACCCAGTTCAGGGTGTTGATCTTTTGTCAAATCCTTTGATTGTTATTTTGATTCAAGAGAGCATTTTCCCCTAACCCAGTCTTAGGCATGTTTTTTGTTTGCAACTCTTTTAGTGGCCAGTCAGTCCTCTGCCACTGACTCCTGCACAGTGCCCCAGTTTTTGTTTGTTTTCTTTCTTTGTGTCTGCAGATTAGATCCTCCCCTTTAACTATTATTCCTATCCTCTCCTTTGCCAGTCTACACTTCTTCCTCTCCTCCTTTTGCCTCTTCTCTCCATTTCAAAACCCTCCCACCCAGGCATTTCTAGTACAGTAATTCATCACTTAAAGTCATCCCAGTTAACATTGTTTCATTGTTACGTTGCTGATCAATTAGGGAACATGCTCATTTAAAGCTGTGCAATGCTTGCTTCTAATGGCGTCATTTGGCAGCCACCTGCTTTGTTCACTGCTTACAGGAAGTGCAGCCCATTGGAGCTAGCTGGTGGGGGCTTGTAATCAGGGTGGACTGGCAGCCCCCCATCAGCTCCCCACACCCCTAAGTTCCCTGTGATGCAGCTGCCCAGCAGGCTAACAATTGCCGGCATTGAGCTGTCCCTCGCCCACTGCCATGTGCTACTCCTGCCCTCTGCCTCGGAGTTGCTCCCAGAGACTCCTGCTTGCTGTACAAGGGGAGGGGGGAAGTGAGAGGCTAATATCAGGGTGTCCCTCCCCTCCTGCTCCTGCACCCGCTTACCCCATTTCCATAGAGCGGAAGGACACACCAGGATTGAGGGAGCTTCCAGGCAGCAGCTGCATCTCAGCAAGCTGATCTAATTAACAAAGCAGTGTACTTAAGACTGGGGTTAGCTATTTAAAGGAGAAATGTGCATCTCTCGCTCTCATGTCTCTGTCTGCTGTGCTCTGTCCCCTCCCTCCATGCCTGCTGCCCTGTACATTAACAACCAGTTAAGCCTTGAGGGCTCAACCAAACGCTAGTTCATCATTTAGCAGTAAGGCATTCCCTGGGAAATATCCCAGCCTCTGACTTCACCACCTCAACCCAGCTTCACAATCATCATCGCTGTGTACCAGTATTAAATTGTTTGTTTAAAACTTATAGTGTGTGTGTGTGTGTGTGTGTGTGTGTGTGTGTGTGTGTGTGTGTGTGTGTGTGTGTGTGTGTGTGTGTGTGTATACACACATAGTCTTGTCTGGTGAAAAAAAATATTTCCCTGGAACCTCACCCCTCTCATTTACATGAAATCTTATGGGGAAATTGGATTCGCTTAACATCGTTTTGCTTAAAGTCACATTTTTCAGGAACATAACTACAACATTAAGTGAGGAGCTCCTGCACTAGACATTAGCAGCAGCTTTTGGGCTAAATTCACCCACTGTGCCTCAGAGGGTGCTAACATCCAGGGAGAGTAGGCAGTGTTTTGCTGGAGAAAGATATCTTTCAACAATAATGTGAGATATGGAGGAACCCACTAGCAAAGACTCCATGAGCGATGTGCTGAATTAGCACATCCACAAGTCACTCTTGACATCCCCTTTGTTTTCCTTTGAGGCATCAGTGACCACCTCTAAGCCCCTCTTCCCCAGCAAGTGACTGGTATCTTGTGCCACTGCAACTACCTTCAGGTAAACTTTCCTCTACTGGGGGCCCTGTGACCTGAGTTATGTGAATAGAATCCAGTATGACCTAGAGCTTAAAATACCACTTGTATCTAAGTCTTAGAAACGCTGCTGCTAAAGACAATAGATGCCGGTAATACTTCGAGCATATAATGCTAGTAACTGCTATCAGTATTTGACATTAAATGTGGTTAGTGCAGTTAGTATAGTCTGATGGAACAGTGCTGCATGCTGCCCTTGGAGGTAATGAGAGGAAGGATGATCTAATGGTTAGGGCACTAGCCTGGATTTGGAGGAGACAGGTTCAGGTCCCTGCTCCACACAGACTTTCTGTGTGACTTCAGGCAAGTCACTGAGCCTCAGTAATCTATGTATAAAATGGAATAATAGCTCTTCCCTACCTCACAGCAGCGTTGTGAGGATGAATACATTGAAAATTGGCGGCGAGGCTCAGATACCACATTGATGGAAGCCATCTGTGGACTTTAGATACATACATACAATGTTAGATCAGGATCACACACCAAAGCTGTGCAATCCCATAGCCTGTAAAGCATCTATTCTGGCATCTTAAATGCAAACTTGTTGCCCCAGGTGCCAATCATTAATTTACATATGCACTGGCGCAAAATTAAAATTAGGCTTGGCCTATTGAATTATTTTTGCATGTCAGTAAATGCATGAAGTTACTCTTCATGGTAATTGAGCTTCATATTAATACTCCAAGAAGCTCAAACTCCTTGTGGTGCTATTGTTTCAGGCTTTCTGGCTGCAGAACCAAGAAGGCAAATCCAGTGGCTGTTTCCTTGGGGAAAAGAAGTTGTATTAAATTCACTAAGGTCTGAGCTAGGTTTGACTATTATAACATACTGAGTTCCTTAGCTTTTAAATCCTGTCTTTACAAAAGAACATTTTATAAAGCTGTTACAAGAAAATATATGTTTGTGGTAGATATATGGGTATGGCAGTTTGACAATAAGAAGTCATAGATCCATCACTAGAGAGTGCCAAAATAAATACTGCTCTCTGAAGTGGCACTGTATATGTCAGCATCTAGTATACCCAGATCAGCTGCTGAATACAATTAATGCAGATGCTCTGTAATGAGTTTTACTCCTTACAAAAAGGGAGACTTTGACTAGTGTTAGCTTAGTTGACTGATTTTTCATGGAAGATATGCAGCATAGTGAAGAGAAATTCATGACAAAGGGCCAGATTTTCAGAAGTTAAGTGTCCAGTTACACACTTAATTGCTCTCACAAACCAGATAATTTAGTACACAAATGCACTTAGTCATTTTAATGCTAAGTTACCTAAATTGTGCATGGAGTCACCATAGGGGCTAAATTTTACCTTTTGATTTGCACACAAAGCTCACACTGGATTCAATAATAGCCAGGCACTCATATCCAAAGGCACAATTTGGCATAATTTAAGTTTAAATTTGGCACACATATTTGCACACCTAACTGTCTGAAAATCTGACCCACAGTGCAAGAGCAGGTACCAAACTGTGTTCATGGACCATTAGTGGTCTGCAGAGAGCTGTCTGGTCTTATGTTCCTGGCTCTCTCCCTTGCTTCCAGGTGCTTTTTTCAGGTTTCCCGGCACATTGTTGTCAGAGACCTTGGGAAGCATGTGAAAATAGCTTATGGTAGGAACCAACCTCACTTTTTCTACAAGGGAACTCTGCTACATAAGACAGAGAGTAGAGGAAATAGAATTAGCTCTCAAAGATTGAAGCTACCTGTGAACCTGGAGCTGCCTGCCAGCAGAAGAAAAATATCCTAGGAAGGAGAGATGGGAATGGAGCAACTGGACAATATGTTGAGGGGAGAAGGCAACCAAGCAACAGAGAGAGAGAAGAAGAGAACAAGTGATAGAGAAGCATGTGCAGGGAAAGATGGATGGAAAATAAATGAAAACCAAAAGTAAATAATGTGATAATTTATATATGCTATATACATAAAATTGCATAAATAGTATTCTAGTATTACTTCCTCATGTAAGCAATTGCTCCCATTTGCCACAAGGATGTTATGTGATAGCAAGTGGAAAAGGAGAGAGTTGGCACAATTATGATGGGGGTGTGGGAGAGGAATCTGTGAGATGATTTCTCTGTGAAAATGTTTGAGAGCACTGTGTTACCGAAACCTGCCATTTAAGGAGTGAAAGGATTACTTTGTTAGGCGACACCTTGTTTCAGCTGAGCTAAACAGTGTGCCCTGATCAGTCTCAGGCTCAAACATCCCAGTTGCAGAAAGTTCGCCTGAAAAAAGACAGTGGGACCAGTTTGGCATAACTGTGAAAGCAACCCAGAAAGTGGGTGAGGATATGGGAGGGGGTGGCCCAAGTGGGAAGGCTATGGTACTCATCACATCCCCCAGGCAGTTTCCATTGGCAGAGTTGCTATGCAAGCCTTGAGTATACTTTTCAGCGGCTCCATCCTGACAAAACCTTCCCTGGGGGAGGGCGGCAGTATTGCTTCCAATTCTCCCTTGGCAGTGAATGCTTCTCCTGGTGCAGAAGATTGCAGTTTGTGCCTGCAGGCATGAGTAAAGCCCTGCTGCTTGATAATTTATATTGACTGTCATGGAGTCCCATCATGCAAATAGAATAAATGGTGGAAAGATGCCCAGAATGCTCTTTGCTCTGCTGCGATACCTCAGAACTGAAAAGGAACCAGATACAAAGAGTGGAGGAGGGACTGCTACATTGAGCAGGGAGTGTTTCTACGAAGTTAAAATGATGTTATGAAAATGTATTAGACAGTTTAATATTTTGCATGTTGAGCCATTAAATTGCATGATGTATTTCAAAAAAGCCTGTGGATTTGTGGAAGTAGTCCCTGAGTTGCAGCCCTAGCGGTCCTGCTCCTTTGAAGTGTTGCAGCATGACAAGAGAAAGCCTTCTGAGAGGAAATATTTGCTCCAGAATGTTCCACAGCAGCATTTCAAAGTAAAAGAAGCAGCTGGGGAGCAGGACATGTGTCCTGTTAGCCTTGTAGATCTTTTATCAAGCTTGGAGGAACAATAGAATTGTTTTATATTCAGCCTCTAGTATATTGTCTGCACCATAGAACACATTATTTCCTACATATGTTAATTTTGCACTAGTCATTTCTAAAAGTTGGGAGATTTCATTTTCCTTCTAGCTTTGAATGTTTATGATTTACAGTAGAAGAGCAAAAATACATTCTTGGGATACACATTTTAGACCCCAGCACTTGTTCGTGCTTATGCTAGCAGTATAGAATACTTTATAACCAAAGCTAATGACAACAGATCTTACAACATTTCTGTGTTGTAACAATCACCACTGGGCAGACAGCTGCCAAACATCTTGCAATTAAGCTGATGCTTGTTGGCTTTCATATTCTTTTTTTTCTTTTCAGAACCAATGCCCGGAGGCAGAGGAGTTGGTCTTTAGCCATTTTGTGATCTGTAATGACACACAGGAGACATTGCGGTTTGGCCAGGTGGATACTGACGAAAATGTTGTGCTGGCTAGTCTCCACAGTCACCAGTACAGCTGGCGCTCTCACAAGTCCCCACAGGTATGTCAGAAACAGCATTACAAATGCAGCAATTGTTAAAGTTGGCTGGAGTTTTTATTCATTGATTCTATGTTTTTATTCATGTGCTCAGCTATCTTTAGCTTTCCAGTTCCATCAGGAGCCACATGCTGAACCTACATCAGACATAAGAGATAAATAAAGGGATGAGGAAATCCAGAAGTGTTTACATGTGATTCAAATTTAGAACTGGACATGCACACACCCTTCCCAAAGAAAAATCATGTTCATAAAAATTCAAGCTTCTGAACCAAAGCAAAAAAATTAATTTGCCAGGTTCTTGAAATTGATTTTCTCAGTGCATAATTTTTTGGGATATGTTCTTCATGTGGTATTCACACAACAGAGGAAGCCATATACCATTAAAAGCCTATTTCCACCCTGTTTGTCAGTCTGTATTTCTGTAGCCAAACATCTGGGCTCAGATTTTTAAAGAAACCAAAGAGAAATTCAGTGGAAACTGGGTGCCTAATTTTCTTGGGCACCTTGAAAATGCCAATCTTGATGTGTAAGATAGGGGTAATGTTTAGGGGGACAATTATCATGGATGTGGCTGAGATCTAAAAGTCAAATTCAGAGGTGATAAGGTTTAGGTTGATTAGGAATAGGGTGACCAGACAGCAAGTGTGAAAAATTGGGAGGGGGGGTAATAGGTGCCTATATAAGAAAATGCTCAAAATATCAGGACTGTCCCTATAAAATCGGGACATCTGGTCACCCTAATTAGGAAACAGATGTAGGTGGCAAACTGACTGTAAGTTGTGCTGAAGTGGCAGTCAGTGGGTGTGCAAAACAAGCATATACCTTACATTGACATGGTAACTTGGGTGGACCAAACTCAGCCCTATAGTAAGTTGTTGCAGATGCCTTGCCAGTCAGCAGAATGCGACTACTTATTTCAAGGCTGAATTAAGCTTCAAAGATGTTGGAGATTGTGTACGCATACATTAAAGTGGGGGAGGGGGCTGTTGTGCTAATAAGGGATATCTTGAGCCCAGCAAGGGATAAGATAATGTTAGGGCTTTTCTACTTGCTCTCTTAATGTGCAGCAAGCCGGGATACAAATCTAGTGCTCTAGCCGGCCATGCACTAAGTGCTGATGCAAACCCTGAAGTACAAATTCTGTTTAGTATCAGAGGGGTAGCCGGGTTAGTCTGGATCTGTAAAAAGCGACAGAGTCCTGTGGCACCTTATAGACAAACAGATGTATTGGAGCATAAGCTTTCATGGCTAGTCTGTTTGTCTATAAGGTGCCACAGGACTCTTCGTTGCTTTTTACAAATTCTGTGTAATTAGTTTTTCTAATTGGCCATTAAAATCAACCAGATAAAACACATTTTGATTATTTCAATTATGAACATTTCCTCCCATTTCTACAATCTTCCAGATCATTGGCATGCCAATCTATGACATTATGAGGAACCTTGAAGACCCCTTTATTGCAGTTCTTATAACCTGAACAATCCAGTTTGTACTAGGCTTTCTGTCTTTAACTTGTGCTTATTTTTATAAACAATTTTATGTAATGAGCAGAGCAGCACCTTTGTTACCTTAGACAACTTGCGGTATAGGACTATGTACAACAGGACCTACTTTGTCTCTCATCCTCCTATTAGTGCTGCTGCTGCTATACAATTTCCTTCTTTCAACTCCCGTAGCAGATGCCCAAGATACCCGGTTTATTTATTTTGAGAGTGGATGGTAAATACCAAGAGAAAGGGGGGACATTGTGAAAAATTGTTTTCGTAGCTGGTGCCCATATGCAAATCCTTTCTGGGTTCACAGAATGGTGTTTGGTAAGTAATGGCAACATTAAAGCCCGAACCCTTCATCAGTGAAGACAATGGGAGTTTTGCCATTGACTTCATTGAGAGCAGGAATAGGCACAGAGTGGGGAACTTTCTACTACAGAGTGTGGCTGACCATAAAGCCTTCAAAATTCTGAAGGTCTACACAGTAATAATCAAGATCAGGGCTATGTTACACTCAATATGTACAAATACATAAGTTGGCATGGTCCTTTTCCCAAACAGTTTACAATCGAAGGGTCAAATTCTTCTATCCTCACATTGAGTAGTAGCTAGTTTTGTGGGTAATACCATAGTTTTCAGTTAGTGTACTTGTGAAATAAGGTACTTCTCAACCTGAGTGCAGATGGCAGAACTGGATCCTAAGAAATTAGATTACTTCAGGATTTAATTAATGTATATTAAATTATTAACCATAGACACCCAAAATCTGTGGTTTGAGAGGCAACATTGTGGAGAGAAAGCCAGGCAAGGTTTAACATTTATCTTCTGTAGTTCTGCCAGCCACCTTGGGTGAGGCACTGCATTGTGCACTAGTTACATGTGAGGAAGAAACAGTGCAGAGCTGGCAGAAGGACAGGGAGTGGAAAGAAAAGGCAGGCCTTGAAGAGGAGGGAGAAGGAAAGGCAAGCCAAGACAGAGCTAGATATCTCACTGAGGAGAGCAGGCCTAACATAAGAACAGGACAGCAATCCCTAGTTCTTTGAGCTAGTGCACACCAGAATGAAAAGGTCAACAATACAATGGTGGCATCAAATTTTAAAGCCTTTCATCGCTTCCTGGGCTGACACTAGATTGTTGTGTTGAAGTTATCCCAACCCGCTGCAATAGTCTCTGGAATGTTATTGTTCTGTTACCGTTTTCACTGCCCTTCCCATGACAGCAAGTTTAAGGATTGAAACTGGGAACTGAGGCAGCTTCACTGATGATGCATGGAAGCATAGGTTTTCCATACACTATTCAATTATAAGCTGATTTTCTTCAGAAAATATTCAGAACCTTTGCATCCAAATGTAAATTTAGTTCATGTGATAAATTTTAGACAGGAATCATTGTAAATGCTATTCGCATTAGAAAAATGGTTCATCTTAACTGTCAACAACATAATATTTAGCCATTTTAGGTCACACAAGCCATGTTTATTAAGAATATTGCAAATATTATCATGTGTAAAATGTTTTATTTTTTAAAGTGAGATATTAATTCAAGTCTGTTTGTAATGAAAACAGCAACTTGATTAAGGCTTCATGTTGTATCTGTAATGTTGTAGCACTTTTCTAATTGTTCCAGGCTGAACTGGATATTGAACACAACCTATTATTTAAAGGTCAGAATAATGCCCAAGCCTGGACAAGCCCTGTGAGTGTCAGATTTATGGAATGCTAGATGACTTCATAGTTATGAAATTATTTCATTTCTCATGATAATTCCTGACTTGCCAAGTTAGTGAATTTTAAGAACTCTGAGAGCAGATTGTAAGATAAATGGGAAATAATCCATACTTTTGGAGTCAGGGACTTCCCTCCAGGCATTAGTTCATACTTGACTTACACTTGGGGATAAAATGAGTTAGGACAAGGTCTTAGATACCACATTCTCTTACTGGGAAAGAAAACCAATTTGCACAACTTTGGCTGGCTCATGTTTCTTGTTACACAGGCACTGAGCAGCAGCGGTTGCCATGAAATACTTTATTTAACCTTTGTAAAAATGTTTTTTTTAATATGGCAAGGCAGTTCAGTTAAATGAAAATAAATAGTTTTAAAAGGATTGTATTTCTTTTACATTAATACCAATAAAATTCTCCATTTTTCTTTTGCTAACTGAAATTAGGAGGAAGTACTGTAATTGGCTAGTCAAAATTTTGAACAAAAATAAATGAAATGTATAAAACGTTGTTTAATATAGAGGCATATAGATAAAACATTGCAAGTGTTTTATTTTAGTTCTGAATGAATTTTACTGGATTAAGGATGCTACAGTGGATTATAGTTATTTAACATTTTAATATAAAAAATGCATTGGTATGGCATTTCAGATGATCAGTTATTGGTGATTACTCTGAAAAGGTTTGGTCCTGTTACATAAGCAGGCTTATCTTAATGTATCTGAACATTCTGAGAAATCCTTCCTCCTTTCCATTTCTTCTTCTAGTTCAACCCCTCTACATTTCAGTCAACCTAACCCTTCTCTTCCTCTGCCCTTCAGTTTACTCTCTGATTCCTAGAAGCCTTTCTAACTTGGTTAATATTTCATTGGAAAGTCTTATGTCTGACACTGATTCTGCTGGACTCCAGCCGGTCATTTTCTTTAAATTTCATGAGTTCTTGACCTTTCTTGGGTCCAACGCATCCCCAAATGTATTGTCCCTCTCTGACTTTGGGGAAGTCCAGAACTCATAAAAACGGGCATACTGGGTCAGACCAGTGTAGCCCAGTATTCTGTCTTCTGGTAGTGGCCAGTGCCAAATGCTTCACAGAGAATGAACAGAACAGTGCAATTTTGTGTGGTCCTTCCCCTCTCATCCAGTTCCAGCTTCTGGCAGTTGGACGTTTATGGAACTTGGAGCACGGGGATGTGTCTCTGACCATAATAGCTATTGATGGACCTATCCTCCATGAACTTAGCTAACTCCTTTTTGAATCCAGTTGTACTTTTGACCTTCATGACACCCCATGGAAACAAGTTCCACAGGGTGACTGTGTCTTGAGTGAAGAAGCACTTCCTTTTGTTTGTTTTAAACCTTCTGGCTATTGATTTCATTGGGTGACCCTGGTTATTGTATTATGAGAAGGGGAAAATAACACTTCCTTATTCACATTCTCCACACCAGTCATGCTTTTATAGACCTCTATCATGTTCTTCCTAGTCGTCATCTTTTGTAAGCTGAACAGTCCCAGTCTTTTTAATTTCTCCTCATATGGAAGCTTTTCCATATACCTAATCATTGTTATTGCTCTTCTCTGTACTTTTTCCAATTCTATTATATCTTTTTTTCAACATGGGACGACCAGAACTGCACACCATATTCAAGGTGTGGGCATACCATGAATTTATGTGGTGGCATTGTGATATTTTCTGTCCTATTTTGTATCCCTTTCCTAATGGTTTCTAACATTCTGTTAGCTTTTATGACTGCCACTGCATGTTGAGTGTATGTTTTCAGGGAACTATCCACAATGACTCCAGAATTTCTTCCTTGAGGGGTATCAGCTAATTTAAACCCCATCATTTTGCATGTATAGTTGCGATTACTTTTTCTAATGTTCATTACTTTGCACTTATGAGCACTGAATTTCATCTGCCATTTTTTCATTCTATACAAGCCCCACACTGGGATGGAAGGGGTTAAAGGATTATACTGGGCCCAGCTAGCTCCACCCCTCCAACCTGGCAGAAAATACTCCAGCTGGACACAGGGTGGAAAAGAAAGCAACCCAGTGCAGAAGTGGGTGGCTGAGGAGGAGTGCAGATGTACCCTGAAGGCTCTTGCCAAAAGGGGCTGGAGAAGGCGCCCTGAAGGAATAGGACTGTGTGTGGAGTTCAGCTGGGGTGGTAGTTTGGTTTCCTTTTTCCTTTCTCCTTATCTGGGACCAGAAGCTGAGAGAAGGAAGCAACCAGGGAAGGTAGCCAGGGTTGCCAACTTTCTAGTTGCACGTAACCGAACACCTTAGCCCCGCCCCTTCCCCAAGGCCCCATCTCCTGCTCACTACATTCCCTCTCCCTCTGTGGCTCGCTCTCCCCCACCCTCACTCACTTTCACTAGGGTAGGGCAGAGGGTTGGGGTGTGGAAGGGGATAAGGGCTCTTACTGGGCTTGTGGGCTCTGGGGTGGGGCCATAAATATGGGATTCCGGGTGCAGGAGGGCTGGGGCAGAGAGTTGGGGTGAAGGAAGGAGTGAGCGCTCCTTCTGAGGGTGCAGACTCTAGGGTCGGCCTGAGGAATGAGGGATTTGGGATGCAGGAGGGGGCTACAGGCTGGGGGATGGGGCTGAGGGATTTGAAGTGTGGGAGGGATCTGCGGGTTGAGGCAGGGGGTTGGAGTGAGGAAGAGGGTGAGGGTTCTGCGCTGGGGGTGCTGGCTCTGGGGTGGGGCCAGGGATGAGGAGTTTGGGGTTCAGGAGGGGTCTCTGAGTTTGGGGGGGCTCAGGGCTGGGGCAGGGGGTTGGGGCTCAAGGTTGGGGCATGGATTTACCTCAGGCGGCTCCCGGTCAGCAGTGCTACAGGGGGGCTAAGGCAGGCTGCCTGCCTGTCCTGGCACCCAGTGGTGCTGGAAAATTTTATTAGTGGGGGTGCTGAAAGCCAGCCCCCTTATCCCTGTCTGCCCCCCATGCCCCGAGGCTGGGAGCAGGGCTGTGTCTCTGGGAGGAGGAACACTGACAGGGGTAAGGGGGCCGAGGCCACAGCCCTGGGCAGGGGCCAGCAGCCAGGACCCCATCTGCGGGGTCAGGTGCAGGGCCCCGGGCATGAGGCCAGCAGCTGTGGTCCCAGGAGCAGAGGCCTGGGCGCGGGGCCAGCAGATCCTGGGAGTGGGGGCCTGGGAGTGGGGCTGGGGCCAGTGAAGGGCCCACAGCCAGCAGCCGAGACCAGAACCCAGCCCCAGGTGAGGAGAGGGTTTGGGGGACAGATGGCTGGGAACAGAGCATAGGCACAGGAAGCACCCCCTGCACCCCTACTTCCCGCGCCTATGCTGGCACCGCTCTGTGCGCGCCCCCAAAACAGCAAACAACAAGCAGGTCCAGCTCCTAGGCGGGGGGAAAGGAAGAGGGCAGGAGGCTCCGCCCGCTGCTCTCGCCCGCAGGCACCACCACCTTGCCAGCCAATGGGAGCGCGGGGCCAATGCTTGGGATCGGGGCAGCACATGGGTCCCCATACCCCGCCCCAACCCCCCACCTAGAAGCTGGACCTGCTGGCCACTTCTGGGGTGCAGCACAGTGCCAGCCAGGACAGGTAGAGACTAACCTGCCTTAGCGGCGCAGCACCGCTACCTGGCCTTTTAACGATCCGGTTGGCAGTGCTCACTGGAGCCGCCAGGGTCCCTTTTGAACCAGGTGTTCCAGTCGAAACCCAGACACCTGGTCACCCTTTAAAGGTAGCTCAGAGGGCCCCTCCTGGAGGCTGAACACTGCTAACCTTCCTAGGGCCCTGGATCAGAACCTGTGGAGTGGGTGGGCCCAGGCTCCCCTACGACCAAGTGGATGCTAATCATTAGGCCCCTCGGCCAACTGAGAACTCCATTACAGTCACCCACTTTAGTGAGATCCCTTTGTAACTCTTCACAGTCAGCTTTGGACTTAATTGTCTTGAGTAATTTTATATCAACTATAAATTTTTCCACCTTACTGTTCACCTCTTTTTCTAGATCATTTATGAATGAATATGTTGAACAGCACAGGTTCTAGCACAGATCTTTGGGGGACCCTGCTATTTATGTCTCAACATTGTGAAAACTGACCATTTATTCCTACCCTTTATTTCCTATCCAGTTACTGATCCATGAGAGAACCTTCCCTCCTATCACATAACTGCTTAGTTTGCTTAGGAGCTTTTGTGATGGACTTAGTCAAAGGCTTTCTGATAGTCCATGTACACTGTATCGACTGTACCACGCTTGTCCACATGCTTTCTGACCCCCTCAGAGAATTTAATAGATTGATGAGGCATGATTTCCATTTACAAAAGCTGTGTATTATAAAGCTGTCAGAAATCCTGGCAAAGATTGCCAAACCTTGTTAGATCTGATGTGGATTTTAGTGAAAGTAAGAGGTCTGTTTGGGGTCAGTAAAAGGGATGGGCCGCTACATTTCTGCAGTGGCTCTACATGCTACACTGGATCTACTTCAAGGTCCTTATCTTGATCTTCAAGCCCAGTACTGGGATAGGCCCCAGTTATCTCAGAAGCCCTATTTGTCTCCAAGACTGCCATATTCCTTAGGAATACTGGAGCATATGGTATTTATCATAAGCACTGGTGACAGGTTCTTCTCAGCAGCTGGCTCACAGTTATGGAATTCTGTCTTGCAAGACAGTAGACTGACCAAGAAACTCACTGCTTTCACAAGTGTAAAACCCATGTGGTTACATTAGATTCCCTGAATTGCTTCCCTGAAAACTATTTGTTTGCAAGTAATCACCCAAAACTGTCTGTAACATACTCTTTCTCAGCACTGCGCAAGGCAAGGGGACACTGACTGTGAGTGCAGCGAAAATTTAAAAAGCAAACTTCAGTGGGGATCCATAATAAATTAATGTGAAGAAAGGGATTTTTTCCAAATTTCTGGCATAATTTGAAGTTGGTTAAAGCTAAGTTGATAATAACAATTTATTTTTAATATTTAACACTCCTCTCACTAACTTTCCATATTATGAATCTACTGCTAAAGACAACGGACTGGATTTTAATGTTAGTTATACTGCTTCAAATCTAATAAAACTCCATTGAATTCAGTAGAATTAATTCAGTGTTTTGTTAGTGTGACAGAGATCAGAACATGCCCCATATGTTCTTCACCTTTCATAAGCCATAGTTCGGTTTAGCTAAGAATGTCTCTATTTTTCTTTTCCTTCCTCATTTCAAAATGGAGCCGATCCCAAACACAGCACACTCAGTCCCTCTTCATGTCTGTCTGTAATGCTATAATGTTAAGCTTTAACAGTCCTGGGACTGACACATGCCTCCCCTGCCCATATTATTAATGGCGATTGTTGTTTGAAAGAGATCAATAAGTTTATATGATATTTGTTTTTAGGGGGGAGAAGGGAGAAAGAGTGTCTCTATTGTAAAGCGTTTACCATCTGAAGCCCTGATCCTACAAGCACTAGTTTACATAAGTAGTTACACATGTGGGCAGTCCCATTCAGTTCATTAGGAATGCTCGTATGCATATATGTTTGCACATTCAGGCTAAATTAAACAAACAAAGGAAATGATAACACCAGACATAGGATGGGACAGAGAAGAATGAGCAGTAATGAGGTGCCAAAATCTTAACAACCGGGTCCCTACCAGGTCTTTGGCAGCACTTCGGCAGCGGGTCCTTCAGTGCCGCAAAGACCTAGAGTGAATGAAGAACCGCCGCCAAAGTGCTGCCGAAGACTCGGAGCACCATCCGGTGAGTACAAGCCCCACATGTTTTTTATGTGGTTTTTTTAGTCATCCTTGACGGGGCCCCATCGAAACTGTTCGAATCAGGCCAGCACTTCCTAAAGCCGGCCCTGCACATTGGGGTTGCAAAATTGTATTGCTGACTGGGTAGAGAAGGCTGTGCCTCCCAAAACAGCCTGTCCCCTCGCCATTTGACCCCCACCCATGTCCTGCCCCCGACTGCTGCCCTCAGAACCCACAAGGGCCGCAAGCAACCCATCAACCCCTCTCTACTCCTTGTCCCCTGACTACCCCCTCCCAACCCCCCCCCCACTCTAACTGCCCCCCAGGATCCCTCCCCACCCCCTACCCAACTTGCCCCACTCCCTGTCCCCTGATTCCCCTGACCCCATCCACCACCACCCCAAAAGACACCTGGAACTCATGCCTACCCAAATCCCTCCGGTCCCCATCCCCTGACGGTCCCCTCCAACTGCCCCCTCCAACCACTCCCTGCCCAGCCCAGCCCCTGCTTTATCCAACCCCTCCTCCCAGCCCCAGCCTGGCCCCCTTACCATGCTGCTCAGGGCAGCATGTAAGGATGCCACACAGCCCGCTGGAGCTCGCAGCCCCCACCCCTTGCCACTCAAAGTGGCAGCAGCTGCAGAGCTGCCCAGAGTGCTGGCGCCGGCGGCTCGGCATGCTGTGGCTCTGGGGGGGGGGGGGGGGAGAAGCAGGAGAGGGGCCGGGGGAGCCTCCCAGCTGGGAGCTCAGACGGGCCAGAGACAGGACGGTCCCACGGGCCAGAAGTGGCTCGCAGACTGCAGTTGTTTGCCCACCCACCTGCCCCTTTAACAGCTGATTCTACACCGGCTTCTAAATTTAACAGCCGGTTCTTGTGAACCAGTGGGAACTGGCTGCAGCTCACCACTGAGGATGAGGCAAGTTCTATAAAAATGAAAATGTTGATTAACATTGTGTTGCATCTGAAGCTGTAATTACTGATGTATTATTGTTATTTAAATTTGAGAATAAGGTAGGGCACAGAGTAAGGAATAGGTAGCACAAGAGAAGAGGGCCGAGTGTAAAGCTAGCTAAAGAAAGTGGGTTTTGAGAAAGGCTTTGAAGTAGAGAAGGGGGGTATTTGGTGTGCTGAAAGAGGATGTTTTTTTCCAGGCATAAGGAGCAGCATGAAAAAGGATATGAAGGTTTGAGTGATGGAAGAAGACAAGGAGGAGCAATAAGGCAAGAAGAGGGTGCAGAGAATAGGGTATGAGATTAGGAGTAGACAGAAATAGCCTGAGGTGTAGGTGTAATTTTCAGCACCCTGAAAGTGAGAAAGAAGAGCTTGATGTGGAAGAGATGGGGAGTAAGTGAGAGAGATTCTAGGAGGGGGTGACATGGTCAGAGCTGTAGGAAAGGAAGGGGTTTTTTTGTTTTGTTTTGTTTTTAGCTGCAACATGATGTACATGTTGAAGAAAGGATGAACTGAGAATCAGGATGGCTAAATAATCTGTAAGTACTTACATGGGGAGATTTCTGGTAGTAGGGGTTCTACAAGTTAGCAAACAAAGGCATATTAAGATCCAGTGGCTAAAACTTAAAGCTAGAAAAGTTCTAAACTGGAAACAAGGCACGTATTTTTAACAGTGAGCGTGATTAACATTGGAGCAGCTTACCTTGGGAAGTGGCGGGTTGGCCTTCATTTTGATGTCTTTAAATCAACATTGAATGTCGTTCTAAAAGATTACATAGTCTAGTTCAACCAGAAGTTATGGGACTGATGCAGGAATTATGGGGTTGAAGTTCTGTGGTCTATGTTATGCAACTGGTCAGACTAAATGGTCATAATGTTCCCTTCTGCCCTTAACACCTATGAAAAATAAGGAGGTTACAGTAAACCAGGCAATCAAGAACCGTGATATGAACCATTGTAGGTAGGAATGGATCTCATGTTCTGTTGATCTGTGTGGCAACATTATGTCTTGAACCTGAATTACTATGCAGGTTAGCAGTTTATGTAGTTCTAGAATACTTATAAATGTTGATAAATAAGAACTACAACTTTGAATTTCTTTTCTTGTATGCATTTATAATATCAACCATAAGGCTGAATTGATGCAGTCTGCATTTAAGGACTTGATCACATGATCACTGAAATCAATGCATATTTTGCCATTGACTTCAAGGAGAGAACAGTCAGGCCTTTGATTATTGGTAATATGTGTATATTTTTCATTAAAATATTGTAGTTTAACATTCCTAAATGAACCATATATAATTTAAATGACTATTACTATATGATTTTGATTTGCATGGTTTGCATGATGTTTCAGTGAATATACCGTATAAAGTATTGTACCTATCTACACAAATTTTAGTAACACTTTCAGTTTAATACTGGAATAAATATAAAGTTTCTTTTCTTCTTCCTTCTTTAGATAGTGTGTTCGCAAAACAAACCTTGAGCTGTAACTTTATAAATGACTTTTTTTAAAAGGTATTTGTAGATTTGGAAAGTTCTATTAAGAACCTCCTCCTCTTTCCCCAAAGAAGAAAAATGAAGCCAAAATGTAACTTATGCTTCTTCTCCAACAAGATAATAATTTATCATTACTTATTTCCAAGTTGGTATTCTTTCAGGTACTAGGTTATGTCCCATAAAGTCTAAGAGGATATACAGTACTCTGTGGGTTCCAACATATAGAAACTGTGACTTCAAACATCAGTCACTATCTGGAAATTTTCCTGTTTAATTGCTTAGGGATGTTACAGATTCTCTGAACAACCTTTGGTACTTAACATAATCCTCCCCAGACCATTTACAGAACAACAGCAGGCAAAATAAAGCTTTATTTTATTTTTGCACTATTTAAGTACTGTGAAATGTATTGTCAATTCCACTTGGGGTTCCACATTCCAAATTAATGATTTAACTGGATTATATTTAATTTACTTTCCAGATAATATCTTGGACAGATAACGATTTTTATTACCCAAGAAACGTATGGCTCATCATAATTTTGTTCATGTTTCTTGTTCTTAACACTCTTCTAATCTAGAAATGTGGGGTTAGATTGAGTTTGGTAGGCACAAGCTGTGTGGAGCCAAACAATGCCTCCTGGAGCTCTCTGGTGCACAGGAGGAGTGTGCCTGCTGAGCCAACACTAAGGAAAGTTCAGCCTATACTCCAGTGTCCAGCTTGAAGGGGATGGGTCCATGGTCCCATTCTCCTCACCTCTATCAGAGTAATTTGCACCACAAGTGATGCTAGCAAGAAACTGTTGCTGTGTTGTGGGATCCATAAAGAAAGAAAAAATCAGTCAATCTGCATTTCTGATGCAATGCACACTGGAAAAAAATAATCTCAACTATACATAAAAAATGATGGGTTCTAAATTAGGTGATACCACTCAAGAAAGAGACCGTGAAGTCATTGTAGATAGTTCCTTTAAAATATCTACTCGATGTGCAGTGGCAGTCAAAAATCTTGACAGAATGGTAGGAACCAATAGGAAAGGGATAAATAAAACAGAAAATATCATATTGCCTCTATGTAAATCCCATGGTACTCCCACATCTTGAATACTGTATGCAGATCTGGTTGCCCCATCTTAAAAAAGATATATTGAAATTGAAAAATATACAGAAAAGAGCAACAAAAATGATTAGGGGTGTGGAACAGCATACATATGAGGAGAGATGAATAAGATTGGGACTTTTCAGCTTGGAAAAGAGACGACTAAGGGGGAATATGATAGAGGTCTATAAAATTGTGACTAATGTGGAGAAAGTAAATAAGGAAGTGTCATTTACGCCTTCTCATAACTCAAGAACTAGGGGGTCACCAAATGAAATTAATAGGCAGCAGGTTTGAAAGAAACAGAAGGAAGTATTTCTTCACACAACATACAGTCAACCTGTGGAATTCTTTGCCAGAGGATGTTGTGAAGGCCAAGTCTATAATGGTACAAAAAAGACTAGATAAGTTCATGGAGGATAGGTCCATCAATGGCTATTAGCCAGGATGGGCAGGGATGCAAAACCATTCTCTGATGTGTCCCTAGTCTCTGTTTGCCAGAATCTGAGAATGGGTGACAAGGGATGGATCGCTTGATGATTATCTGTTCTGTTCATTCCCTCTGAAGCACCTGGCACTGGTCTCTATCAGAAGACAGAATACTGGGCTAGATGGACCATTCATCTGTATCAGTATGGTAGTTCTTATGTTCTTAAGTTAGAAATTCTACTGTTGCTGCAGCATTTGATTCACTCCTTACATTCCACCTTCCTTCAGTTTTAGTTTTTCAGTGAGAAATATTAGTTTTACTTCAGGTTCCTAGAACCCAGCTCTCCTCTTAGTCTTTACACTTTTCACCTGTTTCTGTGGGACCACAGCTTTTATTTTATCAGCAACACCTCTTGGAATTTACACTTTTTCCCATGCCACTGACCAAGTCATTACTTCCCTTGTGCAGCTCATAAGAGGTCAAAAATTCATTTACTACCCATTGGGATTGACTCACAATAAGTATCCCAACAAATGGCTCATAAGTCAAATTATCGTTCAAAAGCAAGTTTAGTTATTTAAGCTAGAAAATAGAAAAAATATTCAAATAAACTGAAACAGAATAAACTTGACCACATCTACAAGCTATGCAAAAATCTAGTTTACAATCTCTAGGTTACAAGCATTAAATTATACCTACTTGCAGTCTGGAACACGCTGGCTGGGCAAAGCTGCTTCAGCAATACCCCTTCCTTAGCCATGTTTCTCATCACTTTCCTTGGTCTCTACACCAGGTCATGTAACTGCTTTATTTATCTAAATCTCACCCATCTCCCTCATTACTGGCTGAAAACCCTTAGCAAATTGAGACAGAAGAGGCGGTGGAGGGAAAATGAGGGGATGGGGGGTTGTAAGAAACCTCTGAGCAGAAAAGTGGTAAAGATAGGAAGTCCAGAGATGACAGAGGGGCAGTAAATAGGAGTAGTTCTCACATGGTCTCTTGGACTGCATAGAGGCCACCGAACACATTATGTGCCTCCTTGATTTTCTGTCTTGAGACAAATCTGACATGTTACATGATAGAATGTTTGTGAGGGGCAGGTGTCCGTTGATGCCATCAAACCATCTTGTTTTGTGTCTTCCATGTGGTCTTTTCCATCCTGCTGTCATTGGGTCAAAGCCAAAGATGATTCTTGTAGGGAAGTTGGTAGGTGTTCAGAGCAGGTTTTAGACCACCTTAAAGCGGGTGACTGTTAGAGAGGGTGGGACGTGTTCAATTAGGAAACTGATGTCTTCATTTGACTTGAATATGTACCATTTGATGTTTTTGATTACTCAGAGATACTTCATCTGAATGGTGTTCAATTTCTTTTCAGTCTTGAGAGTAAGGGGCCATGTTTCATTTCCAGAGGTCAGATATTGACCACTGAAGCATTATGTATCCTGAGCTTCATCTCTCTATTTATCTATTTAACACTTTCTTGATGATATTTTTGCCATGTGAGCTTCAAGTTCTTTCTCGCCAAAAGAACTGAGGTGAAATAACTGTAAAGCTTGATTGGGTGGTTATCCACTAAGATGGCAAAGCCTGCAGCATGTTCAAAATTGACAAGAAGAAGAATTGTGCTTTTGCCCCAATTAATTTTCAGGCCAACTTCTGCCATTGAGCTGTCCAGGGCTGTAAAAGCCACAACCAGCTCGTCCATTGATTCAATGACCAGCTCTATGTTGTCAGTAAAATTGACATTGGTAAGGTTTTTATAATCAAAATGAATGCCTAAAATGTGTTTATTATTGTCTCTGACAACCCTGAGGAGTTCGGGAGCGGCAACACCTGCTTGTTAATGCCTAATCTGATTAGAAAGAAAGCAGTTATTTTCCCATTTACAAGAAAGTTGCTTGAGGAGTCATCATATAAAAGAAATAACATTCTAAAGAGCTTGTTGGGGAGGCCAGCAAGTTTCAAGATCAGACAAAATGACTCCATGTCAACAGTCAGATGTGGCCTTGATATCCACAAATGTAATGTGAATGGAGCACTTGAATTCTTCTGAATTCTCGATAAACTGGCATGCTCTGAAAATTAGCTCCATCATTGAACAGCCAGAAGTGAAGCCAGTTTGTTGTGATCTTCTTTTGTTTCTTAAGATATCAGTGGCTTTGGCCAACAAGACAGAAGCAAAAACCTTCCCCGAGATAGATAGAAGTGTAATGCTGTGATAACTGCAACAATCTCATTAGTGCTTTTATGTTTATTTTTGAATAAATATGGGTAGTTAGAAACTCCTTTTGAGCCTTATCCTTGATCAAAGGAGAAGGGAAGTAAGGAAAGCTCTGAGGAGACAGGGAGAAAAGCCCTTAGGAAAGCATTAGAGGAAGGAAGACAGTCCCAATAGCCTGAGCAGCAGGAGGGCAGAATTGGATAAGGAAAAGGAGGGGAAAGCCGCAGAAAGAGGTCAGGAAGCAAAAACATGTTCTTCTTCAAGTGATTGCTCATATCCATTCCAGTTAGGTGCGCGCGCCGCGCGTGCATGTTCGTCGGAAGATTTTTACCCTAGCAACTCCAATGGGTCGGCAGGTCGCCCCCTGGAGTGGTGCCGCTATGGCACCTGATATATACCGCTGCTGGCCCGTCCGCTCCTCAGTTCCTTCTTACCGCCGTGTCGGTCGTTGGAACTGTGGAGCGCGGCATAGCTGCCCTCCACGTACCTAGCTTCTCCTTGTTCACTCGTTGTATATAGTTATTGTTAGTGTATAGAGTAATTAGTTCATAGTTGTCAATCAGTTATTGTGTATAGTTTAGCGGGTTCGGGCTCTAGCCCTTCCCCACACCCGGTGCCCGGGCTCATGCCTGGTTCGCCGGGATTCAAGCCGTGCTCAGCCTGTAAAAAGCCGATGCCCACGAGCGATCCCCACGACGCCTGCCTAAAGTGCCTGGGGGAATCGCACATATCTGAGAAGTGCTGCATTTGTAAGGCCTTCAAGCCACGGACCTGGAAGGAAAGAGCCCATCGTTTAAAGACTCTCCTTATGTAGGCAGCTCTTAACCCTCCTTCCTTGGCACCGAGTGCCGACACCACTCCGGCACCGGACCGCGCCGGCACCGCGAAGACACCTCAGCACCGGCCTTCCCCGGCGCAGGGTCCCAACCGAAGAACATCGGCTTCCTCTACTCCTGCGAAGCAGGCTCGTGCGGACCACCCGGCACCGGCACCGACTCCTGCCGCAGCCCCGACACCAGTGATACCGTCGACTCTAGCCCCGAGAGGTCCATCGAGTCCGGTCTTGGAGAGCTCCCCGGTGAGACCCGTGGTCGAGCTGACAGTCCCCTCTACGCCAGAAACATTCTCTTCGGCCAGGGACCTTATTGCAATGACTGAGTCTGCTCTGCCTCAACTCCCGGCACCGCCGGTGCGGGTTCTTCAGTCTAGAGGCAAGCCTGAAGCCATGAGACCTCCGTCCCTGGAGTCGGCAAGCCAGCACCGATCTCCACCTAGGTCCCGGCACTGCTCCAGGTCCCGCGGAAGATCTTGATCGAGGTGCCGCTCGCAGTCCCGGCACCGCTCACCACGGTGGTACTGGATGTACTCACGGCGCAGATCGACCTCCTGGTACTCTCGGCACCGCTCCAGTTCTAGTCATCACTACCGGCACCGAGACTCCCGCAGCCGCTCGCGCCGTCGGCGTTCCCGATCGACCTCCCGGCACCAAACTGGTGGCAGGTCCCAGTCGCGATCTCGGCACCGTTATGATTCCCGGTACCAGTCTCTGGCACCGAGGAGGTCTCGACCAACGGGGACGAGGGACCCATACCAGCCTCGTTCGGCACCCTCCGACCGTCCCGCCAGCCGTCTGTGTCCTCTCAGGCGGATAGCCTATATGCCCCAGACACAGACATACCTGCTACCTTGTTCCATGAACCCCAGCCTCAAGAGCATGGACCGCAGCAGGGGGGGTTCTCGACGCCTTGGGCTTACCATCAAGCCCAAGGCCTTCAGCTGGGTCCCTCCTGTTCCAATGTCTCGGAGCACAGGGTTCCTGAGGCCACGATTTCCCGTCCTCCTTCCCCTCCCACGGAGGAAAGGCTGTCCCAGCCTCAGGACCCCAAACTCCCTGCGGAGTCGGACGCAGTTCTTCAGGCAGAGCCCTCCGCAGACCCGCTCCTCCCAGGTCTCTCCTCTTCATCCTCCCCGGACGAGGCTGTGGCTGGAACATCATCTACCAGCCCGCCTCCACTTGACCTTAGGGCGCACCAGGACCTCCTCAGGCGTGTTGCACAGAACATGAACCTGCAGGCCGAGGAGGTCTCGGAGATACAAGATCCAGTGGTGGACATATTGTCAGCGGATGCCCTCACTAGGGTTGCCCTTCCGTTTATTAAAACCATTCAAGCTAATGCCACTACCATCTGGCAGTCTCCGGCTTCTGTTCTCCCTGCTGCGCGAGGGATGGAACGTAAATACATGGTCCCCTCAAAGGGGTATGAATACTTGTATGTCCACCCTCCCCCTTCTTCCCTCGTCGTCCAATCTGTGAACGAGAGGGAGTGACATGGTCAGCAGGCCCCAGCCCCAAAATCCAAGGAGGCGAGACGCATGGACTTACTCGGCCGAAAGGTCTACTCTGCGGGGGCCCTCCAGCTCCGCGTCTCCAATCAGCAGGCCCTCCTTAGCCGCTACAGCTATAACACCTGGGCCACGGCGGACAAATTTAAGGAGCTGCTCCCTCAGGAAGCACGTCAGGAGTTCTCTGTGATCCTCGACGAGGGCAAAAAGGTCACGAGAACTTCCCTGCAGGCTTCCCTAGATGCCGCGGACTCAGCTGCACGTACTCTGGCATCTGGCGTTACTATGCGCTGTATCTCGTGGTTGCAGGTGTCCGGCCTCGTCCCGGAACTCCAGTATACCATTCAAGACCTCCCATTTGAAGGCCAAGGCCTGTTTTCCGACAAAACTGACCCTAGGCTGCCAAGCGTAAAAGACAATAGGGTTATTATGCGCTCCTTAGGGATGCATACACCCGTAACCCAGCACAGACCCTTCCGGCCACAGCAGCAACACTGGCCTTACCCCCAACCCCGGCAGAGGCAAGACTTCGTCAGACGGCGAGGCAGGAATGGTCGCTGCAGACAATCCGGCAACCAAGGAGGCCAGAACCAGAACCTCTCCAAGCCTTCTTCCGGGCCGAAACCTTCCTTTTGAAGGTGCGCCCGAGGGCGTTGTACCAGTTTCATTGATGGATCCGTCCCCTCCTTTTTCCAACCGTCTTTCCCTTTTCCTCCCTGCGTGGTCCCAGCTAACATCGGACCGCTGGGTCTTACGCATGTTGGAACTTGGATACCACCTACAATTTGTTTCAAACCCTCCCTCGTCTCTCTTCAGGGACCCCTCTGACGAGCAACTCCTCCTGCAGGAGGTGTGAGCGCTCCTCGCCAAAGGAGCCATAGAGGAGGTTCCCGAGCTCGAGTGGGGCAAGGGGTTTTATTCCTGCTACTTTCTAATCTCCAAGGCGAAGGGAGGTCTCAGACCTATTCTCGATCTGAGGGAACTCAACAGATACCTAGTAAAGTTGAAGTTCCGTATGGTATCCCTGGGGACCATTATCCCATCCCTGGATCCTGGAGACTGGTACGCCACCCTCGACATGCAAGATGCCTACTTCCATATAGCCATCTTCCCACCCCACAGGAGGTTCCTCCAGTTTGTGGTCAACCGGCAACATTTCCAATTCGTGGTCCTCCCATTCGGCCTATCTACAGCCCCAAGAGTGTTCACCAAGTGTATGGCTGTAGTCGTCGCCCACCTTCGCCACAGTCGTATACACGTATTCCCATACCTAGACGACTGGCTTATCCGGGAGACTTCCGAGGCACAAGTCCTCAGTCACGTCCACATTGTCAAGAACCTTTTCTTAAGCCTTGGTCTAATGATCAATGTGGAGAAATCGACGCTAATCCCCACACAGAGGGTAGAGTTTATTGGTGCCACCCTGGACTCCACTCTTGCCAAAGCCTCTCTGCCTCTGTCGAGGTTCCAAACTATGGCAGCCATCATACGGAGACTGCAAGCAGCGCCCCTGACCTCGGTGCACACCTGCCTTACCCTCCTGGGCCACATGGCGGCCTGCACGTTCGTAACGAACTATGCAAGACTCCGCCTAAGACCCCTCCAGTCCTGGCTCAACGCACAATACCGTCCGGCCAGAGATTCTATCGACATGGTTGTCACCATTCCCAAGGACGTCTTAGACTCCCTCCAGTGGTGGCTGGACCCTTCCGTGGTGTGTGCGTGGCTCCCGTTCCATCCGCCCCAACCCTTGGTGTCCCTGACAACAGATGCCTCCTTCCTGGGTTGAGAGGCTCACCTCGGGCTCCTGCAAACCCAAAGCCTGTGGTCACCTCGCCAGCTAGCCCTCCATATCAGCGTCCGGGAGTTGAGAGCTGTCCGCTGCTTGTCAGGCATTCCGTCAGCATCTGCAGGGCTGTTGTGTCTCGGTATTCATCGACAACACGACGACCACGTATTATATAAACAAGCAGGGCGGCACGAGATCCTCTCCCATGTGTCAAGAGACCTTACGGCTCTGGGACTTCTGTATAGCCCATTCTATTCACCTCATCGCATCCTTTCTCCTGGGGGTTCGGAACACACTGGCGGATCATCTCAGCAGGTCCTTCCTTTCCCACGAATGGTCCCTTCACCCAGACATTGCTCTTTTGCTCTTCCGGAGGTGGGGGTTTCCCCAAATGGACCTCTTCGCATCCCGCAGGAACAGGAAATGTCAGATGTTCTGCTCCTTTCAAGGCCTCTCACCGGGTTCGGTGGCGGACGCCTTCCTTGTTCCGTGGACGACGCACCTGCTCTATACCTTTCCACCATTTCCGCTCGTCCACAAGTCCTATTGAAGGTGCGCAGGGACAAGGCCCGCTTGATCATGATAGCTCCAGCGTGGCCCCGAAAGCACTGGTACTCCATGCTGCTGGACCTTTCCATAACCGACCCTGTCCCTCTGCCCCTTCATGTGGACCTGATCACTCAGGACCACAGCAAGCTCCGTCACCCAGACCTTCAATCGCTCCACCTCATGGCGTGGCTTCTGAGTGGCTGACCTGGTCTGAGCTCCGTTGCTCTACCCCATTGCGGCAGGTGCTCCTGGGCAGCAGGAAGCCTTCCACTAGAGTGACGTATTCAGCCAAATGGAAGCGTTTCACCTGCTGGTGCGTGGAACGAAACTTCCTTCCCACCGAGGTCTCCATTGCTAATATCTTAGACTACATCTGGTCCCTCAAGTAACAGGACCTAGCGATATCATCTCTCTGGGTTCACCTGGCGGCCATCTCCACCTTTCACTCGGGGGGCATAGCCGCTCGGTGTTCTCTTACCCTATGGTGACTAGATTCCTTAAGGGCTTGGAGCGTCTCTACCCCTAGGTTCACCGCCCTGCCCCTACCTGGGACCTTAACCTGGTTCTGACCCGGCTCATGTCCCCTCCATTTGAACCATTAGCGACTTGCTCCCTTCTCTACCTCTCATGGAAAACCGCTTTCCTGGTGGCCATCACATCAGCGAGACGGGTCTCGGAGCTTCGGGCCCTCACGGTAGATCCCCCATATACTGTGTTCCACAGGGACAAGGTGCAGCTGAGACCGCACCCAACCTTTCCCCCCAAGGTGGTATCGGTTTTCCATGTTAACCAGGAGATCTTCCTACCTGTCTTCTTCCCAAAACCCCATTCAACTCGCAGGGAGCAGCAGCTACACTCACTGGACGTCCGTAGGGCGCTCGCCTTTTACATAGAGCGAACTCAGCCATTCCGCAAAACCCCCCAACTGTTTGTTGCGGTGGCTGAATGTGTGAAGGGGTTACCCGTCTCCTCACAGAGGATTTCCTCGTGGGTAATGTCCTGCATCCACGCCTGTTATGACTTGGCGCACGCCCCCCCGGGCCACGTGACTGCGCACTCCACCAGGGCTCAAGCCTCATCGGCTGCTTTTCTTGCTCACGTGCCCATTCAGGATATCTGCCGGGCAGCAACCTGGTCTTCTGTCCATACCTTCGCTTCCCACTATGCCCTGGTTCAGCAATCTAGGGATGACACAGCCTTCAGCTCCGCTGTGTTGCACTCAGCGACATCTCTCTCTGACCCCACTGCCTAGGTAAGGCTTGGGAATCACCAAACTGGAATGGATATGAGCAATCACTCGAAGAAGAAAAGACGGTTACTCACCTTTGTAACTGTTGTTCTTCGAGATGTGTTGCTCATATCCATTCCACACCCGCCCCCCTTCCCCACTGTCGGAGTTGCTGGCAAGAAGGAACTGAGGAGCGGACGGGCCAGCAGGGGTATATATCAGGCGCCATAGCGGCGCCAGTCCAGGGGGCGACCTGCCGACCCACTGGAGTTGCTAGGGTAAAAATCTTCCAATGAACATGCACGCGCGGCGCGCACACCTAACTGGAATGGATATGAGCAACACATCTCAAAGAACAACAGTTACAAAGGTGAGTAACCGTCTTTTATAAACGGTCTTTACAATTTCTAGTCTCTGACTTTTCAGCTCTTTGATTTATTTGATCCATTGTTTTGTTTAATGTTGTGATGAGATAACATGTTGTGCTCAAAAAGATTTCTGAACTTTACAGTAGCGCTGATCAATCTACTGACATATGACTGTTTTACCCAATAACATCTAATATTTTAAGAACATTTTCTAATTCTCATTAAAAAGACCAGAACAGAAACCATTTCAAAAAAGAGGATAATGGTATTTCTACTCCTGTCAAGTGATATTGTCCAACTCTCGTTTAGTGTATTTTATGGGTTCATTCAGTCTCTTTAGAAATTTTACCATCACAATTAAGAGTTCAGTTCAAATGGAATGTCCAATTTGTGCCCTTATGTTATTTGGCTTTCTTTATGCCCATGATGACTCTCATTTGCCCTTCTGTAGCACTGATTTGGACGGCGAATGCAGCCTTCTCTATGCCACTTACCTAGCACAAACAGCTTACTCTGCCTTCCCAATATCAGTTTCATTTGTTTTTGAAGCAGCAGCCAGTAATGGCTACAAAATTAATAGTCCAGTACCCCAGTACAGGTCAGTCTAAGCGAAAAACAGTATTTATCAACATATTAGATAGTAGAGAAAAAGCACAGATGTCAAAAGGATGATAAGTTCATGCACATTTGAATAAATACAACAAAATATCTTAGATTGGCTCTAAACTTTGAATTACAGAAGGATTACTTTAGTCAAACATGTTTTCCCTTTTAGTAGCAAAACCTCTTTTCTCAGAATGTCTCTCTGCTACTTCTCTATCTGCTTTTATAAACCCCTTCGTTCTTAAACAGAATTGCCAAAGTACACTTTGCATTTGCTTATATCTTGGTGGGTGAAGGGAGTTGTCTAAGATTAGTACAGAGCATGTACTAAGTGTCTAATTAAACATCCTTTCTGATATTGGCTTATGCTAAAATAATGTTTATTCCTGATTACTTGATTTTCCAAAATTGCATCAGTCTCTGTTTCCATCTTTTTACATACATAGCACTAGAGGTCTTCATATTTTGAAAATGATTCAAGATCTTGCTTTTCAAAGAACCTCATGAACAAGGTTTTAAAAGTAGACAGACATATAATACAGACTACTAGTATTAATAAGTCATGAAGACAGATATATTAGGTAAAAGTTAAAATAAGATACCTGGGTTATTCCATGTCTCTTGGTAGTATTCACAAATATATGAGTGATTTGGCGTGAGGAAAAGTTACTATATAATTAGAAGGATAATACACCAGTCTGTTCCTCACTTTTCTTAATTTTTTTTTTCTGAACCATAGAATCAAATGCACATAAATCTTTGTGATACACAGAAAATTACTAAGTCAACATTCTGTGAACTAATGACTGCTAAATGACAACTGACAGCATATTCCTTGGTGACATTCAGTTAAAGAACAAGTTACTTATACAGGACAGGAGTCATCTTAAAGTTGGGGTTATAAGCAAATGCTAATTATTAATTATATCTTTATGTCTGGCATCTGTATTTGGCATGTATTTTGAGTATATTCTAACTGGGACTGACTCTTTAGTACCTTTTTTCATTATTTTGTTATCATTTCCAGCTACTAGTCTCTCCAAAGTAAACAGCTTACTTGTTTCTTTTAGTTTTTATATGCCCAGCTGCTTCTGTAAGAAACTGAAATGGTTCCAGCCACTACAATTGTTTTTCTTTTTCTGTAACTACTATTTAAATATCAAAGCTACCAAGAGCTTTTATGTCATGGAGTACACTTTGCCTCAAGGTACTTTTTTTTTTTTTTTAAAGCCATTAAGCCTTCTTCTAAGGTGAAGTAATTTGAATGGGAATGCAGCAGTCATTTCTTGAGTGATTCAGAAGCCACTCACTGTATGGATGTTTTTGTTTTTGTGTGTAATCTTGTGCTGAGGACACCACAAATTATGAAAAGGCTACTGAGTTGTAAAGTCTTAGAAGGCGGTTACTGTGGCTGCTTCCTAAAGGTCAAAGTAGAAAGCAGTCCTAAGACACTGCAAAAGAATATCTGGACAAACATTCAGCCAACAACCCTGACCTATAGACTTCACAATCTCCCTTTTTCAATTGTTTTTTAAACATGTCAGGACATAATATTTACAGCTTTTATTTTTCATTGGTGCAAGTAATTATACTATGGGCCTGCTCCTGCTTCCAATTAATTAATGACAGAACTCTCATTGACTTCCGGCCCCAGATGCCCAAATACAAAGTGCAATTCAGCCTTGCACAGAGACTTTTCATAAAGCCTTTGCACAACTATTTTAAGGGCTTAAGTGGGTGCTTAGACTGTGTGCTGGCCCTCTGCAAAGAAATACTTATTGCTTTAATTGTGTATATGCAAACTCACATTCTTAACTTTGAACAGCCATAAATCATCTATATAAAGCTAAATGGCCAGCTCCTCAGCTGGAGTAAAAAGGTCCATGTAGAGGTTAGTACACAACATGCTTGTGTGCACTAGAATTTACACCCATATAGTACATAGTGATGTACCAGGTAGACAAGCCCTGCGTTGCCTTAGAAACGGTTTAAGCTAACCAGAAAAAGGCATTCCTATTCCAGAATAAGTGTGACTACACGGGGACTGATACTGGTATAACTATATAATTATAATGGTATAATTATGCCTGCAAAAGCCACTTGTCACCACTTTGATTCAATTGAGATGTTCCCCATTTCTAAGCAACATATTTAAATACTGATACATTTGATATACTTATGAGCTCAAGTGGGCCGCCCTCCCCTCCCCAGATGGATTGGTTTGGAGGATTTTTGGGTGGGGGTAAGGGGTTTGTATTCATGAATGACAGTTTAAAGATTTTTTTTTTAATGGCTTGTATCTGAATTACCTGCTAACCGTAAAGAGAGTGAATTTCCAGAGCAGTAAAGGAACTCTCTTATTTTCCTTGGCCTGACCTATAGTGTGCAGGGCCTCTTCTTAGCAAGTGTTGTGCTAGATCTTTACCATTCAAGAATGTAAATTATTTGCAGTAGACAATATGGAAATTTATTGTGGAAATACTGTAATATAATCATTCAGAGTGTTACATTATTCTTTGTGCAGTCAGCAATTCTGAAAAATGGGTGTTATACAGATTTCAATGAAAATATCTACTTGGCATTTTTAAGTTTTATGGATAGAAACATTTCTCAATATTGGAACTCATATTCTAGTGCAAGCCTTTTTTTGCAGTTCTGCATTGAAGGAATTATTGTTTCCTTTCCAGCTGTTACACATCTGCATTGAAGGTTGGGGAAACTGGCGCTGGTCTGAGCCATTCAGTGTGGACAATGCAGGGACCTTTATCAGAACCATTCAGTACAAAGGCAGGACAGCATCACTTATCATCAAGATTCAACAGCTCAGTGGAGTGCAAAAACAAGTAAGTGCTCTTGTGTACAATATAGGGGAACCATTTTGAATCTGAGTAAATTAGATTATGCTTTTTACATAAATAATGAATAATCCATTTTTAAATTATAATATTTCCCTGTAATTGTAATGGTGCTCACTAATGCCATAATATTTAATGAGACTAGCAGGTCTTACATTATAGAGATTATTTCAGGAGTTAATACAACTCTGCTGTAAGAATTCACTCTGGTATGAATCTTGGCACACAAAATCTTAGTCCTCAGCACATTTTTTACACATTTTGTAAAACATCCTTTTGCCTGGGTTTTAATTTCTAACAATGCAAAGTTATATAATTTCTGGCACATTTTTGTGCTCTTGAAAAGTAGGAATGTGTTTTGTTTTTTAAAAAGACGTTATTTATGTTTTTATTCAGTAGTGTGCCTCAGGCCCTTAGGTTATTGAAAAAGAGGGGGAGAAGAAATGACCGAATTAAAATTTCAGAAGGAGTGTTGTCCCTTTAAGGGCCAGAGAGCTAAAGAGTTACTTGCTATGGCAGCTTCATACCAGGTCAGCCTGGGGATACTGACCCATTTCCCCCTCTTCCCCTGTCCTGGACCAGGCAGAGCAGTACCTACCCTCTCACCCACAAAAGTAGTTAAACTACTAGATTTAGTCATGATCTGCTCTGGGCATTACGCTAGTCACTCCTTTCTCAATGGCTGGGAATTAATATTTTCCCTCGCCACCAAATTGGCCAAGGTAAGGTGGGTTTTTTGCCTTCCTCACCTAAAGCTCAGTTGGGGCAAAAAATAAAATGGGGGTTAAGCTATGATGGCACAACTCTTTAGATAAGTGTAGCAGGATGTCCAGTGCAGGTACTCTGTGGGGAAGAGATACGGTGATCAGCTCAAATGGATTGGTAAAGGATACAGAGGACGTATTCTTTAAAGGAACAGAAAGAGGAAGGATTCAGCGCTCCTGTGACTTGTACAGCAGGGAAACAACCCCTTCTCCTTTATGGCCCCTTTCCCCTCATTCAAGGGGGATGCAGCTAGATCCCAGCAGCGGGCTGGCTGGGGAACAGGATGGGTAAAAGGGGAAAGCTGACAGCAGCACCGCCACCCAGGAATATATAAATGATTATGGAATTACCTGCACTCTACAGTTTTATCTGCTGGGTACTCCCGAACATTTAGGAATAAAGTTGCAGCCTAATTAAACCATATCCACTGACTCCTGTTCTCCTTCTTGCATAGCCACACAATGAGCTACTGTACAGATGTTCTACTATAACATGTTAACATATCTGTAATAATATTGTAATAGTTGTGCCTCAATTGGCAGAAGCCAGGGTATATGGTGCACATAACACATTCAGTCCACAGACATAGGAGAGCACCTTGTGTTACTCAGTAGTGATTCATTTGATTTGGACAGTAGTAACTCAACCCGTTTGGCCAATTTTTAGGTAGACATGTTTAATACACATAGTGTGGAAGGCCTCAGAGCTGGTTGAAGCTTTGTTTTTTATTTTTATGTTTAAATGGGTGTTTAATTGCAGGGTAAGCTTTAAACCTGTAAACATACTGCAGAGGCTTGCTCCTTTGAGAAAGTGAACCCTAGATAGTGACCAGGATTTGGGGTTTCAATGGAATCCTTCAAAAGCCGTTGCGGCTACAACTCAAAACATCCATAGCTATGACACCATATGCTAAGAGAACTGCAATATATAGGAACATCGGGGAAGGCAAAGACATAACTACAGCCACAGAGTGCAATCCTTTAAAGTGCTCGATAGGACTTGAGTACACTAACGCCATACAGGTCCTTACCTGAATTTTTTGCATAATATCCATTTACATCAAATCCATATGTTATTTTAGCATTGTTTGGGGTATCTTAATAATTATGTTTCTCTGGAATTATCAATGCATTTGGCTAGTCAGAAGAATATTGTTCTTTATAAATCAACGCACTGGTGGAGTATCTAAAGAGCCCACTCTCCATTATTTTCAGCAACTCTCAGAAACAAAACATTGCTTGGTTTTTTTTCCACTGTAGATTATTCTTGTAAAATTACTCAAGAGCAATTTAAGAACAATACAGTTCTAAGGTATTTGAAGAATCTTGTATCTTAAATTTAATTCCACAGTGACACCCTTTGAGTTTTCTTTTCAGAAATTGGTGATGCAGCAGTTGTCTATTTTTATGTTTTAGATCATAATCTGTGGAAGACAGATGGTCTGTAGTTATCTGGCTGACAGCATTGAATTGAAAGTGGTTCAGCACTACATTGGTCAAGATGGGCAGGCAGTTGTTAAAGAACATTTTGACTGCCTTGCAGCCACACAAAAGCTGCCTTCCTATGTTCTAGAAAATGATGAGCTGACCGAGTTGAGTGTGAAAGCTAAAGGAGATGAAGACTGGTCAAGAGATGTATGTCTCAGTTCCAAACACACAGAATATAGCACAGTCATTCAGGTATGAAGATAAACAGATGTTTGAGTATAGCATTTATAAACTTCCACCTAAAACTTCCAGGCTCCTTTGCAAATTCCAGCTTAGAGTACCTGGTGGAAACCTCACAGCCTGATTATCCATGTACATTCATTGGAATGGCACTTTCTTCTGGTCCAAACTACCTTCCCTCCTCTCATCAGTAGCAGATAGCTGATAGGGGAACTTCTGATTGCATCCTTAATTATATTAAGTCCTATTTGACCCCATTAAAGTAAAAATATATGGTATTACATACCTTAAATATGTCACATGTTTATGATCCTATGTAAATTTAACGAAAGAGAGCGAGCAATATTACTCTAAGTGGTGAAGTGTTCTCTACTTTCTGACTTACAGTAACTCAGAGTTCTAACTGATGTGATCAGATGTCCAGCTTTATAAGCTGAAAATAATCTTACTTAATGCTGTCTATTCATCTCTCTGTGTGTAGGTGCCATCTTCAAACAGTTCAATTACTTATGTGTGGTGCACAGTTTTGACAGTAGAACCCAACACTCAAGTACAACAACGACTAGTGAGTGCATTCACCATTCTCCAAATTCTGTATGGCTCTGTGGCCTTTTCATGTTCTGAAATAAATTAAGGTCAGAATGACCCCGAGCAAAGATTTATTAACAGCTTGTTTCAGCAGCTGGAATAGAATTAACATTAAGTTAGTGTGTTGTTTTTTGTTTGTTTTCAGTTTTGCTTTTGTTTTTCTTTGTAGATTGTTTTCAGCCCTCTTTTTATCATGAGGAGTCATCTTCCAGATCCAATTATCATACATTTGGAGAAAAGAAGTCTGGGGTTGAGTGAAACACAAATGATTCCAGGAAAAGGGCAGGAGAAATCATTGCAAAATATAGAGCCTGATCTTACCCATCACTTGACATTTCAAGCCAGGTATAACTTGTGCATTTTCCTGAAAATGCCTACAATAAAGGAGTCGTCATCATTTGTCATTTAACTTTCAGTGCAGTACTTCCAAGAATATTCCCTTGCATTGCATGTATAGAACAGATAATTGCATGGGCTGCTGAAAATGATACGATGGAATATTGTAAACTGTGCAGTTCCTCTTAGTGCACCCATATCTGTTTATGTTGAGCGTACAAATAAGTGCGCAAGTTTTGGCATTTTGATAAAAAAAGTTCCTACCATCTCCTGTAATGCCATATTCTACCACGTTTTGGGAGTCCCTTTTCTGTTATATGTCTGATTACTTTAATCCTGGTTTCATATGAGATCATTCAGGTTTCAGAGTGCACTCATAATGCTGCACTAAAGAAAATGTTAACCATAGTTTGGACCTAGTGCTGCAATTGATTTCTGTTTCTGTTTTCATTTGACAGGGAAGAGGATGATCCATCAGAGTGTGCAGTTCCTATCTCAACAGCACTTATTAAACAGATAGCTACTAAATCCCATACAGGTGGCACTGTGAATCAGATACTCTCTGAGTTCTATGGGATTAATAGCTCTCCCCAGCCTGTGTGGCCATATAATAGAAAGGATTCAGAGAGGTAATATAGGCTTTGCTAAGTGTTGCCCACTGAGGTTGCATTGTCATGAAATTAAAGAAATATATATGCAAATAAGGCAGTATGTTAAAAGACCCTACATATTTCAATTGTAATAAATGATCTAAAAGCCTTTAATTTTGTTCATGCTTGTCTAACTGGCTGATAATTTTATAAATATTTTTCTGTAGATAGGAGCTTCATAAATCATTGCAAATAACCTAATGATAATTTTTTTACCAATTTTTCACCAAAATATCTTTTCCTGGTGAGCCTTTCTAGGTGTGTTATACACCATTAAAAAGTACATAGATTAGAGTGTGACAGGTTGGATCACAGAAACCCCCTTGGGAACTGCCACCCAATGTGCCAAGACTACTTCTACCCCTGCTTTCCCTGCCAGTTCAGGACTCCAGCACCCTATCTTGCTGAGCCAGACACACCTGTCTGCTCCAGCGCAGACCCAGGGTCTGAATTACTTGCCCCAAAGCTGCAGGTTTACCTGAAACCAGCTCACAGAAGTGTTCCTGTCTTTAACACTCAGATGCCCAACTCCCAATGGGATCTAAACCCAAATACATCCATTTTACCCTGTATAAAGCTTATACAGGGTAAACTCATAAATTGTTCACCCTCTATAACACTGATCGAGAGATATGCATGGCTGTTTGCTCTCCCAGGTATTAATACATACTCTGAGTTAATTAATAAGTAAAAAGTGATTTTATTAAATACAGAAAGTAGGATTTAAGTGGTTCCAAGTAGTAACAGACAGAACAAAGTAAGTCACCAAGCAAAATAAAATAAAATGCTCAAATCTATGTCTAATCAAACTGACTACAGATAAGAGCCTCACCAGTTCCAGAATGCTCCCTTTTACAGGCTAATCTCCTTTTAGCCTGGGTCCAGCAATCACTCACTCCCCTTGCAGTTGCTGCTCTTTGTTCCAGTTTCTTCCAAGTATCCTGGGGGGTGGAGATGCTCTCTCTTTAGCCAGCTGAAGACAAAATGGAGGGGTCTCCCAGGGGTTTAAACAGACTTTCTCTTGTGGGTGGAGACCCCCCTCCTCACTCCTAAGCAAAGTCCAGCTCCAAGATGGAGTTTAGGAGTCATCTGGGCAAGTCACACATCCATGCATGACTCACAGTTTTTAAAGGTAGCATCCATTATTTACATGCTACCTTGAACGTCCTCAAGTAAACTTCTCATGTGGATTGGAGCATTCCAAGATCCATTGTCCTTTAAGTGTTTCTTGATTAGGTACTTAACTCCAACGTTCCTTTCTCCAGGAACTGACCAAATGCTCTACTAAGGTTATTTAGAAATCAAGCCAGTACACAGCCAACATTCATAACTTCGAATAAAAAAGTGATACATGCATACAAATAGGATTAATACATTCAGTAGATTCAGTAGATCATAACCTTTATGAAGATATGTTACATGGCATATGTAGCATAAAACACATTCTAAGCATATTTCCATAAAGCCTTATAGGAGGTACCATCACACAGAGTAGTTAGCAAAAGTAGCTTTGGGATTTTTTTGAGCTAACCAACCAGTGAGCAAACAGCACAACTGACACATGTGGATTTATGACTAGAAAGGCAATTTGTTCATTAGTCTAGCTTTCCTCAAATGCAAGTGGTATTTAGCCAGTGGATCATTTTACTAATTTCCTTTATTTAATTTCCTTCTTCCTGTGGTTGTGCATGCAGAGAAAATTTTATTTCAGTTATTATGCGCCTAGAATAACTATTCTTCACTTGATACTGAGGAGGGACTGGTAGTATAACAACAAAAAAATGTAAATAATCTAACAGTCAGAACACTGAAATGTAGTTATGTGACTTGTCCTACACAATAACCACAGCTGATACGTGGCTTAGGCCCTGATCCTGCAAAAAACTTACATACTTAACTTTAAGGACTTAAACAGTCTCTTTGAAATCCATAGGACTAATCACATGCTTAAAGTTAATAACTGCTCGTGTTCCTTGTAGGATCAGGGCCTGATTGAATACATCACTTCATAACAAGAGCCCTCAGTTCGCTAAGAACAAATCTTAGTCATCTAAAAATTGTTGCCTATGGCTTGTAGGGTTTTTCAGTGGTAATGCAGTTATCCTAAAACCTCATTTTTAATCTGTTCTGATTTCTGTTATAACTATCTAGAGTTTTGTCCAGCTTTGAATCTTTGAATCTTTACTGTTAAGCTACTCATTTGGAAGTAACAAAAACATAGAAGCAGCTGTCTTTACAGTACTTTATTTACTAGAGAAAGTTAGTGAGGATCACTTTCCTTTTTTTGTGTATGTATAGCCAGATTTGTGAAACCAAGTTGTAAGGACTATATCTAGTTTAAGTCATAGGTGATATTCAAACATATATTTACCTATGTTTGAATACCATATATGACATCTGTACTGATTTTTTAAACTAACAACAGAGTTTAAATAATGTAGATCAGCTCAGAAACTGCTCAAAACTACACTGCAGGGGCCAAATCAGCCTTGTTTGCCCCCAGAATTGAGGTGTCTCAATCATTTTTTGTGGTTCCAACACCTCTACTGTGACCAGCAGAGACTGTTGTTTATGCAAATGTGATTTTACAGCCACTAAAATTGGCAGGAAGTAGTCAGAGCAGGTGTAGTCGGGATACTATTTTTAATGTTTTTTTTTTTAATTGAGCAGATTTCAGATTGATTGTCCCTTTAACAAATTCCTGCTTTTACAACCTACAGTTAGGGCCAGCTTGTTCCCGACAGTACCTCTACGCATTTCAGAGTGATAGGTCATGATGAAGTATTGTAAAATAATTTCTGAGTAGCTAGAATGATTAAATGCAATTTTAACATTGAATTAATAATTTTATTTTATTTTTCTTTTGATATGTTATTTGGAACAGTAATGAACAGCTCACTCAGTGGGATAGCCCAATGCGGGTGAAGTTGTCAGTCTGGAAGCCCTGTGTTAAAACTCTGCTGATAGAACTCCTGCCCTGGGCTCTGCTTAACAATCAGTCCAAATGGGATCTCTGGCTATTTGAAGGAGAGAAAATAGTTCTGCAGATACCTGCCGGGAAAACAATTATACCTCCAAATTTCCAGGTAGACATACTGTTCAAGTTAACATGCACAAGTTTTCTAAACATTCAAACCTTATTTCAATCCACATGGTCCACATGTTCTTGCTGCATTCTAGTCCATATGTGTACCAGTAATATGGTTATGATCCGGGTATAAATATGAGCTGGAATCTGCCATGCTGATTGGACAAAATAAACAGATGTAGTCCAAGGCACTTTGGCAGGATATGGTGCAATACAGTGATTGACAAGTTAAGGTTGCTGCGCAATATGGCTCACAGATGCCCATGAAAAAAATCTGCTTTGGGAGTATAGAGCAGATCTTGCATGCTAGGTGAGCTACTCCCCTAACCTATGCACAGACAGATTGCATTCTTCACTGTTTCCTTCTGGGTATCTGTAGTGCCTACTTGATCCTTTTATGTGTCATCAATACTTGGGAGAATCTGGCTCTGCCATCCAGGTAACCAGTGGTGGGTGTTGACCACAATGGAAGATGTCACTGCTATCTTCCCACTGTCCCAGTAGCCAGCTGCACAGCTACCTTCCTAATTGCACAATGCCGGGTGCAAAGGCTGCTTTGTCCCTTATGGATATACATTTGCTTAGGTGGCGCAGCTGATGGCCTGGGAAGAATGTTTGTCTTGCGAGTAATTTTTTTCATGACTTGTGCTGTGTATGTAGTTTATGTGCTTCCAAGAATGTTGATGGTGTCTGTTGTGATAAAGATGGATTTCAAATGGGGGAGATAGGAGGACTGCTCAAGTATACATCCTCCAACTTGAATTTGGATCACAAAATAGATTTAGTTGGATTTTCCCTTTGAAAGGCCTTCTTTTTGGCCACCCATACACTTTTCTTATCACAACTCCCAACCTGTTATCTGAGTTTAAGCAGAATTAAGCTTAATTTGCATGTCTACTAGTGCCTCATCACTGCAAGTTGTACAACTTTGTGGCATATACGTGTTTTCCAGATATATTGCTTTGATTGACTAGCTACACCACCTTGTATTTGCCACTAAATTTTGCCAATCATTTTTAAGATATTTATACAGTACCATGTCCCTTATAAAATGTATACTGTATAGAGAGAATTAAAGGGGGGAAATATAGGTCTGCACAAAAACAATAAAGGAAGTTGGTTGTAGGTATATGCATACTTGACAATTACTGTTAATTGTAGTATGAGTGTAAAAGTTAGCAGAAAGTTCTAAATATGGTTATTTTCCATTTACAGGAAGCTTTTCAAATTGGAATATACTGGGCAAACACAAATACTGTGCACAAATCAGTGGCAATCAAACTAGTTCATAACATAACATCTCCAAAATGGAAGGATGCAGACAATGGGGAAATGGTAACACTGGATGAAGAAGGGTTTGTTGAAGCTGAAATAAAACTTGGTGCTTTCCCAGGTCATAAAAAGGTTAGGAAGACATTGTGACAATTTATAACTTTATCATTTCAAACAGAGAATAATCAAACAGCAGATGAAAGCTGTCAAATACATAACAATGCACAAACTTTGCTCAAAAATATGGTAATAGATTCAAAAGCACAATGCAAAGATAAATAAAGGATCAAATGTAATTAAAAAACTTAGATCATCTATAAAATGCACAACATCACTTTAAACAAATTAAAATTATGGATTCTCAGTCTTAGCTGAAAAATGTTGACTGATGCAGCTAACAAGAATTCTGCTTAGAAATTTGATGCACATCAGGTTATAATGTAGAGGAATTAAGACAGGGTCTCCAGCCTAAAATATTGTTTTCTTACTGGTTAACATATTCTTTTAAATTATCCTGCAGTTGTGTCAGTTCTGCATTTCCTCTATGGTTCAGCATGGTATTCAAATTCTACAGATTGAAGATAAGACAACAGTAATCAACAATACATCATACCATATCTATTGTATACCACAGCTGTCTGTTTCAAGGCCTCGGTCAGGAGAGGAGGTACAGTATTTTGGATATTATTTTTCTTTGGCTTCTGCAATAGGTAGGCATTGATATTTGTTTAAAGTCTCAAATTTGCCTTGCAAAAATTGAACAGAAAAAAGTAAAAAGTTAAGAGTTAATAAAGATAAGTAATTTCATATTGTTTTAATTAAAAACGGGGAAGCTACGGTAAATTCTGCTACGGTAATTAACTGTGATAGATATCTGTGCAAAGTGGCAGATCCCTACACATTGCAGGATTAGTTCTGCCTGGTTTCCATCTGTTCAGAGAATAAAGACCATTGCTGTAATATAGGCAGTATAATCCATAATAGCTGTTGAAGTACTTCTGAGAATTTGTACTAAGTTCACATGTAGAAGAAGTACATCTGCTTTGCAGGATGAAATATTTGAGGTACCCTTTTTAGATGACTCCAGTACCTGATCATAAGCCATGGATCTGCAGATATTCCACAAGTTTATGTATTTCAAGGAATGAAATATTCATTCATTAATTTAAGTTTTCTGTGACAGCACTGTATATTTAGGAAAGAAGCGTACAGTAAGCAGAATGCATGCAGGCACAAATATATTTTTAATCAGTCATTTATGTATTGATTAGGGCATGCAGGTAAATGAACAACAGACATATGGGAGGTATTTAAGGGGCAGGCTGCAACTTTATTAATTTAACACTGGGGAGGGGCACTCCATGCCCACCCTCTGCTCTCACATACCAGGCAGAACCGAATTTAACTCACTGACTTAAATTTGATAGCCTGGGTGTAATGGGTCAGAATATGTCTGAATATCTGTGGAATCCTGCAGCCCCATTGATGTTGAACTTTTAGTTACAGTTTTCTAATTGGGCAGTTATAACTGTTCACAGTAAAAGTTAAATATCAATGGACTTTTGTTATGACCCAACATTGTCTTTGCATTATCTTCTTTTTCTTTCCAGTATTTACATATACCAGACAGTACCGCATTCAGCATCTGCCCAGCTGGGGAGCCACCTACTGAAAAATTGAGCTCTGTTCCATGCTGGGACCTGATGTCGGACATCAGTCAGTCAACTTCAGAAGTGTCCCTTTTTCAAAAGCACATATTGCTAAGTTTCAGTCCAGTTGTGTGTGCTGACAGCTCACGGTGCTGGAGCCTGCCAGCTGTGATTAGACCGGAGTTTCCTAGACAGAGTGTGTCAGTACCCATTGGAGTTTGTAATGAAAGTGGATTTTGTACCAGGTAAATTGAATAAATGTGAATGACCTTCTTCTTTGACTGTCAGTATAAAGCTTTATCTAGAAACAAAGCATAAGAGATTAATAGAAAAGTTAAAATAACAACATATGTCCACCATATGTAAAGTCGGATCTCACTTTAATTTAAAAAAACTGTTAATGTTTGATGTTTTAGACACTTTTAATAAATGGTTGAATGTTATGATCATGTACAACTTGTACTATTTTACTATTTACATGGCTCCTCCTTTAAGATGTATAATACTATACAGAATAAGAGAGAATGAAAAGAAGTCTTTTCAGCATTTTTGAAAATTTGCATGAAATAATACAAATTAAGAGTTGGAGGTACAATATTAAGTAATATAATTCCAAACTATAGGTTTTGTTTTTAAAAGAGTTAACAAAACCAAATATTATAGAAATGCTTTCAGAATTATCTTCTGTCAATGAAAACAATTTTTAGTTTGGATTTAAACAATTCTGTGTAGTGTTTGAAACCCAAATATTGCGACATTAAGAGCCAGGAAATGAAACTGACTGAGAGGGATTTTATTGTCCAGGTTGAATAAAATGCAAAAAGTAAGCAAATGGAATAAATGGTGAAAAATATAATTGGTTTAAAAATCATTTCAGTTTTAGTAATCTAAGTTGTTAGTAGCACAGGAAAGAAAAATTGTTTTTTTATTTTTAATACATGATTTTTAACTTTATAGTAGCCCTTTGAGAAACATGCTGAAAAATAAATAATGAAGTAGAATTGGAAACATTTTTTGTACTTTTTCTCTCTCCAAATATTTCTAGAAATCCTAAGAGAGAACTTGAGAAGATGTTTTCTTTGTTCAGAGATTTTGTGATCCACTATATTTTAACCATGTAATTTTTAATTTGTTTAACCATTTTAATTTTTAATCTAGCAATTTGGGGAAGTATTTTTGAAAGCTATGTAAAAGTGCACAATAACATTTTATAAGAAGAGTAAGAGAGAAGAGCAGGAAAAGCAACATTGGGGATAAACTGTTTTGAGAATGTAGCTAGAAAAGATCTCCAAGTTTTAAAGCTTGCTATATCCAAATATGTATTCTCCTTTCGAAACAAGAAATGCCTCCAGCAAGTAAAAAATAAAACTCTTGCCATATAGGAGACCTGACTTTCATTTCGAGACCTGAGGTCTGATTCTGCTCTCACTTATGCAGGTGTAAATTTGAAATAAATTCACTAAAATCAGTGATGCCACATCACTGTGAGTGAGTCATATAGTCTTTCTTTCACTTGTCCAGCAGAGGTGGTAGGGGTTTTGGAGGCAACATTCTCAGTCTATATGGAGTAAGGTGGGAATACCTCATATCATTCAATTACTCAACAGCAATTCTTCTAGATAATTTAGAAGTGATATTGGTGGATTCCAGAGATACCCATGCAGACTTCAGGTGGAATGATGCTAGCAAAAATAGGGTTCCTAAGAGTGAGGAAGAATAATGTGAGTTCCTCAGAGTTTTGATGAGGACAAAGGAGCCATACCACTCCCTTTCAAAAACTGACATAGTCATATTTTAGACCTGTTATTTCATAAAAATCACTTTAAAGAAGCAGATTTTCAGAAGTGGCCATTAAAATTGCACATTCAAGCAAGCAGTTGTATGTGCAAATCAGGAAACAATACCTTTTATTCACTAATGATGATCCACAATTAATTGATTTTCTTTTTTAAATGGCAGCAGTAGTGATCCAAAATGCTAGAATTTAAAATACTGATATTGTTATGGATCATTACTGCAAAGTATTGTGGTGGTGTGTTTTTCAAATATTTACATGTACAAAACATTTTTTTAAAAATAGCATTTACATGTATGTGCAAATTTTCCTGTGCTGTTTCAGAAGTCAATTTTCAAAATTTAGCCCTGAAATTCTCATTGTTTTCAGTTCCTATAAGTCTGCAGTTTAAGGCTGTGTCCCTGCAAGCATGCAGGTACTTAATTTTGAACATAGGAGTAGTCCATTAAAGTCAGTTTATCCTCTAATGTTGTCCTATTTTTCTCTTGCCTTTCTTTTAAAATGTATTGTCAGTAGGACTTCTCACATGCTTAATCGTAGGACTGAAAGAGACCTCGAGAGGTCATCTATTCCAGTCCCCTGCACTCATGGCAGGACTAAGTATTATTTAGACCTTTCCTGACAGGTGTTTGTCTAACCTGCTCTTAAAAATCTCCAATGATGGAGATTCCACAACCTCCCTGGGCAATTTATTCCAATGCTTAACCACCCTGACAGTTAGGAAGTTTTTCCTAATGTCCAACCTAAACCTCCCTTGCTGCAATTTAAGCCCATTGCTTCTTGTCCTATCCTCAGAGGATAAGAACAATTCTTCTCCCTTCTCCTTGTAACAACCTTTTATGTACTTGAAAACTGTTATCATAGCCCCTCTTGGTCTTCTCTTCTCCAGACTAAACAAATCCAATTTTTTCAATCTTCCCTCATAAGTCATGTTTTCTAGACCTTTAATTGTTTTTGTTGCTCTTCTCTGGACTTTCTCCAATTTGTCCGCATCTTTCCTGAAATGTGGCACCCAGAACTAGACACAATACTCCAGTTGAGGCCTAATCAGCGTAGAATAGAGCAGAAGAATTACTTCTTGTGTCTTGCTTACAACACTCCTGCTAATACATCCCAGAATGATGTTCGCTTTTTTTGCAACAGTGTTACACTGTTGACTCATATTTAGCTTGTGGTCCACTATGACCCCCAGATCCCTTTTCACAGTAATGCTTCCTAGACTGTCATTTTCTATTTTGTATGTGTGCAACTGATTGTTCCCTCCTAAGTGGAGTACTTCGCATTTGTCCTTATTGAATTTCATCCTATTTACTTCAGACCATTTCTCCAATTTGTCCAGATCATTTTGAATTATAATCCCATTCTCCAAAGCACTTGCAACCCCTCCCATCTTATTATCGGCCAAAAACTTTATAAGTGTAGTCTTTATGCCATTACCTAAATCATTGATGAAGATATTGAACAGAACCAGACCCAGAGCTGATCCCTGCATAAGTGTCTGCAGAATTGGGCCTAAGAATGAAAAATCTTACAAAGGGGGTGTTAATAATAGTAAATTTGAAATTCATCCAAAGAATTTTATAATCACACATATAATCTTTTTCTGTTGTAGAGCCATAGCACTAACTTATCAAGAGCATCTTGGGGTGACATACTTAACTCTTAAGGAAGACCCTAGTCCTCGCATAATTATCCATAACAGGTGTTCTGTCTCATTGCTTATAAAGGAGAACATCAAAGGTATGGAATTTATGTTACAACATAGTAATCAGAAACAAAGCATTGTCATAATAAAATTATTATACTCTTTATCTCTACTGTTAGTTTTAAGTCTGTAGGTGCTATAGTTATGACCATCACTGAGTGGAGAATGGTAATTCCATTTTGCTGAGGATCGATGCCCAGATTTTTAAAGCTATCTAAGCATTGTGGTACTCAGCATTGCAATGCCTACCTGATTTAGGAGCTTCCATCTCATTTTCAGAACAATCAGGTGCTTGGGAGCCTAATTCCCATTGGAATGAGACATAGGCTTCTAAATCAGATAGGCATTGCAATGCTGTGTGCTGCAACACCTAAATGCCTTTAAAAAATTGAGCCTTAGTGATAGCAAACTACTGGTTCATTTCGATTCAGAATGAGAACCTAAAATTTGAAATTCTCCACAAAACGGAATTACCATTCTCTGCCCTGCTTTACAGGGAGTCCCAGCTTTGGGGCAGTCCACCTGGCAGGCTGTCCGGGAGCCGGGGAGCCTACAAGCCTTGGGAGCCTGAGCAGTCAAGAAGTCAGGCATCTGAGCTGCCAAGGAGCTGCAAGCTTGGTAGCCAAGGCATCCAGCTTCAGAGGAGCCAGGAGCATGGAAGCTCAGGTTCCTCAGTAGTCCATCTGATGAGCCGGGTGGGTAGACTGGCAGGAAACTGGGCAGGTTTCAATGGAATTTATTGAAATTGACATATCCCCACAGAACATTTGGATTTTGACCAATTGACAAATTGTGACCAAAAAAATGTGTTGAATAATTTTCAGTCAGCTCTAGCTATGACAAATTATTGTACTGAAAAACAAAAGTTGCTGGAGAAAAAATGTTTAAAAACAAAAACCAAACATAAAAGACAAAGGTGAGCTTTCTTTGTAGTAGAGAAATCTCTTCTATGTATAAACATGTGGGTTTGGGTTCTGCTGTAAGAACGAACAGGCGGAGAGCCTAATCTAGACATTTTGTAAAATTTCAGACACACCAAAGTTTGAAGTTTATTGCAAGAAAATTCCAGCTGAATGTTCTATTCATCATGAGCTTTATCATCAAGTCTCCGGCTACCCAGATTGCAAAACCAAGGACCTGCTGCCCAGCATTCTTCTGAAAGTGATATCAACAGATGAACTAACAAATGAATGGAGTGATTTTGTGGACATTAATAATCAAGGAACACAGGTAAATCATTAAAAAAATATTTCTCAGCTTAGAAGGTAAATGTCTTTCAAATATGCGATAAATGGCCTAAACTAGGTGCACAGTAGTAAGTAGGCATCTCCACATGCAAAGGCAAATTCACAGGGAAATGTATTTTTTTCCATCATGTCAGACCTTGAAAGATCAATATTTCTAGGAGTTTTGCACAGAACACTGCCCAGATGAGTACAGTCATTTTGCTTTTGAAATTTACAATGGTAGAACTATATTCTGCATCTGCCCATAATCAAACTACATGATAAACATGTAATTACCTTTTTGGTGCATGGCCCTGGTAGTTGTGTTTTCTGTTTAAGTCCTAGGAGCTCCCTCCAACCGTGTATCTGTTGAAATTTTAGATCCTGCCTCAGTTCAGGGGACTGGATTAGATGGCCTATCGAGGGCCCTTCCAGTCTTACATTTCTATGCTTTTCTGATTATTGTTTACCTTCTCATAAGCAAACTAAGGAAATATGGACAATATGAAATTAGTAAAAGGTGGATGTACATCAGTTGAATAACCACACTCAGAGAGAATTTATCACTGGTTTGCTGTCAAATTGGAAGGATGTATCTAGTGGAATCCTGTTGGGGTCTGTCCTGGGTCTAGTACTTTTCAACATTTTCATTAGTGACTTTGATAATGGAGTGGAGATTATGCTTATAAAATTTGTGCATGACAGCAAGCTGGGAGGGCTTGCAAGAACTTTGAAAAATAGTATTAGAATTAAAAATTACCTTGACAAATTGGAGAATTGGTCTGAAGTCAACAAGATGAAATTCAGTAAAGACCAGTGCAAACTACTGCATTTAGAAAGAAAAAATCAAATGTACAAATACAAAATGGGGAGTAACTGGATAGGCAGTAGTACTGCAGAAAGGATCTGGGTGTTATAGTGGATCACAAATTGAACATGAACCAACAATACGATGAAGTTGTGAAAAAAGCCAATATCCATCTGGGGTGTATTAACAGAAGTGTTGTATGTAAGATGAGGTATATGATTAGTCCACTTGGCACTGTCAGGGCCTCAGCTGGAGTACTGTGTCCGGGTTTGAGTGCCTCATTTTAACAAAGATCTGGACAAACTAGAGAGAGTCTCGAGGAGAGCAACAAAAATAATAAAAGGTTTAGAAAATCTGACCTTTGAGGAACGGTTTAAAAACTGGGCATGTTTAGTCTAGAGAAGAGAAAACTGAGATGGCAAGTCTTCAAATATGTTAAGGGCTGTTATAAAGAGGACAATGATCAGTTGTTCTCCAGGTCCACATAAGGTAGGACAAGAGAATGAGCTTTATCTGCAGCAAAGGAAATATAGGTTAGATATTAGGGAAAGCTTTCTGACTTAAGAACTGGAAAAAGTTATCAAAGAAGGTTGTGGAATCCCTGTCATTGGAAATTTTAAAGAACATGTTAAATAAATACCTATCAGGGATGGTCTAGGTTTATTTGGTCCTGTGTCACTATGGGGGAATGAATTCATTAGATGACCTCTTGAGGGACATTCCAGTCCTACATTTCTATGATTCTGTTATTCATGCATGGCTATTTTTATGACAAATAATACAAATTTTCCAGTTTTAAATTATGTCGCTCCTTTTTCATACTCCCAGATGCCTTGTTGTGAAAATTACTTGGTCTAGACACATCAATCTTGAGGAACTCTGGCCTCATGAAGCAAATATATGCAAGATCCAACAGAGTAAATTTCTCTCATTTAGTAACTTCACTATTCCAGCTTCCTTATCCCTCCAAATCCCACAGGACCCATCATTGTCATTCTCCCTCTGTTTCTCCATGGGAATGAAGTTTATGTTTATACGAAAGGGGAGTTATTTTATTCTTCAATTGGTTTTTCTCCTGTTTTGAGGTAAATGAAAACTTCCTTGCCTGGGATAGTGAGGGGTTTTGTTTGGTTGGTTGGTTGGTTGGTTTTTTAACAGAAATTTGTCCATCTTTAAAGTAATTAGCATACACGAAATCAACACAAACAGCTTTGCAACTTAAAAAAACATAGCAATTTCAGATGTTTTCCTTTGGGACCACTCACAAAATGTTCCTGATTATTAACTAGTATGTTAATTAGCAAGTAGTTCAGTTGAGTTCAGCAAGCCAGTCAGGCAATGTAAGGTTTCAAATTCTAGTCATTGATATTATGCCAATCCAGTGTTCTTTATAGAAATCAGGCTGAAAGAAGGAATTAAATGCTTTGAAAGCATTTGAGGATCTTATCCTAGTGGAGGAATTCTCTCCAATTAAAAATTCTGATACTTCAGACCCTCAGCTTGTTTAACTTAAGCTTTAAAAATCCCTTTGACTTACTCGTACAAAATATCTCAATTTCTTGGACTTTCTGAACCCAGGGCATTGAGGCTAATAACAAAACTTTCTTTGCTCAATGATGAAGTGTTACTTGAGTAAGCAGAATTTAAAAAAAAATCAATCCAAGGTTACACTTTGCAATTGTTTATGTACTATGTTGGTATTTTGTGTGCATACTGTTACTACTCCACCTTAATGATCTGCCTTAAAAGAAAGAGATGGCTGCAGCGATCTTAATTCTGTCTCTCTATAGGAAAATACTAGATGTTGTTGCAGGTATGTTCTTAAATTATGTGATCATTTAAGTTTCAGACATAACAGCAACTAGCACAAGTCTGCATATACTTTACATTATATGCAAAGATATTTGTTGGTTGTTTGGTCCAATGATAGTTTGTACCTTGGTGGTGTTGCCTAATTCACTGAGTGGTTATTGATTATTGGTTATTGCTTACATTGATTGTTAAGGACTTCCATTTAATCAGTGATTGAACCTCTAGATTTGAAACGTTCTAGTACCTGAATCAGGCACATCAGAATTAAGTTTAGTGTCTGGTTGGGAACCCCAAACTTACACAATGACAACATTCACATTGAGGGAAAAGCTTTAAATACTTGTATTAGTATAATTAATAAAAACACAAATGTTCCAAACCAAATGAGAATGCAGCTGTAATATAAAATTAAGGCGCTGTCCCACACCATACCTTACACACACTTACCCCTTCTTGTGGAAACTTAGTGGTAAGAGACAGGCAGTCATCCATGGCATGCCATACAAGTCTGATGGTCACAATCTCAAGGCCTACGTGGTGACTGGGCCTATTATAGGTCCTGGTGACGGCTATGAATATTCATGTAGATGCCCAGCTTTCTTTATCCATAACTGACTTCCTCACCATAATAATGTTGAGGTGTCCTTATCCTATAGGTTAATATATTAATGATCTCCACTTAGCATATACATCAATTCATTGCGAAGGCAAGTTTGTGTTTGTACTTTTTTCAGATGTTCCTATCCTAAAATATCCAACGCTGACCTTAGTTCATATTCCTGTGGTTGCCTGGTACAAAAAAAATCTCCTAAGCATGATATTCCCTGTTCCCCAATAACTCAGAGTCACTTTTGGGTAACTCACTTATGCTAAGGTTCATAGGCTTCAAAGCCTTAAGCTAAATACTTAAGGTAAATATATTAGGTGTAGGCCTGTAGGTTTCTTGTATTAGTGTGATATAAAATATCTTTAAACTAGCTTTGTGGGCTACAGTGATTCCTTCAGAATACCTAAGGGCTTATCTGAACAGCAAGGTACTGCACGGCAAGTCAGGGTGTGAATCTACAGCTCAAGATCTTGCCATGCAGAAATGTCCCATGTGCACACTGTTACAGTGCACTGAAAGTCCTGGAGTGCAATTTGGCATTACTACTACTTCAGGGGTGGCCAACCTGTGGCTCCGGAGCCACATGCGGCTCTTCAGAAGTTAATATGCGGCTCCTTGTATAGATACTGATTCCGGGCTGAAGCTACAGGTGCCAACTTTCCAGTGTGCTCAACCCCTGACTCTGCCACAGGCCCTGACCCCACTCCACCCCTTCCCACCCCCTCCCCTGAGCCTGCAGTGCCCTCACTCCTCCTCCTCCGAGCCTCCTGGACACCACGAAACAGCTGATAGGGAGGGACGTGGAGGCGCTGATCGGCGGGGCTGCTGGTGGGAAGGAGGCGCTGGGACCGGGGGAGAGCTGATGGGGACCTGCTGACGTATTACTGTGGCTCTTTGGCAATGTACATTAGTAAATTCTGGCTCCTTCTGAGGCTCAGGTTGGCCACCCTTGTACTACTTGAAAGTGTAGAATGGCAAGCCACACTCTGAAATTGCACTGCATTGAAGCAGTGCCCACACAGCTGTAGATTCACACGCAGGCTTTCCGCACTCTAAATTGACATGTAGAAAAGCCATAAATCTCACAGTTTTATCATGAATCTTGTGATATTTGGTGTTCCTATTAAGGGTCAAGTGATTATGTGAAAATCACAGATTTCATTAAAAAAAATACATTTCTAGACCTCATGTTTATGGGGAAAAGCATGAAAACATGACCAGAGCAAACCCTAAAGGTTCAAAATCCAGAAAGCAAACAAAATGCATTCCAAAAATATATGATGCTTTTAGAAATCTCATGATTTTTAATCCCATTTCATTATTCTGTGTGGGTCTGACTCTAGATTTTTGAACATTTTGGGTTGGCAGTACTGTTCCTTTGACCCACCAGAGCATGCTAGACCTCCAACAGTCATTTAAAAGATTGGTTGCATCAGGTTTTAGACTTTTTAAAAGTGTGTCAAAGTCCCAGTTGGAGGGTTACATTGATTGTTTCCTCCATCATACAGCCTTTATAGATATGAATGCTCCAAAGCTGAGAGAGAGAATCTTATTCAAACTCCCTTGCTATCTCTGTTTGGAGCCCAAAAAAGTCCTGCTTTACATCCTGTTTTGAAAGAACAATCATTCAGAATTCTTACAGATAATACCTCAGTGATATGCTATATAAATTATCAGGAAAGGAGTCTGCATTCTCTGATGAAAAGAAGCAATTTACGTGGGAGACTGAGAGGAAGTAAGTTTTTACTGGAGGATATTTCCATCAGCTATTAATCTGAAGGACGTGAACTGCAGAGTAGCTTGAACAGTTTCATTTACAATCCCCACGAATAATCTGTTATATGAAGAACATTTGTCCCACTTTTGACATGTAGGTACTTCCTGAATCCAGCTGGAAAGTTATTGCACTGCAAAGATGCAGAAATTCTAAGTGGCAGGTACTTTTAAAACATTCTAATTAAGACTTCTTGTCTGTCTCTTCCAGTGTCATTAGGAAGGTTCATTTTAAAGCAGCAAGGAATCTGAAAACCTCATCCACTATCTATGCTTAGAACCTTTCCATTATCACTTAACTCTGTCTCACAAATAGGATCAAGCAAGTATACTCGCAGGTGATCTGCATATTGTGTCAGTGGCCTAGATATTGAAATTCTAGGGTGTACAAATAGTGATTTTTCTTTCAAGAGGCCTTGCAGTCCTCTTCAAAGACAACACTTGCTACTAGAAAAATACTAGTACCTGAAATAAGTGCTGAGTATGCTATTCAGCAACTAGGCATGTTCCTTTTGTGTACCACCCAAGTCTGGGTCCTGAAGTTTCTTGAGATTTACAGGGTCACAGATCATTTCCTTTCTTTATGGCCAATCAAGTACAAAGTACAAACAGGCACAGTCTATTCCTCTAGAAAGAAAGTGCTTTACTAATTTACTAAAAGAATTAGTCACATCTAGTATCCATTATCAGAGCCAGCTGAGATTGGAATTAAAAGGACACTTGATTGAGACGTATAGAATACTGAAAGTATAGTGAAAACTCACCAGACACATCTGTTTCTTCTATTCCATAATGCAAGAATAAGAGGACCTTAGCTGAAAGTGAAAGGCTGTACATTTAAAGCTGCTAAATGGCAATCCTTTTTATGTAGTATACAGTAAACCTGTGAATTCATTGCCTCATAAAATCTTTAAAACAAATAATTTAGCAAGGTATTTAACGCATTTGACAATTGTATGATCATAAATAACATTTGTAAGCTAAGATAATGGTAGAAGAAATTAATATTCATGCTTCCAGGCATAAACTGATCATGTCTGGGGCTTGAAAAGAAGTCCATCCCTCACAGTCAGTGAGCTAGGGACATTCTAGGATTATGTACTTTCCTCAGACATAACAAGAATTGGTTACTGCTAGAGGCACAATACTGGAGTAGATAGACCAACAGTATGATCTGATTTGGCACAATAGCTACAGTATAAATAACTACAGTAACTGTGGGACCTAAACTTACTCGAGGGGCAACTAATAATGATGAAAATACCATGACAGTGATTTAAATGTATACATAGTACCATCCAGGAGAATCCAGAAGTGCTGTATAAATGTTACAAACTGTGGGCTAGATTGTGGACTTTAAAGCCAAAGGGTGCTTAAGAGGCAGTACAGGGGCGGAGAGAATGTCAATAGGGGCAAAGGAGGAGAAGCCACTTCTATAAAGGAATGCAGTCTTCTCCCCCTCCCACCCTCCAGTTTAGGTCCATCAGCTGGTGTGTCGAGGCGAGCACCACCCTTTTCAAGTTGTAGGGAATCATGGACTTGTGCACAAGGGACTGGTAAAGAGTCTTTATTGTTCTCTTCCTGCACTCTTTCACAGCCATGAAGAATGGCCAGAATCTGTCCTTGGGAATAATTTCACCCAAAACGGAGATGCAATCGCAATGGAAATGTTGCCAAAAAAAAGTGTACAACACTACACAAGAGTTTAGGACAGGAGGCTAAGAATACTGTATCCAACTGAAAGGATGGGGGAATTTTAGGTTAGTAGAATGTACAGTGATTCCTGAATTAAAATTAGACTGTGATACACGGCTAGCACTCCTATTCTTGCAAAATGTGCCATAGGATTTTATGTCTATAAATGGTCAAGACTTCAGTTTTACATCCCATTTAAAAAAACACCACCTCTATCATAGATACTCTGTTCAGATACCACTGTGTTGCATTCAGATAACTGGATAGCAGAACCATGATACAATGGTTGGGCATTGGTTAGGAACTCAGAACGAAGAGCACCACTTATAGAATCACCAACACAGCGTTACTCCCTTCAGCACTTGCTTTCACTTTAGAGCTCTCTCATCCAACATCTGACCATAGCTGATGTGGTGAGTTGAGATCACAGCCTGAGGCTGTATAGCTGCAAATAATGTCCATTCATTATAGTTCTGCTATTGTTCAATTTTTTGTTCCATAAAAAACAAATTTTGTACTTGTAATGTGGAAAACATAAAACAAATTACTGCTATAATAACATCCAACTATTATCATTCTTATCTTGAATCCAACAATCACACATAAAATTGGATTCCTTATGAACTACTGGATTTTATTTAATGTTCTCACAGTTGGTTTGTCAACAATCAACTCATCTCTTCATCAGAACTGGATACTGAGTTTCCTGTGTTTGTTTCTTAGTTTTGCCTAGCCAATTCTCTGTATTTGTATTCCTTTCCTTTGTACTTTACCTAGAGTTTTGAAGAACAGAAGAATCTCTTCTGTGTTCCCATCAGTAAATGTCCTTGTTTATGCAGAGCAACTTTCTGCATTTGGCTTACCCTACAGATCTCAAGTCTGGAAACTTGTTTCTCCATGTGTTATATACCTCTCTTATTTCAAGCTACCAACATGATTTTTCCTTTGTCTCTTAAAAGTAATTCTTTTAATATGGCATTCTGGAATTCCATGTTTATTATCTTTCAGTGGGTAGCCATTATCTTTAAATTAGGCTTTCATTTTGAAACAGGTGTAAATGATAGGCCATGGAATTAAAATTTAGTAAACAATTCTGTTGGCGATGTATTAGACAGTATAGAATGCAGCTTGCTGTCTCTTCTGCAGGCCTAACCAAGTTTGTTGTGCTTTTTCCAAACCTGAAAAACATACTCTCTTTTTTTCTGGAACAACACGAAAATCTGTGAAGGTTTCATGAAATTAAGTACAAAACACATGCTATATATGAGTCACTTCATGAGCACATTTACTTCTCAAGCACACATTGCAAATCTGCAAGCAAAACACAGCAGTACAATCATCAAATCCTCAGGCTACTGACTAGTTAGGCCTTCCGTACTTTTGTAGCTGTCCTTAGATCAGGGTGGGCAACCTCTGGCATGCGGCTCGCCAGGGCAAGCACCCTGGCAGGCCGGGCCAGTTTGTTTACCTGCCACGTCGACAGGTTCAGCCAACTGTGGCTCCTACTGGCCGTGGTTCGCTGTCCCAGGCCAAAGGAGGCGGTGGAGGCGGCGAGGGATGTGCTGGCTGCGGCTTTCCACTGCCCCCATTGGCCTGGGACGGCGAACCGCAGCAAATGGGAGCTGCGGTCGGCCAAACCTGCCGACACAGCAGGTAAACAAACTGGCCTGGCCCGCCAGGGTGCTCACCCTGGCTAGCCACGTGCCAGAGGTTGCCAACTCCTGCCTTAGATATTGAGATGCTTTTACCACTTCTTTGCTGCTTAGGACATTTAAGTGAATGAAAGGCAGACACTGAAATGGTTTTTAAGGGGGCAAGCTGCAACTTTATTGACTTAACACCACCGCCATCCATCACATACCAGGCGTTTAACGGGGTCTGGTGCAGAGTTACATGGCTGCCATCATAAAACTAATAACTCAGGGTAGACCTCATTACCTTTACTCCCTAGGACACAGCTCATTTCTGAATCCTTTAGCCTTCCCTTGCTGGGAGGAGTTGAGAGGACCAACCGGGTACTTCGGTATTTGAAGACTTCAGGCCCCCATACAGGCACAACATCCACCAGCTGAAATCCTAGGTCTCATTTATCTATAGAAGGAGCTGGTCCTTTTAGCCTTTGTCCACACTGGACACCAGCTGCAAGTTTTGGCAACTGCATGTTCCTATATTTTCGTTTAAAATTCTGTTTTGAAATCCTAGTATTGGTTACCCCAACTTTGCCTCCACATTGCTACAAGGAAAGCAAACAAAAATGCTATTGAGGGCAGGGTATGTATTCCAGCACTCTTACCTACTATAACGTTTTAACTGAACCAATTTGAATATGCTAACAACAAGCTCAGTTGATGCTGACCTGGCTGGTTAGACGTGTGCATCTTTGAAAAGTTGACAGCACTTAGAAATTATCTATCTTGTGTGAGTTTACTTCCACGTTTCCCACCATTTTGATACAGCTGACATAGCTCTCTCTCATACCCAGAGATTTTGGTAGAAAGCAGGATCTTCAATTTTAATTGCTTGAAAACTGGACAGAATTTGGGATTCAATTCAAATATAACATGCATGTTTGTAAAAGCATACTTACACTGGACTGGCTTGTTTTTGAATAAATTGGCTACACCTCCAGTGAGGCACAGCATAGTTTCTCTCATTGCATCAAAGAAGTTCTTATTTGCAAAGAGTCTTGTTGATGCAGCTTAGTTCTGATTTTTGAGGGGTGTTCTGAAGAGCTCCAGGGAGATTCTTTGCTCGGTGATCTGAAATCCAAGAGTTTGAAAGTCATTTTTTTTTTTTTTAGCATTTAAACTGTTTTTCCCTCCCACATCCAGGTTAGATTCTAGGAAGCTCCACCCTTTTAAAATGTATTTATCAGTTCTTGGAAGTAAAGGATGAGAAGCTAATTTTCTCTCTCATTTATTATATTCTTCTCTATTAAGCTTACAGATGGAATATTTAAAAATCTGGATTTAATCTTTTTTTTTTTCTTTTGAAAGCAAACTGTTTCTGCCTCTCAACAGAAAGTATGATTTGAGATGAAAAATTGCAACTCGAAAGTGGTAATAGCATTGAATCAAATTGTACTAGAGTAAAATCAGCAATTTCAGTAAAATTTTATATATGTCTAATTAGTTTTTTAAATGTTCTTTTCTAGATTGTGTTCTTAATTGGTTTTGGCTATGTTTATGTGGACATTGCTCATCGCTGTGGTACAATAATAATAACTTTGGCACCAGAAGGAAGACCAGGACCTGTCCAGATCAACCTGAACAGGTATATAAAGCACATGGAAGATCATAAAAAATGTTGGTAAATTTAAAAACTTATCCAGGGAAGTCATTAAGCCCTGTAAGTGTGAAGTGACTTATGAAATCTGGCATAACTGTTTGTTTTGTCTAATCCCACTGCATACTCAGTGGCATAAGTTTAGAGCACATATTATGTTTTGTATATCACAGTAAAACATGACAATCTAACATCTGAGGTCATGTCACTCTAGGATAAACACTCAATGTCTGGTATAATAAACAGTACTGAACTGTTCATTTTAAAGAATTAAAAATAGTTTCCGTTGTAATTTTGAGTGTATTCACAAGTTTAAAGTTTATGTGGCCAGTTCCTGCAGTCCTTACTCTTGCAAAATTCCCACTGAAATTGGTGGGAGTTTTCTTCAGTAATGGCTGCAGGAATGGCCCTATACACAGTAGTTAACTGTGCACTCCATCATCTTTATAACACTCTTCCTTAGAAGACTGTCTCCCACTGTTAGAGCATTGCTAAAACTTGGCTCTCAAATCCATTCAACTCTAATTATAACATCACCTATTTATAACACTCAGAATTCTCGGCTTCCAGAGATGTTACAACAAGAGAGGAATGTGTGTTTGCAGAGTTTTTATTTGAGCTATAATTAAGGATTAATCTCTAAGAAATTGATCACCCAGCAGCACTAGCTTTTTTGGGAAAACAAGATACCAGGTCAAATCAAGTAAAATTACAAACTCATGTTTTCCTTTCCTCCTATCTAGAACTCAGGAGCAGACCATTATATTTAAAATGTTCATCAGCCAGGCAAGTCTTGCAGTGTTTGATGAAATAACAAATCATAAAATGTCATCTGAACTTCTGCGGCTTACAGTGGACAACCTTTTCCTTAACATGGCACCAATGGCCAGCTACTTGAGATCCCTGTCTCATGAATTCCAGGGAGAGACCTCCGAAGGTCTTCTTCAGTTTTATAGTCTCCAAATATATTGTGGAGACTTGCAATTGGACAACCAGCTGTATAATAAATCCAGTTTCCATTTTGCAGTCCTGCTGTGCCAGGGAGAGAAAAATGAAACCATGCGGTGGTCCAAAGTGAACAACCTCATTTTATCCAACAAAGATTTGGACGAATATAAGGAAAACTGTTTCATAAAACTCTGCATCACTTTATCAGAGGAACAGAATTTCTTGTTTTGCGTTAATGACCTCAACTTCGAACTGAAACCAGCGAGGCTGTATGTGGAAGATACATTTGTTTATTACATTAAGACCTTATTTGATACATATCTTCCAGACAGCAAAGTGATTGGTCATTGCATGAAAACCTCAACTATTACCCAGATACTGCCTGAACAAGTGAGACAGCATGCTAAAGCTTTAGTCAACCCAGTGAAGTTAAGGAAGTTAGCAATACAACCAGTTAACCTCTTGGTCAGTATCCATGCTTCACTAAAGCTGTATATAGCTTCAGATCACACCCCTCTCTCCTTCTCCGTGTTTGAAAGGGGACCCATCTACACCACTGCCAGACAGCTCATCCATGCCTTGGCCATGCATTATGCTGCGGGGGCACTGTTCAGAGCAGGTCAGTATTTTTTCCTTACACTTAGAATTGTAACATTTTTATTATGTACCAGTATCCAGTAATTCTCTCACAAGCTACTTACTACAGTAGCTCACAAGCTACTTACTACAGTCAGATCTGTTTTTTGTGCTTTAGATGGTCCTGCAAAATTACTATAATAATCTAAGAAACATTTGATATTCTGCAATATGATGGGGGTCAAATAAAATGGTGGGGCTGAAATTGATGTACATTTAAAGCTGTGGTGAATGTTAGTTGGCACCTGAAGACTTTTCCAAAGCCCTGTAAAAACTATTGTAATGTATTCTGTCCATTTTGGTTTTTGTCGTCTCATATTATAAATACAATCAGAATCAAACTACGAATTCCCAACATGAACTCACAAAAAATAATTTATTTAATCAAATTATTCAATAAGTTGCAATGCATTCAGAGCAAATTATACCACTGTACGTTGTTTTCTTGTTAAACCTTTTGGCTGCTCTTTATGGTTAGGAATCTGTCTTTCTTCACAGAGCCTTCATGCTAAACTGGCACACAGATGTTTATTGTCCTTTGATCCATGAAGTATGTAGTTTGCTGTACTGACTTTTTCCCACACAGAATCGATAGTGAGCAATTAGCCTCTTAGATTAATGGATGCATTCTTAAAATTCTGTCTCCCATAAATTCATAATAAAGTGTCTCAGTCTCTTCTACACCTTAATAGGCCTGGGAATTTGTAAATGATCACACACAGTTAATGTAGAACTTATTGCAACATCATATTTATTTTCCTAAGTCTCTAGAGTCAGATTTTCCAAAATCTTATTTTTTCCACTTTTGCTACATACACAAAGTGTGTACACAATTATGTACCACATTTTCATGCACAATTACCATGATTGTGCATGTATATCAGGTATTTATAGATGAATATAGCCAATGAGATGTCTAACTGGCCTTTCCCATGTGCAAATATCTGATTTGTAGAGTTGATCATGCCATAATGGTACACTTGCATGTAAACATTTTTTTTAAATCAGGCCCCTGTAGTACTAAAGGAGAGATTTGGCTTCCTGCTAAATTAAGAGCCAAATTACAGTCCAGCTAATGCAGTGGCACAAGACGCCCATTACCTCCATGCACCAGCTATCCATATCACAGGTACCAATGTAGTAGGGGAAGCTTATGGACTGGAATGGTCACCTTTGGGATTTGGAGTTAGCCATCCCACATCCTCCAAATAATTAACCGGAAATGACAACTTTGGTGGCTTGGGCTGTGTTTGAAGGGAATGTTGGTTAAAAATGTTTAACACTGTCACATTGCATTAGCAAAAGTCATATGGAAATTTTGAATTTTATTAGCCAAAATGTATCCCAATAGGTTGCCTATTAAGAGAATATGGTGGATCTTTGCTAAGACATTGTAGTAATAGTTATTTCATGTTAGTAGATATAAATACTAAGTGCCTTCTGATGTGTAGTAGAATAAGGCTTATGAAACATTGTGAAATTTTAATATAGAATTTGTGAATTTGGTGGATTCTGCTCAGTTCCTCATTTCTCCCCATATACACAAACTTCCTCCCACACTTACCTCCTTCATTAAAAGGGCTTGAGTCATGGTGATCTGACCTCTAGGCAAGATGCTGGATAAAGGTCCATTGAGAGCCCATCAGCTTCACTCCAGTGTATGGGCCAGAAAAGGTCGCTCATGATGCAAAATACCTCTATTTCTCTCTCCCTCTCTCTCACTCCAAGGTGAATTTGCTGCCTTCCCAGCCTTGCCAGAACCAACAGCTCATTATTCAAAGCCAAACTGTAGTGCACAGTCACTGGAATGCCAGGTTGTCCCAGAACTTTGTATTTAAACAGTTTCAGCCCTGTCTATCCGTAATAGTTGAAAAAGCTGATTGGCAGTGTGTGAGCAGAGTTCAGGCAAGCTCAGTACCCCACACCTCAGACTGGCAGGGTCCGTCAGTTTTGTGGAGAGGGTACATGCTCTACCCTCTGTGGGATGGACCATCTTAGGTCATTCACAAACAATCTGTGGTCAGTGATCAGATCAGCACTGATCATTTCTCGGGGATCTGCATCCATTCTTCATCACCTGGAGAACCATTGTTTTGATGATGGGGGGGGTCTCTGAGGGAGAAGCAGCTCCTGAAAGGGCTCCATTTCCTAAAACATTTGAAAAAACCTGAAATGCACAAATATGGTAGATGTAAATGATCAGTGCAACATTATTGATCAGAAAGGATCCTGAGCAGATGGCGCATACATTCCATCTGTACACCACTGCCAGCCTCATCCTGTTTTCCATCACTTTATACAGTGGCAAATACTTTTTTATAGAAATATTACACTGAAGCGAGATAGCAAGCCCATGCTGGAGCAATAAGAGCTCCCAATAAGAGAGGGCTGCCAGTAAGACACCTCTGTAGGGCAGCAACTGCAGGACTTTTGCCAACATCCGAAGGTTTTCATTCCAGATCTTCTCCTGGAGTTGCCAGTTGACTGTACTTGGGTTGGGTTTTTTTTGGTTTTTGGTTTGGTTTTTTACCTCTCCCTCATGTCCACTATGATCCCTGCTTTTTATCTGTAGTGTACTGTACCTCTCAACTGACAAAGCTGAAATGGGGGACAGATTCTGCAAGAATAATAGATTTTCCAGGAGCTTAAAATGATAGCACGAGATTCATTTCTTTCATATGAGTAACATTTTCTCTCTGCTCAGTTTCATGATTCAGCTTTACTTAGGAATGGCTGTGAGGAGTAACAAAGAAAGAATCTGGAGAACAGGAACCCACAATGATGGGGTGGGAATAAGGAGACCAAAGCAGTTTCACGGCCCTCATTAGAAAGACAAGAAGCAGTTCAGTCCCTCTTTTACTCTTCTGTCCCTATTATGTATCATGTAACTCTGGCAGCCCTAACTGAAATCTGTGATTGTGAGACTGGCAGAGCAGGCAGTTTCCAATGAGTCTATATTGTTGTTTCTGAAATAGTCTTGATGGGCTGCTGAAAACAACAGTTATGGCAGCACCATCTCTTTAATAACCTCCTGCCAATCCACCAACCTGAAAAAGAAGAGACCTGCAAAGCAGATTTACAATAAGACTCACAACAGAGCACTATACAGTGGCCATCAGACTGTCCTCTGGCAACCCTGTATTTATATAGGAAACCAGATCTCCAGATACCTCTCCTGGGATATTCATAAGGAATACTCCCTTATGAGTAATCTAATCAGCATGTATATGTCATTGCTGTTTACACAACTGTACTGAGAAAAAGACATTTATCTGGCTAGAACTAGGCTCAAGAAGAAAGTGGTCAGCTCAGAAGGGTTGGGGTGGATGAAAAATAACTTCTCATGCACTTGTCAAAAATCTGCATCCCCGTTTCCAACACCCCATCAAGCAATTGACCTCCATGCTCCCATAAGTCTGTACATTGAATCGCTGTAAACTGGCTGTCATGATTCTCTCACATAAGGATGAGAAATCACTATGTTGCCTACAAAACAAGCTAAGCCTCCAGTACTGTTGCTCCTAGTTGTTAGAATCTAGCCTCCATCTCTCCACGCACACATTTAGCAGAAATACGGGAGGCTCGTGGAAGGAAGTCATTCCAAAGCTATTTGTGAGTTTGCCAAAGGGATTTCTTTGATTTACAAAGTATGAAAGATTGCCATTTCTGAATTCATAGTGGATGAGTTATTTCCCGTGTTTTGCTCAGAGGAAGTTCATAATGTGGTGAATTCTAGTGTAAAAAAAAAGTGTGTGGGGGGGGAATTAAGGAATAACTTTTTCACAACTGCTGCTTCCACAATTTTTAGTGAATGTAACATTTGTCTTATTTCTCCTCACAGGCTGGGTTGTCGGATCTTTAGAAATTCTCGGAAGCCCAGCTAGCTTGGTGCGAAGTATAGGGAATGGCATAGCTGACTTCTTTAGGCTCCCATATGAGGGGCTAACCAGAGGCCCAGGAGCATTTGTCAGTGGAGTTTCCAGAGGAACAACATCATTTGTTAAACACATTTCCAAAGGTAGATCTTTCACTTCATTGCTCCTATTTCTGCCATGTTGTCATGCATTGTTAAATAATGTGTTAAAGTTTAAAATGAAATTGCCTGCAGCTTTGTTTGCCTTGTTAGATTGCAAAGAAATGCAGGGAGGATAACAAAGCTCATACATAATGTCTTATGTATTAAACAGATCACTTCTTGACTACAGTATGCTAGAATGTTTCAGAAACTTCAGAATTTTAAACCTCCCATTGGGGAAACCAAGATTGGCTTGGCCATTATTCCATATGATAACTACAGAAATATTAAAAGTGTTCAGTACTTCTGCTAAACATAAGAAATTCTAAACTACGTTGCCTCATCATATTTATTGTTTCTAAAAAAAATGTAGATGCAGTTGTCATAACTTTTGTAAGTACATTTTGACGTGAAGGCAGATCTGAATTTAAAGCACAGCCAGCTTTTCTTTTACAAGGATACATAAACAGTGCCATCTTGTGGCTTAACAAGGTCAGCAACAGAAAATGAAGTATTAGCTGTTTGCTAGCAATTCAGATTCATACAAGAGAAGCTCTTATAGGATCATTTTATGAAACTTGGTTGACCTTTCCATCCATCCCCGTTATGCTCATGTCAGACTTGTAATAGTTTGGGAACCAGGGAAGGATATGTGGATGAGCTGTACTTGTCGCTAGTAAGGCAGGCCTGGTGAAGGGCAATGTAAAAGGTCTGATGTGCACTAATGAAGCACATTGATGTTGCTTAACAAATAATAATAAATGTATGTTACACATGGGCAGCTTATTCAGTTGAATTGCTGTTCTGTTGGTAAGGATAGCTCAGTGGGACTTAGACTAAAACAGTCTGATCCACATTCAAACATATAACTGTGTTTTTAGGTACACTGACATCAATTACCAATCTTGCAACAAGTCTTGCTCGGAATATGGATCGTCTGTCACTGGATGAGGAGCATTATAACAGACAAGAAGAATGGCGAAGGCAGCTTCCAGAGAATTTGGGAGAAGGACTGAGACAGGGGCTTTCCCGCTTAGGCATCAGCCTTTTAGGTAACGTATTGTTACCAATTTACTATAGTTGTACTGGATATTTATGAACTACTCATCAGTCTTTTGTACAGTTGCATGCAGATTAGCGACACAAAGGCCAAAACTTTCTTAAATGGCCACAGAGTTACTTATATGAGATATTGTTTCTGTTTATCCAGAATTAAGGTGAGTTTAAATACTGTTTTTCCTGTTAATAATAATTGCAGATATAGAGTAACTTCATATTCTCATGCTGTTCTTGTGAAACACTTCTATTAGTACATGATGTATAAGTCAAAATGAAAGTATAATTCTGTATTGGGCATGCTGGCTTGTAGGCAAGTCAGCACAAAGACGTCATCATTCTGATATTTACTTTCCAGTGAGTAATAGGAAAACTTTCTAAAACTGATTGTGTTTTCTATTGCACAATAGATATCAGAGATGCTTGTTTTTGTTTGAAAACCACTTGAGCGTAGTGCAAATGTCAAGTAAACTTTGATGAACAATTCTACTTTTGCAAAGAAAGCCAGATTGGCCTGACTCGGTATAATTATATTAGTCAAGCAGCCAAATGGTTTGGTCAGAGGTGAAGATCACTATGGATATTTCAAAATATTACATAGAAGTTTGAAAACTAAACTACTCTGGAAAATCTCTGAAAGGAAGTTTTCTAGTTAAAGCATTCAGGAACTGGATTTTGTAGGGTACTTCTATTTGTCACACTAGCAAAGGAATGCCAAATTGTATTCTTTGGCAAGGTGCCTTAGTGCATATGAAGGAGTATGAATCCCTTAGAGATCAAAGTGACCGAAAAACAGTCCAGAGCAAAAGGTTAGAAGAGATGAGCTTGACAGGATATGTCCTTGTTCCTAATCATCAGGACTATACGCAACTCCTAAATTTACAACCACAACCCTGAAAGCCCCAAAGAGGAAGTGGTAAAATGTTACAAGTTCAGGTTAAGTTACTGAAAATTATTTTAAGCAAAAACAGTAGATGATATGAAGCCCTGTCATTTGATAATGCCTGTAACCTGGCAAGCTAGTGTCCTGAGAGAAGATGTGCATGAAGCAGCAATTTCATATATTAGTAGCCACTACCCAATAGTAAACTGGTACAGATATTGCAACTCATAGGCAGTTTAGAGGAGGTTTTTTTATTTGGGATGGGGGCAGTCATGTTGAGTAGCTGGATAAGAACATAAGAACATAACAGAAGAACATAAGATTTCACTTTGCGTCAGTCCAGTATTGGATGCTGGTGAGAAATAGTTTGGTGATCTTAGCTCAGTCACAAATAAGACCACAGGCCAATGTGATGGCCACCCTTTTGGCCAACACAGAGGTGATTGAACTGGGGAACTGCAGAGCTAAAAGCATGAGCTGCTACAACTTGAGCTAAAGAGCCAGCACTCTGTCCTTGGGTGCTGTAACAACTAATATCCTCTGTGGATTGGCTCATACAGGCGACCTGTAAGACACACATACCAGTGGTTTACACCACACTTGTCACAAACATCCAGGCACAGTGCACTAAGTAGCCTAATATCTTTTTGAAAGGCTGCAGTGGTTATGTGGATACTTCTGGGTTTATGAAAATAGCAGGAACTAGAATACTGGAGCCTACTTGATTACCCAAGAACTCAAACATTATGTTGGAAATATGAGGTTATTAATTTTGCACTTAAACAGTATTCCTCTAAGTACCAAATAACGTCTTGCTTTTAATTGCTGCTGTTCCTCAAAATACGGAAGAAGAGCAGCAGTTTACATGTTGGCTTAAACTGCAGTTGCAGCGCTGTTTTATTTTAAAATTTCAACGGTCCCAGGAATAAGGAACTTGTACTCTCTGTCTCCATGATTCTGTTTACAAATTCTTCACTGCTAAAGTAATACCTACTATTCTTAGCAACAGAAATAATTAACTTCCCAAATAAATACCTGTGGTTACTCTAGGGGAATTGACAAGTATGGAGCTTGTCAGTATCAATGAGGAATCAGCAGACATCACAATTGTATCAGACACAAATCTTGATTTTTTCTTGATAACATCAAAAAGACTGATTCTCCTATTAAGTATACAAACAGTAGGCATCTAAGTTATGTGCATAATACACATAAATTCCAGCTGCTACAGATACATCATAATGACATTTCTCCCCTGACCATTCAGTTTTAGGGATTTTAGAAATCCCTCCAAAACAGATTTGGTTGGAGTAAAGTGCTGCAGCACTGGTTTGCTTTTCCAGCACATTTATAGAACGCTTAAAAAAGTACCTCCAGTGTCTTTCTTGTACAGTGAAGTGAAATGAAGTGGTGCTGCTGTGTTCTTTTCTCTCGCAAGCAGGAAGCATTCAGAATGAATCTAAAGATAGGGATTTCTAGGTCCTTCGTAGAAATAATTTTGATGATTGCATAGATTAATAGAAATGAAAAAAACATGGAAAAGACCTATAGGATGAGATGATCAAAGCAGCATAATATGTGTTCCAGTCACCCCAAATGTGCAGACCGTTTGGGTAATTGCATATGCAAATAGCCAGTTTTAGTCATATGTGTGCACAATTATCTGATTTACATATGTATTTGTGGTAATTGCACAGAAAAAAATGAGTGCACATTTGCACACCTAACTTGCTTAACAATCTAGCTCATTATGGCCCCAATTCAGCAAAGCACTTAAGCACGTGCTTAAGTGCTTTGCTGAATCAGGGCCAAAGTCATGTACTCTGTCTCCTTCTCAGTGCAAGTTGTTCCCCACAGTGCATTCTTAAGTGCTTCGTTCTGTCTAGTTCTAAATGACTCAAGCACTGCCAGGGTGTTGTTTGATTTGATTGTTATCTCTGGCTCGCAATTTTCTTATTTTCTAGTTACAAGGAGACTGCTGGGTGTTTTCTGTTATATTTTTGATATCAAAAGAGTCTAGGCATTTTTTCTGTGGTAGATCTCAGTATAAAAGTATATGAAATATAAAAGTGTAGATTGTGGTATTTGGATTATAAACTCCTGAGTGCAGGGGGCCATGTCATCTTTTGCGTTTTGTATAGCGTTAATCACACTGTCATGCATTAAATAAAAACTAATAATTATGTGAGAGAGAATATTGATGCTATGGGATCAGTTTCAAAAATGTTGGCTCTGGTGAAAGACACTGCATAGAATCAGCTCCTTTTTATGAAATGGAACATTTTTGAGTAATTGAACAGCTGTCTAACCCTAGCGAAACAGACTTTTCAGAAAAACTGAAGGAGGACTGTACACTCCACTCACGCTATACTTCATGCTAGCAAGCAATCTTGTTTAGTAGTATTAGTAGACTGTAGCATGAAGAAACTAATAATTTTGTAGTTAGACAATGTGTAAAACCTGGCTTTTGGAAGCTGTGATTTCCATTACAGACAACCCAGATTTGAAGAAGAGCTCTGTGTAAGCTCAAAAGCTCATCTCTTTCACAAAAAGAAGTTCATCCAATAAACAATATTACCTCACCCACCTTGTCTCTCTAAACTTTATTATTCACCATAATAGCGGTAGTATTACAGTTGCATCCATTGAGATCAGGGCTCCATTATGCTTGGCTTTGTACCTACAAGAAAGTAAGAGACAGTCCCTATCCTGAAGATCTTGCAGTCTAAAATCCTAATCCAGCAAATATTTATGCACATGCTTAACCGTATTCACAAGTTGGCCTGTTCATTTCAATAAAAAAGCACATGTTGTTTGCAGCAAGGCAACCACTTTCTGACATGTTTTCAGAAACCAGAACACTTGTGTCACACAACTGACAAAAGTACGCTTATGTCTGTACTGCCAGCTTTTGACTCAGTAGCGACACATGCATTGTTTTCATAGTGGAGGATTTTTTCCTGTATCATATTGATCTAAATGAATGTATCTTGAATGAAACACAGAACAAGTGGCATTAACATTCACTATGAGCAAAAGAACAGCTTACATAGATTCTATGCCATTTGACTTTTCTCTTCACTCCAAACACTGTTCATCACTCTGAGCATTCGTTCCACTGGAATGTTCTGTTTGTTCCTGGCAAGGAACTTCGACTTGCCCTGAACACACATTTTGTAGTTATAAAAATACCACTTTTTTTTTCAGTCAGCAGGGATACAGTATAAAAGCAGAGTAATCAGGTTGATGGTTGGCAGATGTCATAGCGGTTGTGCAATTTTTTTGGTGTGGTAAAGAAGGGAAATGGGGTTTGCTTTTATTGTATTGGGAGTACAGGAGAGTGGCCTGGCAATGAAGGGCCTGTGAAAGAGAACAGGAGGCAGTTGGAATGAATAGACAATAAATGGGGGCCAGGGATGTCCAAGGTACAAACTACAGAGGTCGTAGTTCTGATGACCTCACCATTGTCCAGGAGCTGTAATGGTGACCCTAACTGAGCCTCTGCTTCCTCCATGCTCCTGCTGGTAAAAAATCTGGGCTCCTGGGCTGGTTCCACCCTGGAAGCTGCTGCTTTTGCCAACCACATATGAATGGGGAGGGATAGAGCCACATAGGGCCAGCTGCCCTCAGAGGATAGTCTTCTCTGCACATTTCCAGGTACTAGGAGATTTGGAGAGACCTAGACAGGCTTCATGTGTGCATCTCTAGCCGTGTTGCTGATTCTGGCTTCTGCTTGGGGCAAGTCTCTGCTCCTGGGCTTGCTGTGCCCTGGGAACTTCCTTTCCTGAGACCACATGATTGAGGGAGGATGAGAGCTGCATGGGTCCACCTGCCCCATGGAAGCGGGAGTACCCCCAAAAGGAAGTCTCCCCTACATTTCTTTGGGGAAGCTTGATGAGACCCAACCACAGGTACCAAAAGTCAGTTAGATGTGAGTACTGTTGTTTATTATATGGATTGTGGTAGTATTGTCTTGGGCACGATATAAATAATAATTTTATGTATCATAGTCAAAGCAGTTTCCATTCTGCTGTCTTGTCCTCTGGGCCTGATTTCATCAGAGAAGTGTGTGCAGCACACCACAAGTTCTTTGGAGTAAGCTCTTATTCATTATTACCTTATAACATTGCTCAAGTGTATTACAGTAAGCAATTTACTAGTGCAAGGATTTAGGTGGATTACATTTAATAAGGCAGTAACTTCTGTTCTGAGCGTGCAGTTGCAGTGCATGACCTCTGTAGGTTGGGTGAAAGAGGTCATGAAGTCACATAATACTGGAACCTAGTACTACACAAAGAATTATTTTGTTTCTTCAGATGTGTTAACAGTTGTACAAGAGCAAAGAATGGAAGAACAGCTCCTGTATATGCAGTGGGGTGTTGGTGTATTTTGAAGTCAACAAGCATGAGCAGCTGTTAACGATTAATGAAATGGAACTGAATTGAAAAGTACATCTCTTCCACAGCATATAGTTAAGGAAGCTTCATAGCCTGGCATTATAATACAAAGAGTTAAAAATGTGACTGAAATGAAAGATATGATGAGTGTTCACTACAGTGGGCAGGTCTCTTACAAACAAGGAGGCAGCAATACAAACACATTTTTCTGGGAAATGAAGTACACATAAAAGGTGGAAGAAGTGTGTGTAACTGGAGGAAGATTTACAGTGCTTTCATATTACATGCATTTTGGGGATACAATGTTTTAGAGAACAAGAATAGGGGGAAATTTGAACGTTCTTTTTCCCCAATCTCATTTGTTATTTGGAAAATACACCAGTTCTCATCATTCAAAATCAGCAGCTCCTTCATTAACCCAGTGGCCATTTCTTAAGATCATTTTAAAACCAGTTAGGGGCTAGCTAGCATAGGTCAGTCTGGTAAACATATTGGGTCAGATGCACCCCTGATGTAACTCCATTGAAATCAGTAGAATTATTCCTGGGTGCATTTGCCCCCATGTGAATGCTACAAACATTTATTATTCACTAAGATTAAATTACAGTATAGTGAAAAAAAAATGTGCACACTTAGTGCTAGATACAAAGTGAGATCTTCAGAGTTTTCCATGCTCTAGGAGAAATGCATGGCTATAAAGGTAACACTTCCAGTCAATTTCTTAGTCTTTAAGTGGCTGCTTTATCCTGATATTTGCAGAAGGAACTGCAAACTGAGAGCTATCTGAGGGATCTGCAAACTTGCACCCGGGTGAATTGCTTTGCAGCGAGCAAAGGACTTTAGATCAGGCAGCCCATTCTCTAATTGATGTTATCTAACTAGCACCCTGTCACTTTGTCCAATCATTGTACTCTTAGTGATTTCCAAATAGCTTATCTATCAAAATTACAATAACTAGAGACATGTCTGTGGTAAGTGGCTTGAGTAAACTCAAGATCAAAGAAATGTACCACCTCACATACCTGTTTACATTTAGGAAGATTTAAGTTGGAGTCCTCTGTTGATACTAAAAGCTGGAGAGGTCATTGTGTCACTTGTAAAAGTTTGAACCATGCACATTAAAGTAAAATATGGTAGTTTTAACAAAAGAGTAACAAAAAGTCCAAAAGTCTAATTCTACTAATCTTAGTAGTATATCAAAAGTTGCATTAGCTTATGAACATTTCTGGCAGTGGAAGAGAATATAAAAATGATCTATTGAATGCAAACAGTTTTTATTCTCCTGAAGTCAATCACAGGCTTACATGAAAATCTCAATTCTATAACTGCTAAAAGTCTTTCAAAACTAGTGGATATTTATTCCACTCTCAATATTTCCAGAAGCCACATATAGACTGAACTACATTATATCAAGTCAGCAAAGGCATTTAATAAAAAGTAGTTGAAAGACAAGAACATATTATGAAGTTAAGTGATTTAAAGGTTTAAAGAGTGAGACATGTGAGGGGGAAGCGGAGGTTTAGTCTAAACGAAGCGAAGATACTGTTTAGATAACTGGTAAATGTATGCTAAATAGCTGTAGCAGAGGGTGGAGTGCAATGTTCAGTCCAAACAAAGCTCTCTTCCAATGTTCAGATTTGATCTTGTTCTGGGATTTTAATCTTCATTAATTATTGGCAACTCTTGTTTTTGCAGGAGCAATTGCTGGTATTGTAGATCAGCCAATGCAGAATTTTCAGAAAATATCTGAGGCCCAAGCTTCGGCAGGGCACAAGGCCAAAGGTGTTATCTCTGGTGTAGGAAAAGGAATTATGGGAGTGTTTACTAAGCCAATTGGAGGAGCAGCTGAACTTGTCTCCCAGACAGGCTATGGTGAGTTTCAATAATTTTGAGATCTCAGTATTAACTTTAAAGAATATTCTTAAGATTTGGTCATGAAATACAGCCTGCCGTGTCTGTTTATATGAATCAGTAGCTATTTTCCTTGCAAAAAGATTTAAAATACTGCAGTTAAATTGCTGTAAATGTTGTCTTTCTCCCTTAAAAGTCATCCTGTCATGCTCTCTTGCATTGAGATCACAGTCTTGTGTGGCACCAGAAACATAGAATGTACTATGAAGTAATTTTTGGAAGCCAGGGGAATTAGTTACAGAAACATATGTGCTGCAAGAGAGATTTCAACAGTAAATGTAATGCAGAAATAATAGATTGAATTAGAGCATTTTTTTGTGGGTGCTTGATCTGTTACAGAAAAGAGAGAGTTATGTTTTCTTTAAATAAAGAATCTGAGAGGAAAAAAAAATTTATGTAGTGGGAATATCCCATTTAAATTGTAGTGCTTCTGGGTAGGGAATTGAATTCTGGTTTTGAATATACTGGTAACCCCAACTTTATGATAGAGGGATAGGCATGCGAAGTAGATTAAGCACTAGCAGTAGTTATGGCAAATCCTTTCAGATCTAGCTAAATGCACTTTGGGCCAGTAAAATATGTGAAAGAGTACCATGAAATGATCTAAACTTGCTAATAGCATTTCCTTCTGGTGTCATGAATCCTTAGCTCCAAAACTAAAGGGTTAAAAAAAGGGAACAAGATACACATTGATGACAAATCAGTCATTAAGTTAACCTCAAGCAATTTTTAAATGATTTTTTTACTTTTGGAGTGGTGCTTTAATCCGAGCGCATTCTCCTCTTTTTCTTGATATACCGATTCATTAAGCCAGCAGTTCTCAAACTGTGAGTTGAGACCTCGAAGTGTGTCACGAGTCCTTTTTAATGAGGTCACCAGGGCTGGCGTTTGACTTGCTGGGCCTGGGGCAGAAGCTGAAGTCTGAGCCTCACCACCCAGGGCCCAAGCCCAAATTGAAGTCCCACCACTCAGACCTACAGCCTAAAGACTTGAGCCCTGGGTGGTGGGGCTCAGGTTACAGGCGTCCTGTCTGGGGCTGAAGTCCTTGAGCTTCAGTCTCCCCACCAGGGGTGGTGGGATGCAGGCTTTGGCTTTGCTGCCACGCCCGCTTTCCCCCTCCTCCCCCCATATACCCCAGCCAGGGAAGTGGGGCTCAGGCTAAGGTCGCCCCTCTTGGGGTCGTGTAGTAATTTTTGCTGTCAGAAGAGGGTCACGGCGCAATGAAGTCTGAGAACTCCTGCATTAAGCCAAAGTTATTCATGAGTGGAATATGAGGAGTTGCCTTAGAGTCGAAATTTTGAAAAATTATCTCCACACTTCTCTTTACACACAGAACACCTCCCTGACCTAATCTGGAGATAGTAAATAATTAAATGACAAGCAAACATGCTTGGTAATCTTTTTTATATCCAGTTGGTAAAAAGGCTTGTGTACAGCTCAGTCTCTTCTTCAATGGTTTTACAATATTGTGAGCCTGATTTTATCTCTCTTACACTAGTTTGGCTCTGGATTAATTCCTCTGAAATCTGCATTCCACAAGTGTAAAACTGATGTCAGTGAAATCAGAATCTGGCCCTAAATTGTGGGAATAATGTTCTTTTTGTTAACTGTAGAATCATTGTTTCTAGGTTACTTTAAGCCCAGAGTACAATCATTATCAAACTACAAGAAATCCATAACTGCAGAGGGACAGTTTTCACTGCAGATATTGTATACAACACATCATGTTTTCCATGAACATATGACAGAAAGAGTTAGCCAGGGAAAGACATAAAAACTATATCAATAATAAATGGCAGTGCGTGAGAGAGAAACACACAACAGTTAGAATAACTCTCAGCCACAACTGGATTGGAAGTTGGGTCTGTGCCTCTTGGGAGGGACCCTGGGGTGGGGGACCACACAGAAATAAACACATGTTCTCTCTCCATCTGTAAATGACATTTTCACTTGCATAATGCTGAGAACTTGGGTAAGCCAATTGTTACAAGTGGGAAGCTTCTTTTAAGTATTAGCATCAACATGTGTGTTAAAAATTAAAGTATTTTTCAAATACTGATGTTTTGTTTAAATTATTATCCATTTTATGTTTAAATTATTGTCCATTTTATAAAAAGGAATAGAAGTTACTGACACCCCTATGTAAAAATGCTATTGCTTCATTGGTGTGCTTAATTTAACAAAATCATTTTCCTCTGTTGTTTGAAGGGCTCAGCACTATACCTTGTTACACTGCTCCTCAACTCTTAACCTAGTTTCTGTCACTCTTGTTAAAGAATTTATTATATCAATGAAGTTTTTACAAACAAGTAATTCTTGTTCTAATGACCATACCTTATTTATAAAAATTTACAAGCCACCAGAAAGCACACATGCTGTATCATCTTCTACTCTGGAGAGTCTACTTGGAGACCTGTTTAACTGCTTCTTGTAGTCTTCGTTCTGTGCTGGCACTAAGAAGAACTTATAATAAAAGCAGATGCCCCAGGAGATCTCATAAATGTATATTGATCCATGTTTAACAGCTGGATTAAGTAACTTAACATTTAAATGCTGTACCTAGGCAAACTTTTCTTCTAATTTTTACCAATCGTGGCACATATGTGTAAATATTTTAATTCTAAACAAGAAAGTTAACGGTGGTCTTGGCTTTTTATATGTAAATTGTAAATGATGTGTCTTAGCCCATTTTGGAATGATGGCTCTCAAGGGCATTATGTTTCTCTGAATTGCTAGTGTGTGACTGACCTTTAGTACGTTCATTTTTGTTGTTGTTGTTTCTTGCTAAGGGTTAAATGCACAGCTATTGCATTGTAATGGTCAATGAATTATCTTTATTACAACTTCCAAAAATGTGACATCAGTTTGTATCTGCACTGTTTTATGAACCGCTCTAAACAGATGACATCACTGCAACATGTAACTGTTTTCCAGAAAATAACTAGTAAAAATCTAAAATTCTCTTACCACAGGTATTTTGCATGGAGCTGGACTTTCTCAGCTTCCCAAACAGCGCTATCATCCAAAGGATCAAAATGTTGAGCAGGCCGCAAACAGCCACGTCAAATATGTCTGGTAAAATTATTTAGACTCTTGCTCATTTTTACATCCACGTTGTTTATTAATAGGTTCTGGCTCTTGGTCAACTTAACAGGCTTCTTCCCTAGGAAAGGCTGAGTTATAGCAGTTTATTTAGGAATGTTAAACATAAAGGTACTGCGTAGAAACCCAATCTGGAAATGATGGACTGCTGATCTGCTTCCAGCTTTAGAACTGCAGAGCTAATCTTTATTTGATGACATTCAGTAAGTTTTTACTTATTTATCATTGCACTGAGCCCAAGAAAAATACTGCACATCTCCAGAAATAGCTGTCACTGAAGATAGGTTTACTTTCTGCGCTGGATTTGGATCCAGCTTCTCAGGGTGATTTCTCTATTGGGATAAGAAATTGGTTGACCTAGGTGAATGTAATTATGAATAGCCATGAAGTTATTACGTCAGTTTTGCAGCAAATCATTAAGGAGTTATGATAAACTCTACAGAATAAATATGAAACCTTGGTATTTAAATCTTACACATGAGTATTGCAGGAAATGTGGTATTAGTGATTTTAACAAAAACAAACCGAAGCTTACCTTGTATTTTTAGGTGGCAGGCAGCTACAATCTTAAGTGAAAACCTGGAAGAACAAAAGTGAGTTACTACTTCACACATCCAATTTCTAATACTGACTTATTTTTAAACAGGAAAATGCTTCAGTCTCTAGGAAGGCCAGAGGTCCATATGGCACTGGACGTGATTATTGTGAGTGGATCAGGCCAGGAGCATGAAGGATGCTTGCTGCTTACATCAGAGGTGCTATTTGTGGTCAGTGTCAGTGAAGACACACAGCAGCAGGCATTCCCTGTGACTGAAATTGAGTGCGTAGAAGACCATCAACAAAAAAATCTGCTGAAGGTGCAGCTCAAACAACAAAGAGTGCCTTGTGATTTGGAGGTAAAGACATTTAGTAGTGTCGTCATTTAAAGATAAAGTTTCATTGGTGAGTTTGTCAAGAGTATCAGTAGGGATCAGTTGGTGGCATGCTCATGTCTGGGTCAGGAGGTCAGAGATTAAGGTCCCACAACAGCCAGTGGTATTTTTAATCTTCTTAGTAGTAAAGGTGCTATCATTCCCTACTGCCTTCTTCAGTCATTATCCAGATTAAATTTCAGTGTCCACCACAAGGCTTTTCTGGAATAAACTGGGTAATTTAGCCAACATTAACTCTCTGAATAAGAGGTTCTAATGTCTGAAGCTATGTATGTGTATTTATTGCTCAGAACATTAGGGCTGCTCCTGCAAATTTACACTGAAAAAAATTAAACCAAATTCTATTAGATGCTTAACCTAGCAGTTCAGCAATTAAATGCACATTGTTAGGGCATGGTTCATCTATTAATCCTAACCCTAACAAGCCACTTTCACTTAAGAATATTTGAGCAGCATGGTTTTATTAGGTTGCTTTTACCCTCTTGTACTCAATCTTGCAACTCCCTTCTCTTTTTCCTGCAAATCATCACTTAAACTGAGCAAGTTCTGCCTGACCATCAAGTCTCATCATCCAATTCTTGAATGAGAGGCATTGTCAGAATCAAACATGGATATCAGTATTGTTATTTATATTGCACCAACAAGTAATTCATAGACCCATATAAAGACAAGCTCCCTGCCCCAAAGAGCTCACAATCCCAACAGAGAGTGTATACACAAAGGAAGGGGAAACTGAATACACTGAAAAAGCAGTGAAGTTGAGCACCATGGGTGACAACTTGACCCAAATGAAGTCAATAGAGGAGTTTGGGGAGTGATTCCAGTTGGACTGGGATTTCATTCTTGTTAGTTCCATGGTTTTTGTAAGATACTTTTTTTACTTGATGAAGTGACAGTGGACTTGGTGAAAGTCTTGGATAAGAGAGGCATAAAATGGATGAGCAGAGTAATTAAAGCTGTATGGCAGGCAAGAGACTCCCCAGAGATTGGTGCAAGTCTATCTTGGTCCCAATACATAAGGGCAGGATACATGACTGTGGAAACTATCAAGCGATAAAGTTACTGTTGCATGGAGTGAAAATACTGGAACACATCTTGGACGCTAGGATTAGACGAATGGTGGAAGAACTCCTCAAACAAGAACAGTTTTGCTTTAAGAAAGGATGAGGAGCCACTGATGCCATGTTTGTAATTCAGCAAACAACAGAGCAGCAGCTAGAGTACCAATAGGATAGCTTCTTGGCTTTTATAGACACAAACAAGGTGTACGATAATGTGGACGGAAGGATGCTTACAACCGTGCTGACGAAATATGGAGTGTTTGAGGATATAAAAACTATAGTGAATGCACTATATAGAGTGTACTATATACTCCACCTGAAACAAAGATCTGAACATATTTTGGAACAAGCCCCTCAGAACAGGGCCGGCTCCATCTTTTTTGCTGCACCAAGCAGCAAAAAAATCCAAACAGTTGAGCTCCTGCCAAAGTGCCACCGAAGAAGAAGAGATGGAGTGAAGGACCCACCGCCGAAGTGCTGCCGAAGACCCGGACGTGCCGCCCCAATACTAGATGGAATGCCGCTCCTTTCTATTAGCCGCCCCAGGCACCTGCTTCCTTCGCTGGTGCCTGGAACTGGCCCTGCCTGTGAAATGAAAGCTGGACTGCATCAGGAATTGGCCCTCAGCCTGCTACTGTTTAGTACTGATTGACTACACCTGCTGGAAGAAGATCCCAATGGGAAAAGGTGAGAAGCTGCTATATGCAGATGACATAGCAATAAGAACAACGAGGAGTCTGGTGGCACCTTAAAGACTAACAGATTTATTTGGGCCTAAGCTTTCGTGGGTAAATCCCCCCACTTCTTCAGGTTGTTTTTGTGGCTACCAAATAACACGGCTACCACTCTGATACTTGGTACCATAGCAATAAGGGCATCCTCAAAAGAAGACCTAAAGGACATAGTGAAATCAGTGGTATGATCAGCTGAGCAGGCATGAGATGAAAATCACTACGACTGACAGGGCCGGTTCCAGGTACCAGCTTATCAAGCAGGTGCTTGGGACGGCAACTCCGGAGCGGGGCAGCACTTTAAGGTATTTGGCGGAGGCTGCCTCACTCCTGCTCGGAGCGAAGGACCTACCGCTGAATTGCCGCAAATCGTGATGGCGGCTTTTTTTTTTTTCTTGGCTGCTTGGGGCGGCAAAACCCCTGGAGCCGACCCTGACAACTGAGCTCATATGGGTCAGTAGAGGTGCTGCAGGAAAACTGGATATAGAAATTAATGGAGTAAAATTCAACCAGATTGATCGGTTCAAGTTCCCTTGTGGGTGGGTTACAGAAGACGGCAAGCTTGAATGTGAGGTTCAGTCCAGACTGAGGAGTGCTGAAAGAGTATGGAATAACTTCTCAGGCATTGTGTATGACAAACATATGTGTAAGGGAGTGGACTCACCCCTGCGGCACCTCCTGCTGGTGGTCTCAGGGAATTAGCTCTCCAGCCATTGGGCTGCCCTCTCCAGGTCAGTGTCCCACTACCGCTTAGCCCGTGTGTCGCTCCCAGACCTGGTGCCCTGTTATCTGGGGCGCTGCCCCCTGGCAGTAACCCCTCAGTCTTAGGGTCTTCCCTCCCTGGGGAACCCCCACCCACTATCCCCACTTCGCCTCAGTCTTGGCTACTGCCAGTCATCACTTAGCCCCCATTCACTGGTGCAGACTGCAGTGCATCAGCCACTCATCACAGGCAAAGGGACCTGCTGCCTCTGCCTACCCATGGGCTGCCCCTTTGCAACTCCAGTACCTAGATGGCCTTACCGTAGGCCTGCAGCCTGGGGGGTTTCCAGGCCAGAGCTCCCCAGCTCCTCTTGCCTTCCCCCAGCCCTGCTCCACCTTAGGTACCTAGGTACACTCCCTAGCAGTCAGGCCCTTCTCCCTCTAAAGACAGAGAGAAAGTGTTTGCTTGAGCTCTTGGCTCAAGCCTCTATAGGGCCAGCTGGGCCCTAATTGAGGGGTGGCAGCAGCTAAGCATGCTTCCCACTCAGCCTGGGCTGTTCTCCCCACCCTCCAACTCTCTCCCAGGGCTGGTTTTAACCCTGCCAGGGCTGGAGCAGGTAACCACCCCACTACAGTATGTCATTGGGACTGAAAGCGCAACTGTATAGAACAGTGGTACAACCTGCAGTGCTGTATGGGGCAGAAGTATCTGGTATTGTCTCAAATGTGCCAGCTGAGCTTTTGGTCATATGAGAAAGAGGGTGTTTTGAAGATTGTGACATTAGAATTAAAACCAAACTTCTGGTTTATAAAGCTGTTGTGCTCTCCACCTTATTCTAAGGGGCTGAAATGTGGACTACATAAGAGATATCTTATGGCACTGGAGAAGTGTCATCAATGCCGTATGCCTAAGATTCTTCAAATTAAATGAGCTGATAGATGCATTAACATTAACATCCTCTCGTAAGCGAATATCACAAGCATCGAGGTGATGATTATCATCAACTTCGCTGGGTAGGGATGTAGTTCAGATGCCCAATTCTAGACTGCCAAAACAAATTTTCTCTTCTCAACTCAGCCAAGGCAAACATGCTAGAAGAGGGCAGAAAACATGCTATAGAGCTGTCTTGAAGGCTAATTTGAGAAAATGCAACATTGACATTAACTTGTAGGAATGTATAGCCCAGGACTGACAACAATGGAGGAATTTCTTGAAGCAGGGAACTCAGCACTTTGAGAACCAGATTCAACTACATGTAACAGAAAAACAGGAGCAACAGAGAAAGCACACTATGCTTCGAACCAGTATCTCAGATTCACCCATCCTGCTCAGAAATACGTGTCTACAATGTGGCAGAGCTGTGGCCCATCTGTGGACCCATAGATAACTTGAAATGGATAATCCATGAATTATATCATCCTTGACCTTGAGGAATCGCCTATGATGAGATCTTTAGTGCTCTTGTATATCCTCACACCTTTTCAGTAGGCTGCTATGGCTCTGAACAGAATGGGGGGAGGATCACTTCCTGTGAAGCATGCAAAGAGGAATTCACCTTTGATAAGAAAGTTTCCAGAGTCTTTAGAACCACCTTGTCATCATGGCACACACAAGGTGGTTTCGATATGGATGGACCTGCTAATTATGAGACTCATCCAGCATGTATCGTAGCAACTAAGAAGCAGATGTAGACAGATAGGTAGGTAGAAAGAAAGGCATGACCACTGTAAATGGTTCAGAGGGGTGAGTGGTTAGGGCTTCTAGTACAAGTAGTTAGATCCCCCTTAGGAACATTGGTCTACTGCGGGTTTAGACAATTTTATTGCTCTGAGAACTCTTGAGACTTGAAGATTTTTGGCTAAAGAGCCCAAGGATTTGGAATGTAAGACACTACTTATCGGTGATGATGTATGTGCTATGTTGCTGTGCTATAGTCCCTTTCCATAATGTCCTTTAGAAAATCCAGAATAGCTGAAATTCCAGGGTCCTTGGGGTATCTGTTTTTTTTCTTGATAGCATGAGGTAAACCATGATTAGCTGGAGAAGTAGGCCATTAGTGTTGAAGTCCATCTGGAGGCCAGTGTAGTCCTAATCACTTTGAAGAATAATCCAAGTGCAGTTAATGCTTTCCCATGTGAGTTGTCAAGCTTTGAGCTCCCCACTGGTTGCTGATGTACTCCCCAGTGGTGGTGATGGTTGTCCAATTGAACTAGGATGTGATTGCCCATGAGAGGGCTCTGGAACATTCCTAGGGCTAGCTTCACTGCTCTGACCTCCAAGAGGTTGAGGCTCTCATTCCTATCTATGGAGTGCCACATTTCCTGCACTGTTCTTTGTCCAAAGTGTGCTCCCCACCCCAATAGGCTGACATCTTCTTGAGTACTTGAGGCTTTGTGGAGCAGATAGGAAGACCCATGTGGACATTTCTTGGAATTGTCCGTCATCTGAAGGACTCAGTACCTAGTTTAGGACCAGCACTTCAGCTTGCATGTGTTCCAGTGACTATGAGGCTCAGCTAGCAGCTATCATAGCCACTCCTGAGTACCCTGCACTCAAACTCTCACCCCAACGAGCCCTCCCGAATCTGGACCACCTCTATGAGCTCCCTGGACCTGGAACCGCCACCCCACTGAGCCCCAACCACCTACACCCAGATCCACATCCCACCAAGCCTCACGCACCCAGACTCCCCTGCTGAGCCCCCCACACCAATACCCCACCACCATCTTCATCCTCCCACACCCAGACCCCCCTTGCAGAGTCCCATTCCCCCTGCACCTGGAAACCCCCAACAAGCCCCTGTGCATCCAGATCCGCCCCCATATCTGGACCCCTCATCGAGTTGCCCACACTGAACCTTTCACCCCACACTAAGTCCTTCAGGGGCCAGGGCTGGGTGTGCATGTGAGACTGTCCCTCTTGCTCACTATCTTGGTGCACCTGGCATGGAGGGGCAGGGTCCTGTAGTGTTTCTGAGGTAGGCCAGGCCTTTGCGTTGTGTCAGGATCAGGTGCAGCCTCACCGCTGAGTGCATATCCTAGGAAGCGGCTGTGGGATGATCTCCCACATCTGTGCAGACAGTGGTCTGTGTTCCCCTCTGCCATGCTGGACCCTCCACGTTTATTTATTTACAAATAAAATACACAGAATTGTGCAGAATTTAAAATATTGTGTGCAGAATTTTTATTTTTTGGTGCAGAATTTTTTGGCACTGAGTTCCCTCAGGAGTACTGGTTGTATTGCTCCGATATCCTGGGGTGAGAGCCCATTCAGTATCAACTCGTGTTTGATGGGACTGCTTGACATGGGTGATTGGAGGAAGAAGGTATGAGGTGGTGCCCTTAGTTTGAGGGGGCAACTGAAACTCACTACTACTTTCACCAATTAGTCCACTTTCATCCATTTCACCTTCTCTTGCTGATATTTCACTCATTCTGCAGCTCAGTGTCTCCCACAATTCTGTGATGTATAGGCTGTGCCCCTCTTCTGCAGTTCAGTGTCCCTCTTCTCCAGCTTCCTACCAGAACTTCTGAGAAGGAGGATAGTTTGCTTCCTACATTCAAATCAAGGTGGAGGCACAGTCTTTATGGTCATAGTGAGTTTCTAGAGGTATTGCTGCCACCTCTGATTTTGCTACTGGATCTGCAGTTCCAAGGTTTGTGCCTGAAATATGTGCTATCTTACTTCTGGGATGATGGTGAGCAAAAGGAGCATTTCTACCTGTTGTTGGGCTTGTAGTCTCTTCTCAAGGCACTCTGTGGAGACAGAAGGGACTGCTTGGGCATGGATGTGCTCTCTGCTACTATCTTACCCGTTTTCTCCAAACAGGAGACAGTCTCTGAATTTGAATGAGCACAAGATTTGTTTGGAATGGGCATCTGCATTGCAGGGATGCAATCAGATGAGATCATGGTACGTATCCGTTTTGATGAAAATTTCATCAAAAAGGTTTCTTATGTCCAGGATGGAACTTCTTGTCACGACCAGAGAGAGACATTCCAGTGGTTAGGGGGCAGTCTCTTAGGATGTAGGAGACCCAGATTCATGTCCCTGCTTCAGAATCAGGTAGACTTGAACTTGGGTTTTCTGCATCCCAGGTAAGTGCCAAACCACTGTGCTACAGAGTAAATCAATAAATAAATTAGTTATATGAAGATGAACTGCTCCAACTGGGTTGGGGAGTCAGCGAGAGAGATGGTTAGGGCATTCACCTGGAATGCTCTGAATCAGGCAGAGTAGGAACTGGAACCATCCCACACATCCCAGGTACATACATAAGCACTGCGTTGTTGGCTGTTTGTGTGTTTGTCTGTCTCTCTCATTTTTCGAAAGTTCTCATTTTCATTCTGCATTGGAACAAAAACCAATTTTGAAACCTTGAAATTTTTTGCAAATCAGAATTGTTTACTGGCCAGCATGGGAGCTGAAAACCCAGTTCAGTATCTTTATGTAGGAGATGAGTTTGGATCTTTTAAAGGGTTTTTCCTTCTGGCTGGGGTCTTATGTGGGACTTACCCCTTGAGCTGGCCGGATAGCTTCCTCTGCATCCTTCTTCCCTGAAATGCTCAGAAGCTCCTGATTGGAGTCACAGCTCTTTGGAGAGGGCATGTCCTGAGTCCCGTGCCCTGCCTCTGTGATGGTCGGCAGGCTGGGAATAGGCAAGACATAATTTACCCTCTGAAAAGTCTGTGAATGCTGCCTCATATATAGAACCCCACTTGGATTTAGTCTGATGTTTGCTGGACAGTTCTGCACAGCCTGAGGGGGGACATGGGAGTCCCATAGTAGAGACACTACAACAACTGGTCTGGGTGGCTAACACCACCGTGCTGCCAGATACCTGATCTGTGTGGGGCAGCAGAGGAGGAAAGATTATAAATTGTTCATTACTGCCCAGAAAATGAATTAAAAGTCAAGTTGGCAACAGAAATAGTTGGGGCAAACCTAACTGCTGCCAGAGAGGCAGAAGTTCTGGTGGGAAGCTGAAGAAAGGGGACATTGAACTGCCACCAGAACTGTAGAAGAGGGAAGCAGCTCACATGTCACAGAAATGTGGGAGACAGTGAGCTGCAGAAAGGATGAAACGTCACCAACATTACAGATCTATGATAGGAAGCCTTTGCTTGATAACAAACTAATGCAGAAGTATGTTTGCTGGGTATGAACAGTAAGTGAAGATACTTTAAATTCCAATAATAACGTTGATTTATCTGATTTTAGGTGGATGGAGTTAGAGAGAGACTCTCTGAACAACAATACAACCGGCTGGTGGATTTTGTCACAAAAACATCCTACCACCTTGCTCCAGGCCACTCTTCTGTACAAACAGCATCACAAGTTGTAGCTGCAGAGCCCCTTCCAAGCACAATTAAGACATATCAGTACCTAGTTGATCCAAATTTTGCTCAGGTATTCATTAGTAAATTCACTATGGTAAAAAATAAAGCCTTGCGGAAGGGATTTAGTTAAGAACAAATTATGGCAAGCATGATTATGCATTACCATTTTGAAAGTCATGCTTTCTATGCAGTCACCTAATGTGAACTTTTCTAATGTCAGTTTTGTGGGGTGGTGGGTGATAGAAAAATTAAAAGCTGCCTTTTCTGACCTGACTACAAAGACAACTTTGGGATGCCTGGTCTCTATGCAAGATGTTAGCACTAGGAGGAAAGCAGAGTTGGTGCATAAAATAACCACCCTAACAAACAGATATTCAACCAAAGGGAAAGGTGGTAACTGAATGAAAATCCTTTGTTCTTTCTCTTAGCAGAAATAAGAGGAAAGAAGACAAGGGAAATCTTATTCATTGAGACATTTTTTGCACACACCAAAAATAGATATTTGTGCCCACTATATCATATTTTAGGGTCTGCCAGTCCCTGGTATAAGCAAGGCTTATAACTCAGCTGTAAAAACTTCCTGAAGGCTGAAACTTTTTCCACCCCAATGTCTACATACTGAAGCAAAACATATTCCCCTACTAAATCTGATAGACCTGGTGTGACCGTTTTAAGTTACTAGCAACAGCTGGGTTTTAGCACCACTCTAACCTTAAAATAGCTTCCTTTATTTGACTGAAATTTTGCAGGACATTAGTCCTTAATGTAAACTAGTGCCTTTGTGTGGTTTGAAGAACAAAATGGAAACGATAATATTAATTTACTTTTGAAACTGTCTGTATACAGAAAACTTATTTTATCCACCAATCAAAATGTCATAAGAATTTTTGATATATATACCATTGGGGATTAGTTGGTAATATGTAATTATGTCAGGGAAATAGGAGCAGTTATAATTTTGAGTCCAGTAATGTGCATTTTAAAAAGCTTTAGGAGCTGTGTTTATTCTCATTAATATGTACCAAAAATTCATTAGCACCTTGCTCCTTTTAAACCCAAGTGCTAAACTTTATCTGTAGCTCACCTTGATAGGCTCTACTATTTCTGGACTCTCCAAACCATACCCACAGCACTTCCTTACTTTGGCCAGCTGTAATTCATTTTTTGCTTATCACCCTAAAATGTCAGAAACCAGGAAATTCAGAATCAGGACTGAGAAGTCATGTATTACATCAGACCATACAGAACTACGTGTGCCTAGAAATTATACCCTATTTTGCACAGCAGAGCAACTGGAAAATTCTTGGAGTTAGACTCATTTCTCAATTCATGTAACAACTGTGAAATAGGTCGAAAGACAGAGTTGTATGAAAACTGCAATATTGGAGCCCGGTGCAAACCACTATCTGTCAGCAAGATGGCTACTGCCAGCAGCAGGCTTACAAAGGGCAATAGCAATATCAATGACATCAATGTTAGATGGCACTTGTAACAATATTAGGTAAAAAGCTTTTAGACAGAAATGTGCTTTTCAAGTTGTTCTTTACCCTTTATTTTCAAATCTGTGTTATAGTTTGTACTGCTGTCATCACAGAGCAAACACACCTACAGCAATTTTCATTTTAAATAGGAAAAGCTGACGTGACTCAGTTTCTTGGCTTTTGTGAGCTTCTACTTTAAACTCTGCCCGTGACTCTTCTCCTTCTGACCATGAATTTCAGCACAGGAACTAACTTATTGTGTGGGGATTCCTGATGTATCTGAATACAACCAACAACTAAAACAGGAGTCAAGTCAGATCATTGCCCTTAGTGTTCACTAAATGCCATTTACTTATGTTAGCATCTCCTATACATCACTTATATGACCAAATGGACATACAATAAGAATGTATTAATTGCTATGCATTTCTCATGAGTTCTGCTTTGTTGAAGCTACTCCTGGAATTCATGTCTCTTGTGTACTAATAAGGAAGAAGCCCGGGATTTGAATAGCCCTTTGCTGAATGTGAAATGAACCCATCCATTATTAACATTTCATACAGTCGGCTAGCTACTTGGTCATTGTTTGCCTTTAAATGACACTATTTAAAAATGTAAATAAATAGATTGTTCATTCCTGAATCTTTTATGGGAAATAGTTTACTACTGCTAATTTTACATACTGATGCATAAATTATAATATAACAGGATTGTTTAAAGTTAATAAAGCTATTCCTACAATACTTGGTTTCTGTGTGCTACACAAGTCACGTGATTACAATCTAATGAACAGAACATTGATTATAATAGTGACACTGAATCTCTGTGTGATCAACCCCCAGTAAGATAATGGGCTTTGCTGTACCCCAGAAAATGCAGCCAACCATGAAACACAGTTTGAAATTCACATTAATATTTTTTGAAGTAAAGACTGATGACTAGAGCTGGCAAAAACAGGTGCTACAGAGTTTTATGACTCTATGTACTGATTCAAAACTGTGTCATAGTCACAACCCAAACTAGAATAAGCTGTTCACCTAGTAGAACATTGGCTGAATATCAAAAACATGCAAAACACACCTGTAAAACATATGGGAGGAGACAGCGGTTTTTTTGAAGTGTCAAACCAATATTGGTGGGATTATGCTGACATTTTCTTCCTGAATTATGCTCATCCTCTGGCAAATATATTTATATTGCACACTCATCTACAATAAAAGAAGCTAGTGTATGTATTGCATTTGGCAGAAGGTTGTTTCTCCCCCTTCTGTGAAGGCAGGTACGGAAACATATGTGGTAACTTCACATAAATCAGCCTCTCCTACGTATGATGTGTGTGAATGGCGAAAACAAAACTGTCCATGGAGCAGATGCCTAACAACTGTGCTTGGCGGGCTGAAGCTCTCCAACTTGTGCTTTTAGAAATATACCTGGGCTCATTCTTTGAGGCTGGAGAGCCCAAAATCTCCAATCCATCTCTTTTTTAGTTTGTCTTGTTCAAGATTTTGGCTTGCTAGCTTTATTCTGGGGTGTTCAAGGAATGCTTGTTTGCTCTGGGAGAACATTGTGGTGGAATCTTCTCAGGAGAGAACTTGTATGGTTCCCTTCTACATTTTATTTCACCTGGCCATCACAGACAAGCATGATCAGCTAGTGGGGACAGTCTCATAAAATCACCTTAACCATTAGCACAATAGCTGGTTTCTGAGGCAATAATGCCTAGAAACAGCAATCCAGAGGAGCAGTGAGGACCTGGTTAAGGTACATCTCAGCAGGCAAGGGGAGCGAGAAATCAACTATATGCATTTGGGGCATATATTATACTTCTGAAAAGGAACATACTGGGGGTCTGTTTGACCATGGCTGGCAAGAGGAGAAAAACAAATTCAGGAGGTGTGTGGCTCACCTTATTTGTCAAGAAGAAAGAATCCAGCTCAAAAGGACTCTGAGCCAGTGACAAAGGACAGATGTTAGGACATCCGCTTAGCACGAGGAGCTTAGTGTACTATACAGCAAACATGTTGTTGGTTTGAACAAAACAACTCTATCCATCTATGAAAACTGTCTGCCAGTCATACGAGGGGGTGTGCAGACTAAACAGACAGATGGGGCATGAGTGTATGGATGGTAAAATAAGGTAACCACATAACAGTGTTTAGCCCACTGGGTTATCTTCAGTCCATGCATTATGCTTTTCCGGGACGATGGGTAAACATCCTCCCCATAAAAAAATGGAGGAATGTAGTAAGAGGAGGCACTAAGATATAAACCTTGGTATCAAAGGCCCGGTATGAGGCCTGAGGCCTGAACTAAAGTAATGGTCAAGACTTTGCTAACATAAAGCAAAGTTTAAGCTGTGAGCTAGAGGCAGGCCCTGCTCACAGAAGCTGGCACGAAAAGGACTAATGCTGCAGAAAGAGACATAGGTAAAATGTACTGGACACCAGATATCAGAACATTTGCATACTTGTACACTCCACACAGATAACAAGGAACAGACTAACCCATCCCAATGACTAGCAAAAGGGTAATATGATGTACATGTTGGTTTGAACAAAACAACTCTATCGAAGGTGAGAGGCGGCACCTTACTACGTAGAGGGGTTGTACCTTGCTACGTAGAGGGGTTGCACCTCATACGTCAGGAGTGATGTGTAGCTTGTTTGTACCTGTGTATAAGAATGCATCCCTGAGGCGGTGACTTTGTCCAGCCGAGGAGGCAGGGAAAGTCCCGCCTAACTAAGCTGAGTCCATTGTCAGGGGGCACATCCTCGTAGTATGTCCTGTAGAGTAAAAATCTAGAGGGAACTATTATTGTGCTTCGTTTGACAATAAACCTGGCCGAAGTGCCTTTGTACCTTACTAGACTCTGTGGTCACTGGGGGTTCTCTTGGGGTCTGCTGTGTCAGCTATCTTCGAAGAGCTGGGACAGCACACAGAGGGAACACACGCACACAGCCGAGTGATATCAACATTGAACAGAGCAGAGCACCACACCAGTAGCATCTGACAACACATGCATACTCACTGACCGAAATTGCCCCATGACATAGGGCTGAGTCTATTTCCTCCTTGACAGTTGAGTTTTGAATCTTTTAACTAGCACAGCAGGCGCTCACCACTCCATTTTGCAAAGGCCAACAAAAACCGTAAGGTAATATCTATTGATCGGTCAGTATTAGCCATTTCCTTCTCACCTTTGTTTTGCCTATGCTGATCACAAAAAAGATGCACACTAGTGCTGTTCAGTGATTAAAACAACACTGGATGTGAAAGTTCTGGTCCAAAATACATCAGACCATATTCATTACCTTTTTAAAAAAACCTTGACTCTTGATGTAAAGCAATGGACTTTTGCTTAGCTATGTTTAAAAAGTAGTAACTATCATGGATGATTTTGAAATAGCTACTGTAATATTTAGTATGCAGGGTTGCCAGGCATCTGGTTTTCAACCAGAACGCCTGGTCAAAAAGGGACCCTCGTGGCTCCAGTCAGCACCCCTAACCAGTCTGTTACAAGTCCGGTCGGCAGCACAGTGGGGCTAAGGCAGGCTTCCTGCCTATCCTGGCACCGCACGGCTCCCAGAAGCATGTCCCTGCGGCCACTAGGAGCAGCTGAGATCAGGGAAGCTCTGCACACTTCCCCTATCTCTGAGCGCTGCCTCTGCAGCTACCATTGGCTGGGAACCACAGCCAATGGGAGCTGCAGGGGCGGGCAGCACAAAGCCATCTTGCCATGCCTCTGCCTAGGAGCCGGACATGGTGGTTGCTTCCAGGAGTATCGCAAAGCCAGGGCAACCAGGGAGCCTGCCTTAGTCCCATTGTGCCGCCAACCAGGAGCTCTGAAATTCCTAACCGCCCCTCCCCAGGTCAGAAGCCCCTCCTGCACCCAAACTCCCTCCCAAAGCCCGCACCCCAAGCCCTCTCCTTCACTCCAACCTCCTGCCCCAGCCCAGAGCCCCCTCCCGCACCCTGAACCCCTTATTTCTGGCCCCACCCCGAATCCCGCACCCCCCCAGCTGGAGCCCTCACCCCCCTTCCACTCCTAACCCCCCTGTCCCAGCACAGTGAAAGGGGGGGCAGGGCCTAAGAGAAGGGGCGGGGCCTCATGGAAGAGGCAAGGCAGTTTTGTGTGATTTGAATGTTGGCAACCCTACTAGTATGTGCGCTGTTTTTCCTTCTTCGACAGGCTTATTAGCCTACTGGATAGTAGTAATGGGGGCATCTGTTGGCAAAGTACTGTAGCAAAACAAAAAATAGGGCATAGGCATGTATTGGAGATAACTTTTTGTTTCAGAAGGTGGAGGAAATAAACAGGCAGACAGCCATTTTTTTTACATTTGCTTCTGCCCAAGAGCGAGGCATTGGTTGCGATGCTGCAGGGGAAAGGAAATTTGAGCGAAAGTAATAATATAAATATAGCTTTCCTGATGCTAAGGCTAGAAAGGTGTGAGGGCGGCAGCATACAAATGCTGGCATTCAAAAAAAAAAAGGCAAATTTTTAACAGCCACAGCACTGGTAGGTATGGCCTGAAACTCTGAGAGAAAGACATTCAGCAGAGCTGCAGGAACTAATATTAAAGGCACAACTGCAAACGCCCACAAGGCAGCATAGTAAGAGGCTACTTGTGTCAAGCGTGTTACTGAGCTGACAAAGCAAACGGTGGCAACATGGACAAATTGCTAAGGAGACATACAGAAGAATAGCACAAATATGTAGGCATAAAATCAAAATGGGTTACTCCAAGTAAGGGACATAACGTGGTTCTTTAACTCCATTAGGAACAAGCAAAGGAAAGGGCAAGTCGTCTCCTTAGTGGGAACGCTGCTCTAACAACTTGTGCTATCAAGACAGAGATGGTTAATGCTTATTTGGCTTCAGGCTTAATGGTGGCCAGCTGCAAGGGAGACGGACTGCAACCCCCAATAAGGCGAGATCAGATTCAAGAATATTTGGAATAGCTCAGTGATTTGAGCATTGGCCTGCTAAACGCAGGGTTGTAAGTTCAATCCTTGAGGGGGCTACTTAGGAATCTGGGGCAAAAATCAGTACTTGGTTCTGCTAGTGAAGGCAGGAGGCTGGACTCAATGACCTTTTGGGTCCCTTCCAGGTCTATGAGATAGGTAATCTCCATGTGTTAGCTGTTTTCAAGGTGCCAGGGCCTAATGAACAGCCCAGGGCAGTGGTTCTCAAACTTTTATTTTCGGCGGACCACTTGAAAATTGCTGAGGGTCTCGGCAGACCACTTAATGATCTTTCCAAATGTTCTTTGTACTGTTATCTAACCACTGTAAAGCACTATAAAAGCACTATATTTAAAAAAAACTAATAATAAATGGGGGGGGTTTGTTCTACAAATAAAAGCACACAACTCATATTTTAATATCAGTGGTCTTAATGCAATGAATGTGCCCTCTCTTCCCTCATCATGGCAGTCCCTGAGCTGAGGCTGGGAAGGAGGAGGCTCTCTCTAGCAGCTGCAGCTCAGGAGCTGGGGAAAGTTGCCTCATTTCTGGCCAAGGGCCCTGCACATCACGAATTCTGCCTGCCCGCCCGCCTGCACACACACCCCACTGCCCCTCCCCAAAGGCCACCACCTCACTTTACATGTGTGGCTTCTCCACGGTCCAAATTAGTGAGGGCGACTATAGTCCTTATCTTGAAAAAAGGGAGACAAAGGGCCTGATAGACCCGTCAGCCCCAACTAGAAAGATACTGGAACAACTTAATCAAGTTGTAAACACCTGGAGGAGACTAGGAATAGGGTTATAAATAAAGCTTAGCTTAGAGTTGTGTTATTTTTAGTAAAAGTCAGGGACAGGTCACAGGCAATAATTAAAAATGGGAAGCCTGGTGGAGGGGGGCGTGGATGGCAGAGAGGAGGCTGGGAGCTCCCACCACCCCTGGGGGCTCGGCGCGCCAGGGTCCTCCTCCACTGGCAGCTCTATGTGACGAGGGTCCTCCCATGGCAGCTGGGAGCTATGGGGGGGTTCCCCCGCCCACCTGCTATCTGCAGCGGTGGAAAGTTCTGGGGGGGGAGGGTTTCCCCCTCCCCAGCCAGCTTGGTGGCAGGGAGCTGCGGGGTACTCGCACTGCCTACGGTGGCAGGGGTACCCTGCAGCTCCCTGCCTCCACAAGCAGTAGGGGATGCTGCACCTCCCAGCCAGCACTGACTGAAGTTATGGAGGACTTTGGTGGTCACAGATTCCATGCCTTCTGAGACTAAATCACAGCCTTAGTTATAAGTACTAGCCAGAATGGCTTTGTTAAAGACAAATCATGCCAAACCAACCTATTTGTCCTTCTTTAACAGGCTTATTGGCCTACTGCATGGGTTGGCAACCTTTCAGAAGTGGTGTGCTGAATCTTCATTTATTCACTCTAATTTAAGGGTTCATGTGCCAGTAGTACATTTTAATGTTTTTAGACGGTCGCTTTTTTCTAAGTCTATAATATATAACTAAACTATTGTTGTATATAAAGTAAATAAGGTTTTTAAAATGTTTAAGGAGCATTATTTAAAATTAAATAAAAATGCAGCACCACCCCCCTCTCCCCTCAGAGCAGTGGCCAAGCGCCGGGCAGTGTGAGTGCCACTGAAAAATCAGCTCACGTGCCACCTTCAGCACGTATGCCATAGGTTGTCTACCCTGGCCTACTGGATGGTTGGGAGCGGGGACATAGAGCTATAACTTGAGTTTAGTAAAGCTGTCCGGCATGACAGCAAATATCCATTTCATATGCAAACTAGGAACCTGTGGTCTAGGTGAAATTACTGTCTGGTGGATGTCCAGCTGGTCAAAAGCCCCATAGTAGTTCTCAATGGTTTGCTGTCAAACTGTGTGTGTGTGTGGTTTTGTTTTTTTCCTGGGTTCAGTACAATTCACTATTTTCATTAATGCCTTAGATAAAGGGATGGCACCTATGCTGACCAAATTTGGAGATGACAACACACTTTGTAGGAGTAACAAGCACTTTGGAGGCTAGGCTTAGCATTCAAAATGCCCTTGGCAAGTTAGAAACTTGGTCTGAAAGCAAGATGAAATTCAAATGCAAAGTACTTTGGAAGGAAAATCAAATCAAATGCACCCCTACAAAATGGGGACTAGCTGGCTAGGCTGTAATACTGCTGAAAAGGCTCTGGGGATTATAGTGGATCAAGAATTGACAATCAGTCAACATGATTCAGGTTAGAAAAAGGCTAATCTTCTGGGGTGCATTGACAGTAGTTTTATATGTAAGGCATGGGGGCAGGAGGGGCAAGTGTCCCACAGCCTTGGGGAGACCTCAGGTGGAGTACTGATTCCAATTTAGGTGCCATCCTTTAGGAATGATAGGGACAAATTGTAGCATGCCCAGAAGAGAGCAACAAAAATGATAAAAGGTTTAGGGGCATGTTTAGTCTTATGAAAGATGACCAAGGAGGAGAAACTAATAATACTTGTAGCTTAAGGGCTGATGAGGTTGATGTATTGTTCTCTATGTCCACTGGTGGTTGAACAAGAAGTAATCTGCTTCATCTGCAACAAGGCTAGGTATTAGGAAAAACTTTCCAACGCTAAAGATGGAAACCTATTCAAGAATTTAACTAAGGAAGGTTGTGGAAGCCTCCCTGGTGGTTAGTAAATACAGGTCAGACAAACACCTGTCACACATGCTTTGGATTTACTTAGTCGTGCCTCAGCACAGAGTGCTGGACAAGTTGATGCCTCCAGCTCTCTCCCAACCCTATATTTCTTTAAGAAAGGCACATTTCTTCTCCAGCTGCTGCAACAGTAGACAGGATAGGCAGTTTTGTTTTTTTCTCCATGTAGTCTGCCTTTTTGAAGCAGTCTTCACTGCAACAATAGAACTTGGTAAAAGAAAAGTCAGACTTCAAAAGCAAAATGATTTAAAAAGCTAAATTTGCAGAAAGGCATGACAAAAATATATGTTTGTGTATATAGTGGCCTGCACAAGAAATTGACTTCACTAGCCTGCATCTGCCATTAACAAATTATAGTGCCACCAAAGCTGTGTGGATAAAAAATTTGTACCATTAGAACCTATAGATGTGCTTGAGACAGCACTAGTCAGAAGAAATGGTTGCTGCACGTTTAACAGGCTGGGATAGTTACAGCTTTGAGAGATTAAGTATTGTCTTTTTCTATCATGCTATAATATTCAGTTTATATTTACAGGAGAAAGTGTTTCCCTAACACCTCTAATACTATCTACCTGAAGCACAAATAAAAGTGTATTCCCTATTTCACAGCAAAACCTATATGGATGGGATTTTCTTCAGACCTTCTGTTACTGCATTAGTGTTTTGAATCAACTAAAAGTTACACAAGGAGTTTCTTTAATGTTTCTACATGGTCCACGCTGAATGTTGAAAAGTTAATGGGCTATTTGAAATAATAAAAGCTATGCCAACTGGATTTGAACTTTAGCTATCTGTATTATATTTGGAAAGGTCTTAATTTGCTGTGCTTCTTCATGGGAAGACTTTACTGTCTGCTTATGAGAGAGATGGAGTCTATGTTCTCTGAACAGTAGGTATTACAAGGAAAATTACTTTAAAGACACTATTATTGAGCAACTCTAGAATCTTATGTGTCAAGCCAAAAACACTCTGAAGCAGTTTCCTGCATTCTAGCTATAAATGTGACACTGATTCACATTATTTGAGGCTAATGTGTTCTGTTTAATGTAAGAACAAGAATGTTTTAATTACTTGTAACAGGCCATCTTGTCCAAGTTTGAGACTGTACAGGATAGCTTGACCTAAATTCAGTATGGAGGGTAGGTTGAAACACCAGGGTGACTGAGGCTAAGCCTCACTCTATATTCCTAGACCATATCTATGATAAAATGGAATTACAGTTAAGAGCATGCATCATTACCTTAAAACATATTGCAGTTGCTTTAGTTGTCCCAGAACCAAACATAAACCCAAGAAATTCAAGGCTAGGCTTCAGGGGGCAAGGATAGCTCAGTGGTTTGAGCATTGGCCTGGTAAACCCAGGGTTGTGAGCTCAATCCTTGAGGGGACCAATTAGGGATCTGGGGCAAAGTCAGTACTTGATCCTGCTAGTGAAAGCAGAGGGCTGGACTCAATGACCTTTCAGGGTCCCTTCCAGCTCTATGAGATAATATATGGAGATATACCTTATGCTTTAAAAAGAATCCAAGCACATTAAGGGAAGAAATGCAAGTAAGGTATCCAACTCATCTTTAATGGCCCTGTATTGATGTCATGCAGTAACCATTAATTACAATGGACATTTTAATGTTTGCAGTCCCAGAGCAAATTAAACTGACTTGTACAGAACATTTTCCCTCTCATGTCATCACCACAGCACAAATGAAAGTTTGTTTATGTAACTTAAACATGCATTTTCTTACTTCAGTATGTGTGCATCTAAGTGCCTTTGGCTGCCACTAGGTGCTCTTGCCCTCATCTTCTCTAGACCCTCTCCTGGCCCCCAGTGTCTGAGGTACAGGCATACACCTAGGATTTGGGGCCTTAAGCCAACTGCTATGCACTGCTGCCTATACCCAAAGGTAGGGTGCTGGTGCCAGCCCCAGGAGTCACATTCCAGCACTATTGGGGAAGAGGGTTAGGGGGGCACACAGGAAGAAAAAAAGAAGGCATTTTCAGCAGAAAGGGGAATAAGTAGGGGCCTTGCAGCAGGAACAGTGACAGTTCAAACTTCTGGAATGGGTTGGAGAGAGAGAGGACTGCAGGATAAAGGGGAAGAAAGAAAGTACTCCTAAGAAGGAAAAAGGAAGTGAGCCAAAGACTATAATGGAGGAGAGGGGAAAACCCACAGAGAACTCAAGAGTAGTGAGTCTAGGAACAGAAAGGAGAAGACGACAAGACAGCAAGCAAACAGACAACTTGATGGGAGAAGTATAAAAATACATGGGGGGGAGGAAGAGAGATGTCATACTGTTTTCTCACCTTTCCCCTTCCCTGTGTCTGTTTCTTCTCCCTTACCCCCAATGAATAGGAATGTGATAGGGAAGGAAGTGCTACGGACTCAAAACTCCCTCGTGCACACCTCCCTTTCAACCCACAACCCCTTAAAAGGTCATTTTATTTAAGAGTTCTAAAAGTCAAAAATTTGGAACTGCCAGATTAAGGTTGCATGGGCAATATTAATTGCAACCCCTTTTATGTATTAATTCGGATGCTGTCTTTAATTACATGATCACGTTTTCAAGAGGATCCTTGCCTCATTCAGTAGTACAGGTTCAACTTTGAAGGGGGAGGAGGGAAATTATGTGGCCCTGGAAACTTTAACTCTGGTACATTTTAACTTTGTATCCTAAGCAAAAAAAGCTTTCAATTTTTTATAAATACTGTATATAGGAATCCTCTGCAAGTGCTGTCCAAGCAGCTGTTGCCTATTGAACACTTTAGGCCAGGAAGCAAACAATACTGTCTTTATTTTAGTAACCACAAGGGTTCAGGATCTCTGTTTCTCTCTCACCTAGTCTTTAGCATTATATGAAGAGTACCACCTGAATTTCCACCCCTTCCCTCAGCATCTAAACAGTCAAGGTCATCAGTTAAGATAAATAAAGCTTCATTAAGTATTTAGTTTATTGAATAACACTACAGCATGCCCACCACTGAAGTGTATTACACATTTTACAGTTGACTGAAGAAACAAGTTTAAGCTGTCAAGTCTCCTTGAAGATGATCTGCAAAATAAGAAAAACATAAGTTAATATATTTGGACAATCCTAGCTCTCAGAAGTAACTACATTAGTATGTATGAATTCAAACAGAGAGGGAAAGTGTTTATGCCAGTAGTTTAGTCTGGAGGAATTTCCCACCACTATTTCCTCATCGCTTATTATGACATTGCTTGAGGTAAATAAAATTGAAACATGGAACAAATCAAGAGTTACGCAGTAAGATCTGGAACAGCCTTCACAATTCACTATATACACATTGATAAATGCACAAGTGTATGATGGATTCCACCTGGTAGCGACACACCCAAAAGTCAAGCATTGCAAGACTCAGCACTGCAGTGCCTAAAGCCCTTTGAAATGCTAGTCCTACCTACTTGCCCTGTGCCACACACAAGTTTATAGCGGAGCAGGGAATTGAACCTCAGTCTCTACAGTCCCATGCTAATATGCTAACTACTGACCTACTTCCTCTTCGGTAACTGCAAGAAACATTCCAAAACAGCAGGTTAAAAGAAGTAGTGTTAACCCTAAAATTAGGGAGAAGGGAACAGGAGGGCGGGGGTGAGAGAAAAGGATTTTCAGAGTCTATTTTTGAGTTAGTCCAAAGTCCACTGACTTGCTGCAGTATTAGATATAGTCTAACAGATCTTCAGCATGGGTCAGGAAAGCCTATGACAAATTTCTATTTAGTTATCCAGACCTTCAACAGGTTGGTATTAGTACAGTTTCTACAAGACAGATGTCCATAGCAAAAACAGCATCAAAACTGAACCTCCATCCAGTTTCACAAGTATATTTGGAGGGGATGGGAGATTTCCACATTCACTTTATAGACAGAAAGCACAGGTGCAATCTTCCACAGATGGCGGAAGCAGCAATGATAAGTTGTATCTCCTCTTTCCCCCTCCTTCCGATTTACCTGGACCAGTGGTTCTCAAACTTTTGTACTGGTGACCCCTTTCAAATAGCAAGCCTCTGAGCGCGACCCCCTTACACATATAAAAAAGTGTTTTTAATGTATAACACCATTATAAATGCTGGAGGCAAAGCAGGGTTTGTGGTGGAGGCTGACAGTTTGTGACCACCCCCCCCATGTAATTAACCTCCTGACGCCCTGAGGGGTTCCAACCACCATTTTGAGAACTGCTGACCTAGGCAGTCATATGCACCCTACAATCACTGCAGGTCCCCACCAGCTTCTTTCCTACTGCAGAAGCTGAGGATATTTTTGCACTGCACCTCCACATCTGTTGATAATTCTTCTAATGCACTACCTAAACAGAGTTACAGATTAAGATTATTCTATCTGTGCCACTTTCTCTCAATTAATGCCACTGGGTAAATGATGAAGAAAGGATAATCCCAAAATCCCTTTAAAGCCTTGAGCTAGTTAATGTGCCACAGTTCTAACAAACAGGTGCACTCAACCTGGTCAGAGAAAGACTTTTCTACATTGCTTGCAAACTGGAAAGCTTACAGCCTCTTGGTGTAATCAAGTGTTTCTTTTGGCTGTGTTTGCATAGCAAAGCTCGATTCTCAGTTTCAATTAAAGAGTTTTAAACTTGCATCTTTGTTGGCAGTATTGTTTCAGTTGATTTTCCTCCCATAATCAGATCTGACATTCTTGCCAAATAGCCTTTCAAAACACCCTGAAGAAGGCCACCTGACCAAAGCACTGGTGATGTAAGTGCCAGAGAAAGTTAGTTTACATAAACATATGTTAGCAGTATTCTTTATTATGATCTTAAACTGGAGATAGAAGTATGACTGTGCAAAGGTAAAGTGATCCCTTTGTTATTTACCACACTCTTACATGTTGCTTAAAAAAAAAAAAAAAAAAAGAATTTCCAATGGGAGGAAGAATAAAAGGATGGTCAATAATCCCATTATTAGTTTATGCTACTCTGTTTTGCATTTGTACTTTACAACTATATGAGGAGCATCCATCATCCATTTTTTTGTTATACTGGAACCAGCTGCTATCTGATGTCATGTTTGTGTGTGGAAGCAAGAAACATTAACACCATCAAGTCCAGTACTGAAGCATTTACTTAACAAGTAATAAAACTGAATGAGACTAAAAGTCAAACTCTAGCTGGCCAGGATAATTAGGCAAGACAAATCATCATGTGATGATCACAATAAACATTCCTGAGCACCGGAAGACTGGAGAAGTCCTTGCCCCTGATCAGTCTTTGAAGAAGTAGTTTTCAGAGAAGTGGAAGAAAGTGATCAATGAAGATATCAATATCAGTTTCATATGTAGCCCCCCCCAATCAGGACTACGGTTGGAGCAGCTTTTTTTTTAAAAAAAAAAGCTCTTATGCCAAGTTACAGCTTACTTTAACACTGATGTTTCTAATCACAGCATCTGGAAGAGAGGAGGCAGAGTTCTGAGGATGTTTAAGAGCAAAGTTATTAGCTGTTTGGTATTTTTTGTTCAAAAACCCTTTGTAGTTATATCGAGGGAACAGTACAGTCTATTAAGGGGAAAAATCAAATGCTTCTATTTACAAAATATGTGAGAAGGCATGAACTCCCACGTTCCTTTGTACAACTTTTTTTTTTTTTAAATATGGAAATTCAGCTTGTGGCCAGTTATCTTCCCTTTTCCTCAAGCTCTGGAGAAAGCAGGATGTATTGGAAGCTGCTTCTATGACCCATGAACATGCACTGTTTCTCTCCATCCCCAAAAGAAGTGATCTTTTGGTCTTCTCCCTCTCCTTTATCGTCAAAGGAAACCAGGAATTGCCATAATCAATAAGACCCATGGCCAATCTAGTCCACATTTCCCCCCCCCCCCCCCCCCAATCAGCCGGAACCAAACATTGCAGAGTAAGGTGCAAGAAACTCTTCAGCAGGCATAGGTGAAACAACCTGCCCTCAGCTTGATTAAGCCAATCTTCAAACAAACCATGGAACATGAGGGTTTATATATCCCTATCAAGTCAATTTTTTCAACTAACTCTCATGATTGAATATATTTGTAGTATGTGCTCCATCCTTCTTTCAATCTTGAGAAGGTTTTGGCCTCAGTATCCTATGGCAGAGTGCCACAGACTAAACAGTTGTTTTTTTCATACATTTCCTTTTCAGTTCTGAATTTGTCATTTTCACTGGATGTCTCCTTGTTCTTGTATTACAAGACAGAAAAAAAAAATCTCCCAGCCTATCTTCCCTATACTATTGTTTTGTATACTTTTATCATGTTTTATAAAGGTAAAATCTCCCATATCCAAATACTTCATGTAAGAGTCTCTTCCTTTTTGAGATAGGGTTATCATAACTGCACAATATTGCAAGTTAGTGTGAACCACTGATTTATATAATGGCAATATTTCTGTATTTTCTATTCTTTATGCATTTTAACACATTATCTCCGCATGATGAGCTGTTGTCAAAGTAATGATGCGAAGTCCTTTCCTTAAGTTAACACTTAATTTATTACCCCCAACGGATGCATAAGTAGTTCAATTTTTTCCCTTCAACATGCAATACTTTGCATTTATCATCATGGGCCCTGCAGATTTAGGAACAAAAGGAATGTTATCTGTAGTTCCCACTGAGACCCTTTTTCCTTTTCTAAACTTCAGGAACTCTCACCTCCATTTAACTGGATGGCAATTTAAGGGTAGAATTTGATAAAAAACATCAAAATGGGACATTTCCAGTGTATCCATATAAACAGTAGTTAGTGAGATCAGTTTGATGTAAGGCCTCTTGCAGTTACCTATATATGCTGCTTATGAGTCTTTCGGTTGTACACTTTCAAAAACACCAGCTTCCCTCATGGCCTCAAAGTCCTTCATGGAATCATAGTTTTTATAGAAGTCTGCATATGCTCGTTTCCTGGGCTCAGCCACGCCATACTGAAATGCAAAAGGTAGAGAATTAAAGTTTTAAGAGTAGAAAAATTTGTATAAGATGCAGAAAGCCTGTAATTCACTTGGTGGTGCCATATCACCTGATATAACACTACTTCAGTCTCAAAAAGCTGTTTTTAGTTCAACACAGAACAGTTAGATATTAGAGGGTTACAGCAATACTTTTACTCAGATTTAGATCCTGAACTATTTAATGGATTGGAAAACAAATGTTTTGTGTTGCTTCATCTAAAAATTGGAACCAGATTTACAAACAGCATTATTAAATTTTCAGGAATAAGTTAATTCTTCCTTGTCAGATAATGTGCACAAGTCCAAGTGATCATTTTCTGCCAAAAAACTGTCACCACCTGCCAATTGTTCTACACTTAAAGGATTTACAAATATACTTTTAATATGCCCATGGACAATCACATGGTTAAGTGGTTTAGGGATGCCATTTTATCTATCATTCCTACTAAAACTGAGTTACAGTTAGAGCAATTCTGTAAGGTTACAAAAGGAGGAAAGGGAACTGCCAAAGCAAATAGCCAAAGTGACGCACCCACTTTGGCCACATCTACACTAAGAAAAAGGAGGGTTCATACTCATAAATTAACACACAATTAAATCCTAGGGAAGACAAGAAGTTTAATATTAACCTGGTACTTAACCTAACACATGTGAACACTACAAACTGCTTTGTCTTCACTAAGATTTTACCTTGTGCTAGTTGCCATGTGTTCACACATAAAGAATATCCCCCATCTTTTTCCTAGTATGAACACACTTCATACACTTGGGCTCCATGCTGTGGTTCATTTGTTTTGATAGAATCTTTTAGTCAACTGAATAGCCATATAAATCTGGGAGCCCTTCAAGAATCATAGACTTTAGGGTCTGAAGGGACCAATGTGATCATTTAGTCTGACCTCCTGCACAAAGCAGGCCACAGAACCCTACCCATCCACTTCTGTAACAAACCCCTAACCTACGTCCGAGTTACTGAAGTCTTCAAATTGTGGTTTGAAGACCTCAAGCGGCAGAGAATCCACCAGCAAGTGACCCGTGCCCCATGCTGCAGAGGTTACCTAGGGAGGTGGTGGAATCTCCATCTGTCATAAACAGATAGTTAAGGGTTAATGTCTCTTTCACCTGTAAAGGGTTAACAAACAGTGAACCTGGAACACCTGACCAGAGGACCAATCAGGAGACAAGATACTTTCAAATCATCTGATTGGGCACTGCAGTGGCAAAGGGCAAGATACCACACATGAATTTCTTTACCCACCTCCACCTTTCTCAAATTTCATACCAGCTGTGAGCATAGCTGGCTAGGAAATAAGACAATTGAGAATATTCCCAGACCGGGGCACATTTTACATTAGTTTAAAATACATGCAGATCTAGACGAATGCCAGAGGTCAATGGAGTTATATACATGTATATTTTCAGGATTTGGCCACTTGTGTGCATAATTAAGGGAACAGTGGATGAAGATCAGTCTTCCTACACATACCCCTTCAGTTCAACAAAGTTCAGGCAAGATACAACAGTGAAGGAAACTAACTGCTCTTACGTGAGGAGCTTGGCTCTTCAAACACAAGCCCCAGGCAGAAAAGGCACAAAACAGATTTATGCCATATCTGCATTCCCAGTTTTTGTGGTGTGCTCTTTGTACATACCCAAGAATCTGACCCTTTATTTTTTAAAGAGTTGCCCCACCACAGGTGCGCCAGGTTTAAAAAAAATTGTAGTGATTAAAGATACATCAAGTGTCAGTTTAGCTATGTCCTGGTAAGTTGCTCCTTTACTTTAATGGACTTTTTTCAAATCTCCAATAGGAGCTGAAGCCTCTGACTGTGCTAGTAACAGAGCTAGGCTTTACTGATGAATAATAGTAATTAAACCTTAATATTTACAGCTGTCTTCAGCTAGAGCTTTCTGAAAATGTAAATGTTGCAAGTGACAAGAAAGAAGTTTAGTAAAGGACTGGAGGCTCAGTTATTCCATATACTTAGAAATGAGTTGCTGAGTGTGTGTGTTTTGATTGCTTAGGAAATCAATTCTGAGTGAAACTTTTTAACAAGATATCACCCCTCAGAAACCTAGCAAACATTTAGTCATAAAGGCAATCAAGCCATCCTAAGACATAAAAAGTGATGGTTATGCATTCAGCGTATTAAAGGTATTTAAGTGTTTAACTACTGCTATTCTGTCTGCACGACTCTTTAGTGTCCCAGAAAGCAAAGCTCATGTGGCCTTGCCCTAATCCTTTAAAAAAAAAAAAAAAAAAAAAAAAGGTCTTCAACCTCACACTTAAGCCACAGTTCTATTTTTTCACCATGTTGTCCTTATCCCTCCAGAGATATTTGTGTCCTCCTTGCCCACTATACCTTATCAGATAGATTGCCAACAATAATGATAGACACTCCACTGAGCACACGGGTAGTCTTCTGACCAAAGCAGGATATCAAGGCTGATTAACAATTCTCCAGCTTTCAATGGTGGCTAAAGTTAGTTGAAAAGGTGGCTCTCAGCAGACAGCATTTTTATTGTATTCATTATTGCTTCTATTGCAGTAGCATCCAAAGTGCATTAAGCACTTTGCAAACACAGAGGAAGATCTCATCTTAAAGAGACCAGTCTCTAGATATTTATTTTATACTCTACAACAACTTTACGAAATACTCAGATGCCAATGCACATGCCAAGAAGGGTTAACCCTTCTAAGAAACCAGAAATGGCTGAGAGATGTTTGACTCTCCTAAATCAAATTAAGTTACAGAGGGCAGAGAGTTTGCCCATCTTGCTTAGCTAAGCGTTCCAAAGGCCATCATTCTGTGGATAACTTAGTAAGTGGGACCCTCCTCAGGGACTCTCTCTCTCCCCTCTTCCCCTCAATAAATATCCTACATTAAACATAGGCAAGTCCATGGACCAGTCCGAGCACCATCAATTTTAAATTTTTTAGGCTGAGCCACCATGAGCTATACATAGCACTAGGGATACGTCTGAACTGCACAAGTAACCTGGGTGACTGGCATCCATGTTAGCCTACCCTGGGTGTGGACATCCCCATAGCAAACCTCTACCTGTATTACTGTGTCCTCATTCACTCATGTGTCTGCAGACATATTTCACTGTTCTTAGTGGTGAGATGCTCTAGGATTCTTTCCCACTCAACTGCAGGAACACTTGATGTCCTTCAGGAAAAATTGTGGGAAGGCACTGGAGGATTATCTCCTCACGGAAAAGCAGTCTGAATTAAAGTGGAGCCTGTATTCTAACTCCCATCTCCACCAGATAAGATAACCCAGGCTTGAAGCACTTCCAAACCTGGGTCAGATTTTTTTCTCTCCCTGTATGAACCAGGTGGGCTAAAAGCTGGGTAAGAGTTCATGTTAACTGGGCAGTATAGACACGAATTGTGCAACGTGTGGCTCCTAGGGTTAGTCCAAGGCTCGCCAACAACTATGTGGCCTCGGCCAGGTCACTCAGAAACTATCGGAGGCTATCTGTAAAACAGGAACTCCTCCTCCTCTCAGAGAAGCACCAAAAGGTTTCATACAGCACTCTGGAGACATACTCATGAGAAATCCATCACAGCAGTTTTCTGATAAACCAAGTCAAAGTCCTGAACCAGAAGGCTATATAGATTGGTCGAGATGAACTGGGCTCACAGCTGTTATAAGACCTTACCTTGTACAAAACTGCACTTCCCAGGGATACAATCAATGCCCCTACAATATGGAATCTCAGACGTTTGCCCAGGAGGCCCCTCATCTGTGGTTTGGGCAACAGAGTAGATGACATGGTGATGATTTCTCCTAGGAAAGTAATACATTAGAAATTTATTAAGAGATGTACACAGGAAGTTCCTGTCCTAATTAATGCATTTTGTTTTCTATGTATATAACGGACTTGTTAAACTAAACATTTCACAAGAGGATACTAGATTAGCTTCACAACACACGCAAAATCATTCCCTCCATTAAAATACCTCCTTACAACATTTGAGATGCCCTTTGAAGGAAACCTATTTGTGAGGGGAAACTATCAAAACACAACAGACTTTAAATACATATAATAGACTAGTTCATGGAGTGTTTCTTTTCTACTGTTTACTGTGTCTTAGCCACACAATACTCCTCCCTCTCCTATGAAGTCTACTGCCATTTTATATTCCTGAAACAAGTCATACTCAGATTTTTTAGGCCAGGAACCATATTTTTATTAATCTAGATATAATGTATGACTAATGCACTATATTAAAAAAAGGAAGATGGCAGACAACTGTACTGTGTAATAATATGTCTCTGCAAAGGGGGTTTATTGTGCCATGTACACAGTAGTGCAGCAGACTGTGCACACAGTCGTGTGAGACACACAGGACTGAGTGTCAGGCACTGTCTATACAAGAGTTTTGCCAGTGCAGCTGTGCCAGCAAAGCTCTCCACGTGCAGATGCGGTTATGCTCGATAAAAGTGCTGTGCCGAAAACACTCGGTGTGTCCCTCGCTGCCTGCCATCTCCTGGCCGGGCCGCAAGGCAGCGGCAGTCTGTGGTCTGCAGGTCAGGCCGCTCTGGTCACAGACCCAGCACTGCTGTCCAGCGTCACACACATCCCCGGGGATCAGACGCAGAGGACTAGGCCGGGTGCTTAGTCCGCAAACACCAACCGAGCGACAAAATGGAGACAAGAGTCACACGGCCCAGGCGCGCCCGGGTCAGCGCCGGACCCAGAGCGACCGAGCCCCCCGCGCTCCTCCGCCGGCAGCGGGCCCCCGGCCCCAACCCCCCGACGCCGCCGCTCCGCGCCGCGCCGCGCCCGGCCCCTCACCCGCAGGATGCGCGGTGGCTGGTAGCGGCCTCAGGGACACGGAGGTCAGGGGGGCGGCGGGGCGGGGCGGGGCGGGGCGGGGCCGGGAAGGAGGGGACGCCGGGCTGCCGGACTAGCTCCAGGCCAGTGGGGCGGGGGAGGCCTCTACTCACCTCAGCAAAGCACCAAGGTCCTTCCGCACTGACTACAGCCGGGCACAGACTACGGGACTGCAGCCGCGCATGCGCAACACACTGACGAGGCTACGGCAAGCCGCCCGGCTCAAACCGCGAGCCACAAAATCCGTATGGAGGTGGGGCCAAGCAACACAGCTGGGGACCACATGGCGGAGGGGGCGGAAGGAGGGAGTGAGGGCAAAGGAAAAGCAGAGGGAAGGGGGAGGACAAGCGCTCTGGCTACCCCACCCCCACCTCTCTCTAGGCAAGGGTATGACAGGAGCACCACCCCACCCCCACCCCAAACTGCTCCTTCTGTAGCAGCCTTCAGTGTGACAGCCTCATCCAGGGCCAGATTAACTTTTTGTGGGCCTGGCCCCATACATATTTGTGGGCCCCCATGGGGCAAGGTGCAGGGGAGTGGGATGGTCAGTCTCCAGCGGGAAGGGCGGGCTGGGGGCAATGAGGCATGGTGCGGCGGGAGCCAGCACCGCTCTGCGCAGCCCAGAAGGCGAGCGCTGTTTACAAACCTGCAGCTGCCGGATGCACAGTGGTCTTCCCAGCCCTGTGCTGGCCGCATGTCCCTTCCCCCTGAGGGCGGGCCCGCACCACACTGCCCCCCTGCCCCGTACCTCATCCTTATGCCCAGTGCTCCCTCCCCAGAGATCTTCACCACGGAGCTCTATGCCCAGCCCCCACCCCTCCCAGAGACCTCCCCTCCTGGCTTCCCACCACAGCTGCACAGCATCCTGCACACCACACCACTCACCCAGCACCCGCCACCCATAGACCACTGCCCACCACCTTCCTCACAGTCCCACCCTCACAGCTGCACAGCACCCCATATTCCTGAGGGGATTCTGCACCAAAAAAATTAAAAATTTTGCTCACAATATTTTAAAATTCTGCAAATTTTGTCAGTAAATAAATGTGGAGGCTCCAACATGGCAGTGGGGAGCACAGGCCACTGGTTGCATGGAGGTGGGAGATGACCCTGCAGCCTCCCCCCACCCCACCCTGTGACAGGGACTTGGCAGTGAGGCTGCACCTGACCCTGACACAGTCCAGGTGTGGGTGAGCAGGCTCAGCCTGGCGGCAGGATCCAAGTGCAGAGGGACTAAGTGTGGGGGGATCCAGGTAGGGGTAAGAGAGTTCTCTGTGGGGCAATCTGGGTGCGGGTGGCTCAGTGGGAGATCAGGATTCACAGAAGCTCATTGGGAGGTTCCAGGGGCAATGGGACTGTAGGGGATCCAGGTGAAGGTGTTTGGGGCTCAATAGGAGAGGTGGGGTTCATTTGGGTGGGGGTCCAGGTGCAGGTGGTTGGGGCTCAGTGGGGGTGATACAGATGCAGGGGAGATGGGGCTTGTCAGGGTGAGGGTTTGATGGACCTGCTTAACAGGGGAGCCCCAGCTTCTGCCAAGGGGATGCCGCATGCTTGGCTCCAGTTTCCCCCTGCCCCCGCTTCCCCCATCCCATGCCCCTTCCCTACCACTCCATCTCCTCCTCATCCCCCCTTCCTTTCCTACTGCCTCTTTCCCCAGCCCTGCTTCCCCTACCCCCTTCTCTTCCCCACCCCATGCCCCTTGCCCACCGCTTTGTCTCCTCCCACTTCCTTCCCCCCTGCCCCCGCTTCCCCATCGCATGCCCCTTCCCCACTGCTCCATCTCCTTCCCACCCCACCCCCTCCTTCCCCACTGCCTCTTCCCCCTAGTCCCAGCCTGCCCCTGCCCTTCCCCACCATAGGCACTCACTGTTGTACAGAAAACAGGAGGCTCCCAGCACACAGAAGGGGAGCTCAACCAGCACCAGGACCCAGAAAGTGGCATCTTCTGAGCAGCACCCTCTTTTTTCAGCCAGCAGCTCTGTGCTTGCAGAAAGTGGGGGAGGCAGTGACATGTGACTCTGTGTGCCCCCACACCTCGCCTCTTTTTGGGGGCACTGCCCCCAAACTAAGCCCATGGGCATTCTCAGCTGCCACCCCCCTCCCTTTGCTTCTCGATCACTTTTGAAAGGGAAGCAAAGAAATCTTCAGGGGATCTGTTTTCATTCCCCCAGGAGTACCCCAAACAGAACCCTCAGTGTCCCCCCACAGACCCTCCAGAGACCCATTCCCCCACACCCTTCCTGCCCACAGCCACACTCACCGGCCTGCTGGAAGTGACTATGTCCATGCACAGGCTAAGCCTGCAGCACTGCTGTGGCCGGTCAGGGATCCCTCTGGCCCCTTGGAAAGGGCACAACCAGCCAAACAGAGCAGGAGCCACTGGCACCATGGTAAACTCATGTACTAGCCTCATCGCTGCATGCCCACTGCAGTGAGCAACAGTGTCCTGTCCCACCCTGAATCATAGAATATCAGGGTTGAAAGGGACCTCAGGAGGTCATCTAGTCCAACCCCCTGCTCAAAGCAGGACCAATCCCCAACTAAATCATCCCAGCCAGGGAATCTCTAAGAACTAGGGCCTGTGATCTAGTAACTACTGTTAGTTGCCGGAAGAAAGTCTCATCCACCTCATCCCCCTGGTCTGATGGTCTATAGCAGACTCCCACCACGACATCACCCTTGTTCCTCACACTTCTGAACTTAATCCAGAGACTCTCAGTTTTTTCTGCAGTTTCATACTGCTCTCTCACAAACAATGCAACTCCCCCACCTTTTCTGCCCTGCCTGTCCTTCCTGAACAGTTTATATCCATCCATGACAGTACTCCAGTCATGTGAGTTATCCCACCAAGTCTCTGTTATTCCAATCATAATTCCTTGACTATGCCAGGACTTCCAGTTCTCCCTGCTTTTTTCCCAGGCTTCTTGTATTTGTGTCTAGGCACTTAGGATAACTCGCTGATTGTCCTGCTTACTCAGTATGAGGCAGGAGTCCTCCCTTCTTGCACAGCTCGTGCTTCCTCCTGGTATCCCACTTCCCCACTTACCTCTGGGCTTTGGTCTCCTTCCCCCAGTGAACCTAGTTTAAAGCCCTCCACACTAGGTTAGCCAGCCTCCTTGTGAAGATGCTCTTCCCTCTTTTTGTTAGGTGGAGCCCATCTCTGCCTAGCATGCCTTCTTGGAACACCATCCCATGGTCAAAGAATCCAAAGCCTTCTCTTAGACACCACCTGCGTAGCCATTCATTGACTTCCACGATTCGACCGACAACCGCCCTGCTCCGACTGACCGAGGGCGCCTTCACCCCAACCTGCTCAGACCCACCAAAAACAGCATCATCCTGACCAACCAAGGACAGCCACACCCTGACCAGCTCTGACTGACTGATGACAGGCCCGCCCTACTCCAATTAACCGAAAACAGCCCTGCCACGACCAACCAAGGACAGCCCTTCCTCATCCTGCTCCAACTGAAAGATGACAGGCCAGTTCCAATCAACTGATGACAGTCCCACCCCTTCTGACTGATGACAGCCCTACCCAGACTGACAACAGTCCCATCCCAACTGATCCATGACAGCCTCACCCACCCTGACTAACAATAGCCCTTCTCCGACCTATGACACTCCAACCCAACTGACTGACGACAGCCCCACCCCGAGTGACCGATGACAGCCACCCCGACCAACGAATGACACCTCACCCGAACCGACAGCCCCACCCTGCCCCAAATGACAACAGCTCCATCCTAATCGATTACAGGCCCATCCCAGTCGATGACAGCCCCATCCCAACTGACTGACTGACTGAATACAGCCCTGCTCCAACTGACTGATAACAGCCCCTGTTGCTACCAAGCAGTGATGGCCTTGCCCTGTCCCGACCGAAGACAGCCCTGTCCCAATTGAATGACGACAGCCCTGGCCTCCCCGCTTACACTGAGGGAGGGGCCTTCAGATGTGGGTGGGCTTGCACCCATCCGCTTCACAGACTTCAATAGGTGCCCTCACCATTGATAGCCCCACCCTACTCCAACCAGCAGACAGCAGCCCTGCTTTGACCAACCGACAATAGCCCCACCCTGACCAGTGACAGCCCTGCTCCAATCGATGACAGCCCTACCCTGCTTTGACCGACAACAGCCTCACCCTGACCAATGCAACCTATGACAGCCCCACCTTACCCTGACTGATGATAGCTCTGCCCCACCCCGACTGACAACAGCCCCATCCCGCCTTGGCCGACTACAGCCCCACCATGCCCCAACTGATCAACAATCTCTCCAGCCAACCAAAGAAAGCACCACATCGCCCTGCTCTGACTAACCAATGACAGCTCCGTCCTGACCAACGGCAGCCTCATCACAATGAACTGATGACAGCCCACGTGCCCCAACCAACAACAGCTCTGCCTCACGTTAATTGGTGACAAACAACCCCACTGTGACCAACTGATGACAGTCTTGCCCTGGCCTACGACAGTTCCATCCCGCCCCAACCAACCAACAACAGCCCTGTCCTGCCCTGAATGATTCTCACACATCTTCAGAATTGGCGCAAGAGCAGATGATAGATAAAATGACATGATTTAGTTCACTGATAAGCATGACTGGTCCAGTCTGTAAATAAAACAAGCACATTGTTGACCTTTAGCAACTAATCAGAAGATTTTTGTACCTCACTTTAAAATAAGGTGATGATTTGCCCATGTTTCCCTTCTAATTACTACCTTAGTCTTCTTTTACGGTCAGCCTAAGTAAAGGGGATTTCTTGTCATTACAGGTTTGTATATTTTTTACCTAAAATCTTCCAGCACAACGTCACCTTGGTCCTGTCAGCAATAACATCATTTTTAAGCAAATCAGCAATTCTATGTAAAAGGAGAATTAGTTAAATGACATTCATGTTGGCCTGAATGTTACCTCACCTAAATTCATTCACTATCCATAATTGTAAATTAAAGTGTAACTAACAAAGCTCTTAAGCGTAACCATTTAGCAATTCTTTATATTTCAATATCATAATTCAGTTTGTGTGTATTATCATACCCCCTTAATCCATTTGGGGGCAGAGGATTAAAGAGCACTTTGACTCTAAAATATTGTCAATAGTTTCTTTATCTTCTTTTAGCATGGATGTCCAGGAACTCTTTTTCATGCACAGTCCACCCTAATGGTTGCAAATCATTACAAAAAGCTTCGTTAGTAATTTTCCCTGTGTTGCATTTTGAGGGGAGTCAATATTTTAGGGCCTTAATAATTGTTTGTGTTGTCCCTTCACCTATTGTTGGTGGCGGCTGCTGCAGAGTCTAACATATCAGATGTTAGGAATGCTCAGATCATGCATAAGGAGTGGGCCCCTCTGGTGAGATACGTGTTTCCCTACTTAGTTTAAAAATCCCACTGCAGGGCCTTGGCTTGAGCTAAAGCTTCGAGCAGCTTGTTATCTGTGGAGCAGCGTCAGAGCTAAGGCAGCTTTGACAATGTTGACTAGTGGAAACTTAGGTGCCCAGGGGGCTTAGGCACCTAGGAGGGTTAAGTAGTGCCTGAGCTGTGGCTGTGAAAATGGCAGTGGCACCTCCTGATGGTCTTAGGTGCCTATCTGCCTGTTTAGGTGTCTAAATCCCTTTAAAAATCTGGCCTTAAAGATCTAGTTTGTTTGCTTGAGTTTTTAATTTATTTGTAAAGAAAAGTTGCCAGATTTACAACTCTGGAGACAAGTCTCTGTTCACCCCCAGGATAGTGTAGCACTGTCATAAACAGATAGCTAAGGGTTAATGTCTCTTTCACCTGAAGCACCTGACCAGAGGACCAATCAGGAAACCGGATTTTTTCAACTTTGGGTGGAGGGAATTTTGTGTCTGAGTCTTTGTTTGCTGTCTGCCTGCTTTCTCTGAGCTTTGGAGAAGTAGTTCTGTTTTCTAATCTTCAGTTTCTAAGTGTAAGGACAAAGAGATCAGATAGTAAGTTATATGGTTTCTTTTCTTTGGTATTTGCATGAATATAAGTGCTGGAGTGCTTTGATTTGTATTCTTTTTGAATAAGGCTGTTTATTCAATATTCTTTTAAGCAATTGACCCTGTGTTGTGTCACCTTAATACAGAGAGACCATTTGTATGTATTTTTCTTTCTTTTTATATAAAGCTTTCTTTTAAGACCTGTTGAAGTTTTTCTTTACTTCAGGGAAATTGAATCTGTACTCACCAGGGAATTGGTGGGAGGAAGAAATCAGGGGAAATCTGTGTGCGTTGGATTTGCTAGCCTGATTTTGCATTCCCTCTGGGTGAATAGGAAAGTACTTTTTGTTTCCAGGACTGGGAACAGAGAGGGAGAGTCACTCTGTGTAGTTTCACAGAGCTTGTGTCTGTGTATCTCTCCAGGAGCACCTGGAGGGGGGAAGGGAAAAAGGATTATTTCCCTTTGTTGTGAGACTCAAGGGATTTGGGTCTTGGGGTCCCCAGGGAAGGTTTTTCAGGGGGACCAGAGTGCCCCAAAACACTCTAATTTTTTGGGTGGTGGCAGCAAGTACCAGATCCAAGCTGGTAACTAAGCTTGGAGGTTTTCATGCTAACCCCCATATTTTGGACGCTAAGGTCCAAATCTGGGACTAAGGTTATGACAAACACTTGCAGGAACTGAAGCACCCTGGTGCCCTTTGGCATAAAGAGATCACTTCTACAGGCAGGAAGGAGGTAGTTAAAGCTCATTTATTGCCTGTTCCTGCTCCTAAGTTTTCCACTGACTTCCATGGGAACAGGATAGGGCCCTGAATCCCTGGCTTTGGTACTGAGATGGCCAGAAAAGGTACCCATTATCATAGCGGTTTTTCTGACGTGGACAATGGTCCACTAGCAGCAACACTGTCATAACCAATTATTTTCACACAGGCTACGAAACAGTCATTTGACGGCAATAATTGTCAGCCAACCTGGATCAAATTAGAACAAATACTCTAGTGGAAAAAGGCTGTATGTCACAATAGTAATCATCCAAGCCTGCCACATTCCTAATTTGTTTGTTATAAAATCTACTACTCTATCACCAAGAAAAGCTTTTTTAAAAATAAAAACACCACTAGCTGCAAGCTTTGTGCCACAAACAAAAACATTTGTGCTCTTCATGCTGTCTCTGAGCCAGAAATTAACTAATTAAAGACTTCTTTTCTCAGAAATGTGTTGGCATCAATCAGAGACGCTGGGGCACAAACACAGATGCTATGGTATGATAAGGCATTTTACAAAATTGAAGTGGCAGTTAAATAAAACAGCTGTATAAATCTCAGCTGTATTCAGACTATCAGGGACGGGGCAAATCAATGATTCCTAAGTGGAAAGAATACAGAATTGGTAGGGGAAAATAATCATTTTCAAACTTCTAAAAGGGTATCCCGAACAATGGAGAAAAAAAGCAAACATTAAAATCCAAATAAACTCAGTGGATGGAGATTTCATGAGCCTTTTGTTGATTTCATAAACTGTTTTTAGCATTTTAAAATCTCACTTCACAATTTTTTAACTTTGTTGAACTTTTTAAAGGGCCAGATTCTGACACCTGTGCTCATGTGGAACAGTTCCTTATTCCATGAATGACCCCCATTGATTGTCCAGCACATGGTACCATGATGAATCATATTATCAAACAGGAGACTCAACTATGTCTCAAAATAGACACGTCATAACTACAGGGTTAAGTGCATCTGTGGCCCCTTTCTGGTACCTCTGAGGGCACGTCTTCAGGTGTTAGGCCTTATGCCTTTACTTGTCTGAAGCTGGAATTTGGCAATTCTCCCACTTCTAGACTGAGCCCTGTATATCAACCGTTCTCACTCTGATAGTCCAACTGAGTTCAGGCACCTCCAGTTCTTCCCTTCGAGAGTCTGTGACCATGGAATACAGTAATCAGGCTGCCTTCTTAAAACAAAAGTATTGTTTACTTTAGCTGTAAGAACAAAGCTTGTAGATAAATAGGACTTTAAATCAACATCATACATACGTCTATCTTACCTAAACGTTTACCATCCCTTGATGCTAACTTAGGCAGGGCTAGCTTCTTCAGACACCCCCAGTGGGGTCCTGTTTCTCAGACTATCTCCCCTAAATGGTCACTGCCTCTCTCTTGAGAGAAGGTCTTTTAACCCTGTCAAAGTTCTTTTGTCCTTCTGTGTTTGAGTGTCTTTTCCTGTTCTGATCCAAACCAGTGTTGTAGGTTTGCTGGAGAATAGGCAAAATAAAAGCTAATAGTTCTGGCCTTGTCCTGTATCAACTCTTAAATGTTTGCTTATCTAGAGCTATTTTTTCCTTGCTACCTGTTTTTCTAGACAGACTCCTGTTGAGTTAAATCAATATAGTCATACAGGAAACACACCAATAACTAGGCCAACATAAAATATTCATAAATCCTAATTTCACCTGAAAATCAGGACGTGTCTAACTGCCAACATTTCTTCAAGGAATTAATTCTGCCTGCAAAATTGCATCTGCAATTCATTGCAGGCACAAAATTCTGAGTGCAAATTTGGACGCTGGCTTTAAATATCAGCTTCCTGGTGTCAGGTAACACCTATTTTCCACACAAGAGAGCCTCACTTTTTCCTTCTGTGGGGTGTATATTTGAGATGGACAATGAGACGGCTGCTGGCTTACAGTATATTCTTGAGGCTCCCCTGCACTTCTTTTTAATAAAGAAGTCTGAGTATGCGTAGCTTGTTCAAGTATAAAAACTTTGCATATGTGTAAGCTGAAGTTACTGGCAACTGCAGCCTTTTACACAAAACTTTCTTACCCCTCCTGTTTTAGTGGCTTTTAATTCCTGTTGAGATGCTGATATGACAAGTCTTATAAGATCATTGGAAGTAACTTCAGAATAATTTTGATGCCTGGCAGCTTAGACATATGCGAAGTTTATTTCTAATGGAGAAAGTGCAGTTTTGATGGAGCTAAATGTCCCACATTACGTTATTGTAGTGACATGTCAGATAAATGATGTCCACCATTTGTGAAATAAGAGTTCATGAACAGTCATGACTGCTGCTTTCCAGTACAATGTAGACCGACACCCATGATGGATATAATACACTAGTTCTCCAAGAGCAAATTGACAAGCAGCCGGTGAGTCATTTTCTCTTTTGATGGCTATCCAGCAACAGCCATCATTGGAAGAGGAGGTAAACAGGACCACTGCAGACTTGACAGACAACTCCACTGGAACAAATTCACCCTCAGCTAGCACAATGTTTGAGCCAGAACCACTACTCCCTGATTTCGAGATACTGTCAAAATATGTATCGTCCTCTGTAATGTTTTGGATGGGTTATGACAGGCACTGGCCATAATGTATCCACCTCTACAATCTCAGCTCTGACACTGACTCCCTCATGGCTATGGGAAAAATGCTTAATATCTCTGTTTCAGTTTCTTTATTGATAAAATGGGGATAATAACTGAACTACCTCATAGCTCTGTGGTGAGGCTTAATTAGCTAATGTCAGTGAGGCTGTTTGAGGATGAAAAATGATAGGCGTTTATTATGATCTATGTATGTATTAGGCAGGCCAGGCAGATTATTGAAAGGGACACAGTTAGGAAAACATTTTGCCATTCAGCAAACAAATTACCTGCATTCTAAACCAATCATCCTCTCATGATCAGATAGCACTGTGGATACCCCCATGTTTTTAAGCAGTCTGATTTTGCTGTTAGTATCATCTCATGCATCTGAAAGAACACTGGGAAAACTTTATAGTTTAAAGCTTTGGTTTTTTCTCCTGCAGCCGGCATGTTCTCTCATCACACCAAACAAATAATAACAATAATTTAAAAAAACTTAGGCAGAAACAAAACACTACAAACTACTAACTGTAAAATAATATCAAATAAAACTTAACATTTCCATAGCCCTTTCCAAGGGAGGATATCAAAGGGAAGGATAAGTATTATCCCCATTTTAAAGGTGGGGAAACTGAGGCACCAGGAATGGAATTGATTTATCCAAAGCCCCACACACAGAGCAAGATTTTGAACCCCTTTGTCACTAGATATGTCTTCACTGCAGAGTTAATGCTGATGCTCAGCATCCAGGTCTGAGCACCCAGGTTAACCTATGTATGAGCAGCCACACTGCAAAACTACACTTGAGTTACTATGTCCTCACTGGTGCTGCGCTCATCCATGTGTATCTGTCACCAGGATTTCTGAAGGCCTATTCCATGGTTCTTTGTGAAGCATTAAGCTGAGCTGGAAATTGTGGGCAAACTTGTCTCTCCTTCTGGGCACACAGGGAGAAGTGTGGGAAGGCACTGGAGGGCTTTCAGCATGCAAGTGATTCAGCCTGCTTCTTTACTACAAAGTAGGCAGGTTACCAGCCTAAGTGAAAGTTTCACTCAGGCTTTAGCCTATAGTCCCAGACAAGCTAGCAAGCCTGGGGCCAAAGCTCCACTGAACTCTGGTCAAAGGTTTTTCTGTGTGGACGGGAGGGGGCTTAGGGGAAACACTCAAGTAAAAGCCTGGGTTAACTCAGCATTGCAGACATACCCAGTGGGACTGCTCCTGGGAGAAGCTGCTCACAATGGGAATAAGGAGGTCACAGTCTGGCCCATCGACTGCCAGTGGCAGTCTGAAACAGAATCCAACTTTCCTGTCTCACAGCCTCTGCTCTCTCCACTAGAGTACACCGCACAGCACATATCAGATTAATTAAAATATTCTGTCTGGGATATTGTTTGTAGTGTAAGAATGACAGCACAGTTAAAGTACTATTATCTCATTTGAAACACTTTGCATTTCTTCTTGGGTCTGTAACCCTTGCCGCTTGCAAGGCAACTCTCTTCTAATGAAAGCATTCTTCCATGGTCCTGGTCTCAGACTGAGTGGAAGGCCATTTCTCTCACCCCAAGACCTGCTTTTTCCATGATACCTACAAAAAGGTATAGGTTGAGGTATAGCTGAAGTGTTTATGTTCATTATTTAAAAAATATGAAAGTATATAATTTGCATATAAATGTTGCATACTTTGATTGTATCCCTCTCCCTTACACTGTGTACACTGCTTGTCATCTTAGAATGTCAGTTCTTTGAGTCAGAGACCATTTCTGCCTCTTCCTCATACAGCACCACACAATCGGGTGCCCAATGCAGGGACCTCTGGCACTAGTGCAATACAAATAATAAGAAAAATAAGGACTCTTTTATTCATTTGGATTCATTTATAATGTGTGAGGGACCATCAACTTAAAAGAGTGCCATGCTCGACTGCTAAGCTTTATGCCTATGCTGGTAATGTCATTTGGAGTTCAGGATTTTATAAATAAAACTGATTTTATTTATGATCCTGACGTTAACAAGGTTTTCATCCTACTAGTTAGCGATTCAAGTTAATTGCTGCCATCATTCTGCAGACAAGATTCTTAATGAAGCTAAAATCAATGTCAGGATATGGTCCCAAGTTTCAAAGATTAGACAAGATAATAAAACGGGGCTTTCAGAAAATCACAGAATTATCTATTGTTATTTTTTAGCTAAACTATTGAAGGCATTCAACATTTTTAAAAAAAAATCATAAAATGGCCTGGTTTTACTTTATTGTTATGTTTGAAAAGAATCTAATTAAGAAATTGTAGATCTCATGTTTTGACCACATTGAAATGTTTGAGCTTTGTGATTAACAGAACTGGCAATAGATAACAGTGTGAACAATCCTGGCTAAATGTATTTTGATTAAATGAATTTAGAGTACATTTTCTTAAGACACATTTGGCCATGTTCTGTCTGGTGCTAGATGTATATGGGTGGAAAAATTGCAGCATTTTTCCAAGCAGGAGGCATGAGATTGCTACAAGCCATAGCCTCCACCATGGTATTAATTAGTGTGTCTCACCAACCAGAGCTGTAATATTTGTAAATGAAATTCTAGAAAGGCATCAGCAAAGAACAGGGCAATGAAGCCAAATGGAAAACATAAACCAGTAAAAGCCTTAGCTAGCTAGAAGTGCAAGCTCAGCCTTTGAAGTCGGTTCAAGTACTGCATTCTTTAATTTTGGTGTAATTTTGTGATGAAGGGTACAAACAAGAACTCAGAAACAGCTTTTGTAACTTTTGGCCCACTTGTAGATGAATCAGTTTGTTGATGGTTACCAGTGATTGTGCAGCCAACAAAACTGTGGTCTTCATTAAGTTAGATTTGAATAATTGGCTTCAGTGGAAGTTTTGGGCGCAGAGGGAGTGCAGTGTCATGCCCCAAATCGTACTTTAAAAGAGGATGAGCATTTGAATTCAGAGGCAGCTGTATATCTCAGTAACGTGGAAACCCAGATATTTCTTTATATCTCTGTATTGGTGGTTTTCCTTTGCTCTTTTTCTGTTGGCCTCAGCAGCAGAGCTGAGGTGGCACAGGATCTAGTACTGTCCTGGCATTTCAGTACCTGGATGGTGGATAAAGAATGGAAAGACCATCTGGGTTACATTGCTCTGGCCCTATGGATAGCTTTCTTAGGACCTTCTACTGCCAGATGCTGAGCATCAACAAAGATATCAATGAAGTCAGTGGGAACTGAGGTTGCTCAGAACTTGCCAGATCAGGCAACCAGGCATTAAGTGGGCCCAGGAATGGCCTAAACACAAATACCATTACTGGGAGATACACACACACACACTTATTTTTATGTCAGATATTAGTTATTATTTCTCCAGCCTGAAAACAGTAACTCATTAGTTTGAAAGTCTGTGGCCAGCAGTTAGCCATCTGCTGTTAATTGCTACTCAGTGAAACTTATGTACCTGTTTTGGGAGGAAAGACTAAAGAGAGAGTTACTCTTCTCTTGTAGCTGTTTCACTTAAAGCAGGAGTGCATTTCCTTTCCTCAGATGGTGATACATGAGTACAGAGCAGTTAAGGAGGAATAACCCTGGACCAAGGTAGTATTATATCTGCATCCTCTGAGATGCAAATGGGTAAAGAACCAAACACTTTCACCCAGTGGTCCCCAAACTTTTCACAGTCATGCCCCCGCCCCTTATGCCTGTCCATGCCTAGCCCCCTGGGAGTTGGGGCCAGGAGTGGGGCCCCAGCTGGGAGGGAAGTGTGGACAGGGGTAAGAGGGCCAAGGCTGAGGCTGCAGTATGGGTTGGGTTTGGGGCCAAGTTGGGGAATAGAGCTGTGACTGGGAGATGTGGCTGGGGGCGGGAGTGGAACTGCAGCTGAGGGCCGAGGCTGGTGGTGGGGCTGCGGCTGGGAGTGGGCAAGGTTGGGAGCCATGGCCCTGGCTGGGGGTGAAGCTGAAACAGGGATGGGTGGCACTCCCTCCCTGCCCTCTATAGGAGCTGGCCCAGATCCCATCATGACCCCCTCAACGTTCCTCCATGCCCCCCAAGAGGGGCACATTCCACAGCTTGGGGAGCTCTGCTTTAAGCAGATACCAAAGTTTGAACAATAATATGTAAGAAAATGGCTGGAAAATTATTAGGGAAGGTGATGTATACTGAACTTAAACCCCTATTGATTGCAACACAAGACAATTTAATGTTTCATAGATTTTAAATTTGAATATATTTCTCAAGCAGCAAAGTTCTAAATTCTCAAAGAAATGTGCCAGGTTTGTTTCACAATCTACTTGATTCATGCATGAATGGTATTCAAGTCCACCAGGATCTTTTATTTACAAGACTTGACCACCATATCCTTGGGGGGAACAAATGCATACCGGTAAAGAGTACTAATGAAGACTGAACAATGGTTAGAAAGCTAATTGTTTAATAGATTCACTTACATGGCTTTGTGTATTTCAGACTAGAGTTGTTTGTATAGCTGAAATTAAATCTCTTTATTTGCTTGCCTTGACAGCTACTGTGTTATGTATAAGCCATTGTGTGCAGGTGCATTCCTGAAGTCTGACAAAGGTGTTTTTTTTTAACTTGTTTGTGCTATTGTTTGTTTCACTGAACTTCCTTGCCGAGGACAAGAAGCGCTTTTCTTTGTACAAGAATCCTTTTCTGAGAAGTGATAATTCCTTTAAAAAAATCTTGTTAACAAAAGACATTCAAACAGATATTGCACAAAATAGTTATAAGGGAGAAAAGAAAAACCCCAAATTTACATCAACATTTTTAGTTTCTTTAAAAAAATAAACATTTTTTATTCAATAATTTAAAAAAATAGTAGCAAATCCAACATAAAAGCATGTGCATTAGAGAGGTTAAAAACCTTGGCTAACTGATTATTTAAAATAGAAACAAAACCTTATATTTATACCTAGAATATCCATATCATGTTTTGGCAAACCCAATAAACCTCTGCATATCCCTATCCTTCTCTAGTATCTGGGCAGTGTGGAAAAATATTTGGCACTAAAGCAATTCGGTGTATTGTGTATTCGTTTTCTAGTTACATTATTATATTGCCAGTGCAAATTGCAAAGTATGAGTACATTTGTTTGAAGGTAGAAAATGTATATTTTTATGTTTCATATCAGTCCAATTCAGTGATGGAATTTTGTTGCAAGATTTGTTTTCATATTAAAGGAAAAATCAATTCTGTCTGGTTTCTAGTTTGGGGACTACAAACTTAAAATATTAGATATGGGTCTGTTCCAATACTGCACATTCAAACAGCCTTGTACATGGGGGTTCAAAATACAGATCTAAATATGAATTTCCCTGATCCTGGGAGTGTTCTGAATCAGGTCATTAGAGATAGGTGCAAATGGTGAGCTCAGATCGAAACCCAGACACAGATCTGGAATTTTGGTGCAGACCCATCTCTAAAAATATTTACAGAACCTACCAGAACCACCAATAGTCTGCAGACACTTTGATCACAAAGTTTAAAAGCTCTAACTAACCTTTCTTAGCTATAGTCTGAAATGATTTACAGTTGTTAACTGAGATCAATGTAATCAAAAGGTGAAAAAACATATTGACCAATGAACTATATAGCAGAGCAATTTTAAACCTTGGTCAAGTTCATCTTGGTGTAACACCACTGGCTTCCATATATTTACAGAAGGGCTGAATTATGTCACATTATTTAATATTGGATACAAAAATTATTTCAGGAGTTGTATTAATTATGGAGTGAAATCTTGAAGGACTTTGGTTTCAAACAATTTTTACCCAAGCAAAACATTCATTGCAATCAATAGTTTGAATAAAAACAAAGGGCTAGATTGTGTCTGTCCTTTTCTAAAGGTTGCAAGTAGGGAGGGCACCAAGAGCCTTTCTCTTGCCTTGAACCCCTGTGTGCACTAGCTGTTATGGTTGTATAAGGATGAGGGTTTGTAGCTGATAGCCTCCATTTTGGCAGGCAGGGTTCTGGACTGCAGGAAGCTGAGGGCTGCAGTCAACACTAGCTTCTGATTTCAAAATTTGATAGTTAAATACAAGTTCTCCATGCCTTAATAAGAACAACACAATCCCCAGCACAGGGACTATAAGACTACTCCCAGCTAGTAGCCTCTCGAGCATGGCTACTAGAGGTGATGCGAGGGGAGGGGGCATATGGGGTCACATGTCCCCCCAGATTGCTTGGTCACATTGTGCAGATGCCACCCCCCGTGGAGCAGCTGAGCCAGCTGGAAATGGAGAGGAATAGCTGGGAGCTGCTCAGAGGCGCTGCTGCTTTAACTATGCTGTGAGAGGCAGAGGAACAGGTGGGAGCTGCACAAAGGGGTGGCTGCTTTCCTGGTGGGGGGGAAGGGCTGCTGAGAGGGTGCTTTCTGGAAGGGGAAGGGCTGCTTGGAGGGTGGGGTATGTGACTGTAGTTCAGGAGTGGGCAAACTTTTGTGCTTGCCCCACTCCATGCCCTTGGGCCACATTAGGTATGAAAATTGTATGGCAAGCCACGAATGCTCACGAAATTGGGTATGGGAGGGGGTGAGGGCTATGGCTGGGGGTGTGGGCTCTGGGTTGGGGCCAGAAATGAGGATTTCAGGGTGTGGGGGAGGGCTCTGGGCTCAGGCATGGGGTTAGGGTGTGGGGGTGGGGCTGGGGTTGGTGCAGGGGGTGCTCCAGGCTGGGACAGACAGGTTTGGAGGGTGGGAAGGGGATCAGGGCTGGGGAAGGGGGTTTGGGTGCAGGAGTGGTCAGGGGTACAGGTTCTGGGCGGTGCTTAACACAAACAGCTCCCAGAAGCAGCGGCATGTCCCTTCTCCGGCTCCTATGCAGAGCCATAGCTAGGCGACTCTGCGTGCTGCCCTGTCTGCAGGTGCTGCCCCTGCAGCTCCCATTGGCTGCAGGTCTCAGTCAATGGGAGCTGCGGGGGCAGCGTTTGGGGTAAGGGCAGTGTGTGGAGTGCCCTGGCTGCCCCTACATGTAGGAGCCGAAGGGGGCATATGCCGCTGCTTCAGGGAGCTGCACGGAGTGGGGCAAGCCCCCAACCTGCTCCCTGGCTAAAGTGCCGGAGAGGGGCAAGCCCTGGATCCCGCTGCCCAGCGGGAGCTCAAGTGCCAGATTAAAATGACTGGAGGGCTGGATGCAGCCCTCAGGCCATACTTTGCTCACCCCTGGGGTTGTGCCCCCTCCCATTGTCTGCAGGCATGTATCATCTCTGAATGACGGCCACCCCCAAAAGGATCAGAATGTAGAAGAGGCAATGGCCAGCAGCACTGGCTGGATACACTAGGAAGATCATTCTGCTCCCCTTTAAAGGGTGGTGCAGCGGCCAATCCTGCCTGCATATCAGGGAGCTAATATGGATCTATGCCTTACCATCACAATCGAGGCCTATGTATTTCAGCTGTAGCATCTTGCATGTAACTTGTTGTGAGGAGCATGGGTTGCAGGAGGGAAGAGTTTAGGTGAGGCAACAGGAAGTCAATCTGTGTGCACATGGCTGGAATGCTAGCTGCAGTTATGAACTCTCTGTTAAGTCTGTAAATAATCCTTTTAATAAAGAGTCAGTTTAGCTTTAGAAACACAGAGTTCTCTCCTGTTATTAATCAGCATATGGTATATGAAACATCAGCCATTCATCACACAGTTTTATGGCTTGTGTCATACATTGGCAGGTTTGCAGGCTGAGATATTTGTATAGGGCCTGATCCTGAAGCAGGGACAACAGATTCTTCCTAAAAGTGTGGGGGAGGATGAGGCCCCACCCTCACTGTAGCCCTGCCCCCACATCCTCTTCCCCCCAACCCTCCGCACTCCAGCCATGCCGGAAGTCAGAGCTAGGTCTAGGACTCCGGGCAGGTGAAGGATCTTCAGCTATCCATAGCTGCCTGCGCAGCTATTACTCTGACCCGGCTCCAGCTCCAGCTTCCTGCCTGGCCAATGTGGGGCCTCGGGGGCCAAAGAGACACAGCCAGGCATGTTAAGAGCCGCCCGGACAGCTGTGGGTTGCCGTGGGCCCTCTCTCTGCCCTGGGTGGGAGGCCCAGGAGACGTGGATGAGGGCCAGGGGCTACTCTTGGGCTCACTCCACCCCAGACAAGTGGAGGGTCCACAGCTCCCCACAGCAGCACAGGCTCCCCAGGCTGAGCTTCAGCTTCTGGCCTGGCAAGGAAGCAGGGTCTCAAGGGGAAGAGCAGAGCTTCAAGAGGAGGAGGAGGGGCTGGTGAAAAGTGGACAGGCCAGGCCCATCTGCTTTCAAAAGTGGGAGGGCCTTGCCCTCACTCCATTTTAATGCTGCTGTCCTGAAATTCTTATTCAGTCAAAACTTCTTTTGAAATCAAGGGGAGTTTTGAATGAATAATTTCATGGCTGGACTTTTAAAAATAAACTGTCCACTCTAGGAAAAGAATACAGATGATTTGCATAAAAAATGTCAGATTTGATGAAAGAAATGTGAAGTAATACGGTAAAGGTACTTAGTATTAATACCTATATATTCAAAATGGCAATTAAGAAAATTCCAAACAGTTTCAATATATTTAGGCTTGGAAAAGTTCATTTTTTACTGGTAAATGTCAGTGAACATTGATTACACCCACAAATGTATGAAAACATATTTCCATCAATAATAACTGAAATTTACAGATAGACACAGAAAAATGCTGCTTGAGAACTTATTACAGTTTGATTTAAGGATATTTACTTTTAATATTTTGACAAATGTTTACAATTTGTGTGTTAACAGCTCTGAAGCTTAAAGTTTTTGAATCTGTGTCTACTGCCATTAAATAATAATTGCCTGACCCACCCACTCCAAAATTTCCCACAGCTGTGAAAATTTCAGTTGATAAACATTGGAAAAAATGCTTATTGATATTATCCTTCAAAATGATAAAAAAATAAAAATCAAATTCTGCTAAGCCTAAATATATTGTATCCCATGACACTAAACAAAAAAAGAATATGTTCAAAGAAGTGTAATTAGCCTCTGTGTTTTGATCACCTCTAGTGCAGAATAATCACCAGTCAGGTTGGAATGGTTTCTGATATTGCATCTTGCCAAATAACAGGAATTTTTTCCTCAAGCTGTAGCAACAAACTCCATATAAACCTGTTGTTCTGATAGAAACCTACAGTTTTCTAAAAGGCACATTTGATAGAAGCCAAGGTACCCATGGTTGAAGCTAATGGAAATGAAATGTGATTTGACAAAAGGGAGAGATCTTAAACATACATAACGCACCTTTTTTACTTCTTTAAAAAAATATTGACTGCATGTAGTGCTGAAGAAAAGTGCTGGATCGGCAGCCCTAGCACTGATTTATGCATAGAACAGGGAAAGCCAAAGGCAGTGCTGACATTCCTATTTATAGAGTGATCTAGAGCAGTGATTCTCAAACTAGGGCCACCTCTTGTTCAGGGAAAGCCCCTGGCGGGCCAGGCCAGTTTGTTTATCTACCGTGTCCACAGGTTTGGCTGATCGCTGCTCCCACTGGCCACAGTTTGCCGCTCCAAGCCAATGGGGGCTGCAGGAAGGGCGGTGGTATTTGGTGGTTTTAATAACATATGAGCCTCATCAGATGTGTACTCAACAGGAAAGTGGCTACATGTGATTTTTTTTATATAACATAGAAATTCAAATGTGAAATGGACTGAGGAACATCAGAGAGACGAGGTGGGCGAGGTAAGATCTTTTATAGGACCAACTTCTGTTGGTGAGAGAGACACGCTTTTGAGCCACACAGAGCTCTTCTTCAGGTCTGGGAAAGGTACTCCAAGTGTCCCAGCTAAATGCAAGGTGGAACAGATTATTTAGCATAAGTAGTTAGTACATATTGTAAGCGACCATTCAAGGTAGAATGACCCATTAACTCCTCTGAGTCATAGGACAAAAAGTGGGGGTTAGTGGTTTCAGATTGTTGTAATAAGCCATACATTCAGCGTCTCTGTTCCGGCCATGATTTTAGTGTCTAGCAGAATTATGAATTTAAGCTCCCAGGCTCATCATTTGGAAGTGTCATGCAGGTTTCTTTTGAGGATGACTGATAGGTCAGATATAGAGTGATTGCCGTGTGATGCTCTCTGGGGGAACTTTGGGTTCAGAAAGCAATGAATGGATTGTACCAGCTTTGCAAAATTCTAATCACTCACTGAGAAAAGTATTTTTTTTTTAAATTGGCAAGTAAAGTAATTTTTTCATCATCATCATTGTCATGGTAATGGGGGGGAGAGTAGTTTTTGTGCGTGGGCTGGTAAATGTTCGTGGCAATATTGCAAGGCTGGAATACATTCATGTGGAGTTTTATCATCTGTGACATATATCTGGATAATAGGCTTCATTTAATAAGTAATCCAAGTATGACTCAAGTAAAAAGCTATTAATGAAAGATAAACATTGTCTTCATGCTATTTAACTGTTTCAAAATACCATGTAGGCGAGAATACAACAAATGAGAAACAGACCATCAGTCTGCAACGTTTCACAGCATGCCACACACTTCCCAGAATACAGGTAGAGTCACTCACTCACTTTTAGACTAAGACATGCCACTACCTTGGCAGAATGGCACAACTCTCCTTTGCCTTTCACTTTAATGAGAGGTAGACCACATGCCCCTGCATGTGCTCTGCTAGCTGCAAACTGTTGCAAGGAGTGCTGTCCAGGTGTACAAATGCAGAAATAATAGAACCAAAAGTCTATCTGAACTGTAGGAAGTTTTGTGTATATGTGATGGGTGGGCCTGAAACCACGAAAGTGAGGTTGTTCTCTCTTTGCCCTCAACCCTGCAGAATCCCTTTCATAGGAGCTCCATATGATTCCAGCTCCCTGAGCTTAAGAAAGAAAAAGGGGCTCCTGATTCTCCCCTCGCAGCCCACATGCTGCATTAATTTCCCACAGCCTCTCTCTCTGTGCTGTGGAATGAATCTTTTATGGGGAGGGCCTCTAGGAATAGCAGAGGGCAAGGATGTTCTTGGTAGGCTGGCTACATGGGAGTACAGTGGATAGTCTGGTCTCTGGCAGATCCCTGAGATTCACATGGATCCTTGCCTTCTTCCACTGGGCATGGGGAGAGAAAAACCCCATCCTATAATTGGAATAATTCCTAGGAATCGCCACAAACTGGAACTCAGTGAATTTATTTTCCCATACCTGGGTTATGCCCATGTACAGCAGAAGCCACTAACTTTGTGGCTTGGAATCATTGACTGAACAACAGGGCTAGGGTTTGGTTTTGAAAGCTCTAAATCTCATGAAACATTGTCAGTCAATAGAAGTTGCATGCGAGTATGTAAAGGTGGAATTGGGGTCATAATACACAAAACCACGCTGCTTGACAATTATAGAATCAAAGACAGGGGATCCTTTAGCACAGGGGTGGGCAAACTTTTTGGGCTACACTGGGGTTGCAAAACTGTATGGAGAGCTGGGTAGGGAAGGCTGTGCCTCCACAAACAGCCTGGCCCCCGCCCCCATCCAACCCCTCCCACTCCTCCGCCCCGACTGCCCCCCTCGGAACCCCTGACCCATCCAACCCCCCCTGCTCCTTGTCCCCTAACCGCCCCCTCCCAGGACCAGGGCCGCCCAGAGGATTCAGGGGGCCTAGGGCAATGCGGGGGAGCTGCGACGCTTGTACTCATCCGGCGGCGATCCTGGTCTTTGGCGGCATTTCAGCGGCGGGGGGCCCTTCAGTCACTCCACATCTTCAGCAGCACTGAAGGACCCCTGCTGTCAAAGACCTGGACCACTGCCGGGTCAGGGCTCGTGGGGACCCTGCGGGGCCCAGGGCCTGGGGCAAATTGCCCTCCCCCCAGGTGGCCCTGCTCAGGACCCCCCTCCCCTAACCACCTCTGGGATCCCACCCCCTATCCAACACCCCCTGCTCCCAGTCCCCTGACTGCTCTGAGCCTATCCTCACCCCCCATTGACAGGCCCCCTGGGACTCCCACACTTATCCAATCCCCCCTTCCCCTGACCGCCCCTCAGAACCTCCACCCCATCCAACCGCGCCCTACTCCCTGTCTCCTGACTGCCCCTCAGGACCCTTGCCCCTTATCCAACAGCCCCGGCCCCCTTACCATGCTGCTCAGAGCAGCATGTTTGGCAGCCGCGCTGCCCAGCTGGAGCCAAACACACTGCCGCGCTGCTCTGCAGGAGTGCACAACCCCGCCGCCCAGAGCACTGCCCACATGGCGGCATGGCTGCGAGGGAGCTCAAGGGCTGGTCAGGACAGTCCCATGGGCCGGATGTGGTCCATGGGCTGTAGTTTGCCCACCTCTGCTTTAGCAAATGCATTGTGCTGTATTTAAGATGGTGTAGCACTTATTCACTAGCTCAGGCACTGAAGAAGCTGAATCCAATTGTAAGATCTTTGGGGCAGAAACCACATCTACCTGTGTGTTTATATGTGTGATTGTACCTAATCCTGACGGCAGCCTCTTGGCAGCACCCAGCGTAAATAAGAACAACATTATATTGCTATTGAGTATGTTGGAGGACTTTCCTCTGTTATCTTGATTCTAGCATCTGTTGGCTTTTAAATATCCCAACTGATTATCTGTGCTCTGAAAACATGAGTGCAAAACTAACCACACATTATTTATTTTGACTGCTAGCTCATCCCAAGGCCGCCATAATTCATTATCTCAGTGTTCTGTTCTTCATTTAGGTTTTAAATCCTCCTGCAAAGGGTAATAGAATACCATTAGCAAGGTGGCAGCCATGGGAAAGGGATGAAACTTGCAATCACCAAGGTATGAAGAGGCTTTAGTTCATATCTAGGCAGTAATGAGATGTGCTGCTCTTTGGTAATACAAGAAGGAGAGGAGCAGTGCTAAGAGTGAGCTGCGTTCCTGTGTCACAGGCAGTCACAAAAGGAGGCAGTCACATCACAATCAGAGTCTCACGGCCATCCTAAGACAGCCAAAACCCTGGGTTGTTTGTGGGGAAAAGGAAAGGACGGAAAAGGAGATGGAGTACTAAGGAAGTTGGTGGGGCAACGGAAGTTAGCAAGGAAACGGGATGAGATGAGAGGAAGAGAGGAATGGGGACTGCGAGGGACCAAAGGTGTGGGAGTGATTTAGAGAGCATAATGGAGGACAGAGTTGTGAAAGGAGGGGTTGAACAGGCCGAAAAACCATGGGAAAGAAAGAAAGAATTTGAAACAGAAATGAAGAAAATCTAGCCTGTTGCATATTGCTCCTTCTGCTGGTCACAGACAAAAGGTACTGCCTCAAGAGGGCCCATCCAGGCACTGCGAAGTGCAGTAGCAATAGGGAAGGGTTGAGTCCACCTTGCCTAAAGTAGGAAAATTAAAGCAGTAAAAGATTAAGGGAAAACTGAGGGCTTGTTTACAGTTACTGGGGGATTGATATGTGGTGATCAATGCATCAGCGGTCGATTTAGCAGGTCTAGTGAAGACCTGCTAAATTGACCGCAGATTACTCTCCCATCAACTCCTATACTTCACCTGAATGGGAAGCACAAGGGGAGTCGATGAGAGAGCGTCTCCCGTCGACATAGCGTAGTGTGGACCCTGCGATAAGTAGATCTAAGTACGTTGACTTCAGCTACGTTATTCACGTAGCTGAAGTTGCGTAACTTAGATCAGTCTCCCCCTGTAGCGTAGACAAGGCCTGAGAGGGAATGGAGGCATGTTTCCATAGACATTATAGTAATTCTAGACTTCATCAATTTAAAAAAAATTCAAGAGAGGCACTGTAGATTCAGCCTAGCATGAAGGAAGCCAGGGGACTCTTAATCTGGGGATTCAAAATGTAGCAAAATCTGTTTTTTTCCTTTGACATCTCTTTCATTCTCTCTCCTCTACCCTTTTTTATTCTGTTATAGCTGCAGTGGCAGAGGCCTGGTCCACACTGGCGGGGGGGGGAAGGGGTTGATCTAAGTCACACAACTTCAGCTACATGAATAACATAGCTGAAATCGACGTACTTAGACTGACTTAACGTGGTGTCTTCACTGCGGTGAGTTGACTGCTGCTGCTCCCCTGAGAGCACTCGGGGACTGCGATAAATCGACCCCCACTGGCTTGATCGCTGCCCGCCAATCCGGCAGGTAGTGCAGACATGCCCAGAGTTAGTCTCTAGCTAGCTCTGAATTATAATCTGAGAATTTCAGAATCCAAGGATGTAATTCAACTATGAATACCAAACAGAAGCAAATTATTAACTATTTGGGACTCACTTCCCACATCTTTGGGAAGATTGGACTGTTTCTCCCAAATCAGACTAGTGTTTGATGAAGTGATTGATTTCTCTGGATTTGCAGTGAAGTCTGGCTTCAAATAGGTTGTGGATGAGAAACCTGTATAAAGAAAACAATTTGAAATTAAGGGAAACTGTGCTTTTGCTTAGGAGAAGTGCCTATTTTATGGTCAGATACAATCTCCAAAAAATGAATGGAACACCACAGTTGATTGTATAGTTTTGGGGCATGGACTATGAGGACGTTAAATTAAATGCAGATATGAGCTGCTGCACCTCCCAGTACCTTCATGGAGAGAACACTGACAGTGTAATAGAATGTTTATTCTTATTCTGGCCACATAAAGTTCAAGTGGCTGTAGTGCAAGGACCTGGGGAGGTAAAATGCAGCCTACAGCCTACAGAGCTGAAATGCACGGCTGCAGAGTACTCCCCCTTGGCTGCTGTGTCAGTGCACAGTCTGAAAAAATGTGCATTCTTCTCTGTGCTACACGTCCCTAGGGTGACCAGATGTCCTGATTTTATAGGGACAGTCATGATATTCGTTTTGTTTTTTTGAAATATGGCTCCTATTACCATCCACCCCCATCACAATTTTTCACACTTGCTATCTGGTCACACTACATGTGCACTGCAGTGGTAACACTGGATCCCATGGCCGCTCCCAACACCACCCTCGTCACTGAGCTATATGGGTGTGAACAGCCACTCCACAGCAGACAGGGTAGTGGAGGTGAGGCCCACCCACACAGTCCTAAAGCAGAACAAATGAGGAGAGCCTCATGCTGTGTGACTTTCACCGTATAATGTTTAGTAGTCAGAACACTGTCCTCCTAAACCACAGAACATGATTAATAACCTGTGGAAAATAATGATGTCCTTTTCTCCAGATCGTCTTGTATTTTAAGGAGTACTCTTTCTCGCTCGAGGGCTTCTATGTACTTGGAATAAGACCAGGAAACCTGCAAGAACCATGTTCAAACATCAGCCTCTGTACCCTGTGACTGGTAGTTGATGGTCTATTTCAGCAGCAGGAGGGCTTGTTTATGTTAATACAATACCAGCTTTCTCAAAGCTGAAGAAGTTATCGAAAGGGGAGTTGTGCCATTAAAAACTGAAATTGTGAAACAATTCACTAGCAAGAAGTGAATCACAATGCACTGGGAGGTGCAATACAGAAAAGTCTGACAGATTGGATGCTCATCCTAATTTATTCAACTCTCCATTTTCTTTTACTCTTCCCTTCTCCATGTCACATTTTTCTTCTTTTCCTCTTCCTAAAACATTACAGAATCTTACCCCTGCCAAAATTTCATTCTTTTTGTTCCTTTGAACACCCAAAAGTGCCCACTCCCTCTGACCCACCCTGAGCCTCTCTACCTGCTAGCTACCCCACCCAGATCCCAGCTGGTCATATGAAATCTCCCAATTCTTCTTGCCCACACTTGGCAGCACCTTTCTACAACATGGTACCTTCTCTCCTGCAGTAAAGAAAAAATGCTGCTCTTTAAATTTTAATGTACCCAGTCAGGTTCAAAGTAAGCTTTAGGCCGCTCACCCAAACATTATGTGACTCTACCTCTGTTTGGTTTAAGGCATAACCCTAGTCAGGAATATTCTGTATCAGCCTTTTTTCCTGAAATGTTGAAAGTCTGAGGCCAATTTTAGATTTGGTGGTTCAGTCTGAGGAACTCTAATTCACTTCTCACAGTAGCACAGGATTTGAAGGCAGAAGCTGGTTCAGCAGAGATTACCAGACTCCTAGAAATTCTGAAGCTGCTCCACCCTGGTCTGTCTGTGCAGGATAGCATCCTGGCTTCAGAATCAGCCAGTCGAGACTTTTCCAGCGGAAAAGCAAAGGTAAAAGGCCTGTTTGAGTGAGAGGACTGTGTGGGGGAGAGTGTGCTTATCCAAACTTCACTGAACCTAAAAACATGGTTTGGATTTTGGTTGGTTTGAGATTTTGGATGACATTCAAGCTGGTCTATATTCCAAACTATATTCCACCCATCCATTTTACACTATAAACCATCGCTTAGTGTTCAGAAGTTGCTGTGCTCATTCCTTCCGTTATTTTAAAGAAAAAAAAATACTATTCCCCTGGCATTATAGACTCCCAGTCTTCAGGAAAGCTCTGATATGAATCTGAAACTCCATTGCCTTGGTCTTATCTCAAGTGTAAATCACTGCTGCCCTCACTTATAAACTCAAAAGGCCTCAAGTTGTTAGAAATACTCCCCAGCATCTAAAAATGAAAGAACCTCAGAAGAGGCAGAGCAGGCTTTTAACCTGAAAAGTTAATGTATTGAGAATGAGCAGTTCTCTAAGAACCCTGCAACAGAGACGTTAGTAGCCAATCCTCCACTTTCGCTTTACATCAGCACCTTGCCTTACTTCTCTTCATTGATGTAGGTGGGGGTGTGGATATCTGTAGCAAGATATTTTATTACTCACCTGTCGTCCATATCCAGTTACAGATGAAGGTGTTCCTCTACCCATACTGGTGTCATCCACAGAAATACTTTCTGATAAGCTGACAACTTTTTTCACTTGCTGTTACCAATAGAAACAATTCTTTGATTAGTTGCAAATAATTGAGCTGGGGTGAAGAATAAAGTCAGAGAAGATGGTATTGTTGCATTTCAACTGACTCACATGCAATATCACATAGCACTCCAAGCATATTTTGTACAGAACTTTCTAATGCCCAGTTTTGTAGTTTATCATTCTTGCATACTAATAAGATTTGGGGTTTTATAGGTGTTTCTTTGCCCAATTCAACGTTTCCACCGCTCTAAATTTCTGCCAACCATTTTCATTGTGAACAGTTCCCATCCACCCTCTTAGAGCCTAAATGGCACAATGAAGCAGCAATGGAACACATTTCCATCAGGCTTGTCTACACAATCATTTAATTTGCAGCCCACTGGGATGTGAAACTACCCTGCTGTGGACTAACTGTCTGTGTGGACCCTGCTAATGCACATTAACAGTTTGTTAATGCACTTTGATCTAGTCCTCTTTGAAATAGGAGTAGATCAAAGCTCATTAACAAATGGGTAATGTATGTTAGCAGAGTTCAGTGGATAGTTAGTTTACAGCAGGATAGCGCAGAGTAGATTTTCACCCCAACTTGCCACAAACTAAATGTTTGTGTAGACAAACTCATATAATCTAGATTTTTAAGGCCAGAAGGGACTGTTGTGATGATCTAGTCTGACCACGTGCATAAACAGGTCACAAGACTTCCCTGAATAATTCCTGCTTCAAGTCCAATAGCTCTGGGTGAACTAGAGCAGATTCTTTAGAAAAACATCCAATCTCAATTTAAACCTTTTCAGTGATGGAGAATCTACCACAATCCTTGGTAAATTCTTCTAGTGGTTAATTGCTCTCACTGTGAATGTTATTTTGATGTCATAATAATGCTTTGTGTTTGAACCTTCCATCTGAGGAACTCAAAGTCCTTTACAAACATTGATTAATTAACTCTCACAACAACCCTGTGAGGCAGGTGTTACCCCCATTTTGCAGATGGCACAACTGAGCAAGAGAGGTTAAATGGCTTGCCCATGGTCACACAGCAGAGATGATAGAGCTGGCAAAAGAACCAAGATCTTCCAGTTCCCTGCCACAGAAGAGCATCTTTCTTCTATACTTCCCTCATTCTCCTCACCCTCCGACTGACCACAGCTCCTGAAACACTGTCCAAGGTGCTCCTCAGCTGCTCCTCCAGCATGAATTTTATCTTCCATCCCAAAACAGGCCCTCTGACCCCTCAAACTCTCCATTGATAGGACAGAGACATAGTACAACCTTGAGAACAAATTTTATACTTACTATTCTTTAAACTGGGAATGGGGGATTTGTGAGAGTTTTTGGATGATGTCATCTCATGCTGTGCTAGATCATGACACAATATCATGTATCATAGCATGGCATCACCCCCAACAAATATGTTTGGTGATGTCAGCTGAATAAAACCTTGAAGAAAATTTGAAAAGTGCTTCTGCTTTTATAATTTATCTTTAATGCAGGAAAATGTAAGTCAATAGAGAAGCCTGATCAGGCAGGAGAGACAAGAGCTTGGGAGAAGAATCACAAGCCTCGCAGCTGAAGCAGGAGTTTGGCAAATAAAGACATTACTTAGCCAACAGAGGACACTGGTTCAATAGCAGAAATCCCTCAAGGCCCTGCTAATTGTTGGCAGTGTTGGAGGAAATTCAGGACTCATTTTCAGACTCTGCACCATGCTAGTCTAACTCATTAATGACTGTATGTTGCACTGGCACAAAGCAGTACCACTTGGTCAACAAGTCAACCCACTGTAGAATTTTAAAGTAGAAATTGGTTAAACATTAGCAATCCATTCACGTAATAGATCTTCTCTGCCTTTAACCTTGGATTTTCTGTTTTCTAAATTTCTTGGAATTTTCATAACATTTTATTTATCTTCCTCCCCTAATTGTCCTAACATACCATAAAATCCTGGACATGAAAGTTAAGTAATTTTCCTATCTACCAAAGAACTGCAAGGTTTTATAAAATGGTGACTGACTAACATACATCTTCCAAGAAACTGCTTTTAAAAATAGTTAAAGCTTTATGGTCTAAAATTTAAAGATCCTGTTTCTGCTAGACAGTGAACACCGTCAACTTCCATGGATAAGAGAAGCTTAATGCTTAGCAGGATCTAGCCCAAATTGTTTAGTAACCTATATTTGTGCCACGAGGCTAAAGAGAAGAAGGAAAAGTCAAACCCAGGCATGGGGGATTGTCCTCTCTTGGTGGAGGGGGAGGGAAGGATGAGCACAGATTTAAAACTAATTGCAACTTTTCAGTCAGGCTTTGGGTGTTTTTCTGGTAAAGATTTCAAAAATTCTTTTTGTAAGTGAAGTGTAACTGCTTATGCAGAAATACTGGCATAAGAGCAATTTATAGAGTGACTAATGCAAACAGGAATAAGGAATGTAGCATGTACAGCCTAATGCCTTACCCAGGAGCAAATTCATAGCTCAAAACCCAGGATTAATTGCTGGCTTTGGCCACGGGCCGATGTGCAGAAAGGGAGGAGGTAAAGCAGCCTCCCTCAAGCTTGCAACTTTCACAACTACTTCACCCAATAGCTGAAATATTGGCATGTGAGTGAATCCTCTGGCCCTGATATGGCCTGCCTTCACCCCCCACACACACAACCCTGCACATCAGCACCCAGTGACTATGCATAGAGCTGGACTCTGAACTGGACACAGATGATGCAACCCAAGTATAGCTCCCCTGTGTCCAGTCTCTCTACATTGGATTCACTGTCATAGGGCCATCAACAGCCACAGATGAAGGAGCTAGATTTGCCCCTACTGCTGAGTGGCACATACACAGAATATTAAAATATTCACATAATGTAAAGAAAAGATTTTGCACAGGCGTCAGCTTTTCCTTGCTCCATAACAATCTCCTCTTCTACACAGTACTTTCTTTGTGCTATATAAGGGCTAGGGAGTTTCAGCTTTGTTGCTCCAAACTCCATCCAAACAATAGTCTTTAAAAAAAAAAAAGAAAGAAAGAAATTAGAGAGAAGGAAAAGTCTGTTTTGACTGAGGTGAAGACACAAACATGCACTACCCATAAATATTGCACTCTTTATGCATGCCCATGCTCTGGCATTTCAATAGAGAGGCAGCGTTCTCTGGAGGAATGAGCGTGAGTTGGGGGTTTCAGTCTTGGCTTGACACTGATAGCTGTGTGGCCTTGGGAAAATCACAGCATCTCTCTGTGCCTCTGTTTCCCCTCTATAAAGGGGATAATAATAGTTACATGATCTCCCCAGTTGTTATGAGGATTTATTACTTAATGTCTCTATCTGTCTAGATACTCATGTAGTTCATATCACTACAGTATCTGAGCACCTGTTAGTACGGTACTTTGAATATGTACAGTGCTATATAAATGCTAATTAGAAGGTTTGCAGGTGTAATAGTTTATTTGCTCTTAAAGGGACACACAGAGATCACATTTGGCCCAACGTTCAGATTTTGTAAACGCAACCTTTCGTCAAACAAAATATCAACAGAAACTTTTCCATATTTTAAAAACAAAATTTCAAGAGAAACAGCTTCACAAACATTCCCTTGTAGTAGCTGCATCCCAAACACAGCCTACTTCCACTACTTCTCTACTCAGACCCTATGCCACCAGCACTCCCAGCTATCTCCGTGACACCACTGATTTCCTGAGGAAACTACAATGCATTGGTCACCTCCCAGAAAACACCATCCTAGCCACCATAGATGTAGAGGCTCTCTACACAAACATCCCACACACAGATGGAATACAAGCTGTCAGGAACACTATCTCTGATGATGCCACAGCACAACTGGCTGCTGAGCTCTGTGCCTTTATACTTACACACAACTATTTCAAATTTGATGACAATATATATCTCCAGATCAGTGGCACTGCTATGGGCACCCGCATGGCCCCACAATATGCCAATATCTTTATGGCCGACCTGGAACAACGCCTCCTCAGCTCTCGTCCACTCACGCCCCTTCTCTACCTACGCTACACTGATGACATCATCATCTGGACCCATGGGAAGGAGACTCTGGAAAAATTCCACCACGATTTCAATAGCTTTCACCCCACCATCAACCCCAGCCTGGACAATCTACACGGGAGGTCCACTTTCTTGACACCATGGTGCAAATAAGTGATGGTCACATTAACACCACCCTATATCGAAAACCTACCGACCGCTATGCCTACCTTCATGCCTCCAGCTTCCATCCCGGACACATCACACTATCCATTGTCTACAGCCAAGCACTGAGGTACAACCGCATCTGCTCTAACCCCTCAGACAGAGACCAACACCTACAAAATCTCCACCAAGCATTCTCAAAACTACAATACCCGCAAGAGGAAATAAGGAAACAGATCAACAGAGCCAGACGTGTACCCAGAAGCCTCCTAGTGCAAGACAAACCCAAGAAAGAAACCAACAGGACTCCACTGGCCATCACATACAGCCCCCAGCTAAAACCCCTCCAACGCATCATCAAGGATCTACAACCCATCCTGGACAATGATCCCACACTTTCACAGGCTTGGGTGGCAGGCCAGTCCTTGCCCACAGACAACCTGCCAACCTGAAACATATTCTCATCAGTAACTGCACACCGCACCATAATAACTCTAGCTCAGGAACCAATCCATGCAACAAACCTCGATGCCAACTCTGCCCACATATCTACACCAGCGACACCATCACAGGACCTAACCAGATCAGCCACACCATCATTGGTTCATTCACCTGCACATCCACCAATGTAATATATGCCATCATATGCCAGCAATGCCCCTCTGCTATGTACATCGGCCAAACTGGACAGTCTCTACGGAAAAGGATAAATGGACACAAATCAGACATTAGGAATGGCAATATACAAAAACCTGTAGGAGAGCACTTCAACCTCCCTGGCCACACTATAGCAGACCTTAAGGTGGCCATCCTGCAGCAAAAAAACTTCAGGACCAGACTTCAAAGAGAAACTGCTGAGCTTCAGTTCATCTGCAAATTTGACACCATCAGCTCAGGATTGAACAAAGACTGTGAATGGCTTGCCAACTACAGAACCAGTTTCTCCTCTCTTGGTTTTCACACCTCAACTGCTAGAACAGGGCCTCATCCTCCCTGATTGAACTGACCTCGTTATCTCTAGCTTGCTTGCTAGCATATATATACCTGCCCCTGGAAATTTCCACTACATGCATCTGAGGAAGTGGGTATTCACCCACGAAAGCTCAGGCTCCAAAACGTCTGTTAGTCTATAAGGTGCCACAGGATTCTTTGCTGCTTTTACTTCCGCTAGTGCATTAACAACTAACAACTCAGATTAGAAACTGCTCACTAACAAAAGTCAAAGTGCGTAGCCTAATAATTTCATTGTCAGTGCTGAGGGAAATGCAAAAAATAAACAAAGAGGATAAAGAGTGAATCCTGCATCAGCATTTCAAAATCTTTGTTTGAAAGGAAACGTGTTGATTTTAAATATAATTTGTGACCTGATAGTAAACAGCTAAACATGGTCTACTGACAATGCCAACATGTTCTAGCGCAATTCCATGTGCAATTGTCAGTTTTACACATGCAGCACATGCAGATCTGTTTGAAAATTTAGGCCCTTCATGTTTTTACTTTCTCCCTCACCACAAGAGATGAACAAATATATTTCCACCCTATTTAAAATGAGAGGGAGGATAAATGCCCCAATTGCAAACACTTACCCATGGGCTTATCTTTAAGCACACAATTTAAGCATATGCGTGAGTGTTTACAGATTGGAGCCTAATTCTCCAAGGACTGAATTGTACCTGAAGCCTGTATTCTAACAAAAGACATTTAGGGCCTGATTTGAAGCCAACTGAAGTAAGTGGGAGTCTTCTCATGGCCCATAGGGGGAATATTTGAATGTTTTACTCTTGTTCGCTGAAAAATGTGTTTATGGTATTTCAGCTTCTCACCTTTACAAGTGCGAGTCTTTCCTCTGTTGTTTTTCTTTTAAAATTTTGTCTCTTCTTTTCCTTTTTTCTCTCCAAAGTAGGCAAAATTTTCTCATCTGCCAAATTGCTTCGAAATTCACAAAATTTTGGCCAAAATTTAAACAGAAGAGCAAAAATAGTCATCTGAGCAGAAAGAAAAGGAAGTGTAACACGACTATGTTAAGAAAACAGAGTGTACTGTAAAAAGTAAATGGAGTTGACCATAACAATGCAATAACTATTCCTTTTTAGTGCACAGCACGTTTCCTCCCACGTATTGTCTCCTGACAGTTCAGTCCAGCTTTGCTCTGCACATGCTTCTCATCAGTATGTTTGTTACTGGTGAGAAATACTCCTAAAATGCAGTTAAAAGGCCCACTTTTTTTATATTTCCCTAAACAATTGTTTGCATTAATGAAAACATCCATCATTTTTTACAAGTATTCTTTATAAAGTATTCACCACTTGGATTGCTTTTTATACCACTCTTCTGCTTAAATATTCCAAATATTCTGTTCATCAGGGAGACAGCTTTGTTTTTTTTCCCTCCTTAAGAGAAAGGAAATTTTTTTTGTTGCCTCTGGAAAAGCTCTTAAACCACATTAGAGATCTATGAGTAAATCTTGGATAATTTTTAAATGATATAATCTCTCATGGGGTCTTTTTTGAACGGGAATAAGAAAAACAATAAAAAAAAGCAATCAGAAAGCAATGCATTCTACTAACACATTGTATTAAGGCATGATATTGCTGAAAGTCCTGTATTGTCACTTGACTTCAGTGGGAGTTGAGGGCGCTTACCACGTCACAAAATTGAGGCCAATGTGCTTAATAGTGATATTTGATAAGAATGTCAGTCTTATCGTGCCAAATTCTTCCATTAGTCCCACTCTGTATTTCTGGAGTTTGCTGTATTCTATACAAGTCGAGTCCTTAAATCAGCATCTTCCCTTATCTTATGATCTGTATGAATCCTCCTGTCTTCCAAATCATTTACCTCATGATCTGAATGTTTTGTGGATTTGCATTAATAGATCTTCAGAAAAGGGGTGGGACAATTTGGTGGGAAAAGGAAGAAGACACAGCTTCATGTTTTTGAGGAACAGAAGTATAAAAGGTAATGACCATAGAGGGTAAAAAGTGTGGGTTTACAATGGACCTTATTTGGTTCTGTGCAGCAGAATAAGCAGAGAGAGAAAAAACCTGTTCACAGCCTGTTCCTATTACACAGACCTTCTGAAGAAAAGGAAAAAGAAAAGGCAGCATTTTCGGTAAGGTAGAAGCTGCTTGCGTGTTTTGCTAACGTCTACAACATTTTTTATATCTACTTAAGTGGTTCCTCAAACTACAAAATTTGGTTGCTACAGTTTAACTATTCACATCAAGCAACTCAGGAAAATGGAGTACTAGGTCTAAAGCAAGAACTCCTAATGCAGGGCCGATCACCCCTTTCCTTGGTAAAACCAGCTGAAAAAGATCATACAGTGTACTGGCGATTAACAGTATTCAGAGGTCTCTCCCACATCTTGATCCCTTAATTTTCAGGATAATAATTAGTATAATAGGTGCAGCTTTGTGCCCACAATGATTTATGGGACCAAAATTGTGCCCATAATATCAGAGACCATCTCTAAAAAACAGGCACAATATCTCTAACCAAATCTGATACTTTTCTCCGCACCCATCCCCATCATCTTACCTGTGCCTCTCTAAATACATATGGCCCTAGTTCTCTCCTGTGCTCGATGATCTTCTGAGCTTGCTCTTGTGGAATGTCAATTTGCAGAGCCGGTGGGATGGTGGAATTAATAAAGCAGTTGATGATAGCTGTGATCTTATTCTGTATAGTGGCATCATCACAGTGAGAATGGCACAAATCCTGAACAGTGGAAAATGCAGCATACAGTGAATATATTAGTTATCAGTAACTAGCCATTCGGTCCTTTACAAAAACTAAGTGATCTGACTAACATCAGTTATATGCAAATAATTATGACACACAGTGGTGCAAGTAGATTTTAACTCTTACCAGTATGGCGACTCATGGGAGGGACACAAAGTGGGGCACCAGCTAAAGAGGGGCATGTGACCTCCCCACGTGACCCTTCCCACAACCCTCCATGTGACCCCTCCCTGCCCTGCTCTCAGCCCCCACACTGTCCCTGTCTCCTCCCCATCCCACATTACCTGGGAGGAGAGCTCTGTCCTCCCACTGCACAGGCTCCCCCTGTCATTTGGCTGCTCTTCCTGGCAGCCAGGCCCCAGAACTACTCCTGGATGCTGCCTGGTGCAGCACAGCAACTGCCTGGGAGAGTGCCTGGCTCTCCTAGGCAGCTGCTGTGCTGCACCTGGCAGCATCCCAGGCAGCATGGCTGGAAGAGGAGAGGTGCTGGCCTTCTGGCTCTTGCCCTACCCCTTCCTCTCTCCCACCCCAGGCTGGCGGGGATATTTGAGCCTGGGGAGGGTTACTTGACCCTTTGTGCCCCTCCCACCAGTCGCCTGCACCTCACAAAAAATGTTCTATGACTAGAGCCCTGCATGGATACAAATTCATACTTGCAGATGTGGATATCTGTGGATAGAAATCGGTATCTGCTGAACTGTGCGGCTCTCTCAGGAACTATAGTAACAAAAGGAGCAGAACATGGGGCCACCGGATGACTGCACGCCGGCAGCTCCTACAGTGAGCAGTATCACCCCCGTCCCTGTCCCCATCCCTGTCCTCCAGCAGCGCTGTACAGACTCCAGAAAGGAGATGCAGCTGCGTGGAAGACCTGGGGTGGGGCTGGGGACAGTTCTGCTCCTTTCGCCACTGTGGTTCCTGGGATAGCCCTGCAGCGTTCAGCAGATACCAAATGTGTCTTTCCGGTATGGTGTATTGGCAATAAATTTCTTAATGGTACAGTGCACACACACACACACACACACACACACACACACACACACACACACACACACACACACACACACACACACACCCCTCCTTAACTAAGATGCAACAGAATTCTTGCATTGACTTTCTTAACAACAAATAGCACCAAAAAAGGAAAAAAGGCCAATGACATACTAGGTTGCATTCATAGTCATGGAGCAGATGCGATAGTCCCTCTATGTGCTTTTGGTGAGGCTGTGCACTTGATATTCTAGGTTCAATATGAGCATGTTGTTGACAAAAGTAAGGCAGTTCCAAACACAAATGAAAGTGTGAGAAGGACTGATTTCCAAAAGAGACTAAGCTAACTATGGATAGCATGGTGAGTCATAAATAAAGGGGACAAGGAGACTGCCTACAAATAATGAGATAAGAATGATTTAAGATGGTATAAGGAGCTATAACCAGGAGTAATGGCATGAAATTAAGAAAGGAAACAATTTAGGCTACCAGTGAAACCTTCCTGATATTGAGATCTACTGGATTGTGTTATAGTTTCCCAAAGCTCCATGGCTTGGGATTATTAAAAGTAGAGTGGACCCAGCACTAAAACATGGACAACAGGAATTCAATTGCAAGGGTCTCATTCCTATGATCCTATAACTCTGATAAAACCCGTGACTGAAAGCAAGTGCTGCACAGTCAAGCTCTGATGAAGTGCAGTGGCAGCATTAACCTATGAGAAAATGTTGTGAAGCACTGTTATCAAATCCTTTCATGTGTAGTTTCCTTCTGTGCAGAAATCCTGACTTTCCATCGTATTATATGTTTATCACAGTTCCTTAAATATCTCTATTAAGATACAGTGAGCATGCTAGAGAACCTGTGGGAGCAGATCTGCCTGAGCTCAAGAATTTGGGTTAACTTTTGATAGAAGAAATTGTATTGCAACTTGATCTTTAATCTGAAAGGAAATTAAACCCCATGGTTTTTAAAAGATATTTCATAATTCAAAGAACTGTTTTGTTTTTATTATTAATACTTTTTTAATGGTGTGAAGGGAAAAATGATAAAAATTACAATGAGAAAAGATGAACACATGTTTGAAAGGACAATAGAAAACCATATTCAGCATATCATAAAATAATATTATGCCTTTTCTTATTAATTTAGGATGTAAAAAAATTCAAATAAATCATAGAGGAAAGATGAACAAGCCATAGGATATAAGAGGAAAGATGAGAGGCAGAACATAGTGTAGCAGACAGAAAAAAAATCCTACAGTCTAATATTTATCCATATTTGTTTTAAAAGTCATTTCTTCTTATTTATTATCTTTCAGTTGCCCAAAAACATCCTACCAATCTGCCAGGTGGTAAGGAACACTGCAGACATCAAGTCCCACAGGGAGTTCTGTTTGAAAACCAATGGTGCAATATGATTCAGACACTGCAGGCAGGCACTATGCAAAGTTCTGCACACAGCTTTTTGGCAATGGTCCTATGGTACATCCTGACCTGCAACACGCCTGCTCGTCTAGTCCTTGGCATCTATGAAGAGCAGCAGCTGCCAACCCTGCCAAATTGTGTGCAGGTATAATTATGGTCAGATTGTACTTTTCCTTGTTAGATAGGAAAACAGATAAAATTAACATAAATGGAGGGTAAAACAATGGCTTTTTCTTCATAGAATATGTCCATAAAGAAAACACTTCAAATTGGAGCCCACTTTTCTCCATAATGTAGCTTGGGAGAGCCACAAACCAACAGAAACCTCAGACATTTGTGTGTGTGTTTTGGCCTCCCAGCTACTCCCAGTTCTGGGGTAACAAGTGAATCACCATCTCATAGCCGTAGCTAGAGTCTCAGTTCTGCTGTGCCTTCTGAACCAGCTGGCTTTGGGAAGTGCTTAGGGTTCAGTAATTTCAAAGCCTGAGGAGCCAGCTCTGCTTTTCTGTGGTGGTGGCATAATTCATGTGCTAACTTATATTTCTGATGGCTAAGCAGGTGGCCAGCAGTGATTACTGGTATCATTAGTATCTCATTTATTTATAACTATTATTTATTTTTTTAAATAAAAACTTGAAACATGCAAATTATCTCATAGCTTGCCCAAGCAACCACATATTCTTACACTATTATCCTCATCCTCCCTCCTGCCAGTCCTTCTGTTTGTTTGTTACTCCTGCTTGGGACTGTCTTTAGTGTGTGTGTTCATACAATGCCTGGCACAATTGGGCCCCAATCCTGACTGAGGTCTTCAGTGGTTACTGCAATATGGTATGAATGATAAATAATAATAATCATTGATCATATTAACTGATCACAGCAGCCTCTCCCCCTCTCTGCAGCCTGTATGTAGGGGCCAGGCATTGTCATAGTCATAAGAAAGGCCATATTGGGTCAGACCAAAGGTCCATCTAGCCCAACATCCTGTTTTCTTACCAGTGGCTAATACCAGGTGCCCCAGAGGGAATGAACAGCACAGGTAATCACCAAGTGATCCATCCCCTGTCGCCCATTCCCAGCTTCTGGTAAACAGAGGCTAGGGATACCATCGTTGCCCATCCTGGCTAATAGTCACTGATGGACCTATCCTCCATGAACTTATCTAGTTCTTTTTTGAACGCTGTTATAGTCTTGGCCTTCACAACATCCTCTAGCAAACAGTTCCACAGATTGACTGTACTTTTGTGAAGAAATACTTCCTTTTATTTGTTTTAAACCTGCTGCCTATTAATTTTATTTGGTGACTCCTAGTTATTGTGTTATGAGGAGTAAATAACATCTCCTTATTGTCTCTCTCCATACCATTCATGATTTTATAGACCTCTATCATATCCCCCCTTAGTCATCTCTTTTCCAAGCTGAAAAGTCCCAGTCTTATTAATCTTTCTTCATACAGAAGCTGTTTCATACCCTTAATCATTTTTGTTGCCCTTTTCTGAACCTTTCCAATTCCAGTCTTTCTTTTTTGAGATGGGGTGACCACATCTGCATGCAAGATGTGAGTGAACCATGGATTTATATAGAGGCAATATGATATTTTCTGTCTTACTATCTATCCCTTTCTTAATGATTCCCAACATTCTGTTTGCTTTTTTGACTGCCACTGCACACTGAGTGAATGTTTTCAGAGAACTATCCACAATGACTCCAAGATCTCTTTCTTGAGTGGGAACAGCTAATTTAGCCCCCATAATTTTATATGTATAGTTGGGATTATGTTTTCCAAAGTGCATTACTTTGCATTTATCAACATTGAATTTCATCTGCTATTTTGTTGCCCAGTCACCCAGTTTTGTGAGATCCCTTTGTAGCTCTCCACAGTCTGCTTTGGACTTCACTATCTTGAGTAGTTTTGTATCATCTGCAAATTTTGCTGCCTCACGGTTTACCCCTTTTTCCAGATCACTTATGAATATGTTGAATAGGACTGGTCCTGGTACAGACCCCTGGGGAACACCACTATTTACCTCTCTCCGTTCTGAAAACTGACCATTTATTCCTACCCTTTGTTTCCTATGTTTTAACCAGTTACCAATCCATGAGAGGAACTTCCCTCTTATCCCATGACAACTCACTTTACCTAAAAGCCTTTGGTGAGGGTCAAAGGCTTGTCAAAGGCTTTCTGAAAATTTAAGTACCCTATATCCACTGGATCCCACTGTCCACATGCTTGTTGACCCCCTCAAAGAATTCTAGTAAATTGGTGAGGCATGATTTCCCTTTACAAAAACCATGTTGACTCTTCCACAACAAGTCCTTGTGTTCTGCTGAACACAGGCATGACTTACTTACTGCTAGTACTTTGGTGTAGCTCCATTAAAGTCAATAGAGCTAAGCTGATCTACTGTAATGGAGGACATGGCCTAAAGGAGACATGACTAGTTTGGGAGAATCAGAGGATGATGACAACTCAGATTGCATCTTTCCTGAACACTTACCCTTTGTAAAATTGTGTACATATTGTATATATAATAGTATTTTCTTTACTTACAATGGTTAATACTACTGGAATGCCTCCATAACCCGAATAAACATTTTAAGAATGCCCACTATGTTTTGTACAGCACAGTGCACATCAATGCTCAACATATAAATAATAATAAAATTTTGGACATGAGTTAATTGACAATATCCCTATAAAGGTCCATATCATTCTAGAGTGTATATAAGCACAAAGGAATGTGGGTATGAAATTCTCAATTAATTTAAAATATTTTCTCTAAGGAATGGAGAAGGATCTGCATGGAGGAAAGAACAATAAGGCAGTGAAGTGGGTGGCATTGATGTTGACAGTAAATTGCATCAAGGCACTATAGTTAAAAGTATCCTGAAGTATGTTAATAGATATATACTTTAAAATCTGCATGATACTCCCTTGCTCACATTATAGCACCATACCTTATATTTCTGAACCTCTTGCCAGAAGAGCACTCCGTTCTCCAGTAAATCTCCTTTCAAAGACACAAAGCGCTGAAACTGTAATGCTGTCACTGGATTCAGCAGCGCTTTACGGAACATGATTATTTCTCTAGATGAAGAAACCCACTTATTGTCCACATGCTGTCAAAAGGAAAAAAATTCACTGAATAAACTGTTTCAAAAAGCAATAACAAAAGCATTAGTTAGGGTAAACTGTCTGATTCTTATCTTTGCACTGACCCTAACTTTCAGTAGTTTATGACGGGGATACAATAGAACTTGGCAATCTTTCTTTCTTTTTTTCTTTCTGTGGTTGGTTGGTACAACATTTTTTGGAAAGGATGGATGAGAGAGGAAATGGAAACAGCCACTGCTATTATTTATGGCAACAAGCTATGTTTTAGGGAACAGTTTGAGTTTTGTACAAACAAACAACAGCAACAAAGAGAAAGGAACAGACAAACCACATTGCTAAAAACTCCAAAATGCTTTTGACATGGACCTCACTAACAAAACCAGTTTTGAAAAGTGTTGCCATGATCACCAACAGAAGCTGGAGAGTTTGCTGTTTCTGGAATGAATTCTACAAATAGTAAAATGTGATTTAAAGTCATCAAGACATTTTGGGAATCTTCATGCTTCAAAATAGACAGTGAAACAGAACACATGAAAGGATGAGTGAAAAGTGAAGCCAGAGGGGGTAGAGAAAGAAAGACAATTTATGCAGAAGTTCATTTGACATGAAGTTTAGAATGGAAATCAACCCTCAGTCCTTCTTTACTGAGCTCACAATTCTCATGCTTTGCTATTATTCCTTGAACACTAAGCCAACCAATTCCTCGCTGTTATCAGATGGTTGACTGAAAATTACCCTGTAACATCAGTATACAATCCATGAGGACCTAAAGGGAGGGAGTCATGTCCAATGGCTAGCAAGCAAGGGGTGGAGGAGTATTTTTTGTTGCAGATAGCCTTGGAAATGTAACATGAGAGCTGGAGCTGAAAGTCTGTCAATGGTTTCTCCTAACAGTAAAATAAAACCACAGGTTATACATAGTCCCCTGCTACAGTCACCCAGCGTAACTTCTGGGCACTGTGGGAACTATGACAAGCCCCTCAATGTTTCAGAAAGCCACAGGCAGAATCATGGCTGGGAATGCTGCCTAGGCTGCTACTGGTGATGTTAGTGCAATTGCAAGCTCTCTCCTGGGTGCCAGCCATCTGGGTGCCATTGAGTTGGTTCCTCTGCTGAGCAGCCAGCGTGTCTTCTGGCCAACAAGAGGGCAGTTCAATAGAATCAGAGGCAGCACAATTTAGTGAATTAAGGACAGGACTGAGAGCAAGGGACTTTCACTTGCTAATATTGTATTTGATACAGAATCTGACTTTCTGCCTAAGTTTCCCTATCTGTAGACTGTTGATGTTACTATTATGGGCTGTCCTTGATTCTAGTTAAATAACTGTATAAAAACCCCAGAGCAAACAGGAGAAAAAAAAGCCCAGCTCATCAGGATGATGAGTAGCTTCAACTCTTTTGACACCTCTGCACATGAGGTTTTGTTAGCTTAACTGCAGCCATAAAAAGGATGGTTGGGGCTATTCCTGGGACTGGCTTCATTGTAACACTGATGAGCACTCACAGTTGGTGGGGCAATTGCTTCTCAACCCTGAAGTTCTGCAAGATTCCAGCTTGTCACCCCTCTTGTTTAACCTGTGTATGAGGTTCTAGGAGGGTTAGTAAGGAAGCAAGGACTGTGGTGCCTTACATGCACTGATGATACCTCGCTGTATTTCTCCATGCCTTCTCACCTGTCCAAAACTGCTACATGCATTACTTTGGGTTTGTCTACACTACCAGATAAGTCGACCTAAGTTACACTACTCTAGCTATGTGAATAATGTAGCTGAAGTCAACATAGCTTAGGTCAACTTACAGCAGTGTCTTCCCTGTGCTGTGTCGATGGGAGACACTTTCTGGTTGACTTATCTTACTCTTCTCGGGGAGCGGGAGTACTGGAGTTGTCTGGAGAGCGCTCTGCTGTTGATTTATTGGGTTTTCACCAGACCTGCTAAATCGACACCCACTGTGAAGACAAGCCCTCAGTGTCTGGGGAGATGGGCCATGGCTGACGGCAATCTGAGTGAGTCTTAATCCAGATAAGACTGAGGGGATTCATAGATTTTAAGGCCAGAGAGGACTATTATGATCATTTAGCCTGATCTCCTATATAACACAGACAAAATGATGTTGGTTGGGGAAAGGAACTGGAAGATATGGCAGGAGTAATATCAACTCCTCAGACTGAGATGATGTACTCATTTCTGGCTGACTGGATTCATAGTCTGGACTTCTGGTTTGCTCCTCAACTGCTACTAGAATATTTAGGACAGCAGCAGCTAAACTGGCTTTTTCTCATCCTCAACTCAGAAGGAGGCTGCAACCATCTCTTCTGGATGCCAACTTTGTGACCACCATCCATGCTGTGGTCAGCTAAAGGCTGATATACCATATTGCATTCCTCATGCAGTAGCTATACACAATCCACAGCACAAGCAGCTGGGCTATACTTCTCTTCCAGTGGAGATGGGTAGTGGCAACCCAAAATTCAACTTGCTTAAAGAGAAATTTAGTTTAATATTACTCAAAAGAATCATCTTACTATAGTCCTCCCTCAAATAGTAAAGCCACTTCCATTCAGGGTGGTGTGAACACTGTGATCAGGAATTGGTTAAGTGTTGGGAGATAGGAGTGAAAAAATAATCAAATGCATCCTGCTTATATGATGAGATGTGACAAAAGCACAGCCCTAAATGAGATGCTGCAAATAATTATTTCCCTAAACACAGGTACCAGGGAAAACCCAGTTAACGGAACCCACCTGCACTTTGGATTTCTTTCTATCTAGTGGTTTGCAGCGGTAATAGTGACCTGGTCTCTAGTTTGTATTCAACAGACAATAAAATTTAGACTGAATAAATGTATACAACTTGCACATTGGCAACCACAAAGAGTTCACTGCTCTTCAAGGGGAAAAAAACTGGCAAATGTCTCCTGAAATGTCATATGACTGAGGTTTAAGATGTTTAAAATCGATATTATCTTAGCGCTGTAAGGTTAAAATACAATTCTAAATGAAACAGATACTGTGTGATATGATTAAACTTGCCCATTCTGCTGCATACTTCACATTCTCTTTTGTGTCTGCATGTAATCCACTCTCAATAATAAATAAACTACCAGATGCTGGAATGAACAGCTTGTCCCAATAAGCCCACTGCATGGGAAATACAGATGAATGTGCATTAAAGATCCAGTACCAATTATGGCTCTCAGAGGAGTTCAGACTGCTGCACAATCCCTGGGGAGAGGCTTGACTTGCTCCAGAGTGACCCCTCTGGCCAGTACAATTATTGCTGGAAGTCCCATCCAGTTGGCGGCCAAATTAACCATTAATGTCAGCAAGTACAACTCCACCGATATCAATGTAATTACACCCACTGATGCCAGCAGTGAACTTGGGCCTAGATATGTAAAGCAGGGAAACAATGACGAAATCTCCAGGCTTCAACAGGGAAACAGAGGAATACCAGGGAAAAGAGACATAACATACTTTACTTGCCTTCCAGGACCCAATCTTTTTCTCATTTCTCTGGATTAGGAGATCTTCAGCTATGTCCCTTATCTGTGGCTGAACACAAGATTATCAGTATGCTCATCTGGCAAGTACTAAACTCTTCTTGTTTAATGTACAGGCTATAATGGGTTTGGATACGAAATGCTCCCAGCTTTTAAGTCATCTGCTTCAGAAAAGGTAGACTTGATCAGGCAGCCCTTTTGCAGCCAAAACACCCACCTAAATCAAGGGAAGATTGTCTGAATAAGAGCTGCATGGTCAAACCCAGTATATTTGGTCACCCTGAATTATGAAGATGGATGGAGAATGTAATCTGGTTCACTTCCACTAAATAAACTCTAAAGCAGCTGTTCTCAACCAGATTCAAAAGCCCCGAGCCCAGCGTCTCCTGTGGGGCTGAAGCAGGGAGTGGGGCTAAAGCCCTAACCCTGATGCCCTCCACAGGGCTGAAGTCTGGAACAGAGTTGCAGGACTGAAGACAAGCCCTGGCGCCCCCACGGGGCTGAAACCAGGAGAGGAGCCACAGGTAGTCCTGAGCCTCAGCACCCTCTGTGGGTCTGAAGCCAGGAGCAGAGCCATGAGGCTGAAGCCCAGAGCCTCAGCACCTGAAACTGGGTGCAGAGCAAAGGGGCAAAAGCCCCAAGCTGTCCCCCCCTCCCACGGCTGAAACTCCAGCCCCCCATCCCAACCCAGGGCTGAGGTCCTGAGCCCAGAGCCCCCTCCCCTGCCATGGCTGAAGCCCTGAGCCCCTCAGGGCTAAAGTTCTGAGGCCCCACACCCGGTGGCTGAAGGCAGGAGACCTGAAACCCCTGCCTCCCACTGGGCCCTGGAGTTTTTATAGTAAGTTGGGGTACGTGGGCCTCAGAAAGAAAAAGATTGAGACTCTCTGCTTCAAAGGGCCTTTTCATCCCCTCACTTTGTGGTAAGATAGGGAACATAGTAAGGAAACATAAATGTAGATTAAAAAAAATACCAAAAGCCCCTATAATTGTTACAAATCATAGTCTTGCAAATAAAATAATTTGGCTTACTTAAAAACCTACAAAATACTGATTTGTGAAAAGTGTCCAGTGCTCTAAATCAACAAATAGAGAGATGGACTATCCAATCTGCCCACATTTTTGTAAGCCCTTTGAACCCTCTTTATGTTAAAAAAGAATTAAAACTAAGTTACGTGTCTGATTTGAAAGAATTCAGTGCCTGGTTGGAAATGGCAGGTTTTTCCTCAATCAGTACAATACAAATTCTCTGTTCAGTTTGTGTGTGTGTCTGCTAAAAACAGGATTTTTTGCTAGTCTCAGCAGCAGTGTAATTCCTCCTACCCCCCACACAGATCCCATCCTCGCTACACTGCCATAAAAGTCAGTGAGGTAGAAGCTATGCCCATAGCAAAAAAGCTAATGTATGATGTGCCAGCAGGAGCAAAGCTCTCCCTACTCTGAACACTCATGTGTAATGTAACTGATCATTCTTTAATGTAACCAGTCAGAAGCCAGGCCTGTAGCCAGCCAGTCTTCCCACTTGGCAGCTCTGTAGGAGGCCTGGAGTAGCTCCTGGAGGCGATACAGCTTCAGGTGGGAGGACATGGGCAGCGTGAGAAACAGGAGTAGCAGAGTGTGGGAAGCCAGATCATTTGCTTGTGCTCTTGTCTCCCTGAGCATCTCTGCAACTCTTTTCTGTGGAGCTGGATTTCTTTTGGGTGTGACTACGTGGGGGGTATAGAGGGTGAACTCTGCTGCAAAGGTCCAACTTTTCCCCACACTGGCTGACTGTGAAGGCAGCATCAACTGCCTTCTTCAGCTTCAGTGGCTAACAAGGCCATCAGCAGGATTGGGCTATTAGAGGGAAAAAACCTCATCCACTGGCATCAGCGTAACACGGCAAGCTGTATGCACAAGTCACTTCCCTGGGGTTTAAATTCACTATGAGCTATGATTGACTGTCATTTTTCTGCACCATCTTACCCTAACAGTAAGCTACATCTCAGCATGAAAACACTACTGGGATGGGCCATATTTGAAACATTACCTTTGTTTTTCTACGTGCCCCAGATTGTTCTTTTGCCAGGAACAGTGGCAGCCACCTTTTTTCTAGCCTCATCTGGACGTATTTTTGAATTTCTAGCAGAACTGCTGAGGAAAGTCGATCATGAAGTATATGTCCCCAGCCTCCACCTGACTGCATTAGCTAAACAATCCAAATACAACAACAGGTTAGAGAAGCTCTTTTGTGTATGGGCAAAAGTCACTTATCCCTTGTGACAGATGCAATATTATGGAACCATGGAATATTCAAAGACTATTGTGTTAGCCTCATAAATATTAAGTGTATCTTTATGGGCTGGCTAATGACTGCATTCCTGGCTAAACGGGTCAGATAAGGAATGGTTCCTGCAGGAACTAATGTCAATTGGAGAAATTAATGCAAATTCCCAATAATGAAACAATGCACGTAGTAAGTCTTTTTCAAATTTCAACCCCTGAGGAATAGCCTAGACTGGCCTGACCTGGTTCAAAGGTCTTGGCGCACGAATGATTTGAAACTGTATAAAATACCTTCCCTGAGTTGAGGAGGGTCTCACACACATCACCCAAAAACTGACAGGCAGGATGCTGTGTCCAGCAGAATCAGGCCTGCGAGAATATGTTAGACCTATCTGCAAGTGGGAGATGGAAGACCCACTTGGTAAGGTAGGCATATGTACAAGCTGTTTATTATTTTTAAAGATGTGTTTTCTCTGAAATTCTTTTGTTCTGAATAAATAGTACTTTGCTTTATGAGAGTTGGATGGTCACTGAATAACACTGTCATTGCCCCAGAGAAAGCATAAACTGCAGGTGCTGATATGAAGTCAGATCTGCTGAGGCAATCAGAGTGAATTGCAGGAGCAATGTATTTTAACACAAGCATAACTTTAATCAAAGCATGCTTAACCAAGGATCACAAGTAATTTTCATAAAATGGAGCAGATTGCAGTTGGCCCTATCACAGAGAGGTATGGTCCACAGAGACTACAGGTTGCAGCATAAAGTCCTCCATCCTGATCAAAGCAAATGTTACAAGCATCAAGTTAGAACACAACACTACATGCTTTAGACATGCTGTTACCTACAGTTGGTTTTACCTGCATACTAAAGATGAGAGCCGGAACAGACCACTTTGGCGTAAAGCCACTTTTTGAATGCTTCTTTCTGAGCTGTACTGTGCATTACTGGGCTGAAGCCTAGTGAGATCTGAGCCAAGGGGTGTAAATTAATTAGACACTGGGGAACTTTTGAGGATGAGAGAGCCTATACCAAAGAGATGGAGTACATCTTATCCAAAATGGAACCAGACTGCTGGAGTGGAAATTGACAAGGTTTTAGGAGGTTTGTTTAAATGCAGAACTGAGGAAAAGCTGATGAGTGCTGAGGAGCACTTAGGTTAGACACAGGTATCTGCTAGGGTTACCAAAAATACAAAAGTAAATAGAAATTAAATAATCTGTTAGAAAAATAAACTGGGTATGTATCAAATGGCAGCTAATTAAAATGGACGCCTCTCAGTCAACACAAGTTCTGCTGGAATACATACATGTATCTGCATTATTGTTATTGTGACGATTTGGGGAATCTGCAGACGGCTGATGAATTCTATTTAAAGCTGAAGTCTCTGTGTATCTGGGTCAGACTGCAAACTCCATTTTGAATGTGGGACTTCTTTGCCTTATCTTCTGTCTTTTGCCTCATATTGAATTAACACCCGCAAGAGGTGACAGGAGACATTCTTGCACCTGGCACTGGGCTAACAATAAAGGGTTGTTGAACTCTGGTGATCATCCATTTAAATGGCATACCTGTGGACAAAGATGACTACTGCCCAGGGCAAACCAGTTTTTCCATGTCTGAGCTCCTGGTGGGGGGAGGGAGTAAACAGTCAACACCTGTTTGATGACTTTGATGACCTGACAAAGAGGACTGGAAATTATAAGATAAAAGGTCTGTCAACAGCCACTGTAGAGAGCAAAAGAGCATTGTCTGAAGGGTCAGAGGGAGACTCAGTTTTCAGAGGAGAAGCCAGAAGAAGAATCCTGGACACCCAAGATGACTCTGACTTAAGCCCAAAGAACATTCAAGATTGGTGAGTAAACTGAGGCAGGGAAATGTGTAAAGGCATTTTATTGATTTGTCTAGAACTGTATAATTCTTTAGCTATCTACAGTAAAGAGTGATTACGTTTGAACCTCTCAAGGTCTGTTTCAAAGTGGTAGCCGTGTTAGTCTGTATCAGCAAAAAAGAACAAGGGGTCCTTGTGGCACCTTAGAGACTAACAAATTTATTTGGGCATAAGCTTTCGTGAGCTAGAACCCATTTCATCAGATGCATGGAATGGAAAATACATGCATCTGATTAAGTGGGTTCTAGTCCATGAAAGCTTATGCCCAAATAAATGTATTAGTCTCTAAGGTGCCACAAGGACTCCTTGTTGTTTTTTCAAGGTCAGTGTGTCTGTCTGCTTCCACCATCACGAGTCCCTAAGGAGGTGAACTGTAAGCTTGAGGGCCCACAAAGTGGATCTCTGGGCAAGAGTGTGTGTAAGCAACTGGGGTGTCTATGGGGGCTCAGCATTGGTCATGGGGACCTCGGGCAGCTGGACTCTGAAGTCCTATTTATGCAAAAGGGTAACACACAGAGAGCTTGCCCAGAAAATGTGCCAGAGAGGCACAAAGAGATGGTGGAGGAGCCTATTCAGACTCAGGAAGCTTAAAGCCTTTATGCCCAGTACGTGGGACCCAACCACAGCAGCCTGGAGCATGTCCAGCAGAGGGAGCTCTGCCAGAACTGTGACAGCTATGTATAAATATTGTTCTATATACTGATACCTGGTCTTGTTGTTCTTTTGTAGCTGGACTATTGGGTCCAAAGAAGTATTTTTTATTTAGGTACTTGTTTTTAATAGCTTTAGATTTTTCCTCTCTTTTTTCTTTTTCCTTGTGGAGCATCCTTCTGAATTGTTCAATGTCTAGCCAGCACATGAGATCCATGCTACAAACAAATCAAGGAGAATATTCTTCATTATTCCATGTTGATGTCATTTTTATCAGAATTCTAATAAGTTATTATTTTAATTACAATTAACAGAAGTGGAATCAAGTGTCCAGATCTTGCATGCTATGTCAGGGGATATACTTTTTGCCTCAGTTGTTTCTTACTAGATTAGAAATAAGCTAACATAAGAATGAGTATGTCACTAGTAAAACACTCAGAAGTAGAAGCGGAATGCCTTTAAATCCCAGTCTACAGTAGACCAGACCAAATAATTTATTTGATGAATTTGTCTCTTTTTGAATAATCTATTAATAAATTCCTATTTCCTCAAATATTTTATTATCCATATTAAAAGATGAATAATTTCTCCATAAAACTCCTGGTCTGTAAATTGCTCATAATCAGTTCAACATGAGTAGTCAATATTTAAAATGCCAGCTTTTTAATGGGATAATCTTGATTGGACACACAGGTTACATGATACTGGGTTTGTTCCTTAATTGGAGAAGAAAAATATTTAGAATACTCACACTTCCAAGTTCACTTTCTATGATTATTTTCTATTAAAATTTAGTGTTTCTGTGAACATTCCTGACAATAAACTTGTTTGCTAGAATTTTTGCAGAAAGTGAAACATGCAGAGGCAGATCCAGCCAAACCACTTTAATTTCTTGTTCTAATAAATATTTTCAGATTTTTATTTTGTTTTTTGAGGTATTAGCTCATGGGTAAAATTTACAAAAGTATCTAATTGATTTAAAAACTGAAGGCCCATTTTCAAAAGTCTCTTGGGTACTTTGGAGTTTAAGTCCTACTAGGACTTATTCTCCTAAGTAGAGCTAGTTGGAAAAATTCTAACAGCGTTTAATTGGAATTTGCCAATTTGTCCAAATTGGAATGTATAACGGGGACAGTTCAGTTTCAAAAAAGTTCAGCTGGAACACTGCCTCGTTTCCTAGCAGTTCACCCACTCAGTTCTGTGGCAGCCCACTATACAGACTGCCTCAGAGTTGGGGGGACCACAGAGCTTCCAGGATCTGCGGCTATGGGGCAGCTTGCTAGGTAGACTTCCTCAGAGCCAGGAGCCCTAAAGCTTCCAAATCAGAACAAAACCATAATTTAAAATCTCAGAATCCTCCATGAAACGGAATGCCTTTTCTCCACAAAGCTCTACTCCTGTCCCTTAGGCACTTTTGACTCTTTTGCTCCATGCTAGCTTATAATTATATTACCGTTTACCCTGGACCAGGAGACAACATCATCAGCATTAGTTTAGGGCTGGGGTGAGTAAACTATGGCCCAGGGGACACATCCAGCCCTTCAGATGTTTTAATCCAGCCCTCGAGTTCCCGCTGGGGAGCAGGGTCCAGGGCTTGCCCTGCTCCGCATGGCTCCTGGAAGCAGCGGCATGTCCCTGCTCCGGCTCCTACATGTAGGGGCAGCCAGGGGGCTCTGCACGCTGTCCCCACCCCAAGCACTGCCTCCGCAGCTCCCATTGGACAGGAACTGCAGCCAATGGGAGCTGCCGGGGCAATGCCTGCAGATAGGGCAGCGTGCAAAGCCAGCTGGCCATGCCTCCATGTAGGAGCTGGAGGGGGGACATGCAGCTGCTTGAGGTAAGCGCTGCCTGGAGCCTACACCTGACCCCCTCCTGAGTCCCAACCCCCAGCCCTAGCCCTGATCCCCCTCCTGCCCTCTGAGCCCCTTAGTCTCATCCCAAAGCACCCTCCTACACCCCCAATCCCTCATCCTCAACCCCACCCCAGAGCCTGCACCACCAGCTGGAGCCCTCACCCTCCCCACACCCCTGCCTCAGTCCAGAGCCCCCTCCCACAGCTTGAACTCATTTCTGGCCCCACCCCAGAACCCTCAACCCCTCCTGCACCCCAGCCCCCAATTTTGTGAGCATTCATGGCCTGCCATACAATTTCCATAGCCAGATGTGGCTCTTGGGCCAAAAAATGTGCTCACCCCTGGTTTAGGGAAACCTAATTTAAAGAAACAGATGGGTGTAAAAAGGGATTGGAAGGCTGAAAAAGGAAATATTTTAACTATTTTGAGCAGTTACCTAAGAACTGAGTACTTCTGCAATTTTCTGGAATGTTAAAAATATGGGGACTAATGTAGGAAGATATAGAGAAGTTAGGGACAAAACTCACATTTACTTCTGTTGAAATGTCTGCTTAAATCTTTATTTTACATATTTAGGCTCAAATTTTGGAAATTGTGTGTGTGCATAAATTACACATGCAGTTACTGTGATGGTTACTTAACTGTGTTAACTGCATGAACCAAAACTGCAGTTGCTTACACACTTATGATAGCTGTGTGCCCAAATTCTGTGTATATATTTGTAATTCTGAGCCTTCAATTTGAAAAAAAAAACAGGTTCAAATTGTGCTATCAAAAGCAAGTTTTATTCATTATAGATCAAATTCTGTGTTGGGTGCATGTCTTTAAATGGCCGTGGGACACATGCAGGAAGAATTTGACCACAAATGATTTCATAACAGGAGATTTATTTCTAACAAACAGCTGAGACTGCCATTCTGATGTTTGAACAAAATTCTCATTTTAGTGCATACATATCATTCTCAAAAAAATGGATAGATTGCAATCCTGTAATCTTTACATAGCCAAAACTCCCATAAAAGACAATGGGCATTTTGAGTGCAGAAATAACTGAAGAACAACAAACATACACTGCAGAATGCTCTTCAAGAAAGTGTCGGAACTGTTCTAACTCCAGTCCATTGCGGATCAGGTCGTGAAGGCTACAACCTCTGTATTCCTCAGGGACTTCACTTAAGAGCTGTGCTTCTCTGAGAACATCAGGCTGAGGTAGGAGACTGATTTCAGGAGCAATACTCTAACAGAAGAAACAATTTCAATTATATAAAGAAATCTTCTGCCTCTATAACCTGGACAATCTAATAATCCTCCATTAATCCTTCTTTATTGTTTTTAATTCCTTCTCTTCTGTTGTTGCTAATTGCTGCCATGAAGTCACTTTTTCTCCTGTTACAGGAAACAATGCTCTGTCATGACCAAGCAGACAAGGAATGATGCTGCTACACAGAAATTATTACCATTGCTGAAGAGGAGCAGAATCTGTCTTGATATAAAAACTTCCCAATTCCTAAGGAAATAAGCTGCATATATCGGTAAGGTATGTTATCAGCTTTATTTTAAACATATTGGGCCTGATTTAATCCTTAAATAAACCAGTCACTTAACTGAATTCAAGGGATTTCCTCAATATTTAGGGTCCAATCCACCTCCCACTAAAGTCAGTAGAAGTCAGACCATTGACTTCAATGGAGCTTGGATCAGGCCCAAATACTGATGTAACTGAGAGCAGAATTGGAACCATAATTAAAACAGTGATGGCTGTCAAGCATTCATCTGAAAATTAATACTAGTCAACAGCACTGTCAGTCAATCAAACCTGCTCACAGTTTCCTTTCATTGCTGATCCATAAAGTGTTAAGCCTCTCAGATAGAAATCAAGTTTGTTTTTGTTAGTAGGTGCTTGTCTTACCTCATCCTTCTTGGAAACACTCTCTTGATGCAAAGCCTGTAGCTTTCTAAAGTACACTGAGTCCAGCTGTCGACTTTCTTCCACCAGCTCCACCTAATAAAAATAATATCTTATGTAATCCCCACAGTATATATTATAGAAAGCTGGAGAGCTGGGCAGGCAACTTGCCAATGACAGTGGGTAGAAAAGAAACATCCTTGCCAATAACGAGACAGATGTTCAGAAGAAGAAAAAATCACTGCAAGTTGCATCCCTATGAGAGCCACTGAGAAGCAGCAATCCAGTTCTTAGAACTATAGTGCTCACTAGGAAATGATGTTCACCACCAATTTTGAAACATGAGCACCTCAATAGAGAATCCAACCAATAAATATGAAAGCTATAAGACAACTATTCTGTGCTTTTCCTGTTTTGTTCCATATTGTGCCAGTTGGTGGCTTTAGACTATAAATTGTTCAGGGCAATGACTTGAGTGATATTTTTTAATCTGTGTAACACCATGCACATATATGGTGCTTAACAACAACAGTAATCTTGCATTTGTATGCTCAGATCAGCAGTTAGGTGCATAAGTAACTGTTTTGTACATCTATATATTGGTTGGAATATTCAAATGTGGGAACTGGACATTTATGAAACTTGGACCTGCATGTTATAGTGGTGCAGTAATCCATCACAGACAGACTTCCCCCACCATGGTCTTAATTATGCAAGAGCTTATATGAAAGAGAAAAGACAATATTTCCAAATTAACATCTACCTAGACACTAATATCATACTCAGCATCATATATCTGAATGTCCACAGACCACAATCTAACTCTCTTCTACTGCTGCACAACTTTTTTTGTTTCTTCATTGTTGGGAGTTTTTTGAGAAATAATATGTATTTTTAAAACAACCAGGAAAATAATTTCAGACCATTTTGTACAAAGATTAAATCAGAGAATTGATAGAAGTTGAGACACCATAATGAAAAAGGTTTGATTTGGTGTTTGGGTTTTTATAAAAGATATTTTGACCATGCCTCAAATGTATGATTTAAGCCTCTCCTTTATTGCTGGTTGAAATAGCTTGTTTTCTGTGGAATAAATGTACCTGTTCTGTGTTGCCAAGCAAGTGGGGAAAGAGGACACAGGGAGTCTCCTCTCCCTAAACAAGTAGCAAAGCTGGATCTTTCCTAGAAGGAGAACTAAGTTGCTGAACAGTGCATTGCATCAAGAGGGCATAGTCTGAGAGGAGTAGCACAGGGCTTTCCAGAGCATGTGCTGTTCGGTCCACCCTAAGGAATACGTCTTCTCCTTTTTGCTGGACCCAACAGGCTCAGGCCCTATATTTTTTTATACATCTGCCCAGGTCTCTTCTGTTATTAGAGTATTGTCATTTGAAAAGTTTATGCACAACCATACAACAGCAAAGCAAAGTACCACCTGTGCTGAAAGGGTGATAAAAGTTTCTCATTATATCACTAACAGACATTGTAGGCTACATGCATGAAATTAACATAAAGCAATCATAGAAGGTTTTAGATTTGTCACTAGACAAGATTAAAATGATATGTTAAAAGAATGTTCAGAAAATGTCATCCCTCTTTTAATAAAAAAATATTAAGAATTATGCTTTATAGTGAAACCACTTGGTCAGAGGAACTGCTATTCTCAGTATATGTGAAGTGTTACTTATGTTTGCAAAAGGTGTAATGCTTAGTATAACATTAGTCTGGCAAAGTCTAAATAGAATTTCATGCTAATGAAAGGGTTGGCCAATTACAGCATTGTTTTTGTGGATGCAGACTAACACGGCTATCCCGCTGATACTTGACAGCATATTCTGCAGATCACTAAGAACATAGTTGAAATATCTTTCTCATGACAATGCTTGGAAAGAGAAGAGATTATGGCATAAAATGTAAGTCATGGCAAGATTCTGTTCTCAGGCCTGTCAGTCCTCAACCTTGAAATCCTGATCTCCCAATATATGTGGCATCCTCATAGCTGTTCATGCATGTAGAGCAGAGGTGAGCAAACTACCGCCATGGGCCACATCCGGCCTGCGGGACCATCCTGCCCGGCCCTTGAGCTCCTGACCATGGAGGCTAGCCCCCAGACCCCACTCCCGAGCAGCCTCAGCACACCATGACGCCAGCGCTCTGGGCAGCGGGGCTGCGAGCTCCTTCTGGGCAGCGCAGCTGCGGGGCTGGCTGCAGCTGGGCGGCGCGGCTGTCAGTCCTGGTGTTCTGAGTGGTATAGTAAGGGGGCAGGGAGGTTGGATAAAGGGCAGGGAGTTCCAGGGGGCAGTCAGGGGACAGGGAGCAGGGGGCAGTTGGACGGGGCGGAGGTTCTGGTGAGGCGGTCAGGGGATGAGAAACAGGGGAGGGTTGGATAGGCTTGGGAGTCCTGGGAGTCTGTCAGGGGGCGGGGGTGTGGATAGGGATCAGAGCAGCCAGAGAACAGGGAGCAGGCGGGGTTGGATAGGGAGTGACGGTTCTGAGGGGGGCAGTCAGGGGGCGGGAAGTGGGATGGGCCGCATAGGGGGCAGGGGCCAGGCTGTTTGGGAAGGCACAACCTTCCCTACCTGACCCTCCATACAGTTTTGGAAACCTGATGTGGCCCTCACGCCAGAAAGTTTGCCTACCCCGATATAGAGAGAATATAATAATAATCGTAATAATAATAATTAATTAATACTTTGCACTGCTATAGAGATTTCCAATAAAAGATCTCAAAGTGCTTTACAACTGTTAACAAATATACTCTCATCTATGGAGGTGTTATTATGTAATTCTCTTTTCTTTACATATAAGAAAAGAAAGCCACTTAAACCAAGGTCATAGTGAAACTACTTGGATCAGAACCCAGGTTTCCAGATTCTCATTCCTGTTAAACAAATCTCTGTCCCGCCTCACCTAATCCACAGATACACTTTATGAATCTGAGAGCAGATTTGTCCTAACTTTTGTAATCGCTTGTGAGCGGTCACATTTCCAAACATACTATTAAACAAAGTCCACATACAGAATACAGTCAGAACACACAGTCTTGCCTAATTACTTCTTATTCTGATTTTTATGGAAGCAGCAAAACTGGAATTTCCAATTTTCTCTTCTTGCTTTGCTGCTCTTATAGTTTTTCTCTCAGGATTGCTCAGCCCTTATTTTAGATCCTCTGTCTAGAGAGCCACTCCCACCTCATATCTGGATGGGACACTGGGTAACCTGCTTCAGTAAGCCTGCAGAATACACTTAATTCTTTCACAGCAGGCTCACCACCTGCTTACATGGTAGAATGTTTGGCCTGGTCTACACTACACGTTTAAACAGATTTTAGTTAAACCGATTTAACGCTGCACCCGTCCACACAATGAGGCCCTTTATATTGATATAAAGGGCTCTTTAAACCGGTTTTTGTAATCCTCCCCATCGAGAGGAGTAGTGCTGAAATTGGTATTACCATATCGGATTAGGGTTAGTGTGGCCGCAAATCGATGGTATTGGCCTCCGGGCGGTATCCCACAGTGCACCATTGTGACTGCTCTGGACAGCAATTCGAATTCGGATGCACTGGCCAGGTAAACAGGAAAAGCCCCGAAAACTTTTGAATTTCATTTCCTGTTTGCCCAGCGTGGAGCTCTGATCAGCACGGGTGGCAATGCAGTCCCAAATCCAAAAAGAGCTCCAGCATGGACCATACGGGAGATACTGGATCTGACCACTGTATGGGGAGACAAATCTGTTCTATCACAGCTCCGTTACAGAAGACGAAATGAGAAAGCATTTGAAAAAATCTCCGGGCTATGATAGACAGAGGCCACAGCACAGTGCTGTGTGACAAGCGTAAAGGAAAGCCAAAGAATCAAATGGACGCTCATGGAGGGCGGGAGGGGGTACTGAGGACTCCAGCTATCCCATAGTCCCCGCAGTCTCCGAAAAGCATTTGCACTCTTGGCTGAGCTCCCAGTGCCTGTAGGGTCAAACACGTTGTCCGGGGTGTTTCAGGGTATATGTCGTCAATTTACCCCCACACACACCGCCCCCATGAAAGAAAAAGGAAAAAAATAGTTTCTTGACTTTTTTATATGTCACCCTATGTCTACTGCATGCTGCTGGTAGACATAGTGCTGTGGCAATGAATAGCAGCATCCTCTCCCCTCCCCTCCCCGGTGGCAGACGGTACAATATGACTGCTATCCATCACCATCATCAGCCCGCGAGTGCTCCTGGCTGGCCTCCCGGTCTTTCCCAGTAGATGGTACAGAACGGCTGGTAACCGTTCTCATCATAGCAACTTGGGGCTGAGTTCCATCAGCCCCCACCCTTTCATGTCTAAAGAAAAGATTCTGTACTGCCTGGACTATCATAGCAGCGGGATGCTGGGCTCCTCCCCCCCCACTGTTTAATGTCCTGCCTGGACTATCATAGCAACTGGAGGCTGCCTCCCCCTCATTTTATCTCACTAAAAAGTCAGTGTTTCTTATTCCTCCATTCTTTATTACTTCATCACACAAATGGGGGACACTGCCACGGTAGCCCAGAAAGGTTGGGGGAGAAGGGAATCAATGGGTGGGGTTGTTGCAGGGGCAGCCCCTGTGCATGCCATGCAGCTCACCATTTCTGCGGGATCTGACACAGAGCAGCTGTGCTCTCTGGTTCTCTGATACACTGGTTCTCTAGTACACTTGCCCCATATTCTAGGCAGGACTGACTCTATTTTTAGATAAACCATAAAGGAGTGATTGACTCGGGGAGTCATTCCCATTTTTGTCTTTGCGCCCCTGGCCAACCTCAGCTAAGGCCAGCCAGGAGCACCCATGACAGCAGCAGACGGTACAGAATGACTGATAACCGTCATCTCATTGCCAATTTACAATGGCACAGCAGACGGTACAGAACGGCTGGTAACCATCTCTGCTACCTTGCAATGGCAAATGAATGCTGCTGTGTAGCACTGCAGTACCGCCTCTGTCAGCGGCATCCAGTACACATACGGTGACAGTGACAAAAGGCAAAATGGGCTCCATGGTTGCCATGCTATGGCATCTGCCAAGGCAATCCAGGGAAAAAGGGCGCGAAATGATTGTCTGCCGTTGCTTTCACGGAGGAAGGAATGAGTGACGACATTTACCCAGAATCACCCGCGACGCTGTTTTTGCACCATCATGCATTGGGATCTCAACCCAGAATTCCAATGGGCGGGGGAGACTGTGGGAACTATGGGATAGCTACGGGATAGCTACCCACAGTGCAACGCTCTGGAAATCGACGCTAGCCTCGGTACATGGATGCACACCGCCGAATTAATGTGCTTAGTGTGGCTGCATGCACTCGACTTTATACAATCTGTTTTACAAAACCGGTTTATGTAAAATTGGAATAATCCCATAGGGTAGACATACCCTTTCAGGCAAACATTGCTTGTCTGTTGTACAATATTTCCTCTTATTGTAGCATTAGCCACAACTTAATTCTAAGCACTAAGGCATGTTTGAGACAGTTAGTCTTGACTTAGGGTCATTATAATGACACTCTGACACCACTGCTTATTATCTCTTTATGGTAAAAAAATGACTCTTTGGCCATTCATGCTAAGTAAAATCATAGGTGTGGCCTTTAGTCAATGACATGATTATGAGATAGCACAGAGCACACCATCCCATAGGGAAAGCCTGTGCCTCAGGAAGTTACATTACCTCCCAGAGCAGAGTGGTCCAGTTCATTAGAGAACAGTGCAGGTTGCATCTTCAGAATGGTGTAGCCTGCTCTCCACAATGTGTCCTACTCATTCCATTGGTCAGTGCAGAGGGGAACTGTGACTATGGCCCCATTTTTTCCCTTATGAGGAACACTGAGGGAGCAGTACCTGCACTCACTCAAGCCCAGTGACTTGAATGGGGATGATCAAGGGATAGAATAAGGGCCCCTCACTAGCTGGCCCTATGTAAGTTACCTTTCCATAAATGGATTTGTCTGCTTCCACCATTTTCATCCATGGTACCAGCAGAAGGGTGAGAATATATTCTTCTGCTGGGTCAAAAAGATCCTCATAAGGTGGCTTAATTTTCTGATAAATCTCATTTTTCTTATCCTGTTGCAGTCCAATATCCATGCTGGCAGAAGGAGCAATGTAAGCAGCATAAAGGAACTACAATAAAAGAGAAGACAACAGTTTTTTAACCACCATCCATTCTAATGGCCACAGTAAATAAGTTAGTTAAAGATGAGGGTGGTAGCAAACTGTTTTTTTATTATCCTAGTTACTCTCTCGCTCACATCATCTTTCCTCCCCTTCCTCTATTCCCTTGATGCTACTAAGTTTTCCAAAATACAGTTTCTGCCACAGCTCCCTGACTTCCTTACTCCTACATTTTCTGCTTATTAAAAGCTTCTTTGATGACAAAATCATGCATAATGGTGATGGTAATGCTTACACAGATACATTTTGCTGATCCTTAGTTGCAATCACCATAACAACAACAAATGCAGATCTTCATCTTTGAGTTACACACTGTTATTACTTTAAACATTTAACTGTAATACGATGCACTGTTCTATAATACAATAAACCATTTTGTGAAAGATGGTTTCTTCTTGCTTTTTAGAAACCAAACCAAGCAAGATTTTGGAATTTTAATGTAAAATTGAAAATCCTAAATACCAAGAAGACTGCAGTCCTGGTTCAGGATCTACTAGCATGGACTTCTGTGCATATGCAGACCCTCACTGATTTCACTGGGACTCTGCCACAGAACAGGAGCCCGCTTCAGCATATCCAATGGAGAGCTGGGGCCTAAAACTTCTCCGAAGCAAACATCTATGAGGCTATGATAAAATTTATATAGTTTTAAACATTCTTTACTTTTGTTGTTAGCATTGTGTAACATTAAAATTATAAGAATATTCAAAGATATAATGCAACTTTTGGGACAGATTCTAAGCTGGGGTAAATCACCATCGTTCACTGACTTGAATGGTGCTACACTAATATACACCAGCTGAGAAAATAGCCTTCCCTGTTTTGTCTCACTCAGCTTAGACAGTGAAGTGAGGCTGGTCAGTTTTACTTTCTGGTTCTCATGCACTAATAAAATACTATTGTGTTTCAGTGTCTAGCACAGCAGAGGAATGTTTGAATAGTTAAAAAATAACTTCTCTTTTCTTTATTTAGCATATCAAGTCATGTCAAACTTCAACCATAAAACAAACCCAAAATGGTTACTAACCTTTCTATAACTGTTGTTCTTCGACATGTGTTGCACATGTCCATTCCAATGTAGGTGTGTGTGCACCCCAAGCACAGTTGCATTAATTTTTTCCCTCAAGGTATCCCTTGGGTCAGTTCCAGTGCCCACTGATGCCTGCCAGCCCCGCCCTCCTCAGTTTATTTTAACTGAGTGACTCCAATAAGAGATGGAGGGTGGGTTTTAGAATGGACATGTGCAAGAGATCTTGAAGAACAACATTTACAGAACGATTAGTACCTGTTTTTTCTTCTTTGAGTGCTTGTACATGTCCATTCCAATGTAAGTGACTCACAAGCAGTTGTGCAGGAGGTAGACTCGGAGTTCAGTGACAAGCTGACTGCAAGACTGCATGGCCAAAGTTGGCATGGTCTCTAGTCTGCTGGGTGATGAAATAGTGTGTTGAGAGCATGTGCACTGATGACCAGGTTGCTGCTTTGCAGATGTCCTGAATAGGGACTTGTCCTAGAAAGGCGGCCAAGGAGGTCTGGAATGAGCAGTCGGATTAGCTGGAGGTAAAATGCCCACGAGTTCATAGCATGTCCGGATGCATAAAGTAATCCAGGATGAAATTCTCTGGGCAGAGATGGGGAGGTCCTTTCTTCTCTGCAATCACGATGAACAGCTGAGTTGATCTGTGGAATGGTTTGGTCCTTTGTATATGGAGAACCAGATCCTATCTAAGACCTAAAGAGTCAGATTGGTCCCTTCTGACCTATGAGTCTATGAGTCTATGAGTGCAGGTACTGCTCCTCTCTGTTCGCATAGGGTAGAATACCAGCAGGAAGATTGCTTGATTGAGTGGAACTGTGAAACCACCTTTGGGAGGAACAACATGTGTGGATGCAGCTGAACCTTATGCTGAAGAAGATTGTGTATGGGGGCTCCGATGTAAGGGCCTGGATCTCTGATACCCTTCTGGGTGAAGTGATGGCCACTAAGGAGGCCAGTTTCCAGGAAAGGTATAACTATGAGCACGTTGCTAGCCACTCAAATGGTGGGCCCATGAGCTCTGACAAGACAAGGTTTAGATCCTAGGGAGGAATGGGTTCTCTAACCTGGGGGTATACCCTCTCCAAGTCTTGGAAAAAACGGATCATGATCATGTGTGAAAAAACGGATTGGTTGTTGACCTTTGGATGGAAGGCTGAGATGGTCACTAGGTGGATCTTGACTGAAGAGAGGGCCAGACCTTGTTGTTTCAGCAGCAGATGGTACTACAAAATAAGCTGCAGAGTGGACTGCATAGGTCGAATTCCCCATTGGGAGGACTAGATGGAAAACCACTTCCATTCTGCAAGGTAGGTGGCCTTCTATTGCCCAGTAGGACTCTACGGACCTGCTCTGAGCAATCCTGCTCCTCAGGGGTCAGCCATAGAGCTTCCAGGCTGTTAGATGAAGGGAACTGAGGTTTTGGTGGAGCAGCCAACTGTGGTCTCAAGAGATCAGGTCTGGGTGTAGCAGAAGCAGTAATGGAATCTCCACTGAAAGGCCTAAGAGGGTGGTGAACCAATGTTGCCTGGGCCATGCTGGGGCTATGAGAATGACTGATGCTCAGTTCTGCTTGATCTTCATCAGAACTTTGTGACTCAGTGGGGTAGGTGAAAATGTATAATACAGATGTTTTGTCCATGACAATAGCAATGTGTCTGTGAGCAACCCTGGGCAGTGGCCTCACAGGGAATAGAGCTGATGGCATTTCCTGTTGTTGCAGGTAGCAAACAGATCTATAGAGGGAGTCCCCCACCATTGGAAGATGTCCCTCATGATATCCAGTCAGAGGGATCATTCATGGTTAGAGGAGAAAGACCTACTGAGGTGATTGGCCAGCTGGTTCTGTGTTCCCAGAAGATAGGACACTTCTAGACTGATTGAGTGAGTAATGCAGAGCTCCTACAGCTGGATTGCTTACTGACACGGGGGGAAGATTGCGCCCCTCCCTGTCTGTTTATGTAGAACATGGCCATTGTATTGTCTGTGAGAACCGAAATAGTCTTGTTTGTAATGTGGGGTAGGAACACCTGGCAGGCTAGATACTCCCCCCGGTCCCCCAAGCTTCCTGACATTGATAAGAGGGAAAGCTCCTCTTGACAGGGTTACCAGGCATTCAGTTTTCCACCAGAACACCTGGTCGAAAAGGGGCCCTGGAAGCTCCAGTCGGCACCACTGACTGGACCATTAAAAGTCTGATCAGCAGCGCAGCAGGAGCCCAGGGCTAAGGCAAGCTCCCTACCTGCCCTGGCTCTGGGTGGCTCCCAGAAGCAGCTGCCAGTCTCTGTGGTCCCTAGGCACATGGGTAGCCAGGAAGGCTAAGCGCACTGACCCCGTCCTGAGTGGTGGTTCTATAGCTCCCATTGGCCAGGAACCATGATGAGTGGGAGCTGCAGGGGGCGATGCCTGTGAGCATGAAGACAGCACATACTGCGCAGAGCTGCTTGGCCACCCATGCACCTAGAGGCCACAAGGACCTGGTGGCCACTTCCTTGGAGCCGTAGTAAGTGCTGATGGGACCACACACATCCCCCTGTACCCCAACCCTCTGGCCCAGCCCAGAGCCCCCTCCTACACCCCAAAGCCCTCATCCCTAGTCCCACCCCAGAGCCCACATCCCCAGCCGGAACCCTCACCCCCCACACCCCAACCCTCTACCCTAGCCTGGAGCGCCCTCCTGCACCCCAAAGCCCTCATCCCTAGTCCCACCCCAGAGCCTGCACCCCCAGTCCAGAGCCCCTCCCGTACCCCAACCCCCAGCCCCTGCCCAGAGTCCTCACCCACTCTTGAACCCCAACCCCCTGCCCCAGCCCTGTGAAAGTAAGTGAGGGTGGGGAAGAGTGAGCAACGGAGGAAAGGAGGATTGAGCAAGCAGGGCCGGGGTCAGGGGGGAGGGGCTCGGAGAAGGAGCCAAGCAGGAGGTGGGGCAGGGGTGTTCGGTTTTGTGTGGTTAGAAAGTTGGCAACCCTACTTCTTGAGACCAGAGGCCCTGAGTTCTGAGAGATCCTAGGTGGGTTCCCCAGCTGAGGGCTGATGCATCAGATACTAGACACAGACAATTAAGGCCTTGAAAAGGGTACTTCTGCATGTTCCACGTGGTGGTTCAGCCACCATGTCAGTGAATTGAGGATCTGAGCTGGAACAGTGACCACTGAGTCCAGATGATGACATAAAGGAGAGTATATCATGGCCAGCCAGGCTTGGAGAGGTCTGAGATGTAGCCTCGTGTGTTGCACTACATACATGCATGAAGCCATGTGGCCCAGAAGACTTAGACACTTTCATGTAGTCTTGGTCAAATGAGACTGGATGGACCTTATTAGGGATGTAATTGAATGAAAACAATTGTCCGGAAGTAGGTCCATCACTTGCAGAGAGTTGAGAACGGCACCAATGAGCAGAGATAAGAGTGGATTTCTGGATGTTTATCAGTAGACCTAGTGCCCTGAAGGTCAATTGGATAAGATGGATGTCAGATTCCTCTTGAGCTCTGGACCAGTCTCTTACCAGCCAGTCATAGAGGGACGGGAACACATGAACTCCCTTTTTTCTGAGAAAGGCTGCCACCACTGCCATGCATTTGGTGAAGATCTTTGGAGCAGCCGACAGGCCGAATGGAAGGACCACAAACTGGTAATGAACTTGTTCATAACAAATCTTAGGAATCGTCTGTGGCCTCTTCCACAGCTCCCACCTGAAGGAGGGATTGGACTTCTTCTTCCAACAGTTGCTCATGAGAAGGGTCCCTGAGGAGAGACAGGTGGGGGGGGGCTAGGAAGGTGGGGTAGACAAAAATTGGATGGGGTAATACACTTCTACCGTTCTTAGAACCCAGAGATCTGAGGTAATGTGGACCCAGGCACTGAGGAAGTGGAGGAGCTGGTAGGAAAAAGAAGGGGTAGCTGGATCCGGTGTTGAGGGGATTGTAATGTTGACCTTGAGCATCTCATCAAAACGAGTGCTTTGAGTCTGCGCAGGGCCTGCTAAGGAGGATTGCAAAGGGGGCTTATGTCTGAACCCCCTGCTCTTCCTCCTCTGTTGATCTTGCCTGACTGATTGGGCAAAGTAGTGGCCAGTCTGTTGGGATCTGTAGTGCCCTCTGGATACTGCCAGGATATACAGACCCAGAGATTTCAAGGTCTCTTTAGAGTACTTGAGGCCATGTAGTCTAGTGTCCATTTGCTCCAAAAAGAGCTATGACCCTTCAAAAGCAGAGTTTGGTGCACTTCATGTGGAAACCCTGAGGACTGCAACCATGAGCTCCTGCGCATGGTTACACCTGTGGCATTGATCTGGCCATGGAATCAGCAGCATTCAGATCCTTTAAAGGGAGGCCCATGCCACGGTCTTCCCTTCCTCAACTAAGGATGAGATCTCTTGTCTAGAGTCCTGGGGGAGCAATTCCTTAAATTTTAGCATGGACTCCCAAATATTAAAATCATAGCAGCCTAGCAAGGCTTGCTGGTTCACTATGGAGAGCAGTAGCCCCCCCCCCCCATGGAGTAGGCCTTCCAGCCAAACAGGTCCAATTTCTTTGAATCTTTCCCCTTGGATATGGATCCCATTTGACCTTGAAGATCCCTTTCATTGGCAGCCGCCACAACCAGGGACCCCGGGGGAGAGTGCGAGAATAGGAACTCATATCCTTTAGCTGATACAAAGTATTTGCATTCTGTGCACTTCACTGTAGAAGGGAGGGAGGCAGTGCCTTGACTGTAGAAGGGAGGGCCACAGTGCCTTGACTGGGTCCATAATGGCCTCACTGAGTGGTAGAGCCACTCTAAAAGGGCTCACTGCTGACAAAATGTCTAAATGATTATGTGATGTCTCCTTAACCACATCTCCTATAAGTTTGAGGTTACCCTCTTTAACATGTCCTGGTATTCCTTGTGGTCATCTTGCAGTGGAGACACCCTGCTGCCACCACTGCCTCATCTGGAGAGAAGGATGAGGAGACTATAACCAGCTGAGGAGCCTCCGTCACTTCCTCAGTCTCCACAGAGGCCTGCAGGACTTCCCCCTGAGGCTTGGTGTTGGGTTCGGTACCGGAGTCTGAGTGAGAGGTCTCTCGGTGCAGTACCAGGGGCATCATACTTTCCAAGGCCACTGAGTATGATTGCCTTGAGAAGCTGCCGTGAGGGCGCATGCCCCATGGGTTCCTAAACAGTCATTGCATAACTGCCAGGACCATGGGGACCAGTGCCTAAGTGTTCAGTGGCACCCCTGTACTTGGGGCAACAATAAAAAAGGAATGGCCCGGGGAGCAGTGCGGGCGGCTGTGTCAATGGAGGGAGTTAGGACCCCACTTCTGACTCTGATGATGAACTGCAGCATGGAGAACAAGGCAATGCCATTCCTTTCAGTGCCAATGATCAGTGTCATGGCGAAGATCACGTGGAGGCTGCCAAAGGGTTTTTCCCTTAGAGGGGAGACACGGTACTGGGTGAAGTCTGAGCAACAGTTCTCTGCTGCTCAGTGGTACCAGTGGTGCTGAGTCCTGTACCTCCGGGTTCAAGGGAACTGGGCTTGTTTAGTCTGCAGAAGAGAAGAATGCAGGGGGATTTGATAGCAGCCTTCAACTACTTTAAGGGAGGTTCCAAAGAGGATGGAGTTCGGCTGTTTTCAGTTGTGGCAGATGACAGAACAAGGAACAATGGTCTCAGGTTGCAGTGGGGGAGGTCTAGGTTGAATATTAGGAAGCACAAGGGTGGGTTACCTAGGGAGGTGGTGGAATCTCTATCCTTAGAGGTTTTTAAGGCCCGGCTTGACAAAGCCCTGGCTGGGATAATTTAGTTGGGGGTGGTCCTGCTTTGAGCAGGGGGTTGGACTAGATGACTTCCTGAGGTCCCTTCCAACCTTGATATTCTATGATTCTATGACCCACTCCTCCATGTAATAACCTTGAGACCTTCTGAGGAGTCACAACCCCCAGTTTGAGAACCCCTGCACTAGGGGGGGAAATTCAAGCAACTTTGCTCAGGGCACACACATCCTTACACTGGAACAGGCATGTGCAAGCACTCCAGGAAGAACCAACACTTCGGGTCTAAACACTTGACAGTGGCTCTTTCAACTCTGCAAAAGCCAAGTCACCAAACACATGGATCCCTTTACAACTGTCATCCTTAGAATTTTTAATGACTAGCATCTTTAACAACCATGCAGGATTCCACCCATTTTCTACATAGATGTAGGCACCTAAAAAGCAAGACGGGTTTGTTTTTAGCACGGCCTATACATTGTTAGCCCAGATAAAGATTCCCATGTGTAGGGGTGAGACTAAAAAACTAACAAATCCATAGGTAAAGCTAAGCTGAAAAACTCAACCAAATTTATCAGATCAGTGTACACCCTGGGCTAATTATAAAATAAACTGAAATTTTGCAGATACAGCACTAATTAGACTCACAGTGATGTCAAACCTTGGAAGTTACTTAAAACTAATAAAGTTACAATTACATCATATTTTAATCTGATCCAACACATTTCACATGTAAAAAAACCAAGTTATAAAAAGACAGTCCAGTCATATAAAGATGTGATAGCTATAAAAATAACCATCTCAGAAAGGGGTTAGACATTTTATTCAAGTCAAATTAGACAGCAATAGGACTAAGTTGGTCCACTCGTAAAACCACACATGGGAGCTCTGAATTAGGGAAGACCCCAGTGTATTAGATTGAACCTGGTCATTTAAATGGCTAACCTTCCTGTAACGTGGCTTTTTAAAACCCAAAACACATCTTTCTTTGATGGAACTGTTCTCTCTCTAAATAGAATTTTTTATATACTAAATGTTTGCATTCAAATGGCCTTCTGTTTGTTTTGGTTCAGAAATTAGAAAAGTTGGAAAAACTAATCTATACTTACCTTGATAGACAATGTCATAAATTATTAACAGGCTTTAAACTCACTACCTTTGCAACATCAGGACCTGCTACTGCAGCTGCTCCACATGTGGAACTGCTAGTGACATCACTTCCATTTCACCTGTGGAGATGCTACAGAATGAGCTCCTACATAAAGGCAGACATTATATCCATTAGGCTATATATGGTTACTTCCATCCGCACACAGATCAGTCTGAGCCAGGTCAGCAAGCACTCAGCACCTGGATCTTGGGACCCTGCTACGGGTGTGTCACAGCCTGTGACTTGAGTCCAAACCCTGCCATTTTGCAATGTGGACGCACTTCAACTCACAGAACTGAGTCAGAAGGTCTGTATAGTGCAGTGTGGATGCGTTAGCATGGCTTTGAGACCAGGGTCCAGCAACTGTAAACCCAGATTTACAATTCAGTGTGGACACTCAGGATTACAGTGTAGCATAGACATATACCCTAAGGGCCAGATCCTCAGCTGCTCTAAACTGACGTAATTCTGTTGACTTTAAGAGAGATGCACAGATTTAGGACATCTGAGGAGCTGGCCCACAACCTACCTTTCTATCAAGATTTTTATAGTATGCCCATCATTGTAATATCCGAGCCCCCAAGTGGAAATATAGGGCCAGATTGTGAGTAAATGCTTGTGCTGATGCATGACGGGAGAGGTGACAAGGAACCTTCCACCACCTTGTGTTGCCGGCACAGTCACACCACCTTGTGTTGCCGGGTCAGTCACAACTGCACAGCTTTCCCTGGCCTGAATGTAAGGAGTGAATGGGATGTTACTGCAAATTGTGCTGGTCATTACAAACAAGTGGAGAAGTGATGTCCATGGCTTTCTCCTTCTGAATTATTGAATGAAGCCAGTCAGTTTCAGAGGGAAGAACACATTATATGCTCTTAAAGCAGGGGTGGGCAAACTACGGCCTGTGGGCTGGATCTGGCCCCTCAGGGCTTTGGATCTGGCCCACTGGATTGCCCCCTGTGGTGCCGCGGGCCCCGCACCGCTCTCAAAAGCGGCCGGCACCACTTCACTGCAGCCCCAAGGTGGGTAAGCAGAGGGCTCCATGCATTACCCTTGCCTCCAGGCACTGCCCCCCCCAAAGCTCCCATTGGCCGGGAATGGGGAATCGCAGCCAATGGGAGCTTTGGGGGAGATACCTGGAGGCGCGGCAAGGACAGCCCATATGGCGCCCTCCGCACCCCCCCTGCCCAGGGGCAGCAGCGCTTCCTGGAGTGGCGCAGCATGGGGCCAGGGTAGGCATGCAGGGAGCCTGCCCTGGCACCGGTGCACGTCGCTGCCACCCCGGAGCTGCTTTAGGTAAGTGGTGCCAGGCCAGAGCCTGAACTCCGCCTGCACCCCACCTCCCAATTCCCTGTCCTAAGCCCCCTGCCTGTACCCTGCACTCCTCCTTCACCCCAGCCTCCTGCCTAGAGCCTCCTCTTGCAGTCTGCACCCATCCTGCACCCCTGCCCTGAGCTCCCTCCTGCACTCCCCACCCCTCCTGCATCCCAACCCCTTCCCTGAGCCCCCTCATACACCCTGCACCCCTCCTCTGCCCCAATCCCTTGCCCTGAGCCCCTTCCTGCACACCGCACCCCCTCCCACACCCTGCACTCCCTCCCTCCCGCATCCCAATCCCCTGCCCTGCATACAATTTCCCCACCCAGATATGGCCCTCGGCTGAAAAGGTTGGCCCACTCCTGTCTTAAAGAATGTATCCAGGAGCGCCTCTAGGGTGGAAAACATTTTTGGTGCTCATCTCCATTCTTTGAGCGGCCGAGACCAAAAAAAGCAAGCTGCTCAGAAGTTTGGCTCCTCTTGGAAGCTGGTGTCCAGGGTGACTGCCTGCTCAACTACTCCGGTGTATCAGTGGCCCTGCTTCCGCCCCATGCTAGGGAGCTATAAGAAGTACTGTGCTTCCAGATTTTCACTGGGGCTGTGAAACTCCTGAATGGTCCCTATGGGAGCTTGTGCACTAAGGACTTCATAGAGCATTATATTGTGTATTTCAATAAACTCAGTTTAAATTAAATGATTATAAGGCTGTAAAATTCAAATAAAGACCTTTGAGCGTGTAAAATCTCAGGCTCATCAGACTTAATTCATTCAATGTTTGGCAACTTCAGTAAAACATAAAAAGAATTTTCCTACCTTCCAGCTATATATTTTTCTATAAAAGTATTAAAGTTAGTGATGGGTCCAAACCAAAACTGTGATCTGGAGTCTGATCAGAGTTTGCATCTTGAAGTTATTTATAATGGACCAAATGCAAATATACCAAACTTCTGGGAAAATCAGATTATGACCTCCCAAATTTGGGAATGTTCAGATCTGGGGTTTTGGTTAAACTCATCCCTAAATGTAAAGATTTTCAGTATGTAATCTCAGAATGCTTAGGTTTATGCAAAAACACAAAAAATGCTTAGTATTGTTCCCCAACAAGTCCATGATAATAATAACTCTTCATCTAAATTGGCTCTAGTATTAAAATATTATATTTCCAATAATGGTATTAAATTTTTCTAACCCTAAATACTATTTTTCATTGCAGATTGCAACTTGTGTTTCTTTATTATTTTTCTTTTCCAATTAGTTTTACACTCCAGCATGTATGTTTATAGTGAAATAACCCATTCATTCCTGGATTATTACTGTCACTCATCTTTTTTCTAGTGCATCACATTTCATCCTCATTTGAGTTTCTTTTACTATACACACTGATATATTAAGGAAACACATGCCAGGGTATATCATAAAGCTTAGATAAAACACTGTCCAGAAAAATACAATGATCAAAGAAAGTTTCTTAAATTGTATAAAACACTCAATCTCTCTCAGTCGTAAATAGTAAAATATATGACAATCTGCTATTAGAAATCTGATTGACATTAGGAGTAGCTGGAATAACTATCTCATTGTTTCAAAGGTGAGTGCAGAATTCGGGAAGGCATCTTTTCCAGAAGCAGGCCCTTTTGATTGGATACAGCTTGACTCTCATCTATGTTCCAATGAAAACAAGAATAATTTGTGTGCAGCCTTAAAAGGCAAACTTGAGAATGATACCAAATGTTTCAGCACATGTGTTGATTTGTTATGTTTCATTTCAGCTGTGATGCTAATGGAACAGTTTCACATATTTCGTTCTGATGTATTTACTTTAATGGTCATGTGTATGTAGCTTTCTGTGATTGCCTAATAACACTGATTGTCTGATGTTTTGCTGTCACCACCAGGCCGGGGCTGGAAATAAGATAAGACAAGACTAAAGGCTTGCTTTTCAGTCATGCAGCCTTTTAGTCCAGGGCAAAGTAAGAAATAAATATGACCAAATCAGAACGTCAGTGTTTCATAGGCACTTTGCATCGGTGCAAATGACTGCACCATGTGCAATGCAATGGAGACTCGGGCCCAGGAGCTAAAAATTTCAAACATAAATTTGACTCCTAAATCCATATTAAGACAGCTAAATAAAAATTGCCTGAGTTTTCAATGATCCTATGTACCTGCAGCTCCCTTTAATAAATATGTGTTCTGTGGGCACTCAAGTCAGGCCACTTACATATTTAGGTGCCTAAATATGAATTTAGATGTCAAACTTTAGGCACCTAAGTTGGACATTTTTGTTTTAAGGCTGAGATTGACACATACAATTTATAATGTGTCCTCCTGAATTTTAGGAAAAAGAGGAAAACTCAGCATTGTGACTGCTTCAAGCATTTGTTATCCCTGAGTTATTGTGGCATTTCCTTTATTGCCCAGGAGCAAGAACGTTTAGATCAGGGCACACAGAAGAATGAAGACACAGAACTGGAGGTGGAATTAAAAAAGCAGGCGGCAACTTTATTAACTTTTAACATGCTGCCCAACCCCACTCTCACCCCTTCAGATTACGGGGCATTAATTGGCTCCAGTATGAGATTAACCAGCCTTAAGCATTAAAATCCCAATGAGTGAGGGGTGACTCCTTTAGTCTAGCCCTCCCTAACTGAAAACAGGATTCAGTCTTGCTACTTTCCCACTCTGAAGGAGAGTGAGGGTACAGACAAAGGGTGTCTTATTCTTCATGGACCTTAAAACATCCATATGCTCAACAGGCTATTGAGGCCCAGGACAAAGTCCGTCAGGCCTCTGTGGACATTGAGGGAGTGACTCAGCCAGTTATAGCTTCCACATCCTCCTCCCCAGACAAGGCCATGGTGGCAGCAGGGGTGACTCCACTACAGAAACTCCTGGGTCTCAGGCTTTGGTTTAGCCCAGAAGCTGGTCTCTAAAGCCTCTTATGTGTACTAGACACAAGTATTGACAATAATTACTCTGTTTTATTACCCCTTACTAATTTCTATTGTTTGTTTTAATTGTGATCTCTTTTCCTTAATTTCCTACATTACGAGGCCTCTAGGACTCTGCAAGTACAGGAAAAAATCCTCCACAGCCCCACAAAGCAAGCCCAGAAACCCAGCTATGACAACTGAAAAGAAAGGGTAGGGGTAGCCAACGCAGCACTTGTGGGTCTAAGATAGCTCCAAGAGGGCCATAAGCAATGGTGGCGGAGAGGGTCCCTGTCTCCAGTGAGCCTGCCAATGGGAGACAGAAGTAGGTTGAAACTCCCCAGCTCCCAATGCCCACACATGGACGCCATGTATTTCTGGGCAGGTGTGAGAGCATGGAGTAGGAGGTGCCTCCTTCTCCTTCTCTCCCTGACAAGGATCCCAAGGAGTAGCCATCCCTCTGCCAGTTCAATCAATGCCCACAACCAGCCACTGACCCATGCACACTCAGTGCTATGGAAAAGCCATGGAGGGAGAGTTACAACTGCTCAGTACAGCAATAACTTAAAATGAAAATTACATTGAAATTTAAATTATTCTGGTTCTGTAAAATGCCATTCCTCTCTCTACAGACATAAGCTTTATGGACATGGGAAGTGGTGCTCCCTAAGCGATACTTGGGTCTGCTCTCTTTGGAGCAACAGACACATATTTAAAGGCACAGGATAATTTAGAAAGGAAAAGGAAACCCAAGTTTCTCAAAATGGCCGTAAAAACTGCATGGCATACTTAAAATGGCTGTAACTGTCTCCCCCATCCGCCTCCAACAGTCTTATAGGACATGGGTCTCAGTTATCAACACTACTGGTCAGTGGGAAAATAATTAACTTTTTCACTGCACCTGAACTTACAGTGTAAAGCCAGTGAAGAATTCTCACGGGTAAGCAATCTCATTAGCACTTTAAAAATCTATGAAGTAGCTTAACACCAAGAAGCGAGAGTAATTGTATAATCAGGATTAATAATGGGCTGAAATTAAGAAAAGGAAAAGCTATAAAACTGACAACTGGAAGATCCACTTCTATGACTAAAGTCAATATCCTAAGCTTAGGCTTCAGGATTTGAAATTCTAACCCTCATGAGAGACGGTAACAACTGATTTACACATACATACACAAAAAGAATGATCAGCATTAACAATAGCTATTTCCAAATAAGAGATAACACTGGCAGTGAGTAGCAAAGGGGAGACTATGCAAACTGAATATTAATAGATAAAGCTGGGAATGGAATTGATCCTAGGAAACAAATTATGCATGGCTAACATTTAAGTAAAGCAATTCCATGGTAACAATTTAAAGCTGGATTTATTGACCACAACCTCAAATTTCCTTTGCTTGGGGTTGGGGAGACTTGGAAACCCTTTCAGTTCTTCTGTCTTTTTTAAACAGTCTTACAAAAAAGATATTACTGAAGGGAAAACACATTTATAACTTACTTGAGCTTGCTTGCATAGTTTAAAAGGCTGAAGGGTTTCTTGGTAGAAAAGTTGATGATAAGCCTGTAGGTCAAACCAAAAGTACGCACTGTTCTTCCACAGCTACAGATGGAAAAAGAATATAAGTTATTACTACCCAATTATCAGGGCTTTATAAAAGCTTGAATTTCCAATCCAAGTAATTGTTTAGCTCCTTGGGGTCATCATAAATCAAGCTCAATTTAAGATGGTTTTAATCTTCTGTTGCATACTGGCAACAGGACAACATGTTTAATGGCATTGTCACTGCGATATTATATCTTTCATTGTATCCTTTGCATATAATTGGCCATTAAAATTGTTAACGTTACAGTTAACATTTGAAGAGTAACCACATTTTGATGGCGTGAAGCCAGCACTTAAGAAATGTTGATAATGTACGTGCAGAACTTGTGCCATGGTGGTGATAGCATTTTGCAGCAATAACCCAGACAATTAAACGTTTTATGCTTGGCATATGTTATTGTGACTATATTACATTGTTATTATATTTGTTTCTAAGGTACCATATCTTGGTCTCCGTTTCATTGAGTCAAACAAAAATATCAAACATCTTTCAGAAGAAGGAGCTAGCTCTTCCCCCCTCCCCCCACCTCTCTCTTCTAGCCTTTCACTTATGGGGGTTGGGTCTTGGTGAGTATCCCAAAAGCACATCTGGGGCTAGCTGCTTCATGAGACTGACAGTTAAAGGAATACCTGCCAAAGAGGGGAGTTTTGCTCCATAACCTGTTGGTTCCAAGACTTGTTTCAGTCAGAGGTCAGGCTGAACATAAGTTCCACAGCGGAAGACACTTAATACAAATGGCTTGATTTTTGGAAGGGAGTGATCACCACAGATCCCATTTACTTCTGTGGGATTTATGGATGCTCATCCTCTTTGAAAAATCACACCAATTTTGTGTAGGTGGCTAAATGTAAATTTAGGATTCTAATTTAAGGCACCCAGGTTTGAAAAATTGTGGTTGCTGTCTCCTGGAGAGCCAAAGGCAGAAGAAAGCATTTCTGGCCACTGCTGCTGCATTCTAAACATCTGTGAGAAATCTATAACCCTGCCAATGGATGGAATGACCACGGCCTACATCCTCATCTTTTTCAAATCCTTCCTAAAGATTCACTGCTTCTGCAAAGCCCACACGCTGACTAGCTCCAACCCATTCTCCCTCTATATCCTGCAGCAAGTAGAGGCTTTGCAGATAGCAGAGAAGAAATATAATTGTGTTTCCCAGAAGTTCATGGAGCTTCAGTGAACACTAAAGAACTTTATGCAAATGCTGGATACTTCTGGACATAACTGACACCACAGGGAAGGAGGTGGAAAACTAGCATGTGAAAGAGATTATATTCTAGTAGATATTCTTCTTTTTCCCCTTTTTAAAATCTTTCTGAAGGCCAGGATCTCATATTGTTTTTCTGCCAGATGGAAAAGGCAGTTATTCACAATGAATAGTCCCTTTCATCCCTGATGGAACACTCAGACTTCAAATAGGTTTGGGATAGTCAGATTAAGGCCCATCTTTAGTTTCAAAAAATGCATGAACACCACCCCTTTCTCCAATTATTTTTTCAGCCTGGCTGCCCTCTGTAGCTCTGTGTTCAGTCAGTTGTGGAATAAATTATCACAGGGTAAGAAAATACCTCATACCTCATTCCCTGAATTCTCACAGAAGTGTGTGAAGAAGTAGCCTGCTCTGTTCTCCACATAAAGAGACTGTAGCATACATTCCATTTTAGAACTCCCTAGGACAACACTCTCTGTAGGACTTTTACCCTAGATTAACAGAACAGCAAGAAATAAAGGTGATTAATTTTTCTTAGATGTCAATGAGTTGAAATGGGGTGTCACGCAGACTGTTCAGCTGACATCTTCACTCCAGTCAACCAGATTTTACATTATATTATACATACAATTGGTGCATAGAAGTCATCTAGTCCATCCCCCTGGGCTGAGGCAGGACTCACAATACCTAGGCCATTACTGATTGGTGTTTGTCTAACAAGTTCTTAAAAATCTCCAATGAGGGGGTTTCCACAACCTTCCTTTGTACTTAAATATTCTTAAAGTTAAAATGTTTTTCCTAATATCTGATCTAATTCTCCCTTGCTGCAAATTAGGCTGATTACTTCTTATTCTTCCTTCAAGGATGTGGAGAACAATTGATCATCCTCTTTATAACAGCCTTTAATAGATTTGCAGTCTTATTGGATCCCCCTCCATGTTCTTTTCTCAAGTTTTAAAAATTTTTCCCCATAGATCAGGTTTTCTAAATCTTTTATCATTTTTATTGCTCTCCTCTGAACTCTCTTCCCAATTTGTCTCATCTTTCTTAAAGCATAGTGCCAAAAACTGGACACAATACTCCAGTTGAGGCCTCAGTGCCAAGTAGAGTGGGACAATTACCTCCTGTGTCTTGCATACAACACTTCTGTTAATACATCCCAGAATGATATTCGCTTTTTTTTTTTTGCAACTGCGTCACAGTTTTGACTCATTCGCTTTGTAAGCTACTACAACTGCCATCTCCTTTTTCAGCAGTACTACCATCTAGCTAGTTATTCCCCATTTTGTAGTTGTGCATTTGATTTTTCTTTCCTAAATGTAGCACTGTGCACTTGTCTTTATTGAATTTGTGTTGATTTCAGACCAATTCATCAAGATTGTTTTGAATTCTAATCCTGTCCTCCAAACTGCTTGCAACCCCTCCCAATTTAGTGTCATCCACAAATTTTATAAGCATATTCTCCACTCCATTATCCAAGTAATTAATGAAAATGTTGAAGCATTCCAGACTGAGGACAGACTCGCCCATTCGCACCCACCCCCGGTCCCATTTGCTCCATTTGATAGCAAACCATTGATAACAACTCTCAGTACAGTCTTTCAACAAGTTGTGCATTCACCTTATAGTAATTTCATCTAGACAGCATTTCTCTAGTTTGTTTATGAAAATGTCAGGTGTGATTGTGTCAAAAGCCTTACTAAAAATTAAGGAAAATCACTTGTTTCCCCCTATCCACTAGGCGAGTAACCCTGTCAAAGAAGGAAATTAGATAGGTTTGGCATTCCAGGTGCTTACAAATTGATTCTTTATTAACTTGTTCCAGTAACTTTCTAGGTATCAAAGTATCCAGGAGTATTGAGTAGGACAGGAGAGATTTAAGGGGGTCTATTTTGACACCTCCCTCCCCACCCTCCTGCAAAGAATCCCAAGGAAAATGCAGGCCAGTAAGCTTATCCCTGAAAAGCTGAGAAAATATGTAGCAGACTGGTCACATCCTGTGAGGACACTGGGAGTGGATGAAGGAGTGGGGATGGGAGGACAATAGGTTTCTCTCCAAAGATTGCTCAAGAGCAGGTAGGGAAGAAAGAGCAGGGCCTTTGAGAGAGGGTCTTGTGAGAAAGCAGTCACAGTGAGAAGCCTGAGGGTATGGAATAATTAGAATCCTTGATACTCAGCATATGCACAGTGGGCCCCGCCATTTGATGGCATCATCATCAGCTGTGTGAAGCGCCAGGTGGCAACATCAGTGATCCCTTGAGGTCAAGGATGATCTCTTCCACAGATTTTAATTTTTATGGGTCTTTTGGTGACCGAATCCTTGAGCCACAAACTTGTTGGCAGACATTGCAGGTGATGTTGGAAGGCAGGTTTGAGCCATGATTTCTGTATGACAGTCATCTGTCCTTTCTTTTCTGGCATTTTTCTGTGACCAGGGCAAGGCAATTTTCCTCAAAAGTGATCTTTCCTTCTGTGACAAGTCTTCACCAGTTAGCCCTGTCCTTGACCACTGTGTACCAGAGTGTGGTATTGATGCCACATCTCTTAATCTTTGTCTTGATGGTGTCTTTGAAGTGTTTCTTTTGGCCTCCCCATTTCCCTTCTCTTTTGGTGAGCTGGGCATACAGCAATTGTTTTGGTAGGCGTGCGTCAGGCATGCACACACAGTGCTCACTCCACCTCAGCTGGTGCTGGATAATCATCCAATACTGAAGGTGTTGGCCTCCGTGAGGACACTGATGTTAGGGTGATGATCCTTCCACTTTATGTTGAATATCTTCTGGAGAAAGTGCTAGCGCTAGCACTGGCTTTCCAGGTGTTTTCTGTAGGTCACCCAAGTCTCGCCAGAATAGAGGAGAGTTGAGATTACCACTGCTTTATAAACTAAAAGTCTAGTGTGTGTTCTGATGTGGTGGTTGTTGAATACCCGTTGAGACAGTCTGCCAAAGACAAGGCTGGCACAGCAGATTCTGTGCTGAATCTTGACATCTCTGTCTGCCCTCTGTGAGAGACGGCGGCCAAGGTAGGAAAGGTGTTCTAAATTTTCCATTCTTCTCTGTCAATCTAGAACTTCCTTGCTGGGTTTGATGATTGACCAGGAGCTGGCTGGTGGAGAACTTTTGTTTTGTCAATGTTCAGGGTTAGTCTTAGACTTTTGTAAGCCTCAGAGAAGCAGGTAAGGGCTGTTTATAGATCCTCCTTTGAGTGTGCAACTATAGCACGATCATCTGCATACTGGAGTTCACTCACCATTGAAGTAAGTCATTGGGCACTCGTCAAGAAGATGCAATGTAGTCTGAAGTTGACTATATCTACATCATGAGTCATTAGAGAAATCCCATTTGAAGAGTGACAGGCCGCACAATTGCCCTATCCTATTCAAAACTGGTTCAAGGATGGCCACAGGTGCCTTGGCAGGTCAAAACCTGGTGGGCAGATGGTGGGGTTGGTGATGAGAGAGTGATTAATGACTATTATCGCTGACCACCTATTATGCCAAGCAAATTCCACCATCATGTCCAGTGGTGGCATAAGTGACCATAGGGCCCTTCATAGCCTCCATGGATAACCAAGTGGAGAATAAATGGCTGGGCTTCTCTTCCCCTAAGCCAGAGATAGACTCCTCCAGACAAAAGACAAGGATGTACAAATAGAGACATTTAGTAGTGTGAATATTTCCTGAATATTTGGTTCCACAATATAAATTTCACTTAACCGCAAACATCAGCCTGTTCCCCCATCCCTTCTGTTAACTAAACAAGAATACCTTCAGCAAAGGAATAAACAAGAGTACTAGCCTAATGAAAATAAACAGTCTATTAACAGATTAAGGAACTCAATGCACATGTGAAAGGTCCAACCATTACAGTTTATTTCCTGAATTGGGCCAGCAGTGCCAACAATCCCTATGAAAGAGCAGGACACTTTTGGAATGTTCAATGAACATGAAGAGTTTGGGATTTATAGCTGTACCTGTGGCATTATTTATTAATTCTTGGACTTCAAGAAGCAGGAAGCCCCCAAAGCCTCCATCATTTCAGCAAAAATTAAGGAAACATTCTTCTGTGCATTGGATTCAGGAAGTTGCTTTTGGAGGCAGTAATTTTACAAGCCATACAATAAAGTGTAGAAGTGATGAAAAAAATTAGAACTGGAACATGTTCCTGCTGTATATTTTACTGTTTTCATCACTGCATATTTTAGGGCCATATTCAAGCTCTCACTTCCACTGGTCACTAAAATATTGCACAAAACTGTACTAAGGTGTGGGAATGTCTCTATTGAAGCATTTATCCATTAACTCACACATAATAATCCTTTTTACTATCACATAAAGAACATTATCATGATTAAAACATAATCATTTATTAGTCTTTACCATACCACAGTATGAGAGTTACCACCATTATTTCCTATTCTAAGAATAAAGAAATAGAATGGACAAATGGATACCATGCTGGCTTTCTAAAAGGCTGTCAAGTGATTAAAAAGATGAATCAAGATTAATTGTGTGATTAATCGCACTGTTAAACAATAGAATACTATTTATTTAAATATTTTTGATGTTTTCTACATTTTCAAATATGTTGATTTCAATTACAACACAGAATACAAAGTGTACAGTGCTCAATTTATATTTATTTTTGATTACAAGTGTTTGCACTGTATAAAGACAAAAGAAATAGTATTTTTCAATTAACCTAATACAAGTACTGTAATGTAATTTCTTTATCATGAAAATTGAACTTGCAAATATAGAATTATGTACAAAAACTACATGCAAAAATAGAACAATGTAAAATTTTAAAGCTTCCAAGTCTGCTCAGTCCTACTTCTTGTTCAGCCAATCACTCAAACAAACAAGTTTGGTTACATTTGCAGGAGATAATGCTGCTCGCTTCTTGTTTACAATGTCACCTGAAAGTGAGAACAGGCGTTCTCATGGCACTGTTGCAGCCGGCGTCTCAAGATATTTACGTGCCAGATGTGCTAAAGATTCATATGTCCCTTCATGCTTCAACCTCCATTCCAGGGGATATGCATCCATGCTGATGACGGGTTCTGCTTGAAAACCATCTAAAGCAGTGCGGACCAACGCATGTTAATTTTCATCATCTGAGTCAGATGCCACCAGCAGAAGGTTGATTTTCTTTTTTGGTGGTTCAAATTCTGTAGTTTCCGCAAGACTTCTGAAAGCATGCTCCCTACCTTGTCCCTCTCAGATTTTGGAAGGCACTTCAGATTCTTACGTCTTGGGTCGAATGCTGTAGCTCTCTTTACAAATCTCACATTGGTACCTTCTTTGCATTTTGTTAAATCTGCAGTGAAAGTGTTCTTAAAAAGAGCAACAAGATATGCTGGGTAATCATCCAAGACTGCCATAACATGAAATATATGGCAGAATACGGGTAAAACAGAGCAGGGGATGTACAATTCTTGCAATGCCAGCTAAAAAAGTTCCATGCGAACGCCTGTTCTCACTTTCTGGTGGCATTGTAAATAAGAGGACAGCAATATCTCCTGTAAACATAAACAAACTTGTTTGTTTTAGTGATTAACTGAACAAGAAGTAGGACTGAGTGGACTTGCAGGCTCTGAAATTTTACATGGTTTTGTTTTTGAGAGCAGTTATGTAACAAAAAAAATCTACATTTGTAAGTTGCACTTTCAGGACAAAGAGATTGCACTACAGTACTTGTATGAGGTTAATTGAAAAATACTATTTCTTCTGTTTATCATTTTTACAATGCAAATCTTTGTAATCAAAATATACACTTTGATTTCAATTACAACACAGAATACAAGATATATATGAAAATGTAGAAAAACACCATCCAAAGTATTTAATAACTTCAATTGGTATTGTCTTGTTTAACAGTGCAATTAAAACTGCGATTAATTTTTTTAATCACGATTAATCGTGTGAGTTAACTGTGATTAATTGACAGCCCTACTTTCTCATTAAAACACTGCAGAAGGCAAAGATATTATCTGTAAAATCAAACACATTTTCCAAAATCACTGGGTATATCCCCTTTGATTGGTTTTACTGTAGATTCAACCACAGATTCAGGGAAGCCAGGTTCTTCCAGGGCTACTTACTGGGAGCAGCTCAGCATAGGTGTATTTTCTGTCTGTCTGGGACTTCAGGCATTTTGTATCATCAGTAACAGCAGAGAGACGAATCATGTTGCTTCCCACTGATTTTGGCCTGGACTCACAAACAAACAAAAATGTTTGATAACTGCTTAAGAAAAGATTAGGAATGTTTAGTTTAGAGAAGAAACAAATAAGAAGGAACATGATGTAGGTGTAACAAAATAGTGAATGGTATGGAGAAGATAAATTGAGCATTACTATTTAGTTTGTCTTCTTACAGAAGGAGCAAATAAACATTCAATGAAACTGAAAGGCAACAGATTTAAAACTAAGTTAGAGGAAATATATATATATATATTTTTTACATAACACATAATTAACCTGTGGAATTCATTCCCACAGGTTATCATGGAAGCCGAGTGCTTAGAAGGATTAAAAAAAGATATGTATGTGCCCAGTCAGAACATTGACAGTTACATCAGAAAGGATAATAAATGTTGCTCATCTAAATAAACCTGCTCATCTAGGCTTCCATCAGCCCCTGCATACTTCCCTGGACAAAGCCCTCATGCTCCTGGGCATAAGCAAACCACTAACAGCTAGAGGTTAGGAAGAAATTTCCACCACAGGCAGATTAAATCAAAACTGTGCTCTTGTTAGCAGATTATTGTATTAAATTAGTGGGCAATAGAAAAGTTGCATTCCATTAAAACAATGAGTATCTTAAGATTTTTGTAAAACCATGTTAAATAGTTGAGAAGTATGGGATTTATAGATGATACACAAGAGATTTTTGCACCTACCTTTTTCTACGAACATCAGGTTTACTGGTTACGCTGTAGAAATCATCCTTTGTGATGGTTCCACTTGATGGCAGGATAGCTGACAATAATCTGGTAGCTCTCTTAGAAGATAAATTCATCACATTTGTTTTTAATAAGGTTGTGGGTGAGCTGGTTTCATTTCTCTAAAGGAATAGAAAAATAGAACAACTCAGAAACAAATTTCCCCACCTTTGTTCTTTCTGATGCTCTCCAGTTAAAGGTTTCCATTGACATCAGTGACTTTCTTTCCAATCACAATATGTACAGAAGATCCAAGCTTTTTTCATCATCCATTAATAACTACAAAGCATTAAAAGTTGATAGCAGAGGGCAATATTTCACCCTCCGTCTTTACATAAAATTCCAATTAACATCAGTAAGATTTCTGCAAATGGAATGAAGATACAGGAGAATATGGCATATCTTGTTTAACATGACCCATATTAAACAAATAACCCAAACAATCAAGATCCTGCAATTTTAATGTAACCTTTTTTGTCTCTGTAGCTCCTGATTCCAGATTTGATCCAAAAGACACGGAAACTCCAAAACATAGCAGATAGACATTGCACAGGGAAGCAGACAACTTATGTAGGGGGAAGCTGCACATTATTATACTATTCACCATAAGGGGAAAATGTGGGCATACCCGGGGTATGGCCAGTAGACTCATACACACAGTGCAGATGCAATCTACTAGTCCTTTCTTTTCCCAGTGGTGGCACCTGCTCATCTAGATTTCCATCAGCCCCTGCATACTTTCCCGGACAAAGCCCTTTTGCTCAAACTTTGCTCACAGGACCAGGATTTGTTCCTTAATGAACTCTAAGGATGCCGATGAAGATGAATGGCAGCAGATGAATGTCCTCTAGTTTACAAATCAGTTGAGATGTGCAGAGGATAACTTAGAATTATAAACGTTTTGCAAAGCTCTCACAAAACCTGAGACCACACAAAGCTCACCTAGTTTCAGGCTTTCCTATAAACTCAGTTATCTGAAGCCAGGTTCACAGAAAGTTTTGCTAAAATGCAAAACACTTCCAAGTAAATCTGGGCCAGTATAGGGCTATGCAATGAAACTTCACTATCTATGAGTTTGAAATGAAAACAGGTGAAAATTTGTTCATTTCCATTAAGACTGTGAGTTCATTCAAAATCCAGACTCAGTGAGTATCTCAAAAGATCCAATCCCATGTCTTAAAAACAACAACCAGAAAAATGTTTGCATAAATCCCTATAAAGTGAAATCTAGACGTTTCTTTAAATTTTAATTAAACAGCTGAAGCCGTTGCAGTAAACATCAGGCCACCAAGATTAATTTAGACCATAGTGAACCATCCATTTCCATTAATTACTAATCTTTTAATACACATAGATATTAAAACTGCATTCTAACAATTATTTCAATAAAAATATTAGAGATGGGTTTGAACTCAATCCCTGAATCAAAACATCCCTTATCCTTGGGAGTATTTGAAATCTGAACTGTGATCTGGATTCACAATGTGTAAATAGCTCCTATCTTGAGACCTGATCCTGAATGTTGCTGAGTACATGCAAATTCCGTTGAAGTGACCTCTCATCTTCAGGCCCTTTGTGATGAGCTGAGTCAAGAACCCTGATCTCGCAGTGTACAAATTCTAGTATATTAAAATCCTATCTAGATCTGAGTTTTGTAGCTTGAGACCATCCCTAGAAAAAATATCACAGCTGGCTGTTCTGACTAAACAATTATAATTTGAGAGGCAGTGGGCCAGATTCTGCTCTCCGTAACACTAGTAAGTGTGTATCCAAAGTAACTTAATTGAACCAAAGGAATTACTCCAGATTTATACCAGGATACTAGAGGGCAGAATCTTACTCTCTAGCTGTTATGTAATCAATGAAATTTGAAATTTTCAGCTAAATCTGCTCTCAGGTATATCCATGTGGCCCACTCAGGGGCAGCTCCAGGTCCCAGCATGCCAAGCATGTGCTTGGGGTGGCATGCCGTGGGAGGCACTCTGCCGGTCGACGGGTGAGGGCAGCAGGCAGGGTGCCTTCGGCAGCATGCCTGTGTGGGGTCCGCTGGTCCAGTGGCTTTGGGGACCTCCTGCAGGCATGCCTGCGGGGAGGTCCACCGGAGCCGTGGGCCCCGGCGACTGGCAGAGCGCCCCTCGCAGCATGATGATGTGCTTGGGGCAGCAAAATGTCTAGAGCCGCCCCTTGGCCCAATGACATCAATGGCGTTGTCAGAGTTGTAACTGTGAACAGAAATTGGCCTGCAGTTTGTATTGGAGCTACTGTACAAAACCCAGTAGCATTCTACTGCATTTTATACATAGATTTTAGATGAAACAAGCTTAGACTAACTAGATCTGACTCTATAAAACTGACTCAAGGAATGAGGACCAAATCCATGTCCCTTTTACTTCAACAGAACTTCTGCCGTTAACTTCTGAGGGTTCTTGTCATGCCTACCTGAGGATGGGAAGGTGCTATCCTGGAATGCAAGATTTAGCTCTCAGTGGTAACAATGTCACCATTTGTGGGTAAGGATCAATATCGTTCTTGGTCTCTCGTGAGAGGTGTGCCACTGCTTCAACTTTGCACTGGCAGTTTGTACTGCAGCTGTATGAGTGACACAAAATCTGGGACCCCTGGAGGGGGGGGAAATACATACAAGTAGACTTTGTTCAAAACACAAACTATTGGACTAATGTGACATTACTACATCAATGTATGGTTCTATTAATAACCAGAGTGAAAGACCAGTCAACAGAAAAGATAAATTACCTCTAAAACCTCTAAATATATAAGTGACCTATTGCCTAAATACGTTAGAGTTCTAAATGGCATACTATAATACAGCTGCTTTTGTTTATGAGACTGCAATTTACATTCAATCTAGCATGCTATGCCTAGTCTGTAAAAGAGAATGGAGCCATGAGACACCCAAACTACAACTCCCATGAGGCACTGTGGTAGCAGGAAGTAATTTGTAGCTTTAGCTCATGGGTGCAGAGATTCACTTTTTGGGGGGTGGAGGAAGGGAGGAAAATGAAAAAAAAATGACTAATTATACTTTGCAAACTAGATTAGAATCTGCATAATCTACTACAGCAGGAAGGAGAACAATTAATATGAAGACAGATGATTTACTGTGAAGTCCTTGAGAGAACAGCCTTTGTAAATCAAAGCTAAATAAATAATAGTATTCAGCTCTATATAACACTTTTAATTCTCAAATCTACAGTAGAGGCAAATATAATTATCCACATTTAAACTTTTAACAGCAGTGCAGTAAGCAGGCTTTCAAAGTTACCGCAAGACAGCTATTAATATTATGTATAACAGAGGTCCAAGCAGGGCCGGCGGTTGCATTTAGGCGGCTTAGGCAATCACCTAGGGCGCCAGCATTATTAGGAGGTGGCATTTTGCTGGAGGGGGCGGCAGGCGGCTCCGGTGGAGCTGCCGCAGTGGTGCCAGCGGAGGGTCCGCTGGTCCGAGGCTCTGGTGGAGCTGCTGCAGTCATGCCTGTGGACAGTGGGCTGCTTGCGCGGCTGCAGTAGACCTCCCGTAGGCACGACTGCGGTAGCTCCACTGGAGCCGCGGGAGCAGCCGACCATCTGCAGGCAGGACTGTGGAGCTGGGGGACCAGCGCGCGGGGCGGCGAAATTTACAGTTGGACCCAGGACCGGCGCGGGTTTGAGCCTAGGGTGCTCAAACCCCTAGCGCCGGTCCTGGGTCCAACTGTAAATTGTCAGGGTCACACTCTGCATAGATTTATATTATGTGCAACACCAACGATTTTAGATGGGCTGTACAGGATGTAGCTTAATATGGAGCTTGACCCTGAGTCTCAGATCTCTCAAACAAAAATTTGCGGGGCCAAGATCTGCTATCACTTGTGCTAACACCAGCTCCATGGGGTTGTACCAGAGTAAAGGAGGTTAGAATTTCCCCCACAACTATAGCAGTAGTAAAGGGAGTAAACATTACAAAAACAATGACTTCAGAGTTCATCTTCAGTTATCCCTACCAGTAAAGAAGTAAAGGTTTCACTACTTCAGGCTGAATCCATTTTAAGTGTCTTGTATTCCACTGGTCTCCAAGTAGCAGGTCCAGTTTGAATAAGACTTCTGAGTTGAGAAAATAATCGCCACTGCTCACTAGATAGAGTTTTTTCATTTTATCAAGCTGTCTTGAGTCAAAGAAAAAGATACATATTACTTCCTGCACATATTATAAATTCCAAAGCCAGAAGGGACCACTGTGATAATCTAGTCTGATCTTCTGTATAGCACAGGCCATAAAACTTCCCCAAAATGATTCCCAGAGGACATCTGTTAGAAAAATATCGAATCTTGATTTAAAAATTGTCAGTATTGGAGAATTTACCACAATCCTTGTTAAATTTTCCAATGGTTAATTACCATCACTGTTAAAAATTTAAACCTTATTTCCAGTCTGAATTTGTCTACCTTCAGCTTCCACCCATTGGCTCATGTTATACTTTTCTCTGCTAGACTGAAGAGCCCATTATTAAAATTTGTTTCCCCATGTTGGTACTTATACGGTACATCTACACTTACAGTAGCATGTAAGTACAGACACTGCACACCCACATAGCATGGGTATATAGGTGCTGGAATAAAATTTATAGTGGGGTGCTGGGAGCCATTGAACCAAACTGTAAACCCTGTATATGACGGAAACCACTTCAAGCCAGGAGGTGCTACTGCACCCCTAGTTCCAGCATCTCTGCATGGGTATAAATAGCAGTGTAGACAGTGAGCCATAGCTTAGCCAAGCAGAGTAGAGAAGAGTGCCCTACATGTCTGAACTCCCAGAGGATATACCCTACTCATCTCTCTACATGCCCAAGCAGAGCCTCCCAAGGTATTCCGCTATTTGTATCAGTGTAGTGTCCTGCTGCCTACTCGCTGCTGGAGTCTTTCCCCACCACAGTGAAAGGCGCCAGCACTGGCGAAAGGTTCTGGCAGCTCCCTTATGCCAGAGCCTTTCTCCAGGTGTAGCTACATACCACAGTGACAAGTATGGATGCAGCTTGCCTTTCACTGTGGCATGTAGCCCCACTTGTAGTACCTGTGTTCTGCATGCTGCCATAATCAAGTCACACCTTAACCGTCTCTTTGTTAAACTAAATAGATTGATCTCCTCAAGTGTAACAATAAAAGGCATGTTTTCTAATCCATTAATCATTTTCTTGGCTCTCCTCTGAATCCCTTCCAATTTATCAACATCCTTCTTGAATTATTGACACCAGAACTGGACACTATTCCAGGTGAGGTCACACCAGGGCCAAATACAGAGTTAAAATAACCTCTTTATTCTGTGACAGTCTATACTGTTATACTTACCACTTTACAAGACGGTGATAAATTTTGTACAACTATGCCTTGTGAGGTATCATTTGAAAACTCATAACCTGCTGAACACAATTGACATGGTAAAATATAACTATATATCAGTGTTGATGTACATCAGTTTCTACTACATAACATTGCTGTGACATACTCCAAGTTTAGGAAAAGTAGTCCCAAACCAGTACCAACCACCAGCAGGTTCTAAAGAGCTATCACCTACGTAAGCAGCCATCCTCCGGCAGGCTTGTGAATAAGAAATGTATATTTAATCACAGGGACAGTTCAAACCTCAAGTCCACAAGAAACTGTTTGTCATCTGCACCCCAGCTGGGAGTAATCCTCAAAGAGGGGAGAGTGGTATAAGAATGAGAGACAGTGGCCTCCACATCACCCCTCTCTTTTCCCATCTCTGCTCCCAGCAGCTACAATGCTTGAAAGACAAAGAAACATCTTTGAATTGGGAGAGGGCCCCTGGCTGAAGGCTTTTCAGCCAGTACAGATGCTGTATATGGTGAGACAAAACCCCTTTGCTTTTAAGTTCACTTAGCTTGTAAATAAGTATTAGCTGCTTTTTATTCTTTATTTTCTTTTTATAACCAATCCTGATTTAATACATCACACTTGTAGTCCTTAAAAATCCATCTTCCTGTAGTTAATAATTATCTTATTGCTTTATCTTAACCAGTGTTTTTGGATTAAAGTGTGTGGGAAATTCCATTTGAGATAACAAGGATGGTGCATTATCATTTTCCTTCGATGAAATGACAGACTTTCTATGAGCCTGTACTGTTCAGAAGGTACTGAGCAGCACAGGCGCTGACTTTTGTTTTTGGCGGCGAGTGCTTGCTCCTCTCCACCTTTTGTGTGAGCGGTGGGCAGGACCTCATGGTGGAAAGAGGCCGAGTGGGAGCAGGGCCACAAAAGATAAATCCAGCCCTGCAGGTGCAGAGTACCGCCTACTTTTTTCTGTGGGTGCTTGAGCCCCGGAGCACCCACAGAGTTGGCTCCTATGCTGAGCAGTAATAAGACACACATTTCTGGGGGGGACAGGGCGGGACTAGGAATTTGCAGGTATTGCCCTGTATGTAATTCATGAGTGACAGGTCTGAATTCTCATATATTTAGCTGGGGGTGAATTTGCATGCGTGAAGAACATAAGAACATAGAACGGCCGTACCGGGTCAGACCAAAGGTCCATCTAGCCAGTATCTGTCTACCAACAGTGCCCAATGCCAGGTGCCCCAGAGGGAGTGAAGCTAACAGGCAGTGATCAAGTGATCTCCTCCTGCCATCCATCTTCCATCCTCTGATGAACAGAGGCTAGGGACACCATTCTTTACCCATCCTGGCTAATAGCCATTTATGGACTTAGCCACCATGAATTTATCCAGATTCCCTTTTAAACATTGTTATAGTCCCAGCCTTCACAACCTCCTCAGGTAAGGAGTTCCACAATTTGACTGTGCGCTGTGTGAAGAAGAACTTCCTTTTATTTGTTTTAAACCTGCTACCTATTAATTTCATGTGGTGACCCCCTAGTTCTTGTATTATGGGAATAAGTAATAACTTTTCCATTATACACTTTCTCCACATCACTCATGATTTTATATACCTCTATCATATCACCCCTTAGTCTCCTCTTTTCCAAGCTGAAGAGGCCTAGCCTCTTTAATCTTTCTTCATATGGGACCCTCTCCAAACCCCTAATCATTTTAGTCTGCCCTTTTCTGAACCTTTTCCTAGTGCTAGAATATCGTTTTTGAGGTGAGGGAGACCACATCTGTACACAGTATTCGAGATGTGAGCAAACCATGGATTTATATAAGGGCAATAATATATTCTCAGTCTTATTCTCTATCCCCTTTTAATGATTCCTAACATCCTGTTTGCTTTTTTGACCGCCTCTGTGCACTGCATGAACATCTTCAGAAAACTATCCATGATGATGCCAAGATCTTTTTCCTGATTTGTTGTAGCTAAATTAGCCCCCATCATATTGTATGTATAGTTTGGGTTATTTTTTCCAATGTGTGTTACTTTACATTTATCCACATTAAATTTCATTTGCCATTTTGTTGCACCAATCACTTAGTTTTGTGAGATCTTTTTGAAGTTCTTCACAATCTGCTTTGGTCTTAACTATCTTGAGTAGTTTAGTATCATCTGCAAACTTTGCCACCTCATTGTTTACCCCCTTTCTCCAGATCATTTATGAATAAATTGAATAGAATTGGTCCTAGGACTGACCCTTGGGGAACACGACTAGTTACCCCTCTCCATTCTGAGAATTTACCATTAATTCCTACCCTTTGTTCTCTGTCTTTTAACCAGTTCTCAGTCCATGAAAGGACCTTCCCTTTTATCCCATGACAGCTTAATTTATGTAAGAGCCTTTGGTGAGGGACCTTGTCAAAGGCTTTCTGGAAATTTAAGTACACTATGTCCACTGGATCCCCCTTGTCCACATGTTTGTTGACCCCTTCAAAGAACTCTAATAGATTAGTAAGACACGATTTCCCTTTACAGAAACTATGTTGACTATTGCTCAACAGTTTGTTTTTCTATGTGTCTGACAATTTTATTCTTAACTATTGTTTTGACTAATTTGCCTGGTACCAATGTTAGACTTACTGGTCTGTAATTGCTGGGATCACCTCTAGAGCCCTTTTTAAATATTGGCGTTACATTAGCTAACTTCCAGTCGTTGGGTACCGAAGCCGATTTAAAGGACAGATTACAAACCATAGTTAATAGTTCCGCAACTTCACATTTGAGTTCTTTCAGAACTCTTGGGTGAATGCCATCTGGTCCCGGTGACTTGTTAATGTTGAGTTTATCAATTAATTCCAAAACCTCCTCTAGTGACACTTCAATCTGTGACAGTTCCTCAGATTTGTCACCTACAAAAGCCGACTCAGGTTTGGGAATCTCCCTAGGCTGTAGGAACAGTCCAGGAGTGGATATTCTGACACCAAAGCAGTGTAAAAAGGATGCCAGGCTAGAGAATTAATGGGACACAGCTGTGCAATGGCCCAGATTGTACCCTAGGTAATGTCACATACACTTACTCAAGATTCTCCTGTTTACACCACCAAGAAGTACATTAGCCATATTGACCACAGCATCATGCTGGGAGCTCATGTTCAGCTGACTATCCATCACAACCCCCAAATCATTGTTTACTTGCAGCCTGCTTACCAAGCGATCCAGATTGCTCTGTATTAGTGATCTGTCCATTCATTCCACTCCCCCAATTTTTGGGTCATCTGCAAACTTTATCAGTGATGATTTTATGTTTTCTTCTAGGTCACTGATAAAAATGTTAAATAGCATAGGACCAAGAACCAATCCCTATAGGATGCCACTAGAAACACACCTGCTTGTATGATGATTTTACATTAACAGTTAAATTTTGAGACTTATCAGTTGCCCCGTTTTAATCCAGTTAATGTGTGTCATATTAATTTTATATGTTTCCATTTTTTTAATCAAAATATCACGTGGTATCAAGTCCAATGTCACACAGAAGTCTATATTACATCAACATTATTACCTTTATCAACCAAATTCATAATCTCATCAAAATATCAAGTTCGTTTGCCAGAATCTATTTTCCATAAACCTATGTTGACTGGCATTAATTAATAACCCTCCTTTAATTCTTTATTAATTGAGACCCAAAGCAGCCACGGCGTTATCTTGCCTGGGACTGATGTCAGACTGATAGCCCTATAATTATCCAGGTCATCCCATTTACTCTTTGTAAATATTGGCACAATACTAGCTTTCTTTCAGTCTTCTGAAACTCCCCCTATGTTTCAAGACATATTGAAGGTCAACACTAATAGTCCAGTGAGTATCTTAGCCAGCTCTTTTAAAACCCTTGGATGCAAGTTGTCTAGACCTGCTGATTTAAAAATCTCTAACTTTAAAAACTTCTGTTTAACATCCTCCTAAGATACTAGTGCAATGGAAAGAATGTTATCATCATTATATGATGAGACTACATCATCTGTTTTTCCCTGAATACAGAACAGAAATATTTATGCACACTTCTGCCTTTTCCACATTATTATTATTGATAATTCTACCATTTCCATCTAGTAATGGATCAAAATCATTATCAGGATTCCTTTTGTTCCTACAAAATTTTAAAATCTCACTCTTATTGACCTTAACTCTTTAGGCGTGATTTCTCCTATTGTCACTTTGCTTATCAGTTTTCCACAATTCCTGTATTCTGATTTATATTCATTACTATCAACTTCCCATTTATTATATATTATTTTTTAAAGTTTCCTTCATGTCCCCTCTAAACCAGATCAGTTTTTAACTGTACAGTGTCAGGACCACAGTATGGGTGGCCTGGTGTAGGGGTTTACATAAGATGCATGCAGAGGGTCCAGTTACCAGAAATCAGACCTGTTTGGAATGTCAGAAGATCAGAATCAAGAGACAAACCAGAGAGCAGAGACCAAGAATCAGTTACTGTGAGTCTGGCCACCAGGAGATCAGGTTTAGTCAATGGAACCAGAGGGCAGAACCAATTACCAAGAGTCAGACTAGGTCAGGATACCAAGATCTTGTGCACAACACAGTCCTCATGGCCTTGTATGCGCACTGGTTGGGGATGCTATTAGGTCCTGTATGGAAAAGAATTCTTGGTACAGGGTTTCAGGAAGGATATGTGAAATACGAGGTGGACCTTGAGAGACTGGGGTAGGTGTAGTTCAGTGGTGACCAGGTTAAGTTGTTGGTGGATTCAGTCAAGGCTAAGGAACTGAAAGTCCAATTTACATAAGAGTCTATTTGTGCAGAGGTGCTTCCTTGAGATCCACACTATTTGTCCCACAGAATAAGTGGGGCCTGACTGATGATGTTTGTCTGCATGTCACTTCTAGTTGGCTTTCACTTTTCCAGGTGACCCCTTCCTTCTTCCTGCACCAAGTCCAATGTGATTGGGTTAGAAGTCATAGGTAACTGTAAGTGGAATAAGAGGTGGTACTCATAGATGGCAAAAAAGGGACTTTTTACTGTGGAAGCATGTTCTGTGTTATTGTATGCAAACCCCACATAAGATAATAGTGAGGACCAGTAATCGTGATGGTGGTTAATATAACATCATAGCTATTGCTCTAAAATCTGATTGACTCTTTCTGTCTGGTCAGTGGACTGAGGGTGGTGGGGTAAGAAAGGTGTGGCTGGATCCCCAGAAGACATAGGGCCTCACACCAGAATTGGGCTGTAAATTGTGATCCATCAGAGGTGATGTGATTTAGTAGGCCATGTGTGGTCACCAGCAAAGAAAGGGGCTGTACTGCAGCTGGTTAGGTGCAGTGCTGATAACCCTTACTAGGAAACAAGGTAATACGGCCTAGTGGCTGGAGTCAATAAAGTTGCCCTTCTACACAGGCCTGCATGGCCAATGGTTCGAGTCAGTAAAGTGGCCCTTCAGCTCAGGACAGCATGGCCTAATGGCCAGCATCAATAAAATGACCCTTCTGCTCAGAGCAATGCAGCTTAATGACCAGAGTCAATAATATGGCCCTTCCATTCAGGGCAGTGTGACCTAATGGCCAGTGTCAATAACGCAGCTCCTTCTGTTCAGGGCAGTGCGGCCTGATGGCTGGAGTCCATAAAGCAACTCTTCTAGCCAGGGCAGTGTGGCCTAATGGTCAGTCAATAAAGTCGCATCCCTCTGTGGGGTTGTGTGGCCTATTGGCCCACTGGGGAAGTGGGTCGCCACTCAGGGATGTGTGGCATCCTGGGTAGGGAGACTCGGGCCCTCCCTGCTGCTCCGAACCCCAGCCCAGGGCCCTGGTTACTCGCCACGAGTTAGCAGGGATCCTCCTGAAACACACTGACTGGGTTCCTGGTTCACCCAGCAGAGGCGAAGGGGAGTGGCTTCCTCAGCCTGCAATGCACAGTTAACCCCTGCAGAGCTAGGGTGAGGTAGGTACACCCTGTCACACCATGACTAATCCATAGTTTGCCCGTCTCTTCAGTAGACTAATACAGGGCATTTTGGTGAAGTGGTCTGTACCATAGAGATCATTATGAACCTGTTAGACTCTGGTAGCTTCACAACAAAATCCAATGTAATAGTGGCCCAGGGTCCAGATGGAGAGTCTAGAGGTTGGAGTAGACTGCAGGGTTTGTGGAGCAACATCTTGGCTTGAGTACACACATTGCAGGATACTATGAAAGCCTGTATTAGGGGTGCATTTGGGGCCACCATCAAAGATGAGTCAACAATTGCTGAGTTTTAAAGTGGCCCAGGTGTCCCGTCAGGGCGAAGTCATGGCATAGCTGTAAGGCTTCCACTCTCATCTTATCTGGGGGAATGTAACTGCATTTATTCATGAACATGACCCCTCCGGAATGTCATGTGGTTCCGTCAATGGCAGCTAGCTTGTGAGGGTGGAATTTTTGAGGCAGAATGAATCAGTCGTGACCAGATTCCGGCAAAAAGTTGCAGGTCTCGAGGATGTGGGCCAGTTCCAGGCTAGGTCCATGTGGTTCAGAATCAAAAACTTGCAAATGGCATTGGATCGGCCATCTCTTGTTATGGGGTCAGTATGTGATGGTGAAGATGAAAAGAATAGAGCCACTTGAGTAAACCCGGAGCTGTCATTGGTATGTGGCACCCTGGGTTGGGGGACTCGGGCCCCTCCCTGCTCCTTTGAGCCCCAGCCCAGAGCCCTGGCAGTGGCAGGGTTACTCACCACCAAGTCAGCAGGTATCCTCCCAAATCATGCTGACTGGTTCCCCAGTCCACCACTGAAGCAAAGTCTGAGCCCCCTGGACTGCTCATATCCTAGGGATGGTCCTTCCTATGCAATGGTCCACGGTTCCTATGGATCTCTGGGGTCCTCAGGCGATGTAGCTCCTCATGACACAGCTTCCTCTCTGGGTTAATCAATCAGTCTGGAATCTGTCTAGGGCTTTGTGTGCCTTGGCTTTGGGATCAGGACCAGTAGCAGCTCCCTGGAGAAGGCCTGCCGGTTGCATCCTTTCCCTTCAGCAGCCTGCCCAGACTGAACTAGGCTGCTTCCTTTTATATCTTGCTCCAGGCTGAGCATGCCCAGCAGAGGTGAAGGGGTGTGGCTTCCTCAGCCTGCACTGCAACAATTAAACCTTGCTGTGCCAGGGTGAGGTAAGTACACCCATCACAGTGTCTTTGGGAGAGTATGGCCCTGATTGCCATACTAGAGGCTATCGGCTTCTACTAGAAAACTCATATTGTATCCAGGTGGGCCAGTATTGGTGCAGTGGTAAGGCAAGTTTCAGCTGATCGAATGCATGCTGGGTTTCAGGGGAACCACTGGAACTGGGCATTCCTTTCAGAGCAGAACAGTGAGGGGCCCAATTTATTCTGAGACATGTAAGATAAACAGCTGACAAAAATTCACAACCCTAAAGCATTGCAAATCACAGGTCATGTGAGGGTCATCCAATTATGAACAGCCTGGACCTTGTGTGGGTCCCAGGGCCGGCTTCCAGGGGTTTTGCTGCCCCAAGCAGCCAAAAAAAAAAGCCGCGATCGCTATTGCTATCTGCAGCAATTCAGCAGGAGGTCCTTCGCTCTGAGCAGGAGTGAGGGACCCTCCGCCGAATTGCCGCTGAATACTTGAAGTGCTTCCCCAGTCCGGAGTGGCCGCCCCAAGCACCTGCTTGATAAGCTGGTGCCTGGAGCCGGCCCTGGTGGGTCCATATTGATTCCTGTGGGGGATCAGGATATTCTATGATAGCCCAGAAATTCTGTGGAAATCTGGTCAAACACATACTTCTGAAGCTTAGTCTAGAGTCTGTACTACTGTAAATGCTCCAGGACCACTCAAATGTGATTAGTGTGCTGCTCAGGACTGTCTGAGAAACCAAGATATTGTCTAGATAAACCACTATATATTGGTCCAGCACATTCCAGAACATATTGCTGCTAAACTACTGGACGGTAGCCAGGGCATTAGGCCTGAACCGCAATCACCAGATATTCAAAATGATCATAGCACATTTGGAAGGCAGTCTTCCATTTATCACTTTCCCTAACACATATGAGGTTATAGGCTCCCTGGAGGCCCAGCGTAGTAAATATAGGGACAGCCACATGCGATCCAGTAAACTCAAGAATCAGGAGCAGAGGGTATTGGTTCCTTGTCGTAATTTGATTTACGATGTGACAGTCAACACAGAGTCTGAGGACTGCTGTCCTCTTTTCTGTCTAAGGGGACTGAGGCACCAGCTGGTGATGTTGATTTGTCAATAAACCCTTGGGCCAGACTCTCTGAAGGTATTCCAGAAGTGTGGTCAATTTAGGTTCAGGCGTGGTGTAAATCTGCCTGAACAGCAATTTTGCCCCCAGGTGGTAATTCTACGGGGCAGTTGTAGGCCTGATGTGGGGGAAGGTTTTTCACATTCCTCTTTTCAAACACATTTTTCATAATTCTAGTATTTATGGGGAAGTTCCGATGTAGCTCAAGGGGGTGCCTCGGCCAGGGCCATCACTTTTGCCTCCACTCCCCTGGCAGGTCCAAATGCTGGGACTGAATTTGCCTGCACTGATAGTGCTGTTAACAAAATGCAGAAGGGAAGATGATTTCTTGTTTTTGCCAGTGAATTAGGGGATTATGATGGGTCAGCCAGGGAATTCCAAGGATCAGGGGGAAGTGTGGAGAATTAATTGAATTGTGTTATGCAGGGGCAGCTCTAGGTATTTGCTGCCCCAAGCACTGCAGACAGGCTGCCTTCGGCAGCTTGCCTGCGGGAGGTCCCTGGTCCCGCGGATTTGGTGGCGCTCTTGCGGGAGTCCGCTGAAGCCGGGGGACCAGCGGACCCTCCGCAGGCATGCCGCCAAAGGCAGCCTGACTGCTGCCCTTGCGGCGACTGCAGAGCGCCCCCCGTGGCTTGCCGCCCCAGGCACGCACTTGGTGTGCTGGTACCTAGAGCTGCCCCTGGTGTTATGGTACCCCTAAATGCTGTTTTCAGAAGGGCTGTTTCCTCAGTCACAGGGACTGAAGAAAGAGGCAACCCATCAGTAGTTTCTATGAGGTCTGCAACTAACTTGTATTGCAAAGCGATTTGTAGTAACCAGACAGTTGTGACATCTATGAAGTTGTCAGCAACTCCTGAATTGACAAGAGCCCATTGGACTGGAATCCATTGTTCTATCTTGGGAATGTGCAACTGAACAGGTACCTGAAAGTGAGGGACATCCTGACATGGTGCACAATGTGTCCCAGTCAGACTGAGATGGGGGGGAACTTCTTTCCTTTAGTGCCCAGGCCCACCCCCTTAGCACGGGCCACCTCTTTTCCCAGACCCTTCAGGGCTTGTGTGAGACAGTTCTAAATAGAGTGGCCCGATTTTTCACAATAGAAGCATATATGTGTGCCAACAACGACATATTCTGTCCTTGTGGTGAGCCACCAATGGGCAATATCCACCTGCGTCTGTTTGGTGCAAAGTGCAGGCATCAAGGGAACAACATGCAGACAGAGATGTTGCAGGAGCCCCTTTTTTCTTCCCTTCTTTCACACAGCTGGTTATCTATATGAATGGTGAGATCCATGAAGGCATTTAAACTCATGGACATCTCTACATGGGGCAATCTCATCTTTTATTACTTCCCACAGACCCCACCAAAACTGATACAGTTGCACTGCCTCATTCTAATTCAGTATCTGCCTGTGAAAGTGCACTGTATAGGTAGCCGCTGTATCCTTCCCCTGCCAGAATTTCCTCAGAGCAGTCTTGACTGTTCAAGCTTGGTGCAGATCATCCAATATTACTGACATGGACTGGAGGAAAGCATTTCTGTTAAAAAGAACCAGGCTATCATTCTCCAGCAGCGGGGAGGCCTAGTTTAGTACTTCTCTCATTAGCAGGCTGATAGGCAAGCTCACACTGGACAAATCAGAGTTGTAGGTCTGGGGACATGTCAAAAACAAGTCACGACATTGGTTAATGAAGCTGCAGAACTGCTGGCAGGACCCATCAAAATATTCTGGAAGGGGAACCTTAGGACCCTGTTCAGGGCGGGGCTTTTCAAGGAGTGCACAAAAGTGTGGCATTTTCTCCACACAACTGGTCTACTTGTACCTGGAGTAGTTGGTTCACCATGTCAGCTTTATGACCTGATCCTGGAGGGCTTGATTAGCCACCTGAAGGCGCGCGGCTCACTCAGGTGAGTCCAGTGCTTCCAGAGGCAGTGACTGGGCTGCTGAATCTCTTCCTCTCACATTGGGCCCACTCCTGTGGGTTATAGTGGTCTGTAAAAGCAGTCAGGGCTGCAGCATGGGCAGTCTGGTCTATGGATTAGAGCTGAGTGCAGGCCAAGGGCCAGGAGCCAGTTACCAGGAATCAGGCCAGGTTGGAATGCCACGAGATCAGAATTGTGAGAGAAACCAGAAAGCATAGATCAAGAGTCAATTACCAAGAGTCAGGTTGAGTCAGGACACCAGGAGGTCAGGTTAGGGTGACAGAACCAGAAGGCAGGAAACAGGAAGCAGTACCAAAAGTCAAGCTGAGTCAGGATACCAGGAGATCAGGATCAGATGAGGAAACTGGAAGGCAGGAACCAGGAGGCAGTTACTAAGAGTCAGGCTAAGTCAGAATTTCAGGAGGTCATTATCGGAGGGTTGGAGCAGCTAAACACCAGACCAGCAGCCCACAGACAACTTCCTGTTTCCTCCTCTGTCTTCAATAGGCCTATAAAAGCACCAAACAGTCAGCCAGTGGCACAGGAGCTGTAGCACAAGTGCAGCAAACAAAGCTGTAAACAAGGGAGTTTGGGAATGGGAGTGCAGGGTTCTGGTTTTGTTTTGGTGTTGTTGGTTTTTTGTTTGTTTTTCCCCTTGACAGGAATTTAGGCAGTAAAGGTACAGAGGCAGCAGTAGTAATGACCAAAGCCATGGAAGAATCATAGAATCATAGAATATCAGGGTTGGAAGGGTCCTCAGGAGGTCATCTAGTCCAATTCCCTGCTCAAAGCAGGATCTAACCCCCAACTAAATCATCCCACCCAGGGCTTTGTCAAGCCTGACCTTAAAAACCTCTAAGAGAGGAGATTCCACCACCTCCCTAGGCAACCCATTCCAGTGCTTCACCACCCTCCTAGTGAAAAGTTTTTCCTAATATCCAACCTAAACCTCCCACAGTGCAAACTTGAGACCAATAGTTTTAGTTTTATCAGCTGGTACCACTGAGAACAGTCTAGATCCATCCTCTTTGGAACTCCCTTTCAGATAGTTGAAAGCAGCTATCAAATCCCCCTTCATTCTTTTCTTCTGCAGACTAAACAATCCCAGTTCCCTCAGCCTCTCCTCATAAGTCATGTGCCCCAGACTCATAATCATTTTTGTTGCCCTCTGCTGGACTTTTTCAATTTTTCCACATCCTTCTTGTACTATGGGGCCCAAAACTGGACACAGTACCCCAGATGAGGCCTCACCAATGTCGAATAGAGGGGAATGATCACATCCCTCAATCTGATGGCAATGCTCCTACTTATACAGCCCAAAATGCCGTTAGCCTTCGTGGCAACAAGGGCACACTGTTGACTCATATCCAGCTTCTCGTCCACTGTAACCCCTAGTTTCTGCAGAACTGCTGCATAGCCACTCAGTCTCTAGTCTGTATCAGTGCATGAGATTCTTCCATCCTAAGTGCAGGACTTTGCACTTATCCTTGTTGAACCTCATCAGTTTTCTTTTGGCCCAATCCTCTAATTTGTCCAGGTCTCTCTGTATCCTATCTCTACCCTCCAGAGTATCTATCAGTCCTCCCAGTTAGTATCATCTGCAAACTTGCTGAAGGTGCAGTCCACGCCACTCTCCAGTTCATTAATGAAGATAGTGAACAAAACCAGCCCCAGGACCGATCCTTGGGGGACTCCGCTTGATACCAGCTGCCAACTAGACATGGAGCCATTGACCAATACCCGTTGAGCTGACAATCTAGCCAGCTTTCTATCCACCTTATAGTCCAATGAATATGACCAGATGTGGAAGCTGCAGGATGTACATGATGCTAGAGCAGGTACCTGAAAATAAATTAATATTGTACGCAGTGCCACTTGATAGAACTGATGAAAGAGAAGATCCGAGGCTTGGAGATGCAGATGGAAACTATGGTTTAGTTTTGAGGGGTGGTTGAGCAGATGATGGAGCAAAGGCAGAGGAGGCTGAAGGAAAAAGTCAAGACTTGCAAATGCAAACTGGACTGAAGAACTCTGAGGGGAGACTGCTGGGTGAGGAAAGTGGCCAGAGGAAGCATGTGACTACAAGAGGAAAAGACCAGCTAGTGAAGGAGAAATAGAGCTCAGGAACAGGTTTGCTGAGCTGGAAAATGAAGAAGGGTGTGGCAGGCAGTAACTGATGGTGGGAGGGCAAGGAAGAATAGAAGTGTGGCTAGTCCTATAAGAAGAGGGGAAGAGTCAATGGAGATACCCAGAGTTCAGAGCCTCAGGAGGATACAGGATAACTTGCAGAAGACTGCAAGAGAGAATAAAACACAAAAGGATTTGCAGCCAGAAAGAACAGGCAGATGGCTGGAGAATCACACCATCACCAGGAAAAGGCAGGTTTACATGACTGGTGACTCTTACTAAGAACAGACAGGCCTGTCACCAGAACTGATTCGGAGAACAGAAGGGTGACTTATCGGTTGGGAGCTAAGATATGGGATGTGGACCTGAGGCTGAAGAGGATCCTCATGTGAGCAGGAAAGAATCCACTGATTATCCTTCATGTGGGAACAAATGACACAGCTAGATTCTTGCTGGAACATATCCATGGAGACTATGCCAGCCTGGGGAAGACACTTAAGGAAATAGAGGCTTAGGTGATCTTCACTGGGATTTTGCCTGTCCCTAGAGGAGGAGAACGAATGTGAGACAAGATTATGATGATCAACAGATGGCTCAGGCAGTGGTGCTACAAGGAGGGCTTTGAGATGCTTGACCACTGGGAGGCATTCATGGATAGAGGACTGTTCTCGTGGGATTGACTCATCCTGGGTAGGGAGGGAAACAGACTTCATGGATGGAGGTTGGCACAATTCATTACAAGAGCTGTAAGCTAGGAACTCAGGGGAGACCGTTGGGAGATGCTCATGTAATCTCCATGCCTGATTTTAAGATTGAGAGGGAGGAAAATCAAGTAAGAAAGGATATAGCAATGAAGAAAGGAACAGCAGTGGGTAGGAGCATGGGTATTAAGAGAAAGGATAGTGCTGATACCAGTCAGGTAGGTGATATTGACAGTAATATGACTGTACCCAATTGGGCGAGGAATGTGGGTGAAGCCAAGATGCAATAGTTAAGATGTTTGTACACCATTGCAAGGAGCCTGGGTAACAAAATGGAGGAACTAGAACTACTGGTATAGGAAGTGAAACCAGATATGACAGGGATAACAGAAACATGGTGGAATAGTAGTTATGACTGGAGTACTGGTATTGAAGGGTCCTTGCTGCTCAGGAAAGACAGAAATAAAGGAAAAGGTGTTGGAGTAGCATTTTATATTAATGATAAGGTAGACTGTAAAGAAATTAGAAGTGATGGAACGGATAAGGCAGCCTGTTTGGGCCAAAATCACTTTGAGGAAGAAAGCTACTAGAGGTTCCCCTAATATAGTGCCTGGGGTGTGCTACAGACCACCAGGATCCAGTTTGGATATGGACCTCTTTAATGTTTTTAATTAAATAAACACTACTGGGAATTGTCTGATTCTGGGAGACTTTAACTTCCCATGTGTAGACTGGAGGACAAGTGCTACTAATAACAGTAGGGCCCAGATTTTCCTGGGTGTGATAGCTGACAGATTTCGTCACCAAATAATTGCTGAAACAACACCTTTCCTGCACTCCAACCCCTTTCTCTGAGCCCCCTCCTGGAGCCCAAACCCCCTGCCCTGAGCCCCCTAACCCCCTGTCCTGAGCCCCTGCCTTGCCCCACACCCCTCCTACATCCCAACCCCCTGCACTGAGCCCCCTCCCACACTCTGCACCCCTTCCTGCACCCCACTCCCTGCCCTGTGCCTCCTCCTGCATCCCATACTCCTCCTGCAACCTGCACTCCTCCCGCATCCCAGCCCCCTGCCCCAACCCTACATTCATGGCCCTGCATACAATTTCCCCACCCAGATGTGGCCCTTGGGCCAAAAAGTTTGCCCACCCCTCTACTAGATGATCACAATGACCTTAAAGTTTATGAGCTGATTATCCCATTTCCTAGTGAGATTTGGAGATCTGTAGCAGATACCAACTAATACCACATCTTGTGCTTTATCAGTTAGGATACTGTTCTATAAGCAGCCAAGATCATGTTCTTTCAAGTAATCAGTGACTCAGAAATACGCACTACCGTTTTTTACATAAAGTGCCACTCCCCTTTCCCTTTTGCCCACTCAGTCTTTCCTAAATAAGCTATAGCCATTGATATTAACATTGAATCATAATTGGCATGATTCATTCCATTGAGCAAACAGCTGTCATTTTGGAAATATATTTTCAAACATTTCTAAATAGCAGAAGCCAAAACATTTCTATTACCATTAAACCCAAGTTTTGTACAGAATAAATGTCCCTATTGGCTTAGGGCAGGGGACCTAAATTTAATAAAGCTTAGGGAAGTGTGTCATACTGTATGCCCTGCTTGTGACTTTAAAATCTTACATTTATAGAGTATCTTTCATTCTGTTTTCATTAAGACATTTATTCATATTCAGTTTTATAAAAAAAAAATCTTTTGTATAAAGCTTTAATTTTCACCCTGATTCTGAACTCACACTAGTTTTGTAAACATATAACTCAGCCAACTTCAGTGGTTATTCCTGAATTACCCTTGTATTAGTGAAATAATCAGAATTAGAACCATTGTGTCTGCATTATTCACCCATATCCATTATGCATGGGTAATTCTAAATGTTCATAAACAACATTTATCTAGCCTTCTTTATAAGCATTAAAAACAACGGGAAATACCTTAGCTGCCTTCTAGTGTCCTTAAGGACCTTTAGTCTTTCAATGTCCATCCAGAGCCACCAGTACCTTTCACCCAAAGTTCCTTTTATGAACTTCTTGAATCTTTCAAACTCATTTCTGTTTCCAATATCATAAGTTCTGTGACTGGTACACCAGGCAGCCCGACTGTCTGTGACATCACTTTCAGACCTTGAACTTGAACTCACTTCTTCAGTCTCATGTTTTATGCAATGTCCTTTGGAGTCTAACTTGTTGGACGGAGAGATATTCTGAGAAGTAGGTGGCGCTGCAGCAGTAGCAGAAAGTTGATTATTTGATAACTCATGTATAAATACTTTGGACAGTTTACTGAAGTTCATATCAGTCTTGTTCTTAGCGGCCGGTTGTCCTGTCAGTTTTGAAACTGATTCATTCACTATGTACTGAATATAAGCTGATGTAAACTCTTCTAATGTTTGAAAAGCTGCCATTTCCTGTCTACCATCGTATTCCAGATTTTCTTTCTCCTCAGGACCATTCTCCCATTTCTGATCTAGGTATACTCTTAACATAGCGTGGAAAGGAGTGTCAGCAATGGATACAGAAGTGTCAACCTCTGCACTTTTGGATCTCCCTCTAACATTGCTAGTTTTTGCAGTTTCTGTCCTCTGGGGGAGGGGGAGACTCCTTTGGCTGTATTCCATATCCAGGCAATCCACTCCTGCATTAAATCAAAAGAGATCATTGAAAAAGCTCTCAGATTCAAAACTGTTCTCCTGCCACACAGAAACAAGTTTTCAAGTTACAAAAATTGGAACGTATTTGCATATCATTGTTGACAGCAATGGAAAGTACCATACTTCCACAGTTGGGATCAGCAAATGTGCTTGAGCTGCAGCTACCTTGCAATGAACAGGAGGGGTCTTCTGCCATAACGTTCTCTGCGAGAGCCCCTTGAGTCTGTGAAACTCACTCTCCACTCTGGTCCACCAGATCCCTGCATTCTCAACCGTCCGACCCCAACACATTCCAAGGCAACCTACCTTGCCAGCAGGCAGCACTCCACCAACTGGCATCCCAACCCATAGGCACCTCCACCCCCAGGGAACCTATTAAATATCTGGTCATGCTGCTAGGCCCATCTTTTCTCCTATGCCTGTGGCAAGGTGGTAGTTTGAGGTGGGAGGTGTTTTTTATTTAGGAGCAAGAGGGAATAATAAATGGTAGCTGTTTATCTACCTATGATGGAATGGAAAGTGTATTACTTGTCATATTGGAAAATGGCATGAGTTTATTGATTTTAACTGTTGTCAGGGTGCTCAGAGCATTGGACAGGCGCCTGTCAATGGAATAACATCTTTTTATACATGGAAAGAGTAAATATATAATAATATGTCTGGGACCTTGGATCCTAGGACCCTATGATCATAAGAATGGCCATACTGGGTCAGACCAAAGGTCCATCCAGCCCAGTATCCTGTCCTCCAACAGTGGCCAATGTCTCATGGCCCAGAGAGAATGAACAGAATGGGTAATCATCAAGTGATCCATCTCTCGTTGCCCATTCCCAGCTTCTGGCAAACAGAGAATAGGGACACTATCCCTAACTATCCTGTGTAATACTCATCGATGAACATATCCTCCATGAATTTATCTATTTCTTTTTTGAACTCTGTTTTAGTTTTGGCTTTCACAACAGCCTCTGGCAAAGAGTTACACAGGTTGACTGTGCTTTGTGGGAAGAAATACTTCATTTTCTTTGTTTTAAATCTGCTGCCTATTAATTTCATTTGGTGACCTCTAGTTCTTGTGTTATGAGAAGGAGTAAATAACACTTCCTTATTTACTTTCTCCACCACGGTCATGATTTTATAGACCTCTATCATATCCCCCCTTAGTCATCTCTTTTCCAAGTTGAAAGTTCCAGTCTTATTAATCTCTCCTCATACAGAAGCTGTTCCATACCCTTAATATTTTTGTTGCCCTTTTCTGAACCTTTTCCAATTCCAATATATCTTTTTTGAGATGAGGTGACTACATCTGCATGCAGTATTCAAGGTGTGGGTGAACCATGGTTTTCTATAGAAGTAACATGATATTTTCTGTCTTATTATCTATCCCTTTCTTAATGATGCCCAACATTCTGTTTGCTTTTTTGACTGCCACTGCACACTGAGTGGATGTTTTCAGAGAACTATCCACAAAGACTCCAATATCCCTTTCTTATATGGGAACAGCTAAATTAGCTCCCATCATTTTATATGTACAGTTGGGATTATGTGTTCCAATGTGCATTAGTTTGCATTTATCAACATTGAATTTCATCTGCCATTTTGTTGCCCAGCCACCCAGTTTTGTAAGATCCCTTTGTAATCTGCTTTGAACTTCACTATCTTGAGTAGTTTTGTATCATCTGCAAATTTTGCCACCTCACTCTTTACCCCTTTTTCCAGATCATTTATGAATATGCTGAATAGAACTAGTCCCAGTTCAGATCCCTGGGGGACACTACTATTTACCTCTCCCCATCCTGAAAACCAACCATTTATTTCTACCCTTTGTTTCCTATCTTTTAACCAGTTACTGATCCATAAGAGGACCTTCCCTCTTATCCCATGACAGCTCACTTTGCCTAAGAGCCTTTGGTGAGGGATATTGTTAAAGGCTTTTTTAAAATCAAAGTACTCTGTATCCACTGGATTCCCCCTTGTCCACCTGATTGTTGACCCCCTCAAAGAATGACAGTAGATTGGTAAGGCATGATTTCCCTTTACAAAAAACATATTGACTCTTCCCCAATAAATTATATTCATCTATAAGTGCAACAATTCTGTTGTTTACTATAGTTTCAACCAGTTTGCCCGGTACTGAAGTCAGGCTTATCGGCCTGTAATTGCCAGGATCACCTCTGGAGTCCTTGTTAAAAATTGATATCATATTAACTATCCTCCAGTCATCTGGTACAGAAGCTTATTTAAATGATAGGTTACAAACCAGTTAGTTAGTAGTTAGTAGTTCTGCAATTTCACATTTGAGTTCCTACAGATCAAATCTTTAACCCAAAAAGGAATCAGTTCTGTTCACAAGAGTTTCATTAATAATGTGTTTAGATAAATAACCAGCTCTCTTCTCTCTCTCCCCCTGTACCATTGAGGCAGCTCATTTCTTTTTGCTACACTCTCACTCATCCCCTTTAGCCATCCTCCCTTTGATTGGCAGGTCAGTGCAGATGTTCTCATGTTACTAAACTGGCCTCCAGCCTCCCCTGTTGTTCTTAACTGCTGAGCAGGAAACCTGACACTTTTACTTGCCCAGATTCCTTCTGCATATCCCAGGCTTCTGGGCAATAGGATTTTTCCAGTCCAGATAGTAGTTGGCACAAGTGACCATTTATCTATAAATATTGCTTACCTAAATTACTGCTGCTACTGCTGTATAAATCAGCTGTGTAAGACTGAGCAGAAAAACTACATGCACCTTGAGAAGGAACAGAATCTAAATGAAAAGCAAGAAAAAACAAAGTCATAATTCTACCATTGCTATACAGCATCTTGGTTTTAATTTGTTTTTTAAATTTGAGGGTTAACCGAATTCCATCCATATTCCTGTAACCATTCAGCACAACAGGAGATATAAGTGTCCATGTGTCAGTGCATAAGACATCCATTACTAATCAGAGTTTAGGATGGGCAGATTATTCCATAATTTTCTATTATAGTATTTCTTGTAAATTCCTGTGAATTAGGTAGCGGTGGCCAATGTCACAAGCAGAATACTGAATGGAATGGATCACTGGTCAGATCTGGTATAGAAATTCCTATGTTCCATACTCACACTATTCCACATTTTAAATTTTTAAATTTAAAAAATCCACCAATTTTCATAATACTGAATCTAATTTACTCTAAGTCTTAATCTACATTGATGAAGGAATAATTCAAATATTATTTTATTACATAACAGATTAAAAATATCACAAGTGGCAAAAAACATCAGGCTAACTATCATAACCTTAGTCCCAGATCTGGACCTTAGCGTCCAAAATATGGGGGTTAGCATGAAAACCTCCAAGCTTAGTCACCAGCTTGGACCTGGTACCTGCTGCCACCACCCAAAAAATTAGAGTGTTTTGGGGCACTCTGGTCCCCCTGAAAAACCTTCCCTGGGGACCCCAAGACCCAAATCCCTTGAGTCTCACAACAAAGGGAAATAATCCTTTTTCCCTTCCCCCCTCCAGGTGCTCCTGGAGAGATACACAGACACAAGCTCTGTGAATCCAAACAGAGTGACTCCCCCTCTCTGTTCCCAGTCCTGGAACAAAAAGGACTTTCCTATTCCCCCAGAGGGAATGCAAAATCAGGCTAGCCAATTCAACACACACCGATCTCCCCTGATTTCTTCCTCCCACCAATTCCCTGGTGAGTACAGACTCAATTTCCCTGAAGTAAAGAAAAACTCCAACAGGTCTTAAAAGAAAGCTTTATATAAAAAAGAAAGAAAAAATACAAATGGTCTCTCTGTATTAAGATGATACAATACAGGGTCAATTGCTTAAAAGAAATATGAATAAACAGCCTTATTCAAAAAGAATACAAATCAAAGCACTCCAGCACTTATATTCATGCAAATACCAAAGAAAAGAAACCATATAACTTACTATCTGATCTCTTGGTCCTTACACTTAGAAACAGAAGATTAGAAAACAGAACTACTTCTCCAAAGCTCAGAGAAAGCAGGCAGCCAGAAAACAAAGACCTCAGACACACAATTCCCTCCACCCAAAGTTGAAAAAATTCGGTTTCCTGATTGGTCCTCTGGTCAGGTGCTCCAGGTGAAAGAGACATTAACCCTTAGCTATCTGTTTATGACACGCCCCCCAAATTGCAGACAGTGGGGAAGCTCACTGGCGGCGATTGCCTTCTAGAACTTGAAAATAAACAGATTAATACAACACATGCACCTTTACATATACCCCTAAGTATATAACTAACAGACTTCTACATTTTAAGAACACTTGTTAACTACTGAATTCTGGGAAACTCTGACGGGAGAGTGCATCAGCAACTTTGTTAGAAGCTCCTGTGATGTGTTGAATTTCAAAATCAAAATTTTGGAGAGCTAAACTCCAACGAAGAAGTTTCTTGTTGTTCCCCTTGGCAGTATGAAGCCACTTTAGTGCAGCATGGTCAGTTTGTAGTTTGAACCGCCGTCCCCAAACATATGGGCGTAGCTTTTCCAGGGCGTACACAATGGCATAGCATTCCTTTTCACTGACTGACCAGTGACTTTCCCTCTCAGACAGTTTCTTGCTGAGAAATACGACAGGATGGAAGTTGTGATCTGTTGCTTCCTGCATGAGCACTGCTCCTATACCACGCTCAGATGCATCTGTGGTTACTAGGAATGGCTTGTCAAAGTCCGGGGCCCTGAGCACAGGTCAGACATGAGCATCGCCTTAAGCTGGGTAAAGGCCTTTTGACACTCATCAGTCCACTTAACGGCATTTGGCTGGGTCTTTTTGGTCAGGTCGGTCAATGGGGCAGCGATTTGGCTGTAGTGTGGTACAAATCGCCTGTAGTATCCGGCCAAGCCTAAGAAGGATTGGACCTGTTTCTTTGACCTTGGGACAGGCCACTTTTGGATAGCATCCACCTTGGCCTGTAGGGGGTTTATGGTTCCTCGACCCACCTGGTGCCCCAGGTAAGTCACTTTGTTTTGGCCTATTTGACACTTTTTGGCCTTAACAGTTAGTCCTGCCTGCCTGATGCGCTGAAAGACCTTTTCCAGGTGTAGTAGGTGTTCGGGCCAGGAGTCTGAAAAAATGGCCACATCATCGAGGTAGGCAACTGCAAATTCTCCCAGTCCAGCTAGTAGACCATCTACCAGCCTCTGGAAGGTGGCGGGTGCATTTCGAAGGCCGAAAGGAAGGACATTGAATTCATACACCCCCGCATGGGTGACGAATGCTGACCTCTCCTTGGCAGGTTCATCTAGTGGTACTTGCCAGTACCCCTTGGTTAAGTCTATTGTAGAGATGAACTGGGCACATCCCAACTTCTCCAATAGCTCATCAGTACGTGGCATTGGATAGTTGTCCGGACGAGTTACAGCATTTAGTTTACGGTAGTCCACGCAAAAGCGTATTTCCCCATCTGGTTTGGGTACCAGAACCACTGGAGATGCCCATGCACTGGTAGATGGGCGGATTATACCCATCTGTAGCATGTTCTGGATCTCCCGTTCTATAGCAGCTTGGGCATGAGGAGACACCCGGTAGGGTGGGGTTCTGATTGGGTGAGCATTACCTGTATCAATGGAGTGGTATGCCCGTTCAGTCCGTCCTGGGGTGGCTGAGAACAATGGGGCGAAGCTAGTGCACAGCTCCTTAATTTGTTGCCGCTGCAGACGTTCCAGGGTGGTTGAGAGGTTCACCTCTTCCACGCCACCGTCTTTTTTCCAATCGTAGTAGACACCGTCAGGCCACTCAGCATCATCTCCCTGGACTGTAAACTGACAAACCTGTAAATCTCTGGAATAGAAAGGCTTGAGAGAATTAACATGGTACACTTTAGGCTTTAGTGAGGAATTGGGAAATGCTATGAGGTAGTTTACAGTTCCCAGGCGCTCTTGGACCGTGAATGGCCCTTCCCATGATGCTTCCATCTTATGGGCCTGTTGCGCCTTCAAGACCATAACCTGGTCTCCTACCCTGAAAGAACGTTCTCTGGCATGTCTGTCATACCAGGCCTTTTGCTCTTCCTGAGCATCCTTTAGGTTCTCTCTAGCAAGGGCTAAAGAGTGTTGGAGGGTGCTTTGTAGGTTGCTTACAAAGTCCAGAATGTTAGTTCCTGGAGAAGGCGTAAACCCCTCCCATTGCTGCTTCACCAACTGTAATGGCCCCTTAACCTCGTGACCATACACAAGTTCAAATGGTGAAAACCCTAAACTGGGATGTGGTACAGCCCTGTAGGCAAACAGCAACTGCTGCAACACTAGGTCCCAATTATTGGAGAATTCGTTGATGAATTTTCGTATCATGGCCCCCAAAGTTCCATTGAACCTTTCCACCAGGCCATTGGTTTGATGGTGGTACGGGGTGGCAACCAAGTGATTCACCCCATGAGTTTCCCACAGTTTTTCCATGGTCCCTGCCAGGAAATTAGACCCTGAATCTGTAAGGATGTCAGAGGGCCAACCTACCCTGGCAAAGATGTCTGTTAGGGCCAGGCACACAGTGTTAGCCCTGGTGTTGCCTAGAGCTACTGCTTCTGGCCATCGGGTAGCAAAGTCCACTAAAGTCAGTACGTACTGCTTTCCTCTGGGCGTCTTTTTTGGGAAAGGGCCCAGAATATCCACAGCTACTCGCTGAAATGGGACCTCAATTATGGGGAGTGGCTTGAGAGGGGCCTTGACCTGGTCTTGAGGCTTACCCACTCTTTGGCATACCTCACAAGACCGGACATACTTGGCAACATCCTTGCCCATCCCCTCCCAGTGGAAAGACTTCCCCAACCGGTCCTTGGTTCTGTTCACCCCAGCATGGCCACTGGGATGATCATGGGCTAAGCTTAAGAGCTTCCCCCGGTACTTAGTTGGAACCACCAACTGTTTTTGCGGCTGCCATTCTTCCCTGTGTCCACCAGAAAGAATTTCCTTGTATAAAAGTCCTTGGTCTATAACAAACCGTGATCGATTAGAAGAGCTGAGAGGCGGTGGGGTGCTCCGTGCCGCCGCCCAAGCTTTCTGAAGGCTGTCATCTGCTTCTTGCTCAGTCTGGAACTGTTCCCTTGAGGCTGGGGTCACCAGTTCTTCCTCAGACTGTGGACTTGGGCTTGGTCCCTCTGGAAGCGATGTAGGTGATGGGGTTGTTTCCGTTGCTGGTGAACCGCTCTCCGCTGGTGCACCTGAGGGTATTTCAGGCTCTGGCTGAGCCTTTTGGGTATGGCTGTCTTTTGCTTCGGCCAGTTCTGGCTCGCTGGCGCCCTCTGGCGTTGCGGTTGAAGATGTGGTTGCACTTGCTGGTGCTGGTTGCTGTTCCAGTTCCGGGCCTGGGACTGGAGATGCGGTGGCTGTTTCAGTGGTAGGCATGGAATCCGGGTCCACTACCTCTGTCTGGGTCTCTGGTAACACAGACGGGGCCTCTGTGGACGGCTCAGGAACAGGAATGGGTCTGGAAGCTTGCCTGGTTTGGCTACATGTAACCATTCCCACTCTCTTGGCCCGCCTCACCTGGTTGGCCAAGTCTTCCCCCAGTAGCATGGGGATAGGATAATTGTCATAGACTGCAAAAGTCCACATTCCTGACCAGCCTTTGTACTGGACAGGCAGTTGAGCTGTAGGCAAGTCTACAGCTTGTGACATGAAGGGGTAAATTGTAACTTTGGCCTTTGGGTTGATGAATTTGGGGTCAACGAAGGATTGGTGGATAGCTGACACTTGTGCCCCTGTGTCTCTCCACGCAGTAACCTTTTTTCCGCCCACTCTCAAATTTTCCCTTCGCTCCAAGGGTATTTGAGAGGCATCCGGGCCTGGGGATCTTTGGGGTGATGGTGGTGTAATGAATTGCACTCGCATGGTGTTCTTTGGACAGTTGGCCTTGATATGTCCCAGTTCATTACACTTAAAGCATCTTCCATCTGATGGGTCACTGGGCCGAGGTGAGTTACTGGAGACTGGTGAGGTGGAAGAGTAGGGTGTTTGTGGCTTTACTTGGGTGGTATGCGGGGTCTTTGGCTGTCCTCGGTTGTAGGGTTTATGGTCTGTGTGCCCCCTGTGGTAATCGTTCCCCTTGACAGTAGCTTTCTTGCTTTCTGCCAGTTCCATCCATTTGGCTCCAATCTCCCCCGCCTCAGCGAGATCTTTGGGTTTTCCATCTTGTATGTACCGTGTGATGTCTTCAGGAACACCATCCAAGAACTGCTCCATTTGTATGAGGAGGTTCAGTTCTTCCAAGGTTTGAATGTTGTTTCCTGTTATCCAGGCCTCATAGTTTTTTGCAATGTAGTAGGCGTGTTTGGGAAATGACACCTCTGGTTTCCACTTTTGGGTTCTGAAACGCCGACGGGCATGATCTGGGGTTATCCCCATTCTGTATCTGGCCTTGGTTTGAAAAAGTTTATAGTCATTCATTTGCTGCTTAGGCATTTCAGCTGCCACCTCTGCTAAAGGTCCACTGAGTTGTGGCCTTAATTCTACCATGTACTGGTCTTTGGGGATGCTGTACCCAAGACAGGCTCTTTCAAAATTTTCCAAGAAGGCCTCGGTGTCATCACCTGCCTTGTAGGTGGGAAATTTCCTGTGCTGTGGAGCAATAATGGGCGATGGGTTGTTAGGATTGGCTGGAGTCTGTTGCTTAGCCTTTTCTAATTCCATGGCCTGTTGGTGGGCTTCCCTCTGGAGTTCTATCTGTCTTCTGTGGGCTGCCTCTTCTTCTTCTAGTTTTCTTTTGTGTGCTGCCTCTTTGATTTGTTCTTCTCTTTCTTTCATCTCCATTTGTCGCCTGTGTTCAGCTTCTTTGAATTGCTCTTCGGCCTTAATTTTTGCCTTAGAAGTCATGATTCCTGTTTTCTTGTGTTGGGGTGCCCTCCGGTGTTTATCCTCTGAACTGCAGGTTCTCTGTTGCCTCCTGAAGTCTGCCTAGAAACAGTGCCTTTAGCTAATCTTCAATGTCAAGTAAACCTGAAAAACCACTTTATTTGCATTTATATAGTGCTGGTATGACTCTCAATGGGAGTGCTATTGTGTGACAAAAGACCCTTAACAGTCTGGTAAATGGCTTCTTGCTTAACATGCAAGCCACAAACTGCCAGAGAGAGCAGAAAAAAAAAATTCTCTCTGGTTCCCTTTTAAAACCAACTGTTCCTCTCTCCTAAAAAGCCCTTAGCAGAGAAAAGAAAAATATAATATTCCTACTGGCGTCTGGATTCTGTCTATATCCCACCCGCTGCTACACCATATCATAACCTTAGTCCCAGATCTGGACCTTAGCTTCCAAAATATGGGGGTTAGCATGAAAACCTCCAAGCTTAGTCACCAGCTTGGACCTGGTACCTGCTGCCACCACCCAAAAAATTAGAGTGTTTTGGGGCACTCTGGTCCCCCTGAAAAACCTTCCCTGGGGACCCCAAGACCCAAATCCCTTGAGTCTCACAACAAAGGGAAATAATCCTTTTTCCCTTCCCCCCTCCAGGTGCTCCTGGAGAGATACACAGACACAAGCTCTGTGAATCCAAACAGAGTGACTCCCCCTCTCTGTTCCCAGTCCTGGAACAAAAAGGACTTTCCTATTCCCCCAGAGGGAATGCAAAATCAGGCTAGCCAATTCAACACACACCGATCTCCCCTGATTTCTTCCTCCCACCAATTCCCTGGTGAGTACAGACTCAATTTCCCTGAAGTAAAGAAAAACTCCAACAGGTCTTAAAAGAAAGCTTTATATAAAAAAGAAAGAAAAAATACAAATGGTCTCTCTGTATTAAGATGATACAATACAGGGTCAATTGCTTAAAAGAAATATGAATAAACAGCCTTATTCAAAAAGAATACAAATCAAAGCACTCCAGCACTTATATTCATGCAAATACCAAAGAAAAGAAACCATATAACTTACTATCTGATCTCTTGGTCCTTACACTTAGAAACAGAAGATTAGAAAACAGAACTACTTCTCCAAAGCTCAGAGAAAGCAGGCAGCCAGAAAACAAAGACCTCAGACACACAATTCCCTCCACCCAAAGTTGAAAAAATTCGGTTTCCTGATTGGTCCTCTGGTCAGGTGCTCCAGGTGAAAGAGACATTAACCCTTAGCTATCTGTTTATGACACTAACCAATTGTCCTGATCCCCCAGTGGCATAAATTCCAACTAGAGGTGTGTGTCAGGAATCCCAACCTTCAGCAGAGCTAGTCTCTAGGCAACCTCATCAGTACAGTTGGTCTGCAGCAGGCTGTTTGATGAGCCAAGCAACTGATTGCCCACAGCAGCTCACTGGCTTTTCAATGCTCATGCTCATTGCTGTGCCTGCTCCTGCTTTGAACCCATCCTTGTCTGCCACCCTGCTTGCAGTTCCTGCCCTCTGGTTTGACCCTCAGCTCTGGCTCCTGACTATAGTCTCCAGCTTGGCCCTTTGCTCTGGTACCAAGTGTCATAAACAGGTTATTAAGGGTTAATGTCTCTTGTACCTGTAAAGGGTTACAAGCAGGGAATGGGACACCTGACCAGAAGACCAATCAGAAGACAAGATACTTTTAAATTTGGGCTGAGGGAAGCTTTTGTGTGTGTTCTTTGTCCATTGTGGGTTCTTCTCTCGGAGGGTCTGAGAGAGACCAGATGTTACTACAGGCTCTCTAAGTTTCTTTTCATATAGTAAGTAAAATCAGGCGGTTTAGGCTTTTTAATTGTTTTACTCTATTTGCAATTGTGGATCTGGCTGGTTAACTTTTATATGCAGTTGCTGGGAATATTTTGATTTGTATTGGTACTGGGGGGAAAGACTCTTTCTGGTGTCTGTAAGCTATAGGACCCTGTATATTTACATCTTGAAGTTACAGAGATAATTTTTTACTTTTTCCTTTCTTTTATTAAAATATTTCTTTTTTTAGAGAACCTGATTGATTTTTTTTCCTTGTTTCCCTTGTGTTATTCCAGGGGATTGGGATAACTCACCAGGATGGGTGGGGGGAGACGGGAGGGGGAGAGATAGAATCTCTCTTTGTTTTCCTTGAATCTGTTTGCCTCTTTGTGGAAGGGAAGGGAGATGCTTCTCTGTATGGTGATTTAAGAGGTTGGATCAGTAGCTCTCAGGATTGCCCAGGGAGGGAAATTCTGAGAGGGGGAAAGGTGGGGGGAATGGTTTGTTTCTCCTTGTTTTAAGAACCCAAGGGATCTGGGTTCTTGGGGTCCTCAGGGAAGGTTGGGGAGGTCAGAGTGCCCCAAAACACTATATTTTTGGGTGGTGGCAGTGCTTTCAGATCTAAGCTGGTAATTAAGCTTAGAGGATTCAGGTGCTAGTATCTCATTTCCTGAACTCTAAGGTTCAGATCTGAGAAAGATTGCTATGACACCAAGTTTTTGCCTTCCAATTTTACCCTTGGCTTTGGCTCCCAGTGACTGACTACAGCTCTGACTCTAGCCACTAGGCTAGACTGCCCTCATCCTGGTTGGCTGACACTGCTATCTGACCATGCCCTGCACCTCATATTCCAAGGATGTTCCCATGAAATAACTATGCTGCAACCAAACCTCACTTGTGCCCATTCTTTGACTCTGCCCCCAGTCCATCGAGGTTAAGGAAGGGAAGTACTATGCATGCATAATGCGTTTTAGAGTGAAGGAGCAGCAGATTTTGCATGACAGAGTAATAGCCAGACGCAGATGAAAAACAGAGCTCCACACTAGAAGACAAAGCTCTCAGGCAGGAGAGCTAATAGATCCATAGGGTGAAAACTCACTGATTATTGGACAACTAAAGGGAGGATCAAGAAGAAAGACTGTCCACATGGCTACTAGCAAGCCTCACTAAGGAAAAAGTGAATGTGTTGAGATATGAGGGTGTATTGCTAAGAGACTCACTGAAGTGTCGTGGTTAAATGTTCTTGCAAATTTAGATTATGCTAAAACACTTTGTGGTTTCCCCAACATTTGAAGCCACTATACTCTGAGAAGAAAAACGTAACAGCAAAGTGGACCTCCCGCTGATTCCCATTCCTATCCCAGTCCCAGCCCAATGCAATACAGATCCTGCAAGTACTATGCAATCTTGACCGGGCTGCTTGCAGCGCTGCATAAACTAACGATTAAGTCATGACTTAAATATTAGTGCAACCCCCGTACATTAATGATTAATGAATGAGCATATTTTACAACGATAAGTTTCCAGAGCAATAATGTCCTGAGGAGTTATCATACCACCCCATCCATGTTTTGGATCCACATGGCCCTCATAAGGCAATTCTCAAATACAACAGCTTCTGTGTTCTCACAGGACTGGGGAGAGACACAGTTCCTACACTTCCCCATGTGTTCGAGCTTTTCTGATCCATTTTGCTTCCCTCTGCTCTACATAGCAGAGGAGAGATTATGGGCCACTTATAGTAAGCAGCATTTAACATTGCAGGAGTAGAGAGGAAAATACATCTATTCTCTTCCCCCATCCAAGTTCCTAGGTATTGTACTGTAGGCCACAGAACAATGATAAGCAGATATAGCAGCATTACCCAAACTCTAGAACAGCTTTGATTTCAATCTTGTCATATTTGTTATCTAAATAACATGGTTGCACCATTACTACTTACCTGGGCTGACATTGTGGTTGTATGCAACAGTTCTCTGAGGGCCTGTAGACCAATACTGTGCACCTTGAATTTGAGTGGAAACTAAAGGATGAGTAATTGTATCTGTAGTTGTTGTTTGCTGATTTTTTTTGGCTAGTGTAAACCAATCCTTTGTCTGAGTAACTGTAGCCTATGAAAAGCAACATTAAAAAAGTTCATTGTAGCTTATACAATAATTCAATTTTATCTATTTGTTGCAGGGCTGTCTTATTGTCTGTGGTTATTCTGTGCTCTCTCACCATGTAGGTTTTGTTATCATGATGGTTCACAATGGATGTAGAAATATTGAGGGAAACCTGCCAGGATTAAAGTATGGCCCCTGAACTAAGGGAAGGAGTTTGAGACCAGGGCCAGGAAGAGACGTGGGGAGAGGTCTCTCCAGAGAGGCCACAGTGGTGTGAATCTGGAAGCTGGGAAGGCAGCCAGGAGTGAAACACAGCTTTATGGAAGAAGGGCTGCTTGTGGGTATTCTAACCCAAGGGAGAATAAGTTGGAGCCCAGAATTCAGAGCTAGGCAGAAATCTGAAGGAAAAGACTCTCCAGAGAGGCCGGGGCCTGGAGTGGGAACATCAGAGCTCCCCCTGTACTTAGAGGAAACTGGAATTGTTGTGATAAATAGGCCTACAAATTTACCCTCATTATGAACTTAACTGAAAAGTGAGTGAAAGTTTGTAAAATGTCATAGTAACATATAACACCAAATGTTAATGGGAAAAGATGCAAGAGGAAGACAGACAGACTAAATTAGTACAAAGGGTCTTAGCCCATTGTGCTCAGTCCAGCACAAAATTGCTGCCATTGCCTGCCTATATGTTGTGCTGATTTTACCTTGCCAAGTGAAACATAGAACTTTCTCATAATTAGTTCCTCTTCATCTTCCTCAAGAAAAGGAGGTGTCAGCTCTCTTTTCATAATCCAGGGATAATACGTTGTATCTATAATGAAGTTAATACCAGTTCTGCTCCATTCTACCTGCGAAAGCAGTTTAGCTAACCTACAGTTAAATATATCAGGAGACAAATGAGTAGTTCAGTTTAAGCATTCATCAAGACATTTGTTTATCTTTACAACTGACAGTAAGAAACGTTAACACATCTCAAAATAAATTCTAAAGGGGAACTTCCTGTTCTACGTATCTTCAATTTTACCCCCTTGACCCTATTTACATATGTGAAGAATGACAGCCATTTTACAGCTCAGAGAGACAGAGAGGAATTCCTCCTAAAGCTAGGCATGGTATACGTTAGGCTTGGGCCTGGAGTTTATATCTGAATCCAGCTCCAAATCCAAACTTGACCAGAGATGCGAGGGAAGAGGGGAGGGGAGGAGTGTTTGGATCTGGTGTTCTGGGTCAGATTTGGTCTCTTTTTCCCTCCCATCTGTGCTCACTTTGGCCCTAATTCAGGAAGGTCCTTAAGCATGTGTTTAGTTCTAAATACTAACTTCAGTGGGAATTAATTACATGATTAGAGCTCATTTTATATAATTTTATTTTGTTTAATGAAGAAAGTGGTTTGACACAACAGAAAACTCTTAGGCATGTCCATTTATTGCCTGAAGGGAAAATACATCATTTCTCTAGGATTTGTTATCCTTTTTAAAATTTTCTCTCCAATATAAGCATAGTCTTCAGTATATTGAATATTGATACAGTTACTGCAAACATTTAAAAATATTTTTATGCAGCACTCAGTGCCCAAAGAACTGGTCAATTTCTGCAATAAAAAGGGGACTTGGTAAGCCAGGATACCAGGCAGCCACTCTTAGGGACTCACCAGCACAGCTGTGATCATCCTGTATACTACAACAGACAGAACCCAGACATGAACTTTAGGGATCTGGAGGAAGGGCCTTCCCCAGTAGGTCCAAGGCTCTGGGACATCTTCTCAAAGGAGGTCAGGAAGAATACAACAAGTACATCAGGTCATGCTACAAGACTCACCATTTTGCCTTAGCATTCCTCAAAGAACCTGGGCAGAGGAAAATCTAGCAGATATAGCAGCTTTATCCTAATTCTAGAATAGCTTTTATTTCAATCTTGTCATTTTATGGACAAGGGAAATTAGAGTCAAGAGGAAGTAGAGAAAAAGCATCAGCCTCATTTTAATTTATCCAAATCACTGAAATTATGTCAGTTACATGGGGCAAAAGATCTGAGAAAATGTTGTAAGAGTTATGACAAAACAAACTAAATAGAGGAGATAAATTAACAAATTTAAAACTTGATATGACATTAGAGTGGGCAATACCTGTATTCAAAGTAACAATCACTTTTTAGAAAGGCTGGGAGTCTTTCTTTCTTAATCCACTGAATTCCCTGTTCTCGCTCAAGACGCTGTTAAAACAAAAAAACCATCAAATATCTGTTAATGTTTCACTTCATCAAGTTTTATTTGCCACATAATTAATTGATAGGTTACCTTGCAGTAATTCCAGCAAAGTAAACAACTTTCCCCCTCAAACATAGTCTAACCAGACAAGTGAATTACTTTACCTTCCTATAACACCTGAGGGTCTGATTCTGATCTTTCTTAAAACTGCATACATGGAAACTTAAACCATTGGAATTTCCCTGTTCCAAACTAGTGCAAGTGACAGAGGAATGCAAATCAGAGTACCAACTGCAATATGAAAGAGGTAACTTTGCTGATGATACTTATTTTAAAAATAACAACAGTTAGTGTTTTCATCAATATTTTGAGGGCTGAGGAAACTTTCAAACGGTCTTAACAAAAGCCCCAAAGCAGGAGAACTGTGGATATTTTTAAAAAACCAACAGTTTTCACCTACATCCATATGATGTATTGCAAGGTATCACTTTAAGTGTGTGTGAGGAGTAGGGACTGTTTCCTGGTCCTGCTTTCAGGCTAGGGAGCTCTATAGCAAAGCATGCAATCCACATCTGTCTGCAAAGAGCCATCTTAAGGCAAAGGAGGATGGATTGTGCCCCTCTGCCTTAGGGAGCAGCCTGTAGGTTCTTGGGTGTTACAGTTCTGAATTCTAAGAAATAAAGTAGTGGTACATTGCAAGCTTCCAGCAAGAATATTTATGTTTTAATCTAATTTTTCTGTGTGTATGCCATGAACATAATAAACAGTTATATTCTGACATCAGTGGAATTATTACTGATTTACACCAGCATACATGAGAGGAGAAGCAGTCTCATAGTATCTCTCTATTGGCTAATAAGAAATAAACCTAAGATTTGGCACCTTTTTGACAACTTTTTACATCCTGAAGAGTCTAGCTTTTTCACTTCTCTCAAGTGTATTTCTCTGTTCTTAGATTGTATTTTTGTGACTTGATTGCTGGTGAAATTGATGGCCTGGAAGAATGAAATCCACAACTTGTCCACAGGTGTAGTATAGGCAGGGACAAAATGATGGATGTTTAGCAGTTTGCTACCTCAATTAATCAGTACAGGGCTAGGTCCTGAATTATCTTTCTGTGATCTAATATTTCATAAGGGACAAGGGTTATTTCTGCTCCATAAATATCCCCAGGGGAGTTAAAATATATAAATTACTTTGAAAAGTAGGTGGTTTCTTTTAAATAAAAGAAAATATATCAAAACATGGAAGGCTTATGTTGGCTGTGGGTCATGTCCTTTGTGGAGATGAAGAATAATTATTTTCATCCCTATAATGTATGCCTCTTTTTGGTAACTGATAAAGTTTTTGGAAATACAGAAGGTTGTCTCTTTATTTTGGTCAATCTCCTTGGATGTAAGAAAAACATTTGTAACATTTATGTACCAGTTGAATCAAATCCTGGTGTTTTATTTGAGTTATTTATAGCATGTTTAATTCTCCTGTGAGTGGATGATATGCAAAATTATATTTATCATCTGAAGGAAAGCGTTCTCAGAAAAAGAGTTCTAAATTTAATACAGTAGATTTTGTAACTAGGTCCAGCTTTAGGCATTGTGGGACCCAATCCAGCATAGTTTTGAAGCATGTGTTTAACTTTAGGCATGTGAATGGTCTCATAGACTGCTCAGGTCTTATTTAAGTGCTTTGCTGGAACCTATGTGAAATAAGATATGCAGAACCTCTACCAGTTTCCTTCTCTACTTGTTAATAGTTCTTCCCATTACTGCATATGCCTTTCCTTCATATATTTCATCCTCGACTGATTCTTGACTGACCTCAGATCAATGTATACATACCCCACATCTGTAATAAACCAACACATGTACCGTTTTCCTGTTCATAAGTCTAAACAGGCTGAGAGGGAGATGAGGACTGAGAAAGAGAACACAAGATGTATTATCGCTGTTGGCAGGATACAACAGCTGTGGCTGATTTTTTCTACTTTGTGTAGCCGCTGTACTGATTTTTGGCATGCTGGTATGCCCCAGCAGCTTCTGAATTCATGCCTGTTAGTCAGAGGTACCATACAAAAGTAGAGGGGGCATACAAATCACCCATCCAGGATTCCAAAAGGAAGAACAGAGGTGCAACATGCCAAAAAAAAAAAGTGTCAGGAATGCCCTGAAGAATATTTTTCTTTATAAAGGTCACAATATTTCCCGTATGTGAAAAATCCCATGGAGGGTCAATTATTCTTAGAAACAATGCAGGACTGTCCCCTTCTCCCAACCTATGTGAGAGGCGTTAGTGGTGGTGAAGAAGAGGCAGGATATTCAGAGAAACCCAGCAAAAACCCTGCAGATCTTAGGAAGAAATATATCTCCTCTATGCAACACCACTGAAATCAATGTAGTTGCTTATTTCAAGGCTGAATTTGTCCTAGAGTAGTGGTTCATAACCATTTTTGGTACCTTATCTGGACCTTGGATGTTGAACCTGCTTATACTGTGGTCACTATTGTCATAAACAGATAGCTAAGGGTTAATGTCTCTTTCACCTGAAGCACCTGACCAGAGGACCAATCAGGAAACAGTATTTTTTTTCAACTCTGGGTGGAGGGAAGTTTGTGTCTGAGTCTTTGTCTGTCTGCCTGCTTTTCTCTCAGCTTTGAGAAGTGATTTGTTTTCTAATCTTCTGTCTCCAAGTTGTAAGGACAAAGAGATCAAATAGTGAGTTATATGATTTCTTTTCTTTGGTATTTACATGTCTATAGTTGCTGGAGTGCTTTGATTTGTATTCTTTTTGAATAAGGCTGTTTATTCAATATTCTTTTACGCAATTGACCCTGTATTTGTCACCTTAATACAGAGAGACCATTTTTATGTATTTTTCTTTCTTTTTATATAAAGCTTTCTTTTTGAGACCTGTTGGAGTTTTTCTTTACTGGGAAACTTCAGGGAAATTGAGTCTATACTTACCAGGGAATTGGTGGGAGGAAGAAGTCAGAGGGAGATCTGTGTGTGTTAGATTTATTCGCCTGACTTTGCATACCCTCTGGGTGAGGGGGGAAAGAGATTAACTCTCAGTAATTCTGTTCTCCAGGACTGGAAAACGGGGAGGGGGGAGTCCCTCTGTTTAGATTCACAGAGCTTGTGTCTGTGTATCTCTCCAGGAGCACCTGGAGGGGGGAAGGGAAAAAGGATTATTTCCCTTTGTTGTGAGACTCAAGGGATTTGGGTCTTGGGGTCCCAAGGGAAGGTTTTTGTGGGGACCAGAGTGCCCTAAAACACTCTAATTTTTTGGGTGGTGGCAGCCGTACCAGGTCCAAGCTGGTAACTAAGCTTGGAGGTTTTCATGCTAACCCCCATATTTTGGACACTAAGGTCCAAATCTGGGACTAGGTTATGACAACTATTACTTAGTGACTTCGATACCGTCGCTTCTTGAATTTGCTCCTGTGGGTTACTTAAGACTAAGTCAACCACAGCTTCACTTCTCGTGAGCTCTATAACTTGCTGCTCCAAGAAGCAGACATTTACAATGTCAAGAAATTGTTTCTCAAACTTTGTCCCATTGTGCCATTGGACTTGTGCATATGTGAGCAGTTGAAGGCCGTCAGTACTATACTTTAGTTAGATTTTGCTGCCTCTTTGACCTCTCTTAACATTGTGCATTCCATTTTGTTTTCTTATCTGGAGGCCGATATAGTGCTGCTGCCCCATTTCTTCAGCCTAGGCTGTCTTTCCTGTTTAGTTTGCCACCAAATATTGTGGTACTGCAGTTATTTTTCTCATTCTATTGTGAGCCAGAATCTCTGCTTCACCGAGTTTATGCTCAGCAAAGCAGGGAGGCAGCCAGTTAGAGCTCTCTGATTCTCTAACTGGCCTCCAGCCCTGGCATAAGATAGAGCAGCCTCATTCCTAATTTTTATAGGGCATTAGAACTAGGGCTGTCAAAATTAATTGCAATTAAAAAAATTGATTGCGATTAATCATGCTGTTAAACAATAATAGAATACCATTTATTTAAATATTTTTGGATGTTTTCTACATTTTCAAATATATTGATTTCAATTACAACACAGAATACAAAGTGTACAGTGTTCACTTTATATTTATTTTTATTACAAATAATTGCACTGTAAAAAACAAAAGAAATAGTATTTTTCAATTCACCTAATACAAGTACTGTAGTGCAATCTTTTTGTAATGAAAGTTGAACTTACAAATGTAGAATTATGTACAAAAAATAACTGCATTCAAAAAGAAAACAAGTCCTACAAGTCCACTCAGTCCTACTTCAGCCAATCGTTCAGACAAATAAGTTTGGTTACAATTTGCAGGACATAATGCTGCTTATGTCTTGTTTACAATGTAATCCGAAAGTGAGAACAGGCATTTGCATGGCTCTGTTGTAACTGGCTTCACAAGATATTTACATGCCAGATGCGCTAAAGATTCATAAGTCCTTTCATTCTTCAACCACCATTCCAGAAGACATGTGTCAATGCTCATGATGGGTTCTGCTCGATAACTATCCAAAGCAAAGCGGACTGATACCTGTTCATTTTCATCATCTGAGTCAGATGCCACCAGCAGAAGGTTGATTTTTTTTTTTGGTGGTTCAGGTTCTATAGTTTCTGCATCCGAGTGTTGCTCTTTTAAGACATCTGAAAGCATGCTCCACACCTCATCCCTCTCAGATTTTGGAAGGCACTTTGGATTCTTAAATCTTGGGTCGAGTGCTGTATCTATCCTTAGAAATCTCACACTGGTACGTTCTTTGCGTTTTGTCAAATTGCTGTGAAAGTGTTCTTAAAATCAAACATGTGCTTGGTCATCATCTGAGACTGCTATAACATGAAATATATGGCAGAATTCAGGTAAAACAAAACAGGAGACATACAATTCTCCCCCAAGGAGTTCAGTCACAAATTTAATTAACACATTATTTTGTTAAAGAGCCTCATCAGCATGGAAGCATCTCCTCTGGAATGCTGGCTGAAGCATGAAGAGGCATATGAATGTTTAGCATACCTGGCACGAAAAATACCTTGCAACGCTAGCTACAAAAGTGCCATGTGATGCCTGTTCTCACTTTCAGGTGACACTGTAAATAAGAAGCAGTCAGCGATATCTCCCATAAATGTAAACAAACTTGTTTGTCTTAGCAATTGGCTGAACAAGAAGTAGGACTGAGTGGACTTGTAGGCTCTAAAGTTTTACATTGTTTTGTTTTTGAGTGCAGTTATGTAACAAAAAAAATCTACATTTGTAAGCAGGGCCGGCTCTACTGTTTTTGCCACCACAAACAGCGAGCCGAATTGCCGCCGCAGACGGCGGGGGCAGTCCATGTGCCATTAGGGCGGCACACGCATTTCCATGGCAGCGGCAATTTGGTGGCAGCTTCTGTCTTCGGCTGGAAGACAGAAGTCACCAAATTGCCATCGCGGGCAGCTGAACATAGAAGCTGCTGGGCCACCGCAGAAACACATTTGCTGCCCTAACTGCAGATGAACTGCCCCCACTGTTCGTGGCAATTTGGCGCCCTGCTTGGAGCTGCAAAAACACACAGACTGCTGCCCCTTGCAGATTGTCTCCCCAAGCACCTGCTTGGAATGCTGGTGCCTGGAGCAGGCCCTGTTTGTAAGTTACACTTTCACAATAAAGAGATTGCACTACAGTACTTCTATGAGGTGAATTGAAAAATACTATTTCTTTTGTTTATTCATTTTTACAGTGCAAATATTTGTAATAAAGAATAAGTGAGCACTGTACACTTTGTATTCTGTGTTGTAATAGAAATCAATATATTTGAAAATGTAGAAAAACATCCACAAATATTTAATAAATTTAAATTGGTATTATATTGTTTAACAGTGCGATTACTTGTGATTACATTTTTTAATCCCAGGTCATTTTTTTGAGTTAATCGCATGAGTTAACTGCAATTAACCAACAGCCCTAATTAGAATAGCCTTGAATGAAAGAAACTAGAGTTACATAATTTACTCCAGTATAATATAAGCAACAATGGGAATAAACCAAGTTTCCCAGTATTCTGAATGTTATTATCTTCCTGTACTGCTTTGGCAGTATAGCTGCATCTATACTAGGAATGCCTTGTCAGTAGAGTACTTGGTATTCTTATACTAGTAAAGTGCTCCCAGTGTAGACATGGCTTAACTTTTGTCTTTATATTAGTGAGCATTCAGACCACTGAAATAAATTCTACTTTACAGGATGCACATGTGTAGTTCAATTCACTTGAATGGAAGACCTATGTGCATCTCAAGACATAATTTGGCCCATCATACTGTTTTCCTAACACACAAACTAACATTTTTCCCAAGATAACAAGCCAAACACAACAGTAACTGCTGTCAGTATCAATATAATTGGATTTAAATATAAAGTCACTGGACACAACATGCTTACCATAATACTGTAATTTGGGTCAACACTGAAGTCTGGAAAAATGCTGCTCTTTTTGGAAAGCTGCCCATCATTCTTTGCCTTCCTTGTAGCATCATAAATGGGACTGGGAGGTTTCTGATTATGTAGAATTTTTTTCATCTGGCTTTCCAGACATTGTGGGGTATCATTAACTACTTCAAAAACGCCAAAATCAGGATTAAACTTAACTGGCTCTGCAAAGGTCTGCAAAAGAAATTGTAATAAGAGAAACCTTTCATATAAAAATTCCTGTTTCTGCAGTAGGGAAGCACCCTACAGAATGCAAGATAGTATCATTAGACATTTTCCTTCTTCGTTCCATGGCTTTTGCTAGGGATTGCAATAGTAAATCTGCATGCTTGCCACTTTTCCTGCTCATTGTAAGGTTTTCCAATAAATTATTACCACAGCTCTCAACTATATCTAATTACAAACTATGTCACTCATTTCAGACCCTAATTCACCTTCTTCCCATGCAGATATAGGCCCCAATACAGCAAATGCTTGCTCACACACGTAACTCCCATTGTCTTTATTAACGGTTCTGCAAGCAGCTCACTTACAGGATCAGGTCCCTGCTTCCCTGTTTATACCATAAATTATTGAATCCCATATCCAGTGAAGCTTCTTGCTCTACTGTTTTGGGGGATGGATCATTCTGAGTGTTTGGCATATATAGTAAATTCTTATGCCTCGTATTTAGATATAGTAGGTCAACAGCCTACCAAAAGTCAAAACCAAGAAACTTACCATGTACTGCCAATTCAATCAGGTACTGTGTAGTATATAGGATGGGCCAAATCCCACCTTCAGCTATGCATATACAACTTTTGTCAGCTCCAAGGGCTGTCTGAGCAATACCCAAAAGGAGAGTATCATCATTAGTTTGTTGAGTGCTGTGGATACCAGATTTTCCACTGCCATTTTTCTTATAAACCCAAACTAATGCTACCTCTCAATGTTTACATTCAGCAGAAATGTTGGGGGAAATTATAGATAGATCTGATAAAAAATCTTGGATGATGCCCCAAAAAATTGTGAAATTGAGGTTCTGTAAAAGCAGAATATACAAGTAGCCCACAATCAAACTGTAGGACAACAAACATTTTACATTAAGAAGAATTTCATAAAAATTAGAAAGTGAAATCCTGGTCATATTCCACTCATTGGCAAAACTCCCTTTGGTTTCATACAGTAGGTTCAGGATTTCACACAGAGTTTGTAAAATTGGTGTTTTACCTACATTGGAGAATAAGATTATTTTCTTTCACTTGGCATATTTTTCATTTCATTTAGCTTCTTGTTTTTTTAATAAGAATGCATACTGTCCCTGCCTGCAGGTATATGGGATCTTGGGGAGCAATTACCACACAGGTGGGGTGCCAATTAATTTCTTTATTAAAGGGAAAAAGAAGTAGTGGGAATTTAACAATGAAATGCGATGGGATGGGATGTATAAGATGTTTACAATAGACAATGATGGGGGGGTTCTTCTTATTGAACAGTGTAGGGAGTTTTAACAGTGGGGTACAGTAAGTGGGGTTCAGCACAATGGGATACAGTACAGTCAATAAGCAACTTAACCTTATATAGGAACAACTCTAGATACAGTGTGGAATGCAAAATGTACCCAAAAGAAAATGCAAAATAAAATGGTAGCTTCTATATAAAAATGGTATACAAAGTATATTAGAAAAATGGAAGCAACTAATGGGGTGTCATAACCACAAGTAAAATGTGAGTCACAGTGCAATAATTCAATATGGGTGATAAGTGAAATTATGCAACGTAGAAAAGTACTGACTTAATTTGTGAGGCTGTGATAGCAAGAGTGTACCTAAAAGCTGGGTCAAGAAACAGGAGGGGGGAGGGGAGTGAGTGATTAGTGGTATCTGATGAGAGGAGAGTGCAGCTGCAAGCAGCGAGAGACTCTGAAGCCCAGAGCAGCAGTCTTCAGGAGCCTGCAGGCTGGAGATACTGGGGACAAGAGCAGCTGGAGAGCACTTAAGAGGAGTCTGGGAGCAGCAAGGGGGGAGGGCGCTCAGCATGTAAGCGATGGGAAGGCATGTGGAGAATGGGGCAGACGGCTGAGGGAAGAAACAGGCTGCAGCAGCTGAGAGTACCTCAGGGAAGAAACAGGCTGCAGCAGCGGAGAGCACTTCAGGGAAGTTGCAGAGCAGCGGGGTGAAGACAAACGGAGCAGTGTGATGGTTATCTTCGGTACGGGAGGGGCAGCGGAGGAGCGGGGGCACGAACACAGGGGATACAGGGAGAGGCAGCATAGAGGTGTAAAGAAGGGCTAGAGGGACGCCCACAAAAAAAGGAAAGAAGCGGCAAAGGGTTTGGGAAGTTACACGGGGGGGAAGCAGCAAGGGGTTACAACAGGAAGACATGGAGAAGTACACAGAGGGGGAGATTGGAGCGGGGGAAAAACAGACATGGGAAAGCTCAGGGAGAGATTGGGACAGCGGGAAGATGAATTCAAGCAGTAAAAACCTTATCTATCCTCTAACTTAATCAAACTTATATAAATTACAAGCAGCTTATACAAAGTAATAAAACGGGTACAGAATACAACCAGGCAATGGCTTTTTTAAATCTATCTTAATCAACGACTAGGCAAAACAACAAATATTACAATTCTAGGCAAACTATAACAAGCAACTATACAGAGCAACAAAACAGCAAACTATAACAAAGCGGGTGAAACTTACAAGCTCTACAATCTTAGCAAACTATGACTTATTAAACTAAAAAGCAAAACCTACGGTGCACCTTATGCTATAGGGAAGTTACAGAGGGCAGAGTGGTATGTGCCCAGGATACAGCTCCTGAGGCAGTCCCCAAGGAAGCCAAGGGTTGGTGGCTGCAGCAGTGGATACAGCTGAAAGCACGGAGCAGAGCTTAGCAGCGGCACAAGCTTATTTTTAGCAGCAAAGCGCTGCGGAGTTTAAGAGAGGTTTTAAGACACAGACCAAGTTTTAGCTTGAGTCTGTGTGCTAGGGAAACAGAGCCAGCAGCTAAAGTAATAAAATAAAAGTATGGAAAGTTTCACAGAGGGATTCTTACTGGTCCCCAAGGCAGCAGCAAAGGCAGAAGCAGCAGCAACATCAGAAGAAGTAAGGAGGGCTCAGTATGGTCTCGATAAACAGGAGATCTCTCAGGCAGCAATTCGTTCTTCGTGGGGGGGGGGGTTTAAAAACCGGGGGTATGCTCAAAAATAAAACGAGAGCGGAGAAAGGACCCCCCCAAAACCCCTGGCTGATCAGACCAGACAGCAATGCAGGAACGTTTCTGATGTTTGTTTAAAAAATGTCTGTTTTTAAAGGCAAACTTAGGCAGTTTCCCCCCAGTAATCCTGATAGGCTCCCTCTGTCACAGGGGAGGAGGCACAGGGAAAAAACTGCAGGTGAGCACAGAGACATGCCTGGACATAGTCCTGTGCAGTTGGTGACTCAAAAGCACATGAGGCCTATGATTCATGCCCAGGATCTTAAAAACACAATAGGTCTTGCAGCTCTGGACATTGCCTGCCCTACACCAAGCCCAGGTTCAACAAGGTGATAACAGGACTAACCCTTTGAACAGGGCGGTGGTCCCACTTAGCACGCAGCATAAGTGGCCATCCCTTTGAGAAGGGCAATGGCTCTTGGTAAATAACTTAAGGAGCCCTCCCTTTGAGAAGGGCAGTGGCCCTGGTAAACAACTTAACAGCCAGGGAAGGGGGGCCACAGGAGGAGAACAAAAACAAAATGGAGCATGGGGACAGCTGTAAGAAACAAAATGGAATAGGGGGATAGCTGTAACAGACACATACCATAGGCCAGATTCTGTTCTCTGTTGCACCGGTTTAAATCCTAAGTAATCACATTGAACTTCTTCCAATTTGTCAATATCTTTCTGGTAATGAGTTGCCCAGATTTGAACACAATATCTTAGGCTACAGCAGAACCATGGAAATGGTCTGTTACGTTCCCTTCACATCATGTAATTCCTCTACCTATAGGCCCTGATTCAGCAAAGCATTTAAACATATTCCTAACTTCAAGCATGTGAGTAGTCTCCATGCTGTCAGTAGGACCATTCACATGCTTAAAGTTAAGCATATGCTTAAAGGCTTTATTGGGTCAGGACCATACTGCCCACAACTGCAGTGGTATGTTTCACAGCCATATCACTCTACAATGGCACATCTAATGTTCTGTTCACTCGTGAATCTCTTTTGACACTGTTATTTTCCAGGTTTCTTTGTGGCTTCGATTCTTTTTCTCCAGATTTATTCGCCTGCATTTTAAAGTGGTTCTGTTGTTGTTTTGTATTGTCTCTGTTTGTTTGTGTCCAGAACTCCCCCCAACTTAATATCTGCAAATTTCTTATATATTTAACACTAATTTGGGCATTTTCTGATTTTTGAGTGATTGTGCAACCTTAATACTGCCTGAACATAATTTTTATTATTTCATTTCCTATTATTTTTAAAAAGAGGGCGAGAAGGGAGGAAAAAAACCCAAAATTTCCCAAGCTTTGATGTGTTCTCCCTTGCAGAAAAATGCAAACAAGGCATAGAAATTCCATAATCTGGAACTATTTGAGTAGACATCACCAGATTATTTTAGTTCTATGGTATTTAAATTGAAAACTAACCAAGGACAACATTAATTTATCACTCATATCTACTTTTACTCAATCTCTAGTATTTGATTCGTAGGCTGGATTTTTCATTGTGCATTCTAATTAACTGAACAGAAAACATCTGGCAATGTTAATGTAGTGAAAAAGATGCCAATTACAACTTTTTAAGTATAAATTGTGTTGTCATTTTGGATGTTTGACAACAAATCATTTATAAGACATATACACTAAAGGAATGAAAAAAGTAAGACTTCAAATAATGTGCATGAGACCAAATCAGCATCAAAGATATAGTTTTCTTTCACCAGGCTTAGTACGTGCACACACAAGCTAAAACTCTACCAGATAGAGAATATCATTAGTGCCTCAAATAGAAACACCCTTAAAACAGTTAAAACCTTTATGGGGAAGGAAGCATTTACGTCACTGCTTAAGAAAAAAACAATAAACATTTCTTGTTATGATGATGATGATGATGATGATGATGATGATAATTTTATATCTCTGGTAAAATATGCAGGAAATCCAGGACCCTCAAAAATGTTATGATAAAATCTGAAAGGCAAAAATCAACTTAGTTTTGCCTGGTGGCAAAATGCCCCCTCCTGCTTTTGAAAGTCATAAATGCCAGCCATATCCTAAACATCCAGTATGTAGGACATCAACTCAGTTTCACAAAAGTCACTAAGCCAAAAAAAACAAAAACAAAAAAAGGAGAAATTTTAATAAACAAACAATCATACTCAAATAGTCGAAAGCAAATAAACCTCTCAGATATCAAATGCAAACACAATAGCTGAATATGTTCTTGGCTGAAGAACAAACTGAATGCACAGTTCTGAGTTGTAAAGCCTTATAATTAATTGTACTGATGGCAACTGTCCTTTATTCCTCCCAAAACATCAACCATCACCGTACACCCAGGACATCGGATGTATCCATCTCTATTGCCTCAGCTTTTACAGCTGTCAAAAATATTTAGCTTCAGCTGAGGTTCCTAATATGTAACTATGCTCACCAAACCCCACCCACAGTCTCATAGCCTAAACCCAAGAGAAAATGAATGACAACAGCTCAGCATCTCTTAGGATGAGAATCTGAACAGGGAGAAAATGAACTAAGTCCTAATAAATCATACAATATCTTTTTGACTTTGCCAAAAGTCCCTTAAGATATGTACTCTACATAAATGTCAATGAAAGTCCAAATAATTAAAAGTGATTATGCAGCTTTAGGAGTCCAGGGTGAAATCCTAGGTGAAGATAAGTCAATGGCAAAACTCCCACTAACGTCAGTGGGGCCAGGATTTCACTCCCAATGCTGAATAATGAGCAAATCACAGGCAATTAGTAAAGAGCTAATTAATGGAGAAGAAATTAGCTTTTTGTCAGTCAATCTAGTGTCAGTAAGGAGAGAAATAAGGACAACTTCTTCTGATGATCTAGATCAGTGGTTCTCAAACTTTGGCAACCCGAGGACCCCCATTTTGATTTAAAAAATTTCCCAGACCCCCAAGCTCCCCGCTCAGCCCTAGGCTCCACCCCCACTCCACCCCTTCCTCCACGGCCCCACCCCACCTCTTCCTACCCCTATTCCATCCCTCTCTTTCCTCTTCCCTAGCTCTTTCTGCCCCCTGCCCCATGCGTGCCCTGTTCCCACTCCTTCTCCTCCCTCCCAGTGCCTCCGACATGCCAGAGAATAGCTGTTCCCCGGCATGCAGGAGGCGCCAGGAGGTAGGGGGAGAAGTTGATCAGCGGGGCCCAAGGACCCTACTGAAGTATCTTCATGGACCCTCAAGGAGTCCGTGGAACCCAGTTTGAGAAACAGTGGTCTAGATTACTTGTAGAAGGCTTTCATTTAGATTTAGTCCTAGGGTAGGCCAGTTTCTGGCAACATAACCTAGGGTGCAGGGACTCAGTGGTGAAAAAGCCACTTGGAGACAGGTTGTAGTGGTACCAAGGCACATGCAAATTTCCTCTGTGCAGCCTGGAAATTATAGGGACCTACTGACCATGATATGGTGCATCCAAAGAGGTTTAGAGTCTTAAAAATGGGGAATACTCTAACTTTTCTCAGCCATCTGACTTGCTCTCTCCCACCCATCCACACTCTGATTTTGCTCCAGTAACATCAGTTTTAAACCATTGTACTCCTGATTTAAACTGGTATAAGTAAGAGGGCAATCAGACCCATAGTGTCTATTTTCTAAAAGTGCAATTAGCCTAAACATTATTTTATTTTTTTTGTTCATTTTATTTTCAGGATAATTTCAATGGGCCAAATCCTAGAGTTCTTCTTTACTCAGGCAAAACTCCCATGGAAGTTTTGCCTCCATAAAGGTTCCAGATCCCTACCTAGACTGTGTGTCTAGATATTTCTTCTGCAGCCATCACCATCATACCTGGGTGCCAATAAAACCATGTAACAAAGTAATAATCAATCTGCAGGGCTATATTCATCTTCCTCTCCACATTACACCATTAATATGTCTCTGTGTGTGTTTGTGTTCACCAAAGAGAGAGGAAAATATATCTATTTTTAATACCATAGAAGTGTTGAAATATTTTTATCTCCAGAGAAGTAACATTGTCCATTCTTTAGGGCTTTTATAGTGGAAAGGCTTTTGAAAAGAAGCAAGTCTTAAAATCTGAAGTTGGTAAAATCCATGATCATCCTGATTTCTGATGTAAGGTAATTCCACAGCCAAGGGCATACCACCAAGAATGCCCATTCCCTGTGAGTTTCAAGCTGGGTACTGTCAGCTCCCGTGTCCCTGATTAATGCAGATATTGTGCTAAGTCACAAAGAAAAGGACAGTCCCTTAGATAACCAGAACCCAGCCCACTGAATGCTTTGAAAAGGACTTTAAAAGGGACCTGGAATGCAATGGGAAGCCAGTGTGGCTTGCAGCATGCAGGAGAAATGTATTTCCATTCAGCAGTGTTATTGAATAGATGAGCCTGTATACACTGAAGGAGATGTATCTATCTTGTGTCCTTAACTGTCATGCTCTGGTAAACTATACTCCTGGAGGTGATGAATGCATAGTTTACAGTGCCCAGGTCCATATCCAACAAAGAAGGTGTAGCTACCTGGCCAACTGGAGATGGAAATATGCTTATTACAATATTTCTGTTTTAAGTATTTTATAAAGGACCATTGTTCTTAAATTAATCACTGAGATAGATGTAAACTGTTTTTATATCATGTAATCACTTTCTAACTTTCTCAAATCACTGCACCTCAGACCAAAAGAAAAGTGTCCTTTTGGTTATTCTGTATAATTTTATCTTTCAAAAAGTTTGTTCTGACAACTTCATTAAAGTATACATCATTTGATGTCAGAATGTCCTGAACAGTAGTATGATAACCTAATTGTTTAAAGAATGTACTGTAAACTACAATAGAGTATTGCTCTGCGCTATACAGAGTCACTCGTGCTATACCATCAGAGTCACTGATGGTATATTCTAAATCAAAAGAGCGAGTCTCTCAACGTAAACATTTGCTGCCTCTGATTTGATGCATCAAGTCACATGATATTTCTTCAGTTTAAGTAGTTGCCTAAATACAAACAGACCTGGGTAATTATGTTTCTAGGCAACAGCTATATCAGCATAAGAAAGTCAAAAAGACAGAATTTTCAGTGGAGTGCTTTGGACAAGAATGTTGCACTATCTCAGAGTCAATCTTTTGGAAGAGGAGGGAAGTTGGAAATATAAAATATTCAGGCTACAGTATTTCAGATAATAAAGGAACTTAATCCTGAAGAGAGAACCCCCTCAACAGAAATCAAAGAGAAAATAAAGGTGATGAGACCACTATTAATAAAAAGGTCTAATAAATATTAGTTTCCATTAAAATACTTTGGATAAGTGTATAAGAGAGACTTTGTGGCATTGTTCCCCCAGAAACCCTCAGGGGTTACCTGTGTAAAACAATACTTGCTTAGTCAGCATTGCCAATGTGAGTTGTCTTCTATAGATTTCAGGGACCGCTGCAAGTGCCCAGACCATGGAAGCATGGCTCAGGGTCTGTGCTGCCATAGAGGCAAGATGGTGGACTAAGCACTGTGGAAACACAGACGACTTCTGACAGACAGCCCAGCCCTGAACTAGGTGTCTTAAGATTTGTGCAGGGTAGGTCCAAGGACATCCATGGGTTTAGGGAAGCAGACTCCATCTCCACCATTCTTTGTGATGGAATGATCTGGAGGAAAGTCAAATGGAAACTCAGTTTCCAAACAAACATGGGGTGGAGGGGGTATTTTTGTGATGAGGAAAATCTGACCCGTTTAAGATTAAAAATTGCTACATCACAGAACAGTCCAGCTTTTTCAATAGATGGCCTAGGCTTAAAGAACATCAGGTTTAGGTTTGGATTCACACATACTAAAGCAGCTGGAAAGAGAACTCCCATGTTCTTCTTACAGTGCCTTCATTGTTTAATTGAGAGAGTTTCCCAGGAAACTTGCAGTGAGAGGTACTATATAGTATATAGGGAGAGAGCTCCTGTGAGAAGACAGTGTCATCACTATGGGCCATACCCACACTCCAATATATTTCTTTACATGCTCACAAATTTTATTTAAAAATAAAAAACTGGTTTTTAGAATCCAATTCTACCATCTTCACCCAGGCAAAATTCCCACTGAAATCAGGGAAATTTACTTTCAGACAGAATCAATAATGATGTATGTGGGGGGGGGAGGTGCACCTCTAAATTAAATCAGTGGAGATGCACCACTGCTGAATTTGGTCCTTGACCTCAATGATCAAGAGATGAACTAGGACTAATATTTGCAAACCTGAATGCCTTAAATTAGGTACCTAAATAAAACTGGCCTGATTTTCAAAGGTATTTTAACATAAGCACTAAATATGTCTTCTTCACTTCTAATCTATAATATTTTGATTAAACTGTAAGTTACATATATAGATTGACCTGAAACAAGAGAAATTATATCCCAAGAAGTCTAGATACTATGTTGTATTTTAAAGATATTGGCAAAGCTTTACTGATGATAACATCTTAAAAGATTAGATGCTACCATTAAAATATAGAAGCCCTTCAAAAGAATTGGAAAATGAACAGAACACTTTAGTATGCATTGCCAAGCCAGTTTGCTTTAGTACTAATCACAATAAAGTTTGTTCTTCGGTTTAGGAAGAAATTAATATAACATACTTACTGGAAGATTCAAGAATTCATTAAAGTAGTCCACAAGCGTATCATCTGTCGCTAAATAATCTTCCTATAGGAACATGAAAACACAAGACAATGTTTAAAGTAATCTATGTTGATGTGTATTTGTATAGATGATAGTCTTTTATACTATGGTTTGTCTTAAAGCAGATCAGAATTTTTGCACAAAAGTAGACTTTTCACTGTGTCATTGTGTTAAGAACATAAAAACATAACATAACATTCATAACATTCATTGTACATGTAACCAGAGTCAGACTGAGCTCTACCCTGACATCTGGTGGTGAGTTGTGAAAAAGGACTTCAGAGGCTGATATTGTTTGCATGGGCACACTCACCCCGCCTAGTGTGAAGGGACTGCTTGCCCAAATGATCACTTCGGCTGCTGTGGGATCTCTTTGTTACTGTGGCAGGAGTAATAAAGTGTTGTTATCCTGGTTATGTGAATCAAGGACAGTAGATTTGTACTTAACATTTTATGACGGAGGGACTTGCCCTCACCTATTTAGCACTCGCTAGGCAAGGGACATGGGTTTCAAAGCCCAGTGAACTGAGAGAGGCTGGGGATAGGTATGTGTGCTTGGTAGTGTGGGCCCCAAACACCACTTTGACCCGTCCTCTCTCTGCTGTGTAATAACAGAGCTAATTTTGATTCTATTAGTAGTCTTGTTATGTGCTGATTCTTAGGGACAGTGGTTCTGAGTGTGCCAGCACTGTCCCCCCCAACAGCTGAAATCACTGAGAGCTGTGCTAAGAGTGTGTGTGGGGGGCTGAAGACATGTTGTTGAGCAGCTACCAGGGTGGCTAGCAGAGAGGAGGGGAAAGGCACTAGTAGGATGGCTAGCAGAGAGGAAGGGAAAGGCATGGTTAGTGGAGAGAAGCGGCTAGCTGGACAGCTGGCGGTGAAGACTGCAGCAGAACCCCATGGTGAGGCGTGGCAATTGGCCATCGACCTGAGCAGTGGAGCATGTAAGATGCCCCCATATCTCCCCCCATTTCCACCCAGACTGGTAAACTCTTCAGATGAACTTCTGAACTCTAGGGGCTGCACTGACTAAGGACAGAAACTGTGGGAGGGGTGACTTTTGGGTTGATGGACTCAAGAACCACTCTGGGGCTGCACTGACCAAGGACAGAAACTATGGGTGGAGTGACTGTTGGGTTTCTGAACTTAAGACCCTGAGGGGAAAAGGACACTGCCAAACTTACTTGGTGGTGGGTCTTTTGCTTATGGTTTGTGTTATGAATCCTGTTTGTGGTGTTTCCCCAACATAATGCCACATTGTTTCCCTCCTTTATTAAAAGGCTTTTGCTACACTCAGACTCTGTGCTTGCGAGAGGGGAAGTATTGCCCATTACAGGTGCCCGGGGGGTGGTATGTAATTGTCCCAGGTCACTAGGTGAGGGCTCGAGCCAGTTTTCCATTCTGTTATTGAAACGGAACCCCTAGATACTGAACCCAGCCCTTGTTGCTGCCAACTCTGATAGGCAGAAGGGTTACATACACCAGTGATGTGCTCAATATCATACAAAACATACAAAGACAGTTCATGTGTCAAAGAAGTTATAGATAAAACACTTGTAAACCTAAAATCTAGTAAAAGTGGGAAATTTGCAAATTTACTTCTGAAAAAAAAAAGATATGTAAGTAGCCTACATATTCCTGACTTGTTCCACACCCTTCCACCCATCTGCACCTGGGAAAGAGGAATGTAGCTGCTTCCATCCCCAAACTGATACTCACAATTGGGTAGCCACCAAAGGTGAATGAGAGGGTGCTAACCAGATCAGAATTTGGCCCACGATATCAAGCAGTAGTATGCCATAGTTGGGGCTGGCCCAAACTGGGAATTCCCCCCCCCCCCCCCGTCTTAACTGCTAAAATCAATGGAAAACTCCTACTCATGTCAATGAGAGAAGAAACAAGCCAGCATAGAATATATTCTCTGTTGGCTTTTTAAAAATATGTCAGCTTTATGAAAGAGAATCCTGTCTAGTTTTTAATAATGTCAATTATTAATGGTCCAAATACCTTGAGACAACCTGCAACAATAAGAAATAAGCCCCCTCCAACCACACATCCCTACTTGTCAACTATACCACATACTGGAACTCATACGGGGTATATCTTCAAACAACTACAACCAATAGTCAATGGGCACCCCCTCCTGAAAGAAATTGTTCCTGAACCCCCTTTTCTGGCCTTCAAGCAACCCCCCAACCTCTCCAGACTCATCATCATAAGCAAGCTCCCCACAGACCAGGACACCAACTCAAAGCGGCACCAGACCCTATCAGAACAACAGATGCAAAACTTGCAGACATAACTCCACTGCTACAATGATCAACACACCTCCAACACACCTCTCAAGATCCCTGAGTCCTACACATGCGTATCACAACATGTGTTGTACCTCATCCAATGCACTAAATGCCCCAGTAGCAACTATGTGGATGAAACCAGACACTCACTGTGTTCACGAATGAACTCACACAGGAAAATGAAAAAGAACATATCACCTGTGGGTGAACTCTTTTCACAGAGCAATGACTCTATAGCTGATCTATAGCTGATTAGTCCTCATCCTCAAAGGAAACCTGCACAACACTTTCAAAAGACAAGCCTGGGAACTTAAATTCATAACTTTGCTAGACCAAAATCATGATCTTAATGAAGACACTAGATTTATGGTTTATAACAACAATCTGTAACTCACTTTTTGTCCTAGGACTGCAGGGTGTTAATGGGCCGCTTCACCTAAGAATATGAGCTATTGATGTTAAACTAATCTTGTATTCAGCTGTGACACTTTGAGCACCTTTTCCAGACCTGAAGAAGAGCTCTGTGTAGCTCAAAAGTTTGTCTCTCTCACCAAAAGAAGTCAGTCCAATAGAAGATATTATCTCACGCACCTTGTCTCTCTAATATCCTGGGGTTGACACAGCTTCAACAACACTGCATACAATTTCTCGAACACTTTATTATTTCTGAGCATAAAAACTGTCTTAGTCTAAATTTATCTATTGGGGCTGTTAAAGTTCTTAAGATATCAAATCCTGACGCTTTCTCCATAGTGATTAAGTGCAACTATGCACATGGGGGACAATATTTGATAGGGCATATATGGCATGAACGTTCCTAGAACTACTGTGTCAAGCTCAGCTCCACAGTGGCTTGCTGTGTACCAGCACTCAGGACCTGGGAGAGGCATGGAAGGGGAAGGGCAAAGATATCTGAACTAAACATTAAACAGGAGAATTTGGATTAAAGGGTCTGACCCAAAGCACACAGAAGTCAGTGGAAGACTCCCATTGACTTCAATAAGCTTTGAACCAGGTTCTTAGGCCCCAGTTCGGCAAAGCACTTAAGCATGTGCTTAACTTGAAGACAATGAAAAGCACATGCTTTAAATAAACATATGCTTAAGATCTCTCCTGAATCAAGGCATAAGGGCCTGATCTAGTGCCCAATGAAATTAGTGAAAGACTCCCATTTACTTCAATGGACATTGGATTGAGCCCTAAGTGCATAAGGACTTTCTTATTTATGTGAAAAGTTTTGTTAGAAACAGGTTGCGCATGTATAAAAAGTATCTATATTTCACATTTGTTGTGCATAGGTAATACATCATTAGATTTGAAATGGGTAAAGACTAGTTTGATGATGGTTAGATACAATAATATGTAGTGTAAATACTTCTCTCATCTAAGTGAATTATTTGAAACAAAGTATTTATTACACACTGAATTAGAAGTCCTATGAAAATATACAGGGGTACACGTGTTTTTTATTTGCCAGGAATATGTTCTTTAAAGTCTTATATAGCAGCAAGAAATATAAACAAACTGGGTCATTAATCCATAAAACTTTTACTACACTGTTAACACAAGCTTTGCTACTTATTGCACCTATCTGCAAGTTTTTTAAAGAATATGAAAAAACAATAAAACTTTCCTATGGGATGTCAGCAACCAGTCTTATTCTCATTTCAAAATAATATTTACACACTTACTATTTGCCCATTAGAGTCCATATAATTTTATATACAAAAAAAATTTTAGATGTTGGTGGCAATAGGCATTTTCTTTTAATTCTTTCCCTGATGTGTATAATCCAAGTTATAATTATTAAAAGCATTCTCATGATTCCAATAGGCAGTCTGGATGAACTATAAATGGCTTGAATTTCCAGTGCTTATGCAGGCAAAACTTATTGAAGTAACTGGGAATTTTGCCTGCATACAGTATACAGGTATCAAGGGTCCTATTATTGTCAGTCTTAAAGCACTGAAGGGATGATCATTATGTCAGTAGTATCCTGTAAAAATGCTGTTTACATTTTCTAGGGAAACATATCCCATGACACTGTATCTATTCTATATACTAGCTTTCTCCATATCACTGCCATGAGTGTACTAGCACAGATACAGAGTGATGTTATAAGATACCCAAGAAGGATCTGAACAGAGATAGACTTGGTAAGACAATAGAACAGTACATTAAATGCAGCTTCTACTGAAATGAAAAGTGCTCATAGATAAAATCCAGTGCTCACTTTAAATGTCAAAGCCTTAAAGTGCTTACAGAAACCCTGATCCTGCCCTGAATTCTGCATAGTGGATCCATGCACCTATTTGAGTTCCACTGAAATCAAGGGGTCTGCCCACATGGAGTAGATTATAGAATCAGAACCTAACCCAATGTAAACTTTTGGTTCAGCTAGGTTATTAATATGTTATGATACATATTTTTGTTTACTCCTAAATGAAATTAACCTGGATTTCAATATATATTATTTATATTGGAGTAGAAATAGAACCTAGGAGGTCTCCATAAAAGATAGAACTAAATATATTTTTAAAACATGCATACTGCTTAGACATTCAAACAGTGAAAGGGGTGTCATTTGGTATGAAGCAATAAGCAGAGAACAGATGAATCAGCTCTCAAAATGGTAAGAAAAAAGCATCTGTAGAACATATCAATTGGACCTTCCAACTCCCTATTTTCTTCCTTCCTTCCTCTATCGTTGTGCTTTTCTTTATCTTTGCAATCTTATTCCCTTTAAACTTCTGTTTCACTTTTTCTAACTCTGCAGCATTTTTTTCTTAATCAAATGAAACAATGAGAACCATTTTTTTAAAGAAACATTGTCAGAAGTAGCAGTATTCCTGCTCAGAAAAACATGTCAGTGCTCAGCTACTACAATGGAAGAAATAAGAAACCATATAGTAGTAGACCTGCTATTTTCTCTATAGTCCCAAAACAGAAAAATAATTATTGGTCCTTTTAAAGTTTACTTACAAATGTATCTTCTGTTATATCTGGAGGCTCTGAAACACAGATATAAAATACTACTTGTTATTCATCCAACACATTTCCATTTATGTTTGTTAAGGTCAATTTGACTGCACATATAATTTAGCGATTACTCTGAAAAATTAAGTAAGTGATGGGACTCTACTAATTTCCTGGGTTTTTTGAAATAAAATAACCTGATCTGAGGAAATAAAACAAACTCTAAGAAAATGCTGTATTGCCAACCCCAAGCATTTAAAAATCATGAATCAGATCTCAAAAAATTCATGGGATTATCTTAAATATAATGAGATTTTTTTGAAAAATCATATATTGGGGGTATTTGTCTTCTGGTTTGTTTTTTTTTTTTTTTGGTTTTTTGTTTTTTTTTTGTTTGGTTTTTTTGAGCCTTTATGGTGCACTTAGGCCACATTTTCCAGCTTTACTCTGAAATCACGAAGACTAAAAACTTGCTTTTTTTTAATAAAGAAAGCTGAGATTCCCATGTAACTCCATGACTCAAGAAGCTGGGGCTAAACACACTAGATATTGTGAAACTCATGATAAAATCATGAGAACAGGCAACACAGGAAATGTTCCCAGGTGAAACAGTTATGCTCCAAGTCTCACCCACTTGAGAAACAGCTTCCCTTCTTTGGGATGCATATGAGGGAAGTGGAGGAGTACTTGTGGCACCTTAGAGACCAACAAATTTATTTTAGCATCAGCTTTCGTGGGCTACAGCTCACTTCATTGGACATGTTTATGATCTTTCATTCTTAGGACTGAAGAATTTTGCTGTATGAATTTCAAGGATATAATTTAAATCTCCCTCCTGGGAGTCGTCATTCCCATAGCCTGAGACATAGCCCTAAGTGCTTACTGCCCTTTTGTCCTGTTGGGAGAGCTTTACATACCAGTAGTGAGCCTCTTCTCCCTCATGTTGGAACTTTTTGTGTAGAGACTGATCCCCCGTTGTGTTAATGCTGCATTGTCCCTGGGACAGCCAGGGAATCCGTTCTTGGGGACCTGGAAAGAGACACAGCAGAACCTTGGCTCAGGGCACACAGGCTGCAGCAACCCGGCTTGGCTTTCTTATGTGGTTCACAGCAAGTCTGGGTTGCTATGGAATTACAGACAATGCATGGAAAGAACATGAGCCATTAGCAAATACTTTTCCTCCTCTCTGAGCGTGACTCATCGAAACAAACTCACCAATTGGACAGGCTGGTGAGATTATCACTGTTCATCTCCAGGGAAGATATTCATGAATAAGCAACCTGGAGATATTCATTATTTACTGATATGAGGTGGGCACAGGCAGGAAAAAAGATTAGACCAAACAAACTTCCCTAAACCAAACCTAAACAGTTCTCTTCCCAAGAGGATTCTGTTTTTCCCTGAAGGTACCACACGCTCTCTCTCTCTCTCTCTCGTCTTGATTCAAGGGGCTGAGTATTATAAGCAAAACATTTGCCAGCCGGTTTGCATCATGTATCAAATAATTGTGTCTATAACTGGATCCTGGGGCCTGATCACACAAGAGCCACTGGAAATCCCAGGCACTGTCTGCAATTCCCAACACACACAAGTAGAAAGGGGAAGCAGGGAGGGGTTGTGTCACATCCAGGGTGTTTCTCTAACAAGTACAGCAGACTCCATTATGACGGGTTAGCTGCTGCCTTTGTGACAACCTTCCCCTGTGAGCCTTGTAGCTGCTGGTGCTCGCAGGGCCCCGACTCAGCAGGAACACAAAGATAGCTGCGTTTTCCCATATGAAGGGAGCACTATAAATAATCTGGGTGGGCAGGGAAGAGACTAAGGGAGGCAGAAGAGGGGGTGATCCTGATCTAAGGATGTTAGTTTTTTCCTTCCCTGAGGAGAGCGCTCTGGGAAAAGAAAGGAAAGAGCCTTTCTTTTGAAATAGATACCAAAGATCTTTTCTTATACCTACAACAAAATAAGTAGCCAATCCCTATAGACTATATCAGTAACATGAATAATTGGTTATCTTTTTCTTGTACCTGAAATTATTGACATGGTGGTGACTTGAAGCCTGGTAGAAAGAGAGAACTGTTGTTATAATCCAACTGATCAAAAAAGCTTTACATGTACAAAACAGCCAACTTAGCCTAATAAGATGTGTTATTAGTAAAGAAATATCCAGCTAGGCTGAGATTTTCAAAGGGATCTAAGGGAGTTAGGCACCCAGCTCCCAGTGAAATCAGTGGAATCTGGGCCACCCAACTCCCTTTGGCTCCTTTTAAAATCTCAGCCTGGAAATTTTAAATCGAACAAAACACATTTAAGGCTATTTGGTGTTCTCTCCTCAGTTCAAAGATCCTTTGTATAGGTACATTTACCTTATGTGGGGTACCAAGTCAGCCTTAGCCTTTGTATAACATGGTTGTTTTCAAATACATTATTTCTTAAGCTGAACTGGGTGGTTTTTTCCAAATATAAAAAACATTTATTGGATATTATTACTCTTCAACTGGAACTTCCTTCCGAGAGTAAGTAATGTTCTGAAAACTAGCCAGAGAAATCCTGCTGTATGACTGCTGTTGAGTGAGAATGCTACTGGAATCTGAACTGTGATAATAAAGCATTATAAATGAGATTGGTTTAGTGCTGGAAGGAAAATGTTTGAAATTCTCCAAATTAAGTGGAAATTACAGCCAGGTAATTAAAATACTAATACATCCAATTGTCTAGATGAGAAATCGTTAGCTGTAACTGGTGTTCATTTAAAGTACTACCTTCTATTTAAGCAATAAGGAACAGACTGCACAGCAGTGCTGAATAATATAGCTGAGGTGTGCAGTGAAAACAAAGGTAAAGCCAAGTGCTTCTGATACACTGGAGAGCTGTATTATTTAAAACAAGTGTAACACAAAATGTAAATAATTTCAATCCTCCCAAATTAAGTGGTTTATAGATAATTACAGTATCGGTATAATCAGTATTCTAGCAACTGATTAAAAAGTATTTAATTACTTGCAAGTGGAGTTCCATGTAGGTAGTTTATAAGGAATGCAGACCAAAGGTTAATGCTGAAAAATGCACATCTAAATGCATTATTCACCACTGCTACACAATTTGGCATTTTTATTGTAATTATAAAATAACTTTAAAAAAATTTTTTTTTAAATATTTAAAGTATTTTTTTAAATTCTTCCACACAGTTCTTTGGAAGAGAGAAAATAGCAGCATTATTTTAATATAATATAAATTAAATACAATTCTTTCCAACTAACAGCATTACAGTGCATTGAATAAGCACTGTAATGACAACTAATAAAATAATTTTAAATATGTTAAATCAATTATTAAAATAGTATACCAGTCTCTCTTTCCTGCTTTCTAGGTTTCTCTAGGCTTCTGATAGCCCCTTATCTGCAGCCAGTTGCTTATTTTCAATTAAATGATGATAATAATAAATGGAAACTGGTTAATGTACCCTTTTTGAAAATAAAAAGTGAAAGCTACAAATCAACTCCATTGTGAGTGAAGTACACCTCTACCTCAATATAACGCTGTCCTTGGGAGCCAAAAAATCGTGTTATAGGTGAAACTGTGTTATATTGAACTTGCTTTGATCCACCGGAGTGCGCAGCCCTGCCCCCCCAGAGCACTGCTTTACCGCGTTATATCCAAATTTGTGTTATATTGGGTGGCGTTATATCGAGGTAGCAGTGTATCTTTAAAAATGTAGCCATGTGATTCCATTCTGATCACTCCATTTGGATCCTCTAATAAGCTCACTCAACAGGAAATAATGTATTTCTCATACATATTTCTCATATTCTCAATGGATGAAATTCATTCTGGTGTAAGGCACCTCAAAGCCCTCCAGGACACTGAAGTCCCACAATGGGACTAGGAAGTAGAGTTGCAGGGGACTTTCCATTTTCTGCATATCATGCAAGGGGACTCACTGCCAACTCTGAATAAGCTTGTGTGTATTATTAGGAATAATAATATTTTTTTATTTTTATTACTATTTGGGATTTTAGTAATGTTTGAAAGCCCTAATCAAGATCAGGACTTCATTGTATTCATCACTAAAAAAAAAAACACATAAGAAGACACAGACTCTGCCCTAAAGATCATCTATTCTGGAACTCAATTTCAGCTGCTTGTCTGGTTTGTTCCTTCATGATCTCATCTCACTGCTAAATAGTTCCATTTGCTAAATAGTTCCATTAGTATTATCTGTGGCCTAATTTCCAACTGCTCCTCCTGTTTCTTAATTTGCAAGGCCTAAATAAGTTGCTTTTTCTTCAGAAACTGGTATCATATCTCTCAAACACATCCCACAGGTGGTCGATTTCTCCACTGGGATTGGAGAGTCAACTTTCACACAAAATAAAAGTTGCAAGAAAAAAAAACCCCTTTCCTGTGCACCTTGAGTTTAGACTGTCAGTATTTTGAACTCTCTTAATAAAATCAGATATTAGGAATGGCAATATACAAAAACCTGTAGGAGAACACTTCAGCCTCCCTGGCCACACAATAGCAGATCTTAAGGTGGCCATCCTGCAGCACAAAAACTTCAGGACCAGACTTCAAAGAGAAACTGCTGAGCTTCAGTTCATCTGCAAATTTGACACCATCAGCTCAGGATTAAACAAAGACTCTGAATGGCTTGCCAACTACAAAACCAGTTTCTCCTCCCTTGGTTTTCATACCTCAGCTGCTAGAAGAGGGCCTCATTCTCCCTGATTGAACTAACCTCTTTATCTCTAGCCTGCTTCTTGCTTGCATATATATACCTGCCCCTGGAAATTTCCACTGCATGCATCCGAAGAAGTGGGTATTCACCCACGAAAGCTCATGCTCCAAAACGTCTGTTAGTCTATAAGGTGCCACAGGACTCTTTGCTGCTTTTACAGATCCAGACTAACATGGCTACCCCTCTGATACTCTCTTAGTAATGTTTGTGTCCTACCCCTCACTATCAGTTTGTCATGGGCTCCTCTGAATTTGTTGCCACCACCATTCTCCATAACCTGGGACTACACATCCACACTTACATGAAATGCAAAAGCCCACAAAGGACCCCAGTTAATAGCATCTTTTTGGTTGATGGAACGTTACAAAGAAGAATTTATGAAGTCACTTTTCCTACTGTATATAGTCTTTATTTACAGAACAAAAATGTATGTAGGTTAAATATGCCAAAGGTCAGAACCAAATCCCAATCAAAAAACAGCTAGCTCAATCAATGAAAACCAAAACAAAAGAATCCTTCCTGTCCAATAGAACTGTAATTCTGATGCCACCAATTCCATACATTCTGAAGTCATCGCATACTACTGTCTTCCAGTCACTATAGCATCCAATGCTATCTTTGTTGCTAAGCGCCCTAGACTGTCACCGTTATATTTATATCTATTTTCATTTGGAAAAAAATGTACAATTTTGGTGACTTTTGCCATTTGTGGCATCTGGATTATTCCATTAAATACAATATTTGCTTGATTTCCTTTTTCTGCCTTAAATATATAGGTAATATACTCCTTTAAAATACTAGCCCAGCACAAACATAATCAATATTCTCCCTCCTCTTCCCTTTTTCTTCCACTTTCTCTCTCCTCCTTTCCTCTTTGTTCTGTGGTATATTTCGCTATATAAGCCTTAAGTCTATAAATTTATAAGCCTTTTCCTTGTACTGCACCTTTAAAGCTCTAAGGACTCTTTTGTTTCATATTTCGGTTGCAATTGAATACAGGTCATCAGAAGACGCACACTGTGCTCTCTCATGGAGAATTTGCTTTTATTTTCTCTTGCTCTTAATCTAGGAAGGTACTAAAGATCATTTGGATGGAATGTATCTTTCTGGTGTTTATGTATGGAGAAACTTAACACTTCCTTCCTTCTCATCTCCTTTCTCATGCCTTCTCCTTTTCTATTGCCTGTGGAAGTAACTCCTACTCTTTTTCCCACTTCTTTTCTCCTTCTCTATCTCTCTCCCTACCCCAGTATTAATTGTCATTTTGAGTGTTATGATGATTAAATATTTAGATAGAGCTGTAAATCTAAAGAGTGTTTGATAAGCATAGGTTAGATATGGTCTGATGCCTGTTAAACAAGATAAGCACAATAAGAGATATAGGACAGCAAGAGAAGGTAGTGGAGAGATTACTGGGGAGAAAGTGATAGGAGGAATAACTGGAGGAAGTAGGTCTTAAGAAAGGATTTGAAGGGGGAACGACAGGATGCCCAGCAGACAAGTGATAGGAGGCTGTTCCAGCCAGAGGGGCAGCATGATATAAGGCACAAATCCAAGAGACAAAGGGACGAGTAAAGCAGGATGACCTGGGAGGAAAATAGAACTTGATTCGGGAGGAGTAGGAGGATGTGTAATAAAAATGTAGGTGGAGATGTGATTAAACTGCTTCAAAGGTGTATAGGTTGAGGTAACACCTCCTCTGCCCATCATCATCCCTTCCAACATCCCCCTCCACCACTGTTGCCCTAGGAAGAGCCATTCTTGAGTGGTGGATTTGCAATAACCCCCCACCCCCTTGTCTTTCTTTTCTGTCCTTCCTCTTTCCTTCTTCTTCTAGAAGTATTTTTTTTAAATGGTATTTGGACAGCTACAGGAAAAGGTGATTCAAAATACCCCACTCTCATCCAGATCAGATTAGAACTGTAAAAGTAGTTCACTTCACATAGAAACCAGTCTATAGAATACATCGACTTGATGTGTGAGCATGTCTCCCTCTAGTGGCTAGCCTCAGTGAAGATAAGAGTTGGTTCTTGAGTTATTCTATTAGCTGAAATGAAATCTGGTTGTACTTTTGGTGTTAAAGCAAGTTTGGTCCTGCTGGAGATCATGATGTCCATATGTAGGCTGCCAAAATTCATAATACCTGTAGGAGTGGATTTTCAAAAGCACTAAGTGACTGAGGAACACAAGTCCCATTGAAACAAGTGAATATTTATGGGAATGATATTATACACTTACCTTACAGAAACCGTGGTTCTTTGAGCTGTATTATCCATATGGATTCCATGTGCCCCATACCTATGAGATCGGATTTTTTTGGCCAACAGTGTCCACTGGTGCTACATCTACACTCTAAATGTCATCAGATCCCCCTCCCATCCCAGGGCATGAAAGGCACAGCGGGCCCAACTGTTCCTCTGTTAAGAACATAAGACCAGCCATACTGGGTCAGATCAAAGGTCCATCTAGTCCGGTATCCTATCTTCTGACAGTAGCCAATGCTAGGTGTCCCAGTGGGAATGAACAGAACAGGTAATCATCAAGTGATCCATCCCCTGTCGCCCATTCCCAGGTTCTGGCAAACAGAGGCTAGGGACACCATTTCTGCCCATCCTGGCTACTAGCCATTGATGGACCTATCCTCCATGAATTTATCTAGTTCCTTTTTTAACCCTTTTACAGTCTTGTCCAGGTGGTTTAGGACTCTAGTAACGGGGAAAGAGGGAGGACAATACATCTCAAAGAACCATGGTTACTATAAGGTAAGTAACTGTTCTTTCTTGTTTGAGTGACTGCCCACATGTATTCCACACTGGAAACTAGCAATTAGGAATTCAGAAAATGTCTCTGAATTTGCATTTTTCACTGAAAAAGAATTTTAGTCAAAAAATTTCACCTCACTTTACCCTCTGTTCTTAAGGAAGTATCTCAATAAACTGCAATACCCTGTCCCATTTAAGGTAATCGTGCTTTGACAAGAGCACCTGGAAATTTGCAATATGCATCGGCAGACTTGATAAGTAATTTTTCTTGCCAAATAAATCTAATTTTTTGGATCCTGGTCTCTCTGAGTCATTTTTGGGGGTACATGCTGTCTGGACCTTTCTTATTTTCCCACCACTTCCAGAGACCCAGGAAAAGAGTGCTGGTAAAAATAGTCAAACCCATTTAAAGGGATTGATACCACCAACCTTGCCTTCTTAGACATAGGTGCTACTGATGCTAGTGTCTGCTATAATGTTTTTATTGGTTCCAACGGTCCTTCATTAATTGGCACAGCAAGATTTCCAGGCATGGAGGGGTGCAGAATGTCCAGTAGCTTGTGCAATTTTTCCTGCACTACCTCCACAGGGATTTGTATTGTGTCTGCCATGTGACTCAGACATTCCTGAATTGTTTTGAACTCCTCTGGCTGAGTGAAAATGGAGGGCACTACTACCTTTCCTGGTGAGGCAGAAGAGATCACCGCTGGGACTGAGTGCTCTTTTGTCTGCAAGTATTCTTCTTCACATTCCTGTTCTTCCTGGCATATCGTGTGAATTTATGCTTGATATCTCTCTTCAGCAAATCAACAAAGTTTTACAGGGAGGGAGATTAACTCTGGGGCAGTAGTAGAAAGGCAGGTTTCCTCTCCTGTTTCATACCCCAAGGGGCTTAGTGGGGTCAAGATTGCTGAGATAAGAGATTGGGGGCCGGTGAGGTGGATACCAAGGTGACTGTTCTCCCTAGGATCCCATAGCTAGATTCCCTTTCAGACCAATAGGGGTCATGCGAATGAAAATGAGGTGAGTGAGTGCGGACTCGTCCCTATTGTGCTCTGAAGGAGAAGAAGAAAATGAGTATTTCTCCTCTAATAGTGGGGTTACCTTAATATCTGGAATTCTAGGGTGAATTTGAGTGTCCCATACCAGTATAACTGAAGAGCTGAATTGTTTTGAAGTAACTGAAGTACCGTAACAGTATTGGTATCAGTACCAAAGTACAGGGTATTCTTAACAGCTGAAGATAGTAGTGATTCAGGCTGTGCTATCATCATAAGATTGCTTGGTACCAAAAATAACTTAGGTGCTGAGAAAGATGGTGCTGGGAGCAGCTGCATAGCAGATGTTGGCACTGGAGTCATGGGCATGTGGGTCACAGGCACCTATGTCAGTATTGACAGGTTGGTACCAGATGAAGTGCCAACTGCTGTTTGGGTGTCAGAGGGACCAATTTTGGGCCATGAATTGCCCTTTGACTGAGCAGTCTGGGACCTATGACTCCTTTTACTAGGGCTGAGGGAGGGTGGTCTTGGTCTTTGCTCGCTGTGGGAGAGATATTCCTTCCTACCCCTTTCAGACCACTGGATGGAGGAGAATTTAGCCGCTCTGCCAGTCTCAGTGGATGATGCTTTTGATGTCTTAGAAGAGTGTGCCTGGGAACTCAGAACTGAGCTGCAGCTCACAGGAACATTAACTCAGAACTCACAGCATGTTCAGGGCCAGTAGACTGTTTTGAACTCCTGGGACCTTGTTTCAGTCATAGCAGCTAAATCCCAGGATTGAGGAAATCTCTAACACTAATACAAATGAGATATACAAACACACACATACAGGACTGGCGCCAGGGTTTCTCGCGCCCTAGGCGCACGGCCATTTCGCCGCCTCCCCGTGCTGATCCCATGGCTCTGGTGGAGCTGCCGCAGTCATTCCTGAGGAGGGTCCGTTGGTACGTGGCTCCGGTGGAGTTGCAGCAGGCATGCCTGTGGGAGGTCCACTGGTGCCGCAGGAGCAGCCGACCGTCCACAGGTATGACTGTGGCAGCTCCACCGGAGCCACGGACCAACGGACCCTCCGCAGGAATGACTGTGGCAGGTCAACCGGAGCCACCTGCTGCCCCCTCGGCAAAATGCTGCCCCCTCAATAATCCCGGCTCCCTAGGCAATTGCCTAGGCTGCCTAAATGGTAGCGCTGGCCCTGCACACATATGTACAGACAACAAGTGTATCAAGAAGGGAAAAAACCTACATTGACTATACTATACTATCCCTCCACTATACTAACTCTACTAATATTGCTAACTGTATATGCACAAAATTAGTAAAATCATACAGTGCACAGAGAAGCAGACACTATAGGGGTTCTGTCTCACAGCCACAGATGGTCATAAGAAACTGAAGGATGGTTGGGCCCACTCTGCCCTGTATAACCTCTACAGACACTGCTGGCCACAAAAATCAGATCATCCAGAGGATGGCTATGCACCAGAAGTGGAATACATGTGGACAGTCATTCAAATAACTGAACTACAAGAATATCAAAGGATTCTGGTGACTTTAAAACTAGAAGAGTGAAGTTTGTGTAGTTTGCAATGGCATAATAAATGTGTGTACAGCCATAACCACATATTTCTTGTGTTGTTTTACAAATCTGAAAGAAATTACAAGTTTATGTGACAAGTCATAAAGACAAATGCACAAAAGGCCCAGACCTGCAATCATTCTGTGCATGGAACTCTCATCAAAGTCAGTGGGAATTTTGCCTATGGACAGAAGGGATCTGGTGTTAAAAAGCTGTACTTTTAGTAAAGGAGGTACAAGGGAACATGAAAAAGAGCTTTAATGAGTTCATAAAAAGCAAAAGGATAGCAAAGAAAGTACAAGTTACTTACTTAACAGAGAAAGAGAACCAATATCCAAAAACAAAGGGAAGGCTAAGATATATAACTATTTTGCTTTAGTCTTGATTAAAAAGGATAATGTAGTTTTAACAAAATATCTAATCCAGTAAAAACTAATAAAGAAAGAGAGGGGTCACAAGACAGATTCAGGATGAAATAATTTCAATAACAGTTCAAGAATTCTTAGCTAACTGGAATAGCAGAATGAGTATCAGAAGCACAGGCCATTATGGTTAAGAACTCCTGGATGAAGTCTGTTGTGATAAGTGGGCCTATAAATTTACTCTAATTGTGAGCCCAACTATAACTAGCATGTAAAGGTTCCAAAAATGTTACAATAAACTGTAATAACAAATGTTGATTGGAAAGGGTATGAAAATGAGACAGACTGAATTAGCTTAAACAAAAAGATCTGCTAGCACGGTTCAAGGACTATGTTAAAATCATGCTTGGTAAAAATAGGATGTGGAATCAGAAATTAATGAACCAAAATTGGTATGTTGGATAATAGGCCTACATGGTGAACAAAATAAGGGGGGAAATGGGCTATTCCAACTATCACTCCTTTTTTGGATCCTCAAAGAAAGAGACTTGTAGGGAAAGTAGAAAAGAACAGATGGAGACTACAGAAATAAGCTTCACCTTTATGGCTACCACCTCCACAATCTCCTGGGACCCCGTGCCTTTGGCCTGGTCTACACTACGCACTTATACCGAATTTAGCAGCGTTAAACTGAATTAACCCAGCACCTGTCCACACAATGAAGCCCTTTATTTCAATATAAAGGGCTCTTAATATCGATATCTGTACTCCTCCCTGACGAGGGGAGTAGTGCTCAAATCAGTATTGCCATTTTGGATTAGGGTTAGTAAAGCTGCAATTCGATGGTATTGGCCTCCGGGAGCTATCCCACAGTGCACCATTGTGACTGCTCTGGACAGCAATCTGGAGTTGGATGCACTGGCCAGGTAGACAGGAAAAGCCCCACAAACTTTTGAATTTCATTTCCTGTTTGCCCAGCGAGGAGCGCTGATCAGCACGGACTGTATGGGAGATACTGGATCTGATCGCTTTATGGGGAGACAAATCTGTTCTATCAGAGCTCCGTTCCAGAAAATGAAATGCCAAAGCATTTGAAAAAATCTCCAGACAGAGGCCACAGCAGGGAATCAACACAGTGTTGCGTGACAAGTGTAATGGAAAGCCAAAGAATCAAATGGACGTTCATGGAGGGCGGGACGGGGGACTGAGTACTCCAGCTATCCCACAGTCCCCACAGTCTCCGAAAAGCATTTGCATTCTTGGCTGAGCTCCCAATGCCTGAAGGGTCAAAAGCATTGTCTCGGGTGGTTAAGGGTATATGTCGTCAATTTACTCCCTCCGCCCCCCGTGAAAGAAAAGGGAAGCAAATCTTTTCTCGCCTTTTTTCAATGTCACTGTATGTCTACTGCATGCTGCTGGTAGATGCGGTGCTGTGGCGCTGAAAAGCAGCATCCCCTCCCCTTCCTTTCCTGATGGCAGACGGTACAAAAGGCTTGGAAACTGTCCTCATCATCCCGTGAGTGCTCCTGGCTGGCCTCGGTGAGGTCAGCCGGGGGCGCTTGGGCAAAAATGGGAATTACTCCCAGTCATTCCCGGCAGACGGTCCAAAAGGATTGAAAACTGTCCTCATCGTAGCAACTGGAGGCTGAGCTCCTCACCTCTCCCCCTTTCATGTCTAATGAAGATTCTATACTGCCTGGAATATCATAGCAGCAGGAGGCTGCCTCCCCCTCATTTAATCTCACTAAAAAGTCAGTGTTTCTTATTCCTGCATTCTTTATTACTTCATCACACAAATGGGGGGACACTGCCACGGTAGCCCAGGAGGGGTGCGGGAGGAGGGAAGCAACGGGTGGGGTTGTTGCAGGGGCACCCCCTAGAATGGCATGCAGCTCATCATTTCTGCAGGATATCTGGGGCTCTGACCCGGAGCGGCTGTGCTCTCTGGTTCTCTAGTAGACTTGCCCCATATTCTAGGCAGGACTGAGTCTATTTTTAGACAAAACATAAAGAAGGGAATGACCTGGAGAGTCATTCCCAATTTTGTCCATGCGCCCCCGGCTGACCTCAGCGAGGCCATGACAGCAGCAGACAGTACAAAAGGTTTGATAACCGTCATTGCCAATTTCCAATTGCAGATAGTACAAAAGGATTGATAACCATCATCACCAGTTTCCAAATGCAGATGGTGATATAGAGCTGGTAACCGTCTCTGCTACCTTGCAAAGGCAAATGAATGCTGCTGTGTAGCACTGCAGTACCACGTCTGTCAGCAGCATCCACATACGGTGACAGTGACAAAAGGCTAAATAGGCTCCATGGTTGACGTACTATGGCATCTGCCAGGGCAATCCAGGAAAAAAGGGCGCGAAATTATTGTCTGCCATTGCTTTCACGGAGGAAGGATTGAGTGATGACATTTACCCAGAATCACCCACGACACTGTTTTGGCCCCATCATGCACTGGGATCTCAACCCAGAATTCCAACGGGCAGGGGAGACTGTGGGAACTATGGGATAGCTATGGGATAAATTCAACAGTACAACGCTCCGGAAATCGATGCTAGCCTTGGTACATGGACGCACACCGCCAAATTAATGTGCTTAGTGTGGCCGCGTGCACTAGACTTTATACAATCTGTTTTAAAAAACCGGTTTCTGTAAAATCAGAATAATCCCATAGTGCAGACATACCCTTTGTCATCCTAATCCTGAGAGATGTTCTGATCAGACCAGATCAGAGACCCAGAAAACATCGCCACCTCTACTGACCTGAATCCCAAACACCACCTGGGATAAAATAGGATTTAATAACAGCTCCAGCCATAGGCACCAACTCTGTGGGTGCTCCGGGGCTGGACCTCCCACAGAAGAAAATTGGTGGGTGCTCTGCACCCACTGGCAGCTCCCCGCCCGCCTCAGCTCACCTCTGCCTCTGCCTCCTCCCCTGAGCATGCCACGTCCCCACTTTTCCCCGTACCTCCCAGTGCTTCCTGCTGTGATACAGCTGTTTCACAGCGGCAAGCGCTGGAGAGAGGTGGGAGGAGGGGGAACACGGTGTGCTTGGGGAAGAGGTGGGGCCGGGGCGGGGATTTGGGGATGGAGTCCAATAGAGGCAGGGAGCGGGCGGAGTTGGGGCAGGAACTTTGGGGAAGGGGTTGGAATGGGGGCAGGGCAGAGGTGGGAGGGGGCGGGGCAGGAGTGGAGTCAAAGCGAGGGGGGTCGAGCACCCACCAGCAGTGGGAAAAGTTGGCACCTGTAACTCCAGCCCATCTCAACTAACTTCTCTTTTCCTCAGAAAAACTCTCTCCAGCTTAAGGGAAAAAAGAATGAAAGAACAGATGGAGGCTACTGGTGTGAGCTTCACCATCATGGCTGCCACCCTCATCACTTCCTCAGACTGTGGGGCTTTGTCATCCTGACCCTGGGAGATGCACTGACTGGGCCAGAGAGAGGGATCCAAATGACATCACAGACTATCAGGGGAATTCCTTCTAAAATTCTTTCCAGCTAATGGAAAAGGGAACAAAAGTTGTTGTTAAAATGAAAACCTTACTTAATACTTTACATTTCAAATGCTTTAACTGTTGTTTCTTCTCTGTGGGTATGGCTACATTTGGAATTTCAAAGCGCTGCCGCGGCAGCGCTTTGAAGTGTGAGTGTAGTCAGAGCGGCAGCGCTGGGAGAGAGCTCTCCCAGCGCTGCATGTAAACCACATCTCTTACGAGTGTAGCGTGCAGCGCTGGGAGCCGCGCTCCCAGCGCTGCTGCCCTGATTACACTGACACTTTACAGCGCTGTATCTTGCAGCGCTCAGGGGGGTGTTTTTTCACACCCCAGTTGCAGCGCTGTAAAGTGTGAGTGTAGCCAAGGCCTGTATCTTTAATAAAATGTTAAAAGGATTTTAATGGTGTGTTTGTCATGGTACTAAGCAGGCTGAGGGCTCTGTATACCAAACACCAGACCTTGTTTAACACTGTTTAATGTTGGACAGTGACTGGGCTATGTTAACACCTTTAGCTCATATATTACATCTAAATCAATACAACAGGTCCCAAATGAATGAAAAGGACAAATACAGTGCTTATTTTTAGATGGGGAAATAGGTTAATTCATGGAATTATAAAAGTATAAATTACGTTTTAATATCTGGAAAATTGGTAGAAATAATAAAGAAGTTAATTTGTAACCACCTAAAGGGAAATAAAGTCATACACATAGTGGTAGGCAATAATGATTTATCAAAAACAAATCATAACTATAAATTTATCTCTTTGATATAACAACAAGCTTACAGGGAAAAGTAAACAGTTATTTCTCAATAGGATATATGTCAGCTATAATAAGCCTTGTGATATCATTTCATAAAAAATTCTTACGGGGAAACTGGAAAAATGTGTATTAGATGAAACTCTAATCATACTGATAGACAAATAATTTTAAAAATCAAACTCATTGAACATTGAAAGCTTGATTATGTTCCCAGTTATACCTATCGGTTTTACACAGTGTAAATCCACTGACTTTAATGGATTTAATCCTGACTTATCCCAGTATAAGAACAGAATGGGGCCTAAAGAATATGCAATAAGATACAGTAGGCGTAAGTTCTGGGTCCAATTATATTAAATATTGTATTGGTATCTTGAGAGTTGAATAGTATTGTAATCAACTTCACAGATGAATTTTGAAAGGAATCACTAATACTCTGGTGCAAAGGATAAAACCTCAGTGAGATCTTGGTGGTTTGGAGAAATGAGTTAAAAATAATAAAATGAAATTCTGTGGAGACAAATATGAAGTGTAGAAAGGAGTTACCAAATTTACAAATGTAAATCAGTACAACGCAAAAAGACCATGAGTCAGCAATGAAATAATTACAGCAAAGTGTGTGTAGATAGATAGATGGATGGATAGATAGATAGATAGATTCTTTTAACAGAAATATTGACTTTCTTGTCAGTGGTCAAGCTGTAGCTGGAGTATCATTGATTTCAATGGGAACTGAGGTCACTCAGCACCTTACAGGATTGGGTGCACAATAGAGAGATAATGAACTATGATGTAGTCTTACTTTCTGCACTCTTGCTGACAGACTTGAGATATGTTGGTGGGAAAGTGTACAGAAGCTTGCACTGTTACTGCCTGTGCTTAACCTATCTTGTGTGTTGACAGAGGACTTTAATCCCTAGGACTGGCTAGCACCTTTCACAATCACTAAGTGGGCATAGTCCCAGACACTTACTTTTTTGAATTTTTGTTGTTGCTGTTAACATGTTTAATACCAACCTCCACCCTTGGAATTCCTCAATCTCTGATAAAGGTGGGGTGGGGTAGAGTGTTGATACATCCAGTATTTTGCAACATAGGAATGTCAACAGAGCCCCGCTGGAGTTCATAAACATCTAGTTAAGATTTTGTTTTAGAGTAAGGAGAAGTGGGAGATGAACACATTAGTTTCCCAAATTCTAATCCAATTTTAACCTCATATACTAAGATAACATTAAAGGGACACATCATCTTGATATCTAATCTGTTTTTTAAAAAATGAACTAAGAAGATAGCTTCAGGTACTACACATGCCCCTAGGTCCCCCTCCTACTTTTTTTTTTCTTTACAACTACATTTTCCTATCTTAAAAAAATGTTTTTCTCTCCCCTGTTGCTATGTGGAAGACCCACATAAACAATAGGGGAAATTACTGTATGCAAAATACTGAAATGTATACACTGAAAAAAACATTTCCCCCTAATCTCCTTCAGTTATGGTAACTTTGTGCATTGCTTATAAATTAACAGTAGTACATAAATATATAGATTTTTTAATATTAATAAACCATTTTCTCCAAATTTAGCAAATATCAGAGCATTAAGCTGCTACAGAATAAAATGTTTTTTTAATATTCAATTAATTTGCCAGTCTTCATGCAAGTAAGGAAATTAATTACAAGTACTAAACAGTTTTCTTTCTTTCATAAATCTTTGGTGTCCCCTAGTGGCAAAACCTTTTAAACACATTTTCTGCTGCTCAATAGGCAACATCTAATTAATTTCAAATTAAGGGCAAAGTTCAGGAAGAACACACATTTTGAAACATCACAATGTGAGGATATCTAAATGATTAACTGAGCAATCTTCTGTGACCTGTGTCCTTCCTTTCCTCCTTTCCCTGTTGTATGGTATAGCCTCAATTATCTGTTACATCCATCAGACCGTAAACTCTTCAGCATAGAGACCTGTCTTCTGTGTGAAATTCCTAGCACACTTGTGAATGCTATCTAATAACTAAAGTAATTAATCTAGTCCTTATTCATACAAACTTCGTAATTTAATCAATACACTTGTATTCTAATCCAGTCTATCCAGAAAAAAAATGAGATAAAGAGGAGGGGTAAATATTTTCAAAAGTGCCTAAATGATTTAGGAGACTAAGTCTCATTGAAAGTCAGACTTAAGGACTTATTTTTAAAGGTATTTAGCCACCTAGACACGAAAAATCTGTCCATTAGGCTCCTAATTCACTTTTGAGAATGGAACTTACACTCCTAGCTACTTAGGCACTTTTGAAAAAAATATCCATAATTTTAAGTTGGAAGAACTATTAAATTAAGTAGAAGTTTTTCAGTGAAATACAACCTCAAAAAGGAGAGGGCTTAAACTAACAGGTATAAAAGATTAAAAGATTTTCTTCTTCTGTATCACATTTTTTGAAAATATTCTTCCAGTTCACGTAGTGACTGATCCAGTCCCACTAAAATTAATGGAAAGATTCTTCTAGATTACAATGGGTATTGGATTCAGCCCTCAAAACAAATTGCTTATATTGGGGGACTAGTGACAAATATAAGTGTGGTCTTGTAGTTAAGACACTGAACTGTGGCTCAGAAGATCCAATTTCAATTCCCTTTTCTGCCATAGACTCCAAGTGACATATAGCCCTAATTTCTCATCTGTAAAATGAGGATATTGCTACTTTCCCACCCTTTGTCTTTCTCAATAAGTTAGACTGTAAACTAGTTGGGAAGGGTTGTTCTCTCTCTTTATTGTGTGTACATCCAACACATAGAACAATGTGGCCCTGATCCCAGTTGAGGCCTCTAGGATCTACCCCAACATAAATGATAAGAGATGGTGTTGCAGGCCTCTAAGGAGAGTAAATACAATGAGATTTAAGGAAATGCACTAAAGTGTTATAATCTGCATTTTATAAATGAAAATTTAGTTCAGTGCATATTTCTATGGTGAATGTTCCAACTAACCAGGCTGTGAAATACAGTTGGTACTTTCTCATTCACTGAAGTTAGAATGTGAATGTTACACACTGCTTTTTTTTCTTTTTAAATACATTCTATTCTATATAGATATTATTATATCACAGTTATGACCATCCTATCTGAATGCCTTCCAAAAGTGCATTAAGCAACATAGCCACACATCTGTCACTTGTTGTTTGTTCTCTCACCCTCTTCCCAGGAGAGAGTAACATCAGAGGGCCTGGAAAACTCATTGCAATTCATAGTATTTGCAAAGTTAAAGGAAAATACATTCTGTGATAGCTTCATTGAACCAGGAATTACTATGAGAGATTCATGATAGGGGGAAAGAGGACCCAGCGTGTGAACTTTAAAAACTTTAGATAAACTTGTTTGTGTGTTCACTGTCTGTGCAATCTGGTTAATGACTGAGACATTCAGCACAAACAACTAAATGTTTCTCTACTGATTGAGTTAATCGCACTAGCTCAGGCCCAGCTGAGAACATCAGTATTGATACTGTAAATCAATAACCTGCAGTATATCTTTATATTCACTTGCTCAGTATATTAGAAAGTTATTTGAAGCAAATAAAGTTATTAGTTTTTATAATAGGCTCAATTTCCCCTTACTAACACTGCCTGATATTGTTACCCTTTGTTGACCCAGTTAACCACAATTTGGGGTCCAGCTGATTGGTTTGGTTAGGAACAGAAATTGATGGAATCAGGTATTTATCTGATGTGAGGCTGTTTATTTACAAAGAACGCACACATTAACTGTTTTCCTGAAAAATAGTAGGAATCAAACAACAGGAGACAGTTTCTTTGCTCATAGTTCCTAGCCTCTTCCCAGTCAGCACTTAACCCAAGAGCACTTTCTCACTGGGCTTTTCTCAGGGCAAGATTGGCAGTACTTATCCTGGCTGTATCCTGGGCTTTCTACTGATTCCAATGCTGCTTTTCGGTTGTTGCTTCTGCTTCTCTCACACATACCTCCACTAAACAGTACCCAGTGTGAAATATCAGGACACAATCCAGACTAGTGGGGATCTGTCTCTCCCCTGCCCTACAAGCTGGGTGCCTTACAATGCCTTCGAGAAGTAGCTCCCACCTGGGCCATTCACAAACAACCTTCCAGCATGCAAGCCACACCCTGAGTGTCTGTGTGTAACTGCAGTCTGCCACCTATATCCTGGCTCTCACCAACCGTGGTTATGCTTAAGGTTAAGATTTTGTCATGGGCAATAAAGTACCTTTAGTAAAAGTCATGGACAGGTCACGGGCAATAAACAAAAATTCACAGAAGCCTGTGACCTGTCTCTAACTTTTACAAAAAATAAATGTGGCAAAATAGGAAGGCGGGGTCCAGCACCCACTGCTGCTGCAGCTCCAGATTCCCCCACCGCTTGTGGTGCCTGGGAGCTGCAGGGGGCCTCCTGCTGTAGCTTGGAGCTCCAGGGCCAGTGGCTGGGAGCTCCTGGGTGTCCCCTCACTCCCTACTGCCGCAGCGCTGAAGCAGAAAATGTCACTGAGATCTCTGGAAGTCACAGATTCCATTATTACTTCAAGAGAATAAGTCCATTATTCCTTTAAGGAAATAATATGCCATTGTATTATCTTAAATAGAGTTATCTAGACGCTTCAGTTTAAACAGACTGAGTTAGTTAAAACAGTAAAACAAGTTTATTAACTACAAAGAGGTAGATTTTAAGTGAGTACAAGTAATGAGGCATAAAAATCAGAAATGATTACAAGAGTAATAAAGATAAAATGATTGCTAGTATCAACTTAAGAAACTTTCTCATCACATGCTCCAGCAGATTACCTACCAAGGTTTCAGATGAGGGCCCTTCCTCCAAAATCCAACAGCTGTTTCCTTTTGTCTTCTCAGATGCAGAGAATGCAATGGGTGGGGTGAGAGAGATGGATGTGTGCTTCTTCGTTTTATAGTTCTTTCCCTCCTTTGAGAAGAATTTCCAGCTGGAAGCAAAGCGATAGTCAGTTTGGTGAGTCAAGGAAACTCCATGCTGTTGCTAAAAATGTAGATTTTTGTCTCTGCCCCCTTCCTTGCCAAAGAATGGCCACTTATCAGGCAAGGTCCATCAACTTCGTTGACACCTGGCTGAGGCATCAACTTATCCTTTGTCTCTGAGGAACTGGTTTAGCCACTCCCCAGATTTATCTGGGAAACATACTTCTGTCATAATTTCAGTTTATGTTCATGACTTTATATAACGTTACTATGTGCATTTGGCCAAGATATTATAGATCAGCAAATGATGCGTTTTTAAATGATACCTTACAAGGCATATCTTGTACAAACATTATTACAATAATGTGTAGGGTATGAACGCAGGTATATTCAGTCACACCCAGCAAAACCCCTCTTCCCCTGATTCCATTTCTGAGATGTTACATGTACCGTTTTTTGGCAGAGACACACATTTGTTTGGGTAGATGATCTTATTTTAAATGAAGTGCAGTAGTTACAGCTACTTACTTCAATGAGGTTTCACCGAATCCATAACAATATTTATTTATTTTCAGTAGATTTCAACTGTAGTTTAAGATTTTGTGCACATGCTATCAGAGCCCTTTATTATGTTTGTACAATAAATTACAATGGATAAAAAGAGGTGGAATGGTTAGATAATTGAACTAATGAGTTCAGAGCCTACTTTTGGTCCTCCACTATTATGTACACAAAGCATATGAAGAAGTTACTCACCGTGCGCAGTAACAAAGACTCTTTGAGATGTGCGTCCCTGGGGGTGCTCCATTTTAGGTGTTGGTGTGTCCCTGTGCTGCAGATCGGAAATTTTTGGTAGCAGTTCTCGGTCAGGGTGCACATTCACAGTAGTCATCTCATGTTGCCATTGGTGCCTCCTCATGTAGCGTGTGCGCGATCCCACCCTTCAGTTTCTTCTCTACTGCAGAGTTCGATGAACAAAATCTGTAGAAGGGTGGAAGGTGGGTAGTGGAGCACCCACAGGGGGACACATCTCCAAGAAGCCCATTACTATACAAGGTGAGTAACTTCTTCTTCTTTGAGCAGTGTCCCTGTGGGTGCTCCACTTTAGATGTCTGTAGAGCAGTGCCCTACTGTGGACGGTAGGGCTTTGGAGTCATATGTGTTGTGGCAGAGAGCACGGTAAGGCTTAGTATAGCATCTGACATAGAGCATTGAGTGAAGGCATAGTGTTTTGCAAAGGTGTGCTCTGATGCCCATGTGAAAGCCCTGCATATATCTATTAGAGGGACATTGTTCAGGAAGGCTATAGATGTAGCCATGGCCCAGGTAGAATGAGATTGGATGCCCAGTGGGGGTTCCTTGTTGTGCAATTGGTAGCAAAGTTGGATACAAGTAGAAATCCATTTAGATAGTCTCTGGGTTGATATTGCATAGTCTCTGAAGCATTCTGTGGTGGAAATAAGCAGCCTTGGGGATTTCTGGAAGAGTTTGGTTCTGTCTAAATAGAATGCTATGGCTTGTTTGATATCAAGTGTATGTAGGATAGCCTCTTGAGAATTCTCATATGGCTTTGGGTAAAATGTGGATAGGTGTATGATTTGGTTTACATGGAAAGATGTCACTATATTGGGCAAAAAATTGGGGTGTGGCCACAACATGATCTTGTCTTTAGTGAACATGGTGTAAGGGGGCTCAGCCATAAGTGCCCCGATTTCACTGATTCGTCTAGCTGAGGTGATCGCTACCAAAAACACGACTTTCATAGACATATGAAGGAGTGAACAAGTTGCCAGTGATTCAGAAGGTGCTCTAGTGGGCATTTGAGTACAATATTCAAATCCTATGGGAGTGTAGCTTGTTGGACTTCTGGGAACATGTTCTGTATACCAATAAAAAAGCATCTAGTGGTTGGATGAGAAAAGCCTGATGTTCCTTCCACCTTGTGGTGAAAGACTGTAACAGCCGCTAGGTGTAGTTTGAGCTTATGGATAAGCCCAATTCTTTAGGTATGTCTACACTATGAAATTAGGTCCATTTTATAGAAGTCAATTTTTAGAAATCGATTTTATACAGTCGATTGCATATGTCCCCACTAAGCGCATTAAGTTGGCAGAGTGCGTCCTCACTACCGCAGCTAGTATCAGCTTACAGAGTGTTGCACTGTGGGTAGCTATCCCACAGTCCCCGCAGTCTATGCTGCTCACTGGAATTCTGGGTTAAGCTCCCAGCGCTTGATGGGGCAAAAACATTGGTTTTGGATACATGTCGTCAGGCACCCCTCCCTTCATGAAAGCAATGGCAGAAAATCATTACTTTTTTCCTGGGTTATCCGTGCAGATGCCATAGCATGGCAAGCATGGAGCCCACTCAGCTCACCATCACTGCTGCTGTTGTGAGCATTGTAAACACCTCACTCATTATCCTGGAGTATATGCAGAACCAGGCTAAGAGACGCCAGCACGGGAAGGATTTTGATGAGGACATGGACACAAATGTTCCTGAAAGCACAGGCTGTGGCAATTGGGACATCATGGTGACAGCAGAGCTGGTTGATACAGTGGAATGCTGATTCTGGGCCAGGCAAACAAGCACAGACTGGTGGGATCGCATAGTGTTGCAGGTATGGGATGATTCACAGTGGCTGCAAAACTTTCGCATGCATAAGGCCACTTTCCTAGAACTCTGTGAGTTGCCTTCCCCCACCATGAAGTGCAGGAATATCAATATGAGAGCTGCCCTGACAGTTAAGAAACGAGTGGCGATAGCCCTGTGGAAGCTTGCAACACCTGATCACTACCGGTCAGTCGGGAACCAATTTGGAGTGGGTAAGTCTACTGTGGAGGCTGCTGTGATCCAAGTAACCAATGCACTCATTGACATTTTTTTATCAAGGGTAGTGACTCTGGGAAATGTGCAGGTCATACTGGATGGCTTTGCTGCAATGGGGTTCCCTAACTGTGGTGGAGCAATAGACGGAACGCATATCCCTGTCTTGGCACCGGACCACCTTGCCAACCAGTACATGAACTGCAAGGAGTACTTCTCAATGGTGCTGCAAGTACTGGTGGATCACAAGGGACATTATACCGACATCAACGTGGAATGGCTGGGAAAGGTGCATGACGCTTACATATTTAGGAATTCCAAGCTGTTCGAGCAACTGCAAGAAGGGACTTACTTCCCAGACCAGAAAATTACCGTTGGAGATATTGAAATGCCAATAGCTATCCCTGGGGACCCAGCCTACCCCTTGCTCTCATGGCTCATGAAGCCTTACACAGGCAGCCTGGACAGTAGTAAGGAGCAATTCAACTATAGGCTGAGCAAGTGCAGAATGGTGGTAGAATGTGCTTTTGGACTTTTAAAAACTCACTGGAACTGTTTGTTTGCTGAGTAGGTCAGATCTCAGTGCAACCAACATTCCCATTGTTATTGCTGCTTACTGTGTGCTCCATAATGTCTGTGAGAGTAAGTGGGAGACATTTATGCGGGGGGAGGTTGAGGGAAATCACCTGGCATCCGATTTTGAGCAGCCAGACATCAGGGTGATTAGAAGAGCACAGCAAAGCATGCTGCGCATCAGAGAGTCTTTGAAAACCAGTTTCATTACTGGCCAGGCTTCGGTGTGACAGTTGTGTATGTTTCTCCTTGATGCAAACCCACTCCCTTTGTTGATTTTAATTTCCTGTAAGCCAACCACTCTCCTCCCTTCAAAATAAAGTAACTATGTTTTTAACCCATGCAGTCTTCCTTTATTAATTAAAAAAATGAGATAATAGACAAGGTAGCCCAGGTGGGATGGAGGGCTAGCTCAGTGGTTTGAGCATTGGCCTGCTAAACCCAGGGGTGCAAGTTCAGTCCTGAAAGGGGCCACTTAGGGATCCGGGGCAAAATCAGTACTTGGTCCTGCTAGTGAAGGCAGGGGGCTGGACTCAATGACCTTCTATGAGAGAGGCATATCTCCATATATTACTATTGTAGCCATACTAAAAATCAAATTGCTTGAATGACAGCCTTCTGTTGCTTGGGCCATCCTCTGGAGTGGAATGGCTGAGTGCCCAGAGCCACGTTCTTGGTCATCTGGGTGAGGCGGATCTGGAACTTGGGGAGGAGGGCATGCAGTTATACAGTGGATGCAGCAGGGGTCTGTGCTCTTGTTGGCTTTCCTGCAGCTCCATCAGACGCTTCATCATGTTTGCTTGCTCCCCCAACAGATGCTTCATCATATCCGTTTGCTCCCCCATTAGCCTCAGCATCATGTCCTGCCTCCACTCTTCATGCTCACTTAATTCTTTCCTGGCTTTTGCCACTGAATGCCTCCACGCATTAAGCTGTTCCCTATCAGTGCAGGAGGACTGCATGAGGAAAGAAAACATGTCAACATGAGTACTTTTTTTGCCTTCTAAATCTGCGATAACATCAGAAATAGAGATGATAGGGAGTGCGTAGAAACATTTGCACCTGGGGGAGATAAAAAGGGAGAGTAAAATTTAAGATGATACATTTCTGAGAACAAAAGGGAGGCTCTTTCACTGTGAATCAAGCAATTCACAGCAGACAGCACATGTGCTTTAAGTACAAGGTCGCATTTTGCCTTTTATATTGAGTACCAGCCAGTATGGTGACACTACACATGGATGGGCAACAGAATTCAGTTTCCAGGTAGCCATCGTAAGCCTTTTGGTATTCAGGTTTGGCTTCTTACACCTTCATAACACGTGGGAATGTTTTCAAACTGCAGTGCCTTCCTTTCCCAGAGCAAGTAATGGGTTGGGTTTCACATTTAAAAGGAGGGGCTGAGGTTTTCGGGTGGATGTGCAGCACACACCTATCTCCACCCCACCGCAAGGCTATTCTCTGGAATGATCCCTTTTAGCCAAGCGCAAACAGCCCAGCATGAATGGGGTCCTTTTACTTTTCCCTTACAAAAATTCCCCTATTTCAACCAAGTGACCATGAATGATATCACTCTACTGAGGCTAACACAGAAAGATATAGACCAAATGTTGCTGGAATGCAACCAAAACCCAGGACCATTCGCCAGGGCCAGCTCCATGATATTTGCCACCCCAAGCTGCAAAAGAAAAAAAAAAGCCGCGATCGCAATCTGCAGGTCTACCACTGCTGCTTCAGTCTTTGGCAGCAATTCTGCAGCTGGTCCTTCGCTCCAAGAGGGAGTGAGGGATCCAAAGCCGAATTGCCACCAAAGACCTGGACGTGCTGCCCCTCACCACTGGCTGCCCCAAGCAGCTGCTTGCTGGGCTGGTGCCTGGAGCCAGCCCTGCCATTCGCTGCCATGCTGTGTGCTGCAATGATTCCAGAATACTTGCTACTGGCTTGACGTGGTAAAATGTCCTACTGTGGAGGACAAAATAAGGCAGCCCTCCCCAGAAACCTTCTGCAAAGGCTTTCAAAGTACCTCCAGGAGAGCTTCATGGAGATGTTCCTGGAGGATTCCCACACCATCCCCAGACATGCGAACAGACTTTTCCAGTAGCTGTATTGGCCATGAATGCATCCCAATTCTTCAGGGCAAATCAAACATTAAACACTATTGCTTTTAAACCCTGTTCTGTAGTGACAAATGTGTATTCATCAGAGATGCCTTCTCCGGCTTCAGGGTCAGGGATCCTGCCTTGGGAGGGTATTGGCTCCAGGCTGATGAAAAGGTCCTGGCTGCCGGGGAGAATGGATTCACCGTTTGCCTGTTATGCATTCTCCTCTTCCTCCTCTACAAAATCCTCCTCCTTGTTGCATGAGACTCCCCCTTGCAGGTGTCCATGGGCAGTGGTGTGATAGTGGTAGGTCCCCCACAAGAATGCCATGCAGCTGATCAAAAAAGCGACATGTATGGGGCTCTGACCCACAGTGACTGTTTGCCTCCCTTGTCTTTTGGTAGGCTTGCCAGAGCTCCTTACCTTTCATGAGGCACTGCTGTGTGTCCTTGTTGTAGCCTCTATCCACCATGCCCTGTGCGATTTTGGCATATATATTAGCATTTTTTCTTTTTGATCAGAGTTCAGTCTGCACAGATGCTTCTCCTCATACAGCAATCAGATCCAGTGCTTCCCCTTCAGTCCATGCTAGAGCTTGTTTGCAATTCTGGGGGAACTGCATGGTCACCTGTGCTGCACGGTCACAATGGTGCATTCTGGGATAGCTCCCGGAGGCCAATACCATCGATTTGAGTCCGCACTATCCCAAATTTGACCCAGCAAGGATGATTTTAGCACTACTCCCCTTGTCAGGGAGGAGTACAGAAGTTGATTTTAAGAGCCCTTTAGGTAGCCGGAACAGGGTTGGTTGTGTGGACTCAATCATTTTTAAATCAACCTAATGTGGCTAAATTCGACCTAATCCCATAGTGTAGACTAGGCCTTTGAGTTCCAGTATGTAGTGAAGTATATGCTGGATCTCCAGCTATTTAACTACATCCGTTTCAGTCTTTCTGAACAGGCTAATTTGTCATGTTGGAACCTTGTAGAAGCCATGCTTTGAAGTGAAGTTCCTCCTGATTTGGGTGGAGAGTCCAGCCTTTGTTCTGTGAGAGGAGATCCACCCGCAAGGGGAATACTCATGGAGCACACACTGTTAAGCGCATTAGGGAACCAATCTGTCTGGGCCATGTTGGAACAATCAGCATGATATGGGCCTGTCGGCCTATATCTTGTGAATGACTCATGGGATTAGAGGTATCGGTGGGAATGCGTACATGAGTGCTGTGTCTCATGTGATGAGGAAGGCATCCTCTAAGAACTGGGGTGCTAGTCCTGCCCTCGAGCAAAAAGGTGGGCACTTGTGGTTCGTTGCTGAAGCAAACAGGTCTACAGATGGAAAGCCCCATTTCTGGAATATCGATTGGAGGACACTGTCATGTATTTCCCATTCATGTTCCTGGGAGAAATGTCTGCTTAGTATGTCTGCCATCATATTCTGGAACCCCGGGAGGTAAAATGCTGAGATGGTTATGTTGTGGTGAATGCACCAGTTCCACAATTTCATGGCCTCAGTTCAGAGTGAATGGGAGCAAGCTCCTCCTTGATAATTGAAATAGAATATGCATGCTATGTTGTCGGTCAGTATGCATATTAATCCGTTCCGCATGATCGGGAGGAAGTGCCTGCGCACATTGTATACCGCTCAGAGCTCCAGGAGATTGACGTAGAGCTGAGTTTCTGTCGATGACCACTTGTCTTTTATGGTGTGCTGGTCCAAGTGAGTGCCCTAGCCTATCAATGACACGTTGGTCATGATTATTAGCGATGGTGGATCCTGTTGGAAAGGGATCCCTATGCAGATGTTTTCCGGTTTCATCCACCACTGTAGTGATGCAATGACCTTTGGAGGTAATATCACTCTTTTGTTTAGACTGTGTTTGCTGGGAGCATACACTGTGCTCACCCAGCCATGTAGGCAACACATACGCAGGCTCACATGTCTCATGACGAACGTCATAGCTGTCATATGACTTAATAATTGTAGGCAGGTTCTGGCAGATGTTTGAGGGCTGCTGGTGACCATCAAGATGAGGTTGATTATTGTTTTGAATCTGTGACCAAGCAACAGTGCTCTGGTGTGTGTGGAATCGAGGTAGGCCCCAATGAATTCCAGTTCTTGCACTGGGGTCAGTGCAGATTTCTGTACGTATATTTGCAATCCCAGCACGATGGCGGTCTGTACCATGTTTGTCACTTCTTCCTGTGTTGTACTTTCAGCAGACAGTCATCCAGGTACAGGAAGATCATCACTTCCTTTCTTCGTAAGTGGGCCACCTTTACTGTGAGGGTTTAGGAAAAAATTTGATGGGCAGTGGAAAGGCCAAAAGGTAGTACTCTGTACTGATAATGATTGAGGCCCACCGTGAATCTTGAAATCATCTGGGAGCCGGGTGTATGATCATATGAAAATAAGCATCTTGGAGGGCGGAAGGGCGGAAAACCAGTCCTCTTTGTCTAGTGCTGGAATAATTGTGGCCAGTGTGACCATTTTGAATCTGTGATTCCGCACAACTCTGTTGAGCTTCTGAAGAGTCTGCATCCACCGTTTTTCTTTTTGGTGAGAAAACAATAGGAATAAAAACCTTTCCCCTTGTATTGAGTTGGAACTTGATCCATGGCACCCAATTGTAGAAGATGATTCACTTCCAGTTGTAAAAGGTGCTTGTGAGAAGGGTTCCTGAAGGGGGATGGGAAAGGAAAGGGATGGGGTAACCCAATCTTATAATCTCCAGTACCCATTGGTCCATTGTTATTGCCACCCAGGCATGATAGAATGGGCACAGGCTGTGGCCAAAATGTTGGGTAGGAGTATCTGGCAGTGCTGTGTTGTGGGGGAAGTCGTTTAGACCCTTGACCAAGACTTCAAAACTGTGGCTTGGTGACAGATGCTTGTGAAGACGAGGACTGAGTTTGAGGAGCCCTGCATTTCTGTGAGCGTTGCTTATTTCTGTTCCGGTCAAAAGTGCCGCTGTTGAGGGCAGTGGAAAGAGGTGTCTCTGCCTTTTTTATATGGTTGGTATCGACGTCGTTTGTTTGGTGGCGTATATATGTCTAAAATGCACAGAGTGGCCTGAGAGTCCTTCAGCAAGTGAAGAATGTCATCTGTTTTTGTGGAGAAAGATTTCTCCCAGTCAAAAGGTAGATTCTCCACCTTAAGTTGGAGCTTCTTTGGGATACCGGACGACTGCAACCATGAGCCCCTGCGCATTACAACAGCTGTAGCCATCACTTTCGCAGCAGTGTCTGCTACATCCATTGAGGCCTGTAGGGTTATATGGGCAATTAATTGTCCCTCTGTCATGATGGCATTTAATTGGGGACATTTTTCATCAGGTAAGGCCTCAAGGAATTCTTGCAGCGTATTGTAGTTATCGAAATTGTACTTGGCTAGAAGAGCCGAGCAATTGGCTACCCAGAATTGGAGTGTAACTGATGAGTATACCTTTCTACCAAAAAAGTCTAATGGTTTGTGTTCTTTGTCTTGTGGAGTGGACTGGAATTTAGGTTGTTTGCTGAGATGATTGGCAGCTTCCACAACTAGGGAACTGGGTTGTGGATGAGAGAAGAGAAAGTCCATCCCCTTAGGTGGGACGAAATACTTTCTGTCAGCTCATTTGCTGGTAGGTAGTATCATGGCGGGAGTCTGCCACATATTCTATGCCGGTTCCATTATGGCATCGTTTATGGGTAATGCAATCTTGGATGAAGTGGTTGTGCTGGTTTTCTTGCACCTCTTCTAGGGGATTGTCTTGGCTGGAGGCTACTCTTTTTAAAAGTTCCTGAAATTGTTTCAGATCATCCACTGTGGTTGGAGGAGGTGGTATGACTGCCTTGTCAGGGGAGGAAGATTAGTTGTGGGCCGGTGAAATGGCTTCATGGTCTGTCTCATCTTCCTCCTCATCTGCGATGCCCTCAGGTGCCTTCGAGGTATCCCTGCTTGGGGATGGAGGAGGAGAGCAAATTTCTCCTCAGGCTGGAGCTTGGGCCCTATATGCCACACAGGGATGCCAAGGGGGCCATTAGTATAGGAAAGGGCATCAGTGGACAAATCCAGGGTTGTCCGTACCATTGTTGCATCTCGCAAGATTGGTGAGACTTGGTCTTAACAGCATCCCGTGGTGGTCTACGCTCCATGGGTGAAGAGTGTTAGGAGGAGAAATGACTCCCCTGTACATCCTCCTCTTCATCACTGGATATGAGTTGGGGAGCAAGTGAAGCTGGTAGCTGCTCTGCTATTTGGGCCGGAGGTACCTTGGTGCCGAGCAGAGGAGACTGTGGCATAGAAGCGATTGCTATGTCCTTGTGCTGAAAAAACTGTTGCGGAGCCGTCTGTTTCTGTGCCAGCTGTTGAAGATAAAGACATTGCAGAGACCATTTTGCTGGTAGCCTTGGTTGAAACAGTCAGTGCCATTCTTGGTCTGTCCATCGGTGGCAACAACTGAGTTGGTGCAAGTACTGGAGGCATTACCGGTGGTATCAGTCTCGGTGCTGACTCCTGCACTGGGGTGGTGGTGCCACGGAGGAGGAGCGCCTCGACTCCATGTCGGTGAGGTGGGTCTTGGCAGAGGTCCACAGAGGGATGGTACCGGAGGTTCCTGGAGCCTCAAAGATGCTCATTCCAGTCGAGCTTGGCATCTTGCCGGTGACCTCTTCTTTTTCTGAGTGTCCCTATAAGGAGAGGTTGTGGCACATTCCTGGAAGTTTTGGAAGACTGAGCACTTCCATTAGCAGCCGTTTTACTTGGGGAACCAGCTGCTGGTGTTGGTTTTGGTCCCTGAGAGGTAGGCTGAAGGGACTTCTCCACTAAAATCATCTTGAGGCAGACATTTCTGTCACACCATGCCCTAGTTTTCAAGTTACTACAGTGGGCACATTTTTGAGAGATATGAGTCTCCCTTAAGCAACAGACACATGATGAGTGGCCATCAGAGACTGGCATTGCCTCATAGCACAAGTCACAGGATTTAAACCCGGGCAAGCTGGGCATCACAGCTGATAAAAGTTTTCCAAATAAAGAGGGGAAAATTGCGGGGGGAGTGGAAAGTATGTCTAACTAAGTAACTGAGACTTACTAAACTATAACTAATCTAATAATTTCTCTATAGAAAAAACAAAGAGGCAGCACTGCCATTGAGCTCTGTCTGCAGCCAAGGATGGTTGAAAAGGAACTGAAGAGTTGGTTTGCACGTGCACTACCGACCGGTGCCAACGGCACTGTGAGATGGCTACTGTGCACATGCACCCCAACCGAGCATTGCTAATGAAAATCTCCGATCTGCAGTGCAGGGACACACCGACACCGAAAATGAAGCACCCAAAAGAGACACTACTTAAATAAAAACTAAAAAGTTGTGAGCTCCAAAAGAAATCTTGGGCAAGTGATCTTGGAGAAGGCAGATGTATTTGAGAGTGGCAGCCATTAACTTTCAGGATTTGTAAGATACCCTATAAAGTCATGATGGACTCAGCCCAAATCCAATCAGGATGCTTGCTAGAGGCAGGAAGACAGAAGCACATTTCTATTTAGGTACTTTCCGACACAGTACTTAGAGGGCTGAAATTTGTCATCAATATCCTAATCAAGGATGGTTCAGAAAGGGAAAGCAGGAAACAAATACATTTCCTACTGTTCTGTATTCAGAGCAAGTGCAGTTGTGCTACACACAAAGAGCAGAGATCTTGTTATTGATTCATATAGAGAAGAGTTGAACTGCAATTGCTGATTTTTTACAGTTTTGCCTTCTTCATTATTCATTTTTCTATGAAAACAGAAACAAAAAGGAAGGGAGTTAGGCTGCTGAAACAATCACTGTGGTTTTTCAGGTAGAAAAAAAATCTGTGTGAATGACTAATAAATGGAATATGACAAAAGATTGATCTAGATACTTACAAGTCCCTCCTGACGAATGCTGACGAGGTGTTTAAGTAAATCAAACTTAAAGACAGAATAAATGTTGATGTTATTACTGTTTTCAGATATTTTGAGTTACAGTATAAAACCATTAATGAAAAGTTTATATGCTGAGACAATTCAGAAAATTTATTACACAGATTTCTGTGATCTCTTCTGGTCCTGTAAGTGAAAAAAGAATAATCAGAGATACTGAAGCCATTTCATTTTCCCTCATCTAAGTCACTTGAGGCTTACAACTGGGCTTCACAAGAAGAATGCCAAAGCATTGGAAAAAAAATATAAAGTATGCTTGATATAATCACACAAGAGGGACATGACTCAAAAGAGAAATACATGGAGAATGCTTAGTTTTGGAGAAAGAGTAAGAGAAAAATCATTAAATAGCCAAAATAAATAACGTAGAAATGTTTTATAAATTGTGAAGCATTTTAATGGTTTTTCCTTCTTTTTCCAGGCTGTAGTTTTCCTTATGAAAGGGTTAGACTTCATACAGCCTTTTCATGGTTCATCTATTCTTAAGTGTTCTTCTGTATTCAAGTGGTCTCCTTTATCTAAATGAGTCCAACTTCATCTCTCCCCTTATATTAAGTGCTATTAGGTATTTTCCTTAAGTAGAGAGCTGAAAGATTACTTAGTAGCAACCATGGCTCTTAAGATTAAATTGTCTACATAGGCTGCTTCTGAAATGTGGATGCCCTTTGAAGGAGCAAGCTATCTATACTGAGAACTACTGCTTAAATTGTCAATACATAAGCTGTTGACTGAATCAGCAAGGGCTGGGGCTGTAACATGGCGCATCAAGGTCCTGATCTAACTCCCATTAAAGTCAATGGAAAGACTTCCATTGATTATAAGGGAATTGTATTGAGCCCCAAATGCACACTTTTCAGGAGATTTCACAACATACACTTTTTTAAAAAAAGTGAAATGCAATGTAGGACCCAGTGTGTTACCCTGAAAATTAGATTTGGGGACACTGCTATAACCACCTGCCTATCTCCCCCTTAGTCTGTTCTTCCCAAGGTATACATTTCTGGGGTTAAGGAAACACTAAAAGACATGGATATAACCCCCCCAATAAAGTAATTGATGCAGGCAGCATTCTTTCCAAAACAAAGTATTTTTATTAATGTAAGTAATAATCCCTACTACATTATGATCTAAAAATCCTAAAAAAGGCACAAAATCCTTGACACCAATCCCTTACGCCAAGTTAAAGAACATTCGAATTACAATAGAATATAATTCAAACGATTCTAAGTGAAGTGATTTGTTACAAGTGTCCAGTTTGCAACAAATTGCTGACAGCAATTCTTAAACATACTTTAAGTTTTACATAAAAAATATGATTAACACACACATTCCAAGCATACACATTAAATACTATGCTAAAACTATACTATTCTAAAAATTATATCAAAATCTGGCGAGCTGACTTTATAAATCCATTGGTATTTCTTTAAAATCACTGTTGCTGCTTTTAAAATCCTTCATCATCTTTGTTCAGCTCCTGGTCAGTCAGCTTTGCTCTGCCTGTTTTCTTCTCTCTTTTTCTGCAGCAGCTTTTCTGACTTCTTTACAGCAGCTCTCTCTTTTCTGGCTTCCAGTTCCCGGTCATCTTCCGATCAAATTCTCTCTCTTTCTCCAGTCCAGATCTTCTCTCCCCATCAACTAACTGCTCTGCTTTGTGTCTGGCCTTTTACACTCTCCTAGGACTTCCTTAAATACCCTTAAGCAATTACTCCATTCACACATGCTCAGTACCTACCATTACCTCAGAATTATGATTGACAGCTCTGACCTTTAAAACGAGTTGTGACCAGTATGAGTGGGCTATGACGAGCTAGCTGATAAATTAACTGACCTCTCTGTCACTCCTTACTCAAGAGCCATGCTTAATAGCAACCCATGCTCAGTAGCCACCAATCTTGCACATGCCCACTGTGGTCGTTTATCTCAGAGCTGTGATTCTGCCTGTGGCCCCTGCGCAAGGACGACATGCAAATTGGTGAAGCGTTCCACATACACGCATACCTGTCTCTTTGCCAGGGCACCATTTTAGAAATCCTAGGTTTTCACTAAGCAGGCCAGGGTCCGCAGCATCCATTTCAGGGTGGAGCAATTTTTGCTTATTCAGAATAGAGATCAGAAATATGAAGTAAAGACTGGAGAATTTCCCTAGGAATAAGTGGACTGAATGGTATGATAACATGATGCTTGATTCTGCGTTGCAGATACCACTATGCCCCTGTATCATATTTGCTTGTACAGCAAACATTGCTGATATTACTATTTGCTGCATTCACTTTAGAGTAAGGAAGGAATTTGGATGCATAAAACCGGTAATTGAGTAGAGATGGGCTTTCCAACTGGGATCTTCTCTTAAACCTAGTAATGGTACCAGCACATTATAGTAACCTAATGTTAAACAGCAGCTACTAACGTTGAACATTTTTAAATCTGCAGGACCAGATAACATTCAAGAGTATTAAAATAACTTACTATTAATGTTGATTTTTAAACAAATCCTGGAACACTGGGGAACTTCCCGAGGACTGGGGGAGAATCTAATGTTGTGCCAATTTTTAAGAAAGAGAAAACTGGATGACCCAGGTAACTGTAGTCTGACATTGATTCTGAGCAAAATCATGGAAAGGCTGATATGAGATGCAATCAGTCAAGAATTAGAGGATGGTAGCATAATACCAATCAACAAGGTTTTATGGAAGATTGTTTGACAAGACCTATGTCTTTTTTTTTTAAATGAGATCACAAGTTTGGTTAATAAAGGAAATTGTTCACATAACATATTTAGACTTCTTAAGACATTTGACGTAGCCACAAATGACATTATAAAAAAATTAACACTATACAATGTAGCCAATATTAAATAGATTAAGAACTAGTTAATTGATAGATTGTAAAAACTATAAATGGGAAATTCACATCTAAAAGGGGTGTTTTCTATTGGCGTCTCACAGGGATTGTTCTTGACCCAATTCTATTAAATATTTTTATCAATTGTCTGAAAGAAAATATAAAACCATTATTAGTAAAATTTGCAGATGACACAAAAAATGGTGGAATTTTAAATGATGGGAACAAGTGAGTATTACAGACCAAGCTGGGTCACTTGGTAAAATAGGCTTTTTTTCCAGCAACATGCATTTTAATACAGCCAAATGTAAAGTCATACATTTATGAACAGAGAACGCAGATCACACAGGATGGGGGATTGCATCCTGGAATGTAGCAACACTGAAGACAAATTAGGGGTCATGGCAGCTTGCAGTTGCACCTAAGTACCAAGTGCAATGCCATAGCTAAGAGGGCAAATGAGATCCTGGGATGTAGACGCAGCAAAATATCAAGTAAGAATATGGAGATGTTATTACACGCCATATATTACATTAGTGTGACCATAACTGGAATATTGTGACTCAGTTCTGGTACCCACACTTCAAAAACGAAAGCTGAAAGATTAAAAAGGATTCAGAGAAGAGCTACAAGAGTGATTCAAGGTCTGGAAAGCAAGTTTTAGCAAGAAACTCAAGCTCAATCCATTTAGTTTATCCAAGAGAAGGTTAAGTAGTGACTTGCTTGATCACAGTCTGCAGTTACCTACATTGAAAGACATTTCTGATAGATGTGATAGATATTGCAACAGCACACAGTATTGTGGGGACCATATTGTTTTAAGTTAATGAATGGTTTCTGTGTCACTGTGAGCCAGGGATTGTGTGCAGCTCCAGTGGGACAGGGTTATTATCACTGCTTCTCCAGGAAATAAGAAGAGTGAGTGTGGGGGTGATTAAGATGAAGAATGCAGGCTGTGAACACCTCTAGTGAGGTACCATGCCCTGAGGAGGTTTGCATAGAGTGGTTCAAACTGGGTTTTCCAGAGACTGACAGAGAAAGGGTTTTTGGTATAAAAAGGCTGAGTTTAAACTGGTCATAGGGCCTTCTTTTGATTCAGCAAATGAACAGCAATTTTTACCCAATAGGGGGCCCCTGGACCCTTGCGGAAGGATTTTGGTCTACTAGGGCCTATAAAACTGATGGGTGAGCTCTAGTAAGCTTTTAATGTGTGTACAGGAACTTTATTTTTTTTTTTTAAGTTTTCTCTGCAATATTGTTACCACAAGAATAAATGTAATTTTTTGTTTAGAAAATGTAGAGCTGAAAGGGACCTCAAGAAATCAATCAAGTTAAGTCCCCTACAATGAGGAAAGACAAAGTCAACCTAGACCATCGACAGGTGTTTGTACAACCTGTTCTTAAGAGCCTCTAATAGAGATTCCACAACCTCTCTTGGAAATCTATTCCAAAACATTACCTCTCGAGTTAGAAAGTTTTTCCTATTATCTAACCCAGGGTTTCTCAAACAGGGATTGCCGATTGAGTAGGGAAAGCCTCTGGCGGGCCGGGCTGGTGTATTTACTTGCCCTGGCCGCAGGTCTGGCCGATTGCGGCTCCCACTGGCCGCGGATCGCTGCTCCGGGCCAATGGGAGCTGCTGGAAGCGGCGGCCAGTAAGTCCCTTTGCCCCTGCCGCTTCCAGCGGCTCTCAATGGCCCAGAGCAGCAATCCGCGGCCAGTGGGAGCCGCTATCGGTCAGACCTGCGGCCAGGGCAGATAAACATACTGGTCCGACCCTCCAGGGGCTCTCTACACACAAGCGGCGACCCCTGTTTGAGAAACCCTGATCTAACCTATACGTAAGTTGCTGCAGATTGAGCCCATTACTTCTTGTTCTATCTCCAGTGAACATGGAGAACAATTGATCCCTGTCCTCTTCATTAGAGCCCTTAATGTATTTGAAGACTGGTATCAGGTCCCCCTCAGTCTTGTTTGCTCAAAGCTAAACATGACCAATATTTTAATTTTTCCTAGGCCTTATATCATTTTTACTGCTTTCCTCTGGACTCTCTCCAATTTATCCACATCTTTCCTAAAGTGTGGCACCCAGAATTGGATACACACTTTACTCCAGCTGAGGCCTCACATTGGCAGAGTAAAGTGGAAAAACTGTCTCATGTGTCTTATGTACAAAACACTTGTTAATATGCCCCAGAAGTATATTAGCTTTTTTCACAACTGCATCAGAATGGACTCTTATTCAATTTGTGATTCACCATAACCCCCACATTCTTTTCAGCAGCAATGCCACCTTGCCAGTTACTCTCCCTTGTGTAGTTGTGCTTTTGATTTTTCCTTTTATGTGAAGTACTTTGCACTCACCATTATTGAATTTCATCTTGTTAAATTCAGACCAATTCTCCAATTTGTCAAGATCATTTTGAATTCTAAGCTTGTCCTCCAAAGTGCTTGCAACCCCTCCCAGCTTAGTATATTCTGCAAATTGTATAAGCATACTCTCTTCACTTCATTATCTAAGTCATTAATGAAAATATTGACTAGCATCAGACCCAGGACCGACCTCAGCAGTACCCCATTAGATACGCCCTTCCACTTTGACAGCAAACCATTGATAACCATTCTTTGAGTTCAGTCTTTCAACCAGTTTTGCACTCGCCTGATTGTAATTTCATCTAGGCCACATTTTCCTAGTTTGCTTATGAGAATGTCACATGGGATTGTGTCAAAAGCCTTACTAAAATCAAGATATAGCACATCTACCCCTTCCCACTGATCCACTAGGTCAGTAACCCAGTCAAAGAAGGAAATTAGGTTGATTTAGCATGATTCGTTCTTGACGAATAGATGGCAGCTATTCCTTACAACCCTATTCTCGTGTAGATGCTTACAAATTGATTATTTCTTTTTCTTTCCAGGTATTGAAGTTAAATTGATTTGTTTATAATTCTCTATGTCCGTTTTGTACCCTTTAATTATTTAAAAAAAAAAAAAAAAAAAAAAAAAGGAAAGAGGCTAATATAGTACCATTCTCCAGTCCTCTGGGAACCTATCTAACCTCCATGAGATCTTAGAGATAATTGCTAATGGTTCTGAGATTGCCTCAACTAGTTCTTTAAGCACCCTAGGATGAATTTAATCAGGCCCTGCCAACTTGAACACACCTAACTTATCTAAATATTCTTTAGCCTGTTTTTTTTTCCTGTTTTGGCTTGCATTCCTTCCTCCTTGTGGTTAATATTAATTGTGCCGAGTTTCTGGTCACCATTAACCTTTTTAGTGAAGATTGAAGCAAAATAGGCATTAAGCACCTCAGCCTTGTTGATGTCATCAATTATTAGCTCTCCTTCCCTGCTAAGTAGAGGACCTATGCTTTCCTTTGTCTGTCTCTTGCTCCCAGTGTATTTAAAGAAGGCTGGTTAGTAACCGGTATACACTGTTGCAACCCCTAGAGCAGAGGTTGGCAACCTATGGCATGGGTGCTGAAGGCAGCACGCAAGCTGATTTTCAGTGGCAGTCACACTGCCTGGGTCCTGGCCACCAGTCCGGGGGGCTCTGCATTTTAATTTAATTTTACATGAAGCTTCTTAAACATTTTAAAAGCCTTATTTACTTTACATACAACAATAGTTTAGTTATATATTATAGACTTATAGAAAGAGACCTTCTAAAAACGTTACAATGTATTACTGGCACGCAAAACCTTACATTAGAGTGAATAAATTAAGATTTGGCACACCACTTCTGAAAGGTTGCCGATCCCTGCCCTAGAGGAAGGTTAACCACAGGTGCTGGTTCCCAGTCAGACCTTCTGGGGAAATCACAGTGAGGTGCAGAAGTGGGACTGCAAGAACTGCAAGCCTAAATGCCCAGTCTTGAGGGAGAGAGATGCAGGTCTCTGTCCAACAGAGATGACAGCTAGGAGCCTGAAACCTTAAGTGGGTGCCCTCGAGGAAGACTAGAGGCAAGAGGTGGGCAAGGTACAGCTAATCCTGAAACTGTGACAGATGGCTCATTAGCAGAAAAAAGTATAAAGTCCAATGTATGGAAGTATCAGAGGGGTAGCCGTGTTAGTCTGGATTTGTAAAAGCAGCAAAGAATCCTGTGGCACCTTATAGACTAACAGACATTTTGGAGCATGAGCTTTCTTGGGTGAATACCCACTTTGTCAGATGCATGTGGTGGAAATTTCCAGGGGCAGGTATATATATGCAGGCAAGCTAGAGATAATGAGGTTAGTTCAATCAGGGAGGATGAGGCCCTGTTCTAGCAGTTGAGGTGTGAAAACCAAGGGAGGAGAAACTGAAATATATGGAAGCTGATTTTAGACAAATTCAGACTAGAAATAAGGTGCATATTTTAAAAACAATAATGGTTATTACCCTCAAGAACAACTACATAGGTGGATGTGGTCAATTCTCCATCACCAGAAATCTTTAAATCCAGACTAGATATCTTTTTTAGAAAGATATGCTATAGCTCAACCAGAAATTATGGGCTTGATGCAGAAGTTACTGGGTGAGGTTCTTCAGCCTGTGTAATACAGGAGATAAAACTAAATTATCATAATGGTCCCATCTAGCTTTAAAAAAAAAATTGAATAGTCTATCTTAGAAGCATTGTCTATTGACTAGGTGGTAGTATTTCCTCTGAGTCAGTGCTTATCTAATGCTTCATCACAGCATGTTTTTAAAAACTGTAGTTTTAAAAGTGTCTCATAACAAAACCTATAGAAAATAAAGTTTTAATGATTCATTCTCTTTAATTTGCCACTGAGACAAGAATCACAACTTTAAATTTTCAAGTGATATAAAATAGATATTTTAGAAGACTATACTGAAAGTACTTTATTGAAAAATTAAGATGTTGGAAGTGTCTGGCTACATGACGGGTAAAACAAGACATTAAAAGTTTAAAATTTTTTTCACTTTTTTCAAAAAAACTTACAAAATACACTAAGTTAATTTAAGATATGTACATGAGAAATCATCAGCTTAATTATTGGGCAAAATGACAATATTACTTTCAAAATATGCATAATTAATAAAAATATAGACAAGATCAAAAATTGAGAGAGAGCAGGGAAATCTAATGTTCCTGATAAATTTAGAGTCGTTTTAAATTTCTCTTGCTTTGGGCACTTCCTGGAAGAGCATCTTTTTTATTTTGCCGCTTTGCAGATGAACTACTGCATTCTTTTGATCCGTGGAAGGTGCACAAACACAAAATACAGAAGTCAAATGCACAGGCTTCTCGGCTACATAGTCCCCTTTTCTTTAAGGGCTGATACTTAGCTGGGCACTGACACCTTGGACAAGGTTTTAAAGCTTCATCAATAAAAAGGGTTTTGGCAATCTGTGTCAAGAGGGGAGAAAACAACATTTAATACCTGCAGTTCTTGACTGCACATCTTAAGAAGTCTAAGATTCGTCTTAAGAAATCTTTATTTTCAGTGCTAACACCTGACTGCATTGCTTACCTTAAGGTACTCTTCCTGTTTACTAGTTGACTGGGGAACAGAACTGCATCCTGTAGGTGTTAAAAGCTCATTGCAAGAAGGTGGTGTTTGTGACACAGCAGTTTTAGCTTGAGCTTGAACAGGTCTTAGAGCAGATCTACTTAGAATATTAAGTCTTGTGGCAGCATCTTCAACATGCAAGAGACATCCCTGTTACAGATAATGATTATAAGAGAAATCATCTTAAATGAGTACCAAGATAACTAGGGCTTTGTTTAATATAGCTTTGTTTGTTTTTGTTTTAGAACTATTTTTATTTTTCACAATAAAGAGGTACAAAATGTGTAAATTTCTTCAAGTACAAGTTTAGTATTTAATGGACAGGTGGACAAAACAGGAGGAAATACTGTGGTCTATAAATATCAGTTCAGGGTGACCAGATCGATTCTCCTTTACCACTTAGAAGACCTCATCTCTTCCTGCAACTCTCTCCAATATCTTTCCTACTTCAGAAATCTGAATAGGAAATGCTTCCAACTGCTTATAGGATAGCCACTTCACATCAGGTCACTTTAAGGAATCCCTACCCTAGGGGTAAGTTAAGCCACAAAGAAAAAAAACCAAGTCAAACAATTGGGAAGGAGTCACAATTTTAGTCTTACTGGACCTGCAAGCAGGGATTAAAATGGAATAAGAAAAAAAGGAGGTGTTGAAATGGGGCATATGAGAGATTAAGAGGAAGGGACAAGATTTTAAACCCAAAACCTGGTTCGCTTTAAGTTTGTTATAATTTGAGAAAAATCCTATTGATTCCAAGTACTACATGTTTTAAACATTCTCCTTGAAGTGTGGCTAGAGTAAAAAAGACTAAAAATGACATTTTTTAAACTCAGAATAGGTCTCTGCATGTATTCTGAGTCATACCTACTGGGTAAAGATTTTACAACTCTCATAGTCAGCTGGGAGATTCCTGCAGTTTGCTAGGCTCTTTACATTCTTTCCCCCTCCCCAAATCTTTCCAACAAGCCCTATATTTAGAAAAATACTCCCTTTGGGAGACACATTACCCCAGCTTCCGCCTTCAGCTGTTTTATGTACAGCTTTCTCCTGAGATATGCATTTTTGTCTTGTATAACAATTTCACGCCAGTTCTTGCTTACTTTCCAAATACTGAAACAAAACAAAAAAATATCATCCACCTTTTAAATCTTGCTTAAGTTTTTACAAGTGGTATAGTTAAAGACCCTAATACTAAAAATTAACTCCTTCAATTTTATCATGACAAAATGAATCTTGATCATTTTGCAGAATGTTGCAATATACTGTAACAAACTCCACTTTACAGACTTGACTTGAAACATAACATTGCCTCACATATTCTTCTCCATCATCATGTGGAATTAAATACAGGAGATGGGGTAAGGGAGGGCTCATCTCCTGAGACAGAACACAAGGTAAAAAATCATTGACTGCTTTGCATGAGGTAGGAAAGTGGGGCAGATTGAGAGCTGAGGGGAAGAGGGTTGGAGAAAAACTAGGGGGCTGGATCAGAGCTGCTGAGCATGGTGGGGGAAGGGCTGGAGGGGACCAAGGTGGAAGGATTGCATCAGGCCTGGGGGAGCTATGGCTGGACTGAAGGAGGTAGAAGCTGAGGGAGAAGCTAGGTATCTGGATAGGCAGGGAGCTGAAGAGGAGCTAGGTGACAGGGGTGAGGGGGCTGGATTGAGGCGGGGGGGGGGGGAAGAACTGGAGGGAGGCGAATTTTGGAACTGGGAAGGGGGCCCCTAACCTATTATAACACTAGAAGTCTCTGAGGTCTTGTTATGCTACTGATATTTCTTACTAAACTAATATTTTAGACTTACAACAAAATATTGCACCATCATAAATTGGTGCGCTGGGAAATGAGCTGAGCTTAACATTTATTAATATTTTCACTGATTACCAAAAAAAAAGGGAATTAATACCCTAAGTTTTTATTATTAGATAGAACTTAATTACAAGTGACATTTTTTCATCTCTTTGTTACTTCAAACGCATCAGTAATAAATTAATGTTATTTTTGTTACATGGGAGTAATACTGTTCAGGCCATTGTTCTAGCTCCCCAACTCATTAGCAGGGAAAAAACCCTTATTTTCAAAATTTTGAAAAAAAAGAGTATATAGTCGTATTTCTTACCTGCATAGGCTTTCCACAGTCAAAGCACCTAAAACTATAGCAAGAATATGTTTTAAATCTCTGTATTTTAATTCTGTTAAAATATCTAATTTTTCAAGGCCCATTTTCTTGCCTATGAGTCCAGCAAGAATGTATTCTAATACAGACATTTCAGCTCTTTCAGTGTTCTCCAAGAGTCCATTTTGCTCTGGTCTTTTTTTTTTGCTTTGCATGAAGATTTCATGGACTACTTGTAAAGCAGGTGTTCTTGATAAATCCCCAAGATTTAGAATCAAATCTCCACTATTCTCCTCATTAAAAACCAATCCACTGTTTTCACTGTCAGGGTCTCTTACTACTTTTAATTTATATTCTGAATTAATTAGCTTAGCATCATAGTCTTCCTCTGTCTCTGACTGTGAACCCCGTTCCGGAAGGGTGGATAACCTCCTCACTCGGTCTAGTTTTCTTAACTTTCTTTTAGCATCCAGAAGTTTGCAAACTTCCTTTTGTTTTTGAAGGAGTTCTTGGAAAGATCCCTCATGATCTGAAGAAGAAACTTCTGATTTATCTAAGCCAAGGGAATTAAACCCACTGTCTTCAGGCACTGAAAGGTCCAAGTCACTTACCACATGAGAAGGGGGAGTATTTGTGTCAAGTAAATCAAAGTTAAAATCTGCTATTAGGTTGCTGACTGGAGTCAGAAATTTATCCTCATTTGTCTCAGATAACATACAAGATGCAGGGGTTCTAAGCAATTCCAGGTAGGTGCTTTCATCACTAACGCTCGTAAGGGCACTATCACTGAACTCATTAGGAGTCTTATCAATAATAGTGTCCTTAGAATTATTATGGTGAATTGGAGATAAACATTCAGGTTCTGACAACAAGTTGTTTTTACATTTGGAATCATCTACTGTAGAAGTCCTTTGCTGTGAAAAGGCACGCCTCAATTTTTGGCAAGCAGGACTAAACTCCTCAGTTTTTAAAGTGCTAGTAGCTAGAGGTTTGTATGTGTTATCTCTTGGAGAATATGAAGAACTTTTTGAAAGTCTTTCTTCAAAACTGAGAACATGAGATAATGTTTTTCTCCTACTGCAATCCAAAGAATTGGCTTGTCTTTCAAAGCATCCTACAATGCCTCCCAAAGCAGTTTTAGACAGAAGCAGTCTCCTACGCAGTGATGAGTCTTTTTTACTTACTTTAGGAGTTTCAAAATAATCTGTAGCTACATTTGCCTCTTTTCTTTCAGATAAGGAGATAGAATTCTTTCCATTTTCGATGGGAGACGACACTGGAATTACTAAATTAGGGTGTGAATGTTCAGAATACTCATGCAGTAATGATAGTTGTCTTGCACTCAGTTCATCTTTATGTTCTGCATCAGTATGATCAAAGCTAGGGTCTTTTAATGATACATTATATCCACTATCATGAAATATGGAGGTGGAACAAGAGTCTTTAAAGCTGGAGTATTTCACATTGTTGCTGGGAGAAGTCAACCTTCCTCTTTTAAGAATAGACAGCACTGAGCGACTTTCTGACATCTTTCACTTGGAATTTCTCCGATTCTGTAAAAAGTGAAGACAGCATTTTATCTCTAGAATGAGCCATAAAGAACTTATTTTAAATACAGTTACCAATGGATATCAAATTATATCTGAGATGATTTCTTTTCATTTAAATATTTTCACCATCAAAATAGTAACCATAGTGAAAAATATTTTTATTGCATCTCTGTGGAAACAGCACTCAAACTCTAGCATGATGGATGCACTATTGATATTTAAAAAAAGATCAATAGATAGTAAATATTTTACCGATGTAAAATAATGGGGATGAACAGCTTAAAAAACATGGCATAAGAGAAACGAAGTAAGTGAAAAAACACATCTGATTAGATAGCTGATTTACCAATCATCATCACCATCCATGGAGAATGGGTTCAGTCTGATCATAGACAATTGGCAAAATTTTGGCCCCATTGAGGAGAATAGCAAAACTCCTACTGACTTCAATAGGGTCAGAATTTCACCCTTCATGTACATAGAGTCCCTCTACTTTCTGCCAGTTTAGTTCCTGAGAGCCAACAGGGAATTGAAACTCATGAATTAATCTATTTTATTAGTGCTGATGGAAAGATGGGGGAAAAAGAAAAAAAACTGCCACAAAGGCTTTTGGTTTGTTTAAAGAAAAAAGGAGTCCTGGTGGCTGATAATCCTAACTAATTGTCTAGAGAGTCAGCAAGGTTCCACAGATTTATTCAGATCCTTCAGTCCTTCAACACTGGAAACAGTTGAGTTCCAGTTACACAAAAGGGACAGCCTAGTGTTGGTCACTACGCTGCTTCAATACATTTTCTTTACAACTTTGAACAGAAACCACCAAGAATTTCTGCTCAGTCTCTTGGTGATCTGGGGTAATACAGCTCCTACCTTGTGATTATACAATTTATGGGCACTGAAGAACTAATTAGCCTTCTCCCCATGTATGTGGGAAGAAAAAAATAATCTGCCTTATGGTAATCAGTTTTTTGCACCGTCAGAAAGGACACATTCTTTTCAAGGGAACTACAGAGGCTCTTAGGTACTTATGTGATTTCTCTCTGAAGGATATGATTACCTGAGGCATTGATTGCTATTTCTATAACAATATAAAAAAGTATTCCCTCTCCTTCCCAGGTCAGACTGGCAAGGACATAGACCAGGTTACTATTTTGCAGGCCCAGGACACAGCTGACATAAGAATATTTTGAATAATTTAACCATAAGGACAAAGATCTCATGAGCGACCAAAGCTAGCAAAAAGTTATACATCTTTTAATTCCGAGCTTTGCATTGGTGTATAATAGTTTCTAACTCTAGTAAATTGGGAAATATACCTAGAGATTGTCACTGGTCTCTCATATCAGACAAAAATATGTCTTCATGGGCCATTTACCAGAGTGGGATGTCTTCAGTGTATGAAGAACCCTGAGCCAGTTGCGCCTCCCACTACTAGAAAAAAAGAAGTTGTGCCACCCTCTGTTATGCAGAATTATCCTTTGATGGATTTGGGGCATTGAATTACCCAATATCCCAAAGATGAAAGGTTATTTTTTGTGTGTGTGTTTTTTTTAAATTCCATTTGCTAGTGGTGGATGTGTAAAGAGGAGAGTTTTTCTTTGTAGTAACAAGGCCACAGCACACAGTGTTTGGGGAACTAACGTTTAGGTAAAGGGCAAGGATAAGGCAGACACAGAGTACTGGCAGGTGATGAGGCAAAAAACTGAACAGTAACATGGAAGATAGGGTTTTACCAGTAGGATAATAAATGCTTGTAAGCGTACGTTAGAGTAAAGAGGAGATGATACATGAACAGGCTTGTATTGGGACCAACAGAGGGGGAGGACCACATGCAAGAGGTCCAAACACCTCCAGAGTAAGCAGATCAGAACAGGACACAGGGATTTGGTAGACCTAGATGAACATGTTGGGAGTGCTCAGAGCAGAGCCCCTACAGAGTACACAACAGAAACATGCTGAGGGAAGCAATATGAATCAGCCAGATGCATTAAAAGGCACTCTGCCCGCAAAAAGATGCAGAAAACCTTCTAGAAGGGAAGGAGACAAATCTGTTTTAGACTTAATAGTTTTAAATAGCTTTTAAAATAGCCATTCAAGGCTCCAATATTGCAAAAACTTAGATACTGTACAAGCTTACCTTTAAACACATTTATAGTTCCATTGCATTTAATGAGACTATGCATGCACTCAAAGTGAAGCATGTGCATAAGTGTTTGCAGGATCTGGGCTTTGCTTTCCAATACAGTCAAAATACAGCGGGAAAGGTGGAGGTGTGGGGTGGGGAGGACAATATTTACTTTTAGCTCTAACATTACAAATAACTGAAAGCAGAGGATATCAAAAGCTGTAATTCAGATGCTATACTTTTAAAAGAAGTAAAAGTTGATCATTTCTCTGTCTCAAAGGTATAAAAAGGTGTGTGGGGGAAGAACTCATGTAATACTGTTACAGAAATCTGAACTGGCAGAGAGATAAGGAAAAAATTATTTTTGTCACATTAAAATAATATCCCAAAGCACTACAAACTTAACCAAAAAATGTGGGGGAGGGAGGAAAAGGGGGGGCGAAGAGAAGAGCACTTCTGAGCTTCTTATACACTTTCTTGGATTGCCAACACTATATATTCTTAAAATTGTAGGAGAGAAGCACTGCAATTGAGCAGACAAACAGAACATGATCCATTATCATTCTCAGTAACACTTCCTAACCTGCACTACAATCTTGCAAACCTTTATGCACGTATTTGATTTTTATTTCAGTGGGAATACTTACAGTAGTAAAGTTCAGCTTGTGCATAAGATTTTGCAGGATTGAGGGCATAATGTTGCAAATCCAACATTAAAGGGGAAAAAAAACCTTTTCAAAACGTACTAGTATACATTTAGGCATCAAATTCATACAAAGCAAGTCTCATTTCATTTGAGGATTGATATCTCCCACTGGAGTGAAATATTTTTTCTTGTAATTCAGTGAGACAGTTTAAACCTCCCTTAGTAAAACTTCCTTTTTTCAAAATTTTCTTTATTCAAGTTATTCTAGATTTGGTGTTTTCATAAGAGAGTTCTCTTTTAACAAAAGGAAACATGTTTAAATCCAATAATTTAGTAGCCTAATGATACTTAGATGGTACACTTCACTTTTCAACCATAGATCTCAGAGTACTTTGCAAAAGGAAGCATCATTATCCCCATTTCACATGTAAGAAAACTGAGGCATGGTGAACCAGTGGCAGATTAGGGCCATGCCCATTGGTCCCAGCGTATGGGGGGGAGCTGGCCAATTGGGGCTCATGCCCCAAACCACTCAGCACTCCTGCAGGGAAGCTGGGTCAGGGCACTGGGGCTTACCCTGCTCCAAGCACCTTCCTGCTGGGTAGGGGAGCAAGCTCCCATGCCCTGACCCCACTCCCCGGCAGGAGCACCAGTGGCTCTCAAACACAGTGGCTCTCAAGTGGTGATCAATGGACCACCAATAAGCCACAGAGTGCTTCCTGACAGTCTACAGAATGAAATATTTAGAGAACCAAGCTATGGGAGGATTAGGATGTCTAGAGAGGACAAGTTCCATGTGGAGATCCCTCTTATGAAGTGGCTCAAGGGCAATGATTACTGGGAAACAAAAGAGCATAATTGCTAGAACAAAGAACTGCCACAAGCTTCTTTTAGATTAGTAATACAAAAAGTGTACATTACCGGCATCACCAAACTTATTTCTGTCCTCCTTTCACAGTGCACCTGCTATTTTCAACAAAGGGATGGAGAAGCATTCTTGGTAAAGAAATGAAGAGTCTTTTCCGGTATTTAAATCAAGTCTGGTCTCTGCAGCAAACAAACTTTACCTGAAGATGCTCCTACATTCATCAAGCTGTGCAAGTATCCCAATCTAATTGACCCCAAATGAGTCATTACAACCCAACAATATTAATTACTCTGGAGGATGCAGTAGCTAATCCCCCCCTGCACAATGGATATGCTACTTACTCAGCTTTGGGACGCAATTAGAGATCCTGGGCTGACGAAGTACTGTGTGATGCGAACAGCCGTGGAGGGCAAAGGCAGGAGCAAAAACAAATCAATGCATTCCAAAGGTATTAGGCAGCTCAGAGGCAAAATATGTTTAAGTCACAAAACAAGTGATTTAACCAGTTAGTCTATGTATTTATTAGCTGTAAGCTCCGCGGTTAGTGCCCGCAACAGCAGCAACGAGGCTAATTGACTAGACCAACCACCTAAGGAATAACACCTGGAGGACACTCAGTCACCTTGAATGATGGGCCCCAGGAAGGCAGGAGCTTCACCCCCGCATCCTTCTCCGGCAACTCAGTGGGCAAAGGGAAATCTCTTCCCCACAATCATGGGGCTTCTCCGAGCGGGGTCAATGGGGCTGAGCGATAGGGACTGAAGTTAACAACATGCTGCAAGCGGGACTGGGAGCAGTGAGGGGCACCGACCCTGCAGTCCCCGCGGGGCGCTGCTCTCTGCCTCCTGGCGAGGCAGCGCCGAGCCTCTCTCCCCCCAGCCCCACCGCGTTGCCCTGGTGAGGAGCCGCCGCCTCCTCTAGCCAGCACTAGTTCCCCGCATGCGGCTGCTGTTGGTTTCCCTCGCTTGGATTTGAACTGCCCGCCCTTATCAACCGCTGTAGCTTTCCCTCCTCCCCCTCAGTGCTGCCTTCTGGCTCGGGGGGCAGAGCAAAGAAGGGCCCAGGAGCAAACCCAGTAAAGGGAGTGGGAGATTACCTCTGTAATTCCCCTCCACCCCCCAGTAGTCAGTCAGGAAATATACAGTGCGTGTGACGGGGTCGGGGGCATCTGAGGGAGCTCTGTTGCAGAGACCGACCCCCATACTTCCAGGACTGTGTCCCTCCCCATCCCCACTGCACCTTCGGAGGCTTTTTGCCTCCTCGTTTCCTCCCCTCGGCTAGGCTCTTTTTCCTACTTCTTCCCACATGTGTAGGGCTGCTGCTTCTCTCCCCCTCTTTCCCGCACTTTTCTATGCTACATCTCCCCCTTCTTCCCCCAGCACCTCCAGTCACCCCAAGCGGATACTGCTTCTCGAGAGCCTGTCTGAGGTGACGAGGCTTCACCCTAGTGCGAAACCTTTAGGAGCCTAGCTTCGAGCGTGGCCAAACAAAATGTTTTTTAAAGGAGCTAAGCTCTGTCTACACGACCAATATATCTATACTATAGAAATTGACTTGAGTTGGATGATTGCCAATTCACTCAAATTAGCCAACACATTTGTACCTGATAGTCCCGCGACAAACATTTGTGGAGTATCCAGACTAGAAGTAAACATGACATATCAGGGTGATTTAGACTAATAATATATTCACCTCAAAACAAAAAAAAATCTCATATCTTTCTCTTTTATAAAAGGTGTGAAATAATCAGCTTTCCAAAAAGAAAAGCAAGTTTTTTTAACTTTTATATGCTGAATATTTAAAATAAATGAAGCAGTGAGCATTTTTAACCTTACTCTTCACACACCCCTCCAACCTTCTTCTCTTACAGATCCAAAGCACATGCTTTTGGCACTTAAACTACACCAAAGGGAATGTCCCAGCTAATTACACATGTCAGGGCAAAGTTTGTAAGGAACATGTTTAGTGTCAACTCTTGACACTAAACTCAACTCTTGAGGCTTTTTTCAAACCCCAAGTTCTCTCAAGGGAACAAGTTAGATAATTAATCAATTTATTGCTTAATTTATTAAACCTCATTTTCAATCAAACTATAAGGTTAAAGTGACTTTTCTTAAGGTTGAATTATGAATAAATTACCTTGACAATATGAATGGACCCTGAAGGAGCAATACTGGAGGAGGACAATTTATGAGTTTGTAAAAAACTCTAGTTTAATGCACTTAAAGTGTACTGGAAAGAAATAATGACTGAGCTAATTGGAAGAGGCTGAATGGACACTGCTGATACTGGTTAAGGACACTTACAGAGATTGGCTGGGTAAATCACCACTTTTTATTGTTAGTGTGTGACTGCAAGAGTGCACTTTAAATTTTTTCCCTCTATCAAAAATTCTGGATTATTTTAAGACTTGAAGTTTTGGTGGGGAGAGAATTTTGGTGCTATGGTAAAAATAAATATAATAATAATGGAAAAGTTATTATACATGTGAGTTGTGTGAATCTTAGCTCTGTTTTTACAGTACATTTCCTACTCCTTTGACAATATTTTAAAGATAAATTCAAATGTAGAAAACATTTCAAAAAGTTTGATAATTTAATTGGACGAAACTAAGTTTCTTTCAGCATTCTGGAATGCTGGTAGAATTCTTAATGGAAGTGCTGAATGTGCACTGAATGTTCTACAAAATTTATTTAGTATTTTGTAGTGGAAAATTTAATTATTGTGGCATTGAGATACCATGGCTAAAACTACATAATGACCATCATATACACAGGATTTATCCTAAAATTTGTGTTGAGCTTGTGAATAAGAGAGCAGTTGGCTTTTTTTTCACATTTTAGTTTGTGACTGCTGATGTATGCACTGAAACTGTTGAAAACTGATTTGATAACAAAATCCTATTCTTTTGCATTGAAAATATATTTGTATTTTAGCTTGAAAGTTTGTCTTAATTAATGTGGGAGAATATGGTAAGACACACACAATATACCTATATTTTCATTTACTTGATCTTTCTCTGTGGAGCTTAAGTGATATACTTCTGAAAATAAAAAGGAGCTTCAGGCAAAGACCAGCCATCCTTGAGTTAAAATTCTGCAGTCATGTGATCATGTCTGAGTCACATGTTTGCTTTCCACAAGCTATATAGACCAGCTCAGGTACAGTCAAATATATTCTGAGGCCAGTAGACTCCAAATTCATTGCAACTTGTAGTTTCCTTTGCATTTGCTTATGCAATCCATGTAGTTATTTATATGGAAGCTTATATTTCATCATTTTTTTCCTGTTTTCAAAATGAAAAATGGTGATACTCCAGCATCAGTTGCCTCAATTTCCCTCGGTGTTATGTGCTCAGTAAGCCAGATTCACTCCATGCTGGTGTGGACAATAGTGCAGAGATCAAAGGGTGGTGGTGGCTTGCTGGGTACTGGCCTAGCACCCTTGCACAGGTTGAGGCAGCCCTTAATTTGCATCCCTGCTGCAATCACCCTTATGAGCTGTTGTGCAGTATTTCATATTACTCGAAGTATTGGTTTGCCCTTGCCATGGCAAGCCTATCTCCGCTAGTCCCTGAAGTATCCTCCAGAATGATCCCTGCACTGGGGAGCTCCTGCAAGAGAAAGGTGACACTGCTATGCCATCTCTGTGACTTCTTGAAAGGTCCCTTAGTTCTAGGATGGTGGTGGGAAATTCATGACTGCGGTACACCTGTATATTCCCCACAATATTCTTTTTCTTGTTCAGGAGACTGATAGTGTAATTGCACTAGCATATTTGTATTCTTATGGTTTGTGATTTTCATCCACACAGATTCATCTTTATTCTCCTCTCCACTCAGAAATTTTATCTGATTACATTCTGAGGAATCTATAAACTTAAATGCACATATGTATCATGATCATAAAAGAAAACGTGATTGTAATGCATATGTGTAAATCAAGAGAGTTGAGAGGGTTGCTGTCAAATCCTTAACTTTGCTTTTCCTACTTTTATATAATTAAAATCACAGCTTTGGTTTAATGCATAGTTATATTTGCATTTATCCGGGGAAGCTTTGTCAAATTGTCTGTTACATCACCTCAAGCAGATTGTTATAATAGTTTTGGAGTTGTAGATGGTACAGAATTGCCAACATTCAACAAACATGAATCAGCCACCCAAAATCGCAAGTGACTTAAAAATCAGGGGATTTAAAATGTTATAATAAATGTGAGGCTCTTTTTATTTGCTTTCTGGTTTCTGAACCTTTAGGGTGTACTTGCTTCCTATTTGCAAACTTTTCTCCACAACCATGAACACTAAAAAGCTACTTACCAAAGTAAATTAATTAATAATAAAGTTGAGATTCTCATGAACTCTCTTGATTTCAGAAGCTGAGCCGTAGAGAAAATCATCAAATATCAGGAGACCAATGATAAAATCATGAGAGTCGGCAATACGTATTGGTATTATCCGCTGACCCTTTTGCTTCGTGAAGGAGCTACGCGGGGAGTCACTATAAAGATGAAGGGGGTTGAGAGACAGGAACAACCCACGGGAGAGGAACTGCTCAGGAGCAGTCAGAGCCCCAGGGGCAGGAGGTCTAGGGTGAGACGCGAGAGTGTAGTGGGGCTGAGAGGTTGCAGGGCACAGTAGCAGGTAGGAAGCGGTCTTCGGATGGGGATGCAGACAGCCCCAACGCGAGGGGGCTGCGGCTAGAATAACACCGCCCCGCAGCAGCTGGAGCGATAGCACCTCCCCCATGACCACCCGAGCTCGACTCCTCCTCGTCCTACGTCACCGCAGCTTGGGGCGGAGCTAGTCCCGATTGCTGCGTTTGCGCGTTTGGGGAAGAGGCCTTGCGACTCGTGTGTGCTCGCAGGGGTTTGTCGCGTCCCCCAGTCTGGGCCTGAGAGGTACGGAGCGGTTTGGGTGTCTCTTCTCCTCCCCGTTTCCTCCTCGAAGCTGGGCTCCTCCCGAATCACCCCCGCCCGTCCCTTGTGGCCCTGCTGCTATCTAGGTCTCGCCGACTACTGGCCCCGTCTTCCCCAGCGGCGGTGCCCTGACCCCCTCTTCCCTCCCCGTGCCTGGGGCGGGCGCCTCTCCTCGCGAGTGAGGCTAGAAGTGTCTCTGTGCGTGCAGCAGGGGCGAGCGGCGGCATCCTGCCCCCACCCCGCTCTGGGCACGGTCTGCGCGTTTATTCAGCAAACCAGCGATTGTCCCCTGTGCCGCGCTCCTGCCGCCGGGGGAGGGTGCGGAGCAGAGACCCTCGCCCCAGGAGCAGACGCTGGTTCTGCTGGCAGGCCAGGTTCTGAACACGTGGTGAAGCTGCTGGGGTTCTTCAGCTCTGCACGGGGAGGGCGCTCCGCAGAGGAGCGTGGTGGAAGTGGTGCAGGGTCCCGGATCTGGCCCTGTGAAGGCAGAGGCCACCAAACCGTAGGCACATAGGAGCTGCATAGGGGTCAAGCCAATTTGTGGTACAGTACTCTCACCGAAGTCTCACCCGTGCAGCAAGTGTCTTCATAACACATGATGTGTGTCTGAGCTTATCACCTTGGCTAACTACGTTCATATCGGTGTATTCTTGGGCAGCTACTGAAGGGGGGAGGGTTTGCCTATAGAACATACATTGACAAGATGCTGGCATAACGTTTAACAGAGTCTGTAACCAATTAGGGAAATGTCTGACTTTAAACATGGTTTGTAGCCACACAGTGTGGCTAATGTTTGATAAATAATGGCAGCTCTTGCTAGTGTGTTCAGTTGGCACATGGTTGTCTACCATTACCAAGTATATTATTTTGCTGTAGGGATAGGATCTCCTGTATAACTGAGTTAATTGGTCCTCTTTCCAGATCTCAGTAACCATGGTTATAGACACCACTGTGTTTAGAGCCAATGATGCAAGGAATTGTTACAAACTCTGTTAAAAGTCTGTGGAGTAGATGGGACCTAGCTCCTCTGTGCAAAAATATCTTATTCTGGCATTGTGAGGGCAGACTTTGTCCTAAATGAGTTCAACCTAACTGATTCAATATAATTAGGTGTTAATGATTATTTAAAAGTTCCTGTTAACTATTTCACTATTGATTGGTTTGGCAGTCAGATCCAGCCACCCTAGGATTGGGAGGCAAAGTACTACTGCTTTTCTGCCTGATTCTCTCCCCTGGTTTCTGTCCAGCATCTCCATCAAAGGTAGTGCAGGATTAGACAGTGTTTTAAGTGGGTGGAATAGTATGGCTGGGTTTATCCTGTATATACAAGTAGTCATGTTGTCCATTCCCGAAATGACGATAAGATAGTGTATCGAGATTTGAGTGATATATAGTTGATTATATTTTTTGTAGTTGTAGCAAAATCTTTGATTAGTGGGAGAGGAGACTAATGCTCCCCAAGCTTTATCCAAAGAAGAATATCTAGCATATTGAATGACAGTGGGGCTGGTGTTAGGGCTGTCTTCAGAGGTCTTTGTCTCCCAACCCTCCCTCTCTAATCAAGAGCATGGATTTTTAAAAAAAAATTTTCATTTTTTTTATTGACAGAATATGGATTCTCAAAAGGATGTTCAGCCTCCAAAGCAACAGCCAATGATTTACATTTGTGGAGGTAAGAATAAAACCTAACATTTAATAATATTTGTTGATCCCCAGCTTAGTCCTGCTAACTCTTGTATAATAAGAACATAAGAATAGCCATACCGGGTCAGACAAGAGGTCCATCTAGCCCAGTATCTGTCTACCAACAGTGGCCAATGCCAGGTGCCCCAGAGAGAGTGAAACTAACAGGCAATGATCAAGTGATCTCTCTCCTGCCATCCATCTCCATCCTCTGACGAACAGAGGCTAGGGACACCATTCTTTACCCATCTTGGCTAATAGCCTTTTAAGGACTTAACCACCATGAATTTATCCAGTTCTCTTTTAAACACTGTTATAGTCCTAGCCTTCACAACCTCCTCAGGTAAGGTGTCCACAAGTTGACTGTGCGCTGCGTGAAGAAGAACTTCCTTGTATTTATTTTAAACCTGCTGCCTATTAATTTCATTTGGTGACCCCTAGTTCTTGTATTATGGGAATAAGTAAATAACTTTTCCTTATCCACTTTCTCAACATCACTCATGATTTTATATACCTCTATCATATACCCTCTTAGTCTTCTCTTTTTCCAAGCTGAAGAGTCCTATCCTCTTTAATCTTTCTTCATATGGGACCCTCTCCAAACCCCTAATAATTTTAATTGCCCTTTTCTGAACCTTTTCTAGCTCTAGAATATCTCTTTTGAGGTGAGGAGACCACATCTGTACACAGTATTCAAGATGTGGGTGTACCATGGATTAATATAAGGGCAGTAATATATTCTCAGTCTTATTCTCTATCCCCTTTTAATGATTCCTAACATCCTATTTGCTTTTTTGACTGCCTCTGCGCATGCATGAACATCTTCAGAGAACTATCCACGATGATTCCAAGATCTTTTTCCTGACTCATTGTAGCTAAGTTAGCCCCCATCATATTATATATACATAGTTGGGGTTATTTTTTTCCAATGTGCATTACTTTACATTTATCCACATTAAATTTCATTTGCCATTTTGTTGCCCAATCACTTAGTTTTGTGAGATCTTTTTGAAGTTCTTCACAATCTGCTTTGGTCTTAACTATCTTGAGTAGTTTAGTATCATCTGCAAACTTTGCCACCTCACTGTTTACCCCTTTCTCCAGATCATATATGAATAAATTGAATAGGATTGGTCCTAGTACTGACCTTTGGAGAACACCACTAGTTACCCCTCTCCATTCTGAGAATTTACCATTAATTCCTACCCTTTGTTCCCTGTCTTTTAACCAGTTCTCAATCCATGAAAGGACCTTCCCTTTTATCCCATGACAGCTTAATTTACATAAGAGCCTTTGGTGGGGGACCTTGTCAATGGCTTTCTGGAAATCTAAGTACACTATGTCCACTGGATCCCCCTTCAAAGAACTCTGATAGATTAGTAAGACCCAATTTTCCCTTTACAGAAACTATATTGACTATTGCTCAACAGTTTGTTTTTCTATGTGTCTGACAATTTTATTCTTAACTATTGTTTCGACTAATTTGCCTAGTATCGACGTTAGACTTACCGGTCTGTAATTGCCAGGATCACCTCTAGAGCCCTTTTTAAGTATTGGCGTTACATTAGCTAACTTCCAGTCATTGGGTACCAAAGCCGATTTTAAAGGACAGATTACAAACCTTAGTTAATAGTTCCGCAACTTCACATTTGAGTTCTTTCAGAACTCTTGGGTGAATGCCATCTGGTCCCGGTGACTTGTTAATGTTGAGTTTATCAATTAATTCCAAAACTTCCTCTAGTGACACTTCAATCTGTGACAGTTCCTCAGATTTGTCGCCTACAAAAGCCAGCTCAGGTTTGGGAATCTCCCTAACATCCTCAGCTGTGAAAACCGAAGCAAAGTATCCATTTAGTTTCTCCGCAATGACTTCATCGTCTTTAAGCGCTCCTTTTGTATTTCGATTGTCAAGGGGCCCCACTGGTTGTTTAGCAGGCTTCCTGCTTCTGATGTACTTAAAAAACATTTTGTTGTTACCTTTGGAGTTTTTGGCTAGCCATTCTTCAAACTCCTCTTTGGCTTTTCTTATTACACTCTTGCACTTAAGTTGGTAGTGTTTATGCTCCTTTCTATTTGCCTCACTAGGATTTAACTTCCACTTTTTAAAGGAAGTCTTTTTATCTCTCACTGCTTCTTTTACATGGTTGTTAAGGCATGGTGCCTCTTTTTTAGTTTTTACTGTGTTTCTTAATTTGGGGTATACATTGATGTTGGGCTTCTATTATGGTGTCTTTAAAAAGCGCCCATGCAGCTTGCAGGGATTTCACTTTAGTCACTGTACCTTTTAACTTTTGTTTAACTAACCTCCTCATTTTTGTATAGTTCCCCCTTTTGAAATTAAAAGCCACAGTGTTGGGCTGTTGAGATGTTCTTCCCACCACAGGGATGTTGAGTGCTATTGTATTATGGTCACTATTTCCAAGCGGTCCTGCTATAGTTATCTCTTGGACCAGTTTCTGCGCACCACTCAGGATTAAATCTAGAGTTGCCTCTCCCCTTGTGAGTTCCCGTACCAGCTGCTCCATGAAGCAGTCATTTAAAGTATCAAGAAATTTTGTGTCTGCATTTCATCCTGAAGTGAAATGTTCCTAGTCAATATGGGGATAATTGAAATCCCCCACTATTATTGGGTTCTTAATTTTGATAGCCTCTCTAATTTCCCTTAGCATTCATCATCACTATTACTGTCCTGGTCAGGTGATTGATAATAGATCCCTAATCTAATATTTTTATTAGAACTTGACATTTCTATCCATAGAGATTCTATGGAACATGTGGCTTCGCTTAAGATTTTTACTTCATTTGAATCTACATTTTCTTTCACATATAGTGCCACTCCACCCCCTGCATGGCCTGTTCTGTCCTTCCGTTATATTTTGTACCCCGGAATGATTGTGTCCCATTGATTGCTCTCAGTCCACCAGGTTTCTGTGATGCCTATTATATCAATATCCTCCTTTATCACAAGGCACTCTAGTTATTTAGACTTCTAGCATTTGTGTACAAGCACTTTAAAAACTTGTCCCTGTTTTTGTCTGCCCTTTTCTGATGTGCCGGATTCTTTTTTATGTGACTGTTTATCATCTGATCTGGCCCTTACATTATGCTCTTCCGTCCTCTGCTCCTGACTATAACCTGGAGATTCTCTATCATCAGACTCTTCCCTAAGAGAAGTCTGTGTCCGATCCACATGCTTCTCTGCAGCAGTCGGCTTTCCCCCATCTTCTAGTTTAAAAACTGCTCTACAACCTTTTTAATGTTTAGTGCCAGCAGTCTGGTTCCACTTTGGTTTATGTGGAGCCCGTCTCTCCTGTATAGGCTCCCCCCATCCCAAAAGTTTCCTCAGTTCCTGATGAATGTAAACCCCTCCTCTCTACACCTATAATATTGTTGCAAGTCTTTGCTTTAAAGGCTGTTTTCTGGAAGTGGTCCTGAAAGATGAGTGTATGGTCAGGAATGACACTGAGGTATATTGGCTTTGGTTCATAATGCACAGTTTCACAACCAAACTTGACAGTGAGTGTTTTTGTGTGATTCAGTTGTCAAGGTGGAAAAAAGTAGAGACTGCTGATTTTGGTTTCAGCTGCCACGTTTGAAAGGACTCCTTCATGATCTTATAGTCAGATGTAAGAGTCACTTCAGGTTCTTTAAAGCTATGGGCCTTAGTTGGAAGTGCACTGCCCTGGTGCTACAAACATCGGCCTTGACCCTGGTGTATCTAGTTGCAGAGTACTGTACATTGATGTGGACAAGAAGCTGTCGTATCCCATTGGTGGGTAGGCAGGTGAATCGAACCATGCGAATCATCATGGGGACTTTAAAATCAGTGCTTCTACCATAGCTTTCTCTATTAGCAAACATAGAACCTCCAGCTATCCATCAAGATATAGTTTGAAAATCAGAACATAAACATGCTGAAGACTACCCAGAACTTCCCATCTGTCAGGCTATGGACAGCGTCCCACAACGATGCCTGAAATCGTGAAAACCACTGTGGACCACACGTCTCTGGGTCTGGCCAGGGAATGGCAAAGTTTCTGGACCTCATCTAAGTTCCAAACAAGTACGTTATCACTGACCCAATAAGCCACTGTCCCCACCTTGCAGACTATGGACCATGCTGAATCTCATCTGAACAAAAATCAGACATCCCTTCCTGTGACTGTGGTGAGAACATGCCAACTATTGAACACATTGTAACACAGTGCACCAAAGGTGAATTTGATGATATCCACAACTTCAGAGAGAGCACCTTGGAATGGCTTGTGGACCTACAATGGCATCTGTAGAATGTTGCTATGTAGATGCCTTGTGTGTGAGAGAGAAATAATATCTGCTGAACCTAACATCACTATTAGTAGTAAGGTGTGGTATTTGCTCAGGGTGGCATGCCATCTAACTGCAAATGGTGCAGAATAATTATACTAAGATGATGGATTTTTGCTTCATGTAGTGATGATGTGGAAATAGCTCTTTAGAACTTCCATCATTGGTTATAGGTCACACGTTGCCATTTTTTCCAAGTACCTTTATAATCCTGCTCTGTTTGTAATGTGGTGCAATGTTTGTAGAGCAAATAAGAATAAAACTACCATCACATCTCAGAGAAAAGCCTATGTGGTCACTTACTTTTAGCCAAAATTGTTATGGGCAGAGTTCAAATGCAGTAACTTGTAAACAGATTACAATACTGTTACAATTTGAGTCTGAGATACTGTCTTCTGGGGGCATATTTTTTGAAATACTGTATCTTCCATTTTGAGCAATCAAAAGGCAAAATAATTTTGTCCTTCAGAAATATCTTTGATCCAAGGAGAAGCCATCCCTGCAGGTGGTTTAGCATAGGGATGGGCAAACTTTTTGGCCCGAGGGCCACATCTGGATATGGAAATTGTATGGCGGGCTATGAATGCTCAAGAAATTGAGGTTGGGCTGCAGGAGGAGGTGAGGGCTCTGGCTGGAAGTGTGGGATCTGGGATGGAGCTGGGGATGAGGGGTTTTAGGTGCAGGAAGGTGCTCTGGGCAGGGACTGGGGTTTGGAGGATGAGAGGGGGAATCAGGGCTGGGACAGGAAGTTGGGGCACGGGAGGGAGTCAGGAGTGCAGGCTCTGGGTGGCACTTATGTCAAGCAACTCCTGGAAGCAGCAGCATGTTCCCTCTCTGGCTCCTATGTGGAGGCACAGCCAGGTGGTTCTGCACATTGCGTTGTCCGCAGGTGCCACTGCTGCAGCTCCCTCTGGCTGCAGTTCTCAGTCAATGGGAGCTGCTGGGGTGGCATCTGTGGACGGGGCAGCGCATGGAGCCCCCTGGCTGCCCCTGAACGTAGGAGTCGGAGCAAGGACATGCTGCTGCTTCTAGTACCTGTGGCATGTGTGCTCGGAGCAGCACCCAACCCTGCTCCCTGGCTGGAGTGCAGGAGCAGGGCAAGCCTCAGACCCTGCTCCCCTGCAGGAGCTCAAGGGCCAGATTAAATCAGCTGGCGGGCCAGATGTGGCCCAGGGGCCATAGTTTGCCCACCCCTGGTTTAGCAGCAACCAGAGAGGGGTTGTACTCCACAAAACATATTTCTTAACGCCTCCAACCTTTTAGAGTGAGTAATGGTTGTTAGCATCACAGGCCCTGCTGCACAGACAGTCACTTTGGTCAGCTATATAATATTTTAGATTGCACTATGTTAATACCACTCAGCTGCTAGCATAGTATGGGCAATTATTTTGTGAGCACATTTTTGTAATATCTCCATAGATTTATTCTAGGTAACTTGAATACAACATACTTTGTCATCACTAAAGGTAATAGAACGAACATTGTAACCTTACAAGTTAGCTAAAAGTGTTTATTTACCCTGAAGAAAAATCAAGCACTTGATTTTAGCAGTAATATTAATTCACTAAAGTTGCTTTGTTTGCCACAAATGCAAATCTTTAATTTTTGTTACCTTTTCCAAAAGTAAATTATAACATCTTGCATTTTGTTTTTCTTGTTAGTGATCTAAGATTTATTTATTTTTCTCCCCCAGAATGTCACACAGAAAATGAAATAAAAGCAAGAGATCCTATCAGGTGTCGAGAATGTGGGTACAGAATAATGTACAAGAAAAGAACAAAAAGATGTATCCTTTTGCACATGCCTATTAAATTGTTTGAGTGGGCAGAGGAAGACAGTGGATATAAATAAAATTAAAAATTGGGGTAGTACTGAAGAATTGGTCCAGTACCAAAAAAGTCTTACAAACTAGTATTTATGTGAGGAAGAACATATAACATCTTAATTATTTTCAGGGATCTTGTTAATTAAAGCACAATACAATAAACTTTTGTAGTCTTATATTGCAGTGCAAACAGGTAAAAAGTACACTGGATAGAAGATACTATCATGCATGCAAAATATATTCCATTTTTTAAAAGCGTACAAACAAATGCTAACTGTGGTGGTAACTGAAAAATGAGCCTCAATGCATTTTGCATGACTGATTTGTGATTTGTATTTTTTAAATTTTGTTTTCCCCCATCATTTTCTTTAACTCTAACTATTACAGTGGTTGTCTTTGATGCCCGGTAATGTGAATTCAAGATGTAGCTGTTTTGGCCTGGTTCATTTTAGTATACCGATACGTTGTGTTTGTATACACATCTCTTGTGGAGAAATATATAGTTTTTCATTCTGAGATCTGTTGTAAATTATTCAAGTAGTTAAATAAAGCTTTTAATATCAAATATTCAGTTTCACTTTTGAATTCAGTGGAGTTATGCTTGCTTACACTAGAGCTAAACTTGGCCCAATATGTCCAAGTTCCCTGATTTTTCTATTCCCATCTCAGAACCTCACTAAGACACCATTCTTGTAGAGACGTTAAACATGTTTAACTTTATATACAGAATAGTCCCATAAACTTCAGAGAGATGACTTGCTGCATAAAGTCAAACGTGCATAAATCTTTGTAGGCTTGAGGGCTAAATCTAGGCAAAAGGGCTGTAGAACAACAAATAGTGTCAATGTATGATGTGTTCTTTATAGGATGTTAATTGCAATTAACTCAAATTAATCACATTGTTAAACAATAAAATACCAATTGAAAATGTAGAAAAAATCCAACAATATTTAATAAATTTCAAATATATTGCTATTACAACACAGAATACAAAGTATACAGTGCTCACTTTATATTATTTTAATTACAGATATTTGCACTGTAAAAATGATAAACAAAAGAAATTGTATTTTTCAATTCATCTACTACTAGTACTGTAGTGCAATCTCTTTATCATTAAAATGCAATTTACAAATGTAGATTTTTTTGTTACATAACTGCACTAAAAAAAAAAATGTAAAACTTTAGAGTCTACAAATCCACTCAGTCGTACTTCTTGTTCAGCCATTGCTAAGACAAACAAGTTTGTTTAACATTTACAGGAGATAATGCTGATCACTTCTTAATTAAAATGTTACCTGAAAGTGAGAACAGGTATTTGCATGGCAGTGTTGTAGCTGGGGCATCGCAAGATATTTACGTGCCAGATGCACTAAAGATTCATACACCTCTTCGTGCTTTGACCAGCATTCCAGAGGACATGCTCCCATGCTGATGATGCTTGTTAAAAAAATAATTTAAATTGATACATTTGAAAATGTAGAAAACATCCAAAAATATTTAATAAATTTCAGTTGGTATTGTTTAACAGTGCAATTAATTGTGATTTTTTTTTTTAAATCGCTTGACAGCCCTAGTTCTTTATCATCTGAAGACATCGCTTTTCTGTGGAGAAGAAAAAAACGTACAAATTAAGTACCCAATGGTCAAGATATTCAGAGTTGAGTTTGAATAATCTGAGAATTAGTTGGTCACTTCATCAATATGGTTACAATGGCACAGATCCACAAATCTACTTAGGCACATAAGTCCTAATTTTAGGCTCCACTATGATCCACAAAACTTCCCTCACACCCTGTAGATACCTAAACTGACTTGGTTTGGTGTCTGCTTTCAGGACAAAAGTTCCCTTTGTGTCTAAGTTTCTGCCTCTGGGCATGTGCACTTCAGGCTCAATCTAGGGAGCTGGGTGCCTAGCTCCCACGTAAGAACATAAAAACAACCATGCTTGGTCAGACCAAAGGTCCATCTAGCCCAGTCTCCTATAGCTGAGTGTTTACAGCACTGCCTTTGTGGGGTATGGGAGACCCTTGTTCAAAATCTTCCTTACAGGGCATGTGGAATTGAACCTTGGTCTCCTACATACCAGGTGAGTGCTCTAACCACTGGGCTTAAAAACTATAAGGTAGTTAACACTTAACTCCTTGAGCTTTTTTGTGTGGAATGAGGCAGGCACCTAATTCATTTTCACAAGAAATACCTTAGGCCTTTATGTGCCCTGACTGCAGAGAGAGGGGTGGGGCCTGCCTGTGACCCCAGGCTTTGATGCGTATGTCCATGAAAGGGGCAGCCCTTATAACAGCTAGTATTATAAGGATAGAGCAATTGGACACAGGTACTAGGAATTGGGGAATTGCATTCTAAAGCAATTATCTTCCCCATTCATGGTTTAGGAAGCCGAAGCACCTAACTCAGACTTTGTGAATGCCAGTGTTCCTAGGATTTTCTAGGCACCAAAGTTAGGTATTAGGTGTTGTGACACTGAACATCATAAGTCTCTTTGTGGATTTGTGCCAATGTCCTTAATTGTTCATTTTCTTTCTTTTGAAAACTTGAATTTTGTAAATGATCCATTTTTCACTAATCAATTTTTTTTTAAAGGGAAACGATATTTCTAGGAGCTCTTGTGCAGCTTCCCAGTGGTGTTTTATTTTCCACTTTTCTGTTTTGGCTAAAGAAAGATACCCTTTAATTTTTTTTTTTTAATGGGACAGTATATTTCATCACCTTGCTAAATTAAGGTAGTGAGAATTGCTGCCCCACTCTGCTCCTTCAGGGCTGGTATTCTGTCCCCTGCTCCTGTTTCTTTCAAAATACACCTGCCAAAATTCATTCCATTAAGTAAAGTATCAGAGGGGTAGCCTTGTGTTAGTCTGGATCTGTAAAAGCAGCAAGGAATCCTGTGGCACCTAGACGTCTGTTAGTCTATAAGGTGCCACAGGACTCTTTGCTGCTTCCATTGAGTAAGACAGGCTAGAGTAATGATGGCTACTGTGGAGGTTTGCTTTTTCTCCTGAAACACCAGGCTTTTCCCTGACGTTGACTGGGAGATCCTGGGCTAGGATGCTCTTGCACCATAATGTTGGGATTTCTTAATGAAACATCACCCTGACATCTCCCTACCCAGTACTGAAACATCTTCGACTCTGGCCTGCCAGGCACCGTCTGTCCAGAACGTGCTGCTGTTGCCCCGACATCCGTGCATCAGTTCCCTCACTTTCCTCCCGCGCTAGAGGGGAGGACGGCGCCCTGCTCAGCCCCGCCCCCGCGGCAGGCTCTGGCTCCCCCATGTAAAGCAGGCTGAGGGACGCCTCGCCCCGCTGGTGGCAGCAGAGAGACCTGGGAAAGTTGCCGCGATTGCAGCAGCGTCTCGCTTTGGGGAGACAGGCAGACACTCGGCCCGGCCCCCAGCTCTGCGGGCGCGCGCAGCCCCGCGACTCCAACGGTAGCGCTGCCGGGCCGACCCCTTGCGCATGTGCCGAATGGGCGGGGGAGGGTCCTGCGCCCGGTTGCTCTCTCCGGACGCAGGTTGAGGGCGAAGTCGTCGACTGTCCTCCGGAGTTAGTGCGGGCACCTGGGCAGGTCGGTCGGCCTGGGCTGCCTGCCCGCTCCTTCAGGGCTGGTGTCCCGTCCCCAGCGCGACGCCTGACCCCCGCCCGTCCGCCGTTCTCCGCTGGAGCCGGGCCTGGGGTGCACGGGCCTGGAGAGTGGGGTGTGCGTGTGCAGGGGGTAGAGAGGCTGTGATGGGAGGGGTAACAACTCGCCGTGCGCTGGAGCTGCGGGCCCGCCGCCCAAAGCCCTTGCCTCGGTTGTGTGTGTGTGGGGTGGGGGGGTCGTGCTCCCCGCACAGCGTGTAGCCCCCTCCTGAAGGGGTGGATCCTCGTGGCAGCTACTGCCCTGCTGGCTGTTTCGCTGTGTGTGAAAGGGGATGGGGGGCAGGACAGCGTGACTCCTGGTGCTTCCCGATCCTCTGTGGAAGGGGCCAAGCTGCAGAGTTTATGTGTTATCTCCCCTGCCACGACCTGGCTGGGTGGTGAGATTTGGGCCTTACGCCGTGCTACTGGACTCCCCAGAAGCCATGCTGTACACAGAAACGGTTGCTAGGGTAGGGCGGGCTTTGCAGGTCTATAGTCTCCTGCTAGGGAGAGAATTTTTCTGGGATGATTCCCTTTGTTGTGAGAGTTGCAAAGATTAGCAGAAACACACGTTTGAGCTCAATTCTGCTGATGTTACATGATAACACTTCTACTGACTGGCGGTCCACCTATGCTACTTAAGGAGAAGAATGTGGCCCATTGTCTTTATTATAATAAAAGATAGAACCATGAAAAGTCTGATTGTAAAAACACAAGAAGGTTGCACAAATACATAGGTGTGAGAAGAATGAACGTTGAATATTCAACTTGTGTGTATCACCCAGTGCAAAAGAAGAGTAAGCATATTATTTGTGTTACTGGAGTGCTTAGGAGCCAGTCATGGACCAGGACACCATTGTGCTGGGTGCTGTACAAAAGATCAGAAAGAACCCCCTGCCCTAAAGATTTTACAGTCTAAATAAGATAAGAAACAACAGATGGATACAAACAGATAGATGGGGAGTACCAGGAAACCATGAGAAAATATTGGTCAGCATGATAGGTGGTGGCATTAGTGCACAGTAGTCTAACCATTGTCAAGAGTTTTGAAGGCATCGTGGCATGCGAGAGGTTTAAGGTAGAATTAGAAAGAGGATAATGAGAGCTGGTGAGGGGAGTGGTGATATGCCTCTTTTGTATTGTACAAACTTAATTTGTTTGGTGAGTCTTAATTTGCCACTGGGAATTTCCACATTTTATAAATTAGACGTTTCCTATTAAAATAGCATGGCATTTGGATTTTTTTAAAGATCACAAGAAATATGTCTGAAGTACAGCAATATTGACTCAAATTAACATTTGTAGACATTTTCACATATATCTGCAGCAACTCCATTTAAAAATGTGTGGCAGTCCCACAAAAACTCCTCCAAGTTATTCTCATCTATGCCTGTGGAATGTAAATTAGTTGCCTCAACTTGCTAGTAGTTTTAAGATTATTTTTCTTCAATACTTTTCTTTATGAGGGACAGAATAAATTAGCAATATTCATTTAACAGATATATTACCTTGCATGAGAGGAACAGAAGCCAAAAGGTTTTCCAAAGGAGAAACTTGAATATGTAGTCTATGACGTTTCTAATTTTCTTTCCATTATTATAATTATTATTTCTGCAATGCTATATGTGTTTGTGGCACCTTGTGGTCACAATAGAAGAGAGTGGTTTTTTGCCTAAAAGAGTTTACAATCCGAGATCTCAGTCCTGCAAGCTGATAGATCCTTGTGCCCACCCAGACCCCCAGTGAATTTAGTGGGGCTCTGGACAAGTGGAGTAGTTTGCCAGACCAGGGCCTCAAATTGGCAACTCCTTCATCATGCCAATGGGACTATATGCATGAGTAAGGATTAAGTGTGAATTAAGGGCTGGACTATTTCTTAAAATCAGATTTGCCTCAAAGTATATCTGAGTACCACTTCAGGCAGCAGAATAATTAGTTTTATCTTAAAAACATTTTAAGGAATGAGTGACCAGCCAGTTTCATCTTTGTGGGATCAGGGAACAACAAAAACATATCAAATTCCTATTAATCATCTGGACTACAAATTCATTGAAAAGTGCTCAGATGTTAAACACCTGGAAAAAATTCTCAGAATATTGAGGTAAATATTAAAATTTTATCTTCATTATTATTTACATTATTGCTTTTTTAATTTTGTTTTTAGTTAATAGTTTATCTATTGGTAAGATTCTGAGGATTTGGCCCAAGAGTATTGGACTCGGTACTTATCTTAAAAGTGTTGGTGACTTAACATAAGTTAAATCTCTAAATTAAAATAAAAAAGGTAACTAATCTTGTGAAAGGTTCCTTATTGACAGCACTGAAAATAGAAGTTCTATGTTAAATTCATAGAACAGGTACAGCTTGAGTAGCAGCAGTGGAAGAGTCTTCTCATTCCACCACTGTACCTCATTTGTGGCAAGGAGGGACTTGTGAGGGGGTGTGGATATTTCAGACACTGTGCTGATTTAATCCTTGCAAGTTTTGGTGAGAGTGTCAAGAATATTTGTATGTACAGTGTTCTTGTAGCTGTGTTGGTTTTCTAAGAATATTTATAGTTAGTACTAATTGCAATACTTTTTGTAATGTGAATATTTGCCCATTAGATGCTGGACTAAGGCCACCAACTCAATTTACAGTTGTCATCAAACTTCTGTAAGATGGTAATAACAACTTTCAATCACTAGGAAGTAGAAAAGTCCTCTGTAGTCAGTACTACATCATTCATATACATGAGGAGAATGCAATATTGTTTATTTGTTTTGCTCAGTTTTTAAATGATGTGAAATCGTTTTACCTTTAAGGTCTGGTGAGGAAGGATATTACCCTGATCTTACATTATTTTGTGAAAAACGCATTGAATGTTTAGCTCCAGGGAGCAGAGCCCTGCGAAAAGATAAACGTCCAGCCTCTGCATCTGACTTTACAACTGAAGAATGGGAAAAAATTAATGATGAAATGAAGGTAAAGTATAGTTTTAATTTAATATGATATGGCAATGTAAATTTATTCAAGTAATTAATTAGTTATCAGATTTTTTTTTTAGTAAATCTGTTTAGAATTTGATCGTCTCTGTTGTTCTCAGACTGATTACTGATTACGTATCAGTAATGCAGCAATTTTCAGTTGCTAATAGTTCACATGGCCTTGCACATTAGGACCTGTTTCATTAAGTGAGGAAATATTGACCAGAACTCTCTTAATTATCCTCTTTATTTGAATAGGACCCTTGCATCTTTAACTTCCATCTAACAACCACAACAAATAATGACACATTTATACACCACCTTTGATTCAGAAGAATCACAAAGTATTTACAAACTATATTCAGGGAAATGCATCACTCTCAACTGAAAAAATGTAGCATCTGATTATGTTGGGTCACATCAACACTGCATCACATGTTAGGAAGGAGTTGAAGAATTTCATATCTAGCTGAAAATGTAGAGGGAACTTAGGTGGAAGAGCCTTTAGCGTTAATGTTTTATCTTAAGGACATCAGTTCTAATAGTTTGGCATCTCAGCAGTCACAACTGGATGCAAGTCCAAGTCCTAATGTGAAATATGAACCTGTGATTTTCTGGACTGGAGTTGAATATGCTACTGAGTCCTATTGGGGTTGATCCTGAGAGGTATCAAGCACTTGTGGAATTTTTTGAATGTAATAATATGACCCCTTTGAGTTCTCCTATTTTTGGTTAGAGATTTAACAAAATTTTGAGTTTTAACATGTAAGAGATGGTTTGGAAAGGGATTTCTTACAATAATGATGTATGGGTTGATATTTTGTGTTGTTACTGGATTTTTTTATCACAAGTCATGTATATATTAGTCTAATGTGTCCTAATCACATTTACACTGTTTCTGGTTTTGATTAATTATTGCCATTTTCCCCAAAGAGGATCCGCTAAGCTCTTGTCAAAAACATTTTTTTTAAAAATGTTTTGTTCCTGCCACTACTCTCCCAAATCCCAGCTTATGATGACTATCATAGTAACAGAGAAGTGCTGGACATGACTCCAACTGGAATTCATCAATATCATTCTTTGAGTTGGGTATATACAGGGCAGTATATTATATTAGATCATCAGGAGGTCTGCATTTACTATTTTGAGGTGCAGTGATATCTGTTTCTTTTCAGAGCTGGGTGACAGAAATGAAGAATGATGATTATAAAATACAATTTCCTGTAACAGAAACACTTCATGAGAGACTAGACAATTTGCCAGCAGTTCGTGGTTCAAATAGCTGCCTTCATGGTGGCCAGGTATCTCTTTTCTTAAAAATATGTGTAACAAAAGCAGTTAAATTTTTTATTTCTGAGATGTATGCCTTTATACATAAATAATGTGTTAATTGATCCTTTCTTGACTGTTTATTGTAACCAGCGGAGTATCCGTGAGCTTAGTACTGGATCCCTAGAAAGCATAGGTGTAGTTTGACTTCTATATATGGGGAGGCAGAGCCCCATGGGGCTCAGGTCAGATCTGCATGGCAGAGCCCAGGGAGGGAGCACCACCTCTGTGCCCTGACTCACCTCAGCAGGCCACCCAGCCTGTCTGGGTTGGGGGATGACCAAAAAGTGTAATTCAAAGGTGGGGCAGGGAGGGGTCAGCCCATCAACTTTGAAAACTGCTCTGGGTTCAGGGAGGGATGTAGCTAGGAGCTGTTCCTCTGTGCCCCACTAGGGGGCTCTGGCTGGTGTGGTGGAACTTGGGAAGGGAGCAGTGCCAAATGGAAAGCAGAAATCTGCCCCCCTGCCCCAGTGTCACCGGAGGTTGCAGTTTTAGGAGGCAACGCCCATGCTTGAAAGTGACCAAAATTAAAACAAACTATCTCTTTAATACAGTACTCTACTTCTTCACTTTGTATACCCTGAGTTATTTCCAGTGCCTTTTTAGAGACCATCACTGTCCTAATATAACCATGACATATTTAATAAATTTCACAAAACATACACAATAAGTAATATTTTAAATATTTCCCTACAAAGTGCAATACTGTAGAATGGATTGAGAGAAAAATATAAGTTGCCAATGAGATGTTTGAATCCGGGGGTGTTGTTATAAGTGATCCTATCTAATTCCCATCCAGCATGCAGATTTTTGGAGCACTGATAGACCCAACTGACTCTAAACTCTTATATGTTAACAGTATTTAAATTTCTGATTTGTGTCTTTTATATAGAAGTGTTCTTTAAGTGATTGCTAGATTGATTAATTGTCTGAGAATGCATCTGCATTAACAAATTAGTTAATAATTACATGTAAATAAATACATACAGATCACATATACCTTTAAATGTCAGTTCATTAAATGGAAACTTTTCATGGAAATGAACCAATTTTGAGGCAATTTTAGTAGGAAAGGTTTTTCAGGTTGAGAGTGGAATTTCTGGTCAAAATGAGAGACAGACTGACAAAGTGACTAACGAGTAGCCCAGTGGTTATGGTATGTACCTGGGACATGGGAAAGCCAGGTTCAAGTCTTTGCTCTGTCTGTTCCAGGCCAGGTCTCTCTCTCTTTTGTTGTGAAAAACTTTAAAATGTCTCAGATGTGTCCCAATGCAGAAAGGGAAAATTTTCTGAAATTTCAAAAATGTTTATGGGAAAGGAAAATTGTTTCCTGCCCAGTTCAAGTAGGGTATGTACAGGACAGTGATTCTGAATTGTTTCCCCTATGTTCAGTGTAATTACGAGAAGAAAATTAATGTGAAGGTAAGTTTGGGGTATCAGCAGCTGAGGTGTCCCTGTTGTTTTGTTTCTATTGAGGCAGCAATTCTGGATGTGGGAACTAGGTTCCCAAGAGCATGAGGGCCTGGTTGTTGAGGGCTCTTAGGTTTTTGGGATTGGATCACTGGCTCATTCCACAAGAGGGCAAACCCTGTTTCCATCTTCTCATGCTAGAACAATGTGGAGATAACTGCACAAGTGAAACCTCACTGAGTTTTCTTCCTTTGGGTTTCACCATGTGATTTGGGATGCTTTGTCCTTAAGTTTTAAGTTTAAGACTTTCAGGTTGAAAAGAAACCTGATGATTGATACATGAGTGAATGTATAGTGTTGGAATCATGTGTATCAAACACCTCACTGATTTCCCTTAAAACAAAAGTCAAAACCAGGAGAGTCTTGAAAACTAGTGAAGTTTTGAAAACAGCTTCATGCTGGAGACCAATCATGAATAGTGTTGACCCCAGATGAGAATAACTATGGGAACAAAAAGCGGAACGGCCAGTCAGGGAATTTGTTAAATAATGAATTCTCAGCCTCTTTCTTTTCCTTTTAGAACAAAGAAAATAAACAAAGAAAGAAGAAAAATATACCACGAGATTACAGGGAATGGGACAAGTATGTTAAATCATCTTTTAATTTTGTATTGAACTTCTTTGTTTGAACTGTACTAGGTACCAGATTAGATTTTTTTAAAAAGAGAAACCTGTTTCATGCACCTAATAACATATTGCATGAAATTATAGGAATACAGGTGAGATATGTTTTTATTTAATACACCTCTACCCCGATATAATGCTGTTCTCGGGAGCCAAAAAATCTTACTGCATTATAGGTGAAACCATGTTATATTGAACTTGCTTTGATCTGTCGGAGTGCGCAGCCCTGCCCCCTTGGAGCTCTGCTTTACCGCATTATATCCAAAGTCGTGTTATATTGGATTGTGTTATATCGGGGTAAAGGTGTATAAACATTCCCTTTACAAAATAAACAGTGTAGCATGGAGCCAGTACTTGAGAACAAAAAGTGAAGCTGCAAAGTTTTATTTGTTCAAGCTAGGTATATAGACCAGAAAGTAAGCAGACAACATAAATAATAAGTAATTTAATTTTTCAAATTTCATTTTTAATCATCAAGACTTTAAAGTCTAAGGAGATATTAATAAAACAAGTAAGGACATTTAACATGATTTTTTTTACCTTAACTTTAAAAACAAAACAGGCAATACTTATTTTATGTTCCTCAATGTGGTATTTGTGTGCGTTTAGTCCTATTTCTTCATTAAGACACCAAGCAGGTGGATTCCTGCTCCTGCACTGAGCTCCATTAACCTCATAGACTTGGACTTGGTGCAGGCACAAAAGTTTGCCCTCAAACAGTCAGTTGAAGGAGCAGGGTCTTAACGGTATCTGACCATTGTATAAGGCTCTGATCTTACAAAATGTACTTATGTGCATAATGTTTACAAAAACAAGGCCTTAGTGTTTACAAGTGGTCTAGAAAATATATTGCCAAAAGATAATTTTGACAAAATTCACTCTTGTCATGTGCCCTCTAATGGGTGGCAAAATGATTTGTCAATCAATTTAAGTTTCAAATAACCTGTGACAGAATAACCTGCATAAGAATAAATGGAGCAGGTGATTTTTGTTTTCCTTGTTCACCTACACACTAGAAAGGAGCTGCTATATTTATTGCTGTGAAAAATACAAGATGTATTATAATACTTTAGTGTAATATCTCTCATATTTATTGCAGTTTTACTTATCTGCTCTGTCTTCCAGTCCTTGAATTTAATTGGGTCTACTGAAAATAATTAAATTTAGAGCTGGTTGGAAATTTTTAAACAAAAAAATTTTTTCTCAGAAAAATGCCAGTTCGTAGAAATCAAAAATGTTCATGGAAAGAGACAGTTTTGATGAATTTCTCATTCTGAAAACATTTGAAAAATAATAGATTCAAATGGTCAAAATCTCATTTTGACATTTTCTAAATTAAAAAGTTCCATTTTTCAGTTTGAAAGGACTTTTCACTTTGAAATTTAAGTGAATTTAAGGTAAAACTCTTTTAAAAGGTCAACGTCAAAATGAAATATTTTGATCTGATTTGAATTTTCTAAATTTTTGGTTCAAAAAAACTGTCAAGATTGACTTGATTTGGGTCAGGAATAAGTTTTGAAATCTTGAAAATTCTTGCAAGATGGAAAAATTTGTTTCCCGTCCAGTTATTATTAGAATGGTCTTCATTGTTTGTAGGTAGTGGATGACTTGGTTCTGACTGCATTTCTTTTCTTTTGTTGGATTGTGTTACAACTGTAACATTTACTTGAAATTAATTAATGAAATATCTTCGGAAAAAGCAGCTGGAAAGCAGCTGTGGAGTGGTGGCTGAAGCATTGTTTCTTCTTCGAGTGCTTGTTCATGTGGATTCCATTTTAGGTGTGCGCGTGCCCACATGCACAGTTGTCGGAGATTTCTGCCTTTGCAGTATTCATAGGGCCCACTGAGACTGTTGGGCCACCTGGCAGCATGTATTTATGTGGTCAGGCACGCACAACTTCGCCTCAGACCCCTTCGGGTGTGGCTGGTGATGGTCTGTGTCCCAACTTGGCAGTTCATTTAGTGGCAGGATCCCGCATTGGTGCTGGAAGGCGTTCCCTTCGCGGCCTCAGCCTCATCAGTGACCACTGTCTCCAATGCCTTGAACCTGGGATGGGGAGCCCACCTGGGCACTCTCAGCTCTCAAGGTTGTTGGTCCAGTTACGATTGTTCCCTGCATATCAATGTCAGGGAACTCAGGGTGGTTCGACTAGCCTGCCAAGCCTTTCTACCTCAGGTTCAAGACAGAGTTGTTCAGGTCCTGACAGACAACACGGCTACATTCTTCTGTATCAACAGGCAGGGTGGAACCAGGTCGTTTGCCCTCTTCTAGGAAGTCCTCTGGCTCTGGGACTTCTGTCTGCAGCACAACATCCATCTCGTTGCCGCTTATCTTCCAGGGACCAAGAACGATTTTGGCAGATCGCCTCAACAGGATGTTTTCATCTTGCCATGAGTGGTCCCTTCATCTGGAGATGGTCTGCTCCATCTTCCTCAGGTGGGGAACTCCCCGGGTGAACCTGTTCGCATCCCAGCAGAACAGGAAATGCCACATCTTCTACTCAATTGGGGGCATGGACAGAGGATCTCTGTCGGATGCTTTTCTGCTCCTGTGGTTGGGGGCTTTGATGTATACCTTCCCTTCAGTGCTGTTGCTACCCAGGGTCTTTACAAAGATCAAACAGGACAAGGCGAGAGTCATCCTCATAGCGCCGGTGTGGTCGCTCCAACACCAGTTCAGCACTCTGCTGGACCTTTCAGTGGCGACCCTGTTCCAACTACCGCCCAGGTTAGACCTGTTGTCCCAGAACCACGGCAGTCTTTTGCACCACTGCCTGGCAGCATTGCGTCTGATGGCCTGACTGCTGCGTGGCTAAACGCGCAGGAACAGCAGTGCTCAGCTGAGATTCAGCACGTGCTGTTGGGAAGTAGGAAGCCGTCCACCAGAGTGACATGCCTGGCCATGTGGAAATAGTTCATCTGCTGGATTGCGGACGAAGGTGTTCGTCCTGAGCAGGCTTTGCTTATTCTGGGCTACTTCCTGCATTTAAGATCCAGGGCTTGTCCCTCTCATCAATCAAGGTCCATTTAGTGGCCAACTCTGTCTTCTACCCATTGTTCGAGGGCAGGTTGGTTTTTGCTCAGGATATCACGGCCAGATTCCTTAAAGGCCTATCTCACGGGTCCTCTCTTCGAGCCTCTGGCTCTCTGCTCTCTCCTTCTCCTTTCCTGGAAGGTCGTGTTCCTGGTTGAGGTGATGTTGACCTGCCGAATATCTGAGATTCGGGCACTCACCTTGGAGCCACCATACACGGCCTTCTACAAGGACAAGGTCAAGGTCCAGCTAAGACCGCATCTGCCTTTTCTTCCCATCTGCCTTAGTCTCTCAGTTTCATTTGAGCCAGGACATTTACTTACTGGTCTTCTTTCTGAAGCCGCATAAGTCGGAGGAGGAGGAGCGTAGGCTACACGCCCTAGATGTCACAAGGGCTCTGGCCTTTTACATTACGGAATGGCTTGGTCCCGTCAAGTTGACATAGTTATTCGTCGCTGTGGCCAACAGCATGAAAGGTTGCATTGTATCCACTTGAAGAATTTCTTCTTGGATCGCTGCCTGCATTTGCTTCTGCTATGACCAAGTGAAGATGCCACCCCCAGCGATCATCACTGCTCACTCTACAAGAGTGCAGGCCTCTTTGGCAGCCTTTCTGCCTTATGTGCCTATCCAGGACATCTGTAAAGTGGGCACTTGTTTGTCTGGCCGTACCTTTCCGTCCCACTATGCACTGACCCAGCAGGCCCAGGACGATGCTGGCTTTGGTAGGGCAGTACTGCAAGCTGCTAAGCTGTGAACTCCGAGCCCACCTCTGTGGATTCTGCTTGTGAGTCACCTAAAATGAAATCAACATGAACAAGCACTCGAAGAAAAAATGGTTACCTACCTTTTCGTAACTGTTTTTCTTCAAGATGTGTTGCTCATGTCCTGTAACATTTCCCGCCCTTCTACCCCTCTGTCGGAGTTGCCAGCAAGAAGGAACTGAGAGGGTGCAGAGCCAGTGGCGCCATTCCAGAGGACACCACAGCTGGCTATACGGATACTACTAAGGCAGAAAGTGCCAACAACTATGCACATGGTCGCGCGCACACCTAAAATGGAAGGGACATGAACAACACATCTTGAAGAACAACATTACAAAAAGGTAGGTTTTTTTACCTTTTGTCTTCCAGTTACAATATTTAATCACCTTGTCTGTTCCTGAGAAGTGAAAAGTACTTGCAACTCCAGTTGTCTTCAGTGGGAGCTACAAGTGCTCAGTATCTTTTAGGGTTGGCCCTTTAAAACACTGTTTCTTGTATTTTGCTTGATTCTTAGAATGCTGTACTGGTTTTGAAGTGGACAGCATGGAACAAAACACACACAAAGGAAATATAAATTGTTTAAAAAATTGTGTGTTTTCCCTGAATAATTTTGGATTGTTGAACAGATTGATAGAATCTTTGTTCCCCATTTTTTTTTTATATCTGAAATATAGTATGTTGTTCTGTGGGTAAAGAAATCTTGTTTTGCTGCATTTTACTGTGTGTATGTAATTTTTTTTTTTTACTTTAAGGTTTGATGTGGAAAAGGAGTGTTCAAAAGTTGATGAGGTCTATGAAGAAAATAATTCAAAAGCATGCTTCAATATTAGTTCAAATTTACCTGTAATTGAAAAGAAAATAGACACAATAGGTAAATGATGACTTAGTATCAAAATTGTCTTTTCTTTGATTAGATACAGAATTGACATTGGTCAGTATAATGTTCATGCAAATTGAAGAAACATTATAGAGGAAAAATGTGCTTTTGCTGTATATCTCTTCCTTGCTTTTTTCAGCCATCACAGAAAATAAAAATAAACCATGTTCTTAGTAAGTCATCCCAGAAAATGGCCATTTTGCAGAAATTGTGATACGCCTTCTAATAATGCTTATTGAAAAAGATTTGCTTTAAATATAAGCATGAAATTGGGGCTGGAGATGCTGAAGAAAAATACATCATCAAGATTGATTTGTCCCATTTGTAAACAAAACATAAAGCGTATCAGGGCATAATTATGATATTCTCGTAGAGCTTAAAATCACTTTCCTCTTACTGTTTATAAAAAAAACAAATCAGTGGAAGCTTGAAACAGATTTTTATTTTTCTTCTATAATGCTGATACTACTTGGTTGTTATAGCGTTGCTCATGCATGTTGGTATGCTATGTGTGTAGTTTAAAGGTATTTAAGGGTGCTTTCAAAGAGTATTGAAACCACAGTTGTCTTTATATTATCTGAATAAAAATAATTGGGGACAGTACACACGTGCTGGCTTATTGCCCACCATGCAATAATGAGAAAATCTAGTTCTGCTTACTGTCTATTAATGGTTGCAAGTTAATGTGAAGCTTAAGGCTTGCTTGGATCAACCCTGAATTGGTCTGCTGCGAACTTTATTCACCTTCTTAACCATCCAGCTTCCTTCCTCTGATGACTTGGCTTCCCATCACCTTTCAACATGTTGACCCATTTCCTCAGATGGCCAGATAATAGAAGCTTGTCCTAGCAAAGTGGAAAATGGGTTTTAGCCCAAACAAATGATCCTTCTGGAGTGTTAGTGGTAGTTATTCCAAATATGCTAGCTTTTATTTCAAATACAGAAGGATCAGTTATTCATCTGAAAACGTTTTTCTTCATAGTTCTTATCAAAGTGAAAGCACATAGTCTTCGCTACCAAAAGAGAATTTGAAATAGAAGTAGCTTAAAGATCAGTTTAGTGTTTTGCATACAGTATACTGTATGTTTAATAATTCATAATGGAAGAAAATTGCAAAGACACTAAGCCCATTGTTTCCTGCTTGTTGTATATAGTGTATATACAGAGGGAACTTGTTATAGGGCATCCCAATGTGCACTTTATTTACTTATTTAAACTCTAAGATTTTATTGATGGCAAGAGTCTTAAGCCAAGAGGCACAGATTTTTCATATTTCCTTCCTAATGGATACTCAGTTTTGTCTGCCTTTGGACTCTGTTCATCCTAGAAAATTTCAGTACAATTTTTCCACTGAAAAGAGTCTTGAAAAATGTGTTAGTCACTTGAACCTTGCTGAATACAAAATATCCGCATACAATCTTTTATCCTAAAATATAAACATACTGATACAGTTTCCTTTTTTTGTTTCACTTTAGGAGTTTTCACACCCTTTTTAATAACATGGACCATGTCTTAATAGAGAGGTTGTCTTGTAGTCTACTCTCCATAACTTTTAAAACCAATGTACACAATATAATTAAATTAAAATGCTTCTATGTTAAAATGTCATATTTTGCATCTGTTAACTTTTAGATATAAAAACAGCTAACTATTATGTTCTAGGTATGACTAAGAAAGAGAGAAATTTTATTGCTAGTCGTGAAAAAGAAAAAGGTAATGAAGCCTTTGCCATTGGGGATTATAAAGAAGCAGTGACATATTACACTCGGTGAGTTAATGTCATGTGAACCATTATTTAAAACTTGTAATTATTAATTAATATTATGTATATGTCAGTCTAGTTCAGGGTCTTTCTTGTTGAAGCAACATAATGATCAACTTTCTAAAATAGCAAAAGATTTTACATTGGGGTATCTCAAGATTCTGCATTTTGATTAATGATGTATAAGCAACCAGGAAAAATGAGTGAAGAATGAGGTGGCAAAATTTGCAGATGACACAAAACTGTTTAGGTTATTCAAGACTAGAGGAGACTCCAGAGGGACCTCACAAAAGTATTGTATATACTCGTTCATTTGCCTTCGTTTATAAGCCAACCCCCCAAGATGGTTAGGTAAAAATAGCAAAAACTTTACTATCTTTTCATAAGCCGACCCTATATTTCAAGGGTTGGCAAACTTTGGCTCCTGACCCATTATGGTAAGCTGCTGGCAAGTCGGGACTTCTTGTTTACTCGGAGCATCTGCAGGCATGGAGCCCCTCAGCTCCCAGTGCCCGCGGTTTGCCGTTCCCAGCCAATGGGATATTTAAAACAAGTAACTTAAAACAATATGAGACTTTAAAAAGTCTTAAAATCCTTCAAAGTCTGAATCAGTCTCTGATTCACCAAACAGTTCATTAAACTCGGCTTCAGTCACAGCTGCACCTGCCCTGTCATTGTAGATGTTGGCAATGTCGTCTTCAGACTCAGATTCCTTCTCATCCTCAGCCTCTGTTGTGTCATCATCAAGTATGGCATCATCTTCTGACCCGTCGAGTACATTGCTGATATAGCATTTCCTAAATGATTTTTATATCATTTCTTAGGGAATGGACGCCTATGCGTTCTTGATCCACTGGATGACCAGATTGATTTTGTGCTTCATAAGATTCCCGCCTTTTGTCAACTTCACTATGCCTGAGCACGTCCATTCAGACCACATTTTGCGTAGCCTGTCTTTAAAGGGTTTGTTCAGGCAGACCTCAAGCGTTTGTATCCTCCAGGTACTACAGCTGAACTAGTTTTCATGTTTTTGGCCACGTTTTTCACCTCATCCGTCTTGTGTGCCCTAAACATGTCTCAAACGAGCATAGCAGGTTTCTTGAAAAGTGCTCCTGGTCTCTTATTCCACATTTTTTCCAGCCATTCATTAGTCCCACTTTCATCCATCTGTCCCTTTTCGTGTGCACGTACGATGACACCAGCAGGAAATTTCATATTCTTAGGCAAGGTTTTTCTTTTAAAAATAACAAGAGGGAGCTTTGATCCATTTGCCAAACACCATAAAACCACTGTAAAATGGTTTTTTTCATGGCCAGTGGTTTTAATTAAAGTTGTTTTTGAACCAACACCGGTTGCCGTGCTGTTGCGTGGGAGATCGAATGTCATTGGTGTTTTGTCCATATTTCCTGTTTGTTACAGTTCAAATGCATATTCCTTTCGATATTTTATAATAAACCTTTGGAAAGATTCGATTTTTTCTTCCAGATGTCTTGGCAGCTTTTGCGCTATCTTTGTTTGCTGATGAAGAGAGAGACCATGACGATTCATGAAGCAAGTACACCAACCCACTGATGCGAGTAATATTGATGGCTTTACGGACTTGTATTTGTTGTCTTTCGACGTTTGCAGAGCACAGAGACAAATTCCAGTTCTAGTGACAATGTACCCATTTTGTTGACATTCAACAACCCAATTATTGAGATCTTTTTCTAGCTCAGAAAATGAAGTGCACCTCGTAGGACATTTTTTTCTTGCTTCTTGGCATGTCTTTTAGTGTTTTATTTTTTCGCCATTCTCTTACTTGCTTCTCATTGATACAGAATTCATGAACAGCGGCGCAATTATTGTTTGCTTCTGCATATTCAACAACTTGAAGTTTGAATGCTGCATGATAAGCAGACTTTTCTTTTGATTTTATTGTTCATTTTAAATACTAGTATGAAAATAGATTATTATTATTGTAGTTATAGATTTTGTAGGACTTTATATAGGAATGTCACCTGCTTTATCACTGTCAAATTATTATTATTCTTTGTTTATTTCAAAGCAGCCCTGTAGATTGGCATGTCTTTGGGGATAACAAGCTATTTCAATTTTATTAGAGATTCCATCAATTCTGCATGTTATATTTTCATATTGGCTCGAGACTTATGAGGTCCATTGGTAGAAATGCATTAAGAGATCAAATTACACAGTAGTGGACTGACACCAGTGCTATAGTACTATCATTCATTGTATTTTTCTGATTGGTTTGTAAGTCATAGCATTTTGTGAAATGTCATGCAGATCTGCAGCACTGCTCTTTTTAGTATTCCTTTCAAGCCAATCTAGTCCACCAAACAAAGCCTTTGCAACTTTAAAAGGCTGCAGTATTGACATCAGAAAATGAGTCAGCAAACTTTGACTCCCAGCCTGTCAGGGTAAGCTGCTGGAGGGACATTTTGTTTACTTGGAGCATCTGCAGGCATGGAGTTCCTCGGTTCCCTGAGGCCGCGGTTCGCCGTTCCCAGCCAATAGGAGCTGCTGGAAGTGGCGCACTACTTCCCTCGGCTCCCATTGGCTGGGAACAGCGAACCATGGCCACAGGGAGCCGAGGAGCTCTATATCTGCAAACGCTGCAGGTAAACAAAATAACAATGTATTAGATATTCAATTCAATGATTCCATAGAGTTTAAAATCATCAAATTTTGGTGTAGACCCATTTATAAGCCAACCCCTGCTCTTTGATATATCACTTTTTTACCAAAAATATTCGGCTTATGAACAGGTTTATACAGTAGATGAGCTGCATGGTGCCAAATGAAATTCATTGTTGATAAATGCAACATTATATATTGGTAGGAATAATTTCAAGTAGTAATACACACTGTTGGGTTCTAATGTAAGTATTAACTACTTAGGAAAATGATGGCGCATTATTGTGGACAGCTTCGTTAGATCATCCTCTAAGTCAGGGGTCTCAAACTCAAATGATCATGAGGGTCACATGAGGACTAGTACATTGGCCTGAGGGCCGCAATACTGACACCTCCCCCGTGCCGCCCTTGGGCCCTGCCCCTCACTCAACCCCTTCCATGAGGCCCCGCTTCTTTCAACCCCTTCCCTGAAATCCCCACCCCAACTCCGCCCCCTCCCTGCTCCCAGGGGGTGCAGGAGAGGTGTGGGATGTGGCAGGGGCTCAGGGCAGGGAGTTGGGGTGTGGGGTGCAGGAGAGATGAGGGGTGCAGCAGGGGGTCAGGGCAGGGGATTGGAGTGCAGGAGGGGTGTGGCAGGGGGCTCAGGGCAGTGGGTTAGGATGTGGGATGCAGGAGGGGTGAGGGGTGTGGGAGGGGGCTCAGGGCAGTGGGTTGGGGTGCAGAAGGGGTGCGGCAGGGGGTTCAGGGCAGGGGGTCAGGTGCAAGGTGTGGCTGGCGGCTCAGGGAAGGGGGCTGGGGTGCAGGAGGGGTGCGGGGTGCAGCAGAGGTTCAGTGTACAGGGTACAGCAGGGGATTGGAGTGTGGCAGGGGGCTCAGGGCAGTGGATTGGAGTGCAGGAGCGGTGTGGCAGGGGGCCGGGGTGCAGGGTGCGGCAAGGGGCTCAGGGTAGGGGATTCGACTGCAGGAGGAATTTGGGGGGCGCGCGTTGGGGGCAGGGCAGGCTCCCTGCCTGCCATGCCCCTGTGCTGCTCCGAGAAGCGGCTGGAATGTGGGGGAACAAGGGCACAGGGATGTGTGTGGCTGTTGCTTCAGGTACCGCCCCCAGCATCTTCCGTTACCTGGGAACGGGGAACCGCGGCCAATGGGAGCTGCTGGGTGTGGTGCCTGAAGCAACATCAACACACACCCCTGCGCCTCTCCTCCCCCAGATCCTGTCCGCTTCCCGGAGCGGCACGGGGGTAGCGCGAGCAGGCAGGGAGCCGGCTCTGCCTCCGGTGCACGTCGGACTGGAGCCACTCTAGGTAAATGATGGGGGAGGGTGGAGAGGGCTGCGAGGAGCTCATGGGCCGCAAAAAATAACCTCGTGGGCCGCGTGTTTGAAACCCCTGCTCTAAGTGATCTGTACTGGTCAAGAATGCAAAAATATTAAGATTGGGATACAAAATAATGCTGGATTTCCACAGGATCTCTTCCTCCTTAAGTGCACAGGGTAAACTGCTCTGAAAATGAATCCTGTTGTGTAGTGAATGAAGTTGTTGTTGTGTGTGGGCCTCCTGCCTCATTTGTTACAAAAGTTGGAAAATGTGTGGCGGGGAACTGCAGGAAGATAAAGTATAGTCTTTTGGTTAAGGAAGTTGAATGGTACTCTGAAGTTGGATTCTCTCCTTGCCTCTGCCACAAATTTCATGTGTGATGTTGAGCAAGTCTGTAAACCAAAATTTTCACAGGTGGCCACTGTGTTTTCCTCATTTTGTGGTTATGTAACTTGCAACACCTAGTCTGATTTGTGGAAGTGCTGAGCACTCGCTGCTGCAACTAAAGTCAGTGGGAATTCTGCTCTGAGCATATAATTGCTTACCATTTCTTAGCACATTAAAAAAAAGTCAAGCCCTAGGCTTCCTAAATTGGACATCAAAAATTGTGAACATTTTGGTCTTCGTTTCTGTGCCTCAGTTCCCTATGTGTAAAATTTGGATAATAATACTACTTCTTCGCACAAGGGCATTGTGAGGATAAATCAGTTAATGTATGTAAAGCAGTAAGATGCTATGATCTCACAGAAAAGCCTATGAGGAAATTAATTCTGTATTCAGTGTGGAATGGTGTGCAATAAATAAAGTGTGGGGCTACACATGAAGTGATGAGTATAAAAATAAATATTGACTAGATACCCATTCGGTGAGCATCATTCATCCTTTGCACTGAATGAGGCAAAAGTAGTATGTGATCACATAATTAAAGTAATTTTCATAATGCATATACAGGCAACCTTAATTCTGGTGTTTTCTGTCTTTTGAGTGCTTGACTTTGGAACCTTAATGTTCTCTTACTGTAGTTTTTGGGGGTATAATATGGATATCAAGAACATCCACAGTTGCATTATGTAAGATATTTATTTGTTTGTTTGTTTATTAGAAGGAACATAAGCTCTCATTCTTCAGGGCCTGAGCTAACCGCTAATTTGCAGGGTTAGAAGAAACTTCCCCACATTTGACCACAATGGTTTGTTTAGTTTTTATTTTTTTCCACCTTCATCTGAAACATCTTTCATTGGTCAGAGACAAGATACTGAATGGACTACTGGTTTGATCCAGTATGGCAATTATTATTTACTTAAGTTTTCAAATTCATAAAATTTGAATAAAATGTATTTTTAGAGTGAATTGATAGCAATTTTAAGTGACTACAGTCCTTTCTAGTGTACAGCCATATAGAATAAGGTCATTATAACCTGATTATTCTATGCTGCATGTCCATCTTTTTTCCTCCTATATACCATCTACCCAGCCCTACCACTCCAAATTGAAAATAAAAAGTAGGTTTTGTTTTAGTCACCATAATTTACAAGAAAGATATAATAAGAGATGAGGAGCCTCAAAGTTCTCAAAATTGTTTTGAGATGCATCACTTTTATACAGAGCATGCTCTGCTGCAGTTCTGTGTTGCCATGATTTTAAAATAAATTGCTCTTGCATACTGTTTCACAGTCCTCTAGTTGAAATTGCATTGCTTAGTAATTTAAATTTTATTATAGCTCTTTACAATTTAAAACTGACTTTAATTAAGTTTTTGTATACTTTTGTTTTCTTTCTAGCATACAGCTCACTTTGTCCTGTCTTTTGCAGGAGCATATCAGTATTGCCCACTGTGGCAGCATATAATAACAGAGCTCAAGCAGAAATCAAACTTCAAAACTGGCATAATGCTTTTCAGGATTGTGAGAAAGTGTTAGATTTGGAGCCTGGCAACCTAAAAGGTGAAATATAAACTTCCATTTCTCAGAATTTTGTTTCTAGAGAAAAGTCTTTTTTCGGGTTGCGGGGCTGGGGTGGAAACACAGGCCTGGTTTATCATTCATTGAAATCAGTGGGAGATCTTTCCTTTGACTTCAGTTGTCAGACCTCAGATGTGGGGGAAAATAGTCCCAGATTAGCTCTGCCTATGCTACTTTAAATGACAGTTTGGGGATTTGTGCAGTTTTGTCCTGCCTATCTTTGATCCAAGATTCTAAGATTGGGCTGAAGTGACAATAGGATGACGGTGTGTGGTCAGATCATGCTTTCAAAATGATGATTGTTAGTCACATTGTATTGGTGACATGCACTGTCTCCTAATATTCACAGAAAAGCACCTTTTAACAGGCTTAACAACTGCATTAAAACAGCAGTGAAAGGTACTTGGTGCATGCTTTCTTACTAAGGTAAGTATTTGTAAATAGCTAACTTAACTTATATGGAGAGAGTGGGACAAATTGGAAAATTATTAAGAGGAGTGATAGTTAATGTATCACCATATAAATGTAGGGTATGTCATATCAAATTATGTGATTACAAAAAATCAGTAACTTAATACATAGCCATTATGAAGTGGATGAAAGGCTTTATGAAATGTAATGCAAAATTGTTTTGTACTTCACATTGTACTTTCTCTGATTAAATGTGAATTAATTGTAGTCTGCAGTATAATTTAGAACAATACAATATAAATAGTATGTTCTTTGTTAATTTGTAGCTCTTATGCGCCGTGCCACTGTACACAAGCATCTACAGAATTACCAGGCAGCTGTAGAGGATTTGGGCAAAGTATTACATGTTGAACCAGAAAATGCCATAGCTAAGGTAAAGACAAGTAACTGTGTGTATTTCTAGAATGAAGGTGTGTGTATAGAACAAGATGCATGTTGCTTGTATTATGTGTTTGACGTAAGATAAAAGTGATATACTATAGTATAATAATGGATGTATATCTAGTCACTTTTTATTCAGGGAAACGTCACTGAAAAGTTCTGTTTCGCTCACTGACTTCACTTTACTGAATGAATTTACTTTATGTTGAGGTCTGGGCTTCTACTTTTTTATAATGGCAAATATGAGATATAAACCATTAAAGATTCTATCTTAAAATACTTGTTAAAATGTTAATATATAATACATATTTTTATGACTATTTTAAAAAAAGGACCTAAACAATATAATCCTATTTGTGACTACAGATGAGATGGTAGTTATAATAAAAATGTATGACTGACTTATATGCCTAGTCTTATAGTCCAGTGGGTCTCAACTTTTTTTTCCCGTGAACCACTTCAAAATTGCTGAGCGTCTTGGCGGACCACTTAATGATCTTTCCAAATGTTGTTTGTACCATTAGCTAACTATTGTAAAGTGCTTTGGATAAAAGTGCTATATAAAAATAATAATAATTAATGGGTTTTTTTTGCTCTACAAATAAAAGCACACAAGTCGCATTTTAATATCAGTAGTCTTCTCTTTCTAATGCAATGGATGTGCCATTTCTCCCCCGCCGTGGTAGCCCCTGAGCTGGGGGTGGGGCTGGGAAGAAGTGTGGGGTGGGGTCTCTCCTCGGCAGCTGCAGCCCTGGAGCTGGGGAAAGTTGCCTCTTTCTCTGGCCGCCGCAGCCCTTCACATCCCAAATTCCCCTCACCCCCTCTACTCACCCCACTGCCCCCTCCCACCTACCCCTAATCTCCCCGAGGTCACCACCTCACATGTGCATCTTCATTCTAGTAGAGCCACGCCTGCAAAGCACCACTAATTAGGTGGGTAGCCCCTCATTCTCTCATGTGTGGCCGCCCAGGTGTGCACCTCAGAAGGAACTGTCCGAGGAGCACCTGAATGAAGCATGGTCCACAGACCACAGTTTTTAAGAACCTGTGATATAGTCAGTTGTAGAGAGGAGGCATTGCTGAATCATTTCTGAGAGTTCTTTCCAAAAACGAAAGCTTGTTATCTTGTCTCCTTACCATTATTGATATTTACATTTTACTAGGTATTATCCATAACAGTAAAAATTAAACCTCAGTAATTTACACTTTACTGTTCTTCTTCCTCTGTATTTCACACACACACAATGGCAGTCTTCTTCCTCTTCTCATCAAAGATTTGGTAGAAACAACTGTGGCTAGATCTGATGTTACTAAGATTTCATATCTCCTTGTTTAATTTTGCTTATTAATTTCCCAAAATAAGGAGTTTGCAGTTATTTTTATAGGCTTTAATGTTCTGATCATCCTGTAAGATTTTGAGCATCTCTGGAGATCTGTTGAGCACCGTCAACTCCCATTGACTTTCATGGGTGTGGAGTTCACCAGGCTACTTTGCAGCCTCACAGGCTCAGGCCCTAAATCCATGCACAGTATAAAAACATAAAACTTACATAATAAATTCATAACAATTAATCACCCTTGTCTCCGAAGTCCCGAGGAATGGAATGTCCTTGCCAGTATGCCTTTAAACATACAAACAAAGGGTTTTGCTGGACCAAGGTAGGAAGTTTGCTCAAGAACTGAAGTTCCTTCACTGTCAAAGCCCAGCCTGCAGCCTTCTTATGTATACCAGGAGGCTGTTGGCTTGAGTGCCGTGACTTAACCATCAGTGCAAATTAGCAACGTTCTGTTGTGCCCCAATCTCATTACAGTAACTTCTCGCTTAATGTTGTAGTTATTTTCTTGAAAAGTGCAACTAAGCGAAATGGTGTTAAGTGAATCCAATTTTCCCATAAGAATTAATGTAAATGGAGGGGGTTAGGTTCCAGGGAAATTTTTTTCATCGCCTGCTAGTACGGTACTTTGTCCACTACTTGCGGGATTCGCTGGAAGAGCAGCCCATCATAGTTGGAGGTGGGGGATTGGAACCAGGGTGGGCCGGCAGCCCCGCTATCAGTTCTCCTCCACCCCTGTGCCTCCCACCCACTGGTGGGCCCCGCGGAGCAGTGCCTCCCCCCTCCCTCCCTGCGCCTCCTGAACACGGCGAAATAGCTGTTTCACCACGTTCAGGATGGGGGAGGAGCTGATCTGCAGGGGCCGCCGGCTGGAGGCACTGGGGGTTTGTGTGGAGGGGAGCTAATAGAGGGGCTGCCAGCCCACCCTAGTTCCAACTCAAAACAATGTTGTAAGCAAACATTGCACAACTTTAAAGGAGTATGTTCCCTAATAGATCAGTGTTCTTCTTGAATTCTAATAATTAGCTGTAACCTCTAGGACATATGTCAAATCTGGCCTTTTAGAAGCTTTTTACAAACAGAAATTAGAGCTTTAGAATTCCTCTGATATTTTTCATATGGTTATGATAATGAAATAAATAGGAGAATTGTAGCTCTTGTAAGACCAGCATAACTTTTCATCAATCAGCAGTGTGTTTCTATTAGACTCTGCAAGAAATGATCATTTCCTATGATTGATCCTAGCTGTTAGTTTAGCTATTTGAAAAGAAAACAAAAGTCCCTAGCAGACATTGGGCTCTCTGTACTGTGGATTTTGATTAAACTACTTTTAGACCTTTCCTAAAGTTTCGGCGTAGTAATCCATTGTCTTTATTCTTTAAATCTGTTAGTCTCTGTCCTTGTAGACTGTCCCATCTAGTTCAGTTGTCAGTGTTGCACTGTCTACACACAGAGTAGACACAATCTATGTTCCAAAGAATGTATTAACAAATGGTACCTATTGGTTTGCATAATATGTATACGCAGTAGGCATTGGATATAGCATTGGAATGGGAGCCAGAAACAGTTTAGTCTTAATCCCAGTTCTGAAACTGACTCACTATATGGTCTTGAAGTCATTTAACCTATCTCTATTTTCTTATTTTAAGGTAATACTGAGTAATTATTTCAGAGGTGTGTTGTAGGCATTATTTAGACAACAAAAAGTGCTTTGCAAAGGTAAAGCACTATCTAAATGCTAATTTTTAAAAGACTTTTAAAATTGCTATTATTGCTATACTGCAGAAGAATCTGTCAGATATTGAGCAGAAGATGAAAGATTTAGAGCCTGTACCTGAGACTCACACCAAAGGAAAAAGAATAGTTATTCAAGATGTCGAGGAGTCGGATGGTGATGAAGAAAGAGGAGGAAATGGAGAAGAACATGAAAGTGGCAATGGAGATAAAAGTAATATGTTTGTCTATGTAATTATTACCTGGCATAGTGATCTTGGCAATTTGAAGGTTTTAAGTAGTGTGAATGTCCAACTCTCACTGTATCTTTAGCCTAGTGTTTTTTCCCCTGACTTTGCAGTGGCACTCAAGGCCACAGAACCAACTTTTTAATTTATTTTTCCCACTCTTTTGAGGATTGTTATCCCATTTACTTCCAGTATGGCTTTCCATTACCCTGGACTACTTGAGTCTTCGATAACTGAGAAGGACACAACCCTCCAGTTAAATGTTATGGTGCACCTCCATGCCCTCCCCTTTTAGGCCTTTATGCCATGTCTGAATTCTCTCTCTGCCCAATCTGAGTCTTTTATAGAAATCCTTCTCGTAAGTATTTTACTGTGAGAACTTGTTGCTTTCCTGTTAGAGATTAGAATAATAGGCAGAGTTAAAAGGGTTAAATGGGAATGTCTTGTAGCAGGTCATTTAGCCCTCATTTACTCACTTTGGTACCCAGTACATTTATTTTTTTTGTCTCCTCCATTCCAATGCATTTGTTCATCTCATCCACCTATTGTATCTTGTCTTTTTTAGATTATAAACTGGCACAGAGACTGTAATTTATTATTTGTTTGTACCTTGCCTGGCACAGTGGGGTCCAACTTGGTTATTGCATTTAAGCACTACTACCATATAAATGTTAATAATACCTCTTCCTTAGTGCAGTTTAGGAGGAAAGACTGCAATTGTTTCCATTCCCATGGCTAGTACACAGGCTGTCTTTTGTGTAGGATTATATTTCTCAAATGCTACAATCTTTCCTCAGAACTGACTCTGTCTCTCTTTTATATCAGTTGTTATTTTCAGACTGTGGAAGACAATATTCTGAGAATGAAGAGCACAGAGTGGATGCGGTAATGTCTTTTATTGGACCAGCTTCTGTTGGTGAGAGAGAGAAGCTCACCAACAGAAGTTGGTCAAGTAAAAGATATTACTTCATTCACCTAGCCTCTCTAATATCTTTGAACCAGCATGGTTAAACAACACTGCATACAACTGATATGAAGTATCTGCTATTCTAGCTCATCTGTTATTCCTGCTTTTGCTTTGCATGTGGCACCTTGGGTGTTCACCAAGCTCTTGAAGGTTGGTATCTTGGTTCCTGTCTCCTCTGCCAGGTGTTGTATGACAATGGTAAAGAATCCCAGAAAGAATCACTTTCTTCTGATGCTGACAAGAAACTTCATTAGAACAAGGAAAAAAGAATTATCCCAAAGCTATTCTGTGTCTCTTTCTGCTTTACTGTAGATCTGCATAGAATCTTCCCAATTCCCTACTGCCTGGATTCCTGCAGCAAATTTAAGAATTGGTATTTTCCTCTCTTATTAAAGAGCACATAGAATGCTCTAGGTGTGGGCTGATGGCAAATAAAATGATCTCTTCTATATCTTGATTACTCAAGTGCTATCTGGTTTGATTTAGGTAATTAAAAAAATTACATCAACTTGGGCATTATAGATTATGTATTTCCATATAATCTTCTGAAATATTGACTAGTTTGCACAATCGGGAATCAATACTTAAAGATATAAGGGCATGAAAGATTCTTGTGGGATTGTTGGCACCTCTGCCTGTCAGTTAAGATAAAAGGAAAACCCAGTATCTAGGCTGATGGTGCCAAGGCATAAAAAATGATTAGAGGGTACAGTTGCCTTATTGATATTTTCAAGCGTCAAAATTTCTGTTACATAAGAACAGCCATACTAGGTCAGACCAAACATCTGTCTAGCCCAGTATCCGGTCTTCCAACAGTGGCCAATGCCAGGTGCCCCAGAGGGAATAAACAGAACAGAACATTTGGTGACCCTTAGTTCTTGTTTTATGAGAAGGAGTTAATAACACTTCCTTATTTACTTTCTCCACACCAGTCATAATTTTATAGACCTCATATCCCTCTTTAGTCGTCTCTTTTCCAAGCTGAAAAGTCCCAGTCTTATTAATTGCTCCTCATATGGAAACCGTTCATACTTCTAATCATTTTTGTTGCCCTTTTCTGAACCTTTTCCAATTCCAATTTTTGAGATGGGGCAATCACATCTGCATGCAGTATTCAAGATGTGGGCGTACCATGGATTTATATAGGGGCAATATGATATTTTCCATCTTATTATCTATCCCTTTCTTAATGATTCCCAACATTCTGTTTGATTTTTTGACTGCCGCTGCACATTGAGTGGATCTTTTCAGAGAACTATCCACAATGACTCCAAGATCTCTTTCTTGAGTAGTAACAGGTAATTTAGCCCCAATCATTTTATATGTATAATTGGGATTATGTTTTCCAGTGTGCACTACTTTGCATTTATCAACACTGAATTTCATCTGCCATTTTGTTGACCAGTCACCCAGTTTTGTTAGATCCTTTTGTAGCTCTTCGCAGTCTTCCTGGGACTTAACTATGTTGAGTAGTTTTGTATTATCTACAAATTTTGCCACTTCACTATTTACTCCTTTTTCCTTTCCATTTCTGAATATGTTGAATAGGACTGGTCCCTGTACAGACCCTTGGGGGACACCACTATTTACCTCTGTCCATTCTGAAAACTGACCATTTAGTCTTACCTTTTGTTTCCTATCTTTTAACTAAATACCAATCCATGAGGGGACTTTCCCTCTTATCCCATGACAGATTCCTCTGCTTAAGAACCTTTGGTGAATGACCTTGTCAAAGGTTTTCTGAAAATCTAAGTACACTATATCTACTGGATTCCCCCTTGTCCACATGCTTGTTGACCCCCTCAAAGAATTCTAGTAGATTGCTGAGGTGTGATTTCCCTTTACAAAAACCATGTTGACTTTTCCCAAACAAATGATGTTCAGCTGTGTATCTGACAGTTTTGTTCTTTACTATAGTTTCAACCAGTTTGCCTGGTACTGAAGTCAGGCTTACTGGCCTGTAATTGCCAGGATCACTTCTGGAGCCCTTTTTAAAAATTAGCATCACATTAGCTATCCTCCAGTCATTTGGTACAGAAGCTGATTTAAATGATAGTTTACAGACTACAGTTAATAGTTCTACAGTTTCATATCTGAGTTCCTTCAGAACACTTGGGTCAATACCATCTGGTCCTGATGACTTATTACTCTTTAGTTTATCAGTGTGTTCCAAAACCTTTTCTAATGAATAAAATTAAATACCTACATGCTATGGTGATAGGCCATTCTGCTAGATGAAGAATTTGTCTAAGGTTACATCTGATACAATGATTTTGTGGTTTTTCTTATCTTCTGGACATTGTTTAAAGCTAATTTTAGGGTTAATTTTCATTATTGTCTGTCTTTAATTTGAACTCATATAAGGCTATGCTTTGTCCTTTGTTTACCTTTCATATGAAACCTCTTTTTATTGAGCTATATTGATATATTACAAGAAGATGGATTAAAAATGTCTCCTTTCCATGTTATTTGTGGGGACTTCGAATGGTTACCTAGGGAGGTGATGGAATCTCCATCCTTAGAGATTTTTAAAGCCCGGCTTGACAAAACCTTGGCTAAGATGATTTAGTTGGTGTTGGTCCTGCTTTGAGCAAGGGATTGGACTAGATGACCTCCTGAGGTGTCTTTCAACCCTAATATTCTATGATATTCTAGAGTTGTCAATTGCAGTTAACTCACATGATTAACTCAAAAAAATTAATTGGGATTAAAAAAAATCGCAGTCCATCGCAGTTTTAATCCCACTGCTAAACAATAATAGGATACCAGCTGAAATGCATTAAATATTTTGGATGTTTTTCTACATTTTCAAATATATTGATTTCAGTTACAACACAGAATACAAAATGAACAATGCTCATCTTATATTTTTTATCGCATATATTAACACTGTAAAATGATAAACAAAAGAAATAATATTTTTCAGTTAATCTCATATAAGGACTGTAGAGCAATCTCTTTATTGTGCAAGGGAAACTTACAGATGTAGATTTTTTTTCTGTTTGTTACAACACTGCACTCAAAAACAAAACAATGTAAAACTTTAGAGCCTATGATTCCACACAGTCCTTCTTCTTGTTCAGCCAATTGCTAAGACAGGCAAGTTTGTTTACATTTACAGGAGATAATGCTGCCTGCTTTTTATTTACAATGTCACCTGAAAATGAGAACAGGTGTTTGCCTGGTATTATTGTAGCTCATGTTGCAAGGTATTTACATGCCAGATATGCCAAATATTCATATTCCTCTTCGTGCTTTGGCCATGATTCCAGAGGACATGCTTCCATGCTGATAACGTTTGTTAAAAAAATAATGCATTCACTAAATTAGTGACTGAACTCCTTGGGGGAGAATTGTATGTCTCCTGCTCTGTGTTTTACCTGCATTCTGCCATATATTTCATGTTATAGCAGTCTCAGTTGATGACTCGGCACATGTTTGAATTTAAGAACACTTTCACAGCAGATTTGACAAAAGGCTAAGAAGGTGCCAATGTGAGATTTCTAAAGATAGCTACAGCACCAGACCCAAGGTTTAAGATTCTGAAATGCCTTCCAAAATCTGAGAGGGAGGAGATGTGGAACATGCTTTCAGAAGTCTTAAAAGAGCAACACTGTGATGTGGAAACTACAGAACCCAAACCACCAAAAAAGCAAATCAGCCTTTTGCTGATGGCATCCGACTCAGATGATGAAAATGAACATGCACTGGGAGATCATTATTGAGCAGACACCATCATCAGCATGAATGCATGTCCTCCGGAATGGTGGTTGAAGAATAAAGGAGCATATGATTCTTCAGTGCATCTGACATGTAAATATCTTGCAACACCAGCTACAACAGTGCCATGGGAACACCTGTTTTCACTTTCAGGTGACATTGTAAAGAAGGAGTGGGCAGCATTATCTCCTGCAAATATAAAAAACTTGTTTGTCTGAGCTATTGGCTGAACAATAAGTAGGACTGAGTGGACTTGTAGGCTCTAAAGTTTTACATTGGTTTGTTTTTGAGTGCAGTTATTTTTTTGTACATAATTCTACAGCTGTAAGTTCAAATTCCATGTTAAAGAAATTGCACTGAAGTGCTTGTATTAGGTGAATTGAAAAATACTATATCTTTTGTTTTTTATAGTGCAAATATTTATAATAAAAAATAAATATAGAGTGAGCACTGTACGCTATATTTTGTGTTGTAATTGAAATCAATATATTTGAAAATGTAGAAAACATGCAAAATATTTAAATGGTATTCTGTTATTAACAGTGCAATTAATCGTGATTAATTTTTTAATCGTTTGATAGCTCTAAAATTTTTCATGAACTATCAGTAAAACAATTTAATTTTGTGCTGATATTCTAATTCTAACATGACAAGTAATTGTGATTTGCTGATTTGAAAAACTGTAAATCTGCATTTTCATGTAAATTAAAGTATCAACTTTTTATTTAACATTCAGTATTTAAGTGATTGAATTCAGGGTAAATTCTGTACCATTCCATTATGTAAGAAAAGGGGAGCTGTAAGTTCTTCAGCAAGGAGAAAACAGATTTGACAAGAAAGTATTACATTTTTACTTTGGATTGCAAACTGTTCATTACTAGAAATTAATCTGTGTTCTGAGAGTGTTTTCTGTGACAAATCAATTTTTATAAATGAAGACTCTTGAAGTATTTTATGCTGTGGACTTTGGCATGCACCCCTTCTTTGCCTTTAGAATAGTTCCTTCCAATGATGCAAACTCTGACCGGACTGATTAACTTCCTTGTAGAAACTGGTGTACTACTTGGAGGCAAGATTGCAACTAAAAGTGAAATGGGGAATGTGCAAAAAAAGTTTTCCAGCAAAGGAGATGGCTGTAAGTCAGAGACGCAGAAGCAGAGTGAATACACTGAGAGTAGAGTGAAAAAAGACATATCAGAGAAAAAGACAACTGAACATTTACCAGACCATGAAGGTGAAGTTAATGGTTATCTAAATGGTAAAAAAAAGAATGAAAGCAATGATGTAAAGAAGGAGACCTCCAGTTCACATGGGACAGAATCTTCATTTGCTGGGAAAAGCATGTCTAGTTTGCTTCCTCCTACTGCAGCAAAACTGAAAAGTGAAGGAAATGAGTATTTTAAGAATGGACAGTTTGGAGAGGCTGTGCTGAGGTACTCGGAGGCCATTGAAAATGTCATCAATTTAGGTGAGTTGTGATACCTTATGAAAAGAGTAGAATCACTATAAAGAACCACAGTTTAACCATCATAGCCTATCCACAGATTTCTGACAGAAACTGACAGGCTGTAAATTCCTCTGTGATAAATAATAAAGTCATTTTACAAAATGAGTCACAAAAGGTACAATAGAGTGAAATGAATGGAAAGATTGATAATTCTTTGTGACAGTGATGTTTGCATATGTTTACGTACTAGAATAATTATATGTATTGTAGGTGACATACTGAATAAACAAAAGCTGCTTGAAGCTTTGCATCATCAGCAAACTGCAGCAGTGCAGTGTAACTCAGAACATACTATAGTCTTTTTTTAATTGTAATTCAGTGATATTTAAATAATGAACTTTCATTGTACTTGCATATAATTTTAGGAGTGCAAAGTGGAGATGATCTAAGTATCTTGTATTCAAATAGAGCAGCATGTTACCTTAAAGAAGGCAACTGCAGTGACTGCATTCAAGACTGTAACAGGTAAACAGCATTCTTTCTTGTAGGGAAACAGCATTCCTATTGATGATTAAACATTTTAAATCAGTTTCTCATTATTAAAATACTATTTTAACTGAGTCATTCTAAGGAAGGGCTAGTTTCTTGTCATATTGACAGGAATCTTTATCTGTTAAAATATGTTATGAATCACTCACTACTAGGGGAGAGGTAATTTTAAGAATATTGTATAAGTTGATGTGTAAAGACAATTAGATCTTCCCAAATGTACATAGAAATGCATGGAAGACTTAAATGAACAAAATGTTAATGTTAAATGAAAACAGGCTCTTTACTGAACAGTTTTTGAATGCTCCATAGTTAGTTATTTATATGTAGTCTCTTTTCACCCTAGGACTGACAACCTTGTTTGAAACTGTTTTAAAGCATGTTTACCGTAGAAATTGTTTTGCATGTACACTCAACATATTCACAATCTGTGTTACAATTGTGTTCAGAAACTGAGCTAGAATTCTGCTGTTTACTTATGGTGCGTTGTTTTACGGCACCTTTGGCTGAAGGTCAGGTACCCTTAATCTCCCCCTCCAAAAAAACCACATTGAAGTTATTACTGTTTTTCCTAAAATTTCTGTTGAATTTCATAAGAGTGATTAATGTGTATAAGGCCAAACAAATTTCCTCTTTTGTAATGCAAAGCTGTAACGTTCTGGAGTGCAATCCAGACCTGTGGAGAGTGTGGAGTTGCCTTGCCAGGAGGCTCCAGGATCCAAAGCATTGGACTAGGGCTGCCCAATATGTTGACATGAGTGCATGCTTGTTGCTGACAATGGGTGTCCCAGGCAGAGAGTCATAGTAACAAGGCATTGTGAGGCATGGGGTTATAGGATAAGAGGTGACAGAACTCTTCACTGGTCTGGATTGCACCCCAGAATGTGACATATACGCAACTAGAGTATAAAAATATTAATAACTGGATATAATATAGATTTAGCTTTTCATTTTTATTAATTAAGCTGCCAACATATTGTATATAGTTTACCATCTGCTTTAGGAGTTTTCTTAGAATGAAAGGTTTTTTTCATACACTTTCTAATACTCTGCATAATTTAAACTTTATTGTAATTAGTGAAGATATAAGATAGTTGTAAAAGACAGACATTTACTGACCAAATAAAGTTACAAAATTATAGCAGTAAATTGCTTGTTCTGTTTCTTTGACTATAACTCTGCCATTGAAAACTATACTGTGAACCTGTGTTTTGTATTCTCTCTGAGTGGAAACCTATATCATCATCATCATCAGTATAGTATTAATTTATGGTACTACCCATAATATGCTATACACTTTCTATATAGACAGAGAGGTATGGTTCCTGCCACAATGAGCAGAGACAGCAAATAGACAGAAGTTAGGAAGAATGGGAAATAGAAACAATATTAAAAACAAAATGTCAAGTGGATTTGCTGTAGGCAGCACAACAGAAATGGGTAAGGTTTGATAATGATTGACTTCAGCAAGGCTATGGATGGCATAGTGCTTGTATTCTTGATGTAAAAAAAACCACCCCAAAAATGTTTTACACATTTGTCTTCTAATATTTGTTTCTTGAGAGGCTTCCAGGAATCCTCTTAGCTCCTCTTCCCCATAAGGGTCCTGATTTGGAGTAATTTACCCTTCGTCTGTGGAAATCAGGATGTAGCTCCCTTATACTAGCTTCCACTTCCTCATATTACTGCTATGGCATAACCTGTCACCTGACTAACATTACCCTCCAGCTATACCCTGAAAATGCATGCTGGCTAGCTTCATCTCCCAGATGCTGGTAGTCCCCAAGAAATGCACCCCTTCCACCTGACTTTGTATCTACCCTTTAGTTTACACCAAATTCTTAGGTGTTATGAACCTGAAAATTAGTTAGCGTTCTCAAGGTTAAAAAAGTTAAAAGCAGTAGTTGAGCTTTAGTAGTACTATGGAGTGATGCATAATTGCTATTCTAAACAGTACTTAGCAATAGAAGGGATCTTGGAAGCTTTTAAACATAACTGTGTTCATTATTTAGATAAGATATGTACTCCTGTATATATATAACAGCTAGCTGCCTAGAATCCTCTAAATCGCAATACCTCTATTGTTCCATTAACAAAAGACACTTTTTAAATAATAATGCTTTTGTGGGCATTTTGTGCTTTTGTGAGCCCATCATGTCACTTAGAAGTAATACTAGTGCTGCACTAGAGACTGAGCTTGCTGCCTGACCGCATCAGCAGCAGTGTTATCTGGGAGACATCCTGCCAAAACAGTCAGTTTTTTCCTTGTATGCTAACCTCAGTTGCTCACAGCCAACAGGCAGTTGTGTACTACTTGTACTATTGCTAAATATTTTCTTCATGTTTTACAACTACTGAGGAACTGAAAGCTATTAAAGGAACAAGCAGACAGAACAAGCATAAATTCATAAGATCCACACAGATCTAGGCACCATTTAAACAGAATAATCATCCCATTAAGATTAAGCAGAATAACCACATTAAGATTCTATTAAGTATGGCAGGCCTTAAATATGTTCACTGTGGAAGAAGTAGGTTACTAGACTGAGTTAACAAATTTAAGTTGAATATATTATAATAAAATATGCTAGCATGTACATGGCTGCAATCCCATTTTGGGTTTTTTTAGTTGCTAATAAACCACTCCAGATCTGCTTTCCTATTTTGTTAAGATAACCCCAAAATGAAATAATGGACATACTATGTATAGTTCTTTATATCATTGAATAGCTTCATTAGGTTTACGTGACAATTCTGTTTTCAGCCCTGCACTGCTTGTAATCTTTTTTCTTTTGTATTCTCAAGAGCTCTGGAACTTCATCCATTTTCCCTTAAACCTCTTCTGCGACGGGCAATGGCATACGAGTCCATGGAGCGATATCGGCAGGCGTATGTTGATTATAAAATGGTTCTACAGATAGACAGTGGGATCCAGGCAGCAAATGACAGTGTTAATAGGTAACCTCAATTTGTGGCTTTTGTGTTCTTATAAGATGCTGAATGGAAAAATAGGATTTTATATTTTATTTTATTTGTTTTCCTTTATCTTCTCCCTCTCCTCTATGTGCCTCAGAGTTAGAAGTATATATAGAAACATCAGTTGTTTGTTCTTAATTATGTTCAAAGTAACATCATTTCCCATTGATTGTATTCACTCTACAATTAAACCATGAATCTAAACTTGAAGGGTGGACTTTTCTTTTGCTTTCAGCACCTGTGAATATACCATCTTTTTTCCTCTACTGTTCTGTTATTTTTCCACTACCCACGCTGTATTGTTCCTCCTCTCTTGTTCTGTGCTTTCCCCATTTCTTTTTAATTCCTTCTGTGTTTTGGTCAGTGTGAGGGCAGCAGCAGAATGAAACTTGTAGGATTCCTGATCCCTGAAGTGTCAGGCTAATGTTTGACATCTAGCCTGCACAGAGATCAACATTCTATTAAGTTTCACTGTGCTACCACTTGTCAACAGTAGCTTATTAGTGGCTTATGCTGCTTCCCTGAGAGTATATTAAAGATTTGGTCTTAATCCATGTCAGCAAAATTTCATGTTTTGTGCTGGATATTTCACCCTTTTCTATGTGATTTTAATTTTATAACCGAATGCAGAAATCTCCTGCAAGTTCTGCATGGCAGATATCAACTCTCAATATTGTCCTCTCTCTACTCTGCTGACCTCAATGAGAGATGCATGTATATGTGGAGAGCAAAATGTTAAAGCTGAGATTTTCCCTATGGCTCTGTGAGAATTTTGCCCTTAATACTTGGGTGTACAAACCTTTATTCTTGTATTAGATGACAAAATGCTATCTTAGTCTGGAGTAGAACAATAATTTCACATGATAGTCTTGACAGTAAGATCTCTAAGTTAGTGGTCTGCTAAACTCTTTCATTTCAGTGTCTGCATTGGTCATCCATTTAACACTGAAGCATACAAGAGAGAATCTCAATCTCTTGCCATAGAACTTAAGTGCCCCTTACATTCAAGACCAAATTCATAAATACTAAAATGTTTAGCATGTTCTACATGTGGCTGCCAGCAGTAAAAGCGAGATGGAACTCTGGGGAGTTGTATTTGTGTTTGGGTAACAATATTTTTTCCACAGTATAAGATTTGTACGTCATACACCTCGTGAGTGTAGCATCACTTTTGAAAAAAGGAATTAGTTATTGATATTCGAATACTGGACAGATTAAATATGGGAGTTACTGAGAGGGTATATACTTGGAACCTCAGTGATTTTAGAGTCATTTTTTTTTTAAACTACAACTATGTTTAAAGGGCTTTACTTTTTTATGTGGGGCTTCAGTTTGCTCCCTTTCTTAACTTTTGGGTTTGCTACCAGGTGAGATAATACTAGCAATAGTCACTGTCTACACAGTGTATAGTCTAAGAAAAATAATTTTTCTAACCTTTGTAATAGTTTCAAACCTCCATCATTCTTGCTGCCAACTTCAGATCATTAATTTCTGTAATTATATTTATAGCAACTGTATAGAATTTTGCTTGATACTTCAAACATTGTCATACTTACATTTCTTTTAACTTATAGTAATTCTATGAATCACAGAACTGTATTTGCTTTTTTCTCCTTTAAATATTGTGTATGAGAACAGAGAAGCCAGTATGCATTGAGCAATAGCCCACATATATTCAACCTTCAGTATTAGAACCTGTTTTATAAAGAGGGACGGACGGAGCATTGAGGTTATTTCCTATGCTTCTTGAAAAGTGAATGGTAACTTTAACTTCTACCTGTAGGTGTATGTACACCAGAAGGGATCTTAGGTTAACATTTTCTGTAAAGGATGTTATCTTTAACTGTAGAGTAAACTTGCCAGTACATCAGTGTCTACATCTGGTACTAGATGAGTTCCTGGTGTGGTGAAATTACAGATGTCAAGCAATTGGTGTACATGGTTTTACCTCCTGTATCACTATCTTTTATTTATAAACGGGTACTTTAGAAATTTCCTGATTGACGTTCTTGTAACTTACATAGGGTTTAAGCTTCCTATTTTTTCTTCCTTAACATTTTCCCCTTTTTTCCTTTCTAGGCCTTCCTTATGCTTTTAGCTTCACTACTCATTACTCTTTCCTCCCTGGCAACCCATCATCTTATTTCAGCTGCTTCTTCCTTCTCCTCCTTTGCGGGTAATTCATTTTTGGCTTTCAGATTTTGTTTTTAGAGTATAGCCCTCTTGCGCAAGTTTAAATACAATTTATTTTAAAATTTTATCATTTCTAAATTCAATTTAAATAGCTGATCAAATAAAGAAAATACACCTCTACAACGATATAAGGTGACCTGATAGAACACGAATTTGGATATAACATGGTAAAACAGTGCTCGGGGGGGGCGGGGCTGCACCCTCCAGTGGATCAAAGCTAGTTCGATATAACGCGGTTTCACCTATAACGCGGTAGGATATTTTGGCTCCTGAGGACAGCGTTATATCAGGGTAGAGGTGTACTCAGTTTCAGTGAAAAAGAGAAACAGTTTTAAAAGAAACAGTTTAAGAAGTGAATTGCAAAGGAAAAAAGGTGGCATTTCTACCTTTCCTGTTCCTTTTTGATGTAAAGGGATAACCTCAAAAATGTCATTTAAAAATATTTTTCTGCATGTCTTTTATATTAGGAATATCAGGTCCTGGCTTCCTGTTTTTATTGGAGAACTTTTTAAGGTCCTCAGCGGGATCTGACTGGTGATATCCCAGGAAGCTGACTAATCTGCTGTTCTTTCACCCTTAGGTGAAGGGGAATCTTATTCAGGCTATCTTCTGAGGCTGGCCTAAATAACCAGGTCCTCCAAAAATCTTACAAGCAAATATAGAGCTCAGGTCCTGAGGTTCCTATTAAGTCATGTAAAAGACAAGCAGCATTGTTAAAATAAAACTTTGAGATTATCTGTGTACATCAAAAAGAAAGCATTGAAGGGTGTGAGCAATTTATTTATTTTTGCTTTGCAGTTCCACCATTAATAAGAGAGTTTGTCATGTTGGTTAGAATATGTTGAATGACTTTTTTTGTGGTGTCCTGATACGTTATCCTGCAGGAGTGGTAGCAGGCACTGTTATTTGAAGGATCTTGCTTATGGAAACTTTTCCCTGTAATGATGTTCCAGAACCTAGGTTTGGCAAGCTTCTTTTCAGTGAGGCTTTTCATCAGTGCCATTTTACCACTGACCGCATACCATCAGGTTTCCATGGCTAGTTTTTTTTTTTAAATGTTCTGTTGGATTGACTGATATTTCTACTGTTCCTTTTTAATTATTGTGAGGCATCTATAGGCCATGGCAATGGGGACTGTGTATATGCACTTCCATTCACTAAATGGACTTCTCTTTCTAATTGACTCTAATTCCAATATGTTTCCTGTAATACCAGTTATTAAAAGCTGCAGAGTTCTTCTGGTGAAATTTGTTACAAACTTTTGTATGAAAAGTATACTGTATAAACATGGCTCTATCAAATTCATGGTTCGTTTTCATAAATTTCACAGTCAATGCATTTTAAAAATCATGAATTTCAGAGTTTCACATATTTAAATTTTAAATTTCACAGGGTTGTAACAAAGCATAAATATGTATTTTAAGTATCAGAGGGGTAGCCGTGTTAGTCTGGATCTGTAAAAGTAGCAAAGAATCCGGTGGCACCTTATAGACTAACAGACGTTTTGGAGCGTGAGCTTTCGTGGGTGAATACCCACTTCCTCAGATGCATGTAGTGGAAATTTCCAGGGGCAGGTATATATATGATAGCAAGCAAGCTAGAGATAATGAGGTCAGTTCAATCAGGGAGGATGAGGCCCTGTTCTAGCAGTTGAGGTCTGAAAACCAAGAGAGGAGAAACTGGTTCTGTAGTTGGCAAGCCATTCACAGTCTTTGTTCAATCCTGAGCTGATGGTGTCAAATTTGCAGGTGAACTGAAGCTCAGCAGTTTCTCTTTGAAGTCTGGTCCTGAAGTTTTTTTGCTGCAGGATGGCCACCTTAAGGTCTGCTATAGTGTGGCCAGGGAGGTTGAAGTGCTCTCCTACAGGTTTTTGTATATTGCCATTCCTAATGTCTGATTTGTGTCCATTTATCCTATGTATTTTTAAAATGGCAAAATATAAATATGTAAAGCTTTTAAGTAAGTGTTTCCCAAACTGGGGGTCCCGACCCAAAAGAAGGTCGGAAGGCTATTGTAGGGGCAATGTGGCATTGCCACCTTTCTGTGCTGCCTTCAGAGCTGGGTGGCTGGAGAGTAGTTGCATCTGGCCAGACACCCAGCTCTGAAGGCAGCTCTGCCGCCAGCACAGAGGTAAGAGTGGCATGGTATAGTATGGTATTGCCATTCTTACTTCTGCGCAGAAGTAAGGGTAGCAATACCGCAATCCCCCACATTAGTCTTGCCACCCACCTTTTGGGTCAGGACCCCCAGTACACAAAAGACCAGATTTTATGCGTGGTCCATGTCACATTTTTCATGGCCGTGAATTTGGTCTTGTCATAAACAGATAAGTAAGAGTTAATAGAACAGAAGTACTTCATATCTCTTTTGTCTGTAAAGGGTTAACAAGATCAGTGAGCCTGGCTGTCACCTGACCAGAGGACCAATCAGGGGACAGGATAATTTCAAATCTTGAGGGAGGGAAGTTTTTGTGTGTGCGGTTAGATTTTGGTGGTTGTTCACTCTGGGGGCTCAGAGGGACCAGACTTGCAACCAGGTTTCTCTCCAATCTCTCTGATACAAGCTCTTATAAGTTCAGAATAGTAAGTATTAAGTAGATAAGGCGAGCTAGGCTTATGTTTGTCTTCTTTATTTGCAAATGTGTATTTGGCTGAGAGGAGTTCAAATGTGTATTTTGCTGAAAGGATTTTAATTTGTACTTGTATACTTAGGCTGGGAAGGTATTCCCAGTGTCTGTAGCTGAAAGACCCTGTACCTATTCCATCTTAAATTTACAAAGATAATTTTTACCTTTGTTCTTTCTTTAATTAAAAGTTTTTCTTGTTTAAGAACCTGATTGTTTTTTTTTATTCTGGTGTTAGACCCCAGGGGACGCGGTCTGGATTCACCAGGGAATTGGTGGGGAGAAAGGAGGGAAGGGGGAGAGAGAGGTTAATTTCTCTCTGTGTTAGGATTACTTTCTCTCTCAGGGAGAGTCTGGGAGGGGGAGAGAGAAGGAGGGGGGAAGGTGAATTTTCCTCTCTGTTTAAAAATTCAAGGAGTTTGAATCACAGTGATCTTCCAGGGTAACCCAGGAGGGGAAGCCTGGGAGAAGCAATGGTGGGGGAAAGGGTTTACTTTCCTTGTGTTAAGATCAGAGGGTCTGGGTCTTGGGGGTCCCCGGGCAAGGTTTTGGGGGGACCAGAGTGTACCAGCCACTGTAATTCCTGGTTGGTGGCAGTGCTACAGGTTCTAAGCTGGTAATTAAGCTTAGAGGAATTCATGCTGGTACCCCATCTTTTGGATGCTAAGGTTCAGAGTGAGGATTTATGCCATGACAGGTCTCTATTTGCTGGCCAGTATGAATGAGCTTGCATATACATACCAGATGTATTCATCATAAGATTCTTTAATACTCTCTCAGGTATGGCTGAGGTTTGTTTAAATAAGGTATTTAACACACATTGCCACGTAGTGGCTGAACAATATAATACAGAAGAGTGTTCTGTTACATTTCCCCCTACCATTCCTACCATATACAATATTTACACTATTAGGCTATCTTTGACATTCAGTATGTATCAGTCTGTTGCATGTCTCTGAATCATACTGGTTTCTAATTACATGACCCAAACATCTAAGAGCTTGATCATCTGGCTGTCCATTAGTTGCAGTGACTGGCTGTGGTTGATTTGGAATCCTTGAGTCGTTGTCATCTTTTTCTGTTCTCTATTCTTTTCTTGGGTCACCTTGAAGAAGAATTTCTGGACAGATGCACCATGAAACCAATGATATATCTGAGATACATGATATTTTAATCTTCTGGACAGATGACCTAGACTCCCTCATAGATGTCCACTACAACTTCAACCACTCCCACCCATCGATTATACTTTTTCTAAAATACTCCCACATTAGCATCAAATTCCTGGAAACCATGATGACCTTCAGCACCCTACAGACAACTATATAGAAGAAACCCACGGATGGCTACAACTAATTTCACAGATCCAGTAAATTCCCCGAACACACCAAGAAATCTTATGTACAGCCAGGCACTCAGATACTGCAGAATATGCTCCGAGGAAAGTCCAGGATACAAACCTCAATGCACTTAAAACTGCCTTCACCAAACAAAGTGGATTGCATCATGGAATAGGCCCCCACATACTTGAGAGAACCTGCTTCAATATAGAAATAAAATCTCTTCCAACCACACACCTCTAGACCTCTAGTTGTCACTTATTGCCCCACACTGATGATACACCATATGGATTCCCAACAGTTATACTCCATACTTGATGGGGTCCACATCCAAAAGGAAATCTTTCCTGAACTCCTTCTGGCCTTCAAATAACCCCTCCAAGCTCAGCATCAGGAGCAACCTCCCCACAGATCAGGAAACACCAACTCAGCCCTACCAGAACAACAGGTGCAAAACCTGTAGACATATCTTCACTGCTCAATGATCAGCATCTCCCACAAAACACCTTTCGAGATCCATGGGTCCTTGCCCATCTATCACAACATATGACATACCTTATCCAGTTCACTGAATGCCCCAATAACCACTATGTGGGTGAAACAAGACTGTCACTAGGCTCTCAAATGAACTCACACAGAAAAATGATAAAAGACAAGAACATCATATCACCTGTGGGTGAACACTTTTCACAAAGCAATCGCTCAACTGCTGACCTCTCAGGCCTTACCCTCAAAGGAAATCTGCACAACACCTTCCAAAGATGAACCTGGGAGCATAAATTCATAACTTTTGCTAGAGGCTAAAACTCATGGACTGAGTAAAGTCACTGGATTTATGGCCTATTATAACAATCTATAACCTACTAAACCCCCCAGCTTCCCTTCTACCCCATGACTGGAGAGGTGTTAATGAGTCAGTTCACCTTGAATGGTCCCTTGAAATATATGTTAACTATTGATGTAAACAATGTGTTCTTCTTCGAGTGCTTACTCATATCCATTCCAGTTAGGTGTGCGCGCGCCGCGTGCATGTTCGTCAGAGATTTTTACTCTAGCAACACTCGGTGGGCCAGCAGGGTGCCCCCTGGAGTGGCGCCGCTATGGTGCCGGATATATACGCCTGCCGGCTCCTCCGCTCCTCAGTTCCTTCTTACCGCCCGTGTTGGTCGTTGGAACACAGGAGCGCAGCTTAGCTGATCTCCACCTCCCTAGCGATTCGCTCGTTTCTATTGTAATTGTGTATATAGTTCGATTTCTTCTAGTATAGTTAGTGTTTAGTTATTAGTTTTGTAATAGTTATTGTAAATAGTTAAGAGGGATCGGGGATTAGCCCCTTCCCCTCACCCGGTACCGGGGCCCATGCCTGGTTCACCGGGCTTCAAACCGTGCTCGGCCTGTCATAGCCGGATGCCCACAGGAGACCCTCACGACTCCTGTCTTAAGTGCTTGGGTGAGTCCCATCTTACGGACAAGTGCCGCATCTGTAAGGCGTTCAAGCCCCGGACTAAAAAAGAGCGGGACATTCGCCTGAAACAACTCCTGATGGAGGCAGCGTTGACTCCCCAGTCTTCAGCACCGCGAACAAGTGCCTCTTCGGCACCGGAGCGCACGCCAACAGTGAAGGCTCCTCGACACCAACCATCACCGGCCCAAGCTCCTACCCGGCACCATTCGCTCTCACCACGGAGCAAGAAGCACAAGCCTCCTGCGGCTGCTATATCTACACCGCAGTCTGAGCGCTTAGCCAAGTCGGACCACCCGGCATCGTCAACTGCCGCGGCACCGACGTCCTCTGCACCGTTGATTCCGGCCTCGCAAGAGCCGTCGAGTCTGGTGCTTAACAGCTCCCCGGCACGCACCGTGGTTGAGCTTATTGTGCCCTCCACTCCGGAGATGTTCTCCATGGCACGGGACTTGATTGCCTTGACGGAGCCTGAGCTGCCTCAACCCCCGGCGCCACCGGTGCGGGTCCCTCAGTCAATAGGCAAGCCGGCCCTCATGAGACCTTCTTTGCTCGGTACCATGGAACGCCGCCGGTCCCGATCCAGGTCCCACAGGCACTCCCGGTCCTGTCATCGATCCCGGTCCCGCAGCCGCTCGCAGTCCCGGTACCGTTCCCCATCGAGGTACCGGTCGTACTCGCGGCACCGTTTGAGGTCCCGGTCGCCATCCAGATACTATTGGCACTGCTCCAGATCTCGGCACCTCTTGCGGCACCGTACCTCTTTCAGCCGCTCTCCGCACGGCGATTCCAGGCACCGGTCGACCTCCTGGCAATGTGCTCGTCGCAGGTCCTGGTCCCACTCCTGGCACCGTCACAACTCTCGGTACCGTTCTCCGGCACCACGTAGGGATGGTTCGAGTGGACGCAGAGACCCATATCAAACGGTCTCTGCCCCCCTGTGGCCGTCTCGTCATACGTCGATCTCCTCCCATGCAGACAACTGCATCATATGGGGATTCGGATAACCACCAGGGACCTCATCAGTGGCCCTTTTGGACACCTTGGGCCTACCACCAAACCCAAGGTGATCCACATATACCACCGCGCTCCGGCCCTTCTGAGCATCGGGCGCCAGAGACCATGGTGAGCAGACCTCCCCCGGCGGGTACGGAGGAACCTCCAGCCCATGTACCAGACCCACAAGATCTGCCGCCTCAGGACATCCCCCAAGACCAGGAGTCGATCCAAGACCCGCTTGTCCCCGGGGTTTCATCCTCTTCTTCCCCGGATGAAGCGGTGGTGGGGACGTCTACATCTGGACCGCCCCCAATCGACCTCAGGTCACACCAGGACCTTCTGCGCCGCGTCGCCCTCAATATCAACTTGCCCGTAGAGGAAGTTCCTGAGGTGGACGACCCAGTTGTCAGTATACTGTCAGCGGAGACTCCAACCAGGGTGGCTCTCCCCTTCATCCGCTCGATCCAGGCTAGAGCGGATACCATCTGGCAATCCCCGGCATCCATACCGCCCACAGCCAGAGGGGTTGAACGTAAATACATGGTACCTTCCAAAGGGTACAAGTACCTGTGTATTACATCCCCCTCCTTGTTCATTGGTTGTTCAATCCGTCAATGAACGGGAGCGCCATGGCCAGCAAGCCCCTGCTCCTAAATCAAGGGAGGCCAGGCGAATGGATTTGTTGGGGAGAAAGATCTATTCCGCGGGAGGCCTCCTGTCATAAACAGATAGCTAAGGGTTAATGTCTCTTTCACCTGAAACACCTGACCAGAGAACCAATCAGGAAACCGGATTTTTTCAACTTTGGGTGGAGGGAAGTTTGTGTAAGAGGTCTTTTGTTTCTGTCTGCCTGCTTTCTCTGAGCTTTGGAGAAGTAGTTCTGTTTTCTAATCTTTTGTTTCTAAGTGTAAGGACCAAGAGATCAGATAGTAAGTTATATGGTTTATTTTCTTTGGTATTTGCATGAATATAAGTGCTGGAGTGCTTTGATTTGTATTCTTTTTGAATAAGGCTGTTTATTCAATATTCTTTTAAGAAATTGCCCTGTATTGTGTTATCTTAATACAGAGAGACTATTTGTATTTTTTCTTTCTTTTTTATATAAAGCTTTCTTTTAAGACCTGTTGGAGTTTTTCTTTACTTCAGGGAAATTGAGTCTGGACTCACCAGGGAATTGGTGGGAGGAAGAAATCAGGGGAGATCTGTGTGTGGGTTGGATTTGCTAGCCTGATTTTGCATTCCCTCTGGGGGAATAGGAAAGTCCTTTTTGTTCCAGGACCGGGAACAGAGAGGGGGAGTCTCTCTGTGTAGTTTCACAGAGCTTGTGTCTGTGTATCTCTCCAGGAGCACCTGGAGGGGGGAAGGGAAAAAGGATTATTTCCCTTTGTTGTGAGACTCAAGGGATTTGGGTCTTGGGGTCCCCAGGGAAGGTTTTTCAGGGGGACCAGAGTGCCCCAAAACACTCTAATTTTTTGGGTGGTGGCAGCAGGTACCAGGTTCAAGCTGGTAACTAAGCTTGGAGGTTTTCATGCTAACCCCCATATTTTGGATGCTAAGGTCCAAATCTGGGACTAAGGTTATGATACCTCCAACTCAGGGTGGTGAACCAGCAAGCCCTCCTGAGTAGGTACAGCTACAACACCTGGGAGGCAATAGGGAAGTTTGCAGAGCTCGTCCCGCAGGACTCCCGCCAGGAATTCACAGCTCTCCTGGAGGAAGGGAAGAAAGTTGCGCAGACCTCCCTCCAGGCCTTGCTGAATGCCGCCGATTCGGCAGCTAGAACTGTCGCCTCTGGAATTGCCATGCGGCGTATATCGTGGCTGCAAGTGTCAGGCCTGCCAGCTGAACTTCAGTACACTATACAGGACCTACCTTTTGGTGGCCAGGGCCTCTTCTCCCAGAAGACGGACCCTCGGCTACAGAGTCTGAAGGACAATTGTGTAATTATGCGTTCGCTGGGAATGCATATGCCGCAGACTCAAAGACGATCTTTCCGGTCACAACCTCAGCACACCTACCCCCTGCCTCGCCCAAGGCAAGACTTCACCAGAAGGCGAGGTCGGACCTCTCGCAGGCGACAGTCTGGACCTCGGGGGTAACAATTCCGGTCACACCAAGCCACCGGTGGGACCGAAGCCAAACTTTTGAGGGTGCGCCCGAGAGCACTGTACCAATGACCTCCCAGGATCCTTTTCAGTTCGCCAACCGCCTTGCTGCATTCCTCCCTGCGTGGTCCCAGCTGACTTCGGACCGTTGGGTCCTCCACACGGTGGAATGTGGCTACCGTCTTCAGTTTGTTTCAACCCCACCTTCCCACCCTCCCTCCTCGTCCCTCTTCAGGGACTCCTCTCACGAGCAACTCCTTCTGCAGGAGGTTTCGAGGCTCCTTGCGATGGGAGCTATAGAGGAGGTTCCGGAGGAATTAAGAGGCAAAGGGTTCTATTCCAGGTATTTCCTAATTCCCAAGGCAAAAGGGAATTAGGAAATCCTCCGGCCTATCCTGGACCTGCGAGGATTGAACAAATTCATGAGAAAGTTCAAGTTCCGCATGGTATCTCTGGGAACCATCATCCCTTCCCTGGATCCCGGAGATTGGTACGCTGCTCTCAACATGAAAGACGCGTATTTCCACATTGCGATTTACCCTCCGCACAGACGATACCTACGCTTTGTGGTGAATCGTCAACATTACCAATTTGCGGTCCTTCCCTTTGGCCTCTCCTCGGCCCCTCGGGTATTCACGAAGTATATGGTGGTAGTCGCCGCCTCCCTCCACCGTCGTCGAATACATGTCTTCCCATACCTCGACGACTGGCTTATTTGAGGGACCTCCGAGGCTCAGGTCACCACTCATGTAAATGTCATCAAGGCCCTATTCACCAGTCTAGGCCTGATAATCAATCTGGACAAATCCATTCTGCTACCTATGCAGAGGATAGAATTCATGGGGGCCATGCTGGACTCCAATCTTGCAATGGCCAGCTTGTCCCCACCATGGTTTCAGGCTATAGTCTCCCTTATACAATGACTACAAAACTTCCCAACAACCTCTGTCCACACCTGCCTCGGCCTCCTCGGTCACATGGCTGCGTGCACCTTCATTACGAAGCACGCGAGACTGCGCATGCGTCCTCTTCAGACTTGGCTCGCCTCAGTCTATCGTCCATGCAGGGATGCCATAGACATGATAATCACGGTTCCACCACGTGTTCTGGGCTCCCTCGACTGGTGGCTGATGCCCTCCCTGGTACGTGCCGGTCGTCCGTTCCATCCGTCGCAGCCCTCTGTGTCCCTGACAACAGACGCTTCCTCTCTCGGCTGGGGCGCTCACTTAGGACACCTTCTCACCCAAGGCCTTTGGTCCTTTCAGGAGCTGGCGCTTCACATCAATGTCCGCAAACTGAGAGCGGTCCGACTGGCGTGCCAGACCTTCCAGCATAACCTACAGGGCCGTTGTGTTGCAGTATTCACAGACAACACAATGGCCGTGTGTTACATAAACAAGCAGGGAGGGACGCGATCCTCCCCCCTTTGTCAAGAGGCGATGCAACTGTGGGACTTCTGCATAGCCCACTCAATAGACCTGGTAGCTTCCTTTCTCCCAGGAGTCCGGAACTCTCTCGCGGATCACCTGAGCAGGTCCTTCTTGTCCCACGAGTGGTCCATCTGCCCGGACATCCTCCTTTCAGTATTCTGGAAGTGGGGCTTTCCCCAGATAGACGTCTTTGCCTCCCGAGAGAACAGGAAATGCCAGGTGTTCTGCTCCCTGCAGGTTTGCTCCCCAGGCTCCCTCTCAGACGCGTTCCTAATTCCCTGGGAAGGTCATCTACTTTATGCCTTTCCACCCTTTCCCCTAGTCCACAGAGTCCTGCTCAAGCTCCGCAGGGACAGGGCCCAGCTGATCCTGATCGCTCCGGCGTGGCCGAGGCAGCACTGGTACACCATGCTGCTCGACCTATCTCTAGCGGACCCGATACCTCTGCCACTCTGCCCGGACCTCATAACACAGGACTTCGGCAGACTTCACCACCCAGACCTGCAGTCCCTCCACCTGACAGCATGGCTGCTGTCTGGTTAAACCAATCAGAGTTGCTCTGTTCCACCCCAGTGCAACAGGTCTTACTGGGAAGCAGAAAGCCTTCCATGCGGGCGACATATCTCGCCAAGTGGAAGCGCTTATCCCAGTGGTGCGCCCAGCATAACTTTATTCCCGAAGGTGTATCGGTCCCCATTATCTTGGACTACTTATGGTAGGAGCAGGGCCTGGCGCTCTCTTCGATAAGGGTGCATCTGGCCGCTATTTCCACCTTCCATCCTGGGGAATCTGGCAGTTCGACCTTCTCTCACCCTATAGTTTCCAGATTCGGTAAGGGCTTGGAGCGGCTCTACCCTCAGGTTAAGCGCACTTCCCCTACGTGGGATCTCAACCTTGTATTAGCTAGGCTCACGGGCCCTCCCTTTGAGCTGTTAGCCACATGCTCGCTGCTGTACCTATCCTGGAAGACAGCCTTCCTCGTCGCTATCACCTTGGCCAGACGAGTATCGGAGCTTCGTGCTTTGATGGTAGATCCCCCATATACGATATTCCACAAGGACAAGGTACAGCTGTGACCGCACCCGGCTTTCCTTCCCAAGGTGGTCTCTGCCTTCCACATCAATCAAGACATTTTTCTACCAGTCTTCTTCCCGAAGCCGCACGCATCGCGCCGGGAACAACAGCTACATACCCTGGATGTCCGCCGGGCCCTCACCTTTTACATCCAGAGGACCAAACCTTTCAGACGCTCGCCTCAGTTATTTGTAGCGGTCGCAGAGCGCATGAAAGGCATGCCTATCTCTTCCCAGAGACTCTCATCCTGGGTGACGTCCTGTATCCGGACATGGTACGACTTGGCCCGCGTTCCAGCTGGCCATCTCACCGCCCACTCTACTCGGGCTCAAGCCTCGTCTGCCACTTTCCTGACCCACGTTCCCATCCAGGAAATATGTCGCGCAGCCACCAGGTCTTCCGTCCATACTTTTGCATCCCACTATGCACTGGTCGCGCAGTCTAGAGCTGATGTCGCCTTTGGCTCAGTGGTCTTACATTCCGCAACATCTCACTCTGACCCTACCGCCTAGGTAAGGCTTGGGAATCACCTAACTGGAATGGATATGAGCAAGCACTCGAAGAAGAAAAGACGGTTACTCACCTTTGTAACTGTTGTTCTTCGAGATGTGTTGCTCATATCCATTCCACACCCGCTCTCCTTCCCCACTGTCGGAGTAGCCGGCAAGAAGGAACTGAGGAGCCGGCAGGGGTATATATCCGGCACCATAGCGGCGCCACTCCAGGGGGCGCCCTGTCAGCCCACCGAGTGTTGCTAGGGTAAAAATCTCTGACGAACATGCACGTGGTGCGCGCGCACCTAACTGGAATGGATATGAGCAACACATCTCGAAGAACAACCATTACAAAGGTGAGTAACTGTCTTTTCCACCTTGTATTTAGCTATGACACTGAGTACATTTCTCAAGAAGAGAGCCTATCTCCTAGAACTGGAAGGGACCTTGAAAGGTCATCAAGGCCAGCTCCCTGCCTCCACTAGCAGGACCAAGTACTGATTTTTGCCCTGATCCCTAACTGCCCCCCCCCCCCAAGAATTGAACTCACAACCCTGGGTTTAGCAGGCCAGTGCTCAAACTGCTGAGCTATCCCTTCTCTCTCTGTGGAATCTCAAAAGCTTGTCTCTCTCACCAAGAGAAGATAGTTCAATAAAAGATCCTGACTCATTTACCTTGTTTCTCTGATATCCTGGGACCAACACAGGTGCAACAGCACTGCATACAGCCTCTTAGAGTCTTTTTGTAGACCTCTGAGGGTCTTGTGGGAGTGAGGAGACTGGGATTGGGCCCTAACTGTTCATCTTCTGTAGTTATACTGTAATATTAAAAAGCCTTTCAGTTTATAAATACTGTACTGTAAACATTTAAAGAATAAAATCAAGGGCAGGAAATATGAATCTGGATTACTTTCTTCCATTCCAGCCTCATTTTTAATGTTGCATCCAACATTGTTGAATCCTTTTCAGATGTATATCAATTGTTTCTTTTAATTAAAAATGACTTTTCATATATAATATTAATATATTTTTGCATCAGTGGTGGGAGTAATACAGCTGCATATTGCAAGATTATGAAATAAAATTTGAACATAGCATAATTTACTGGACAGTGCCGAATTTTCCTTCAAGAATTGGTTCCTAGGCTCTTCCTGATCTTTTTTCTCAGTGTAGAAAATTTTCTAATCAGTTTTCATTAATATTTAATATTTTCTTTTTAAAAGATACTATAAAATGTATAGCAGTGTTGTCATGTTTTTTATAGGTTAGTTTTCTTTATTTAGGTCTTAATCTAGAACCCACTATGATCAATCCGGTGACTCCGAATGACTTTAATGGGTTTATTTTGGGCCTTCTATGGTTTGGAATAATCTAGTTGCCTACAGTTTGTGAGCACTGAAAGTACACTTTCATAAGAAAAGGGTCAAGTTGAGACCATTTTAAATGTATTTTCTGTACATTTTTAAATGGGGATAATGAATTCATGCTTAGAGACTTACAGTGCAAGAATTTCTTAAAATACTTTGAGTTGCAGTAATATTGCAGTAAGTAATTGTATGTATTTAACGTGGTATCAACAGCTGTAAAAAGTACATTTTGTGTCTGAAACTCATGTATATAATATTATCACAAGCAATACCTTTAACTTCACATTTGAGATAAATTAGCAAAAAAAAACCATTGTTTTCTTTTCAGTTTTAGTTTATACAGTAAGCAGGAGTCAGGGCTCAATCCTGCAAGAGGCTGAGAACTCTCAGTACCCACTTGCTGAGGCTCTGACCCAGATAAACACTTAATCACATGCTTAAATGCTTTACTGGCCAGGCCTAACTGAGTTTCTCCTTTGCTGAAAAGACCCATATAAATACCAACAAAGAGCATAAAAACTCTAAGGGGAAAAAAAAACCTAAGGATCTTTTTGTAAAAATTCAGGACAATACTACTAAAATTGGGCACTATGGGCAGGTCTACACTAGAAGCGCTACATCGGTGCAATTGCACCCCTGTAGCGCATCTGGCGAAGATGTTTTATGCCAAAGGGAGAGAGTTCTCCCATCCACATAATAAATCCACTGGCATTGTCCACACTGGCACTTAGGTCGGTGTAACTTACATCAGTTGGGAGGTGGCTTATTCACATCCCTGACCAACGAAAGTTATACGGAAGTACGTGCTAGTGTAGACCTGGCCTATCAGAAGAATTTTATTAGAAGAACTGAAGGACAGTGATATTTTTAAAATTGAAGTTAAGCTGTAAAAAGGAAAAAAAAATGAAAAATCATGTGTATGTTTTTGTCGTCAGAATAACAAGAACTTTAATAGATCAAGATGGTCCAAGTTGGAGAGAGAAGCTACCACCAATTCCAGTTGTCCCTGTTTCTGCTCAATTACACAAATGGGATGGAGGAAGCCTTACTTCAGAGACTAAGCGAAAGAAGATTGCAGACTTCAATGGAGATAGACAATCAGAGATGAACAGTATGTATGGCATATGCAAATATGTAGAGGTAGAAAAATGGAAATATAGTTTAACAAAAGTTAAACATACCATTGCTTTTCAGAATATTATCTGAAGAAGCGATATACTTAAATAATATGAACAGCAAATCTTTCTGAAAGGAAAAGTTGGATAATGGTCGAGATTGGATTTAATAACCTGTATAGATCCATAATATTATGCTGCTTTGCCACCTCATGGATGAGTTTTCAATGTGCATTTCCTTGAATATATATATAATGTTGGTAAGAATATTGATCAGCAATATGTTGATACCCACTGGAACTGGATATCAACATTTACTTAAAGGCCTATTTACTTAACCTTTAATTACATCATTTATTTTGAAAGTAGAGTCATGCTCTACATCATGATAGAATGTTGCTGTGACTACTGCATAGCTTCTCTCCACCAATAATGTTACCTCTTAGCTCAAGGATGATTTAGTTGGGGTTGGTCCGGCTTGGAGCAGGGGGTTGGACTAGATGACCTCCTGAGGTCTCCTAATCTTCTGTGATTCTATGATAAGTATACAAAGTTGGTGAACCTGTAAGAATGGCAAATGTATGTTTCTAAAGCATGCTGTCTTTAGGAGACTCAGGGCTTGTCTGCACAGCCCCGTAGTTCAGACAACAGGGGTGTGAATTGTGGTGGGTGCTAAGTGCTGCGCTGTGTGGATACTGCAGGTGGAAACTAAAAGGTACCTAATTTCTATTAGCACAGCCCTCTTCAAATGGGATAATGTTAATGTGAACTAGGTACTTTTCAGTTTGCACTAGCAACATCCACATGGGATAGTTATACAGTGCATTCTTCAGTTCACATCCCCCATAGTCTGAACTACATGGCCATGTAGACATAGTCTCAGTTACAGGAAATATTTTTTTCTCTCCTAAACTCCATGGCATTAGATGATCTAACCATAATTCATTACTGGAAAAAGGCATGTCCTCAATCAACCTCCACTCCTGAAGCACTAAAGAATTAATGATGTTATTGCTGTCTGAAAGATAATTTAAAGTATTACTCTTCACCTTTTGTGTATCAACTGGGAAACAAACACACCACATATTTATAGTTATAACAGATCTATGTACAAGATGAATTAACTGAGCAAAAAATAAGGGGTGGAGGCAGATATGTTGGTAATATTAGGTAATATTGAAAATAGATATTAGTATTAGTATTATTTGTTTGTTGAATACCAACAACGTGCATTAGAATTTTGCCTGAGAGAAGGAAACTTGACTCAAAGAATAAGACTAGGCAGTAGTAATTTACAGTAATTTGGATTTTATAGGGAAAGGTTAGTATTGCATACTCAACCACAGTATGACTATGGAAAATCACTTTCCATGGAGGGAACTGTAGTGAAACGAGTCTCACTGGCGAAGCGCTTCCTGCTGGTTAACCTGGGAATTAGCTCTCCAGCATATGGAACGCCTCCTACTCTCCGGTGTCTCACCTGCCTCAGGCCCTTGTGTCCCTCCCGTACCCCAGTGCCCTTTACCTTGGGGTTCTGCCCCAGCAGTACCCCATCATGCTCTGGGTCTCCCCTCCCAGGGGAACCTCCAACCCTCTCACCCACCATGCCTCAGTAGCTACGGCCAGTCACCATCTAGCCCCTGTTCACTGGAGTAGACTGTAGTCTGTCAAGACCACTCATCACTGGCTCGGAGGTTAGACCAGCTGCCTCTGCCTATCTCTGGGCTGCTGCCTCTGCAACCCCAGGACCTGTTTTGGCCCTTTAAGCAAGGCCTGCAGCCTAGGGATTTACCAGGCTGGAGCTCCCCAGCTCCTCCTGCCGTTCCTCAGTCCTGCTCCATTCTCTGTAGCCTGAGCTCCCAGGGAGCCAGGTCCTTCTCCTTCAAAGGCTGGAGAGAGATTGACTCAGCTCCTGGCTCACAGCCCTTTTGTAGGGCCAGCTGTGGCTGCCTTTCCAATCAACCTACCCTATTGGCTCCCTGGGGCAGCCCTTTCCCAGGGCCATTTTAACCTCTTCAGAGCTGGTGCACGGTGACTGCCCCCACTACACCCTCCCCCGTCCTTTTCCCTCCCCAATCCCACACCTGGAGAAAGAGGGGGTCCTCGAGCCTGTGCAACCCGGAGATGTCCCGCCAGTCGTACTCACCACTCCTCATTATCTTTCAATTTTAGGGCCAGATCTTCTTTTTCCCAGTGGGCTTTTTGTAGCTCTGCCTCCGCCATCCAACGGGCTTGCTCTGCAGCGTCCAGCCATGGACACAGGCCAGAATCCCCCGGGCCCTCTTCCTTCAGGGTCTGGGTTCCTACTGTGACCTGCTCCACAACAATCTGGGTCCCGGCCTCTTGGTGACTCTGTCCCAGTCTCTTTGTCCGCCATCCCCTGTGGGTGGCTCTGGGGCAGGTTTACTGCCATCTCTGCAGCAGCTACCTGGATGGTTCTTGACCCCTTTGGGTCCTCAGGCCCTTCCACTTGAGTTCACCCTCTTCTGAGGGGGCAGTTCCTCTTTATGTGGCCCCGTTCGTGGCAGCCAAAGCAGGCTTCCCGCCTCCTTGCTGCCCTGGGTCCCGGCTTCTGCAGTTGGTCCTTCTCTGGGACAGCCGTCCCTGGGCTGCCCTGGGTCAGACTCCTTGAGGCAGGACACTCCCTCTATAGATACCCCCACCACCCACAGGCTCAACACCTACATTGCCTCCTGACTTCCCTTGCCAGGTGACCTCTCGTAGGGGCCTGTCCCTTCTCCAGTTCTCGGTCAGGCTTCCTGCCCCCATCCCACTAGGGACAATCCACCCTTACAGGTCCACGCCACCCACAGGCATAACAAGCCCCACACTCTGCCCTGGGTCTTCTGGCCCCAGCACTAGGCTTTTCCCACTAGTCTCGGCAGTCTTTTTGGAACTCCTTCTGCAGAAGTTTCACGAGGGCCTGCTGCTTCTCTGCCAGCTGCCCCAGTTGTGCCTGCAAGGCCCACTGTACCTCCCACTGTCTCTCCTGGTTCTCCCCAAACTCTTGCACAAGTCTCTCAAGCCTCTCAGGCTGTCCCTTTCCTCACAGGACCAGACCCTGGTTTAATACAAACAAGAGGAAGTAAATAACTCACAGTTAGCCTGTGGAATTCATTGTCATGGAATGTTGTGATGGCCAAAAGTGTAACTGAGTTAAAAAAAGAAGTAGGTAAGTTCATGGAGGATACGTCCATCAGTGGCTATTACTCAAGATGGTCAGGGATGTAACCCCAGGCTCGGGTGACCCTAAACTTCTGACTGCCAGAAGCAGAGATGAAAAGACAGGTGGATCTCTCCAGAATTGCCCTGCTCTGTACGCTCTGACTGCAGCTCTGGTACTGGAGACAGGCTATTGGTTTTGGAGACAGGCTACTGGGCTAGATGGACCTTTAGTCTGACCCATTATGGCAGTTCTTATGTTCAGTTAGATACATTGCTTGATAAATGTTTAAATTTTTAGCCTGAAAAGATGCTTTTGGTAAGTATTGGTTGTATAACTTTCTGTAAACTCAGGAATGGAACTTGCTGTTTGTTTTGAATTAAAATTTAAAAATGACCTATTTAGTATAAACCTTTCTAGTTATAAGAATTAAAATATTGGCTATATAACCCTGTAATAACCTTCCCATGAGGAAGAGTTTGCAGGTAATCATGGAGAGAAGTAGTCAGCTTAGTAGTGATAAGGTCCAACCTGTTCTGAAAATTAATCAAATTAGTTATAATTGTCTAAATCAAAAGATAATGCAATTTGTGGTGGTCTGGTATAAGATTAAGTCTGTTGAACCTAGTGTGCAGATTTGGCCTTGTTTGCATTCTTCTTTGAGTGATTGCAGATGTCCATTCACTCTGTGTGTGTGTGTGTGTGTGTGTCCAGTGCACAGTTGTCAGAGATTTTTCCCTTAGCAGTACCCACTGTGGTGGCACATGCGCCCTCTGCTGCCTCACACCACTACACAAAAGTACAAAGGGCAGATCCACCCCCAACCCCACCTTGTTCTGTTTTACTGGCTATGATGGTTAATTGCAGTATCATATTCCAACATCTTTCCCTCATATTTGTATACAATTGGATTAGTTTTAGTGTTTGTTAGTTATAGAAATAGGTTTTCTTTTAAAGTGTTTTTAAACACTTCAGTTCCCACTGCCAGGGCATACCTCGGTCACTGGCATCAAGCTCTGACATTCCTGAAAAAAACTGATGCCAGTGAGTGACCCACACTCCAGTTGCCTGAAGTGTCTCGAGGAGACTCTCACGTCAGGAATTGGTGTCAAATTTGCTGGGATTTTAATCCAAACCCCAAGAAAGACAGGGAGGCCAGGCTTAAGTTTTGTTTGATGGAGGCGGCCGTACATCCACTTTTGGAGCCTTCCTGATTGGAGTGGTGTGAGCACATCTGCATCCATCAGAAATGCTCCCCCAGTTTTGACCGAGTTTTGGGGCTGATCACTCTCTCCCCATTGCTGAGGAAGAGGCACCAGAATCTGGGAGACTGAAGTCCAGCATATGGACAAGGATAGCGGAGTTTGCTCGAGGCCAAAGCACCCTCCAAAGCAGTCTTTTGTCAACTCTGATGCCAGCACCAGTTCTGTTGAGACCAACTCTGAAGTGGCTGCATCTGATTCAACAGTACAGAAGACTGTCTTGATACTGTGTACTCCAGAGGCTTATGTGACAGCACAGGATCTGCTGCATTTCTCTATGCAGGCTTTGCTGGCAGTCCAAGAGTCTTCTCGGCCAGTATTAGCACCTACAATACCTTTATTGTCATCATCCCAGCATATGATACCATAGTGCCTCCATTTCCCTGCATGCCTCTTCATGTGGTACCATCCAGAGGGAAGCCAGCCATTATCTCACAAGAACCGCGATCTCCAGGCTGTCTGGAACCTCAGCACTGATAGGAACAACCCTTCCTTGGTTGGAGGAGGTGGTTTCGTATGTGGATTCTGAGGTTGGTTCCTACATGTCATACCTGCACTACAAACATCACTGTTCCCCTTCTACTGCCTATCATTGTTGGTATCCCCTGGAGGCTCGGTCTTGGCCATCAAGCAGAGACCCATGCCTAGGCAGAGATTGGGCTCTGTGACCTTACTAGTGGCTGTTATGAATCTTGTGAGGGTTTCTGTATGCCTCCATGTTGTCGCCACACCCTCTCTGCTCTGCTTCTTTGAGTAGGCACCAAGATTTACCACACCAGGTCCCATGGCAGACCATTCCTGATACCAGGCTTGGTACTGAGCAGGAGAAAATCGGTCCATTCTGGTGGATCTCCCTTTAGAGGAATTGATGGAGGCTCCACCACAGTTGTTTTTGTCTTCCTCCTCTTCATTGCATGATGAGGCAGTCGTGTTGGAATGTGCCTCGTTGTCCCCTGGGGATTATAGGGTTCATCAGGACCTGTTAACCAGGTGGCTTCCACTCCACATATCCAGCTGGGAGAGGCTGGAGAAAAGTTTGAGTGGCTGGTTGACATTTTAGCTTCTGTGGAACCATCTAGGTTGGCACTCCCAAATAATGAAGCTATCTTGGAGCCAACTAACATGCTGTGGCAGACTCAAACTTCCCTGCCTTCAGCCCCTCCGCCCCTGGAAAAAAGGACTGAATGCAGATATTATATCTTCTCACAGAGATATGAACATTTTTGCACCCACCCCCTTCCAGGGTTGTTGTTGAGCTCAGCTGCCAATGAGAGAGAATGCCAGGGTCAACAGGCATCAACCCCGAAAGGAAAGGATGCAAACCAGGTGGATCTCATTGATAGAACACTTTATTCAACAGCAGGTCTGCAGCCCAGGATTGGTAATCAGCAGTCTTTGCTGGGACACTGACATTAGCCTCTGGACAATATATTAAAATTTAAAGACAAATGGCCAGAGGATGTGAGGCAGGAATTTCTCACCATGGTGAATAAGGGTAAATTAGTGGCCAGAATCTCCCTTCTGGTTCATTTGGATGCTGCTGGCTCTGTGGCTAGAGCCATGGCATTGTCCATTACAATATATGCAGATGCCCATGAATCCAGTCATTGGATCTTCCTTAAGAGGTCTTCACAGATGATACAGGATCTGCCCTTTGAATAGTCATCGCTCTTCTCTAAATAGGCAAATGACAAACTGCATAGCCTAAAAGACTTCAGGTTGACACTCAATCTTTGGGCATTTACACACCTGCACTAAGGAGCTGTTTTGTCCTTAGTAGGTTTATTGTTATCCTTCTTTCACATCTCATCACAAAGACTTGGCCAGGAAAAAGGGCAGATGTTATAGAAGACCGCTCTCTCCTTCTGCAATATATGCTTATTCATCTAGACTGCCTGGGAGTTCTAAGCAAATATTTTGATGTGTTTTGTCGAGGTCAGCCTACAAGTTTCTGGATTGCCAACCTCTCCTACTTCACGGTTTGCCATTTGGTTATCTCCCTACCTAAGTGTTTGGTGCAACATCACTACAGACCAGTGGGTCTTATGCACAGTAGAATTGGGATACACTATTCAGTCTTTTTCTATCCTTGCTTCTACCTTCCTTCCCCATCCCTTTTAAGAGATCACTCTCATGAGGAGAGAAGAAGCAACCTCTTCTCCAGTTGGGAGCCATAAAGACAGCTCAACAAACATCTGAAGAAAATAAAGTTTTGCATGGTTACACTGAGTTCCATTATCCCCATCCTGGAAACTAGTATGCTGTCCTTGAATTAAAAGATGCATATTTCTATGTGGCAGTGCATCAAAGCCGCAGGAAATCCTCAGGTTTTTGGTAAATTGGTGCCACTGCCAGTTTACGGTGCTGCTGTCTGGCCTGTCTTCAACTCCATGGGTGTTCACAAAGTGCATGGCAGTGGTGGTAGCATTTCTGAGGAAGTCAGAAGTTCACATATTTCCCTATCTAGGCGACTTGTTGGTGACAGGCCAATCTAAGTCATAGGTACTGTCTGGCGTGTCTGTCATCCACTCAAACTCCACTGGAGTTGCTTATCAGCACAAGAAGTTAATCCTGTCACCTCTATAAATTCTGTCTTTTGTACGAGTGGTCTTGGGCAGTGCCAAAGCCAAGGCCTTCCTTCCCCAGATAAGATTTCAGATGATGCTGGCCATTGTATTAGACCTGAAGGCCCATCCTAACATGACAGTTCACACTTGCCTCAGACTTCTGGGGCATAGGGCTGTCTCCGGAAGCTGCAAGGGTGGCTGTTATCTGTGTACTCTCTGATTCGTCACCCCCTAGACATGGTGGTGCAGGTGCCCATCAGGACCGGTGCAAGCATATTTTGCGCCCTAGGCGAAACTTCCCTCTTGTGCCCCCCTCCCCCCCCAAATCACATACATTATAGACAATACACAGTCACAGAGTAACATGTTATAATTTAGAATTTATGTTTCTGCGCTTTAAGTTTAGCAAATTTAGAAACAAATTCCTCCAAGTCAATGCTGTGAGCAATGTCATGTTCTAGTGACAAGGTAGATAGCCCAACAAGTCGTTGTTGCAACATTGATGTTCGCATGTATGTTTTTATCAATTTGAGCTTCAAGAAGCTTCGCTCACCACTGGCCACAGAAACTGGGAGAGTCAAGAGGATGCGAAGAGCAATAACTGTGTTAGGGACACTATCTGTCAGCTGGGGGTCAGGGCTGTGAGGAGGATGGGGTCGGGGGTTTCCAGCTCAGAGAGACTGGGCTCGGAGCTGGGGGTCAGGGCTGTGGGGGGGGATGGGGTGAGGGGGTTTCCAGCTCAGAGGGACTAGGCTCGGAGCTTGGGGTCAGGGCTGTGGGGAGGATGGGGTCAAGGGTTTTCCAGCTCAGAGGGACTGGGCTCGGAGCTGGGGATCAGAGCTGTGGCGGGGATGGGGTCAGGGGGGTGCCTGGGGGCACTGGGGCAGCTCAGCTCTGCAGGCTGCTGTTCTCTCCAGCCATCCAGGCACAAGGGGAGCAGCAGCAGGGACCAGCCAAGGACCAAGGGGGCAGGAGCACAGGCACCTGAGGCCAAGCCGTGGGGAAGCACTTGCTTACCTTGCCCAACACATGAGCATCGGGGTCCTCTTTCTTCCTCCACTCCACCAGACCACCGCTGAGGCTCTTTTCTTCTCCATGCCCCTCGCTGGGGCTGACGTGGAGGCTGAGCCAGGGGCAGCCCCTGCTTTCCTCAAGAAGTCCTGGTGTTGTGCTGCCCTCGCAGGACTCCTGCCACGTGCCCTAAGCAGAGCTGCGCAGTTCTGCCCAGCCGCTGGCGCTCCCGCCGGCAACGAGAAAAATGGCACAGGCTGGAGCCCCTGCTCTGGGAGGGAGAGGGATTCTGAGCCTTTGCCTGCAGCCCAGAGATTCCCCTGGGTCAGCACGCCGCAGGCAGCCCGAATCTCTGGGCTGCCGCAGCGGCGCCCTGATCCAGGGGGGGCCCTGGGCTGCCGGCTGCTGCTGCGGCGCCCTGACCCAGGGGACCCCCTGGGCTGCAGGCTGCCGCGGCGGCGCCCTGACCCAGGGAACCCCGTGGGCTGCAGGCTGCCCTGGCGGCACCCTGACCCAGGGGAATCCCTGGGCTGCCGGCTGTCCTGGCGGCGTCCTGACCCGGGGGGGCCCTGGGCTGCCCACTACTGCTGCGGCGCCCTGACCCAGGGGAACCCCTGGGCTGCCGGCTCCCGCGGCAGCGCCCTGACCCAGGGGGAACCCCTGGGCTGCCGGCTGCCCCGGCTGCGCCCTGACCCTGGGGAACCCCTGGGCTGTTGGCTGCCGCGGCGACGTGCTGACCCAGGGGACTCCCTGGGCTGCAGGCTGCCGCGGTGGCGCCCTGACCCAGGGGACCCCGTGGGCTGGCGGCACCCTGACCCGGGGAACCCCTGGGCTGCCAGCTCCCGCGGCGGCGCCCTGAGCCAGGGGGGGCCCTGGGCTGCTGGCTGCCACTGGCAGCTCAGACTCCCTCTCTGTCCCAGCAGCAGCGGCTGCTCAACCATTTAAAAAAAAATTGGGGGGCGCCGGTTTTTGGCGCCCTCAAATCTTGGCGGCCTAGGCAACCGCCTAGTTCGCCTAAATGGTTGCACCAGCCCTGGTGCCCATTCAAATCTTGGCCTCTCTATATTGGTGGACAGACACTTCAGATGAGTGTGTGGGGTTCTGTTTGCTCCTTCTCAACAAGCTTTGACCCTGGGGGCTCAGCTGTGGTTCCTGCAGATTCAAGATTTATGGTCTGCTCAGGATTTAACTGTACATATAAATGTCAGAATTGAGGGCTGTCCAGCTAGCTTGTCAAGCCTGCTTTCCCCACATCAAGGGAAGAAATCATACTCTCAGACAATACAGCAGCCATGTTCTATGTGAACAGGCTAGGAGGGGCCCATTTGACTCTGCTATGCCAGGAGGCAATGTGGATTTGGGACTCTTGTATTTCCAGTTCACTCCATCTCAAGGCCTCTCACCTTCTGGGTGTTCAAAACAATCTTGCAGGCTGATTAACCAGATCTTTCACCAGTCACCACTAATGGTGTATCTGTGCAGACAAGGCCAGATTCATTTTCAAATTGGGGGAGACTCCCCGTACAGACCTGTTTACAACAACCATCAACAGAAAGTGTCATCACTTTTGCCCTTGAGCAGGTCACAGTCTGAAGTCTCAGATGGATGCTTCCCTGTTGCCCTGAACAGACAAGCTCCTGCACTCCTTTCCTCCAGTTCCAATTCTGTCTAGAGTGTTGATGAAAATCAAGCAGGACCACGCTCGAGTCATACGCCTAGTTCCAGTGTGGCCTTGGCAACATTGGTTTTCCACATTACCGACCATGTCTCCCAGAGCTCCTTTGCCACTACCACTGGACACATACCTGAACTCTTAGGATCCTGGTTGCCCCCTTCACCTGACTTCCTGGATGCTCTGAGCTAACTCCTAAGGAGGATGTTTGTTCAAAGGTGGTTCAGGATGTACTTTTAAACAGTAGAAAGCCTTCTACTGGGTTTACTTACCTGGAAAAGTGGAAAAGATTCTCCATTTGGTCATACCAAAAAGGCATTTCCCTGGTCTGGACTCCAATCCGTCATGTGCTGGACTATTTTTGTTATATCTGTAACAGCAAGGTCTTGCCATTAGTTCCATCAAGGTCCATCTAGCAGCTGTCTTGGCTTTCCACCTGCCAGTTGATAATCACTCATTTTTCTCCAGTCCTGTGACAGAAAAAATAAAAAATTCTGTGTACAATATTTTAAAATTCTGCTAATTTCATTTGTCAAAATAACACTATATAATCATGCCAGTTTCAATTATTTGGGTAATTTATTTCAAAATATCTGTCAGCAGCTATGTGTGTAACAATACAGACAACAAAAAAATTCCCCCAGGAGTAGAGAACTAGAGAAACCCCTACGACACCACAGTTCCTGTTCCTCTTCCTATCTCCCCCTCAGAGCCCAGCTGGGGGGCCAGACACCTGTACCCCTTTCCCCAACAGCCCAATCACAGGGCCCCATGGCTCGGACACTCTTCCCCCCCACCCCAGCCCAGGGATCCAGAGTGAGAAACAGCCTGATGCTGGGTCTCGGACTTGTATGGAGTTTCCTGCACATGCTGCCTCCTTTCAGGGTGTGCTGGGAACTTCAGCTGCCAGGAACCCTCCAGCTCCTCCTCCCCCTCCCACTGGCAGCGTCTGTTTGCAAGCTGGGGAGCTGGACTCTTCCGGGTCCAGTGGCCCCTAGTGGTGGCCTGCAGCTCTGCATTGCCAGTACTGCAGGGAAAAAGGAATTTCTTCATAGAACATTAATTCTGCACAAATTCTGCATTGCACAGTGGCGCAGATTTCACCCACAAGTAATATCTGCAAAGAGGCTGGCTGGTCATCAGTGCATGCCTTTGCTTCACATTATGTCATCTCTCAGCAGTCAAGAGATGATGCCAGATTTGGATGTGTGGTCCTCCAATCATTATTCAGGGAGACTCCAATCCCCCAGCTCCAGATCGAACTGCTTGAAAGTCACCTGAAGTTGAAGGATATGTGCAATCATATGAAGAGGAAAAATGATTACTAATCTGTTGTTAGCAATAACTGTTTTTCTTCGAGATGTGTTGCATATATCCATTCCACAACCTACCCTTCTTCCGCTCTCTATTGGAGTCTTTTGGTAAAAAGCAACAGAGAGGAGTTGGGGGCAACTCTGCCCCCTTTTTTTGGTGATATGAGGCAGGTGAGGGTGCATATGCTGTCCCAAAGAATACCACTGAGGGAAAAATCTCCGACAACTGTGCACTGGGTGGGCACGCACCTGAAGTGGAATGGACATGGGCAATGCATCCTGAAGAACAACAGTTACAGAACACGTTCGTAACATACCTTTATTTATTTATTTATTTATTTACTTACAAAGGGATTAAATTATGTCTGCATAATCACTTCCGCTGGTGAAGGTAACCGAGAAGGTGATAGTCTTTTCTTAGGGTATGTCTACACAGCAAAAACTGAATGGGCAAATCTCTCTGAGGTAGCTTGAATGCACTTAGTGCAGGCAATAACAGTGAACACAGTGCAACGTAGGCTTCAATGCAGGGTAGTACAAGCCTGGCATAGACTCTGAATATCGACTCACTAGCCTATTCTGAAGCCCATGCTGAGCTGTCTTCATTGGTATTGTTACACACACACTAGCTGGCTCAAGCAGGCTAATCCCTGAACACAGGGCTACTGGACAGTACTTCTTTCAGATACAAAATCTGTGGTCACCTGGCACTCTTAGCAACAATTGGAAGAATTAGTCCTGGTGTCCTGGCCACATTCTGACTCAGGCAATTTACATGCTGCCTATCTAATTCCCCTCTGATTTCAACTGGATAAGTTACTCTTTATTTTCCCCTAAGTACATTAGTGTGTAGTGTTTCTAGTGCAGAATGGCTGCCATGTTTTACCTGTAGACCTTATTCAGTTTCATTATTGGCTAAAATGATCCTCGTGTACACAATCTGTTAAGCATGTGGGTCTCTTTATATTTGGTTTACTGACTCTCTAAGAAATTATACACATTTAAGCCTAGCGGGATTTTTAATAGCAGTAAATTTAGATTTTCATTGCTGCACACTAAGGGCTATGATGTTATTGTTAATTGTTATTTGTGGGGACTGGTGGCCCACTGTGTTGTGCATTTTACAAGCACATAGTAAGAAAGAGGTCTTTCCCAGAAAATCTTGCAGCCTAATTCAGGACAAAATGCAACAAGAGGATGAAACAGAAAGGAGGGAATGTGGGAGGGAGGCAAGTGTAACCAAGGTGGATTGATTAAAATCAAAGTTATTTAAATCATTGATTTTAATCATGATTTAAATCAATTTTAATTTTGTTTCGCCTTTGTACTTTGTAGTTATTTTCCTAAAGGAAAGTTGATTCTTTTTGGTTTGTAACCATTAAAACATGTTGATTTGCAACTAAATGTAGCCTTTATGCTAAATTTGGTGCTTCTTTTTGCTAACCAGGGAGATATACTGCATCTATATACACTTATTTAAGGCATTATATAGTTTAATTTACATGTATTCAGATTCTTAGTTTTTGGATTTTTTTATTATGTTAAGAAACACATCATTCAACATTTTCTATTTAGTATATGATTATTTTTTTACTTCTGATTACTATGATTGCTGTGAAAAGCTGGTTTAGCACTTCAACAAACTCAGGTTCCAGTGACTTTCACCAGTTTAGTGATTTGACTTTCTTTAAAACTTGGCACTTTGGCTCTGCCCTTTCTCCCAATGTATAGCAGCACATTTGGAGAGCATGCACTGTGCTGGGTTTATACATGGTACAAATTTGTTTCCTCCTGGGAGCAGTGGGGAGACAAGGAGACAGATTATGACTCAGGGAATCAATATCGTGACCCTCCAGCTACTCCAGGGGCAGTGTATTGTTGCTTAATCTGGGTGGATTATTAATCTACCCTTAATAAACAGATGGTTTTTTAAATAACATTTTAGTCCTTTTGTTACCAAGGTGAAAAAACTGAAGAGAATTTCAGGACCCTTAAGAATGAAGGAAATGAATTTGTAAAGAAGGGTAAATACAAAGAAGCTCTAATGAAATACAACGAGTGCATGAAATTAAATTCCAAGGAATGTGCTATCTACACTAACAGGTAAAGAGCTGAAATCTCTGCCACACTTTGTAAGTACACTAAATAAGAATATATGATGATGATTTTCTTTTGTGTCTGCAGATACTAATTTTGTGCCACCTGAGTCACCTTTTTATATAAACAGAGAATTAGATTTTTCCCATGATTGAGTTGTGGTTCAAATAACTATTGTTTTTATTTTAAACCTTCTCTCTCCTTCTTCAAGTGGTTCTGCATATTCCCACTTATGGATACTGCGCTGTCTTGTGATAGAACCTCTTCTAGCAGTGTCAGCTACAGCACTCTCAGTTCTCCAACTGGTTTTTGAATGTTATAATTTTTGATGTCTGATTTGTGTCCATTTATTCTTTTGCATAGAGACTCTTTGGTTTGGCCAATGTCAAATCATACACAAATCAGACGTCAAGAATTATAACCTTGAAAAACCAGTCGGAAAACACTTCAACCTCCCTGGACACTCAATTACAGACATAAAAGTCACAATTCTCCAACAAAAAAACTTCAAAAACAGACTCCAACGAGAAACTGCAGAACTGGAATTAATTTGCGAATTGGACACCATTAAATTAGGCTTGAATAAAGACTGGGAGTGGATGCCATTTCCCCGTGCTAATTTTTCCCCTGCTGTTACTCACACCTTCTTGTCAACGGTTTGAAATGGGCCATCTTGATTATCGCTACAAAAGTTTTTTTCTCCTGCTGATAATAGCCCACTTTAATTGATTAGTCTCATTAGAGTTGGTATCACAACACCTATTTTTTCATGTTCTCTGTGTGTATATATATCTTTCTACTGTATTTTCCACTGCATGCATCCAGTGAAATGAGTTTTAGCCCACGAAAGCTTATGCCCAAATAAATGTGTTAGTCTCTAAGGTGCCACAAGTACTCCTTGTTCTTTTTGCTGATACAGACTAACATGGCTACCACTCTGAAACCTGAGATTCAAGAGGTACACTTCTTGCCTAACTGTCTTCCTTGCATCTGATGAGAGGAGTGGGGTCTCAAGTGCCTGAGAAGAGGATATTCACCTTCTGGATGTTTGATTTCTCAGACTTTCACTCCCAGAGCTTGCAAGAACAGGGTGACTCATTTGCAGTTCTTCCATCTCAAGATAGCTCTCCTGGCTAGACTCTTTGGATCCTATCAGTCCTCAGATCTTGGGTCTAAGGGGTCAGTCTCAGCTCCTGGGGCTTCCAGTGGTTCTCAGTGACTGAACGGTTCCAACAAGCTGCAACCCCTGTCAGGGCCATATCATGTTCCTTCAGCTCCCCAAGTCAAGCCCCCCAAGCTATGCATGTCCAAATTGAAGACCATGCAGTCAGATCTAAATAACCCTGTTCTGGAAGAGAAGTTGAGACAGTTTTGCCACCCTCAATAGTACCAACCCTCATGCTTGCAGATGTTGACCCTGGCTGAACTCCTGAGGTTGCAGGACCAGCGTCATTTCCAACTTCCACTTCCAGATCCAGGAGGATGGAATGAACTGGTGACAGAATGGGGGCCAACAGCTCCTTCAGTTCCATCTGTCCTGGCATTGAAGAAAAAGCAGCATAGGGACATAACTGTCTGGTAGCAATGCCAGTTCCCATGCTTAAGAACTTTTGGATCTGTCTGATTCTGACAAGATCTCTACAGTTATGAAGCAAAGAACTATTCCATCCCCAGCTTCAATAGCAAGGAAGATGGATTAGTGTATAATGTTGGATTTGATGTTGTCCACTTCTTCATATACATTGTTGTCCCTAAGTCAGTTCCAGCTACATCCTTGGTCCCAGGGAGCACTTTCACCTTGGCAGCCCAAGTTCACCTTCTGGCTCTGGTATATTCATTGGTTCCAAATATGAAGTTTCAAAAGGAGGTATGTTTCCCCGGTTCCAAGATCATCATCCTTTTCTCCTGTTAGGAAGAATTGGTCAGAAGGTGCTTCTGGTTCTTCCCTAGAACACCTTATGCTTCTTCCTCCTATGGCTCTACAGGATCCCCACAAAGAGATGGATCTTCATATTCCCCTGTGGAGCCGCTGTTATCCCTGTTTCATTCTACCTCTGATCCAGACCTGGATCTTTATCAAGAGGAAATTAGAGGAAGAATGCAGACACCTGTGGCTCGATTTATATCACCCTATCATCTACAACCCCAAAACCAGTTGCGGGGGAGATTGGCAGTCCTGGGGGCCACTTCAGGAAATTTTCAGTTACCCTCCACATGGAGGAGAGGAAATGTTTCTTCTGAAAAGGATATGGCAGTCTTGAGATCCTCGGATCTGGCAGCTTTACAGATGGTTGTGCCAGAAATGCTTTCTGAGGAGGAAGATGAGGAAATAGCTTTCCCTTTGAGCAGGAGCATTTGGAAATGGATTATGTTTATCCCAGATGAACATGTGGGAGTGGCTACTTGCCTTCTGAGGATGCTGTGCAGTTCCACAATTTGGTGGATCATGTGGTGTCCTTTTTAAATCTTCCTGCAGTGCCTGTGGAAGAGACTATTCAGCCAGTGTTGAATATGCTTGGTGCCATTTTGAAGAGTAGGATATCCCTACCTATTTCGGATGGCTAGAAACAGCAGTGCAGCAGCATTCATTTTTAAAGAATTGCTTAAACCTGCTGTAATCCCATCAACTCTCACAAATTAAGAAGGATTTGACTGGGTCAGTACTTGGATGTGACCTGCAAGTAATACCTGGCTGCAAAGTGCTACCAAAAGTAGTGGTAGTGATTTACTAGGTGGCACTCTTTTTTCCATAGCCACTATTGAACTAATGCCCCATTGCAGTATTAGGGTGTATTATGCTGACATAAGCCTTAATACTGCAAACATTTACCCATGTGTTTAATTTAACTGTAAAAGTCTTATGGAGTTTTGTCTGGCAAAAGATTGCAGGAATTGGCCATGTGGAAATATTATAAATCCAATGCTGTAATAACTTGTACTACACCTCTACCCTGATATAACGCGACCCGATATAACATGACTTCGGCTATAACGCGGTAAAGCAGCGCTCCCGGGGGGGTGGGACTGCACACTCCAGTGGATCAAAGAAAGTTCGATATAATGTGGTTTCACCTATAACGCGGTAAAATTTTTTTGGCTCCCGAGAACAGCGTTATATTGGGGTAGAGGTGTATAAATATTTTTGAAGAACTCCAGAGTTTAAAAAAATCAATTGATGCTGAATTCTAACAAGCAACATAGTTAACCTTTGAGAGTCAAAAACGGTTGGCACTGCAATATGTTACAACTTAAACTGAACTGTTATTTTATTGTATTTTGTTAGGGCTCTCTGTTACTTAAAATTGTATCAATATGAAGAGGCTAAACAGGATTGTGATCATGTTCTTCGGGTAGAAGTCTCTAATGTCAAAGCTTTTTACAGAAGAGCTCTGGCATACAAAGGACTACAGGTAAGAAAAAAGAACAAGGCAGGTATTCCTAAATATTTTTAAATTTGCAGCTATTTCATTCAAATGTACTCACATAGTTACAGTGGATATGTAAATACAAGGGAGATGTGGAATGTTGGTTATTTATTAACGTTGGTAAAGCACTTGGCAAAAGTAAAGCACTGTACAAATATTTTGAGGCCATAAGAAATATTTGAATAATGCTTTCATGTAATTTATTCATGCATGCAGTAATGTCAGAAAGTAACTCAGAATTTTGGTTAGCTGGAATTGAGTTAAATAAGATTCTACTGTTTTTTTAATTTTTCTCTGATACTCGTACAATCTCCTTCCCCTGCTGAGGTCTCCCAATGTTGAGCATTGCTGAGCATGCAGGTAAGGAATGGCTTGAAACCAAGTAATGCAGCAGACTGAATGTACACTTTTTTTCCTTCGGTTGACTTCATATCTACTATGAGTTCCAAATGTAGGCTTTAGGAAGCATGATGACAAAATCAGATTCCTTTACTTATTAAAAAAAAATGCAAAATTACAGCAGCAAAAAAAAAAAAAGGAAAATTTTACCTCTCTGCGAAACCAATGGGAAGACAAAGTATTGCTCTGTGTTAAATGTTTTCCTTAGCTCTATTAAGTAGCCTGTAAATTGATCAGCTTCAGTTGACCTCTTTGTGTCATTGTAGTCCATAGAAATTAATATAGGTGACAGTGAAACCTGAGAGTGATTTAACCAGCCAAACAGGTAGTCAGAGATCAGTGATGCATTTATTCTTCCTAAAATAATAATATAGGAAGAAATACAAGAATCTAAAAAAACTTTCCCATTTTTTGTGTTCTCTAGAAAAATGTTTGCAATGTTATTGAAGACATAAGCAGAAATACACTTTACATAGTGTATTTATAGTGTGTGTATATGACAGGTCTCACAACATGGGTGGACCTAGCACATACACATTTCCTAAAATCATCTATCACTGTGTCCAGAATGGGTCACAGGTCAGAGAGTGAGAAAACAGGGCAGACACACCCAGATTGGAAAAACAGTATCATTTAATAATGCATTCACTAATGGGGGTGGATTTTCTGAGCAAATTTATTCACAAATTGGATATTTACAGAGATCATCTGTAAATATTTGGCTGCATAACAATAGTTTAAAAGAACAGAGAACCCATTCTTAGCTTTTTATTCCTTTAGTAATATTATACATGTTTAAATCTAAATTTAGATTTATTCTGCTTGTTTGTTGTCAGTATCCCAGCATTTTTCTGAATAATCGTGAATAGGAGTGTAGCAGTTAGCTAATTCTCCTAATTCGTGGCATCTGGAATTGTTTTATGAAAACAATTTACTTTTCCTCTTTGCCTTTCAGAATTACCAAGCCAGTGTTGATGATCTCAGCAAAGTACTTATAATAGATCCAAATGTGGCTGAAGCAAAAAGGGAGCTACAAGATATTACCCAGTTGCTTAACATTAAAAATGATGTTGGAGCCAGTAGCCAGCAAAAGCAAAGGAAGAAAATCAAAATACAAGAGGTATTTCCCTTCTTTTGCAAAGCAGGCAGTATTGAAGTCACACTCTTAAGATTAAAATAGGGCTTTTGTTCTGTAATATTGACAGATATTTTGAACTAATATGTCTTACATATAGTGCGTTTATTCATGTGCTTGCTAATTTTGAAAACATGCCAATTTACTCCTATCTTTAATGTGTGTATTTGGTGCCAATCTGACTCTTATAATTAAGCCTGTAATGCTTCGGGCTACATCCAAAATTCCAGCAGAAATAAACTGACTGTAATGCCTAAACAAGAAACATTCAGATGTTAAAGTTGAGGACATGTTCTTTGAAAAAAAAACCCAACCCCCCCTCCCCAAACACTGTTCAAAATATCTGTCATATCTAATAATGCAACATTTCAAGTCTCTTTCAAATGTTGCTTTTGGGGAACCAGCAAGAGGCTGTGCTGTCCAGGAGTCCCCTGTGGCTGTGTGTGCTGTCAGAGACTATACCTTCAGTTAGGCTTGGAAGTTTGGTGGAAGAATGGAATACTGAATATGCATTGGAGAAGTAGAGTGGGGGTGAAAAATCTACAAAATCATCAGAGAATGCTGTTTTCCCCTTGATTCTTTTACTGCAATAACTAAGTGATGTAATATTACTAGGTTAAAACAACTGCACTCAGATATACTGAGTCACTGTTGTTAAATACTGAATCATTTGATGGTGGTATTACTCTGTGACTAAACGTTTGTCGTCCTGTAAGAATGGGTGTCTTTCTTGTTTTATTACAAGAAATATTGCTACTGCTCTATATAGTGTGAGATTAGAATTTGGGTCTCTCATTTTAAAACTGTTGTATAACTTTTATTAAAATTGGAACTGCAGATGGTAATATAAACCATTAGGGAGGGACCCATTTGTGCAAATGGTCCCATGCAGGAATCCCATCAAAGTCAAAGGGATTAGAGGAACTTCATGTAACTGGCATAATCTAGAAGTTGGCTTTTTCATTTTAACCAAAATGTACTACATATGAGATCAAGAAACCTCCCCTAATAGTAAGAAGTAGAGAACACAATCAGATTATTGAAGAGAGAAAAGAATAATAGACTAGGCACAAAGACGTTATAACATACCCTAAAACTTTTTTGAAAAGATGTATTATAAATTTCAAGAGACTTTGACCCCTGAATTTTCATTGTGTTAACCCAGTTTCTTGATTCTTCATGTTTTGAAAGACAGCCTATTTATAGTAGATATTTACTATGACTAAAATACAGTATGACTATTCTTGATCTATAATTCATGTAGCTAGTATGTATGTTTGAAATTACGATGTTATTGGTCCTATGTTTAGTTTTCTGCCAAAAACTTTCAGTTCTCTCCTTAAGAAGAGGGTGCAAAATACTGAAGACAAGTGTAAAATATGCATTGCTAATGAAGAAAAACAACCTTTTAACCTGCATGAATATTAGGATACCATTTCTGTAAAGGGCAAAGTGGGACATGGAGAGGAGACTAGCCATCATGTTCCAAAAAGTCTTCCCACAAGATGAGGAAAGTGGTAAACTCTAATTTAGTGATATTAGTTCTGGTCATACTGTCATCTGGTTTATGAAACTTGAGATATGATAGTATGTCAAAATTAAAATTATTTGTTGTTTTCCTGTGAAGGTGAATGAGGGTAATGAAGAGGAGAGACAGACCAGTACCTCAGAGGATGCTGTGCTTAATTACCAAGTTGCCAAAGGAGGAGCTGAAAACAGTCTGCCACTGAAAATCTCTGAAAAACTGCTCATTTCAGAACCATCTAATGCCTATGAGTTTGGTCAGATTATAAATGCAGTGAATGCCAAGAAGGATGAAGCTGCCTGTGCAGATCTTTTAACCATTATTGATCCAAAAAAATTGCCAATGCTGCTTAGTAACAAACTAGAAGGGGATACCATTCTGATCTTTATGCAGGCACTGGAATGTCATCTACTTGGGAAAGATCCTGGTCTTGTGTATCAACACCTTCTTTATCTGAGTAAAGTTGAGAGGTTTAAGGTAAGAGCATATATTCAATGCAATTTCTGTGAAAATGTTAAACTCAAAATGTAAAAAACTCAATACAATATAAAGCTTATTAAATTTAGCACTTTACAGAAAAATAGAAGACTTATACCTATGTGCACTAACTATAAGAAATATATTTTTTCAGGTAGTGCTGACACTTCTTAGCAAGAATGAAAAAGAGCAGGTTCAGCAATTGTTTGATTCTCTTTCAAACAAGCAAAGTCACCAATTTTCTTTAGAAGACCTGGAGAGCCTTAAAAGGGTTTATGAACTTTAAACAGAATTTTAACTTTTGCATGTATATAGTTGATGTTGGTAGACTGGGTGTATGAACTGTGCAGACTTGCATGGGTAAAGTCAGTCTTTTACCTGGATTGTTCAAGCTGCTGTATTTTTTTACAATCTGTGCACATTTAAAAGCTGCTGCTCTTTTATCTTGTAACTATAGAACTTTTTACCCTATAGCATACTAATGCACGTTTGTATTTAATAACATAGGTCATATTATTTGATGCTATATTGATCAAATTGGAATATACATACATATATATATATTTATGCACTCCAGCAGGGTCAGTGTGGGCCAGTTAGAGTGCAGCACGCTAGTGTGCACTAGAATTCACACTCCGTTAGTGCGGACTAACACATTGTATAGACAAGCCTTGTCTTTACAAAAAATACTTTGTGTTAATTTTTTTCTGATGTTAAATAACTGCTTAATGTCATCTTTCTTGGAATGTACAAAAATCATATTTTATACTGTTTGTGCAATACAGGTTAACAACAGGTGAATCAAAATAGATAGTTTGTGGTGCAACTGTTTGAAGCAATATAATTGTTAAATTGTGAAGTTTTTGAAATGGAAAAGAGGAGAGTAATTTATTGTTATACATGTGGAAATTTTTTGTGGCAGGATTGCTGATGCTTTTGTACTGTTATTGAAAGCGGTACTTATTGGTAGTAACAAATTTTCATTGATAGACCAACCCTCTCTTATATTCTATTATTGAAATACTATGTGCTATCGTAATGTTTTATTCTGTTGTAATTAATTTTTGCCTAATTTATCCTAAGAAAAAGTGGCTGCAATTAGAAATAAAGATATTCGACTCTTCTGAAACTCCTATAAAAACTGTTTAAAACACCAGTTACTCTTCTGGTCAGTCATGCTTGAGAAGACAGACACACAAATAGTAGTTTCACAAACTCAATTTAAGATAACAGTTCTGCTTTATTTTGAGTTGTCCTATACCAACATTTTCATATTTGAAAGCAGAGGAAGCTCTCTCTTTCAAAAAAAGTGTTTTTTCCCCTTTTACTCAGTTTCTTTGTTTAACTTAACCACACTCCATCCCCAGTGTACGTTAAACCTGTAGGTGCTTTATGAAAATGAGAGAGATTGGGAATGTTATTTTCATGTAAATTTGTCTCAGGCATATATTAGTACAAAATACATTTTTCTCTAAAGGTATAGAGAAGCAGCAGCACCAGAGCCAGCAAACAGAGTAGTAAACAGGGGAGTTTAAGTGGGAGTTCTGTTGGAGGAAAAGGGAGAAAGCAAGCCCCTGTTCCTTAGGGGCAGTGTGTGTGTTTTTTCTGTTTTGTGGTTTGCGTTTTTCCTGTTCAGTTTGCAGAGCCTAGCAGGGGTCAGTGTTCTGTGAGAGAAACTGAGCCCTGATTAAGGGAAGAGGTTTCCCTGATTAGGGATCCTCTGAAGGCAGCCATACAGTCAGTCAGCAGCACAGGAGCCAGCAAACAGAGCTGTAAACAGGGGAGGTTAGGGGAAGGGGTGTGTGGTGGTCTGGTTTTGTTTTGGTGTGGGTGTGGTTTTTTGGTTTGTTTTTTCTTCTTCCTTGGCAGGTGTGTAGGTGGGAAGGCTAAGACAGGTAGAGAGGCAGCAGTGGCAGTAACCCAAGGAATGGAAGAGATAATGAAGATGACCGGATGTGGAAGCTGCAGGATGTACATGATCCTGGAACAGGTACCTGAAAAGAGCCTTGTTTATATGAAGTGCTGCCTGATAGAGATGATGGAGGAGAAGGTCTAAGGTTTAGAGATGCAGGTAGAAACTATGATTGAGTTTTGAAGGGGATTTGAGCAGATGATGGAGGAAAGGCGATAGGAGGCTGAAGGAAAAAGTCAAGACTCACAGATACAAGCTGGACTGAAGAGCTTTGAGGAGGAGACTGCTGGGTGAGGAAAATGCCCAGTGAAAGCATGTGACTATGAGAACCAGGCATAGGAAAAGACTGCTAGTGAAAGAGAAATAGAGCTCAGGAAACAGGTTGTTTGAGTTGGAAAATGAAGAAGGGGCACAGCAGGCTGTAACTGAAGGAGAAAGGGCAAGGAAGAAGAGCAACTAGTCCTATAAGAAAAGAAAAAGAGCCAGTGGAGATACCTGAAGTTCAGAGCTCCAGGAGAATATAGGATGACTTGCAGAAGATTGCAATGGAGAATAAAGGACAAGAGGACTTGTAGCCAGAAAGAATAGGAGGAAGGCTGGAGAATCACACTATCACTAGGAAAAGGCAGGACTGCGTGGCTGGTGACTTCCTTCTATGAAGAACAGACAGGCCTGGCATTAGAGCTGATCCAGAGAACAGAATGATGCACTGTCTGCCGGGAGCTAAGATGTGGCATGTGGACCCGATGATGAAGAGGATCCTAATGGCATCAGCAGAGAATTCACTGATTATCCTTCACGTGGGAACAAACGATACAGCTAGATTCTCGCTGGAATGTATCAAGGGAGACTGTGCCACGCTGTAGAAGACACTTAAGGAAACTGAGGTTCAGGTGATCTTCGGTGGGATTCTACCTGTTTCTAGAGAAGGAGAATGAAGGTGAGACAAGATTATAATGATCAACAGATGGCTCAGGCAGTAGTTCTGTAAGAAGTGCTTTGGGATGTTTGACCACTGGGAGGCATCCATGAACAGAGGACTCTTCTAATGGGATGGGCTCTGCCTGAGTAGGGAGGGAAATAGACTTCTGGGTTGGAGGTTTGCACAACTGATTAAAAACGTTTTAAACTAGGAATTCAGGGGAAATGGTTGGGAGATGCTCATGTAATTGCCACACCTGATTCTAACACTGAATGGGAGGAAAATCAAAAAAAGATACAGCAGTGGATAGGAGAATGGATGTTAAGAGGAAAGATAGTGTTGATACCAATGAAGCTAACAGGTAGGTGAAACTAGCAATAGAATACCTTTACCCAGTTCAGTGATGAATGTGAGTGAAGCCAGACAGAAACAACTAAGATGTTTGTGCACTAGCGCAAGAACCCGGGGTAACAAAATGGATGAGCTAGAATTACTTGTGCAGGAAGTGAAACCTGATATTATAGGGATAACAGAAATATGGTGAAATAGTAGTCATGACTGGAGTACAGGTATTGAAGGTTTGTGCTGTTCAGGAAAGACAAATATAAAGGTAAAAGTAGAGCAGCATTGTACATTAATGATGAGGTAGGCTGTAAAGAAATTAGAAGTGATGGAATGGATAAGACAGCATCTATTAGGGCCAAATCACTTTGAGGAAGAAAGCTACTAGAAGTTCCCCTAATATATTGCTTGGGGTGTGTTTATAGACCACCCAATCTGATTTGCATTTGTTCTTTTCATTCTATCCAAAATGTTAATTCCTTAGGGCCTCAAAGATGCTGTAGACAAGATGTAAAAATCCTGCACCAGTTGACATGCTAGACATCTTGGAAACTATTCATAGAAGTCCCTAGAGGCAGTGGAGGGAGAGTGTATGAACCACATCAGAGGAAGATTTGCAGAGTAAGATTCCATTCCTTTACAGAAGTATCCTTTGGTAGTAAGGTACTACTAGGTTGATTCCCACATAACTTCCTTGTTTATAAAGCTCTTGCTTTAAATGGGACAAACTTCCATTCCTGCCTATTATTCTACAATAATTATTCAACTCTGCTCATTCCACCCGTGGTCCCCACCCCCAATGCTGTGGCTCACTATTTCCAGTGAGTAATGAATGAGGAGAGAAGCTGTGCAACAGAATGAGAAATTACTTACCTGATAATTTTCCGTTAGCAGTGTCTCTCCTCATTCAGCCCTCTCTGGTAGTCTGATAAATGACTAAGTCTGTAAGAAAATCAAGGACCATGATTTTGTTGCTTGAACCACAATTTTTAGCAGATGCTGCAACTTTTTATAGCTGCCACAATTTTAACACAGCCAGCCCCTGGATGCTGCTGCCAATAGCATGGACCAACTTCTCCTCAGCTGGCTCTGTACACCTCTGCTCCCCCACAAGGAGAGCATGTACGCCTGAGGGAATTGTGCCAAAAAATTAAAAATTCTGTGCACAATATTTTAAAATTCTGCATATTTTATTTGTCAAATAAATGTGGAGCCTCCAGCTTGGCAGTGAGGAGCAGAGGCCACTCGCTGCATGGAGGTGGGAGATCACCCAGGACTTCTCCCCTCCGGGACACTGACTTGGCAGTGAAGATGCACCCACCCCTGACACAGCACAAGTGCACCAAGATAGCAAGTGAGAGGGATAGTCTCACACACACTCCCAGCCCTGGCCCCAATACAGGTTTGGGGCAGGCAGGCTCAACCCAGCAAGATCCAACTGTGGAGGGGCTTAATGTGGGGGGATTCAGGTGTGGGGTGAGAGGCTTTTGTGTGTGGTAATCTGGGTGCGGGTGCCTCGATTTGGATGGACAGGGGCTTGTTGGGGGGGGGGGGTTTCTGGGTGCAAGAGGAATGGGACTCCAGGGGGTCTAGGTGAAGATGGTTAGGGCTCAGTGGTGGGGGAGGGGGGTCTGGGTGTAAGAGGTTCAGCGAGGGGTCCAAATGCTGGGGGAGTGGGGCTCAGTGAGGGTGGGGGTACAGGTGCAGGGGCCTTGGGGCTCATTGGAGTGTGAGGGGCTTAGTGGGAGTGGTCTGAGTGCAGTGGGGAGGGGCTCGGCAGGGGTGGAGCTCATCAGGGAGAGTCATTGCAGGGGGACACTGGATGAAGGGAATGAAGCTCAATGGGGTGGGGGTTCAGGTGTGGGGGGCTCAGAGGGGGGTTCTGGGTGCAGGGGGATGAAGCTCAGTGGGTCTTGGGGGGGAGGGGTTCAGATGCATGGAGGTTGGGTGGATGGGGAGCAGCTTCTTGTACAGCAGCTGAGAAGCAATGGGGGCAGGAAGTGGGAGGTTTTGGAGGGTGGGGGTTCTACTCTTACTTATTTCTAATCCCAAAGAAGAGAGACATTGATGCCCATTCCTAGATCTTCAATGTCGCAGTGAGTTCATCCGTTGTTTCAAGTTCAGGATGATGGCTCTGACCTCTATAACCTCCCTCTTTAGATCCTCAAGACTTGTTCGCAGCTTTAGAACTTCAGGACATCTATTTCCATCTGTCCATACACCTGACTATGACACATGACCAGAAAGGGTTAAGCATCTTGCAGGATAAATGACTCAAATTCAACCCTTAAACCCTTAAACATTATCTACCTATATGTCTATGCAGTTTTGTGTATTTACATATATATTGACAGAGATCAACAATGTAATCAACAGTCCCTATCCTGTATTCTTTTAATTCAGAGATCACAAGACTATCTTTGAATGTATAGCAAATCATCTGTGAATGGCGGAAAAACAGGCAATTGCCTTATGTGGATCTGATGCTCAGGAAATGTATCAGAGGGGTAGCTGTGTTAGTCTGTATCCACAAAAACTGAGGAGTCCAGTGGCGCTTTAAAGACTAACAGACTCCTCGTTCCTTAGGAAGCGGGTCCACTTCAAAGTTTCCATGAGTGCCTATTGTTCGCCGAGGGACTCCAAAACTGTATAAAAAATGGCTTGGGTCCTGATCCTGTCGTCTCAGATCTGCTTGAGGTTTCATGCAGGGGAAGTCTAAGCCACTGAGATCCCGGCCCACCCTGACTATAAACATTGGGCTATGACCTTTGGACTAAATTCTAAAAGAACTCCTTGCAACTACAAAGCTCACCACCTTCAGTATGAATCTGAATCTCAAGCATTGTACTCATGTCTGTGTGTATATTGATTTTTTAACCAATGCTCTCTTTTCTTTTTTAATAAATTCTAGTTTAGTTAACAAGAATTGGCTGTAAGCCTGTATTTGGGTAAGATATGGAAAAGTCATTAAGCTGGGCAGTAATATGTCTGATCCTTTGGGATTGGTACAATTTTTTTATATGATGAAAAAGATTTTCAGTAATCCTCATCATATTTGACTTGGGTGTCTGAGTGGTGGCCAAAAGCTGGGTTACTTTAAGAGAACTGTGTTGTTGGCTTCTGGATAACCGGTAAGGTATTATAGAAGCTGGTTTGTGCTGGCTTGGTAAATCTAAGTATTGGAATATCCACGAGCTTTGAGGATTGTCTCCCCATTCTTTGCAGTTCACTCTAATTGAATGACCTTAGTTGGCTCCACTTGCGATTCCAGTCACACCAGCATATAGAAATACCTCTGCTTCCTGGTAGGGAATATTCACTACATTACAGGGTCCTGCCTTTTGGTCTGTAGCACTGACAGGTTTTCACTAAGTGCCTTGCTATGGGCACCTGACTTGAGATGACAAGGTATCTAGGTCTATTTGTATCGTGATGATTGGTTCATCTGAGGGGAATCACCACAGCAGGTGAGCAGCTTGATCCATGTAATCCAAAGGCTCTTTGCTACTCTGAACCTCCAAATAAACAGAGTAAAATCCATCTTTGTTCCAAGTCAAAGCACAGAGTTCAAATGATCTGGGTTAGATTCAAGGTCAATGAAGACTTATCTTCCACAAGAAATATTCCAGACCAGAGTGGACCTTGTCAACCAGATGCAGACTCACCCAAAGGCATTAATAAGAGTGTGCCTCTCATTTCTGGGTCATGTGATGCAGTTTTCCAGTCTTCAACAGCTTCATGCAAGAGTGGTTGAAATCAGTGCATCTTCCAAGCAAACATTACATGGACACATAGGTGAAAGCCCAATGAGAGATCCTCTTCCTGTTAAACTGGTGGAAAGGCCTTCTATAGGTTTGTAAGGTTTCCTTCTTTTTATCTCTGCTTGCCAAGCCTCTGGTGACAGATGCTTCCATTCAAGGATGGGAAGCTCATTTAGGTGTGTGTACAGACTCGGGGCATAAGGACTGCACATACATATTCTGGAATTCAGAGCCATCCACCTGGCATACAAAGTGTTCCTTCCCTCACTTCAGGGATATACAGTCCTAATGCTGACAGTGCATGGCTGTGACAGTGTCTGTCTCAAGGGCCATGGGGACCAAGGTCATCTCCATTCAGTCTAGAGTCTGTTTGTTTGGCTTTGAACTTGGTGTATTCATCATCAGATTACTCCAGTGGTTCTATATCTTCTGCATCTTCAGAATTCCCTACCAGATAAAGATGCCTTCATCTTCTCCTGTACTCTTGTACTGATGTACACCTTTCCCAGCCTGGGCTAGACAATCTGGTATCCTGGTCTGATCAACCCATCAGTGTAGCCCTCAATCACATTCTCACAGAATCATGGCTGGATCCAGCATAGTTACATTAATGGCTGCTGGTTAACTTATACAGAAAGGACCTGCTCAGCTAAAGTTCAGAACGTCCTAGTCCATAGCAAAAAACCCCACTGTAGCCTCACTTATAATGCACAGTGGGATGGCTTTGAAAATGCTATTCTGAACTATTGTCTAATCCTAAAACAAATGAGGACTTTTCATCAACTCCATATGGGTACACTTAGCAGCAATTTCCACATATCATCCTCTTCACAGCCATATATATTTTCTCACCTTACTATTGCTAGGGTTCTCAAGAGTCTCATACACATTTTTCTCAGTTCAGGACCCCCCCTCCTTTGGAACTTCAATTTAGGGTTGACAGGCTTAATGGCCACCTCCCCCAGGGACTCTTAGGAACCAGTCCAGGAAAACGGTCTTTCTACTAGCCATAACTTCAGTTTCAAGAGATGAGTAAATTCAGGACCTGATCTGTGCTACATAAAGATAAAGTGACTATTAGACCTCTTGCCAATTTTCTACCCAAGCCTGTTTCAAAACTGCATTTGAATCAACTTATTCAACTCCCAGGTTTCAACCCCAAGCCCTATTCAAATTAAAGGGAAGCTAAACTTGATGTGATAAGGGTACTGTATTATCTTGATAGGACAAGGCCTTTCAGGAGCTTTCCTGGGTTGCCTTTACACACCAGGTTAAGGGTCAGGCGCTATCTTCTCCAAGACTGTGTAAATAGGGAGCTAACTATATGATCCTGCCATCAGTTAACCAGGTTAGCTCCACTGATGCACATTAGAGCCTGCTCCACATGGGCTCAGCCAGCTTCAACTGCTTCCTTAAGACTCATTTCAGAAATTTGCAGGGCACCTATGTAATGATCAATCCCTATGTTCACACATCACTAGCACTGGGTTGAGGCATCTGGCCATTTCTCCCATGCAGGGCATATATGCACACTCACACATGGGATCCAAGTGGCCAATTACTATAAGAACCACAGTTACTGTAAGTTAAGTAGCCATTCTATTCTAGATCATTTTCTTACCCAGGGGTGTCTCTAGCTTTTTTGCAGCCCCAAGCACGGCAGGCAGGCTGCCTTCGGTGGTGCACCTGTGGGATGTCCCCGGTCCCACAGATTCAGCGACGTGCTTGCAGGAGGGCCACCAGTCCTGTGGCTTCAGCGTACCCACCACCGAATTGCTGCTGAAGCCGTGGGACCGGTGTACCTCCTGCAGGCAAGCCACCAAAGGCTGCCTGACTGCTGCCCTTGGATGGACTGGCAAACAGCCCCCCGCAGCTTGCCACCCCAGGCATGCGCTTGTGCCTGGAGCCGCCACTGTTCTTACCTCAGCCTTAAACCTTTTCATCACAGCAAAGCTACTCAGACTAATTATCAGCTGCCTGGGCTTTTTAAGAGTTGTAATATAGCTTAAAGTCTAGATTTTATAAAGCTATTGATTTCTAGAGTGCCAGACTTTTTGCTGGAAGGGCTAAATCTAGGTCTTGATTTGACTCACTATAAAAAACAAATTGTATTAATCCATTTGTCTAATTTTTACTTTCAGAATAGGTTTTGGTAAGCTCTTTTTTGATGTCCCTGGAGCCCCTCGAGACATGATTAATCCTGGTCTATGAAAATGTGTATGAGAAATCATGATGCTGATATCCTTGTAAATAGATCTATGTCTCAGCTAGGGAAAGACTGATTTTTTTCCACCCCCCAGAAGCACCTTGTGAATGGTTAAAAGGCTATATATTATGTAGTGCTCCCCTTCAACAAGAATATTCCCTTCTTTTTACAAAGAACTATATAACCTTCCACCATCAATTTTGCAATTGACAATTACTTAATGTTTTCATATTGGCCCAAAGTTCTCTGCTTTGTAGCTTAAAATAGGCTTTTGTGAGTCTAAGGCAGCAGAAAACAAATCCATTTCATGGTGAGCAAAACTTTCTTTTTAAGCAAAAAATTGTATGTTGGTGTTTGGCCCCTATTCTGTTCCAGTCAAAGTTAACATTGGCACAGGAAGTGTTAGTGATACTTTCATTGGGGTAACATCATCTGCCATAGCATATTAAGCTTCTTCAAATATTATTGCCATTAAAAATATAGAAGAAATATGCCAAAGGCGGTGAGCAATAGTAATTTCCTCTTCATTAGGCTGTTACCGAAAGCCAATCATTTTATATGTTACTGTCGATTGAGGTGTTTATTTTCAAGGATAAATTTGAAAAGACTTCAGGAGAGGAGAAAATCTTAATAGAGCAGGAATTGTAGCCTTTATTAAACCCCATTTTAGAGGGAGCTTTTTTTCCCCCTTGTTTTGTATGACAGGAGTTGTTTTCATCATCTCACAATACCCATGTGATTTGTTTAAAAGAAACAAGTTGTAAGACATCACTGTAACTTTTGATGTAGCAAAATGTGATAACCAGATGATGTTACCCAAGTCAGGATTTCCTGTTGCTCCAGCATTCAGCATTCTTTTCTGTTACTGGCTGTAATCTAGCCACTAGAAACAGTTTCTCTTGGCTGTGTATTAATCAACAAACCTATAATTCACGATTGGTGCAGCTCCATTGGCTGTAGTAACAATGGAAGTTGTTGCGTAGCTAAAGTTCAGTTTTTAACACCGTGACAAAGTTTAAAACGTCTGAGCCCTGTTTACACTGCCGCTCCCAACATTGCTATTGCCAGTGGAGAACTGAGTCCTAACTTTCCTAATATAAGCAATGTCCTTGTCAACTTTACTCTTATTCTTTGTTCCTATTCTGAATTCTTGTGTTTCTCTTAAGCCTTTGTGGTCTCTTTCCTCCCAGGGTCATGTTATCAATTTCTTTTCCGCCCTTACCCAAAATGTTCTTTTTCCATTCTCCTCCCCTGCTATTAGCAATTCATGGCTGTTGTTTTCAGAGGGTGCTAACGTGGCTCTGTGGGGAACAGTGCCACAGCTGGGGAGAAGAGGTACAAGGTGCTCAGTGCAACAGAACGCTGAGTACCACAAGCAATGATGGGCAAATGAGAAAGGTATCATGCATGGTAACCCACCTCAGTTTTAGGGCAGTACTATAGCAACAACACATATTATTCTTAGCTTTGTCAGGATTTGATTTAAAGTAATGGCAGTAAACAGCTTTCAGCTGACAAACTGAAATGGATGAGAAAAATCCTTTGCTAAACGTGGTTGTGAATATAACCTCTCTCTTCTCCCCCAGTTTGTGTCTGCAGTGACTGGGCAGTAGGTAGAGACTGTAGGGGATTAATGATTTTGCTGCCCCTAGGCCCTGAAATAATTGTTGCCTGCCTGCCCCGCCCTGCCTCCACCCTTTCCCTGCCCCCATTTCAACCCCTTCCCCAAATTCCCACTCCAACTCCGCCCCCGCCCTGCCCCTATTGGAACCCTTTCCCAAATCCCCGTCTCTTCCCCCAGAGCGCAGCGTCCCCCCTTCTTCCCCAAAAAACAGCTGTTTCGCGGTGCAAGCATGCTGGGAGGGAGGGGACAGAAACAGGATGCGGCAGTGTGCTCGCAGAGGAGGTGAGCTGGCCCAGGAGATGCTCAAATTTGCCACCTCAGGCCTAGGCAATAATATGCCGCTGGGTAGAGAGCAAGTGGGGCCATGACAGGAGCTGCAGATGGCTCCCTACACAGCTGCAGAGCCAGGGACACTGGATCCTTGAGGCGCAAGGTGGAGGGAAGGCGGTAGTCCTCTAGGGACAGAACAGAGAGCTTTTGCCAGGGCTGCCCGGAGGAAAAGCAGGGATGGGCACAAGGGGGGACAAGCAAGGGCATAGCCCCCCCCCCCCCAATTGTTGAGGGCACAGAACTCCTACGGTGGAGGGCAGGGGGAGTGAATGCCTGGCCCCATGTGTCCCTCCACCCCAACTCAGACACCCACTTCACCCATCCCCATGTGGATCTGTACCCCCTCTCCCATCCCCATGTCTCTGTGCCTCCACCCAGCCACTCCTTTGTTCCTATGTGTCCCCATCCTGCCACTGCGTCCCTGTGTAGCTCTGTACCCTATCACCATGTGGCCCTGCACCTCCCTCCCCTCTATGGCCTGTGCCTCCATTCCCATTCAGCCCCGCCCCCACCCATGAGCCCTTCTCTAACCCCCCCATCCCAGCACCCCATGCTGTCTCCCTATAGCCCCTGTCACCTGACCTGGGCTGATAGACGCTGCCTGGCAGCTGCTGCTTTGGTCTATCATCACAGCGCCCTCTTATGGGCAAAAGGCAGAACTGCAGCAACATTTCAGCAAAAGTTTTTTTCTGCACAAAAAATTAAAAATGCTGGGCTCATTGATTATGTATACACACAGTAGTGCAGAATTCCCCCAGGAGTAGTTTAAGCAACATGTGATGTGTTTTGCTATTGAGGAGTGATTCTGGAAGATCAGAGCATGCAGAAACACATTTTAACCTCCTTTAAATAAACATCTGGCCGCTCAGACGTGGGGCTTATACCAACAAAAGTGATATGTAGACAACTGATGTTGCTCAGGAATATGAAAAAAACACACCCAAGTGACATAGTTAGAAGCGCCAGTGTGGACAGCACTACGTTGGCAGCAGCACTTCTCCCACTACCACACCTTGTGGAGGTGGTTTCATTATGCCAACAGGAGAACTCTCACCTGGGCGCATGGAGTGGCTAGAGATCTTACCCCTGTGACATTGTAAGCTCGCTCGTGTAGTTTCATGACTACAGACACAACTTTAGTATGTAAATAGTGCCAAGAGTTAACCTAGTTCTAATTCAGACTAATGAGAAACAGCTGTGTGGTCTTTCCTTTTTTCTTAAAATAAACCCTAACACTTTAAAAAAATTGATTCCTCAGGGCTGAATGGGACATGTTCTCCAGTGTGTGTGGAAGCCTAGTGCATTAAAGGCTGTACACTGCAAGCCATGTTTTCATAATCCAAGTTTGCAGACCATTTGATTGTAGACACAACCTTCCAAGTGTACATGCTGCTCTGCTCTCCTGCTGGGTCTGCACATCCCTGGTATCACTAGTGCTCTGGGGTATAAAGCAGCAGAGTGAATTTAACACAACCGGACGTCATTACTGTGAAGCGGAACACAGCAGCCATCATCTCACTTTTAGGCTCTAGACAACAGCAGCCTCAGCCCTAGGTACTTTAATTTAGGATGGAAGTGAACTCCTCCCCTACCCCTCAAATAAAAATCTAGTTGCAGGACCCGTAACTGGAGATTTCCTTCAGTCCAGTAGTTATGAAGCAGGGGAGATAAAGCAAGGGCCCCAGAGGCCTTTAATGGGTGTGGCATGGCTTCTCTTCCTGTGTTTTAAGAGTACATAGCACTGGCTCCTGGATAAATGGTCAGTCTCTCTACTACCCCTAAACTCATAGCACTTCACAGAAGGAAAACTTCAACATTAATAGCAATTTTATGTTGCAAGCACAGGCTTGTGGCAGGATTAAATAAGGCCAGCCAGAACCCTAGCCTATCACACACTAGGACAAAGAACACAAGGCAGGAGTGGTGCCGTTCAGTACTTGTGCAGCTCCCAAAGCAATTCCACATTCACCCATGTCTCTCAGGGTCTGATTCCAAAAGCAAGGATAAGGAGTCGCAAGTGGCCTTACTGCTTGCGCTGCATTTAGGCTTCTGCTGTAGCTGCTGCTTCTTCCCCTTTCCTAGCTTGATTTTATTCCCTGCAGTCACAGAGAAATACAAATCATCATTATTAATCATTGGTACAGCATTTTACAAGCTACTGAGACATTTTCAGTAACACTACTTAGTGTATGGTCACCTAGGAGCACTGCTACAGCTTCTGCACAGCTGGTTCGTTCTAGTTTGGCACAGGAACCATATACCAGGACTCAGTCAGTCATTAATGCCCAAGAGCCTGACTCATCAGCTGGATGTGATGCTGCTCTATTTAGAAGGCTGCTGAGTTTGCAAATCTCGCCTTCTCAATGCACTCAACCCATTTGCTTCAGGAATACACTCAGTTCATGCTACTTTAGTGGATTGTACTGATCTGAGTGACATTCCCTGTACTTAAAATAGGGAGAGACATTGGGTCTAGTCATAGTCTCATAGAAAGTGCAAACGGTACATGGATATGGCTGAAGTGCTACCTCCTGGCAATGATGCATGTTAAAATACCCTCACTTACACCAGATGGGCCTAGGTGATCACTCAACATCATACATGAATGGTTCCAAGTACCTTAGATCAGAAGCAGATCCAAGAAAGGCACGATCATCCTCCACTTCTTTATGACTACATAAGGTGAGGAACCAAAGCTAGCTTCTGCTTTAAACGTGGTCACACTATGGCAGAGATTGAAAACCACTGCCCTCGACCGTGGCATGAAGCCCACCATTAGTTCTCACAGGGCTAGTAAATAGACACAGGCAAGGCTGGAACGAGGTAAAACTTGGCCCCTCAGCAGGGGTGAGAATTCCTCTTCTCTGTGCTTGCACTCCTGATTTGATCTCTCCCTCAAGTTACAGTCCAGCAGTGGGATCACATCAGATAATGAGGCAGGCTTAATAAGAGCACAAAAGCAGACACTCCAGGAGGAATTGCGAGACCATTAGTGCTAGTAGGGAAAGGAACTCACGCTAAGTAGACTCAGCTAAACCCTGACGGCAGCTGTATTATGCTAAGCTAAGAATTCTGTTTAAATTGAAATAGAGATTGAACTAGAGTAGGGTAGTTTGTGTGGAGGTAGTACAGGAAGCGGAAGCCAATGAGAACTAGAGAGAGGACTTTCCAATGCAGTCAGAGCAAATCTCTGTGGAAAGTGAACACCATTCAATACCTAATAATTTTACAATTTATATGAAGGGCCAAGATGGTCTCCAGTTTTAGAGCTGAACTGACAACAGAACTATGCCCTTCCATAGTGCTTCCTGGACAACTTCGCAAACAAGTTAACTCTCTCATGGGCTGAGATATGACTCAGATACTTCTAATGTCACAAAGAAGATGGACAGGGACTGTTACATTTTGCAGGAAAAAACAGCAAAAGCAAAAAACACTTAGCTCTAATAAAGTGATTTTCATTCACAGGGCTGAAAACACTTCCCAGGGAAAGGTAAGTACAGATGGGGAGATGAAGCAGACAAAAAAATTGACTTGCCCAAAGTGCCACAGTGTGTCAGTGGCAGAACCATATTTCCTAATGCCCAGTCCAGTTCTCTATCCTCTGTATAACACTGCCATCCTGCAAAATACATGGATTAGAATCAGCATCTAGGAGCCTCTTTGGAAGTGGTCAAGAGCTTACTACACACAATATAAAACCTCTGTTCACATAACTTGGGCAACAGATTAAAACCTGTAATGCTGCTTCCAATTTTTAAATATGGGGCATATATTTGAAATAGAAGAAGTGCAGCACAACGTACTGAGTCAACTACTACATTGACACTGAAAATCAGCACTACATCTACAGTGCTGGTACCAGAATACCACAATGAGTAGCACCTTGGAAACGCCAAAATAGCTAAGACGCTTGTGATGGCTGACCTAAATAGATGCAATGATCAACAATGTAATGCAATGATCAACAATGTAAGAGTGCTTGCCGATTCAACTATTTAATGACCTAAAAATCAAAAAGAAATCCTACCAAAAGTAGAATTGTACATAAATTTCTGAGTACAAAAGAACAGCACAAGCATGTGGAGACAAAATCAGAAAGGGAAAGGCATAAAATGAGTTACACCTGGCAAGGGACATAAACAGCAATAAAAAGGGGAATGAGGAGGGGTTTTGTGGAGGAGGTAGCACTGCAAATTTGATCATATAGCCAGAGTTTATGATGTTCCGTGCCCAATTGTCCATTATCGCACTCCACGTGTCAAGAAAAAGAGTGCTAGACAACCCCTGAATGGGGTATTGAGATTGTGGTGTGTTGGGCTCAGTGATTCACAGCTCTCAAACTCACATCAAAAACAACATCAGGCTGGAGGCTGGGACTCAGATGTCAATGCTGATGCGGTCATAGGGAAGCGGGATTTTTTAATCCTTGCTTTTTATGCAGCAGTTCATAGGGTCTCTGATGGTAGAAGTATTGAGGCCCTATACTGGTTGATTGTCTGTGGACCTTATTCTTGGGGCAGGTGTGTATATACCCAAGCAACAAAGGGTAGCCCTAGAGTCTGTGGGAGACTGTTGGTAAATTCCTCAAACTTATCATAATTCAAGAAATCATATTTAGCCAGTAGCACTTGATAATTGCTCTCCTAAAGACTGGAGGATGAGAAAACCATTTTCCTCAGCAGGTCTAAGCGTTTACCCTCCTTGTCCACAGGAGCTGATCTGTGATGATGTTGCCTGGACTTTTCCAAGGCAGCCTAAACCACCAAGAAGTTGGGCATTGGGTAAGAGAATAAGAACTCTGAACCCTTAGCTGGTACATAATAGCATCTTTCTGCCTCCAAATATTTCCCCCTCTCATTGAGTGAATCCGTACTCTAGTTTAATTTATTTAACACTCACAAGAAAGCTACCTGTTTAAGCATATAAATTACTTCAGCCTGGCATAAATGCAGGAAATATTTGCTACTGCAGGGGGGAACAAATACAATGATCATAATGAAAAAAATGTTTATCTGTAACCACTAACTAGTCTTCTCAGGTGAACATAAATTTTGCAGCTGATCTAATTAGAGGTGGTATTAATTTTTGCGCAACGTTTCAAATGTTCCAATTCAGAAACATATTCAAACATGCATAGAACAAGTATTTTAATGGCTTAACCTTTATCTCCTTGTAGGAAACACTGAAACAATATCCAAAAAGGGAAAAATTCCAGTGACAGTCACTGGAACAAGAGTTCAAGTAATGCCCAAAGCTTCCTAAAGGTACCATACTGAATTATTTTTTACTTATAAGCATCAAATAAAATGCTGATCCATCCTATATGTGTCCTTGCTATACAATTATCAATCCTCTAATATAGTGGACACTACTAGGAATTCAGTTTCCTTCCAATACACAGCTAAACTCCAATTGTAAAACAGCTCAGAGAACATGATCGATTCGGAGTTAATCTTAGAATAAATGAAAGCCAATAACAGATTTACATTCTTTGTTAAATGCAACAAGAAACTCCTGCCTCAAAAAGATTGACTAAAGACAGCCATGTGGTTTTTGCACTTGAATTCATGACCGTGATGTAGAGATTTCATAATAGTTCTGAAAATAACTTCCAAGATATGCATATTAACTTCATATTTAGATGAACATTGACAGCTTCACTTCAGTCAATTTATTATAGTTCAGTAAATCTTGATGTTCACCAAAATAAGAAGTTATTATTCAGTACCAATGTACTTAGTTTTAAACTCACTCAAAATGAGGCACAAATAAAAGCAGTAATGAAAGAAAAAGAAGAGGGACAAGACCAATAATATAGAACAGATATAGAAAAATAAAGTTAACCATTTTATTTAATATAATCTACAAGTATAAAAGACAATTTACTTCCAATTACTTTGGTGAGAACATCATTGTTATAACTAACTCTTGTGGTTTGTTGTTATTACCAGAATCCCTTGAAGAAAGTTACTGCTAATGTATAGTTTGGGAATGGGATGGACACATTTATTCCCTTTGTTGGATGACAATACAGTTTCAGTTTCTCACTATATCATTGACCATCTGTATTCCAACAGACTACGGGAAAAGACCTAATGAATGTGCTCATCAGCCAATCGGAAACCTGGTTATCCATAAACATCATCATAAGTACAGCAAACTTCAACAAACTGCTTTCTGAGTGGCTGATAGGGTTTTGTTTCAAGTGGACGAGGAAGGAGCATGTGTTGTTTAATTTTCTAAGGGAAAAATGGTAAGTGATCAGCAATCAGAATGGCTAGCTGTCGGCCCATTTGTGTATGTTGGAAAAATTGTTTGACAGGAACGTATGCTATTATATTTCTGTCCTCTGAGTAAATTTACTTTCCTGCCTACTGAAGTGGCAATGCAGGTCACTACTTTGGCAGGTAAGAAGAAGAAAAAAGCAAGGCCACCTTGCAATAGTATGAAAAAATACTTTGGGTGCCAGAAACCTTCAACTCCCATCAAAGCTATACCTAAAAAAATGAGTATGAACAAAGGCAATGGGAAAGGAGAGTGCACCACTCCTTGTAGAAAAGAGCCTCAATGAACAGTCACATTCTTATAAGGCCACTTGTGCACTAAACAAAGGACAACTGAAAAGTCATTATGTAGACATTTATTTCAGGTATGCAGTTTACACGCATATTATTGAGCAAAATTGAATTGCAAATATACAAATACCATAACAAGCATTACCAAACAACAGAACTGGCACTAGTGTTCTAAGCATGTTAATGAAGTCGGTGGGGATAAGTCATGGAAGAGGACTGCAGCCCATGGCATTTTTCTTTTTACCATACCAAACTTTTGGTAGCACCATAATGGCAATACTTCCCAAGAACACAAGACAGAACATTGTTAACTGTTGTTCTGATAGCCACAATTTTTTTTTCAGTTTAATGAATTATGCAACAAAAATTGTAATAGTGCAGGCGCTTTTGCCAACTTCAGCTTGTGTTTAGTTGTGTATCTTCCATAAGCAAATGAAAAAAGAAAAGCCAGTCAGCTTTGGAACCCATCTTTTGTACTTGTGCAAGCTCTGCACTGTGCTTTAATTCTGTGACTGAAGATGTTCATGCGTTTTGCAAACAGATGTCATGTAAGAGTTATCCACTAAAGCCTGAGTGAGTCTTTGGTAGGCTAATACTTCATTATTATTATACACATTATCTACCACAGTCATTTTATTTTCTATAAAGTTTTCCTTATAGTCCAAGGTGACCAAAGAGGACATTCTGGAAAACATTACAGTAAAATCCTCAAACGACCAGGCACTTAAAACCCAGTCTATCCAAAGGCACCAAGAATCAAAGGGGCACTGTTCTTCCATTAATGAAAGGTGACTGTATCTGCTTCTCTGCAATGTTTATAAATCAATGGATTCTTACTTTACAGTTTTTATACAGTATATGTAGCCATATCTGATGCATATATAATTGAATTATCTGGACTGTTCTTCATAAGGAAATGTCACCTTTCTACCACATATTAAGTTCCAATTTTCTTTATTTCAGAATTATGCAAAATGCCATAACCTTGCTCAAGGTGTACAAGTATACAAGCACTTCTGAAACAGGCTGCACCCAGCTCTAAATGTGTGATTCATTCTAAATGCAAACATTTGAAATTTGTGTCCAGTTATGAGGCAAAATGGTCAGTACAAAGATTTATTACTGACAAAGATTTATCACCACTCAGGTCTCTGTGACACTCATTTCCCCTAACTAGCGTTCACCCTAGAATGGTTTCATTAGTTACTACTGCTGATCTATCACCCACTTATCCCAAGCCCCACATTTTTCAAGTGAACAGTATAGGACAGATTATTCAATTTAGCATTTAACATATTATGAATGAGCCAATTGTTTATCTGACTACACAAAGTATATACTTTCAAGCAAAGTTGTGGCAACAATACAAAACAAGATCATATTGTCCTGTTGTAATGCACTTTGTTAAAGCCTTCATATACTTCATACAGGTCTGTAACAAGATCCACATGACGCATTCTGCCTTACTAGACAGGCATATATAAAATGTAATTGCATCAAAACCTTGCTTCTGCTGGCCACTTGAAACTTACAGAAGTCACATGTAGTTCAACCAGCTTTCAGACAGGGTTCTTTAGTGGTAAATCTATTTTTGCAGCACTTGTAGGTCTAAATTTCAGTCTGAATTGCAGTGTTTAATTCCACAGCATGCTGTGAAAGGTTGTTATTTGTTTCTTTCAGTGTTTCGCCAAGACCTACACCTACATTAGTTGAAGTTCCATTATTAACACATTCTTCAGCAATATAACTCAGCTGTGGAACTTCAGTGCTTGGGGCAAGCACAGGAATTGCACTCTGGTGTGGAGAGTTTTCCAAACGGTCATTTTCTACCTCAGGGAGGACACTAACTGTAGTAAAGCGAGAATGATAATCATTGGAACCATGGCTACATGAAGTTTTCATACTTTCCATATCAGAGCAACTAAACTCAGAAAAATGACTTGAGTGGGAATCTGCTACAGATGGGATACTGTCACTTAGAGAGGGAGAGTCAAATTCACTGGAGTTTGTGCTTTGTTGCTCCAACAACTGAGCATCCATGTCCTCTCTGGTCTCATTTATCTTCATGCTACTCTTTTTTCTCAGTTTACCTTTACATTTTTTTCCTGCTGTCGTTTCTTTGGACCACTTGGTGGCACTAGATTTACTTTCTGGCAAGCAGGCCGATGAACAACCAGCATTACTGCGACCTGGAGCACTGCCATCATCAACACTACTGCTTCCACTATTGTGTCTGAATTTAGCTGGCTTCGATTCAATATCAACTTGCACTTCCATACTATTGCCTTCCCTAGAAAATGAAATAAATGGTCAAAGCATCCATCTTTAAGACAACTTACAAACAATTTCATCCTCAAAGCAAAACATGCCCTTGCCTGTTTTCTATGTATATGACAAGAAATCGCAATATTCAAGGTTAAACAAATCATTTTATACATTTTAAAGGTTTTTTTTTAAAATCAAAATGAATTAAAAGGAAACGAAATCTGGGATAAAACTATTTACTGTGCTACCATGACAGTATTCCCATTGGAAACTTAGTCACCCAATTATTTATCATTAGCTTGGCAGCAACCAACACTTGCATATTGTAAACTGTGGTGTGTAAGATGCATATATATGCATAATTCTGAAGGTAAATCTTGTAGATGGAATCCCTTATCAAGATAAGTCATTTGGCCTAGTACACTGGCAATATCCTTTATCAACTAGATTCATGAGTCTTCTGTTTTCATCATATTGTTCTTACCTGTCTAATGGGATATAGGAATTCAGAATGGATCCTGCCATTGCTTTGGTACTGGCATTGTCACTAACTGTTCCCAAGCTAACTGTGCCAGATTCTCCACTCAGACTGTATCGTTCTTTCTGCACATCTGCTTGAACTTCCAGCCTTAGAGAGATTTAAACAAATAAGAAAATTTCAAAAGTTACCTTCATAATATTCGCAAAAAGAACAGGAGAATTGTGGCACCTTAGAGACTAACAAATTGATTTGAGCACAAGCTTTTGTGGGCTGCAGCCCACTTCATCGGATGCCTAGAATGGAACGTATAGTGAGGATATACATATATATACATACAGAGAACATGAAAAGGTGGGAGTTGCCCAACCAACTCTAAGAGGCTAATTAAGATGAACTGTTGTCAGCAAAAAAACTTTTGTAGTGATAATCAAGACAGCCCATTTAAGACAGTTTGCCAAGAAGCTGTGAGGATACTTAACTTGGGGAAATAGATTCAATGTGTGTAATGGCTCAGCCTTTCCCAGTCTCTATTTAAGCCTAAGTTGATCGTATCTAGTTTGCATATCAATTCAAGTTCAGCAGTTTCTCGTTGGAGTCTGTTTTTGAAGCTTTTCTGTTGCAAAATTGTCCCCTTTAAATCTGTTACTGAATGGCCAGAGAGGCTGAAGTGTTCTCCTACTGGCTTCTGAATGTTATGATTCCTGATGTCAGATTTGTGTCCATTCATAATATAATTACCATAATTGATATACCAGGCTTAAGAGTCAGTATCTCATCTTGTAAAGTTATCCACCATGTGATATCAAGAACAGATGATGAGTGTCTCCCCAACACTGAAAGATACCTATTTACTGAAATGGTCACTTCTCTTTTGCTCCATCAGTCACAAATGCTGTCTCTTCAATTCAGGAAAATGAGACTCATCGTAAACTAAAAATGAACTGCCTACCAAAAGAAAATGTTGCAGGCCAAGCAGGAAAAATGAGCATTATGAGAGACTTCCAGACTAAGGTACGATCCTTTTGCAGACACTTCCATCATCTAGTAACCAAGAGATAACCACCACAAATTAAGAAGTGCAAAGAACATTTCTGTCTGCCAAAATCTAACTTCAAGCCATTACATTTCCCATGTTCCTCCTGCAATAGTAGAAGATATTGCCAATCAAGGAATGCTTTCTGTGATAGTGATATTATGTATGAACCATCGGATGAGAATTACAGAAACCAGACCATCCAAATTCAGGTGTGAGCAGGTATGTAAAGAAAAAAATCAGTTTAAACATACAATTGAGATTTTAACTATTGTCTACCCATAAATTCTGACAATGAACTGGAAGCAGAGAGAGATGTGTTATTTTTTCTTTCTAAAAAGCACTTCTCTTCACTGTAACAGAAAAGATCATCGTACAAGGCCAAGTACCTCTGCTTGAAACCTTTTCTCTCTAGAATGTATACAGTGTCAAAACACGGATTTCTATCCTGTCCTTACCAATTCAACATTTCCTGAATATCTGAATTGTTTAAACCAAAAAATGGTTTTAAAGAAACAAAGGTGAGCTCCACCCTCACTGCTAGGTTTTGACAATTCTCCCAAGAGACGTTCTACTGTCTCTGGGGCGGAGAATGGAGCATGGCCAACAAAGCAGCTAAGTGCTTCAGATTACTCAGAAGTGATTCCTCTGGAGTTAATAGTGGCATTTTGAGCCTCAGATGAAGTCTCCAGAGTCCTTCTTGGCAAAAGGAAGGTAACTGTGATGTGAGGACATAATGGTAAGGGCATCTGGGATCCAGTATGAAGGTGAAACAGCCAATGATTATACAATAGCATCACATTGTTATCAGTAAAAGAAAAGTTTTTGTTTTCTTATACAGACACATGGAGATTATGTCTGTAAAAGAAAGGTGTATGTGAAGGTAGAGTGGGCACTATAATATCATTAATGCTACATATTTGGGGTGATTATAGTACTTAAAAATGGCAAAGCCTTGACCCTTCATATTTGGAGTCTGGGAAACTTTCTATTGACTTTGGTGTGTGTAAATATGGCCCATAATGAACAATAATTAGATTAAACGTTAAGAATTTGTTTTATAACCTGGGTTACAAACAACTAGATTGTTGGAAGATAATACTGCATCTTGGATTGCTTCAGCATATGGAATTTATCTTCCTGTGTAAGGCAAAGATTTCACAATCCACGTGTGATTTCAGAACCCAAGATGGTAAGCTACATAACACAGAAGTTCACTATAGCTGCCATTTCCACATTCAGTCCTGTCAGAAAAATCTTCTCAATCTCACCCTTTCATTCACACACTAAAACTAGTTTGACTTAAAACAAGGTGTTGGTGTCATTTACTCCTTACTGAAGTCCACTGTTCAGTTTTTCTGCCTTTTTAAAAAAGAGACTTAATTCTGAAGAGTAGGTGGCAGGTATCTTCAGTATTGCTGTTCATTAATGCTTTGTTAAGCAGTGATAGCTCTGACAATAGATTGTCTGCAGCATGGATATTATACAAATCCCTCTGATTCCACTGAGACTTTGCATATTAACATTTAAATGATTAAGTGAACAAAGTGTTAATGCAAAATATTCTTGCTATATAAAATATTGGTAAAATAAATTGCATCACAGTGCTCGTTATTCATTAGTGTATAGTGTCCCATGATGTGCTATGTACTTCACAGAAAACAGGAGTAGTCCCTGGGCCCCAGAGCACTTACAATGAGGTGAGGACAAATACAACTGTGCAGTTACTCAGTTTAGGCATGTGCACATTATCCATTCAAAATAAGAATACTTAAAATACACATCATAAAATGAGACAGATGCTGATAAGTTTTTCATTGAGTATTTTAAATGTGGGTTAGTGCAAACAATTATTGTCAGTGGACTCACCTGTCAAGGAACAGACATATTAAGGATATTTAAAATTGTGACATCATAGTTACAGATAGATTATGAGAAACTACAATTAATTAACTTTACTCCAGCTTATTTTAAACATGAAATGATTTGAATATCAAGACGAGTCACACTCCTCCCCCTCCCCCACATACTCTTCCCTCAGATTTAAAGCTAGATACAGAACAGCAGAAAGCGTGTGTCTTACCTGTTAAAACAACTGACCATTGCACTTCCTGACAGACTCCCTGTTATACTAGCTCCAGCTAGTGCCATGGTGCTAGCAGTTTCACTCAGGTTGTCCCGAATGGCTCCTATTCTATCCATGTGGCTACCACTTGCACTCAGGCTTCCAGTCAATCCTCCAACACTTCCTTCCCCTATACTAGGGTTATGACGTGCCTCTGCTACTGAAGTGGTATCTAGACAAAAATGTAACAGAGTTAAAACTTTCCATTTCCTTTGAATTTCAAGCCTGTCTTAAATGTGGATAAGAAAACTGCTTCTGGAATAACATCAGAAGGAACCAGAGAAAGAATCTAGACAATTTGTGAAAACACTCTATTCACCATGTGAAGATTACAGTATGAAATAAAACAGGCTCTCAGTTGGGACTGCCAGAGTGGCTGTGGCTGAAACCACACATTTATTTGATTATTTGCTGAAAGCTGAAAGGCTTTAAAATACCTGATGCTACATAGGAATGGTAACCTGAAGCCACCTTACATGTAGGAACTCTCAGCAGGGAGTCTTGCTGTTTGATTAAAAAACAGATTTATAAAATTCCAGAAAGCAGCAGAACGACATCTGACAGGATTTGTTTTTTCCTCTTAGGCTATGTCTACATTATAGACCTTACAGCAGCACAGCTGTACCTCTTTAAGGTTTCCCATGTAGCTGCTCTTTGATGGCATAATTAAACTACCCTCAACGAGCAGCATTAGCTATGTTGGCAGAAAAGCCTCTCCTGCTGACATAGCGCTGTGCACACCAGCACTTTTGTCAGCGAAATTGATGTTAGTTGGGGTGTGTTTTTTCATACCCCTGACTGACAAAAGTTTTACTGACAAAAGAGGTAGTACAGACAAAGCCTTAGAGATGAAAACTGACCGCATCCATGAAGTAAATCATCTTATCTCGCTCCTTTCAGCCTGCGGGAGGACATACCCAGAAGTCGGCACTTGATTAGAACAAGTGAGAAGAGCTTTTTGCATCACTTCTTTGAATTTGCACTATGGAAACTAACTCTTCGAGAAGGGACACAAGCCTTTGTTCTCTCTCAACTGGGTCTAACACAAGCTATGGACTTGTGTCCAGTGATTACCAAGAGGCTCCAATCAAGTGTCCACTCACACAGATCAACGATCAGGGCCTAAGAAAATAAAATGTGCTTGTTTTGACTAGAACTCTCATTGTTAAATTATTATTTCTGAGGGAGCGGATGGTACAAAGGGAATGGTAATGCAATAGAATGCTTTTCACCTCTAAGTCACCCATTTGCATTCAGCTTAGATCAAGAGTGAGAAAGCGGTAACCCTCTGATGGCTCTTTGATGATCTTTTTCACTTCATGCACTATTAGAAGGCACTCAGGTATTACAGTGATGAGGGTTGTTTAACAACCTATATAGAACAGAACATAAGACATAAGTGTAGTGGGCTCAGTCCATGTCCCAGTAGGCAGCCAACTGTATTACAAAACACTCCATGGCATGGAAACAACTACCCTCACTGCTGGAGATGGGTCCTTTAATATGCAATTTAGGCACACAGGTAAGGCAGCATGAGGCAACTTGCATTGTTGTTACCTGCACCGGAGCTCTTCTGCAAAGAAAGATCTTCGGTTTCCTAGGCTTTCAAATGTGGCAACTATTACATAACACATTTACAGACAAAATAAAATACTGAATTCTCTTACCTACTGCTGCATTTGTTCCACCAACATTTATATCATTTTCATCATCAAATTCTATCCTGACACCCTTTCCATTGCCTGCAGACACCCCACAGCCTCCACTGCGACAGAGGGAGACAGGAACAACTCCATACACATAAGCCAACATAATAGGAACACCAATACCTACAAAGGAAAATATGAAGTTTTTCATTCAATATTATTTGCTTCAGCATCTTTTATAAAATTATCCCAGATTTTGTAACTATATTATTTAATAATACACAATTATAATAAATCTATAGCAGAGGAGAAAGAAATTAAGAAAACATTTGGTTTTCAGGTGAGATTTGAGAACAGATGGCAAATCACTAAGGTGGAGTGAAATTGGGAAACTGTTCCAGACAGCAAAAGAGGAGGGAACTGGAATGGTGTCAACTCACATGCCCTATTATAGCCTCGGCTGCAAGCACAAGGGGGATGCATGGCATGCATGTGGATCAATAGGCACTGCTATGAAAACCTTCCAACTCCAGCGCGTGACATGCATGCGCACTGCCCATTTGGGATCACCATGCAAAAAGGTTCTCCTACCAACAATGGGAGACCAAGACAAGTAGACATATATGCTATGCCCACTACAAATATATATTACACTTATTGGATTTAATAAGCTTTGCCAAAAAGGATTAAAAAACTTTTCTGACATGAAAGCATGGAACTATTTCAAAAATCTTTAAAACCACAAATGCCTACTACTGCCAATGTAATTAAAAGCTCGATCCTGCTCCTACTGAAGTCAGAGAAAGCTTTGCTACTGACTTCAATGGAGGTAAGATCAGCCATTAAGAAAGTGTCATTGTGGGGTTTATGTATCTCAGTTTACCAATGAAAAGAGAAAACTGATGAGCAAAGCCAGTGAAAAGTATAGTAAAAAGGCAGTCTGGGCTAGGCTGCACTCACACACACACACATCATCATCATTTCCCACGTGCTGTGGGAGCTAATCATTTGGCCCAGGCTCTCTAACACTATGCGCTAGACTGTTGTTCTGCTTTGCTGATGGAAGCCTGTGAAGTTGTAATAAAATGTCAGGCTGTGCCAGGCCAAACTGACCCAAATGGAGCAAACCAGCTGCAATACAGATTCAGTTCAGAGGCTCTTCAGTCTGCCCTAAAAGCAAGGTCAATAGGTTCCAATTACCTGGTGCAGAAGGCCCTAAGAGGCAACCAAAAGTAAAAGGAGTAGGGAAAAAGCCTGCACTTACCTCTGTGAAGGAGTAATAAAGAGCTGTAACGCATGAGTGAAGCCCAGGTCAATGGATGCCCATGTAAAAAAAAAAACACGTTTTTTCCCCCTCCTAACTGCTAGCCCTACAAACCTGTACTGGGATTGAGACACACACGGTTCTTTTTTCCCCTTTTACAGCCAAAGATACCATTGACTGTATTAATTATCATTATTAATGTTTATTACAGTAGTGCCTAAGGGCAAATCAAGACTGGGGCCCCATTGCGCTAGGCACTGCACAAAACACAATAGAGAGAGTTCCTGTCCTGAAGAGTTTACAATATAAACAGACAAGACAGGTACAGGATAGGGGGAAGGAGTAGAACATACAAACAGAGTAAATGTGATGTCAGCAAACAGCATTCCATGGTATTTTTTGTTTTGTTTTGTTTGTTGGGTGGGCTTACCTAGGGGCATAGGCTAGGTGGAAAGAGAAGGGAAGAGAAGTGAAATGGACAGAGGGAGGGAGAAGATGGTAAGAGGACAGGTATGGAGTGAAGCTGGGGTGAAGAGACTGTGGCAGACGTAGGGGGAGGGTTGGAGCAGAAAGCCTATCAGCAAAAGGCAGAGGAAGTCCATACAGAAGTGACAAGAGACGGTTCTGTCCAGAGGTTCCTGCTTTGGCTGCTTCTGCTCCTACTGGCTGGTGTATCCAGCTGGCTCCTCTCTGCAGTTTCCCCTCCCTCAAACTGTGGGCTGGGAGAGTAATAAGGCAGCAGCCAGGTCCCAGCACCCACAGAATGTAAGGGGTGTCTGTCCTACACAGCTCTGGGTCAGGAATGTACTAATGGTGGCACCAGCTCAACCCTACTGTTCTTCAATGCAAACCTCAGTGACACCTACAGAAAGGATGTGAGAGAAGGAAAGAACCCAATTTGCCTCCCAAAGACCAAATTTGAGCTTGCAGTGTCAGATATTAAAGAATTATTTTAAAAATTTAAACATTTTCAAAATTCCAAATTGAGCAAACTTGCTCTGGAATCACTGACACACGTAAGAACCTCATGGTGCCATTTTTAGAGTACCTCTTTAAAACAGTTTTAAATTACCTTATATACTCGTTCATTAGCCCGTTCGTTTATAACCTGACCCCCCCGCCCAAGATGGATAGGTAAAAATAGCAATAATATGACCCTTTCATAAGCCGACCCTATATTTCAGGGGTTGGCAAACTTGGCTCCTGGCCCGTTAGGGTAAGCCGCTAGCAGGCCTGGACGTTTTGCTTACCTGGAGTGTCTGCACGCATGGAGCCCCTCAGCTCCCTGTGGCCACGGTTCACAGCTCCCATTGGATGGGGATGGCGAACCACAGCCACAAGGAGCTGAGGGGCTCCATGCCTGCAGACACTCCAGGTATACAAAATGACAATGTATTAGATATTCAATTCAATGATTCCATAGAGTTTAAAAATCATCAAATTTTGGTGTAGACCTCTTTATAAGCCGAGCCCCACTCTTTGATGCATCTTTTTTTACGAAAAATATTCGGCTTATGAATAAGTATATATGGTATATTTTCTTTTTAAAGAAAAAAATGTGATGGTGAAAAACTGAGAATAGCTTCAATATGAAAATAATAAGATTAAAGAAGTGTTTTACAATTTTTCATTTAGATACAGCATCTCTAAAGTCTAGACACTAAATTGCACTGGAGCAGAGACCACAATGTAATCTGGAGCAAGTCACAACATTTTTATCCCTCCATTTCCCCATCTGTAAAAATGGAGCTAATACCTCCTAATTCACTGAGTGTGATTTGTTAATGAGTGTCTATAAAGTCTTCTCAAATGCTTGGTTGCAAAGTACTACTCTCATGCAGTGGTGGTATTTACTTACCCACAGTTACTGCAGCTACAACTGGAGAAACTATTACAGACAAGGTTACACCACCTGCAATAGCCAAGTTTCGTTTGTGTTTCGAAATGTCTTTGCCTTCATATCGATTGTGAATCTTGAGGGAAGAAGAAAGAAGAGGGTTTCAGGATACATTGCACATACCAATGTAAATAGTCTTGGCTCTGTTCTGCTATACTGTTCTACTATGCAGTCTTGTGTGCTCTCAGCTAGAGACTATACATTATTAATTTAAATCCTTACATACTCCTTAAAAAGTTAGCCTCTCAAAGAGGGACATTAAATAATACATCTTTCTTAGTGATTTTACATTAATGTATACATTTAAAAAAAAAGCAAGCATAAGTATTAGAAGGTCCTATAATCCCCATGTCTGACATTCCAAAGGGTACAATCCGGACAGATGAACAGCTGTGTCTCCTCAAGTCTCCAACCTGGGTGCCTTTTACACTGCTTCCCTGTGAGAGCAACCACTTCTGGCCTGCCCACACACAGCTTCTAGCCTGTAAATCACTCCCAGCTATACTCTACGAGTACTATAGTTAGCCACCAATGAATTATGCAGCAGCAACACCAGCAAACTCCCAGTCCCACACTTTCCCCACCAAATGTGCATCTGGTACTGCCAAACACCCTCCTGGACAATACAAGCTCAAATAAACCCCATCATTTCATAATAGAAAATATGCACCAATGTTGTTATCCATTCTGAAGTTTCCCAAACTCTTCAGTTCAAACAAACACTGGTTTAGATAAAGCAAAGTTTATTAACTACAGAAAGATTTTAAGTGATTACAAGTAATGAGGCATAAAAGTCAGAATTGGTTACACTGAAATAAAAAAGGTAAAATGCAACTAATACCTTACTTAACAAGCTAAGTGAATTCAAAGCAAAGGTCTCTCACTACATTCTAGCAGTCTTACTGGCTGAATCTTTCAGACAAAATTCCACGCTCCCCAAGTCCTATGACGTTTCCTTTATCCTTCAAGTGCTGTCGATGCCATGAGTAGAGATGAAGGGAGAAATTATTTGGGGCTTCTGTTCCCCATTCTTGACAACATTGCTTAGAAAATCATCATCTCCAGCTTAGGTTCAGGAGACAGAAATTCCATGGGATGGGAACTTCCAGATGTTCGGGTTTTTTTTTGCCAAGATGTAAATTCCTTGGCCACACGCTTTTTCCTGCCAAAAAATAGTTTCTTATCCTTTAGGGGGGAGGGATAACTCAGCGGTTGGAGCATTAGCCTGCTAAACCCAGGGTTGAGAGTTCAATCCTTGAGGAGGCCACTTTGGGTCCACTTAGGGACCCAAAATCAGTACCTGGTCCTGCTAGTGAAGGTAGGGGGCTGGACTCGATGACCTTTTGGGGTCCCTTCCAGTTCTATGAAATAGGCATATCTCCATATATTATTATTATTTATATTATAGGTGATAGTCTATTTGATTTTGTTGATACTTGGCTGAGGCATCAGTTTGCCTTTTGTTTTTGAGGAACTGGTTTGTGCTGGCTTCTCTAAACTTGGAATATGTCTCAGTAACTTCATACAGTAAAATCTTCTAACCTGACACACAATTTTGCCACACATATTTTACAAGGACACTGATGATCAGCAAATTAGGAGTGTTCAAATGATCTCTCACAAGGCACATTTTGTCCAAAATTTATCGTAGTTTTGTAAAAGGAGTGAACATATGGGTACAGACTGTCACATCCCCCTCCTTACAAAGCTGCAGGAGGGTTAGCCACTGGATGACCCATGGGCAGTAGGTCAGGGCCCTCTTTCCCGGACAGGGCATCTATCACCATATTTTCTTTTCGGTTTATCTGCACAATTTCCATATCAAATTTTTACAGTATGAGGCTCCAGTGTAGAAGTTTGGAATTTGAGGTTTTAGCTCTGTTTAGCCAGATCAATAGTGAACGATCTCTTAAGACTTGAACTTTCTGCTCAAAAGGTAGGGCTTCAGTTGCTTAACTGCTCACACCATAGCATAACATTCCTTTTCTGTCACAGAATAGTTGGGGTCAACTTTTTACTTAAGGCAGCAATTGGGGGCTTCTTGTTATTCTCCTGTTTGCAGTAGCATTGCACCCAGACCAATGTCTGATGCATCTGTATAGTCTGATGCACCCATACACAGTTAAAACATTTTGTCAAAATTAGGGTTTGCTGGGACAGGCTTTGCAGACAAGATTTTCTTATTTTTTCAGGCATGCTTTTATCCCAAATGACTATTTGGCTGGGTCTTAGGACTTGGACTTAGGAGTGGGCGCTTGCTGGCCATGCCACTCCCTCTCATTCACCGACTGTACCACCAGAGAACAAGGGTGAGGGTGAACATAGAGATACTCGTATCCCTTGGATGGTACCATATATTTCCTCTCCACCCCTCTGGCAGTAGGAAGAATAGATGCTGGGGACTGCCAGATCATATCGGCATTGGACTGGATGGTCCTAATGAAAGGCAGGGCGACACGTGTGGGTGCATCTGCTGATAAAATGTCAACCACAGGATCCTCCATTTCTGCCACCTCCTCCACCTGCAGGTTCATATTCTGTGCCACCCTGTGCAGGAGATCTTAGTGAGCCCGAAGATCTATCGCGGGGGTCCAGAAGAGGACGTGCCTGCTACTGCCTCTTGAGGTGAGGAGCAAGAGGAAAGCCCAGGGACCAGTGGATCCTGGGGAAGTTCTGGCTGTGGAGGGTCCTGGTGAGATCCTGGGTCTGGACTGGCGGAATAACAGCCGCATCTGAATCTAATGGGGGAGGGTGGCTGACAGTGACCTCAGGCATCCGATGGTTGGAATGAGCAGACCGAGAGGCACCTGAGGGGGCACCTGGGGCTTGATGGTTATGTCCAAGGCGTCCAGAAGGACCATTGTGGTGGTCCCTGATCAGGGTCTTGACCATCATATTGGCCTTGACTAGCACCCTCTACGTCATGGCCCTGGGTGTGGTAGCCGCTCCTCGCCTGGGACAAAGACAAATTGTGTCTTGAAGGCCGAGGGGCTAAACGCCCATGTGACTCTGCACTGTCCCGCGCTGTCAGCTCACGGGTTGGGGCTGGAGACCAGTGCCGGGATCTTCGGTGGTACCGCAATCGAGACTGGGACCGATGGTCGTAATGGCACCAGGAGGCCGACTTAGATCTCGACGAAGATCTGCAGCATCTGGATCGCCTGCGAGGCGACCGGTACCGGGATCGGCGCCAGGACCCGGATCGGTACCGACCGTACCGGGAGGGAGTGCGTGAAGCGGAATGGCACCGCAAGAACGATCAGCGCAGTGATGGAGAGTGGTGCTGGGACTGGGACCGTCGGCAGGATCGGGACCGCAACCTGAACCGGGATCGAGATTGGTGCTTATGTGGAGCTGGAATCGACAGTACTGAAGTCTGCGGCACTGGAGCTGACATCCTAACAGGACAGTCCAGTCTAGGCTGTTGCTCCGATTGCGGCAGGGGCGGTGCCGGAGCAGCATGGGGTTTATGCTGCTTCTTAGGCCATGCAGACAGCGAACGATGCCGCGACTGTACCAGTGCTGGAGACGGCTGGTGCCGGGGTTCTTTGCCGGTGCCAGATCGCTCCGGTGCTGGAGGGGCGCTTCGGACCGAAGGCATCTGTTCTGTGCGTGGTACCAAAGGCACCAGGCTAAGTGCCGCTTCAATTAGGAGCTATTTTAAATGAAAGTCCCGCTCCTTCTTTGTTTGAGGCTTAAAAGCCTTGCAAATGCGGCACTTGTCAGGCTGATGGGATTCCCCCAGGGATTTCAGACAGGAGCCGTGGGGATCTCCTGTTGGCATCGGCTTGAGACACACCGAGCAAGGTTTGAAGCCTGGTGACCTGGGCATGGGCCCTGGTACCGGGGCAGAGGGAAGGGGATGAACCCCGATCCCTCCAAGTACTATCTACACTACATATACACACAATTCTCTATTAGCTAAGTATAACTAGAAAAACTACTGAACTATTCATAACTAAATACTATCTACAGAAGAACGAGTAAAGTTAGGGAGGTGGAGATCAGCTATGCTGCGCTCCACAGTTCCAGCAACTCTCACGGGCGGTAAGAAGGAACTGAGGGGGCGATGGGTCGGCAGGGGCAGATATTCGGTGCCATAATGGCGCCACTCCAGGGGGCGCCTCAGCCAACCCACCGAGTGTTGCTAGGGTAACAATCTTCTGACAAACATGCACGTGGCGCACACACACCTAATTGGAATCGATATGAGCAAGCACTCGAAGAAGAAAGATTGGCCTGTACCCCGAACCAAAAACAATTTAAAATGGCTTCAACTTTCAAAGGCTATGGAGATATTTGACACTCCCCCTCACTCTCCCACAACCCAGAGTCCTAAACAAAGGACGCTGGCTGCTTGAATTTTACATTAGAGGCTTTCATGGTTAGGCCTGCTTCCTTGAGTTTTGACAGCTCAATTCCCAAGTGTTCTTTTTGATCACCCCAAGTGTCACTAAACACTGCAATATCATCCACATATGCTCTTGCAAAGTTCTGTAAATCATTTAGCACTTTGTGGACCAGCCTCCAGAACATGGCCCCAGCATTAATTAAACCAAATAGTAACACTGAGAATTCAGAGTCTATATCAGTGATGAAAGCAAACTTTTTCTGTGCATCCTCATCCAAAGGGATATTCACTATGACTCATGCCAATACTCCTTTTAAGATTTCTAAATTTCACCCTATACACTTCAGGGGTGATTTGAAACTTTTGTAAAACAGATTCCTTAAATTAAGGATACATCACAGCTTCCTGAACTGGCAATTCATTAAATACATTCAAAAATTTGCCAGACAGTTATGCAACCAGTGTGGGGATTTTCTTGTCCTCAAGAATCTTATGAATTTCACACAGATTTTCAAAAGTAGTGAAGAATTTCTCAGTGCAGTCTGTCTTTCTGTATGTAGGACACAGCCGTCCCAGCCATGGATTCCTCGAGTTATGAGAGATGTTGGTGACTCTGGGATCTTCCCATGCTTTTCTATCAGCTCCAGATTATATTTCCTCTCCTTCTCCTCAGCTTCTTGTCTCAGCTCCCTGGCTTGCTTATGGGGTTCAGCTTCCTGTTCCTTCAGCTCCATGGCTATTCTATGGGTGGCTTCTTCAGCTCCCCATGCAGCAGGTGCTTCTTTCAGTCTCATCTCTGCTTTCCACATTTGGTACTACCTTCTCTCTCTTCTTCAGCTGCCTCCACTCTGGCCAGCTCCAACTTTGTAATTGTTTCACTTTTGCTCATTTTTATACTTCACTATTTCCATTTCCCTTACCTGAAATAAGGAAACAGAAAACAACAAACTATCCCTCCTTGAACTGTCTCCAGCCACCACACTTGAGACTAACTTAAAATTGCTGTACCCATGCTTAAAATGTAAACTTCACTCAAAACAACAAGCTGTGCATATCCTCTGCTCCTTGCTGCGCCACTGAGGCATCCCCAGGGTACAGTCTGGACTGATAGACAGCTGTGTCCCCTCAATTCTCCAACCTGGGGTGCCTTTTACATTGCTTCGCTGCGAGAGCAACTACTCTTGGTTTGCCCACACACAGCCACTAGCATGTATATCACTCCCAGCTATACTGTATGAGTGCTATAACCAGCCACTCATCAATTATACTACATGGCAACACAGCAAACTCCTGTCCCAGACTCCCCCTTACCAGAAATGTGTGTCTTCTACAGCCCAGCACCCTTCTGGACAACACAAGCTCACATAAAGTCCACCATTTCATTAATAGAAAATTATTACAGCTGTCAAGCAATTAAAATAATTAATTGCAATTAATTGTGTTATTAAACAATAAATACCATTTATTTAAATATTTTTGGATGTTTTCTACATTTTCAAATATATTGATTTCAATTACAACACAGAATACTAAGTGTACGGCATTCACTTTATATTTATTTTTATACAAATATTTACACCGTAAAAAACAAAAGAAATAGTATTTCAATTCACCTAAGTACTGTAGTGCAATCTGTTAATCGTGAAAGTTGAATTTACAAATGTAGAATTATGTACAAAAACACCTTCATTCAAAAATAAAACAATGTAAAACTTTAGAGTCTATAAGTCCACTCAGTCCTATTTCTTGTTCAGCCAAACAAGTTTGTTTACATTTACAGGAGATAATATTGCCTGCTTCTTGTTTGCAACGTCACCTGAAAGTGAGAACATGCATTTGCATGGCACTGTTGTAGCTGGCATCTCAAGATATTTACATGCCAGATGCGGTAAAGATTCATATGTACCTTCACGCTTCAACCACCATTCCAAAGGATGTGTCCATGCTGATGAAGGGTTCTGCTAAGGATCCAAAGCAGTGCAGATCCACAGATGTTCATTTTCCTCATCTGAGTCAGATACCACAAATAGAAGGTTGAGTTTCTTTTTTGGTGATTCAGATTCTGTAGTTTCCGCATCGAAGTGTTGTCCTTATAAGGCTTCTGAAAGCATGCTCCACACCTCCTCCCTCTCAGATTTTGGAAGGCACTTCAGATTCTTAAACCTTGGGTCTAGTATTGTAGCTATCTTTAGAAATCTCACATTGGTACTTTCTTTGTGTTTTGTCAAATCTACAGTGAAATTGTCCTTAAAATGAACAACATACACTGGGTCATCATCCAAGACTGCTAAAACATGAAGAAAATGGCAGAATGCGGGTAAAACAGATCAGAAGACAAACAATTCTCCCCCTGAGTTCAGTTACAAATTTAATTAATGCATTATTTTAACGAGCATCATCAGCATAGAAGCATGTCTTCTGGAATGGTGGCCAAAACATGAAGGGGCATATGAATGTTTAGCATACCTGCTATGTAAAGACCTTGCAATGCCTGCTACAAAAGTGCCATACAAATGTCTGTTCTTACTGTCAGGTGACAAAGTATGTAAGAAGCGAGCAGCATTACCGCTTGTAAATGTAAACAAAACTTGTTTGTCTCAGTGATTGGCTGAACAAGAAGTAGGACTGAGTGGACTTGTAGGTGCTAAAGTTTTATATTATTTTGTTTTTGAGTGCAGTTACGTAACAAAACAATCTACATTTGTAAGTTGCACTTTCACGGTAGAGATTCCACTACAGCATTTGTATGAGCTGAACTGAAAAATACCATTTCTTTTATTTATCGTTTTACATACAAATATTTGTAACAAAAAATTATTATATAAAGTGAGCACTATACACTTTGTATTCAGTGTTGTAATTAAAATCAATATTTGAAAATGTAGAAAAACATCCACAAATATTTAATAAATTTCAGCTGGTATTCTACTGTTTAACAGTGAGATTAAAACTGATTAATTTTTTTAATTTGTCATTAATTTTTTGAGTTAATCATGTGAGTTAACTGCGATTAATTGACAGTGCTAAAATTTATATGCACAAATCCTGTTATCCCAAATGAAGTTTCCCAAACAAACACACACTAGTTTAGATAAAATAATAAAACAAATTTATTAACTACAGAAAGGTAGATTTTAAGTGATTAAAAGTAATGAGGCATAAAAGTCAGAATTGGTTACAATGAAATAAAAAGTAAAACACAACTAATAACTAACTTAAACTAAGTGAATTCAAAGCAAAAGGTCTCTTCTTACCACATGTTACAGGAGTCTTACTGGCTGAATCTTTCAGCCAGGATCCCTCCCCAGTCCAATGATTTTCCTTTGTCCTTCAAGTGTTGTTGATATCACAAGTAGAGATGAAAGGAGAGATGATTTGGGGCTTCTGTTCCCCATTCTTCATATTTTTCATAGAAAATCATCTCCAGCTGAGGTTTCTGAGACAAAGTCCATAGGACAGAAACTTCCAGCTTTTTTTTCCAGCCAACATGTAAAATCCTTGCTTACACCCTTTTTCCTGCCAAAGAATGGCCCCTTGATCAGGTGATATTCCATTTGATTTTGTTGATACGTGGCTGAGGCATCAGTTTGCCATTTGTCTTTGAGGAACATGTTTACAGAAGCAGGCACAAACTGGGAATATGCCTCAGTAATGTCATACAGTAGAATTTTATAACTTTACATACAATGCTGCTACACATTTTACCATGACAGTAGTGGTCAGCAAATGGCGAGTTTTTCAATGGTATCTCACAAGGCATTCTTTGTATAAAATTATCATAGTCTTGTAAGAGGGGTGAACAGTCTGCTACACCATATATGCTTTGCCTTTAACATATATTATTTGTGTAGCTGCAATCAACTTAAAAAGGGAGGGATAAACCATTGCTTCTTCCTTTCAATCAACTTTATTAAATATTAAGCAATGACAATATCTTAAGTTAATAACTTGTTTTTCCATATAGTTTTAGTAAAGTGGGACATGAGAAAGGGCTTCAGCAGCATAGCCTTTACCAAGGTTCGACTGAGGAGGAGAGGGACAGAAATGTTTCCAGTGCCCTTTTCCCCACTTGAGATGAACTTGAGAGGAGGGGTATTTCAGCCCCTCCATGTGTCTTACTGCTCTTACCTATGATGAGTTTGCAGGGTCAAACCCCTTAACTATAGCCTGCCTCTATAGGACTTCAGAAATTTGCCAGGCCAAACTGCTTGTTTGCAGCAAATCTTACATGAATTTGCAAAGTCTTGGTGACCACTGTTCCACAATACTTGGCTAGTAAACCATCTCCATAGCTTTTATGGTCAGGAATTAGAGACTTGGACTCAGGCTATGTCTACATTACAGCACTTTTGTGCAGCTGCTCCGCTGTAGCACTTGTGGTGGAGATGCTCTAAGGTGACAGGAGAGAGTTCTCCCTTTGGCTTAACTCCTGCCTCCACAAGAGACAGTAGTTATGTCAGTGGGAGAAGCTCTTTCACTGAAATAGTGCTGTCCACACCAGTGCTTAGATTGGTATAACTTACATTGCTCTGAAGTGTAGATTACTCACATCCCTGAGCCAAGTAAGTTAGACTGAAGTAACCTGTAGTGTAGACAAGGTCATAGACTTTAAGGTCAGAAGGGACCATCATGATCATCCAGTCTGACCTCCTGCACATTGTAGGCCACAGAACCCCACACACCCACTCCTGTGATAGACCCATAACCTTTGGTCAATTACTGAAGCCCTCAAATAATGATTTGAGGCCTTCAAGTTACAGACAATCCACTATTTACACTAGTTTAAACCTGCAACTGACCCTACCCCATGCTGCAGAGGAAGGTGAACACCTCCCAGAGTCTCTGCCAATCTGACTCAGGAGAAAATTTCTTCCCGACCCCAAATATGGCGATCAGTTACCCCCTGTACATGTGGGCAAGACCCAGCAGCCAGATACTTGGGAAAGAATTCTCTGTAGTAACTCAGAGCCCTCCCCGTCCAGTGTCCCATCATTGGCTGTTGGAAATATTTGCTGCTAGAAGTCTCAGATCAGCTACATGCCATTCTAGGGAGTCCCATCATACCATGCCCTCAATAAACTTATCAAGCTCAGTCTTGAAGCCAGTTAGGTACTTCGCCTCCACTGCTCCCCTCAGAAGGCTGTTCCAGAACTCTAACCTCTGATAGTTAGAAACCTTCATCTAATTTGAAGCTAAAACATGTTGATCACCAGTTTATATCCATTTGTTCTTGTGCCCACATTGATGCTTAATTTAAATAACTCCTCCTCCCTCCAGGGTGTTTATCCTTCTGATGTATTTTTAGAGAGCAATCATATCTCCTAAAGCCTTCTTTTGGTTAGGCTAAACAAGCCAAGCTCTTAGAACATAAGAGCATAAGAACGGCCGTACTGGGTCAGACCAAAGGTTCATCTAGCCCAGTATCTGTCTACCAACAGTGGCCAATGCCAGGTGCCCCAGAGGGAGTGAAGCTAACAGGCAATGATCAAGTGATCTCTCTCCTGCCATCCATCTCCACTCTCTGACAAACAGAGGCTAGAGACACCATTCCTTACCCATCCTGGCTAATAGCCATTTATGCACTTAACTACCATGAATTTATCCAGTTCTCTTTTAAACGCTTGAAGTTTCTTCTCATAAGGTAGGCTTTCCATTCCTCAGATCATCCTATTAGCCCTTTTCTACACCTGTTCCAATTTGAATTCATCTTTCTTAAACATAGGGCAGACAGTTTTCCAGATGAGGGCTCACTAGTCCTTTGTATAATGATACTAAACACTTCCCTATCTCTCTTGGAAATGAGCCGTCCCTTTTTTGACATTACTCTTAAGGTTAGGCTGTGATGTAAAGGGACAATACTTCTCTACCTCACAGGGCTGTTGTGAAGGTCAATTCATTTATATATGTGTGGTGCTTAGGTGATATGGGTTTACAAGAACACAGAGATAGAGGGAAGAGCTATTAGTAATTTGTATGGAAATTCAACAATAGCCATTGTTCTTCTCTTATGCCAGGGCCTAGCAAGTGGGCTAAAACATGAGGGAATAGTGTGGATTATTTTTGAAAGCAACTGCAGTGGAAAGTGACAAATTACTGTAGAGAAAGGACTGAAAAAGGAGGGGCCTGGAAGAGATGAAACTCCACAACTCCAGACCAGCACTGGAACCTGGGCAGAGGCAAAGGAAAGGAATGACAATTTCTTGGAGAACCAAGAGCAGACTGGCAGATGCAAGCATGGACCAGTCAATGGCACCATGAGTTCAAGTTGATAAAACAACATAAAATAACCTGAGAATTTAAGTAGTTCAGGATAGCATAACTCAAGCGAAAGATCTGGCATCTTAACACTTCCATAAACAGCATTTCAAAAGGTCTTTGGATAAGTTACTTTGTGACCCTGAATTACAAAACTAGGAAAAGATAGAATAAATACACAAGAATAATTTTATCTGCTATTTGTTATTTGCTTTGCACTAGTAGCCCTAGTAGTAGTCCTTATTGCTAGAGGAAAGATATAAACTACTTATTGGTTAATGTGTTAATTCCTTGTCTATTCCACATTAACAAAAACATTGAGTTTAGCTGTGGGTAGTTGCACTTGGTGATCAGTATATGTATATACCCTAGTAACTTAATGAATTTATAAGCCATTAAATACAAACACAGAAATGTGCAGGCATACGCATATGTATATAGCAGGATTTTCAACTAATATGTCAATGACTTCTTTTTTGCTCAGGATCCAGAGGGAAAAGCTAGGAAGTTTTTTTTTAAAACCACCTTTTCCTCCGTATTGTCCAGGTCTGAGTACGATTAGGGAGATTGGAAACTCAGGACTTTTAAAAATCAGGTCACTTATTTAGGTGCCTAAGTAAGGATTTATGGGCCTAATTATAGGAATCAATTTTAAAATATTTTGGGCTGTGTGTCTGCAAATGGAAGAGCCACATTTTGAAAAACATGGCCCCGCACAAATAAAATGAGGATGCTAACCATTTTCCAAGTTATGTCTGAACCTATTTGGGAAGGAATGGTGGACAGAGCCAACTGAAAGTACACCAGTGTACATGTTCAAGAGTGCTGTATTTTAAAACCAGAAGCAAGGTAAGCAGCACAGTGCACTTTACCTTACGCCCCACATACACAGGGATTCCAATAATCATAGCAGGAATAGCAATGCCAGCTATTAAAGCAATTCCTACAGGAGCTCCAACAAGCGTTCCCAGTTGCCACAGTATTTTCTTCTTACGGCTCCATGGTTTCTTCCCCCAAAACGTACAACCTGATGGGCTAATAGAAACAAACTGTAAACACACACATACAACTGCTTAGAAATGAGCCAATGATAAGTTACTTTAAGACATGACAATATCTAATAAAATTCATGTTACACAGATGGCGATTGAGTGTCTAAAAACTACTTCTTTAGACCTTTCAGATGCGCCAATGTCCTTTGAAAGGTACTATGAGTCATATCACATAACGTCTTGTACTGCTCAGTGCTAACACAAGTTATTACTTTTACATGGAAACGATAACTTCCAATTATATCAATTTAACACTCAAAATAAACGGTCAGCACTAGAATTGCAGTTAAAGTAGCTATTGTGAACATCTATACCATTTCATTTTGTCACACTAAATACGTGCTGCGTCCATCTTTCTGAGCTTGAAATTAAGTGAGAGAACATTTGATTTTTGTTTTCTGAAATAAGATGAACAAAGTGACTATCTTAAGCACCTACATGACAAAAAAAATTATTCCATTTCTCATACCTAAACACTAGAGGCTTAATTCTCTATTCTGTTGAGACACAAGATGGCTTTTGGTTGACTGGACAACTTGGCCCTAGATATTTTAGCACAAAACATTTATTCATTCAAGCAGAACTTTAAATCAGTCTGCACTAGTATAACACTCCAGTCACTCCTGAAGTTAAACAAGAAGTCAAAACAGGGAAAAGCAAAGTAATGTAAAAATCAGGAAACAGGATGTAAGTAAAATACTGAATGTATAAAATGAGAAAATATTTGTCTCAGATAATCTATAGCTATAACTATTTTTCCTAAACATACCTCAGATAATGTAAATCCGAGATCTCCTTCATGCATAACCAACAGAATTCACAACCACACACAGCACAAGTCATGTGGTTGCAGCTTCCATCATTCATTTTTATTATGTAAGCAGCACAACGTGGGCATGGCTTTATATCATCAGCTGTTTAAAATGAAACATGAAGATCATACTTTTTCTATGAAAAAGTGAAATTTACCTAAACGCAGACAAGAAATACTTATGATATTTGACTGATCACAGTAGTTCTGACGCAGACATACCTAAATCTTTGTTATAAATATGCTTTACTAAATCCTTAATTGCAGGTGGCTTTTGGTCATAATCATTACAAACCATCAATAAAGTAGAATTAATCACAACAAATTAAATATAGAAAAATATATCACATTTAGATAGATCAATAGCTTCACACACACAAAAAGATTTTCAAAGTCAATAAAACGTAAGTTAGATATTAAACAGGCACATGAATAAACATGAATGATGACAGGCAGTCTTTGCATATAATTCGCATTTTTCATACAACCCTTATTTCTTCTTCATACTTAATATGCACTTCACCTTAAATATTCCATATCTTTTGTTCTCTTTTTCACTCCTCTGCTCTTGACTCCACTCCATGGCCTCCCCTTAATGCTCTTGCTCCCCAAAGCAGATACATTTATATTTGTTACATAAACAGACAAATCAGAATCTGTCTAATGCTCCTAATTGAGCTTAATACTGAAAATATCACTAAGGGTTTATTTCTGTCACTGACAAGTATAAAAATGAAAGTTCCCCAAATGGTAACCTTAATGATAGGAAAGAGAAGATACGGCATACTGACAATACTCTTTCTGTTGCGATTTATGGACTATTTCCCAGATTGTTACGCTGATTCAGAATTACAGGACAAACAATTCACTCACCATAACAACATAAATCACCCCTGTGTAGCAATATTAGTTATGGAAAGCACGCCCCATTGGTTAGCTGGTCCAAAATAACTGCTCATGCAGAAGAAAGGCGTAGTACAGTAGGCTTTTGGTGGAGAAAATGGGGCAGTGGAAAACTCCTGCAGATTCCATCTGCTGGAGACATGCCTAGCAAGGGAGAGTCTGGAGTAGGTGTCAAGTCAGCAGAACCAGCTCCTATACCCACAGACCATGGTGCACAGGAAGCAGGAATGATGAGAGTATGGTGCATGCTGCCAATTCCCAACTGGCATGTAATCTCTAGGGGACCAGATGCAAACTGTACAAGTTAGAGCTGCTCCTAGGCTAGGATTAGGTCAGAGAATCAGGGAGACATAACGGGACACAGAACACAATCTTTCCCCTCATATGTCTAATTAGTTTAGTCAGAGAGAAAAGAGTCAGTTGGGCAGAGAGAAACGAGCAAGAGTTTCGTTTGACAAAGCTTGTGTCAGACAAAACAGGTAACTCTTGGCAATACCACAACATTGCTCCACTGATTATTCAAACCTTCCTTTTACTCAGTAACAGTTGCAATAGACTTAATTTTCACATATCTGAGTTATTTAATTTCTGGCTGGCCAATGTAGAAGCACTTAACTGACTAGCAGAAATGACCTTGATATATCCCTCACGTGGAGTAACAGTTTATGCATTCTTATACGGGTGCGGGTATCGGTAAATCAATAATCATTTTGCTTTTTCAGATCTATTTATACCAGTATTATAAACTGTGTCAAAATTCCACCTACAGGGGAAAAAAATGTGTTTCAGCTGTGGAAGCTATACAATTAGGAAGAGAGTGGTTCCAGTCAACCAGCAGTACTTCAAGAATGCTTGACTTCAAGTTCACTGCATTTTTAAACTATGAAACAACTCAAGATTTAAAAATCCTAAAAAGGTTTGTAATAATTGAAGCCATCAGCACTACACCCTCATGATTTTACCGCTACTGAAAACCAAAAATTTCCCATATTAGAAAAACTCAGCACTTTTTTTTTTTCATTTAATCTAAAGTTGTATTAATGTTTTACGGTTCTGAAACTGGTACAAAAAAAGAAAGAATCAGGGCTGAAGCTAATTAAGTCATCACATATTTCTTTCTTTGGTAATATTAATCATGTAATTGTACTAGTAAGACATTTTACAGAGACACACGATCATAAATACCTGCTGCTCCAGACTCCTGGCTATAACTAATAGATGAAGAACGAATTGTTCTCAGGCGCAGACTATGGGCTCTTTCCTGGCGAGCAGCATCACAGGTCTGGTTTGGATGCCAAATCTGTTTACAGTGGTAGCAGAACTCAGTACCGCAGCCTTCACGCCCACAGGTAAGTTTGGGACAGCTGGCACAGCCAAAAGCAATCACAGCATATCTTAAATGATCAAAAGGGGGTGGGAGAAAGATTTTTGTTAATACGAAAATAATATCTATAGATAAGATAACAGGGCAACAGCAGAAGCAGCTTAAGCATGTACTGTTGTACTAGGGAAGAATGGGGCCCCTAGCTAAGGTCACCCCACCCACCTCCTCAGATCCAAAACTGTGCAGAGCAGATACCTCCAGGGGCATGAGGACAGATGCAGAGTTTGGGGGAAAACTGCAGGGAGGAGCTAGCCAGAAACTAAAGTTGGCAGAACTCTTGTAGGAGCAGTTTAAGCAGGGACAGATAAGCACTGAAATTATTTTTCTACAACTTTGCCTGGACTCTCTCAGCTCTGCCCCCCAAAAACAATCATAGGCTAACATTATGTTTGCTACCATCACACTAAGCACTTTGCTTGTAGGTTAGAGCTCCTTCCCCTACCCTTTGTATTATCTATTGACAGTGTAAGCTCTTTGGGGCAGGAACTGTCTACTATTCTATTTATACAGTGCCTATCAGAACTGGTCCCCAATCTCAGTTGGTCCCTAAGCACTAAAATAAACAAACATGATTTATAATAATACAGGGATTCAGTATGGCATAGTCCCCTGAAACAAACACTTCTTGGGGGAAAAGTAAAGTCAATACTCCAGCACGTCTGACGCACTAATGAAACACCTACAAACATGAAATGATAAATTGCCTTTTCAGATATCTATTAAGTTAACTTGGTTTTAGAAATTTAACTTATCTTTTAGGGGCAAATGCGTGTTTGGATTAGGAATTAGAGGACAAAGCCCAGATTTTTAAAAGTTATCTAGGCCAGGGGGCAGCAACCTTTCAGAACTGGTGTGCCGAGTCTTCATTTATTCACTGTAATTTAAGGTTTCACGTGCCAGTAATATATTTTAACATTTTCAGAAGGTCTCTGTCTATAATCCTATAATATATAACTAAACTATTCTTTTATGTAAAGTAAATAAGGTTTTTAAAATGTTTAAGAAGCTTCATTTACAATTAAATTAAAATGCAGTGCCCCCTGGACTGGTGGCCAGGACCTGGGCAGCATGAGTGCCACTGAAAATCAGCTCACGTGCCGCCTTTGGCATGCGTGCCATAGGTTGCCTACCCCTGCCTTAGTGCATAGGTATTATGATAGTTTTTAATTACTTAGTCACATACTATTTTTCCACAAGACTCATCTTACTCAGTGCACAGAATGGATGGTGCCCACTTAATGAGCAGCTATTCAATATTTTGTGTTACCCTCATCGTTCAGTGTGTGGACCTGGCCTTAATTTATTGCACAGTGCTCAAACCCTGCTATGAAAGACAGAATTAAGTTCCTCCTGAGCTTTTCTGTGGTGCCTATTACTATAGCATGAGTTCTTCACAAACACCAATCAATTTATCTTCACAACACGTAATAGGTGAGGGGACGGTATTATCCCCATTTTACAGATGGGGAACAGAGGCAAAGGGATTAAGGTCAAGGAATCCACTAAATTTGGATGCCAAATTTGAGACTCTCAGGGCCTGAATTTTCAGAGTATTTAGCATTAAATAGTATTTAATATGCTCAAAGCACAGCTCTCACTGATTTTAGCTTTAACTTTGAGTGCTCAGCACTTCTGCAAATCAGACCCCTGGGTATCAAGCTGGGCACCAAAAAATGAGGAACATACCATTAGTGACCACCTATAAAAAAAGATGGTTTAAGTCATTTGCCCAGCATCCCATAGAAAGTTTGGCAGTGGCAGAGATTCAGCTAAAACCCCTCACTTCATTCACTACACATCTTCCAATTTTTGCAACAAATGAGGCAGGAGTCCAACAGACAATACACTATTACACAACCCTGATTCACCCCCAGAGCAGGTTCATCCTGAACTCAATGTGGCACACTGAATATGGAAAAAATAGTCTTTAATGGGAGAGGGATAGCTTAGTGGTTTGAGCATTGGTCTCCTAAACTCAGGTTTGAGAGCTCAACCCTTGAGGGAGCCATTTAGGGATCTGGACAAAAATCTGTCTCGGGATTGGTCCTGCTTTGAGCAGGGAGTTGGACTAGATGACCTCCTGAGGTCCCTTCCAATCCTGATATTCTATATGATCACTTACTTTCACAACCCATCAATTCTGGCATTTCCAAAAACTCTTTAGTGCTTTACAATGCAATCTTAATAATGTTATTTTAACAGTTTATTGTGCAAAATGTCCCAAGTTTTTTTTAAAAAAAAAAGCAAACAAAAACCAAATTCCATCATCTAGCATTATATTGCCACCCACATGACCCATCAGCAAGATTGGATCCACTGCCTAGATCTCTGTCACTTGAGCTGAGTAACTGATAGCAATAACAGGCTGTCGATTTGCATGTGGACCAGCACTAGAGGGGCAGGAGACACAGTTGGTTTCACAGATATTTCCTGACATCAGAAAAATGCTGAGATTCAGAAATCTTTAGTCCCATTTCAGGCTCTGATTGGGAGTGTACTCTTCTAGTGGGCAGACAACTCCTCTGTCCTTACCCACCAGCTTGAGCCTTTCTGCCTTGTCCCAACCCTCTCTTACACCTCCCACCCACCATGGCTCCTTATTTCAGTCCTGTTCTCCTTCTCTAGTCAATCTCAATCCCCACTCCTCAGGCTTTTAATCTCTATCCCTTTGTCCAACCAGGCCCCCTCTTCCATTCTGGATTTGCTGTATAAATCCATGTCCCCCTCACGCCCAGTCTCTCCTCTTCCCTACCTCCAGTCCCAGCCTCACCCACCCTTCAACCCCTTCTCAAGTCTTTGTTGGACCTGTCTCTCTTGTCCTTGCTCCCCTGCATTGGCCCCCAGGCCTAGTCTCCCTTTTAGTTCCCGCATCCAATCTCAGTCTTCTGCCCACATCCTCTCCTTGGTTCATAGATTCCAAAGCCAGAAGGGACCTCTGACCATCTAGTTTGACCTCCTGGATAACACAGGCGATAGGACTTTCTTGATCAGTTCCTTGTCCCAATCCCCCACTTCCTGCCTTCTTGTCCCAGTCTCTGCTCAGACAATTCCACTCTCTCCCTGTATCCCATCTCATTGTCAGAACTGCCTTCTGTCCCCTCTCACACACTCATTCCTACTATCAGTCTCCTTCTCCAGCCAGTTCCAGTCTTGCCCCTTCTCCCAGCACCTCATCCAATCCGTGCTGCACTCCAGCCAACTAGTCCCCATGTCCCCACCCAATTTTCCTCACTGGCTTTCCAGTCCCAGTTTTCCTGATTCCCAGTCTCCTTGTCCAATCAGTTCCACCCTCCTCTCACCTGCCAGCTCACAGTCCCAGCCTCTCCACCCAGTCCCAATTTCTCTCCCTACCCCCAGTCCCAGTCTAACCAGACTCCTTTTCCAAATCTATTCTTTACCGCTACACTGGTCCACCTTGTTTTTCCTCTGCATTTCAATGGGATTGCTTACGCCTCGTGCTGCCTGGGGGCCAGCAAAGTGAAGGAGGTCCAGCACTGAGACAACAGAAAAGACAGGTCCAGTTAGGGGTGGCTCCAGGCACCAGCATGCCAAGCGCATGCTTGGGGTGGCAAGCCACTGGGGGTGCTCTGCCGGTAGCTGCAAGGTCCGCCGAAGCCGCGGGACCAGCGGACCCTCCACAGGCAAGCCGCCAAAGGCAGCTGCCTGCCGTGCTTGGGGCAGCAAAATGCCTAGAGCCACCCCTGGGTCCAGTGCCTGGACTCCTATCCCTGCCCAGAGCAGCTGGAAGCAACCATTTCAAGGAAGTCTGTTGCCCTGGGCTGGAGCATGTTCAGTTGCTGTTTGAGGGTGGCACAAGTTGAGAGATGCTGGACCATGTAAAGATGCAATCTTTGGAGATTTTAGCAGTTAAACTCTAGACTGTCTCTACAAAGCATGTGTAAAATACAATTCTTAAAAAGGATGATTTGGCCAAAATTTGGGAGAGTTTCACTTGGACAGCAAAAGGCACATCTCTAACACAAAAGGTCACCCTGCCCTTCTTCTGTCAAATATCAAGTTCCTGCTCCCAAGCATGGGGGGTACTAAGAGATTTTGAAAGAAAAGGTCACCAGACTTTTTCTCAGAAATAGCTGAACCGTTTTGGTTGATATTTTCTAAAAATATTCTACCAGAAGCAGACACCTAGCATGGAAAATTCTATCCCAAATGGTGGAAGTCTGATGAAGTTAAAAACCACTGAAAACGGTCTTATAATGAAAATTGTCAGACAAACCTAACAGATAAGGCTAGTAGCACCACCTATAACACACGCAAACTTAAGTAGGCTCAAAAGATACTGTATTCTTATTAAAAAAACTATTAGAAAAGCATATGAAAACACTTAGCAGTACAAAAGTGTACATGCCAAAGTACTGTAAATTTTTATGACTAGTTATGAAGTTGTTTCTTGTTTATACATCAGTACAAACAAAATTATGATGAGACTGTGTGAACACCTTAAACATGTGTGTTTTTAAATGGCACTTCTCAGTTTAAAAAAAAAAAAGCATAAATTTTATAAACCCACTGTTGATACAAATTTAAAGTGAAGGAATTAATTAGGAACTCCAAATGGAAAATACCTCGATTAAATTTGCAAAGCAAGTATGTTCTTCTAAAATATACTTAAATTCCAAAATTCAGTTTTTTGTTAAAAGAGGGTTTATACAGAATGTAAAAAAGTTTTCATAACACTAAAAAAAAAAAGAAAATAATTTGTATGTACATGTTCCCCTACAACTGTAACACCATGGTAGTGCAGGAGAACAAAAATGTGAAGCTACTCTAGTCTTTGCTCATACTGAGTGAAGTACAGAATATAAAGTTATAAGTATCAGATTTAACAATTTTTTGTTTTAAGTTGCTAAGTTTTTACGATGCAAGCAAATTTTAAATCAATGATTGTACTTCAATTGAAAAAAAAAAAAAGAAAAGAAAAAAGTTAAGATACAAGCACAGCCCTAGCTTGCAGGAGTGACTGAGAAACTATCACAAAACTGGACAATCCAAAGGGGAGGGAATGAAGGGGATGAAACAAAAAAGCAAGAGACTTTTAAAAGAAACTTGCCTACCCCAAGAATTTTTTGTAAAGCTTCCAACTAGTGGGAGCTCCAATATAAATAAGGCTCCTATAGCTAGATCCATTTTTACCACTGTGTCCATAAAATCTGCTTTTCAACAGATTTAAACCAACGATGGATAAGGGCTGATGAAGACTTGCCTACACTAGGATTCTGATTTTACAAACACTTATACATGTGCTTAGCTTTAAGCACATGAGACTTCCAATTCAAGTCAATGGTACTATCCACATGCTTACATTTAAGCATGCACTTAAATATTTGCAGGATCAGGGCCTAGAATTCCTACCAGAGGTATTTTTTGGCAACATTTTTAGTGTAAATTCACCCACTGTATGTACTATTTTACTCATTTCATAATCTTACAGTTTGTAACCCTTATCATTCCTTGCTCCTCCCTGCATCCTTCTTCCCCTCTTGTTTATACGCCCAGAATGTTGTGCCATTTAGACTTTAAATTATGACATTTTGGGTCAACAAAAAGGTCTTTGCTCTGTGAGGTACCTACAGCATTTTAAAAGTGCACAATAAACAAATTTTGTGAATTAGCAAATCAATCAAGGATACATCATCACATAATGTACTAAGATCATTTGATAAGAAAAGCCCTGCTGAACTTTAATTATTTATAATAATGCTCCACAGTTCACGAGCACATATGCTGCAGTACTGTTAGTTCAACACTCTCACTATAGTTCTGTTTCTGCTCTTAAATCTTTGCTTAAAAGCCTGACAAAACTGTGTACAAATTATTGGTATGGAATTAGTGCAAATGCAAATTAGCAAAGTTCTACAATACTTCATTCTAGTGAGGAAACAGCAATCTGAAAATTCAGAGAGAGAAGTACTTCTTCATACATAAACTATCAAATACTTTCTGTCCTTATACCACTGTATCCAAAAGCAGACTTCTTGTCTTTGGCCTCAAGGCTCTGTACAAATCTGCCCCTCCCTTCTTCTATTTAACTTATCACGTCACCCACACTGCCTTCATTCTATCAACTATCCCATGTTTTGTCCACCCATTTTCAGCGTCTTACATGCACGGAATTTGTTCTCTCTAGAATGACCCGTAAGGCCATTACCCTCTCCTCCTTCAAATCCCTTTTCGAGGCTCAATTTTATCAGGAGACCTACAGGAAATCAAATAACCGATGGTGGCCTGGCTGAGCATCAGTTGAGGATAGCTTTCTTGTTTTGTTTTTTAAATAATAATATTTGGAACCATGTGAAAACATAACTGCATGATCCTATTTTCATTACCCTCTGCCAGCCTTCCTCCCTTTTTAGGGGCAGAGCGTTGGGATGCTGGAGGAAGCGAGTGCTCTAGCTGCACTGCAAGCTCTGCGGTGGGGTCGGGGACAAAGGGTTTGGGGTGTGGGAGGGGGCTCAGGCCTGGGGCAGGGAGTTGCACGATGAGGGATCCGACTAGGGATGCAGGCTCTGGGGTGATGCCACGGATGAGGGGTTTGGGGTGCGGGATCTGGTGTGGGGCTGGCGATGAGGGATCTGGAGTGCAGAAGAGGGCTCCTGGCTGGGGCCGAGGGCTCTGGACTGAGGGACGGGGTGTGGTCTCTGGTAGGCGGTTCCAAGCTGGGACTGGGGGTTGGGGCACAGAAGGGGGTGAGGGATGCAGGGTCCAAGTGGTGTTTTTCTCAGGCAGCTCCCAGAAGTAGCCAGTATGTCCCTGCAGCCACTACGCGCAGGGGCGTCCGGGGGCCACACGTGCTATCCTTGACCACAGGTTCTCAGCCATTGGGCACTACGGAGCTGGCGCTCGGTGTGAGGGCAGCGCACAGAGCCTCCCTGGCCAGTGCTGTGCCTAGGGACCATAGGGACATGCTGGCCGCTTCAGGGAGCTACACAGATGCAGGGAGCTTCCCTCAGCCCCACTGCCCAGACTTTTAACAGTTCAGTCAGTGGTACTGACTAGAGCTGTGAGAGTCCCTTTTTGAGCAGGTGTTCCGCTTGAAAACTGGATGCCTGGAAGTGCTAACAGCAGGCGTGTCTCACAACCAACAGCAAGATGACTTGTCTGCAGGTGAAGAGAATTAAAATTAAATAGACTTTTCAAGCATATTTCTTGGGCAGGGGGGAGGTTGGCATTAGATATCGATAATGCTTTTTAGCTTATTTTTAACTCAGTACATTAATTTGTTGGAAGTACTTAGTGTAACTTGTACAAAAAAATAAAATACTAAAACCATTTGATCTTATTACCACAACAAATGAATTATCACAGTTTTACACTGTTATCCTTCTCCACAAAATCTGAGTGTCTTTGGCAGGGTTTTCGGTTTATTTTTTAAGGGAATTCTGTTTCCTCCTAGCTACTGGCACTTGAAGTGCCAGCGCTTTAAGGTGCAACAATTCATCCTTCCTTTTAAAGAGCCTTACACTTAGTACTTAGAGCTCCATACATCTACCTTATCTATTTTGTCACCTGATTTGCTTTATATACACCTTATTCACAAACTAGAACAATTTGTTACCAACATTTTCTTAGTTAGAGGATAAGAGTTTATCGACAATAATGTGGAAATGATTACAACATTAGAATTACTCTAATTTACTTGTTACAAATTCAAACGTAGAGAGAGATGATGGGGGAGATTTGGTGACAGTGATTTTACTAGGTAGAGGAGTTCAAAATGCCCCACCAGATCAGATGGGAAAAGGAAAACAAAACAAAACAAAACCAAAACAAACATGCACTCTTACCCACAGTCTGGAGCTGGGCACCATCTACAATCCGGGTCTGCAACTAGCCACCGTCTAAGCATAAATTCTTCATATTTTTCCATCAAGATGTCATCATTTAATATCAAACGAATATCATGGGGATTAAACCGTTCAGAGCATTCTGGGCAGCTGATATTAACTCTGCTCTCAGAGATTTCTATCCGGAGATACTGACGTAAGCAATCCACACAAGACCTATGGTGACAAGTCATTATTTCTGGGAACCTGTCCTTAGAGTGCCGCAAAAGGCACAAGGGACACTCCATGAAGTCTCCACTAGGTTTGCTGCTAGAGGTGCCCCCACTGTCTGAAGAGGTATACGTGGAGAAAATGGAGTTCTTGTCTGTACACATTTCTGAATGTATACTTTCAATACTTGCAATTCCATCCACCCCTCCATTTAAATCCCTAGATTTGCGTTTTGTGTCCTTTTTCCTCCGAAAGATAGAGGCCAATGAAATTCTTCTTTTCTTTGGTGCCTTTTTAATTGAAGGCAAACTCACCGAGGAGGCAGAAGACTGCAGGTCCCGATCAGAACCCATTTGCTGATGCAAACTCATTTCTAGAACATTCATCAGAAGTGTATTAAAGCTAACATGTAACCCTAATCATTTTTAAGGCTCAATTCAATATGAGAGGACATATGCTAAGTCATGTTGTCAGGTAATCGCTACTGGACAGACAGTCTTCATGCAGAAACTTCTTCACACACATTTATTTCCTGCCAACTCTTCATAGAAATTACCTGAATTGGGAGGGGGTGGGGGAAGGAGCAGAGAAAGCGGGGAACAGAAAAAAAAAAAAGACAGGTTAACTCATATTCATTCAGTCCCTTTGCTAATTCTAAAAGATCATAGTACCTGCGCACCTTATTACTCCTATTATACATACTACAGCTAACTCTTCCTCCTCTCCCACCAAGAGCCTTACCTATCTGTTTGTTTCATTAACCTGCTGCACCTTTGTCATTTACCAAGATTGTAAATTCTTGTCTTTTTATTACACTGTGCTGTGAATAAAACAATTGAGCAACAGCTCCTGTAGGTACCACTGTAATACAAGCAACGATAGAAGAATGATGGAAAATAAAATATAAGCAGCTCTTCCAAACAGAAGTATAGCGTAATTAGTGCATTTATAGTGTTTAACTTATTAAGGCTACAATATTTAGTAGTTTGGGGATCGGGAGGTGGGGAGAGACATATAATAGAATTATTATAGCTAGCTAAACAAAACAAAATAAATTAAAACAAAGACAAAACAATTTGTTCTATATGAATATCCTTACACTCACGGTCTGTGGGCTTCTAGAAACAGAGTATGAGTGGAACAATCATGGGATTTCCATGCTGAAATCCAGGCAGGAGGAAACAGAGATTGGAGCTGTACTTCCTTCAGGTTTCCTTCTGTAGTTGCTACTAAGCAGCCAGGAGATCCAGCCAATGGCAGCATGGTTCTTTTACTGAATCTTGCCTCCAGGCAAAAGGGGAACCAGCAGAGTAGCAGCCACCCATACAAGACAGCATGGGTCTCTCTTCCACCCAGTCTCATGGATCCATGAAGGAGCATGGCATCCAAAATCCACAACCTCCATTTTCCACTGTCTTCTAGCAAAGGAGCCAGTTATAGAAAAATGCAGTAAAGGCACCTCCATTACTCAACCTTCCCACAGGTTTTTCCATATGGGGGCTATCTGGCTCTCAGACAACATAACACCCGATAATACAACTTTTGGTAATGAGGGGAAAATGGGAGGTGTTTCCTGGAAGATGTCAATGTTGTATAAGTGAATGTACTGGCTTGCTCCAGTGTATTGTGGACTATCACTTTGCTGGCCTTCATATTTTGTTTCTCAATGTTTCAAATTTTACGTATGTAGGAGTGCAATTGGTTTTTAATGTGTCATACTGAAGTTAACTGCTAGAAACAAAAAGGAAGGAGGAGGAGGGATTTGTAGGGTGTACATAATGTGATATATTACAAATCCTATTTTTTGAATACATTTTGGAAGATGGAAGACTAAGGATCTGTTACGTGTTGGCATACTGAGAAGGAGACCTTGAGCCAACGGCATATAACATAATTTGTATCCTAGATATAGGACCTGCCACTGGTTGAACAGTGACTAAGCGCATGTCTAGAGACCCTTCCCACAACAGCCAGATCAGCAACACCTAGAACACAAGGTCAAGAAGGGGACGTTTCAACTAGCTGTGGAAACATCAACCCACTGATCTCTCTGAGAGGAAGATTTGATTCCATGTATGTGCTACAAGAAACAGTAAATCAAGATATAAATATGGTCATATCATCGCTATGCTAGTCCACATATTTGAGAAGATCATTCATCTTTGTTAGAACTAAAAATCCACATGCTAAAAACAAACAAACAACCATCTCTCCTTAAATAGCTGTAAATCTGCAGCCAAGAGGATAATTAAAACACAGCCACTAACACAGCACGTAGTGATTACTGTGAGGAGAATCTAACATCTCACTTCCCACCACATTTTATACTTTTAGTATTTATACATATTTTCCATTTCCATTTTATTGACATTTTAATTTTGTAAGTCAATACCTGATGATTTCATCATGTGACTGCTAGGCTGTGAAAATACTCCAGAGTCAGGAAATTATAGCTGGTTTCACTAACACCGAGAACGATGGTTAGGCGCTTTTAAGTGTATTTCTTTCAAAGTTGGTATATTTCAAGTCCTGCATTTTATGGGATTGAAATATAATGTTCATATGCATCATGCATAATTCGTGCAAATGAATTCTGCATTGACTCAATATACATAAACAATATATACTAAATGGAACAAAGTATTTAAGTTACTGTATTATGCTCTGACAAACTGATTCACCAAGAACAGATTTCTGAGATCTTACAGTAAATTCATCATTCCTCTGCTGCAAACAGCATTATTAGCATTTCCATGTTGGATGCAAGTCTAGAAAATCTAGGAGAGTCATTTCCATACCAACTTTGCTGCCAGAATTTGTAAGGGAAGGCCTACTTTTAAAAACCTGCAGCTTCATACTATTATTTGCATTTATAGACTCATAGACTTTAAGGTCAGAAGGGACCATTATGATCATCCAGTCTGACCTCCTGCACAATGCAGGCCATACAATCTCACTCATCCACTTCTATAACAAACCCCTAAACAGTCCAGTCACACTCAAACCGATGTAAATAATGTGAACTAAGTGACCTTTTCCTCTCTCACAAATTGGAGACTAAAAATATCCATGACAAAATGGGTAGCCTGGGTGGCTGGAGGGGGAGGGGCTGGGAGCTCCAGGGTCCCCCTCCACTGGCAGCTCCAAGGTTCGGGGGCCCCCCCTGCCTCCCGCTTTGCTGGGAGTGGCAGGGGTCCCTCTTGCCACCCGTGGCAGCCAGGAGCTCCGGGGGTCCACTCTACCACTCTCGGTGGATGACAGCAGTGTGGATCCCCCCTGCCGCAGCCCCCCTGCTGTCTGCGGTGGCCCAGAGCGGCAGATCCCCGCTGCTGCCTGCGGCAGCTGAGAGCAGCAGGGATTCCCGCTGCTGCTGAGTGCTCCCTGCTGCCCACAGGGGTGGGGAGTGGCAAGGATACCCCCTGCTGCCCATGGCAGTCAGGAGCAGCGGGGATTACCCCCACCGCCCACAGTGGGGATCACCCTCTGCCGCCAGTTGCTGCCAGGAGAAGCGGGGATTTCCCCAGGCTGCCTGTGGTGGCCCGGAGTGGCGTCAAGGTGCTGTAGGGCTCCCCTTACCTCCACAGATGGCACGGGACCCTGCAGCTCCCAGCCAGTGCTGGCTGAGGTTATGGAGGTCTTTGGATTCCATGACTTCCATGACCTCCGTGACTAAACTGCAGCCTTATCCATAGCTGGGACACCTGGACTGCTCAGGTTGGTGAAAATGATGTACTGCTCAGGATCTGGCTATGACCTCATACTGACCTCTATGAAGTGTGACTTAAGACGTAGGGCCTGACCTTCCTGGGCACAGAGAGGCAGATACTGCACCTGGACTTCCCCCAAGCAGTACAGGAAACATTGGTGCTTGTCGTTGAGCAAAAACAAGCAAAGGCAGGATGTGCCGACCCTGAATCCTGGTGTCTTCAGGATAATCCAGTGCCCACACACAGGTGCGAGGGGACAGGATTGGTGGGAAAATACCGAAGCAATGTCCCAAAATCCCTGATCCTAGAAAAATTACTACGAACACTGAAACTACTACTAAAATCAGTAAAATCTGAACTATGTACGAGAATAAAAAACAGTTTTTCTGGAAAGTGCATCACGAAGGAGAGAAAAAGGAAGAAGCTCTGATGTGGATCTTGGGCGGTGTGAAGGAACTGAAGACGTGGTCGATCTGCTTTGCCCTTTGTCTCGGGTGAAACCACAAGGCAATGCCAGGGTGCATGTTCAGACACTATTACTTTGAAAGGCTCTGGCTTTGGGCACCTGGTGCATGCACACCTCTCTCAGTGGAATATAATAGGGACCATCTCTCGCAGAAGCAACATTTATTCTTGTTTTTGTTACGGGAACACTGTCAACGTGACATCTGGTGAAAAGAATTTTCACATACACTTGCTTGAGTTCCCCAGCTCATTTTTATGATTTTACAACCGTTAAAGTCTCTCTCTCTCTCCTGCTAATGAATTTAAGACCTACACAGAAGACAGGGGAAACGAATGATAGTCCAACTGACCAAGTACTATCAAATGCACAAAATAAACAACCTGACAAAACCAAACTCTTTCTCTAATGTTTCCCTTATAGTAATTTTTGGTGTAAGCAACAGTAATATATACAAAAGTGTTATCTTCAGGCACTAAGTATGAAACAGATCAGTTATAGTCAAAAAACAACATTATTTAAGGTGATAAACTTGTTGGCAAAAAACTCTTAAAAGTAACCAAGAATATAAACCTCCCTCCCTCCCTTTCTCCAGAGAGGAAAGAATGTGCATTACAAGATTTTTTTTGCCAATTTCAACAGATGTGTGAATCAAGAAATAGCATCTATGGTGATTCATCAACTGCACTTTTTATAAGCAAAGTTTTTCCCATGTTCTAATAAATGTTCTCTTTCAATCTTGTGTTCTCTTTGCATGGGATATAGCAAACACTCACTCTCAAGCAAGACCAATTCCTAAGAGACTTCGCCTCATTTTTGGAATACAGAAGTTGCCACTTATTTAAAGGCAACCTACAATTATCCTACATCAGATTAAAAATCTGAAAGACAGTTAACCATTCTCTCTTTGGAAGTAGATGTGGCTTTTATTATTAGTTACAAAGTTTTAAAAAGAAAAGATAACACATGAGTAGCCATGGAGAAGAGAGGGTATAAAGACTAGCTTCATTCTGATAACTTAACTAATCATGGTCAGATCTGCACAAAATAATACAAGACTTAGCAGAGCCCTGTGTTTTTTGCAAATGTGAAATACAATGAAATAAAATGAAAAACAAAAAACTAAAAGCTCAGCTTGCAGTGGTAGGTCCTGTCCCATGTGGATGATTTTTCCCACCCCTGAACAATGTAGTTATTCTAACCTAGTTTCCTAGTGTGGACCAAGTCTAAGTTAATAACATTCCTGCTAATATTTTCCAAGTTACTGTGTGCTTTAAACACTGTTGCCAGCCCTGCAGGCAAAGAGGAAGCCGGGGGGAGGAGGAGGGGAGAGAGAGAAAAAGGAAAGAAGATGATCCCAAGACAGATATTTCACCCTCACTGCCAGAGGTGCAAGTTGATGCCTCACAGTGTTTCAGACTCCCTGGGCTTCCAGCCTGCTCTCAATCCTGTCCCTGCCCAAGCCTTGTTTCAGCCAGCTTCAGCTCTGTCCTTGCCCCATTCTGACCATGCTCCAGCCCTGCTCCTGACTCACTGAGCCCTGTACTCATCTCCTGATGCCCAGAACCTGAGGCTCACTCCAATCCGACTTTGACCTTCAGCCTGCTTCCTGACTCTGATCCTGGTTTGGCTTTCCTATGGACTCTGACCCTGGTTCTGACCCATGGGCTGCCCTTGGACCAGTCCCAACTCTATGTCCAGCTTCAACCACCACTCCAACCACCAGCCTGACTGCCTAGAACCCAAAGCCTGACAGGGTGCCCACCACCCCAGGACCTGGAGCATTATATGAAATAATTAACAATTGCACACAGATGTCCATAGTAGATTCAACAAGCTGTGATCTTACCTCTCCTTACTTTGCTTTGTGTGGGTGGATTGTTTCTTATTGCATAGACGTTTCAGAAAGTAATTGCAATAATCTGGTTTATTTTCAGTGCATAGTGCAACCAGGATTGGATTGTGTCTCATTTCTTCCGGTAGGTCATTTCAAAGATGACCATTCAAAGAATATCCGACTAAAGTTCTTGAGAGCATCATCCTGGGCACTCACTGTTCCCAAAAAGCATAACAGTTTTGCTAGGTCATGGATAGAGAGGCCGTTTGCGAGATAGCTTGTCCCAATATACTTGGCACCTTAAAGGTCAAGAACAAGGTTTTGGAAGCACAAGGTTAAGGAAGCAAACTGGGAGCCACCAAGAGAGTGAGGAACACTGGTGTGACATGTTCTCAGCAGTTTTTCCTACTAAGAATGTTACCTGTGATCTCCAACCCAATTGAAGGTGGAAAGGGATATTTTTTGCCACTGTTCCTACCTGGGTATCCTGGATTAGCAAAGCCAGAAGAACTCCAAAATTCTCTCGAGTAAGAAAGATGGGATGCTTTTGATGGAGCGAGAGGTCAGCATAAGGTTAAATTATTTTATTTGGTACTCAGTTAACCGTTCTGATGTGTGGTTTTTCCTTTAAATAGGGCTGTTTTGTTTTTACTTAATAGATCAACAGTGGCAGAATAGCTGTGATTTTAGTTTGTGTGTTATGAGTGGCACGTGTAGTTTTATCTTTTTAATTTATTCTATTTAGCCACTACCTACTATGGTGATAGGTTTTACAGAAAATATTTGTGCTAATAACAAAAAAAATAGAAAGGAACATAATTGATTAAAAGCATATATTGTGTCATCTTCTTCCCGTTCTGTGGGTCTTTACATTTGGATTCATTAGCTCCTTTAACAAGAAACACTGCAGCATGCTAACAATGTCAACCACTAGTGAGCATCTCAAGCTTGGCACTGATCCACACAGGGTCTATCAATATGTTTGAGATACATTTTGCACACACACCTTTATGTTGCAAATTTCCTATTTAAAACAGGGTCCTTTTAGAGCTTTCTTGAAATAGTATTACAAAACAATGACATGTAACAAAGCACTCTATGGAAAGCACTATGTTTCACTAGTGTTTATGAGTATATCTTCAGCATAATGCAGGCTGGTGCACTTTGCCAAGTAAGTATCAGAGGGGTAGCCATGTTAGTCTGGATCTGTAAAAGCAGCAAAGAGTCCTGTGGCACCTTATAGACTAACAGACGTTTTGGAGCATGAGCTTTCGTGGGTGAATACCTACTTCGTCAGATGCATGAGATCACATGCATCCGACGAGGTTGGTATTCACCCATGAAAGCTCATGCTCCAAAATGTCTGTTAGTCTATAAGGTGCCACAGGACTCTCTGCTGTTTTTGCCGAGGAAGAAAGCTAAAAATTTTGAATCAGTGAAAGCATGTGAGGTCAAGTGTCTTTAGACAGCACTAAATTTAACAGGCCGTATTACCCTGGTTAGTGGGAGCACATCTGAAAAAAAGTTACTCATCTCTTAGAGCTGTTCTTCAAAATGAACTGCATACATCCATTACACTAGGGGAGTGTGTGTATCTCAGGTACTGATGCCAGGGAGTTTTTCCTAGCAGTAACTGCAGGGGCAGCCGTGCCTTTACCCTGGCAGCCTTCATGCTCCAAGCTCTGAGTATAAAAGGCAGAGCCACCCTGCCTTTCCTTTCTTCATACCGGTCTCTTAGATGAAAGACTCCAGTGTGCTGGGAAAGGATAGTAGATTGTAATGGAAACATGCAACGCATCAGGAAGAAGTTACAAAAGGTGAGTAACCTGTTTTTCTTCAAGTGATTGCATATGTCCATTACCGAGGTGACTCCAAGCAGCTTCCAGCAGAGGTGGGGCTAAAAGTCTTATTAGAAGAAGGACTGCAGGAGTGCTTTCCCCACAATCATGTCTTCTCTGGAGGTGGCAGTAATTGCACACTGTCTAGCAAGATTGTGGACTGAAGACCATATTGCCATTCTACAGATGTTCACAACAGGAATGTTCCCCACAAACGCTGTACAGCTGAGTGTGCTCTTGTTGAACACGCAGAGAGTTTTCAGGAGGTGTGATGGATTTGATCTTGTAGCACATAGTAATACAGCTGGCGATCCATTTGGACAATCATTGCACTGTTACAGGATGCCCTCTCATTTCTTCTATGTAAGAGATGAACAGCTGTGAAGAGACCTGAAAGAGCTTTGGTTCTGTTCAGATAAAATGTTGACAAACATTCAAAGTGTGGAGCTTTTCTTTATCTTTATGAGCATGTGACTTTGGAAAGAAGACCAGACAATAAATTGATTGGCATGGTGGATGAAACCAGGGGATCTTCACAGATTCTCTAGGTACCAATGAGGACCCAGAGTCGATTGATTACTAACAGTGAACAATGGATATAAAAGAAAAAAGAAAAGGGAGTCAAAGGGCCCAAAATATGTGTAACTAACAGCCAACAAATTAACCATAATGGCACATTCACAGAAGGAACAAGCTGAGAGCACACTCCAGCCACTGACCACAAACGGTAAAAAGAAACCAAAGGATGGGTGGGATTGCTCCACCCTTTATACCCTGGCTTGAAGCATGAAGGATGCCAGAGCATAGGCATGGTCACTCCTACAGGCACCTCTAAGGAAAACTCTCAGGTTCTGGTGCATAGGATGTGCATACACACTTAGTGTAAAGGCCATATGAAATCACTCAAAGGAGGATTTCTACCGTTTGTTTAAAAGTTTGCAGTTATAAAAAAAAGTTTTAAAATCCTGAGAGTACGTAAGTCATGACTGAAGCTGGTCAGGAATTTTTCTGACAAAACAGTTTTGTTGGAGGAAGTGCAGATTCATAAAATCCAAAATATTTCACAGAAGAACTGTTGCCAAACCACAGGTAACCATCAGAAACCTCTCTGGTTGCTGGACATCACACCTGGTTGGCTATCTTGAGCTTCCAGGGTCTGTGACTTTGAGGCAGTCCTGCCATGCAGACTACCCCAGGGTCAGGGACCCCAGAGCTTCCAGTCTCTTGGCAGTGGAGCTGAAAGCCTGGAAAACCTGGTTTTAAACAGGGCTCTGCTGCAGGTTTCAGCTTGAACCAGGATTCTCCAGGCTTCCAAGCTCTCTGCCACAGAGACGAAGAGTGGCAGACCTGACCTTGCAGCAGGCAGTCTGGAAACCAAACTATTAAAACTAAAATTTAAGCCTGAGGAGCCAGTTGGCCTGGGACTTTGGAAGCTCTGCATCCTCAGCCCAAAGCAATACACACGGCAGGGTTGCCCGGGACTCTGGAAGCCTCTGCTACTGCTGAGTGAAACTGACACAGTTAAATACCCTCACTGTTAAACATATATCTTATTTCCAGTGTGAACTTGTCTAGCTTCAGTTTACAGCCACTGGATCTTATTATACCCTTGTCTGCTAGACTGAAGAGGTCATTATCAAATGATATACTCATTAACAACTTCAACTTACGTAGCAGTATGTCATGCTGAAAAGAGAGTGTGCATGCACCAGTACCAATGGTATCAGCAATACTCTGGGGCTAGTATGTACTTACTTTGCTGACGCTGCCGCAAAGACAATAAAGACAATACCTGTCTACTAAACTCAAATATGTGTTTAAGGTAGTTTCTGGTCTCCATTCAAGAGGATGTAGCCCATTTTGAGCACAACTGTAAACAGATAGAAACCATCACATAGCAAAGTCAAAAAGGGATCAGCCAGGTATCATTTAGTGTAGGCATATGTAAACCCAAACAACCCAAAATGTACAGATCTGTGCAGTACTGCACAGCTCCAAATTAAGCTCTTATGCATAAATTTGAATTTTTCCTCCATTAAACTCTAAAACATCACAAGCATAGATTACATAAACATATTATATTTGATCCTTCTGTGACTATGGACAAGTGTTCTCACCTCTGGATTCTGAGGAGGTATACTATTTCCAGAGAGTGTCCTAACTCATTTAATTAGTTGGCTGTCTGGAAAATGCTACCAACCTAAGGGGTTAAGAACGATAAAAGAGAACCACCTCATGAAACTGCATGACTAGAATACAAATCCAACTGTAGCAACACTTTCATTAAAATGAAACACAAACTGATCTTTCCCTTCAATTGAAAAGGAAGCCAGCTTGCATCAAAGAATCTTTCTTCTTTGACCACCTTGTAGGCCAAGTTAGAACACCAAAGCAGGATTTACAGCAAATTCAGCATTTAAAACCCTAATTAACTCTAAGTGCAGACCATGTGGAAGATGGTGCTAAGGAATTCAAATATAACCTGTCTTTTCTGAGAAGATTCTTAGGGCATTAGGAAATCCTGAATGTCAGGAATTAGAGTTACCTATATAAAGGACCAAAAGTTTAACTACTTCATGAATCCATTCTTGACAAAGACCCAAATAAGCAGAACAAAATGATAGAGATGGCAGAGGTTTTCAGTCAGTAGGAAGCTTATTTTTCATTTTAATTAAATTAAAGCTGACACTCCATTCTTTTTGCTTTTTAAGCTGCTTTTGAGTTTGCCTCTGAAGTTTGTTCACCTGCACTTTATTCTTAACAGTAAAAAAATACCATGCAGTACTATATTTATACACAGGTTGGCAGCAATTTAGCAAATAAATCAGAATTTAGTCCCCCACAACTTCATTCACCTAATACGTGGAAAACAAAAACATCTCTATCACATTTAGAACATCCCTAGAAATAGAAATACTTCACCATAGAAATATCAGTACTTTTCTTAACATCTTGAATTGAAATAAATGGAGCGTCTGGCATTACAAAACTATAAGTAGTAAATTCCTTCCTGACCTCACATCTGTAGTAATGTCTGACCAAAGAGAGACAACCAGTTACTGAATTCTGTAGTATTTTACAACAAAGATTAGCATTTGTCATGCCTAGGAACCATATTACAGCTGAAGTATCCTACAGTGCCAAGGGTCCTTAAATTGTGCTCCAGGGCCTCATAATTATGCGATGCCCCCCAACCCTCCCTCTTTACAACCAATACAATATCCTCATATTTTATTATAGTAATCTTATTATAAACTGTTTCTGATGTTCAATGTGTATAGATTTTATACTGAAATACCCTCCTCCACCCACATCCAGCTGTTGGTGGAAAGATAAAGGTACTGGTTGTTAGTTAGAGGATAGCTAAAACCTTCAGGCACACATGCAAAAAAATAAAGCCCTGATCTGCAGTAACCAGTAGATAGTTGAGGCTTCTGGTACCAGACAGGAGGTGCAACTCCTTTCCCATCCACTTAGAATAAGGGAAGAATAGACTTTAAGAGGAGTGGAGGGTGCCATGCTGTCTGAGGCACTCATCTTTGAGAGCTCCTGGAAAACAGGTGAGGTCTCAGAGGGATGTAGAAAGGCAATCATAGTACCTATCTGTGTTCCCATTTAAAGAGGAAACAGGGAATTATAGACCAGTTATCCTAAATGCATAAAGGGGCATATCAATGCTTAGCATATCTGGCATATAAATACCTTGCAATGTTGGCTACAAAAGTGCCATGCAAAAGCCTGTTCTCATTTTCAAGTATGACTGTAAATAAGAAGAGGGCAGCATTATCTTCCGTAAATGTAAACAAACTTGTTTATCCTAGTGACCGGCTGAACAAGAAGTAGGACTGAGTGGACTTGTAGGCTCTATAGTTTTACACTGTTTTGGTTTTGAGTGCAGTTACAAATCTACATTTGTAAGTTGCATTTTCATGATAAAAAGATTTCACTACAGTACTTGTATGAGGTGAATTGAAAAATACTCTTATTTTTGCAGTATAAATATTTGTAATATAAAATAATATAAAGTGAACACTGTACACTTCGCATTCTGTGTTGCAACTGAAATCAATATATCTGAAAATGAAGAAAAACATTCAAAATATTTAATACATTTCAACTGGTATTTTATTGCTTAACAGTGAAATTAAAACTGCAATTAATTTTTAACTGCAATTGATTTTTTTGAGTTAATCATGTGAGTTAACTGTGATTAACTAACAGCTCTACAAACCAACCTAATTTCCTTTTCTCTCAGAGTTACTGGCCTAGTGGATTGAGAGAAGCAATAGCTGTGAAGTACCTTGATTACAGAAAGGCTTTTGACACAGTTCCATATAACATTCTCATAAGTGAACAAGGGAAATGTGGTGATGAAATTACTATAAGGTAGGTGCACAGCTGCTTGAAAGACCATACTCAGAAGAGTAGTTATCAATGGTTTGCTTCAAACTGGAGGGCTAATCTACCGGGGTCCTCATAGATACTTCCAATACTAGACAATATTTTCATTAATAACTTGAATAATAGAGTGGAGAGTATGCTTGTAAAATCAGCAGACGACACCAAGTTAGGAGGCAGGCACTTTGGAGGTTAGAATTAGAATTCAAAACAACCTTGGCAAATGAGAGAATTGGTCTGAAATCAACAAGATGAAATTCAATAAAGTGCAGAGTACTTCACTTATAAAGGAAAAAAATGCACAACTACAGAATGTGAAATAATTGGCTAGATAGTAGTACTGCTGAAAAGGATGTGGGGGTTAAAGTGGATCACAAATTTAATACGAGTAAATGATGTGATGCCGGTGCAAAAAAGCAAATATTATGGGGTGTTTTAATTGGAGTGTCATATGTAAGACATGGGAGGTAATTGTCCCACTCTGCTCAGCACTGGAGAGGGCTCAACTAGTGTACTATAGCCAATTCTGGTTGCCACACTTTAGGAAAGATGGGACATATTGGGGGAAAAGTCCAGAGGCGAGCAACAAAAAAGATAAAAGGTTTAGAAAACCTGACTTATGAGGAAAAGTTAAAACAACTGGCATGTTTAGCCTTGAAAAGAGAAGACTGAGGGGAAACCTGCTAACAGTTTTCAAATACATTCAGAACTATAATAAAAAGGACAGTGAACGGTTGTTCTTCATGTCTACTGACAGGAAGAGGGGCGAAAGATAACTCAGTGGTTTGAGCACCGGCCTGCTAAACCCAGGGTTGTGAGTTCAATCCTTGAGGAGGTCATTTAGGGAACTGGGGTAAAATTTTGTCTGGGGATTGGTCCTGCTTTGAGCAGGGGGTTGGACTAGATGACCTCCTGAGGTCCCTTCCAACTCTAATATTCTATGAAGACAAGTAGTAGTGACTTTAATCTGCAGCAAAGGAGATTTAGGTTAGATATTAGGAAAAAAAAACTAACTATAACAACAGTAAAGCACCTGAATAGGTCTCCAAAGGAGATTGTGGAATTCCCATCACTGGAGGTTTTTAACAACATGTTGGACAAAACACCTATCAGAGATGGTCTAGGTTTACTTGGTCCTGAGCCTCTGTGCACAGGGCTGGGCTTGAGGACTTAGAGGTTCCTTCCAGCCCCACATTTCCTTTATTTTGATTCCATACTTCAGCAAACTTAGCAGGGTATTTCCCCACCACCACCACCACACATCCTAGTATCTCTTACTACATTCAATGATAGATTAATATTAATATAATAGCTTGGTGTTTGTTTCAATGATTAGCACAAAATTAGCTAATGTTTCAAGTATTAATCTGAGGCTTTAGAGTTAACAGCCCAGAGAAATGAATGGAATCATTCACACATCTCAGAGCTATTCTTTCATACTGACTACAGACTCAGGAACACAATACTGTGTCAGATTTCACTTTGTATTTTGCAACTTTCTTTGCAACCATGAAAGCTACTTTAAAAAAAAATTGAAAGCTTGGATTCTAGAGCAGAACTGGACAGTAACTGAAGAAAAGTTGTGCAATTATTTACATCAGTGGTTCTCAAACTAGGGCCGTTCAGGGAAAGCTCCTGATGGGACGGGATGATTTGTTTACCTGCAGTGTCCACAGGTTCAAACAATCGTGGCTCCCACTGGCTGCGGTTTGCCACTCCAGACCAATGCGGGCTGCAGGAAGTGGTGCAGGCTGAAGGACGCGTTACATAGTCATATTACCCAATGGGGAGTTGAGTATTGTTCAGTGCTTTATTTGAGCCAGTGTGACCAACTAGCACTTTCTTTCCTTTTATCATGCTCTCAGATAAGTCAGGGGCACTGCTCTCTAGCTTCCTCACCATTCAAGCAAGCACTGTTCCTTCCCACCAAGCCTAATATGGAGCACATCTTTATGTTGTTTCACATCTTCTGTTGCCACACAACATCAGACACAGCAGCCAGTAAAGAAAACAAGGGTAAGGAGTCTAATGATATTCCCCATTCTTCAGCAGGCAGGGTAAGGAGAAGGGAGAAAGACATAGAAATATAAATGTAATTATTTTTTATCACCCCAAAGGGTTGTAAAGTACCTGTAATACTGCAATACAGCCACTTCTGGGGGAGAAAACAGCAGCCTATACACAACATATGGCACAACAGCATGGAGAAGGGAAAATGTGAGGCAAGATCTAGAGGACAGAAAAATGTTTAAATATACTGAGTTCTACATAAGGTGGCCCAATTACTATAGCATTTGAGTGCCTCAATCTTTTAGTTGGTCAGGCTCGCACAGCCTTGCATTCAACACGACGGCATTTCTGTAACACAATAACTTTTCAACAATACATCTGATCATTTTCAAAACTTCAGGGAATGTTCTAAGGCATTATGAGACAGAATCCTATTGATCTTTGGCGGAAACTGGGAAACCAAAATGGTGAGCACAGGGGACACAGGGAGTCCTGCCAACTGTTCAGAACAAATTTAACACAATCACAGCTCCAAACGTCTCTGCAGTTTTCTTTACATCAAACAAAAGGTTGATGGCACATATTATGTCTACCAGAATACAAATGCCCTCATTTATCTTCATCCTCTCATAGAGTTTAATCACACCAACACTCTGAATGACTTATCTTCCAAACAAAGACAACAAATAATGGTGGATGGATGGAGGAGAAAAACCATGGCAAGCACACAGAGGCCCTGGCTTAAAGGGCACCCTTGTATGGGAGGAGGAAGACATAGAGCACACGCACAACCCCTAGAAGGGAGAGATTGAGAGGAGTTGCAGTGAGTCCCTGAAATAGAGGAGGAGAGGATGGCACATAGGGAGCTTGTGGGTAGGAGTGGAGAGATGCAAAGAGCCCCTGGTGTGTGCAATAAGCTCAGACTAAAGATGATACAAAAAGTATAACTCCCTAGTGTATTCAGCCTCATAACCAGGAACCCTAGAAATCAGTTTACCGTGGAAAAATGTAGAATTTGCATTTTGTACAGTAAAATCCCGTTTATCCTAGCCTCCATTACCTGGCTTTCTGTATTAACCAATCTGAGGCTGTAAATTCCAAAATATACTAAAGGATAATAGCATTCTACCCACCAGGGTCGCCCAGAGGATTCATGGGGCCTGGAGCAAAGCAATTTCAGGGGCCCCTTCCATAAAAAACAAAACAAAACAGTTGCAATACTATAGAATACTTTATTCTCGTAGGGGCCCCTGCAGGGCCCGAGGCAAATTGCCCTACGTCCCCCCCCCCCAGGCAGCCCTGGGAAAAATAAACATTTAAAAACCTTCCGCATCTCGGCACAAACCTAGTTTTGAGAAAACTTCTTTTCAAGTCACCTTTACAAGGTATCACTGGTTCTCAGCATCCGCTAGTGCTAAAGGGCACTAAATACCCACTTCATCGGATGCATGTATTCACCCACAAAAGCTCATGCTCCAAAACGTCTGTTAGTCTATAAGGTGCCACAGGATTCTTTGCTGCTTTTACAGATCCAGACTAACACGGCTACCCCTCTGATAAAAGGCACTAAAGCTCATTAAAAGGGTTGGACACATATTTTCCGTCAGAAATTTTTTTGGATGGAAAACTAGGGGTTTTTAAAAAGCAGAAAAAAAAATCACGGACAATGTCGGCTTTCCTTCAAAATCTGTTGTGGTTTTTTTAATTGAAAAGCTGAAATTAGTCCACCAAAACCTGAACATGGTTTGGGGTTTCAGAAGTGTGTGACCAAATATTTGCTGCTTGCTGTGTTTGTTTAAAGAAACAATAAAAAAAATTCTGCTTAAAAAAAATCCAAAACTTTCGAACCACCTCAGCTTGTGACTAAATCCCTGACCCATCTATTTAGAGATTTTTCCAGGTTTCTGACACTCTGCTGGCTTCCTTGGCTCATATCTGTCTCCATAACTTTGGGTTTATTTAGCTTAGAACATAAGAACGGCCATACTGGGTCCATCCAGCCCAGTATCCTGTCTACCAACAGTGGCCAACAACAAGTGCTCTAGAGGGAGTGACCCTAACAGGTAATGATCAAGTGATCTCTCCTCTGCCATCCATCTCCACCCTCTGACAATCAGAGGCTAGGGACACCATACCTTACCCATCCTGGCTAATAGCCATTAATGGACTTAACCTCCATGAATGTATCTGTTTCCTAGAGACTGGCTCCACGGGGTCCCTCACAAGCTGAAGACAGTTACTGTGGGTTTGTCCTCAGTATAGACTATGTACATACTACACGAACTGAGCATTTGAACTTGTTCCAGAGTCTGGGATGAGCCTATGTTGTGAAAACTGAAATGCTCAAAATAGCACATGCATGTGAATGGACACACGGGTGCTAAAATTAAATTAATCCAAGGGTTCTCAAACTGGGGGTCGGGACTCCTCAGCAGGTCATGAGGTTATTACTGGGGGTCGTGAGCCTCCACCTCAAACCCCGCTTTGCCTCCAGCATTTATAATAGTGTTAAATATATATAAATTAAAAACATTTTTTATACATAAGGGGCGGGGGGGGGATCACACTCAGAGGTTTGCTATGTGAAAGGGGTCACCAGTACAAAATTTGAGAACCACCGAATTAACCCTTCTGGAGCCCCAGGGAATGTGGGGGGGGCCCTCCCTTGGTAGGGTTGGGAAGGAGGTAGGTGGTTTAGGATCCCTCCCCCATGGAAAAGATAACAGATTGGCTCTTGGTGTTAAATAGCTGTTTGCAAGCCTCAAACTGCTAAGTGAGCTTTAGGGTAGGGAAGGCTGTGCCTCCCCAGACAGCTTGGCTCTGCCCCCTATCCAACCCCCATCCACTTCCTGCCCCCCAACTGCCCCCCTCAGAATCCCCAACCCATCCTGCCCCTTGTCCCCTCAGCACCCCCGAGACTCTCTCCCCATCCACCACCCCAGGACCCCACCCCCCCACCAACCCTCCTGTTCCCTGACTGCCCTGACCCCTATTCACCCCACCCCCCGCCGAGTCCTGACAGACCCCCGAATGCCCACAATCCAACCCCCATTCCCCATCCCCTGACCACCCGCGCCCCCCGAACCTCTGCACCCTCCCTGTCCTCCAACTGTCCCCGGGACTCTCTGCCCCTTATCCAACCCCCCCGGGCCTGGCCCCCTGCCATGCTGCTTACCTCCGCTTCCCCCTTCTCCTGGAGCCTCAGCGTGGCTCCAGTGGGGCCTGAGCTCCCGCCGGTTGACCCAGAGCTCGCATCCCCACCCCTTACCATGCGGCTCCGAGCGGGGAGGAGCTCATGCCCTGCCTGAGCCATGACACTTAAGCTCTATCCAGGGCCACTCCTGGGTTACCCTCATCTCTCCTCTCTCTCGGAGCCTCAGCATACCGCGTCCAGGAGCTTCCCTGGCCCCTGGACTGTGCTGCAGTGGCCTGGCTCCAGCAGGAGCTCAGGCCCTGCTGGAGCCATGTCACTTTAGCTCTGTCGAGGGCCGCTCCTGGGAAAAACTTGAGCGTGATGGTAGAACACAAAGGCTGAAACAGACAGGTTTAAAATGAAGAATTTCTCAAAGCCTACACCAAGACAATCTTCCTCAGCCTCCACAGAAGTGCCACATCTCACCTTAAGGAGCTATCCAGAGTGGTAAACGAATTCATAATCCTGACTACCACACTCCACAGCAGAGCCCAGCAGCAAGGACTATCATCTTACTTTGCTGAAAAGATCAGGAGCATTTGTAAACACGTCTCAAACTGCATGGATCCATTTCCCCCTATACTAGCCAATAGACTCAAGACCTGCAACTCTGAGACCTTGCCTTTCCTGGTTGGTGAAAGAGTCACAAGTAACTGGTTTCACTCATGACTGAAGTCAGACAATGCTGCCTTCAGAGAGAGAGAATCTTCCCTTCCTCATTCAAACTTACAACAGTGACTAACGCTGAAGAAAACTACCTTGGATAAATAGGAGCTAGGTAACTGCTGTGCTGCATCGAGCCTTCCATTTCTGAACTATTTCATACAGATACTAACTACAAGCTTATCTAAGTGAAGCCAATGTCCTAGAGTTGGCAGAATCTGGTTTCAAGTCAACACAGGATGAAAACAGCTTTAATGGCACTGACGGATAACTTCCTGGTATTGATAGATAGAGGGCAGACATCTGGCTTCACTCAGCTACACCTCTCCAGCATTTGACACTGGCAGCCAAGAGATACTACTTTCCTCACCTGAAAGGTGGCAGAGGTCCAGGGAAACAAGTTAAAATGGTTTAAGTATTTCCTAGAGGGATGCACCCAAAGGACAAATGATCAGAAATTGCATCTCTCCAACCAGACCCCCTCACCTCTCCAACCATTCCCATATGGCTCAATTTTCTCTGGGCCAATTCATCACTGACATGCAGCCATCAGAAAAACTGCTAAGATGACATGGACTCAAAGTGCTAGCAATACGTAGATGAGACATTGCTCTATTTAACCTTTACCACATCCCACTAACACCAAGTTGGCCCATTGCTTGGACATGTTCAGCTTATGAATAAAGAACAGGCATTTGATACTCAATACATGCACCAGAGAGGTGATACTGGTGAGCAGAGGAAAGCTTTGAGGAGTTGGAAGCCACGGTGCAGTCTTCTTTGGTTGATGGTACACATCCACAATGAGTCAAATCTGTCTTCAGGTTAAGTGTGCTCCTTGCTGACACTAAACTCTGACACAAAGTCAAGTAATGCTTTCTACTGGACTAAGGCCATGTCTACATCTAAAATTTTGCAGCGCTGGTTGTTACAGCTGTATTAGTACAGCTGTATAGGGCCAGCGCTGCAGAGTGGCCACACTTACAGCAACCAGCGCTGCAAGTCGTGTTAGATGTGGCCACACTGCAGCGCTGTTGGGCGGCTTCAAGGGGGGTTCCGGGAACGCGAGAGCAAACCGGGAAAGGAGACCAGCTTCGCCGCGGTTTGCTCTCGCGTTCCCGGAGCCACCCAGCAAACCGCAGGGAAGGAGACCTGCTTGCTCGGGGTTCCGGGAACGCGAGAGCAAACCGGGAAAGGAGACCAGCTTCGCCGCGGTTTGCTCTCGCGTTCCCGGAGCCACCCAGCAAACCGCAGGGAAGGAGACCTGCTTGCTCGGGGTTCCGGGAACGAGAGAGCAAACCGGGAAAGGAGACCAGCTTGATTACCAGAGGCTTCCTCCTTCCACGGAAGTCAAGAAAAGCGCTGGTAAGTGTCTACATTGGATTACCAGCGCTGGTGATCCAGCGCTGGATCCTCTACACCCGAGACAAAACGGGAGTACGGCCAGCGCTGCAAACAGGGAGTTGCAGCGCTGGTGGTGCCCTGCAGATGTGTACACCTTCAAAGTTGCAGCGCTGTAATTCCCTCACCAGCGCTGCAACTTTCTGATGTAGACAAGCCCTAAGAGACTATCTCATCCTGCATGTATCTGACAAAGTGGGTATTCACCCACAAAAGCTCATGCTCCAATACGTCTGTTAGTCTAGAAGGTGCCACAGGACTCCATTGCTTTTTACAGCTCCAGACTAACAAGGCTACCCCTATGCTACTTATCCCATTCTGGTAGGTGATGATCTGCCTGTAGTTATATATACATACGTACATTTTTGTCACATCCCAGCTGGACTATAGCAATGCAATATAGTAGGGCACAAAGCATCAGCCCTTTCTTAGGTAATTCCACCTAATTCAGAATGCAGTAGTATATCTTCTCAGCAACATGGGCTATTGCAAGTACATCAAAATTATCCTCTGCTCTCTATCCCTGGCTTCCCAAAGAACAGGGAGTCAAGTTCAAGGTCGCAGTCCCAGTCTTCCAGGCTCTAAATGGATATCTAAAAGATGGATATCCAAGGATACCTAAAAGATTTTCTAAAGCTGTAAGAGAGACTGTGGTCAACAACTTTGTTCTTCAGCCACTACAGAACTTTCTACCGCAAAGGCAATGATAATTTGCACAGGAGACAGATTTCTCAGTGGCTGGTCCCAGATTGCAGAAGAAACATCCACGGGAACCAAGAACTATGCCAAACCTCACATTCTGCTCCTAAATTCTTCCCCAATATAAAACATGTGCCTATTTAAAAAATAAACTAGACTGTATACAATTTCCCTGCTGAGGAGGGGATGAGAGAAAAAATGAATCACATATGACAGATGTTAGTCACACTGCTTAATACATTACTAGAAGGTACTCAAATATTACAGTGATTATGGTTATACAAGAACCTTCATGCAACAGAATAGAATTATACCAGGCCTATAACTCCAACATTTAGCAGAAAGTTTCCTTTTGCCAAATTCAGTGGTCCATCTGCATACAGAGGGAAAACATGGTGAACATAGTAATTACATTTATTTTATTAATTTCAGTTATTTTCAAATTTAGTATTTCATGTGAAATTAAGTGTGTAAGATAATGACATGGAAAAGTTACAGAATTTAAAAGATAAAAGATTCTAAACATGGTCTGCAAAATTCAAGTTTCTTCTTATTAAAACAGTATACTTTGCATAACGGTCAACTGGAGATTTTATTTAGCTTTAAGGGTCTTAATTTACAAAAGTTCTAAAATTATTCACTCTTCTCTAGAAAACCTGTGACTGTTGAAAAACTGTCACAATTTATTCAAAAATATTCTAAAAATGCACCAAATTGTTATTATTCAACCAGACACACTGCATGTGATACCGTAAGAACTGCTTAATGTTTTTATAACCTTGTCAATTACCAGCGCATTATATCATATCTAGTAGCCTATCCCAGGATGGGCTTGATCACTGCTGCTCTGCCTCTCTATTTTCTCAAGTCTTCTCTCTGCCCTTTGTTCTGCTATTGCCTATAAAATGCTCATTGCTGGGTGATGATACAGAGACAGAAAATTATCTTACCTACCGTCCCCTCACCTTGTTAACTCATAATTTGCAGTTGAATTGCCTAAAATGTTTTTTACTCCAGAACTGTTCTACTGATCAAAAGGCATTCAATTGCTGCATATTATATAAAATGTCATTTACAGAATAATTCTTTCAAATTGAATCATACAGACACCATTCCAAAAGATACTTCATAGATGGAGCAGCCATACAACTATTACTTGGCCAGACTAATAAAGAGATTTACCCCCTGGCCATCAGGGAGCTTTGTTCCATGACGGTGACATTAGTCACGAAATGGGATTTAAGAAAAAAGGTACACCTATAGTATTTTAGTCAATACAAGTACAGTATGTGTATTAATACAAATAATGATCTGCCAAGTTATCTCTGATGTCACAATTCTGCTACCCAATAATGAACTGTTCTGTCTTGGATCCTAAAATCTTCTTTGTCTGCTAATACTAACAGCTTCAGCCCAAGCTATAACGTATGCTGAGCAAAGCTGTCAAATAACCATGGGTCAGGCTGGCATTGTACCATAGTACTCAAATCAGCAGTTAAATTTAACAAACAAAAAATACCACTGTTCTACTCATGGGAGGCAAGTTTGTAGAAATTTTGGTGGTGCCCAGAACCCACCCCCCCCCCAACTCCGCCCCCTCAAACTCCGCCTCCACCTGCCTAAGGCTCTGGGTGGGGTTTAAGGGGGGAGGTCTGGGGTGCAGGTCCTGGGCTGGGGATTAGGGTGCAGGAAGGGTGCAGGCTTTGGGAAGGAGTTTGGGTGCTGGGTGCAGGCTCCGGGCTGGGGCAGGGTGTGAGTGTGCAGGTTTTGGGACGGAGTTTGGGTGCAGGCTCGGCTGGGGGTGGGGGTGCAGGAAGGGGGAGGTAGTGCATGCTGGGCAGAGAATCAGGCTGCAGGGGAATGAGGGTTGGAGCTGAGGATGAGGGGTTCATGATGCGGGGGGGCTCACAGCTGGGACAGAGGCTCAGGGTGCAGGGGAATGAGGGTTAGGGCTGAGGATGAGGGGTTCGTGCTGTGGGAGGGGCTCAGGGCTGGGGCAGAGGATCAGGGTGCAGGGGGATGAGGGCTCTGGCTAGGGATGAGGGTTTTGGGGCATTGGAGAGGCTCAGGACTAGGGCTGAAGGGCAGGGTAAGGGCAGCCTGCCTTGCCATTAGCGGATGGCAGGCGCTATGACCCTGGGGCAGCAGACAGCAGTTCTGCCAGAAGCCGTTGTCTGGCAGCACAAGCAGGCAGGGACGCGGCGGAGGGGGGACGCAGGGGGAGGGGTGGAAAGCAGAGGCTAGGACCCGCTCCAGGCAGGGACGTGGCAGGGCGGTGGGGGGAGACCCAGCCCCAAATATTGCTGGAGCAGGGCACCCGGCCCTGAATATTCCTGGAGCCCAAGCACCGCAAACATATAACCTGCCGCCTATGGTTCTACTCATAACTTAGTTTAAATTTAAATAAATACAAGTAGAAAATTTTAGATCAGTCCACTTCCCCACTAACATTAAGAGCAGCTTCAGCGAGATTTGTGGCTACTCCTCAAGTAAATGAAGCAGAAAATAAGGCGGGGGCTAAATCAGAATCAGCCAGTGAGATTGCTTCCAAAATGTAAGAGCTTTGACTGTGCATCCAATCCCCACATGGTTGATATAGATTACATATTCCTACCACCAGCTGCTTACCTCTGATGTCACAGTGCCGCATAACAACTAGGACAGGTGGAGGAGAAAAGGGGAAGGGACAAGGAGAAAGAGGGAAGTGGGGGCGGGGGCTGCAGGTCAAAGGTAAAGCTATCTCCGAAGTCACAGATCTACCAGTATCAACCAGTCTGTATATAAATGGCATTGTTGGCATGTGAGCCCTTGATGCAACTTCATTTGTTCACTCATTTCACCCCACTAATGATATCATAGCATGCAAATGATCTGAACAGGCAGAGGAAAAGAGTGAGGCGGAGGGGTCTGATGCCAAATGGCAGTGAGAGGATAGAGGAGCACCTCTTCCAACACCAGTTCCAAAATCCATGAATTTCATTGTGTAAGTAGCTACTTCAGCCTACTTTAAAAATATACAACCTCAGACCCTCATTTCCCTTTCTTAGGTTTGGTTTTAACAAATAAATTAATATAACAAAGTTCAATTCAAATCTTCTCTGCAGCTATGTCCACTGCTAAGGTTCTACCTTAGGATTTCTTATGCCAGATCCTTTCTCCCAAGAAAGCAATTTCCATCCCCCTTACATATGGCTGAGGTAATGAGCCTTACTGCATCTTTTCCTTGAAAAAACACAGCTGCTAAATGGGTACGGTGCTGCAGAGAGACACTCCCTAGGTGTTCACGCACAGGTACTATTTTATTTAATTTAAAGGCATTTTTAATGTTGGGAACAGATACTTTCCATAATACATTCAATCATAACACATCTCATTGTTTTGAGATATTGACATATATATGCCATTGAATGTCTCTCAGTTAAATACTCTATTGCAATTTTAAATGTACAGTAGATATATTCAAATACAGGGGAAAAAAAATGCTGAAGGAAAATTAAGGTTGCACAGTGAAGCAGTGTAAACTTGGCAAACACCACAATTAAAGTTTCCTGTGAAACCTTAATGCAAGCGCACAAGGGAGCTGAATTATGATGATGTTTAATTACAGGATCACAAACTGTATTTTTCAGAGGACCCTGGCCCCATTTAGTACACAGGATGGAGCTCACTGAATAGTTAACTTTTTTCCTCGTCATTCAGTGTGTGCTTTTATGCCTTTACCACACATCATCCAAACCCTGCAGTGAAAAAAGAATTACTACTTTTCTCATTTTCTATAGCATTCACCACACTATTTAAGTGCTTCACAAACATTAATGAATTAATCTCCACAGTACTCCTGTAAAGGAAGTATATTATCCCTATTTTGCAGCTAGGGAATAGATGCACTGTGATCTTAAGGCCAAAACTGTCAAGCGTCCAGCAATGTTGCATGCCCAACTAGAGATGCCCTGAGCTGGATTTTTCAGAGTACTTAGTATTTTTAATATTACCCTATAGATTCAAAGCCACTACCAACTTCAGCTGCATCTGAGAGTGCTCAGCACTTGTGCAATCAGGCCCTGGTTATCTTAAATTGGGCAGCCAATAAATGAGTAACATGCAGTCAGTGATCACCTGAGTAAAGCTTGGTTTAAGTGACTTGCCCTGCATTACATATGAACTCTATAGAGGAAGCAGGCATAGAATTTAATTCCATAGTGTGGCACTGCATTGCCATAACCACAAAACCTTCCTTTCCTGTCCTATAATCCTCTGCCTCAATCACTACACACCCTCTAAGTGAGGCACTGGTCCTTCAGACAACAGCCTCATTCCCCACAAAACCGTCCAAAGCACTGAATGTGGCAGGTATCCTATGGGTACAATAGTATGTGATCATCTAGTTAAAAGATATACCATAATGTAAATGGCACAAGGAGTCCAGAACAATGGTTTCATGGACCCTTAACTGTTGCATTCCCTAATTTTTGAGTGCTTGACTTTATCACCTTAACATTTAACATGGGGGGAAAGGGGATTAATGTAATTTTTCAAGCTTAAACACCCCCCTGACCAAACACACATTCCATCATGTGGAACCATCCTTACCCCCACATGGGTTATTAGCAGGGTTGGGAACTCAAAAACTTTAACACAGACCTCTGCAATCTAATTAATGGAGTAACTTAAGAGGATAACAGCTTACTACTACCATGTGCACCAACCACTAGAAGATGACGACACACACCTTACCAGTGGGTTTCACAGCTATTTGCTAGACAGATGAAAGTTGGAACTCGGGAATTCTATTCTATTCCAGGTTCTGGAGGGAGTGAATTCTACTGGCTACAGACCCTTCTGTTGTTGTTCCCCAGTATGCCCTCTTCTGGGCCTGCCCATTGGCATGTCCCCAATCCCCATCATCTTCACTTTTTATCAAACCCACAACCCTTCCAGGTCCTCCCTCTCACTCAGGTTGCTTCCTCTTTCTCCTTTCTGCATGGACACCAGCAAGAGGAACACAGAGTTTGTGAGTCTTCTAGCACTGAATTCCATGCCCATAATCACAGTAGCTCTCTGGCATGTGGGAGGAGCAACTGCAGGGAAAGATCTGCTCAGCTTCAACAGCCCTGGCTGGAGCATGCCATGATTAAGGCAGACAGAATCTTTGGAGAATTTAGCTGCCCAACTACCAAGTCTCTGAGCATGTGTCAACAATGATTTTTCAAAAGTTTAATCTTCTGCTAAACGTGTGGCTCTTCAGAGTAATGACAAAAGGCTGCTTTCTGACCCTAGGGCAACAGCTCTGTCAAATTTCAAATCCCTGCACCAAAGCATGGAGGCAACAGAGATTCTCAATGAAACAACTCAGATTTTTGGTTGTGCCCCCCACCCACCAATACTGGCAATAAAACTTTCTTTCCATATTCTCAGAAACAGTTGAGCCATTTGTTCTAAAACATTTTTTAAAAATTCAGCCTGAGGCAGATACTCACCATGGAAAATTTCAGCCCCGTTAAAGTTTAGCTAAGTTTTGAGCAACTAAAAACAAAGTCTTGTAATAGGAAACAGCAGCGAGCAATTATTTATTTACAGGAGTCACTGCCAGTGCCACTGCTATCTATTTCATATTTTTAATATGAATAATATATAATAAAATAAAATAGATGGGGATTGCTAGTGAATCCTATAAAATAAATAAATAAATAAATAAATATGGGGGAGGGTTGTATATATAATATAAATAAAACCACACACACTCTTACACATACTAATTTAGAACACCTAGTGATCACAACCAAGATCAGGACCCACTATGTTAGGCACTGTGGATACACGTGTAAGACATTCCCTTTCCCAAATAAATAGTTTACAGTCTACACTATTCCTAAAAGACAAAAGCACTCTTTCAACATATGAATCACAGATCATATGTTTAGATTATGAAACTTAACCCTTTCTTTCTCTCTCTTACACATACAAGTATATTTTCCTCTTTAAAATATCCAGGATTTGTAAGTACAAAAATATCATATTCTTCCTTTTTATAAATCACCAATCTTATGAATGTCGCCCCTACTACCAATATCACTGCAGGAAGAACCCTGCTGGATTTCTAACTGAGAAAGGAATTTGGGCTGCAATGGTATCTTAGAAGTTTAATGTGCTTCTATGTAAGATCTCTTTCCCCACTGTCAAAAGGAGATGCATGTTTAGGAGGAAAGAAAATTTCAATATATATATAAACAAATATGCAATCCTTTATGATTTGTGACATATATATTTTTTTTCATTAGTCTACAATAAAGTAATTTTTATGGAACTCTTAATATTTTTTGGAGGAAAAAAGGAAAAATTAACTATAGGTAAATACTTGTCACAAGAAACATTCTTTAAATGCAGTTGTACTTTCTCCACACAAATAATCTGAAATTTAAAAATGGATTTGTAGCTTTATTCTGCTGTTTTCACTTTAGAGAAAAGTTTTTCCATGTTAAAAAAACAAACAAAAAACTAGGAAGACTAACAAGTTGGCAGCACTGTCACCACACCTAAATTTGAAATACTGAAGTCTACAAAAATTAACATTCTAAATATAATTAAATATTAATTACAAAATTATACTTCTAACCTACCTCTACCTGATTATGTTCTGTAAATAAAGTGATTTTCTGTCATTTCTTCATAGTCCACAATATTATGTACTAAAAGGAGCTGTGACATCATTAGACGTTCCTGACACACATACTCCCCCCTGCACATTACACATGACCCGCATACAACTGGGCTGACTTGAAAAACAATAGAAAAGGTGAGAAAAGACTGCGATCTAAAACGTCACTACCAGGTTAAAAATCTGTAAATATTCACAGAGGCTGAAGAGAGATGTTGCTTCTCAAAGAGCAAAGTGATCTGTTTCCTATCCCCACCCCTCATTATAAAACCAAAAAAAGCAAATGCACCCTCTAATTTTAATGTTGCAACTTAAATTTTTACTGATAGTACATAGTAATTTTCTTGGGAGTGAAAGCTATGTACTGCGCTAACTTATAAGAATGATATTTTCCCTGCTGAAATTCTGTTTAGTCTATCTTCTATCCATTCTGATTGGATACAAAGTATGTAGTGACATCTACAAATTGACAAAAGCTATTAAAGTTTAAAAAAGTAATTTCAGTAGCAACTCTGGAGCTACTGCTCAGAGGAATTATTTTTAAGACTCCATTTTAGGACATTTAACACTTTCTGTGGAAAAAAAAATCACTAAAATGTCTTATGTTTGTTCTAAATACGCTAAGAAACTTAAGAAGTTTGGTAAAAGCCTGTTCAGGCATTTGAGTTACCAGGAGTGTGAAAAGGAAGACTATTTTATACTTTAAGAAGTTTTAGATCTCTTTATATGCTCAGATTAATTCTAATTTCTGCATTTGAAGTTGTGTGTGGTAAGTGATGCGGGACTCACCCCTGCGTTGCCTCCTGCTGGTCGTCCAGGGAATTAGTTCTTTTCCAGCATCTGGAGCACTCTCTGCAGGCCAGTGTCCTGCTGCCACTGGCCCCTGTGTCCCTCCTGGACCCAGTGCTCCTTTACCTGGGGGCTGCCCCCTGGCAATACCCCCACCAGTCTCTATGGGTCTCCCTTCTCTGGGAACCCCCAACCCTCTAATCTCTACCTTGTCTCAGTCTGGGCTACTACCACTCATCACCAAGCCCCCGCTCCCTGGAGCAGAGTGCAATGTAAAAGCCACTCATCATAGGTAAGGCGGTTTGGACCTGCTGCCTTCTTCTGCCTCCCAGTACCACTACGGGCCTTGGACCAGGCCCTGCAGCCTGGGGAGTTGCCAGCCTGGAGCTCCTCTGCTCCCCCCAGCCCTGCTTCACTTCCAGTACCCTTACTGCAGGCTGCCAGGCCCTGCTCTCTCCCAGCCTGGAGAGACTCCCCTTGGGCCTCTGGCTCACAGCCTTTTTATACAGGCCAGCTGTGGCCTGACGGGGGCATGGCCCCGCTGCCACTGCTTTCTCAAATCAGTCTAGTAGCTGTTTTCTCCCAGTCACGGTCCTCCCCAGGGCTACTTTTAACCCCTCCCAGGCAGGCGCAGGTGATCACCCTGCTACATGTATGTATTAAAAAAAAGTCTTCAACGAGGAATAAGATTTAAAAAGGCTGGCTGAGAAAGTTCAACAACCGAATATGTAACTTTATGGCTCAAATTTTATGTGTCTGAAAAGTCAAAAAACTGATGATTTCCGGGGATCCATAGCTATCACTTGGCCCACTTTGAAAATACTGTATTCGTGAATCATCTTAAATTCATGAAATATTGCATACGTACAAGAGGGTTAAATTCCAGCTGTAGTGGGAATCCTATAATTTGATTACTTTTGTACATGTAAAAACCTCTAATGTCACATTAAAGTACTTGCTTTTTGCTTGTGGCATAAGATTCCATGTCACATCTGCTTTTTGTCTCATTTAATGCATGCACAATACTTTGAAGCTATAATCCACTATACAAGTGCTAAGTATGTAACATTTAAGTTAATTCTCATGCTTGTAAGAGGTGCCAGACTGATTGAACAGGTACACCACAAATAGTACAAATATGCTCACACTATTCTAAACATATTTCTACCTTGAATACATTTTTAAAAGGCTGCTTGCTTTCTAAGAGGGCATATCCCCAATTAAGGCTATGTTTTAGTCTCTCCCACCAAATTCCACTCCTCCTCTCCCAGCAGAAACAAAGATTCTTTCTAGGTAGAGGGAAACAAGAGGATAAATTTGCTCTACTACTCCCACACAGCTGCTTGGATCAGCATTAGCATTCTAACAGAAATGTAGCTCTATCTTTCATCTCAACTGCCAGGGCAAGAAGCAGCATGTACAGAGGAATGAAGACATGACAAAGCACAGGTAAGCTACAGTAATGTCTCCTCTGGACTGATAAAAGTGGAAAAACAACAGACCTGCTTTGTGCCTACAGATGGCACAGGCATACAGTAGAACACTTTTAATTTACCCTAATGACTGGGAGCTCCACTGACAATACCAATTTGGTGAATTAGCAAGAGAACAAACAAACATCTATTATGATACTTGTAATAAATCAGCCAATTAAAAGCTGGCAAGTAAAGGTCAGATGGGGATAGTCAACTATTCTACCTATAAATTTACTTCTTATATATTTCTCTCACCTGTCCTGTCCCCTTCCCTTCCCAGGATTCATTTTATGTTCTTTTCTTACATTGCAGGTTCTCTGACTCAGGCATTGTATTTTCATACAAATCAGTACACTACCTAGGGCCCAAGACCTGACTTGGATTCCAAATGCTACCACAATTTTTTAATAATAATGGTAGTTAGATGCAGTGTATAACAAAGTGTATTTTGATCATCAACAATACTTTAGCTTTATTATACTTCACAGTACTTTACTAAGTGTATTTAGCATGTTTTGTAAAAAAATAATGAAACCTTATTAATATAAAACCTTATTACAACATCTGCTATTCAACCCATGAAAGGAATGGAGAGAGAACCATTTTTTCACACAGATTAAGAAGTGTGCAGTTCAGCAAGGTTCTATGGAATCTGATGTGATTCATGGCACACTGCTGTAAAAAATTTTTTTAAGAACCTACATTTAAACTAGACAACCTTTCATGCATTTTTACATAGAACTTGAAGTTCACATTTAAACATTTGGAAGTTAACGTGTTCTTAGTTACTAAAAAATTATAGCATAGATCTATTGTGTCTTTCAAACTCACACTGATGTGTTTTATTTCCGGAAGTCAATAAAGCTGTTAGTTTTTTAAATTGTGGTTGAGAGAGAGATTAAAATATCATCTTCTACTGAAAGAAACTTCAGACTCTCACATTGCAAATATGAGAAAGCACCATTTTGTTTACACAAATGTAATACGGTTTTTTAAAAAGAGCTATCAAGTTATTTAAAGCTCCAGTATTATAGAAAAAATTGAGAGTGTGAAACCTGGGGGAAAAAAAACCAGTCCACTTTTTTGTAAATAAAGATCTTCAGAGTTGAGGAGATTACAAAGGATGAATACCTACATAAATGGTGCATTTCTTAATGTGACTGTTCTGTTTTGGAAAAATATTCTCTTATGAGGTCTTCCCTTTGCCTATAGAGCCAGAAAAGTAACTAAGAGACTGTCTTCATCTGTTCAGCTTTTTATCTGAACAATGCTAGTCAGACATTCCACAATCTCACAAAAGCCAAATAAATACAAAGGTCGATTGTTACTGTTAAATGTTTGCAAATATGCAGCAAAGAGGATTAAAGTTTGGAAAAAAGAAAAGGCAACAAAATAGTTTAAATATGGCTTTTATGGTTATTTCTATGGGCAATTGGGGGAGGAGCAGAAAAGTGTTTTCTTTAGACCTAGGCTCTACTTCAGTATTTAAGAACGTGTCAATAACCATGTGCGTCTGTATTTTCTTTTATGCAGTCAGGACAATGTCATCCTGACATATGAACTTCTATTTTCAGATTATGCTTTCCTTTATTGCTGTCAGGAAGAAACATATCATAATCAAAAGATATGAAGTCTGTGTAAATTCAACTGTACCATACTCAGCAGGCAGAAGAAAGGCAGCCTTTCTTAAAATTCAGAGTATTTCAACTTGATGATGGAGGGGGGAAAAAGTGTTCAAATGAGTTTATCCCACCATAAAGAAATGTGAAACTTCATTTCTGCCCTGAAAGAGATGTAACTGAACATTATTTCTTACATTTGCAAATTCATGGAAAAATGTCACCATTTCACTTGAAAAAATTAAAGATTATTTTTAGAAATTGTATTTATTAGTAATTAATATCAGTTTATACCATAGCTACCTAATGCCTGATCCTAGGAAGTACAAAGCAAACCTTCAAAACTCAAATTGACTTCATTCAATACCTTCCAGGATGAGGCCATTAACGCCTACAATCATCTCCTTTTGGAATTAAGTTGTGCAAGAACGGTTATAATGCTGACAGTGTACATTCTATTAAAAAATTACAACAGGGACAGAGTGCTCTTCTCTAGCAACTGGCTTATTTCTTTAAAAAGAACTGAAAGGTATTTATGAAATGTAAGGGATTTGATTTTTAAATATACTTTAATCTTTAAAAGTGCTGTACATTAAGAATAGCTAGAGATAGCTATAGCCTAGTGTAGTTATAATCTTTGTGAAATTCCAATGTTTCAGTAACTTTTGTTTAGTTCATGAATGCCCGAAGATGATACAACAGCTAATATTTACTTTATATCCTAATATTATTTGTTTATACTGTAGTAGTGCTCAAACCACAGGGTCCCACTGTGCTAACATTCTACAAAACACAAAGTGACAGTCCCTGTCCATGAACAGCTTCCAATTTTAGCAGAGTAGCAAACCACACATGCCTGTTTTAGTAATTAACTATAGCCTACTGGGGGGAGGGGGCGGGGTGAGGGGGAATGCATTCACTTTTCCATGACAGTTCCATTTTATAAAATGGAACATGTATTTTGTGGAGATGTAAACCTGCTGAATGGTTTGTGAGCAAAAAGCCCTAGAGAAATACTTTTAAAAAGAATTAAATAACTAAAGTATAAGAGGGGTAGCCATGTTAGTCTGGATGTTTAAAAAGCGACAAAGAGTCCTGTGACACCTTACAGACTAACTGATGTATTGGAGCATAAGCTTTCGTGGGTGAATACCCACTTTGTCAGACGCATGTGATGGAAATTTCCAGCACGCACATCTGATGAAGTGGGTATTCACCCACAAAAGCTTATGCTCCAATACGTCAGTTTGTCTATAAGGTGCCACAGGTCTCTCTTTGTCACTTAGATAAAGAAAGTAGAGCATGTTCTGATCTAGTCTTCACGTTTGTTTTTTTAACAGCTCAGTGATTTTGAAATTACAATAGAATCTATTAATCAGGGAACCCTGATAGAAAAAGTTATCAAAGGCCATCTGACTGAATTACTGAACCAAAGAGATCATTTAATATTTAAATATGATTTTCATATTGACATATTTAATTCATATCAAACCGGTTTGGTCAACAGAGACCCATGTAACATCTTATTAACACATAAAGAGGTATTTTTCGCCACACACTGAGGTGAAGTGCACCTGAACTAAAAGTTTGGAAATAACACAAGATTTCTAAATCTGAAGAGAACAAACTATCGGGAATACCTGAAAGATTATAACATGGCATTGATGTGGTATGCTTTGCTAATCCAGCTTTGACAATGGGATTGAGTGGACACAAAAGCAACAGTCTCTGAGCATCCCAAAGAAATCCTGGGGCCTGATTTTCAAAAGGTACTGAACACCTAAATTCTACCTGAAGTTGCTAGAAACTAAAAGTACTCAGCACTTTTAGTTTCCACACCCCTCACTGATATAACTATACCAACATAAACCCAGTGCTGACACAGCTAGGTCATCGGAAGAGTGCTTCTGTCGACATATATAACATTGTCCAGAGAGGTAGTGATCCTAAATCAACAGGAAAGTCCCTTCTGTCAGGTTATTTTTACAATAAATATTTTAGCGCAATATTTATGCTATGGGTCTATGCTGGCATAGCTATGCCGGTACAGTCTCTAATGCAGACATACACACTGTACAACATGCAACATCACTACAGAAAAACTTTGGTGGATTGCCTCTTTCCTGCATGGGAACTCATCTCCAAAGCCAAGTATGGCCTTTTAAACCTCATAATGCAATAGATGGGAATAAATCTAGTGGGGCTCTTCCTGTAGTAACTCCTTCCCTAAAGGACCTAGAAGGAAAGTGTCTCAGTTTACAATCTAAGACTTGGCACGCAGCAAGACTTAAAAAAATAAAAATAATTTAAAAAAAGTTGTTTTACTTGTCAAAAAAACCAAAATAGCTGCTTTACTTTTGAAGGAAGTTCTCCCAGAAACCAGGAACCTCACTGTTTACTTGATGCCATTTATTTCCTCCTACAGTTCCAAGGAAAATAATTACACAAATACACTAGAGGAAGCACTTATATAATTCCACTTCAAAGACATTAACATTGTATTAAAAGGGACATTTTATGCTATGAAAGGGGATCTTTTAAAAAAACTTAAGTGTGTTTGAAACTGTTTGCTATGGTATATGTATTTTAAATATGTATCTTGCCATTTTACAGTTAAGCAAACATGAAAACTACATAGCACAAGCTGTGCCATCCCTACACAACCAACACTACACATATAAGTGTTACAATCAGTTTTCTTTAGCACTTTAAACCAATCAATATATGAAGTTCTAGTTATACAAACAAAGTTCCTAATATCAAAGCAATTAACGTAATCAGTCAAATGTGTCAACCAGATACAGGAGTGCTTTACAGTTACTAACCCACAACCATAAACTGAGTGCAAAGGAATGAGTGTTAGTCTGGATATATTTTTGTCTTATAAATAGGAAATACCTGCAAGTTAAATCACTTAATTTATTATTTGAACCACAATAGCAACTAGAAGCCCCATTGTGCTAGACGAAGAACCTGGGGTTACCCAGTGAAATGAACAGGCAGAAGATTTAAAATAAACATAAGGAAGCACCTCTTCACACAATGCACAGTCAACCTGGTAAATTCGTTGCCAAGGGATGTTGTGAAGGCCAAAAGTATAACTGGGTTCAAAAGACAATTAGATAAATTCAGGAAAGATAAGTCCATCAATGACTATTAGCTAAGACAGTCAGAGACGCAACCCCATGCTCTGGGCGTCCCTAAACCTCTGACTGCCAGAAGCTAGAACTGGATGACAGAGGATGGATAACTTGATAATTGACCTGTTCCATTCACTCCCTCTGAAGCATCTGGCACCAGCTACTGCCAAAATACAGGATACTGGCCTAGACCGACCATTGGTCTGACCTCGTATAGCCATTTTTGTGATGTATAAACACATTATACACAACTACACTTTGGGACTTAGGCTATGTTTATGTTTTAATTTTCATAACAGCATCTTTGCAAGTAAAAATAGAATGTTTAAAATATTTTAGAAATTTTTACAATTAGGTGGTCTACAGAAAACTAGTATTAGTACAGATATTTTAATACCCTATTCTTTAGTAAGGCACTGAATAACAAACAAATGCAAATAGAAAGGTAACAGGAAAGCCTACTGGAAGTAGATGAAAATAGTTTGGGGGGGAAGCAGAACCCCATTTATTTAATTAACTGGGATCGGGGTCAGATAGGATATTCAAAACTGTGCAAAGCTCAAGAAGAGGAAAGTGCGAGGCTGCAGCGCCATCTCGTGGTCACATGAAAGATCACCCGCTTCTGGACCTGTGCGCTGGTTGTTCGGTCAATATGGAGAGCCAGATAATTGAACGGTGGATAAACGGGGTTCGAATGTATTTAAAGATCAAGAAAGAATATTACCTTTCAAAAATATGGGGAGTGGAGGAGAGGAAAGGGTGTTTGTCAAGCATTTTTTCCTTGATTTCTAGCACTATTTTTAATAGATTATTCCCTGTCCTGCTCTGTTCCAATTTATTGTGCTGTGTCTGCAGTTAGCCTCTCCATTCTACGACTTCATAAAGTCTTTGATAAGTTTCACTTGCAGTTCATAGCTCAAAAAAAAAAAAAGTAAGCTTCTGAGCACCCAAGATGGCATTCTGTCCTTTTATGGTGTACGATTCAGGGCTGCAGTGTGAAAACAGCATACTACTTTGTACATTTAATTGGCTGCAACATGCAACACATGATGGAGTGAAGCAGTAATTAAGAAGCTGGCTGACCCCAAAAGGCACAGCAGGATTGCAAGAAGGGTGGATGTAGTGTACTGTAGTTAAGCAGCAGCTCCCTCTAAGGCTGAGGGGAGGCTAAGCAAATAATCATAAGCTAAGCTGGAAAAAAAAAAAAAAGTAATAACCTTACATTGTTCAAGTTGCAGTAACAAGCAGTCAAATGTGTTATGACTCACCCAACTTCTACAGCTTAACAACACTCTATTTCTTATTTCTGTGCTGGTCTAGAAGTGCTGCCTATTATGATTGCCTGACTCTTCCCATTATAAGACTCCACTTTAAATTACGTATAACTTCACCAAACTTTAATCATTTGGATATGTGCCTGAGGCAATTTTTTTTTTTTTTTTTTTTTTTGGTTTTTTAAATTGCCACTAAGGTCAGCCATTCCCAAGAACAAGGCTAGGGAAAAATACACTTTGCCTATGTTAAAAAATGTTTGCAATCTTTTCTTTGAAAGGTTCTAGGAGCCCCATACTCTGAAGCAGGCACTTGAAATTTGGCAGAGGGGGCCTTTGTTTCAAGGATGTGCCTTTTGGCAATCCCTGTGAAAATCCAGTCAAATTTGGTCACGTTATAAGCATTGGGATGGTAGGGGGGGGTCCACAATTCACACATGCTTAGTAGAGACTTACAGTTTAAAACAACTAAAACCTCCGAAGAGTCTATCCACACTGAGCATGCTCCAGCCTGAGGATAAGCAGAACTTTCCCTGCAATTGTTGCTTTGGGCTGCTGTGGTCCATGTAGTGGCCAGTCTTTGCGCTGGAGGTGAAAGCAGAGAGATTCTCTCTCCTGTGCTCTCAATGACCACCCTCCTGGGCCCAAGAAGCATGAAGCTGATGGATTCAAATGCAGAGGGGATGCAAGATGGGTCTGCAGGGTCTGGGGGAGTAGATTGGGACAAGGATCTTGGTGTGGGGGCAGACTAGGACTGGAAAGTGGGAGGAGGAGGACAACTGGGACTGGAAATTCAAGTGGAAGGGGAGAAAGGCTGAGATTAGATGAGGAACAGAGAATGAGAGACTGGGAACAATTGGGATGGGGAGGCTGAGGTGAAGGGGAGACAAATCTTACAAGGACCCAAAGGGAGGGGGACTATCTAGGCACACAGACTGGAGCCTGGTCTACACTACGAGTTTCTCGAATTTAGCAGTGTTAAACCGAATTAATCCTGCACCCGTCCACACAACGAAGCCCTTTATTTCAATATAAAGGGCTCTTAATATCGATATCTGTACTCCGTACAAGGGGAGTAGCGCTGAAATCAGTATTGCCATTTCGAATTAGGGTTAGTTTGGCCACAATTCGACGGTATTGGCCTCCGGGAGCTATTGCACAGTACACCATTGTGACCACTCTGAACAGCGATCTGAATTTGGATGCACTGGCCAGGTAGATAGGAAAAGCCCCATGAACTTTTGAATTTCATTTCCTGTTTGCCCAGCATGGAGAGCTGATCAGTACAGGTGACCATGCAGTCCCAGAATCAAAAGAGAGCCCCAGCATAGACCATATGGGAGATACTGAATCTGATCTCTGTATGGGGAGATGAATCTGTTCTATCAGAACTCCGTTCCAACAGACGAAATGCAAAAACATTTGAGAAAATCTCCAAGGTGATGATGGACAGAAGCCACAGAGACTCAAACACAGTGCTGCGTGAAACTTAAGGAGCTGAGACAAGCGTACCAGGAAGCCAAAGAATGAAATGGATGCTCATGGAGGGAGGGGCAACTAACGACTGTAGCTATCCCACAGTTCCCGCACTCTCCAAAAACCATTTGAATTCTTGGCTGAGCTCCCAAAGCCTGAAGGGTCAAAAACATTGTCGCGGGTGGTTCAGGGTGTATGTCGTCACCCGCCCCATGAAAGCAAAGGGAAAAAATCTTCTCTTGCCTTTTTTCAATGTCATCGTATGTCTACTGGATACTGCTGGCAGATGCAGTGCTGCAGCGCTACACAGCAACATCCTCTTCCCTTCCCTTATGGACGGCAGACAGTACAATATGACTGATATCCGTCGTCATCCCGTGAGTGCTCCTGGCCAGCCTCGATGAGGTCAGCCAGGGGCGCCTGGGCAAAAATGGGAATGACTCCAGCTCATTCTCTTCTTTAAACTTTGTCTAATGGAGATTCACTCCTGCCTGAAATATCATAGCAGCTGGAGGCTGCCCTCCCCTCTCCCCTTTGATCTCTGCTTGCAGAGGCAATAAAATCAGTGCTGTTTCTTATTCATGCATTCTTTATTACTTCATCATACAAATGGGGGAATAATTGCCACAGTAGCCCAGGAGGAGTGGGGGAGGAGGGAAGCAATAGGTGGCACCCCCTAGAATGGCATGCAGCTCATCATTTCTGTGGGATGTCTGGGGCTCTGACCCAGAGCGGCCATTTGCCTCTCTGGTTCTTTAGTAGGCTTGCCTGATATTCTAGGCAGGACTGACTCTCCATTAGACAAAACTTAAAGAAGGGAATGACCTGGGGAGTCACTCCCATTTTTGTCCATGCGTCCCCAACTGACCTCACCGTGGCCGGCCAGGAGCACTCATGACAGCAGCAGACAGTATAGTATGACTGGTAACCATCATTGTCAACTTGCAAAGCAGCAGACAGTACAGTAGAGCTGGTAACCGTCTTTGCTAACTTGCTGTGTAGCGCTGCAGTACCACGTCTGTTAGCAACATCCAGTAGACATACGGTGACAGTGAAAAAAGGCTGAACGGGCTCCATGGTTGCCATGCTATGACGTCTGCCCGGGCAATCCAGGGAAAAGGGCGCAAAATGATTGCCTGCTATTGCTTTGATGCAGGGAGGATTGACAGACGACATAACCACCCGTGACAAATTTTTGGCCCCATCAGGCATTGGATCTCAACCCAGAATTCCAGTGGGCGGGGAAGACTGTGGGAACTATGGGATAGCTACCCATAGTGCAACGCTCCAGAAGTCGACGCTAGCCTCGGTACATGGATGGACACCGCCGAATTAATGTGCTTAGGGTGGCCGCATACATTCAACTTTATACAATCTGTTTTCAAAAATCGGTTTCTGTAAAATCAGAATAAGCCTGTGGCGTAGACATACCCTGGGACAAAGAACTGGGGTGGGGGCCAACACAGGACTCTGGGAAGAAAGACTGGGAACCAGTGAGACTGGGGAACATGGGAAGGGCACAATTGTGTGCAAGAGGGAAAGGAGAGAGGGAGATTAGACAAGGAACAGGGCCGCCGAAAGTGGTAATACTGAGCAAGGCAAGTGGGACTGGGAGCCTGAATAGGGGAAGAAAGGAAAGTGGGCCTGGAATGAGAAACCTGTGGAGCAGAACTGGACTGATCTGAGGAAGAGAATGGAAATGGAATGATGTGCCATGGATTTGAAAGAGGCAGGACTCTGACAGGGAAATGGTCAGAATAGCTCAAGCTTGGGAAGGGGAGAAATCAGGTCACAGGTGGTCACTAGTTGTGCATTTCTCATTTTTTAGTTGCCCAACTTGATATTGTGGGGTCTGATTTGCAGAAATGCTGAGCACTCACTGCTGCAGCTGACATCAGTGGGAGCTCAGCTTGAATATGAAGGGCTACATAATGTAAGTACTCTGAGGGAAAAAAATAAAATCAAATCAGGTCCTAAGTGTCCCAAACTGGGAACCTAAAATTATTGGATACTTTTTACCTTTATCTCTGTCCTCAGTTCCTCATCTGTAAAGTGAGGTTAACACTCCAAAGAAGTTTTAAGAAGACAAATGAACGTTTGTAAAGCATTTAGACACATAGTGATGAGACTGAGGAAATTAAAAATTCTGTGTAGAGCGGTGTTTGAACAGTATGTCATTGAGTAAGGCATGGAACCACACACTGAACAAATAGTAAACAAAATACTGACTAGCATTTCATTAAATGTGCACTGAATGATTCAAGGGACCTGGGGGGCGGGGGGGAGGAACCATAAACTAAATATAATTAAAGACTGACTACATACAGGTGGATGAATTAAGGATGCACAACCTTCCTTAATTCTGGCATTTGTTAACTTTTGACTTCTACAATTTACAAACCTTAACAACATCCTTTCAAACACCACAATTAGAAAAAGCCAACCACTGGCCTGAGAGAGCCCCTGCCCTAACACACAGCAAGAGTGCATTCCCACATTGCAGTGCATTACAAACAGCTAAGCCGTAGTTCAACTGAAAACAGAGTCTTCTTTAGAGAGAACAAAAACAGTCGTACACCGAAGAATAACAAAGTTGATATATTTTACAGAAATCAAAGTTCTTGCAAATACATACTAAATCTGGCTTTAGACAAAAAGTGGTTACCTACTTTAATGTAACACTTGTTATTTGAGATGTGTTGCACGTGTCCAACCCACTGCAGGCATACGTGCGCACCTCAGGCATAGTTGTCAAGAGAATTTTTTCCCTTAGCAGTACAGGTCCGGGTGGTCGAATACCCTCCACCGATGTGCACCACTGCATGCCTGTATATGAGGGAAGTGCCACCCCGATCCTCCTCAGCTACTTCTTACCAGATCAACTCTAACAAAGTGGAGAAGGACAGTGAGGTTGTGGAATGGACAAGTGTGTCATCTTTAAGAGTAACAGTACGGAAAGGCAGGTAACCGTTTTCATTTGAGTGATTCCACATCCGTTCCACTGTAGGTGACTCATAAGCAGATTAATGTGGAGGCAGCCTCAGACTCTACCTCAACAGCAACAGTAGAACAACTTGTCTGAAACTAGCATTGTTCTGGACTGACAGAAAACAGCATAATGAGTAGCAAGAGTGTACTGATGATTAACCAGGTTGCTGCTCTTCAAATGACTCAAACAAGTGTTTGCACTAGGAACACTGTTGAAGCTGCTTGCGCTCTAGTCGAATGAGCCAATGCTCTAAGGAGTGGTATGTCATTAGCTAATTGGAAGCACCAACAAGAGGAAATGCAAGAGGAAATCCAGGAGGAAATCCCAAGTTGAAACCAGTTTGCCTTTCATCCTATCTGCAATTGCAGCAATAACCACACTGAACACCTACAGGGTCTGGTGTGGCCCAAGTAGAAAACCTCTGCTCTCCTCCCATCCAATGAATGAAGCTTCTGTTCATCAGGAAAGACATTGGTAAAGACATTGCCTGATTAACGTGGAAATTGGAAGCCACCTTTGTCAATTCTGGGTGAGGGCAAATGTAAATTTTATCCTTATGGAAAATTGGATAAGGAGGGTCTGAAACCAAGGCTCCCAGTTCACCCACTCCCCTTGCTGAGGCTATTGCTACCAAAACCATCACTTTCTTAGAGGGGTGAAGTAGGGAGCAAGCCACAAGAGGTTCAAAGAGAGGCCCATTATTTTGTTAGCACAAGGTTGAGAACCCATGAGGAAACAGGTTCTTGTATTGGAGGGTATAGTTTGTACAACCCCTTTTAGAACTCTAATAGTTATGGGGTTGGAAAAAAGTTATTTACTACCTACTCACAGGAGGGTGGAATGCCAAAATCGCTCCCAAATATACTTTAATGGAACTGTTAGACCTTGCTGTTTTAGGTGCAATAGATAATCCAGAATGTGGTTAATGGAAGCATGTACTGGAGACACACATTTCTCTGCTGAAACCAGATAGAAAAATGTTTCCATTTAGCCAGATAAGTATGCCTAATTGAAGGCTGTCTGCTATTCAGAAGCAGCTCCTGAAATTTTCTTCAAACCAGCGATTCCCAATGGTGCTATCCAGGAATCAGTCACGCTGTCAAGTGGAGGGCCTGTAGGATGTGGATGGAGCAGACAGTCCTGAGAAATCTCATCTGACTCTAATGGGAGGGGTAGAGGAAGCCTCACTAATAATGCTAACAGAGTTGAGAACCAGGGCTGAGGCTATGCTGCTGCTATATGTATGCAGCAAGCATGATCCTGCTTGCCCTTGAACAGGACTCTGGATAGTAATGGTACCAGAGGAAAGGCCACACACACCAGGGAATTCGATGGATGCTTTCCTGTTATCATGGATGAAGACCCAGTACTGTGACTCTCCTTGGGAGCAGAACTTGTGGCATTTTCCGTTAACCCTTGTTACAAACAGGTCAACTTGGGCAGTTCTCCACAGCTGGACGATGGATATGGTCACATCCAGATGAAATGACCACTGAAGGCTCTCTTAAGCAATCTGCCAACTTATTCTGCTTGTTACACAGAACTCCCAAGGCAGAATTGCCTTCTGGCACAGTTGGGAAGAATGCACCGCTCCCTGTTTGTGAACAGAGAATACAGAAAAACTCTCTCCCTCCCCCAGACATGTGGGCAGAAGGCTGAGCAGGCTAGATGGGTAGCATATATAGTAGAACCTCAGAGTTACAAACTGACTGGTCAACCACAGACCTCATTTGGAACTGGAAATACACAATCAGGCAGCAGCAGAGACCAAAAAAAGCAAATACAGTACAGCACCGTGTTAAATGGCTAAAAAATAAGAAGAAAAAAGTTTAAAGATGTATTTGAAAGGTAAGGAAACTGTTTCTCTGCTTGTTTTATTTAAATTAAGATGGTTAAAAGCATTTTTCTTCTGCATAGTAAAGTTTCAAATCTGAATTAAGTCAATATTCAACTGTAAACTTTTGAAAGAACCACCATAATGCTTTTTTCAGAGTTACCAACAACCTCTATTCCTGAAGTCTTTGTAACTCTGAGACTAACAGATTTATTTGGGCATAAGCTTTGTTAGTCTTTAAGGTGCCACCAGACTCCTTGTTGTTTTTGTGGATACAGACCAACATGGCTACCCCTCTGATACTTGTCACTCTGAGGTTCTACTGTAGTTCCTAGATGTCTGTACTAGTCCTCAGATCCTGTGAGGGCAACATCCCTTGCACTTGTAGGGTTTTGATGTGTTCCCTGCAACCCCAATCCAAGACATGTAACCGATGTGAGTAAGTGAACTCCTGTACAAACGTTCTGAGGACTTGTCCATCAGTTCAGAGAGGACAAAATTACCTCTAGAATGTGAAATAATCTGTCTAGACATTGACAATGGGGGGCATAGAATGAAGCTAGCCAATCCTCAAGCCTCCTGAGGCTCAGTTTGGTGTGTTGTGCCAGAGAGGTATATGCTGCCATCTACCCCAGAAGTCTGAGGCAAATGTGTACTGTAGTAATGGGATATGCTTTTAGATTCAATAAAAGAGTTGGAGCACTTGGAATCTTCAATGGGGCAGAAACACTCCAGTTTGTATAGCACCTGGGAGTGTTCCAATAAACTCTATTCTTCACATAGATTTTAGAATTGATATATGTCTTAACTGAGTAAGACCCAGTGCATTGAAGGTGGACAGAATGATGGCCATGCTGGACAGCACTTGAAAGTGAGATTGGCCCCTCACCAACCAGCGACTCAAGTAGGGGAATACACAGATTCCCAGTCTTCTCAGATATTCAGCTACTGACTCCATGTAACTTTTGTGACAGCTAATGGAACACATTACCAATTCACAGCACTTCTATTTGGCCTATGAAGCTGAGGAACTTGGAGCAGTCTGGACGGATCACTGTATGGAAGTAAGTGTCCTTTAACTCAAGGGCAGCGGTTGCCCTGTTCCAGGGAAGGAATTATGGGAGCTAGGTGTAACCACACAGAACTACACTTTCTTCAAGTACTTATTTAACTTACTTAGACCTAAAATAGGTCAGACTGCCTTTCGCTTTGGGAATAAGGAAGTAGAGGAAGAAAAACCCTTCGCCTTGAGGAACTTCCTCTATTACTCCTGCTAGAAGTAGGACCCTCTACAGAAGAAAGGTCTCATGAGACCGATCCCTGAAGAGGGACTGGGGACAAAAACAAATTCAGATCCACTATGCTTACATTGAACCAATCCAGTATGACGTGAGTCCAAATATGGAGGAAGTGGGATAGATAACTGGCAAAAGGTATGGGTAGGAACAGATCAGTCTGCAAGTACTGGTATGCTGCCCTTGACAAGCCTGTCAAAATGCACATTTATACTGTGCTGTTGGTCGAGAGGAACCTGCTGTTGCATGATGGGGGCAGTGGTCACCTCCGGTAATTCCTGCACCTTTTTCTCAGCAGATTTTGGGGCCAAGGTATAAAACTCTTATATCTATGAGCCTATTAAGAGTGGAATAGTTCGTCTTCGTTGCTGATGTGTAAATTCCAAGGGATTTCAGTGCTACCTTTGAATCTTTTAGGCTATGCAGCTTATTGTCCATCTTTTCCAAAAAGAGAGAATGGACCCTCAAATGGCAAATCCTGGATGGTCTACTGTACTACAGGACAGAGACCAGAAGATTACAGCTATGAACACCACCTCATAGAAACAGCAGATGCCATGGAACAAGCTGCAGAGTCTGCTGCATTCAAACTGTTTTGATGAGCTGTCCTTTATACCAACTTACTCTTCTCTAACAGAAGAGTGAACTGTTGCCTGGAATTCTCTTGTAGCCTATCTTTAAACTTCATGATGTGTTCCCATAGAGTGAAGTGGTTAAAACTTAGGAGAGCTTGCTGATTAGCAATTCTTAGCTGCAGCCCTTCTGTCAAAGTTTCTGGCCAAATAGGTCCAGCCTCCGACTCTTTACTCTTCACAGTTGATGCGGGGAGACCCTGCCTCTCCTGCTGCTTAGCTGCTGCCACCACCCAAGAGACAAGGGGCAGGTGAAAGTAGAGGTCTTTGAAACCCTTAGAAGGGCATAGTATCGCCTCTCTGTCTATTTCAATGTAGACAGTAGAAGGGGTTTGCCAAAGCATTTTAACTGGTTCCAGAATTGCTTAGTTAATCAGAAGCACCACTCAAGAGGGTCCCGCAGAAGATACGTCGACTGGCTTGGAGGATTTCTGGTGGACCTCTTCTACTTGAATACTTAACTGAGTCATTTTAAGCACTTCTTTGTGAGCCCTGTAATCCTCTGGTGGTGAAAAAAAAATTGCTCATCATTTCTACAAACTCATCTGGAGATGAGGAAGGACACACACCAGGACACTGAGGCAATGATTGATCTGCCTCTTTCAGTGGAGCAGCTGTCTAAGCAACTGCCAGTTGCATGGTACCAGGTATCTGAGAACCCTGTCTGAGGTGCTGATGAACTTGGTGCACCCTTGAGGAAGTCAAGTCAGACTGGTGAGGAGAGGTTCTAGCAAGGGGAGGGACATCCCATAGCATCCAGAATGGTCACAGATATGGTGGTGGGCCCCGTTTCTGAATCTGACAAAGATGACTGAGTCCTGCAATCACGGTGGAGCAGAACCTAGGTGGACAGGAGACAGGTAAACCAAACCCAGAGGTAGCAGTACCAGGCATATTAACTGAAGCTTGCCCTTGGAATATACTGGCCTCTTAGGTACCAGAAGTAGAATTGATATTGAATGTTCTTGTGAAGCTAGAGTACAGATTACAGTCACTGATACCATCTGAAACCCCTCCTGCACAGATGGGGACACTGGTACCGAAAGGTTAAGTAATTCTTTTATCAAAGCATATGCTTGTGCTGGCATAATACCAGAACTGAGTCTTACGTCTCACAAATAGAAACTTCAGGGGTTGGCCTTGATGGACCTGGCACAGGTTCTGGAGTTGATGAACTTCTCTTTGCAGCAGAGGAACACTCTGGGGAAAGCTTCTCCTCAGAGTCCCTCCCAGAGATCTTGCTTTTAGCTGGACTAGGTATCAGGTCCGTGTCAGATCTGTGTCTCTTCTTCGGTACTGAAGACACAGAACGTAGTGCTGAAGACACCTCAGGAGGCGCACTCTGATCCAATAGCGCAATACTCTGAGTACGCTCTGAACCTACCAGCTCCGATGAAGGGCAAAGTGCCACCTCCATAAGGAGACAAGTTTTGCTGCTCTGTCTTTGAGTGAGCCTTAAACTCTCTGCAAATGTGATATTTGTCACTAATGTGAGACACCGCTAGACAAAATTCAGGCAGCTGAGGTGTGGGTCACTGACTGGCATCAGTCTGGCATATAACCAACAGGATTTGGCCCTCAGAGAACGAGGCATGGCTCTAATATTTAAAAAAAAAAAATTGGGTAAAACCTCTGTCTAACTACTAAGTGAGAAACATACCATAGACAAAGAGTGAAGGAAATGAACTTGCAATAGCAAGTCTGGAAGCACTTCAACAACAATCACTGGCAGTCAGTAGAAACCAAGTAAACTCAGGGGCCGCTCTGCCCTCTTATACCAGCAGGCAGTGGTGCACAGTAGTGGAGGGCACTTGAGCAGCCCTGACAGGTACTGCTGAGGGAAAAAGTTATCTGACAATTGTGCCAAAGGCATGCACACACCTACTATGGCATAGACAAGTGCAATTACTCTAAAAAGAATTATTGCTCAGAGCCATACTCTGATTAGCTAGTTTGGCCTTTCTGGTGATTTGAGAGTAATGTACCAACTACTGATGAATGCAACATTGGTACCGCTCATCACTGACAAATTAATTAAATGCACTAACTGGAAGTCACTCAAACATGGTTCATCTTCCAGTCACTCATCTCTCAGAACTTCCTTGTCTAAGACAATTCTGATCAAGAAAAGTGTACACCTAGGAACAAGTTTAACTTCACATATCTGAGTCATCCCATTGAACTTGAAACAGACTATTTGCATGAGTGAAGTTCAGCATGTGCCTCAATCTTTTCAGGATTGAGTATCTCTAACAAGCTACTTAAGCTTCCTTTAACTTCCACTGCCATATTGTCTACTGTGTTGAAAATTGAAGCCCCCCAGCCCTGCTCCTTTTAGAATTCTAACAACTTCTCTCTGAAGATTTGTTTTAAAAGCATAGCAAAATTGGGGATTGAAAGGAAATCAAACACAACCATTAAATGATCAAAATTGTCTACTATATTTTTGACATACTTCAGTAGCACTAAAACATGTCAAAGGTATGTGTTTCTTTATTACTGATGCACTACTCTGGTGGTTGGCAGCAAAAACCAAGGCATGAATCAATAGCCAAATAGAGCTAAATAAAGCATAACTGCAGTGAAGTTAACGAAGCTTTGCCAAAAGACAATAAGGCCTATAGAATATAGCTTGCTGCAGTTTACTGCTTAGTTATCTATACATCTTCTCTATCATAATGGCACTACTTTCAGGCCTACTAAGCCCCCAGCAATGTTTGTCAACTAACGAAAAAACCTAATCAGGGCTTTGAAAATGTACTGCAGTATTATTGCATGACCTTCCTTGCAAGGCTTTAGAAAACAAAAGATATGGCTTAAAAAAGTACACTAGTCATACTGCAGGTAGTGAAAACAAAAAACACAAGTATTGTGGAGATCATGATTTGAATATGTTCTTGTCCTAGTTTTTTTAATCAAATAATATTAATACCTTGCATCAGCAATATAGAAGAAACTTATCTGCAGCAGTATAGCTGTTTTCTATGATCTGGCTAAACAAGTGCTGAAAACAAAGAGTTTTTGTTCTTCCTTCCTTAGTCAGGCAAGGTGCAGACTGTCCCAGTGAAGATATTTTGCATTCCTGCAAGTCAGGGTGCATCCTTCTCTTTATTTCTCTTGAGTTTTCCATAGCTGAAAACCAATTACTTAATCTATGACCTACTTTTTCATGGAATGGTCACTTAATTGTTAATAGTGAAAAAACTCTATATTCCTCCACTGAGACTAGGAGGCTTTCTTGTACTCTTACTCTGGTTGGATGTCTGCAATGGTGTCAGATCACAGAAGAGGTAGAAAGGTTCATTTTTCTGTGACTCACTGCCACCAGAGCAGATAAGAGTTGTGACTAGAAGTCCACCACACAAGAAAATGTAAACCTGGGCAGCAAAAGGGAGAACAAGCAAAGGTGGCGAGAAAAACCACCAGTCAGATAGGAATTCTGAGAAAGATTCTTGGCATCCAGTAACCAGATTCTTGGCATCCAGTAACCAAATGCAGTACTAGTTCAGGTGTGGACATTTAAGCCCACAGAGTTTTGGAAAATGGGGGAAGAATCACTAGGATGTAGCTTTGCACTGTTCATCTCTACATTCTCCTAGCCTCGGATGCATAGGATTGTTGAACGGGGATCCTACACATTCCCAGGCACACCAGCACTTTGGCTTTGTAGGCTGTGGATACCATTCAGGATATATTTGGTTAGAGATAATCTGAAAATGTGGCAGCTCCATTTATGACCTTCAAATTGAATGAACAGGGCTTCTGACTTCCTGTGGAGACGTGATTTAGGCTTCTCCTAATATTAAAACAAACAAACAAACATCTCGCTATTTAATTTATAAAGGTAACAAAAGTAAACAGCTATATCCTTATGTGGAAGTGGGGGGAAAAGACCACTTTTGGTAGGAAGCTGATACAAGTGCAAAGTACTCCCTGGAGAAAAGTAATAAATAATTATTCCTAGCAACAAGATAAAAGAATGAGTACTGATTTAGACCTTCTAAGGTGGGGTATTTGGTGAAGGACATGAGGATTCCTTTTGTGGAAAAGATATCTTCTTTGGAGGATAGTTATGAATTGGTCACAATTAAAGAATTTAGCTTCCAGACTCAGATCTCACAGCTGAACTTGTTTGCAAATCAGCAAATCTACTGTGAAATTGTTGGCTCTGAAAACACGAAGAGCAGATGGGGAAAGGGAGGATACTGCTGCACAACTGACCAAAAGAAGCAGTTTCCTGTTGGGCTTTACTCTTCAATCCCCTTGCCAATAAGGCAAAAAGGATCAGTGAGCATTCTTCCTCGCTCCCATTCCTGTTCACCACTAAGCTAATTAACTAGAATATACTGAAAGTTCTACATCCTTCTTCTGCTCCTTCACAGAAAAGGAATTGGATGAGCCAAGTGTCTAGGTAGGGCCACATCGACATTTCCCCTTTTTGAAGGGCTACTACTGTAATCATCATGATCGTGGTTAACGTTCTGCAGATTGATGAGTGTCTAAAGGGGAGGGAAGGAATAATAATAATAATAAAAAAAGCTACTGGTATACCATACTTTAGGTAACACTGGTGCTGTAATAACAGAAACCATGGACAGTAAACTTCCCTTAAGTTGATAGGCACTATAAAAGCCCCATGTTCAGTAACCAATGTTCACGTGGTACAGAGTTTCCAGCCCGAACCTCTAGTCTCTAATAAAATGATCTATTTGAGGTTCACAACCATTATAGTTCACCTTGAAAACTGTTTCTCCAAAAATTAAATAGGGTAAAGGTGGCTCCTAGGAACTATTCGTGTGCGCTGATGTCTTGGGAGCTTTGGCAGTTAAGGAATTTTCCGTTTTGGAAAAAAAGTGTCAAATTCTGTAAAATACCTTTTCGTCAAAACTAGAAAGCATAATTTTTGCCCAGATTCCATCAAAAACAGCTAATCTACTCTCAATGAAATCATCTGATTACGTGGTCGACTGCTAAAATTGATACTTATTTAAAAAAAAAAATTCCCAAAACTTGGTATCACTGATGACTTGTGAAAAGGACAAAAGAAGAGAATTCCCCAGAAACAGCCTTGAGGGCATAGTTTAGTTCCTTCACAAAATATGTGGGACTGTTGAAGGGAAGGGCGATGAGCTTTAGCTTAAAAGAAAAGCTCCACCCTCCATGTGCCAGAAAATCCAGGGGACTACAAATGAGATGGCCATAATATTGTTTGGCAGCTATAGAAAGTCCAGAGCTATGACAATTAACATATTAAAAGCCAGTAGGTATTTTATAGAGCATTTTCTAGATTATTTAGATAAAATGAAGTATATGTCCAGGAAGAACCACTTAGAAAATATACAGGAACCATCAGCTATGATAAGCAGAGCTGCAGCAAACTCATGATTCCTGATCATAGAATATCAGAGTTGGAAGGAACCTCAGGAGATTATCTAGTCCAATCCCTGCTCAAAGCAGGACCAATCCCCAATTAAATCATCCAACCAATTTTTGCCCCATATCTCTAAGGCCCCCTCAAAGGTTGAACTCACAACCCTGGGTTTAGCAGGCCAATGCTCAAATCACTGAGCTATCCCTCCATCCCTGATGGATTTTCAATTTTCCTTTTGAAACTTTTCTTCACCCTTCAATTTTCTTTTTGAAGACATGTTTTGTAAGGTTTGAAGTCTTTTTCTGCAGCTACATTAGGACAGCAGCAGCCATAAGCCAAGAAGCAGAAAGTCTCATCCTCACATTCCATCTAAATTACATTAAAACAATGAAATATCAGGCTGTTAAGGTGGCACTCCTGTCCCAATAGTACCCACCATCACCAGATAAAGAAACAAATCTTAAGATATTTAAAGAAAACTTTGATAGCATTCTGTCAGGCAAGGAACCACTTATCAAAGTTGTGAATGTGAAATCTATAATTCTTTATTGTTTTATTTTTATGGTCCCTACTTCTCTGTTGTTTGTCTGTATGGTTTCTGTCTGGTTCTTTGATTAGTTATGCAACAGACAGAAACAATTTAGCAAGATTTATATCAACTAAGGCGGTGGGGTATGATTGGATAAAGAATTGTTTCGTAATGGGCTAGGATTGGTTAAAAATACTGTTTTGTAGTACTTTATTTTAAAATTATTGGCTAACGTATAGCTAAGCAGGACTGAAGTTTAACTACATAAACTGGGGTCCAAAAGGAAGTTCTTTGGAACCAACTCCAGGACACAACCCAAGATCAGAGCTGCCAGACCTCAACACCCTACCAGCTATATCATGCAGAAGCTGGAGTCCCCAGATAACCTGATCCTGACTGGCCACTAGGAAAAGTTCATCTGCCTTATTGGGAATGGTGAGCGTTATATGCTTAGTGTGTGCATTCTGTTTTGGTAACTGTTAATAAACAGAAGCTAAGGATATTATTGTGTAAGGTTCTTTCACTGGTAAAAGGCCCCACAAGTCCACAGAATACTATGCCTTGAGCCCCAGGAACTGAGTAAGGATGGCCCTGAGCCTTTGGAACAGGGTAATGGTAGGTTCCTTTTTCTCGGAGCCCTAGGAAGGGGGTGGGGGAGGAGGGTGCCTAAATTAACTGGTTACACCTTGAGCCCATGGAAGGGTAAAGGTGGGGTGCCATAGAGTTTACAGGTAACACTTTAGGGATACACTGGCCTCCGGAGAGGGGATGTTGTAGAACATGAAGCAACACCTGTGTACACTTATTAGAATTCCTGTTAGCCACGTTACACATGTTGACTTACAGAACGAGACCTTCTAAAAACATTAAAATGTACTACTGGCACATGAAACCTTACATTAGAGTGAATAAATGAAGACTCAGCACAGCACTTCTGAAAGGTTGCCGACCCCTGCTGTAAACTTTCCCATTCTTTGAAAAGGGCTGAAGGAGTGGAAGCATTTTAGCCTTTTGAGTTCAAGAACAAACCTTTTAGTTGAAGGTAGGGTTTGTGACTTCCTTAGAAGTATATTGCACCTTCTGGGAACGTCAAGTAAAGGGATTAGAGTCAAAGTTCCACCTTGGTTGCTAGGAAAGCTTCATTCAGCTATGAAATCACACCAGGCCTCTCCTATCTCACATCTACCTGACGCTGCAAAGGATCAAGATGGGATTTTTGCCCTTCCAATACCTCAGCAAAGGAATGTGTGTGCTCAGTGGCTTCTCTTAAGGAGCAGTCTGTGATAGTACAGATATTGGGCTCAATGGGAAACTAATGAGGTTCCTCTGAACAGCAGCCTGAGTGTAAATGCCACAAAAGAGACTGTAATCAAGGCCTGCAACATACTATTTATATACAAATGCATTTATGGTTCTCTTTGGAAGTCTTCTACTTCTTTCTTTTAGTTTCTTGAGCCAAAAAATGAAAAAAGTGGTGTTTCACTAAAAGAAAAAAAAAATATGCAGAGTGCTACTGAAACACCATTTTGAATGTAAAAACTATGACACAGTGCACAAGAACTGTCAAAAATACAAGTGAAACAGTTAGAGAGGGGAACGTTACTGAGAAAAGAAAGACTGACCCCTCCAGACACACAAAAACTCTTCATTTAGATTGGCTGCTACCTCTCTGACAAGGAAAAAACTGTGCATGTAATGGTGGTAGGTGGTCACAGAAATTAGAATTTAGAAGTGATCAGATGAAAACAAAAATCAATTGACTGACATATTACCATGGAATCTATATATGTACTACATCACTACAGAAAGTTAATGAAAATATCTGTCTGCTCAAAAAAATGTTCAGACGTTAAAGTTTTCAGTGAAAAGGGTTTACAGAGTACCAGAATTTAGTTACATTTTAATAATGTTACCAATCTTCCCCTTCTGATAAGGAAAGTACTGAGGGTAGTGGCTATATGGGATCATAACTGTATTCTTTTTAGCAATGGTCTTTAGTTTGGAAGATCCTAGGTTGGGTCATTTATCTATATTTGATAAGTGATTAGTACTTACATGGCTACTGATTTTTTTCCATTTTTTTATTTTTAGTTTATTGTATGGCCCAGAATAATGGAAATCTACAAATGAAATGAGATAGCCATATCTCTTGTGTTTTTCCTGAAAGTGTCCTCACTCAAGATTAATAATTAACACACACACACCATGGAAGACCGAGTATCAAGAAGGCAAATCGCATATAACTCTAATGAGTCAAAGAAAAAAAAAAGTCACCTTCTGCCACTAATTAGATGTACTGAAAAAACTGTATCATACTAGGTATGTATGTAGCCTCTTTGTACAGAAAATAAAAACATGCACAAGTCATTGAAAAACAAAATGTAAAGCGTCTTACCACCTTCTTGGTGGAAGTTTATCTCCATGTGCAAGTCAGTGGTACTTAGCAATACAACATACACCACCATTCTTATCTTGAAGTTGTGCACGTGCATTGGTTCATCCACAGTTACACATCTTCCATCAGCTAATGCAGAAGAGACACTGGAAACTTACAGCTGGAATAAATGCAGAGGGAAAGGAAAGTAGAAATTAGCTCCCTTATGAGTAAACAACCACAAACATGAACATTAGAACTGGTCCTCTGAAGAACTTTTATTAACCGTAAGCAAGAATCAGTTTGAATCTTGGCTCCTATTACAGATTAGGAGTCAGACCAAACTCTTTGGAATTTAAGTGCTTGTGTGTCTAAGCTCCTGTTTTAATTATTAAAAATTCTCCTCCAAAATCTGGTGACTTATCAACAGCATACTGCATTATAACTCAGGGTGCAAGTTAGAGAATGATTTCTAGACCTTTGACCAAGGGCCAGAGTAAATTAACAACATATCAGAGACAATACACTTGGGCATAAGAGGATATGGGTGCAAAAAAAAGTAGCTGCTGCACTTGAAAGCTTACAGCCCTTTGTCACTAGACTCAAAGCAAGGATTCAGATGTCCTGCCTACAAAAGCATTGTGGTGGGCACCACAAAAGGGTAAAGTGGGGGTGGGGAGTGGATCATAAGATGTAAGTAGGTTGCTCTACCATACTGGACAAATAAGATAGGAAGCACTCATAACATTTTGTTAATTCTAAGTGATCGGGCAACAAAATGGCAAATGAAATTTAATGTGGATAAATGTACAGTAATGCACATTGGAAAAAATAACCCCAACTATACATACAATGCAATGGGGGCTAATTTAGCCATAACGAGTCAGGAAAAAGATCTTGGAGTCATCGTGGATAGTTCTCTGAAGATGTCCACGCAGTGTGCAGAGGCGATCAAAGAAGCAAACGGGATGTTAGGAATCATTAAGAAGGGGATAGAGACTGAGAATATATTATTCCGCTTACATAAATTAACGGTACGGCCACATCTCGAATACTGCATACAGATGTGGTTTCATCTCAAAAGAGATATACTGGCACTAGAAAAGGTTCAGAAAAGGGCAACTGAAATGATTAGGGTTTTGGAGAGGGTCCCATATGAGGAAAGATTAAAGAGGCTAGGACTCTTCAGCTTGGAAAAGAGGAGACTAAACGGGGATATGATAGAGGTATATAAAATCATGAGTGATGTGGAGAAAGTGGATAAGGAAAAGTTATAGATTCATAGACTCTAGGGTCAGAAGGGACCAATGTGATCATCTAGTCCGACCCCCTGCACAAAGCAGGCCACAGAACCCTACCCATCCACTTCTATAACAAACCCCTAACCTATGTCCGAGTTATTGAAGTCTTCAAATTCCCATAATACAAGAACTAGGGGGTCACCAAATGAAATTAATAGGCAGCAGGTTTAAAACAAATAAAGGAAGTTCTTCATGCAGCGCACAGGCAACTTGTGGAACTCCTTACCTGAGGAGTTTGTGAAGGCTAGGACTATAACAGTGTTTAAAAGAGAGCTGGATGAATTCATGGTGGTTAAGTCCATAAATGGCTATTAGCCAGGATGGGTAAAGAATGGTGTCCCTAGCCTCTGTTTGTCCGAGGATGGAGATGGATGGTAGGAGAGAGATCACTTGATCATCGCCTGTTAGGTTCACTCCCTCTGGGGCACCTGGCATTGGCCACTGTTGGTAGACAGACACTGGGCTAGATGGACCTTTGGTCTGACCCGGTACGGCCGTTCTTATGTTCACTCAGGGGCTAAGACAGACATACTTCATAAAGGTATACATTTACATCTGTCAAATGCCTTCCGTCTTCCTGATCCACTGCTGTCATCACTAAATAGAAATTTAAGAATTCTGATGACTCTTGCATACAAGTTCTGCCATTCTGCATACAAGACAGTTATTTTTCAGTTCCTACTTTTAGAATTAATGATCAAACCTATCCTCATTTCTGCAAAGCTAAAAATGGCTGGAAATTCAGAGAGCTTGAGCCAGGCACTAGACTTCAAATCATTTAAAAGCAACAACTACATTTTACCTTAATATTTATATTTTGTTCAAAAATAAGAGTTTGAAAACACATTAGAAATGTTTGCCAGATTTTTCTAATTTCAAGACTAATTTTTTTTTTAAACATAAGCCTTTTTCTGTAGAACTGTAGTCCCAAAGAGCAGCAGCATTACTGCCTGTGCATGAGAAAGTGAAACTGACCAGTTTATTTTCATTTTCCAATCTGAATAAAATGCAAAAACAGCACTAATTTTCAGGGAATACAGAAAACAAAATGCCTACATGTTTTCCTGATTTTTAACTGTATTTACACTTTCACAACTCAATAGGAGTAAAATTTATCAAAACAGTTCAGTCACATAGGGCCATCACCATTTCTGAAGATGCAAATTAATTTTGTCAGTTTGTGCAATTTCCATTTTATATTTTACTTCCATTTGGACCCCTCCAATTTGATCTACAGGTCAGCTGACAAGACAGATCTCTCAAAAAAAGTGAATTAAAACACTTAATTCTCAATCACACTACTAAACTGAAAAATCTTCCTTTGTAGTGGACAAAGTGAAAAGTAGGTCAACATATACTGAAATCCAGCCTTTCCACTGGCAGTAAAGTTTTAGAAGCTTTATTGGAGGTGAGTGGGACAAAAGAAAAATATCCAGGGAAATAAAATAAGAAAATCTAAAGGTTCTGATTAGACACATCTGCAGCATTGAGACCTGCAATTCCCCACTCCCCAAATACACTTTGCCCTTTTCATGATTTTAACCTTGGTGATGATTAGCATCACATTTTGAGTAATAGCGGATATAAAACACTAATCAAAACCAATACCTGTTAAAACATTAATAGAAATGAAAGCTGTTGTGCCCACCATGTGGTAATCATCATATTGTATTAAGAATCCTCAAGAATACCAATGCCAATCTCCTCCCCTGCTTGTTTGCTCCATGCAGATACTAGCATTCTACATCTTGCTTCTTAAAACATAAGTGAAAGACATAGGAGGCTCCCCCCAGCAGAACTGCCCCTTATGTCCTTATTTATGGGTGGAGCCCCAAGGGATCCCGCCTTCAGACCTGCACTGGTTCACGTCCCACAGTCATTTGGGTCTCAGAATTCCTACCTGGATATTTAATTTTAAGGTTGTTCGTGTTTCCAGCTCTATTTTCCTACCCCAACCACACCCTCACCCACTAATTTTAAGGCTCCATGGCTATGTCCACATCAGACTTTTTTGGGAAAAATCTCCCACTCCTACATTACCATCATTGCAAACCCACTGGTAAAAATGCTAGTGTAGACAAGGCACCAAAGGGGCATTAGCCACTTAACCACACACCAAACTGGTCTACATGTTAAACATGCCAGCAGCAGCAGCCCCTGGAGGCTTGTCTACACTAGCACTGCCCCCATTACACCGTGCCAGGGGTGCATGACAGGTCTTAAGTAGATGTAATCCAGTCTCTTGTGGTGGGGGCATTAATCTCTTTCCTGCTCTCCACCCCGGGTTACTTTTAAGGTTCAATTCGAAAGGCGTGTTAGTTGCTGCTCCAGATCCATTTTTAGGTGGGGGTCCTACAGGCTCCCCACAAGGATTCTTGGGGGGGGTCCCTCTCTCCGCCTGGGGATTAACGGCAAATCGGGGCAAAGGGCTGGTAACGTGGTAACGTCTCCCCACCCGCTGGCCATTCCCAGCCCCGTCTCCCGCCTGCAGACCCTGACCCACCCCGTACGGGGCCGCCGCGCCCCAGCTCGGCCCTGGCGGAGCTCCCGGCTGTGTGCGGCGAGGGAAGGGGACGCGCCCCCCTTGGCGCCGCAGCCCGGGCTCCCCCCGCTGGCGCCCGGGCCGGGAGCTGGCGGGAGACAATGGACACGATGACTTCACCCGCCAGTCATGCGAGGAGCCGCCGCCGCCTCCGGCTGCCAGGACGCTGCTCCGCTGCCAGCGCCCGGGCGCAGCGGGGATCCCGGCCGGGGTCTGGGGACGCGCTACCTGCCCAGCCTCTCACTCACCGACCCCGGCCCGAGGGGCCCTGCCCAGAGGCGGTTCCGCCCGCGCCTCCCCGGCGCTCTGGGCGGCTCCCTGCCGGGCACGCCGCGGAGGCCGCGTCAGGGCAGCTCCCCGCGCAGCAGGGGCCCCTGCGGCCGCGCCAGGCCGGCCCCCCGTACCTTTACCTCGGCAGCGGCAGCGCGACCCCGCTGCGCCCGGCCCCGCGCAGGAAGCGTCTGTGTGTGAGGCGGGAGGGGCGGGAGGCGGCGCTGCGGGACCGGGGCGGGCCGAGCTGGTTGGTTTCCGAGCCCCCACCCCCACGCGCGGAACTCACCTCACACGCGGCGGGGCCCTGTGCCCTGAGGCCGCTCGTCCTGCCGCCCGGCTGCGGGCGGGGTAACGTGAGCTGCTGGGGCTGGCTGTTTCCATGGCGAGCCAGCCCCCCACCCCCGCCACACACACATTAACAGCTTCACTGACTTCCCAGCTCGGTGACTTGTTGCCTGCCACCCCGCACAGCACAGGCCGCTTGCCACCCCCAGGCGTTCAAAAGCCAGGAGCCCTTCTTCCCTCCCTCACACTTACCACTGGGTTCAAATCACGAGCTGCTAGAAAACAAGCAGTTTGACGGGTCCTTGTATTTGCCTGCTGGGTCTTGGGACTCTACTTTGTCTTCTCAAGTGCCCCCTGCCCCCCCCCGCAACGAATAGGGCTACAAGCACCCTGATTTGTTAAAAACAAACGCTCACGACTCCAAGAGCTGGAGCTTTAAAGGAAAATACCAAATATCGTGAGATCCATGATAAAAATCACAAGAGTTGGCAGCGCTCCCTGTCTTAAAGAAGGAAAAAGCCTGTGCATGCATCCGTCTAGCACCACTCCCAGGCCGGCCCTACTTAGCACTCCTCCCAGCTTTTGGAACCAGAACACTGTCTTGTCCTGACTTGTCACCAGGTGGTAGCTTGTTGCTGTTTTGAGGCGGGAAGGTGACACAGCATTACTTCTCAATACCACAACACATACCGTGGTGACTGGTCCCACTAGATAAACTCCAAACAAGAAAGTGCTAACCCATTTAGGAGATTACAGCTCCCATCCCAGCATTTGATGCTAGGTCTCCAGCCAAGTAGTCTGGGGCTGCTTTATAGAACTCCATAGGCTGCATTTTGGCCACTCCAGCAGTAACTGAAAAGAAAGGAGGAAAGGGAGCAGTTTACTTTATTTGCAAGAGGATTTAGGGCAATAGTATTGTTAATTTATGCAACCACTACTGAACTAGTGTGCAGGGACTTCAGTCTTGCCTGCAGCAGCACCGACACAAAGTAATTATTTACTATTCTGTGGACTTCATATCCATTAAGATGTAAAAGTGCAGTGAGAAGAATGAACTATTGGAGCATTTCTGTAGGGAAACATTGTTGAGTACTGATCCTTGAGGGGGCCACTTAGGGATCTGCAGCAAAATCAGTACTTGGTCCTGCTAGTGAAGGCAGGGGGCTGGACTCGCTGACCTTTCAGAGTCCCTTCCAGTTCTATGAGATAGGTATAGCTCCATATATTTTATTAGCACCAACTACATGCTGCAAAATATAGACTTTTCCTTCATTTCCATCCCTCATACTGTTGCTTCAAAAATAAACTTTCAAAATAATTTTTAAAAAGTCTTGTTTCTTCTTGCACAATTCCACAGTCAGTGGAATGTTCTGTCAGCACTTGTTTTATGTTCCTATCAATCCTTGCAGAATTTAAAATCTGTCACTTCTCTGTACTTATTGCCAAATCCCTGATTCAAACCACTGTTCTCTCTCATTTGGTTTATTGTAATCTCCTCCGGCCTCCCAGATTCCAACATTTGGCAACACAAGTAATCATCTGCCTCTTCTACCACATCACACCATGCAAGTTCCTTAACCAATACCCAGACTTTTTTCAGAAAAAGTTCAAATGCTTTTAACTCACTTTCAAGACTGGTTAGCTCTTCATCTGCCTACATCTCATCTGCCCACCCATTACATTCTGCATGTTGCCCATTCCCCTTGTCTCATTTATCTCTTCTCATACTGATCTTCATGCCTTCTTTCATGCTATTCCCTATGTCTGGAATTATAACCTCAAATGTGCTCACTTTCCTGCAAACCTGGCCTCACAACCCACTTATATTTCTTTGTTTGCCACCACTGATCTCCACTCCTATACTATCATATTCCTCTACTCTTCTCTCACCTTATTCAGAGATATAATTCACTTTCAAGACAATTTACATTATCTATGTTTTAACCCTCATCCTGCCTTTCTCTAGCCCTTCTTTATTCTGTATATTCATCTTTTCCAGAATTGTTCTTTACTTGGACCTTTCCTCCATGACTGTCCTTAAATACTGCAGTTAGAAATATTCTGTTCTGCATAGGTTTTTATACCATACTCAGTGCCATCCAGTAGTGCATTAAGAAACATGACTACACATCTGTCACATGTTGTTTGTTCTCTCCTCTTTTCCCCAGAGAGAGAAGGTGTGCAGTGGACTGTCTTGTTTTTGTAGGGTACTGTGTTTAGTGTTTGTTTGTTTTGGGTTGGGGGAATGGAATAGTTTTGGGGATTGTTTGTTTTAAAAATACATGTTGCTATGTGTTTATGTTACAGAAGGCAAGGTCAAAGTAATGCACCTTGCACTTGGAACAGAAAGTGGTGAGGTTTATGATGGCCCTTAGTTCCTGGGGGAGTTCTTTAGTCTTGGACTGGCCCCTGAGAAAACTCTGTCTCCTGCACAAATGAGCTTTACACTTACTGTTGAGAGTTCCATTGTATCTGAGGAGCTTAGCTGTCAACTAAAGACTTCACTGCTGAGTTTTAGGAGGCTTTTTAGATATATTGGCCCAGGACATTGGGGGCCTTGAAGATAAGGACCAAGACCTTGAACTTGATTTGAAATCATCTGGGAAGTCAGTGTAGACTCTACTGTAGAGAATGGAGGAGGGCAACCAGCTGTTCTTCATCCATGAGCTGATCTCATCCAGCCACCAGGGCTGGCTCCAGCATTTTTGCCGCCTCAAGTGGCCAAAAAAAAAAAAAGCCGCCATCGGCAGCACTTCGGCGGCAGCTCTACCGTCGCCGCTTCATTCTTCAGCAGCAATTCGGTGGCAGGTCCTTCCCTCTGAGAGGGACTGGGGGACCCACCGCCAAATTGCCAACAAAGAGCCATACGTGCTGCCCCTTTCCGCTGGCTGCCCCAAGCACCTGCTTGCTGCGCTGGTGCCTGGAGCCGGCCCTGCCAGTCACTGGGTCATCTCAGTAGTAATGGTAAGGTCAACTGTGGTGAATATAAATTGTGTACATATAAATGGTTCAGCATGTTTTGTTTGTTTGTGGTGTTTTGGGTTTGGGTTTTTTGCTGTTGTTGATTCTGTTTGTGGGGTTTTTTTGCTATAGGGACAAGACCACTCCTAATCATGACTATGTAAATAGTTTGGAGGGTCCTCCTTCCCCTTAGGTCTCTGTGTGAGTGTTAGGGAGACCAGAGAGAAGGAGGTTATGATGGTCAAGACAAGAGATGATGAGCTGTTTGACAAGAGTTCTGGCTGTCTTAGCAGCAAGAACAAATCTTAGAAATGTTATGGTGGAAGGAAGGGAAAGATTTGGACACAGCCTGGGTATGTTTGCTAAGAGAGAACTGAGTGAAGATGATTCAGTTATGGGCTGAGTAACAAGGATGATGATGGCAAAATTTTTTTAAAACAAAACCATCTTTTGGCTTGGACAACTATACTTGACATTTCCACTTTTATATAATGAAATCATATCTGTCCCACTTACCATTCCAATAGTAACGCAGGAGGATGTTAAACAGAAGCTACTAAAGTTAGACATCTTTAAATCAACAGATCTTGATCATTTGCATCCAAGAGTTTTAAAAGAGCTTGCCGAGGAGTTTGCTGAATCGTTAATGTTGATTTTTTAATAACTCTTGGAACACCAGAGAAGTTCTAGAAGACTGGAAAAAAGCTAATGTTGTGCCAATATTTTAAAAGAGTAAACCAGGGTAATTATAGGCCTGGCAGCCTGAGAGCGATTGTAGGCAAAATAATGATTCAATTAGAATTAAAGGAGGATAATGTAATTAATGCTACTTGTAGTAAAGAGAGAGAGCCTGAAGCATAAGTCTGGTGCAATGCCTGAGGCCTGAATCAAAGTTAGCAAAAGTTATGCTCTGAGCAACAGTCACGGCCTGTCAAAATCATATGCTTGCCTGCAAGTCAGTGTCCAGTACACGAACTCAGCACCACTATTTCTAGCATTGCTAAAACACACTGAATATGTAAACACATTCCAGCAAGATAGCACAAGAACACCCCAACCTAGCATATGATAAAATGGTTTGACAAAAGTGATGAATACAGATATTTTGTCTGAAATATCAGGAGTAAAATTACAAAGCCAGGTGGTAAATAGGGATATTTTGTCTGAAACATTACGAGAAAAGTACAAGGGGAGGTAACAAACATGTCATGAAACACATAAGCTGACACGTAAGTTGTTGATCCCAGATTGTTTGTGTCAGTCTATAAATGTTGGGATACCTCGCCTTAACCCTTCATCCAGCCTAGGTGGCAATGGAAAGTCTTGCCATTGACTGAGCTGTGTCCATTGTCATGGGCCTACATGTGCTAGTGTAACTGTAGACATTGAACAGGGGAGCTTGGACCATGCTTTGTCGGCAATAAACCTGACCGAGTTCCTTCACTAATAAAACAGGTCTTGTGGTCTTATTGGGCAGTTCGATCAAGGTCCGCTGTACGGGCTATCTAATCAGAGCCAGTGCAGAATGCAGAAAGAACACACACACGCAGATGAACATCTGACGACACCAATCAACATGGGTTTATGTAAAATAGATTCTGTCAAACTAACGATATTTTTTTTATGAGATTACAAGCATGGTTGATAAAGATGTTGATGTAATATAGTTAGACTTCTATAATGCATTTGACTTGATACCACAAAACATTTTGATTGAAAAGCTATAACAGTACAAAATCCACATAGAACACATTTAATAGATTTAAAAGTGGCTAACTGATAAGTCTCAAAATGTCATTGTAAACAGGGAATCATCACTGAGTGAGTTTGTTTTTAATAGGATCCCACAGGGCCTAGTTCTTGGCCGTATGCTATTTAATGTTGTTTTTTAAATGACTTGGAAGAAAACAAAATCATCACTGACAAAGTCTGCAGATGACACAAAAATGATGGGGTGTTGGAGGTGGTGGTAAACAATGAAGAGAACAGGTCATTGATATAGAGTGTTCTGGATCACCTGGTAAAATGGGCAGAAGCAGACAATATGCATTTTAATATAGCCAAGTGTAAAGATACACATCTAGGAACAAAGAATGAAGGCTATACTTGCAGGATGAGCTACTCTATCCTGGGAAGCACTATCTCTGGAAAAGACTAGGAAGTCATATTGAATAGGCGTAGGGGGATTATATTACCTCTGCATTTGGGACTGGTGCTACCACTACTGGAATATTGTGCTCACTTCTGCTGCCCACAATTAAAGGATGTTTATAAACTGCAGAGGGTCCAGAAAAGAGCAGCAAGAATTCTTAAAAGATTGCAAAATATACCTCATAGTGATAGACTCCAGGACATGGGCAGTGAGTATTGCAGGCCTGGGGAGGCTAAACCTCCACAAACAGCCAGACATGGCCCTGCCCATTCTATGCCCTGAGGCCCCCTCCTGCTTCCCACTCTTCCCCTGTGGCCCCAGACCAGGCTGCTCCTCTTCTCTTAAGTGAGCTGGGGTTAGGGACTCGAGGCAGCTTAGGCTGGTGCTTGGGCTGCCTGGCAAAGGGGACACCTAGTGCTCTGTGATTGGAGGTGCTGGGGCCACTCGCTCAGCGCTCTATGACTGGGGTCTCTGGGGCCACCCACCTGGCAGTCTGGAGCCAGGGGCATGGGGGCCGCCCACCTGGTGCTCTGAGCTGGGGGCACTGGGGCTGTGCTGCCCGGGGCTGAGGGTGCTAGAGCTCTGCCACCTGGCACTCCATGGCTAGGGGTGCTGGGGCTACCTGCCTGGTACTCCAGGGCTGAGGGCACTGGGGCCGCCTGCCCAATGCTCTGGGACTTGAGGGGCTGGGGCTGAGGGGGCTAGGGCTGCGCTGCCTGGTGCTCCAGGACTGGGGATGCTGGGGCTGCCTGACCAGCAGACCAGGGCCTGGGGCACTCAGGTGGGCTGGCCAGGGTGGCCCAGGGTGGGGGGCTCAGGGCTGCAGCAGGGAAGGAGGGATGAAGGGGTGGGGAAAGGCTGGGGTCTCAGGCAGAAGGGGTAGGGCTGAGGCCTAGCCTCCCCGAATGGGCAGTTCATGCGCCACTCATGCTGAAGGAGCTCAATCTGTTTAGTTAATAGAATGAAGGTTAAGGGATGACTTGATCACAATTCATAAGTACCCATATGGGTAACAAAAAATTGATAACAAGCTCTTAAATCTAGCCATCAGGCAGAGGTGTAGCGAGCACCCTCCGTACCCTCCAATCGGAGGGGGCCCCACAAGGAAGGGGGCCCCTAAAAGTGGCAAAAAAATGTAAGGTATAACTAGGTAAGTGACATTTATTGACGCTATTGCACAATCCATGTCGGTTTTACTGACAAAACCATGAAGTCATTATGATACATCATAATGCTACTGGCTACATCAGTTGTCTGTTGGTCAGTTTCGAATTTTAGTGTCACCCATTCAAACAATGTGTATTTGCGTTCATAATGGCGGTCGGCGGATAAATGTTATTAATTTAGTTGTTTAGTTTTTTATCGTTTCCAACGCAGAAGTCTAAGAGAATGTATAAGAGTGGAGCTAGTAAACGAAAGGCAGAAAAAGAGTAGGAACTTGAGAAAATTCCAAAGTTGTCAATGTATTTTGCCCTGCAATCCAATGTACAGGTACAGGCACATGAAACGGACAGCGCTAGCAGCGACGAATCATATCCAGAAGTATCCAGAAGTGCTTCAAGTGAGGTCGAAGGTGAAGCCAGTTGTTCTACCAAACAAACTGTGACAGATATTCCAGCTGCTGCCAGGAAAGAAGTATCTGAATCAGAACCACTGACTGATGATCCAGGAGATTGGCCGTCTATAATAGCGGACAGGCAAGTGTGTGACATTGTTGCACGTGGCCCACCGCAGCAGAATGAAAGTTACGAATTTCTATTTAACGAGGAAAGACGGAGGTTCACAAGTACTCATTTCTATCGAACCATGGCAAATGGCAAGAAAATAAGATGTTCATGGTTAATGTACTCAGTTCAGAAAGATGCCATTTTTTGTTTTTCTTGTAAATTATATGGCACTGGCGACATACCGCTACGTCGTGGAACATCTGCTTGGAAAGCACTGTCAAAAAGACTTCAGCAGCATGAAACAGGCAAAGGTCATCAAGACTGTATGGTGAAATGGTTTGACCTTCGGTCAGGCATAGTAAACCATACATCTATTGACCAACTCGAATTGCAGGCTTTTCTGAAAGAAAGAGATTTCTGGAGAAATGTTGTCAAACGCATGGTTGATGTCGTTATTTTCTTGTCCAAAAGAAACTTGGCATTTCGAGGAAGTAATGAAAAGCGCGCCGATCCTTCGAATGGCAACTTTTTGGGACTGTTTGAATTGCTTGCAAAGTATGATAATGTCCTCAGCAAACTTTTACAAAGGATTAAAAAGGCAGAGACACCTGTTCAGTACCTCAGTCCACAGATCCAAAACGAGCTGATTCAACTTGTTGCCAGTAACATTCAAGAGGCCAACATAGCGCAGCTTAAAAAAGCAAAATATTATTCAGTTAATTTGGACTGTACACCTGACGTGTCACATGAAGAACACATGTCTGTGGTGTTATGCTTTGTTGAATGCAACGGTGAAGATGGTGTCAATATTTGTGAAGTGTTTGTTGATTTTCTTAATGTTCATGATACAACTGGTGAGGGCTTATTGGAAGCATTTCTTGAAAAGGCAAACAACTTAGGAATAGACATTGCTGACATGAGAGGTCAAGCTTATGATAACGGCGCAAATATGAGAGGAAAGAATAAAGGAGTTCAAGCCCGCATGCTAGAAATAAATGACCGTGCCTTGTATGTACCATGTGGAGCTCACACTTGGAATCTTGTGATCTCAGATGCGGCAAAGTCATCGAAATATGCCGTTGACTTTTTCGGTCTGATTAACAGAATATATGTTATCTTTTCTTCTTCACCTTCACTTTGGGATATACTTCAAGAACATATGCCAATATCTGTTAAAGGGTTATCGGACACTCGTTGGGAGTCGAGAATTGATGCTGTGAAGCCATTGCTTTATCACCTTGAAGAATTGTGCAATGCTTTGTCATCTTTGCGCGAATATGCGCTCGAAAAGAAAGATGGCAATACAGCAACAGAAGCCGGTGCACTTTTAGACCATGTTACTGCATGGCCTTTTGTTCTGACTGTGTACACGTGGTACGATATACTATTTCATGTCAATAAAACCTGCAAATTAATTCAGTCACCAGATGTGTCAATTGATGTACTGCAGGCAGAAGCTGGTGCTACAATGAAGTTTTTGGAAGACTATCGAAATATAGGCTATAACTCTGTGGTCACAAATGCATGTGAAATAGCAGAGCATATGGGTATTGAGCAGGTGTTTCCAGAAACCAGGGTGCGACATAAGAAGAGAATGTTTGATTATGAATGTGCTGATGATTTGAGTCGTCTTTCTGCCGAAGAAAAATTCAAATCGCAGTTCTTTCTTGTTTTCACTGATCAGGCCATATCTTCCGTTTTGTTGCGATTTGACCAACTCGTGGAGTGGTATAAGTTGTTTAGATTTCTGTACAATGCTAACAGCCTGAAGCAGTGTCACAGAGAAAATGAACTGGAGAATCACAGCAAAAATTTTGAAAGAAAAATGGGAGACATTGATGCCAACGAACTCATAATGGAATTGAATCGTTTTATTTATGTCATCGAGAAAGAGAGAGGACTTGTCACTGCAAACAATTTTTTAATGTACATATACAAGAACAGCCTTCAGGAGATATATTCGACTCTTTGCATTTGCATCAGAATTCTTCTGACCGCACCAGTTACTGTCACTGGTGCTGAAAGGAGCTTCAGTAGAATGAAACTGATCAAGAATATCATGCGCTCAACCACGACAGATGACAGGCTTTCTGCGCTTGCAGTTATCTCAATCGAAAACAAGATTGCCAGATCTCTGGACTATGATGCATTGATTAACCAATTTGCGGAGAACAAGGCTCAAAAGAAGCGCTTTGCGTAAATACGGAATATATGTACACTGTAGGCCTATGTATACATAATATGAACCCTGTATATTGTATAAAATAAATACTGCATTCCAGTTTCTGCATTGTAAGGGGCCCCGGACATATGTTCGGAGGGGGCCACGTTCTTTGTTGCTACGGCCCTGTCATCAGGGGTATAACACTGTCCAATGGCTGGGCGTTGAAGCTAGACAAATTCAGACTGGAAATAATGTGTAATTTTTTAACAGTGAGGGTAATTAATTATTGGAACAATTTACTAATGGTTGCAGTGGATTCTCCATCACTGGCAATTTTTCAATCAAGATTAGATGTTTGCTCTAGTTTAAACAGGAATTAATTCAGGGAAGTCTTATGACCAGTATTATACAGGAAGCCAGACTAGATGATCACAATGGTCCCTTCTAGCTTTATACTGTAATTTGTGAATTTTATTCTACTGTTTCATAAGTAGAATATTAAAACTACACTAAATCAGCACCCTATACAAATGTAGATTATTTGAAAGATATTCTAAATTAAGAGCAGAAGATTATCAATGTCATCTCCCTCCTCTTTTCTCTCAGCTTGGATAAGAAGCACTTTTCCTTCCCAGGCCTCTCTTTTTCTCATGTTTCTGTTGTGTTTTCCTTTCTACTCTATGATAGTGGTGCTGCATGTTAATAACTTTTCGGACTACACCAAGTGTTTCATTTTGAGGGTAATATTTTTGGATTCTGAACAATCACTCTGTATTTTCTGCTAGCAGCTGAATTCAGCCATCCAGTTACACAGGCTGAGTATTTCAGTTCTAGATGCTATCTAGAAAGTGTTGTGAAAATAGATGCTAATCTGTTTTCAAAAATCATGTCATCATTGAATATTACAAGTGTGAGGTATTTCCTTTCCACTTCATTTAAGGGTTTTGAAAGCTGACACTTTATCTTAATACTTCTCTTCCATCTCATTCTGTAACAAATATAATAATAATAATAATTAATTAAATTATATGTATAAATCTAAACAAATGTTACTAGCTTCTGTGTATACTTTGTACAAAAATAACACCCTTTCTGCATTAAACTAATTTATCATTTGAGTATTTTTCTTAAAGTGCACTGGCTTCACTGACATCCCACTAGCCTCGCAGCAGTGGCACCCCATGGCTCCAAAGAGGTTTCTGAGCCTTCCAACTTTTTATTGTTCCTGATATCTCCGATTTCCTGATATCATCCACCCTTGCCACTTAGACATGATATGGATTTTTTTTAGCCTATAAATCAATGGTTGGGTTTTGGTTTTGGTTTGTTTTTTGTTCCTGTAGCCAGTAATTGCCATTTCCCCTATCTGAATTTCTTAAAATGATTTGCTACTGGCGATCCAGTCAAATGGTGTTGCCTTGTTTTACTGTGCAACCTACAGACTCATACTCCCTGATCACTTCTCTTTCCCACCCATTTCCACGTTTTCCCCTTCAAGCCATACCTCTCCCCTCACCTTGTTATGGATCTTCTACTTCCCTTACTCTGTTTTCCTCTTTCCCAAACTCCATAGGTTAAAAAAAAAAAGTGTAAGCGTCCATCCTGCAAACACTTATGTTCATGATTTCTTTTCTGCATGCGTTATACAATAGAACTCAATGGGACTAGTTGTGTGTATAAAATTACTTATGTGCCTAAGCATTTGCAGTATTAGGGCCTAAATAACTCACTTAGCTACCAGCATCTAGAAAGAAACAAGGAACTGCTATGATTTGTACACAACATACGAGTACACCAACATAATCTTATTGCTGTTACTCTTATTTTGCATCTCCCCTCCCTCTTGTTCTTTGTTCCAATAATTTGTTCTGTAATTTCCAACAAGTCTCTGATCTTTCAAAGACTTACATGATACAAACACTGTAACAACTGTAATGAGACTATACACATGAATAAAGTTAAGCATTTGTGTCTTTTCAGGATCAGGACCCTTTGGTTGTAAACTCTCTAGGACAGACTATGCATGCTACTTGTCTATAAAACACTCTGCACATTTTCAATGCAGTATACATCATATCATTAATAATCATAGCAGATTTTTTGGAATTCCACAGCAGCTAAGTGGAAGCCCCATTGTGCTCTGCAAAAAGAGGGTGATACAGAGAGGATCAAACACAACAAATTCCTCAAAGTCTATACCAAGGCTATATTACAGGCCAAGAGAACCTTCCTATCAACCTCTTTTTGAAGCTGCCAAATCTGCCCCACGGAGATATCCAGTGCGGTAAAACCACTTCATCAATCCTGAGCACCTACAGTCTGCAGTACCTAGTTTGTGTCAACTGTACTGAACATAATGGACTAAAAAATATGCATACAGTATGAGGAAAAAATCTAGATGGTTTTTCTCAAAAGACGTCATCAGCTTTAAGCTAAAATCAAAACAGCGGTGAGCACACTACAAATACCTAGAGAGATAGATTAGGGAAAATGGAAGTAGATTAGCTAGACAGAGCCCCTTCTTATCAATCATCAAGGATAAAAAGATACTAAACCATCTCGAAATAACAGTTGAAGGAGAAAAACTTTCAGGATTCTCCGTGTACCAGAAAACACTAAGGATGAATATTTGCATCACATTTTCAAAATATATTTATTAAATCTTTGATATCTTAGCGTTAGACAGTATACCTGACCTACTCAATGTACACAAGTTGCACCAGGTTCCTCTAGTAGTCAGATGAGGAAAAAGCAAGAAATGGCAATTTAAGGGTTCTGGAACTGCATTCTTCAGAATATCCCTGTCCCTGAAGAGGAAAAGTCACTTGAAAATAATCAAATATTTATTTCCAGATGTGAGTTTTCTTACTGAAGCTAAAAGGAAGGAACTTTTATCTAAGGGCCTCATCCCACATTGTTTACTATGGCAAAACTTCTATTGACTTCATTGTCTGAGTAATGAGTTTATGTTTGGGCCTGCTATCTTGAGAATTAAATTCCACAGGAAAACCTAAATTTTTAGGGCTTACCTGCAGCAAATTTATGTATTGGCAAAACTGTTTGACTACTGGTGGATATCTGACTCCTAACGAGAGTGATGACTCTTTTTAGGAACATTTTTCAAGACACACTATATCCTTCTTAACTGACCTAAATCGCTAAGCTAAATATTTTCATTGCAATATTTATGCCAGGCTATGTGGCTTTTGAATTTAGATTGAAAGTTGTGTTTTGTGCCAATTCTTTCCAACAGTTAATCATAAAGTTAGAGATGGAAAAGACTAGAGTAAATCATCCAGCTAATCTCCCTGCAAATGCCTATGTAAGCATTGTCTGAATGAGCTCTCCTCTGATATCTAATGATACACTGGGGGAAAAAACTTCAGGAGGAGACTGTATTTGCATAGACACACCTACTCTGCCTAGGTGCACAGTATGATGGAACTGATTTGCCAAAATGATCCATTTTTGACTGGTTTCAGTTACAAATCACTTTAGTATTTGCATGCAGGGGTAGTGAAATGTTGTTTTCCTTATTGTATGAGTAAAAGGCAGCAGAACTGAGATCCTGTATGGGGACTATGAAAGACAGCCCAGAGAGTGTGCTGGCTGACAGGTTCTCCACTACCTGCTGAAATCACTAAGAGCTGGGTTAAGTGGCGGAACCTCAGAACATGACATTCAGCAAGCAGTAGTGGCAGAGAAGCAGCAGCAAAAGAGAAACAGTTGCACTGCTTGATTGTCCCTCCCACCCCCCCAGGGGTAGGAGGTGTATGCACCTTTGAACCCTGTATATCCACTAACCAAGGATAGCCAACAGTGAGTTGGGTGCAGTGGAGGGAAAGGGAGTGATGTGTTAAAGGGACATTCATTTGTCCAACTTGCTCACTGCAAGGTGGGAAACTGAGGCACAGGACACTCTCCAACATGCTATGGGGTTGGGTTTGCTTATGGTCACATGCTTTAGAATGTGCTTGCGGTGTTTTCCAAAATTAATGCTTGGTTTCCTTTCCCTTTTAATAAAAGTCTTGTGTTATACACAGACTCAGTACTTGTGAGTAGGGAAGTATTGCCTCTTAGATGCGCCCCAGGATAGTGTTAAGTTTAGCTGATTATGGGTGGGAGCTCCAGCCAGTTCTATTTTCTGTTGTTGAGAGAAACCCCTAGACACTGAACCCAGCCCTTGTTGCTACCAACTTCACCTGACAGAAGAGTTACACCTACAGTACATTTTCTAGTGATTTGTTCAGAAATGTTACATTTGGTATATTCACTGCTTCTAACATTGAAATCCTATTTTGTTTTGAAAATTATGAACACTCAGTGTTTGCTTGAAATGAAATATTTGAAATGAACAAAAAAGTTATGCCAGATTGTAAGATCACAGTATTTTCCAGCCAGATTCTTATGGATAAAAGAGCACAACTATATAGGGAGGATAGGGATAGGATACAGAGGGACCTAGACAAATTAGAGGATTGGGCCAATTACAGCCGCTGAGGATCTTCTCCCAAGTGTCTACAAGCCTTATATAAGAGTCCATCCTTCACTTGTCTTTCCAGCCCAAGAATGAAGAGAACAGTCCCTATTACCTCTGTTCAGCCATTTATATTTACTAGGACCAATAACAGGTGCCCTTTCAGATCCTCAGCCTAATCAGTTATTTGCACTCTTGGTTCTTTGTAGGAAGAAAATGACTCTTCTCGTAGCCCTGCTGGAGGAAGGGTTAAAAATCACTATTCCTTCACTAGTCTCTTTTTTTGCTAAAGTGAGTTTCCTGCAGAAGAGCTATTCCATCATTAGCCCTTTTTAATGTAGTTCAAAGTTTTTTCCATTTGAAAGGGGACAGATTCCTTTCACTTTTAATGATGTCATTTAGTGTAAAGACTACTTGCTACTACTCCCTGCTCTCATATAAAGCCAGATACTCATAACATCATACTTAATTATGGACACTTTCTGAGGTAGAAAGAACGTTCTAGAAGAAAAGAGAACCAAGTAGCTGTTAAAGCAAGAGTAGCGATAAATCTTGTTGTTTGTGTTGCTTAATACTGTTTCCATCCTAGCCCCCTCTTTATTTTTCTCCACTTGCTCACAACTTTCTGAAATTTCAATTTTCTTGGGTTGAAAAAGTCTATGCTTAGTCTCCACCCAAAGGTGAAAATGTTTTTGGAAAGCTTGAGCAAAAGTGGTTCAAGTATGAGAAGAATGAGAAAGAAAAAATTTGCATAATAAAAAATGTTTTAAAAACAGCTTTTCGATCAAAGTAGCTGGTGGCAAGTGGAAAATTGTGAGGGAAATAGCCCTGGCCAAGGAAAGCACCTTGGCTTGTTCACAAGTGTCATAGTATCTTTCCCCAATCTGAACCTTAGAGTCCAAAAGTTGGGGTACTAGCATGAATTCCTCTAAACTTAATTACCTGCTTAATCTGATAAGCTGCCACCAATCAGGAATTCCAGTGCCTGATACACTCTGGTCCCCCCAAAACCTTCCCTGGGGACCCCAAGATCCAAATTCCTTGAGTCTTACAACACAGGGGAATAAACCATTTCCCTCCCCTTCTCCACCCCTCCAGGTTTTCCCTCCCTGGGCTCCTGGAGAGAGATACAGATTCAAGCTCCGTGAATCTAAAACAAAGGGATTCCACCCTTCTCCCTCCCTGTTAAGTACAGACTCAATTCCCTTGAGCCTCAACAAGGGGAAAAAATCAGACAGGTCTTAAAAGCAAAACTTTTAATACAAGAAAAAAAGAATAAAGAAAAATCACTGTAAATTCAAGATGGAATATTACAGGGTCTGTCAGCTTCTAGATACTGGAGAAAAAGCCTCCTCCAGCAGAAATACAATTTAAAATACTTCCAGCCAAATACACATTAGACCTCTACCAGCCAGATACACATTTGCAAATAAAGAAAACCAATTAAAAAGACTAAACCGCCTTTCTACTTTCACTTGCTACTTGAATAGAAAATTAGAGCCTGTAGTACGTCCAGTCACTCTCAGATCCCAGAGAGAACAAAGCCAAATCCAAAAAACACAAACAAAGGCTTCTCTCCACCGAGATTTGAAAGTATCTTGTCTCCTGATTGGTCCCCTGGTCAGGTGTTTGGTTCCCTGTTTGTTAACCCTTTACAGGTAAAAGAGACATTAACCCTTAATTACCTGTTTATGACAACAAGAAAACTGCTTTTAACCACGTTATGAGCTCTTGAAAATCATATCTTATGCAGGCCTAGGCAGAATCAGATTTGCCTTCCTCAGGGGATGAATTTTGGCTCAGGCACAGTTACCTCCAAAGTACCTTGGACAACCATGCTTTCACTGAGATGAATCAACCCCCAATACTGTATGTGATAGATTATTTAGAGTCTGAATCATAGCATCCTAGAATATCAGGGTTAGAAGGGACCTCAGAAGGTCATCTAGTTCAACCCCCTGCTCAAAGCAGGACCAATCCCCAACTAAATCATCCCAGCTAGGGCTTTGTCAAGCCTGATCTTAAAAACTCTAAGGAAGAAGATTCCACCACCTCCCTAGGTAACACATTCCAGTGCTTCATCCTCCTCCTAGTGAAAAAGTTTTTCCTAATAGCCAACCTAAACCTCCCCCACTGCAACCTGAGACCATTACTCCTTGTTCTGTCATCTGGTACCACTGAGAACAGTCTAGATCCATCCTCTTTGGAACCCCCTTTCAGGTAGTTGAAAGTAGCTACCAAATCCCCCTTCATTCTTCTCTTCTGCAGACTAAACAATCCCAGTTCCCTCAGCCTCTCCTTATAAGTCATGTGTTCCAGCCCCCTAATCATTTTTGTTGCCCTCCGCTGGACTCTTTCCAATTTTTCCATATCCTTCTTGTAGTATGGGGCCCAAAACTGGACACGGTACTCCAGATGAGGCCTCACCAATGTTGAATAGAAGGGAATGATCATGTCCCTCAATCTGCTGGCAATGCCCCTACTTATACAGCCCAAAATGCCGTTAGCCTTCTTGGCAACAAGGACACATTGTTGACTCATATCCAGCTTCTCGTCCACTGTAACCCCAAGGTCCTTTTCTGCAGAACTGCTGCCTAGCCATTCAGTCCCTAGTCTGTAGCAGTGCATGGGATTCTTCTGTCCTAAGTGCAGGACTCTGCACTTGTCCTTGTTGAACCTCATCAGATTTCTTTTGACCCAATCCTCTAATTTGTCTAGGTCACTCTGTATCCTATCTACCACTCCTCCCAGTTTACTGTCATCTGCAAACTTGCTAAGGGTGCAGTCCACGCCATCCTCCAGATCATTAATGAAGATATTGAACATAACTGGCCCCAGGACTGATCCTTGGGGCACTCTGATTGATACCGGCTGCCAACTAGACATGGAGCCATTGATCAGAACCTGTTGAGCCTGACGATCTAGCCAGCTTTCTATCCACCTTATAGTCCATTCATCCAGCCCATACTTCTTTAATTTGCTGGCAAGAATACTCTGGGAGACCGTATCAAAAGCTTTGCTAGAATCAAGGAATAACACATCCACTGCTTTCCCCTCATCCACAGAGCCAGTTATCTCATCATAGAAGGCAATTAGGTTAGTCAGGCATGACTTGCCCTTGGTGAATCCATGCTGACTATTCCTGATTACTTTCCTCTAAGTGCTTCAGAATTGATTCCTTGAGAACCTGCTCCATGATTTTTCTAGGGACTGAGGTGAGGCTGACTGGCCTGTAGTTCCCCAGATCCTCCTTCTTCCTTTTTTTAAAGATGGGCACTACATTAACCTTTTTCCAGTCATCTGGGACTTCCCCCGATCACCATTAGTTTTCAAAGATAATGGCCAATGGCTCTGCAATCACATCTGCCAACTCCTTTAGCACCCTCAGATGCAGTGCATCCGGCCCCATGGACTTATGCTCGTCCAGCTTTTCTAAATAGTCCTGAACCACTTCTTTCTCCACAGAGGGCTGGTCACCTCCTTCTCATGCTGTGCTGCCCAGTGCAGTAGTCTGGGAGCTGACCTTGTTTGTGAAGGCAGAGGCAAAAAAAGCATTGAGTACATGAGCTTTTTCCACATTCTCTGTCACTAGGTTGCCTCCCTCATTCAGTAAGGGGCTCACACTTTCCTTGACTTTCTTCTTGTTGCTAACATACCTGAAGTCTGATCATAACCTTTCATGGAGAACCTATAAGAAGGAAAAAGATAAGTAAATTCCACACAACATCATATCTGGAGGGCAAGGTTTGCTGGTCTACATTGGCCTTTTAACCATCCATTTGACACAAAAGTCATGGCAAAATCCCCGGAGATTCGCCAGAGGACCGTTGGTTTTCAAACTGTAGAGTGTGCCCCCCCAGGTAGAGTACAATGAGGTTATATGGGGCACAAGGAGCTGACTCCTTTCACTCATTATGGCTTCTGCTGCTGCTACCAGGCTGGACGAGCAAGGAGGAGGAAGGGACCAGGAGTGAGGGGGCCCGGCCTCTCCCTGCACAGGAGAGGAATTCCAGCTCCCTCACATATCAAGAAGCTGATGTGGTGTGCCTCCTTGGGAGGTAGTTCCTCTCCGCTCACACAGTCTCTTGCACATGCATGCTGGGGATTGCATCAGGGCCGGAGAAGCCTGTGACCTATGAGTTATTCTGTGAGGTGCTGGGGCAGGGGCACAAGGGAGGGGTGAGTCACCCCCTTCCTTTGGTCAGTTTGGGACTGCGATGAACTAATCCTCACCTGACTCTGAAGGGGGTGGGGCAAAGCCAAGAGGGAAGAAAGAACATGATAAAAGGGAGAGATGCCTGCCATGCTCTTCCTCTCTCTTCCACCTACATCTAATTAACACCACACCAAGCGACTGAAGTGCTGAGCAACCAGCCAGCCTGTGGTGAGAAGCATATAAGTTTGTAAGGGCATTGAAAGTGTTAAGATCAGCTTAAAATGCATTTTGCTTTTATTTCATTTGACCAAATCTGACTTACGTTTTGACGTATAATCACTTAAAATCTATCCTTATAGTTAATAAACCTGTTTGTCTATTCTACCTGAACAGTGCGTTTAGTTTGAAGCATGTGAGAGACTCCCCTCGGGATAATAAGCCTGGTACATATCAATTTCTTTGTTAAATTGACAAACCCATATAAGCTTGCAGCATCCAGTGGGCATAACTGGACACTGCAAAATGGAAGTTCCTAGGGTTATGTCTGGGACCGGAGACATTGGCCAGTGTCATTTGGTTGCACAATCCAAGGAGCAGCTTACATGCCAGATGCTGTGCATGAACAGCCCAGGAGTGGGGGTTCTCACAGCAGAGTAGGGTAAGGCTGGCTCCCAGAGTCAAGGATTGGATTGACCTAGCAGCTCACTGGTCCAGATAACACCAGAGGTGAATGTCACACTGAGTGCCTATCATAGTATGTGTGTGGAGAGGTTTTTGTGGATTCCGACAAATGGTGGGGGAGAAAAATGCTGCTAAGTTGCCAGGGAAGGTTGGTTGGTTGATTGTTTCCCCCCCTACTCCTCTATTCAACAGTTTCAGGGTCACAGAAGTGAAACTTCCGTGCTTGTCTTCTACATGCAGGAGGAAGGATGATGATGCGGCCCGTTAATTTTCAACACTGAGCCATACTTTGTCTGTCACTATCATAAAAAAAATCAAAGTAATTTTTAATATATACTTGGCATTTTTTCTAAGCCACAGTTGTTAAATTCTAGAACTGGCACATGATCTTTGGGGGTTAGCCTCTTATTTTCTTTCATATTGGAATTTCCATTCTATCCCAAAATAATCAGTATAGGAGCCAGTGGATTTGGCATCATTGAGAATTGTTTATGCCTCTCTTTGAACAGTTCTGAAGGAGGTGCTATTTGCCAGAGGTTCTTCCTTTTCTTTTCTTGGCGTGTGTGTGTGTGTAGTGTTTTTCCCTCCTAATTATTTTCTATTTTTGCACTGCATCAGCCTCATGCTGTATACACAGAACATTCGTGTCTCTTTCCTTTATTCTGGCCAAGACACAGGGACAGAAAATTCTTTTCACTGTAAAATAATGACTCACTAAATCTGGCATGACATGAGGAAAGCAATCGGGTTTCAGCTATCTCTTAGGCTATCATGTTCTTCCTCAATTCCCATTTGTACTGCTTTTACTTATCACTTGTTTGTAAGGTTGCCAACTTCCTAATTGCACAAAACCGAACAGCCTTGCCCCGCCCCCTGCCCTACTCATTCCCCGAGGCCTCGCCCCCTATCTTCTATCCCCCATTCTGTTGCTCACTCTCACCTATCCTCACTAACTTTCACTGGGCTACGGTAAAGGGTTGAGGTGCAAGAGGCAGTGAGAGTTCCGGCTGGGGGTGTGGACTCCAGGTTGGGGCCAGAAATGAAGGGCTCAGGGTGTGGGAGGGGGCTCTGGACTGGGGCAGGAGGTTGGAGTGCAGGAGAGGGTGAGGGATCCGGCTGGAGGTGTGGACTCTGGGGTGGGGCCAGGCATGAGGGGTTTGGGGTGCAGGAGGGGACTCAGGCCTTGGGCAGGGGAGTAGGGTATGGGAGGGGTGCAGGCTCTGGGAGGGAGTTGGGGTGCAGGATGGGGTTCCAACCTAGGGCAGGGGAGTTGGGATGCAGGCTCCGACCATGGCAGCGCTTACCTTAGGTAGCTCCAGGTCGGTGGCACAGTGGGTCTAAAGCAGGTTCCCTGCCTGCCCTGGCTCCGTGCTGCTCCTGAAAGTGGCTCCCAGATGGATGCACGGCCAGGTGGCTTTGTGCAGCCTGCAGGCGCCACCTCTGCAGCTCCCATTGGCCATGGTTCCCAGACAATGGGAGTTGCAGGAGCAGTGCTCGGGGCGGGAGCTGGATGTGGAGCTTTCCTGATCACTCTTGCATCTAGGGGCCAGATATGCTGGTCACTTCTGGGAGCTCAATGGAAGTAGGGCAGGCAGGGAGCCTGCCTTAGCGCTGCTGTGCCACTGACCGGACTTTAAGAGCCCTGGTCAGCAGTGCTGACCAGAGCTGCCTGGGTTCCTTTTTGACCAGGCGTTCCAGTCGAAAACTAAATTATGCTAAATTATACCTAAATTATGCTACTCTCTCTGCGTGAACAACGTAGCTGGAGTCAACATAGATTAAGTCGACTTACCCCAGTGTCTTCACTGCGCTGCATCGATGGGAGACGCTCTCCGGTCGACTTCCCTTACACTTCTCGGAGAACTGGAGTACCAGGGTCGACTGGAGAGCGCTCTGCTGTCAATTTAGCGGGTCTTCCTTAGACCCGCTAAATCAGTCCCTGCTGCATCAACTGCAGCAGCATCAGTCTCCCAGATAGTGAAGACTAACACATACTGTCTCTGTAATGTGTGTTTTGCCCAAGAGTCTGAATTTAGGCTTAAAGATGGATCCTCCATGGCACTTTTTTTGTTGGTTTGAATAAAAGTTTAACCATGGGCAGCCCTAGTTTATGTTTTAATAAACACAAGGGCTAGTACCCTGTTCAACAGGCAAACTCCCACTGATGTCACTGTGAGTAAGTATGAGTAAGGACTCAGTAAAAATGGAGGGCCAAATTCTGCCCTGCTTTACTCTCTTTGCCATACCTTTAGCTTCAATGGATTCAAAGGGTATAAATCAGGGCAGAATCTGTGCCTGAGTAAGGACCTAAGGGTTTGATCATACTTAATTTTCAGACTAATGGTAAAATACAGATAAAGCTCTCAAAATCTGAGTTTTCAATTAACTCAGTGCTAATTCTCATAAAATATTACAGATAGACTCATGTCATAACTCTTTCACCTTACTTGTTATGTCTAGATTTTTCTTTCTTACAGTTAGGACCAAGTTCTGAGATCCTTGCTCAATTTTGACTTACACTTTCCCTTCAATAGGCGTGTTGACTAAGTAAAAACTAAGCAAGGACCTCGGAATTTGGCCCAGAATTATTAGCTACTATAATAACTAGTAACAAGTGCCAATGTGTTCCTTTCTGTATGTGTGGAAGAAGAAGTCACTCTAGTAAGGGTGTACTGCCAAAACCTTGTGTCTCAAGGCCCAATTTGTCTGAATTGTACATACATATTGCTCCATCAAAGCTGTTCGTTGTGACAGGGGAACCACAATCGTATATTTTAAACGTTATTTTATGAACTAGTGTTATCAGCCACAGAAATTCACTGCCATGGGACATACAGTCAAATACTTTGCTGGAATTTAGAAAAGCCTGGATGAGTTCACAGTTGTATAACTACACATGTTAAGATAAGGATAATCAAATTGCATGCTTTACAGCATAAGCTGGTCACCACAGGTCAGACAGGACTTTTTCCCTCCCAAACGCAGCATTACACAATTGGCTTAATTTGTTCTTATTTGGATGGGACGTGGGGAGGGTTGTCTGCCAGGGACAGGGCTCAGTGGACTGTGACCTGACTCAATGGCGAAAACATTGATGCCATTGATTTCAAATCTTTTCATATAGTGAATTACTCCTTAAAGACAGAGTTCCTGTCACAAACCACTTACTCCCCAGTTCTGATTCCACACTTTCCCTGCAACAACTATATTTCTTGTGCATATGAAAAAGTAATATTAAGATTTAAGAAGGAGACAAGATGAAAATAAACTTATTTTGATGCCATGGGCACTTGGCTATGACCTCCCCTTCAGTCTTTGTGCTATTTGTCTTTTCCTGGTCTATAGGGCTTTACATTTATTAGAACTGAATACCCTGAGTGCCTATACCCCACACTGTTCTAATCTCATCCAGTCGTTTTGCAGTTTGTTACCTTCCTCTTCTGTGTTGACTGTTATGCCTCCAAATTTGATGTCACCTGTAGTTTTTTTTATCAAGTTTGAGCTTACACCAAAGAAATATCCAGCACAGAAAGATATAAGGCACCTGTGCAAGGTGATGAGCGATGCTTGTTTATTTTTAGTTTAGTTGATCAAAAAAAAGGAAGCCTCCAGGAGCCCTATGATGCCTGGACTGAGCTACTACTATCAGATAATATCAACACATGAAAACTAAGATTTTTCATCACTGTCACTGAAGCAGCTCTGTGGAATACCTGCATGTGGCACATGGAACATGATTTGAGAACTATTCTTCTGAAGAATGGTCATATTGTGTAGGACTTAAATTGTGACACTGAAGTGACATAGCATGATCTTTTGCCAACACCTAGTAATGTAAAAAGAGGTTGCATTAAACCTTCATACATACATACACAATATTCAAATCTTGTATTAGTTTTCAAATGCTAGCTTCCTTCCTTTCTCCCTCAAGAATGTAGCTAAAAATCAAGATGATGATTCTGATAGATTCGATATTATAAAAACTCATACTTCAAGGCAAATTGCAGTAATTAATTAGTTATAATAGCATATATAGTTTCACATACTAACAAACTCTCCTTCCCCTTCCAGGTTCCAAGGCTGAGTTACACTTACAAATCCAGACCCAGGCTCACGTCACATGAAACAAAACAAAATCATTCTAAACATGATTCTAAAACCAGAATATATCGTTATAATTGATGCACTATAACAGCAAACAAGAGAGTGCATGGGGATGAATAAAACTCCAATATCTTGAGACCTGTTAGTCTGCTTTCTTTGTGACTGCTGTTAAGCAAAGTATAGGAAGCATAAATAGAAGAACTGAATATAGATTGTGGGAGATTTTAGCACTGTATAAAGGAACTAATACCTTTAGCCCTGTAATTTAAATACAAATTGTTGTTGTAAGGTCTAGTGTTTAAAAACACCCAAAGTTTTCTATTTTTGTCATAAAAATATAACCGCTGCAAGAAGCAGAGAGAACACTGCAGAAGATGACTAAAATATTGCATTCATTTGAGAAACTGAGTTATTCAGAAAGCTTAGAGGAAATAGATTTTTATCTATGGAAAAGGGGATCCTAAAGGGAAGTGGAACTTCATGGATGTATACCAACTTCTGAAGAGAACAGAAAAGTAACCTGCCAGAAGTCTATTTGAGCTAGGGTTCACAAACATGAAAAGTGATCCAGAGGAGCTAAATATTATTATTCTATAAAGAGGGATGGGCACTAAAAGAATGTGGGAAACACTTAAGGCTTCTCCACAGGTTACATTAGTCCGCACTAGAGGGTGTAAGTTCTAGTGTGCACTAATATCTTACGCGTTAACTGTGCCTCTAGGGCCTTTGGTGCACATTAAAAGTTCCATAGGGCATTTAACATAATACTGTTTGAAACGGGACTACATTAATGCCACTAGGGAACATTTAGTGTGCACCAGCAGGGTCCCCAGGGGCCAGTTAGTGCAAAACACACTAATATACACTAGAATTTATACCTTTCTAGTGTGAACCAATGCCATATAGCCAAGTCATTAAATACTAAATTTCTAGGTTAATAGAGTAATTTATATTTGCAAAGAAGTAGCAAGGGCAACAAGAAGTATAACTAGTATACAATATTTTGAATAGGAGCTAGTCAAATATTTAGGCATACACAAGTGTTTGGTTACTACTGCTGCTGCTCAAATAAGAGGACCTAGATGGACAATTTGGACATTTTCCATTCTAAAATTTCCTTCATTGCCTGAGGAGCTCATCATATCAGGTTGAATCAGTGGCCTCTTTCTGTGTCACAGCACTGACGGCCAATCTGTAGACCCAAAGGGTACATTGAAATTAATTCTCTGTAAGAAAGACTTTTCTCGTCCTCTGTTTCCTACATCACACACAACATGGGCTTTGAGCAGAGGGTTGAAGGAATGGAATCCACCCTCCACCTTTGGGGAAGGTGTAAGGTTACGCAAAACTCCCTCTGTGATAAATGAAGGAGGTGAGGGGCAGTCCCCGTTTATGAACACCCAGCCAGCCAGTTAGCTGTAAAAACCCTCTTGGTTTCTGTTCTTGGCTTGCTTTATCTGTAAAGGGTTAACAAGCCCACAGGTAAAAGAAAGAACAGGAGTGGGCACCTGCCCAAAAGAGCTAATGGGAAGGCTAGAACTTTTAAATATGGGAAATAAACTTTCCCTTTGTTCATTGTTCTCTGGGCTGCAGGGGGACAGAGCAGCAATGCTATAAGCAGAAATGCTGTGTAAGGTTTGAACCAAGTATGATCACAAATCATCAGATCATGCCTAGAACTACTTCTCTGAAACTCCAACCCTGTAAGTAGGTGAGAATGTTTAGCTAGATGCAATCAGGTTTATTTCTATTTATTTTTTAAGGTTTGTGGATCTCCTCTGTGCTAACCCCAGTTGTTTGCTTGTAACCTTTAAGCTGAACTCCCAAGAAAGCTATTTTGGGTGCTTAATTTTTGGACTTGCTCTTTTAAAATCTAGCAAAAGACTAAGTTCCAGATGTATTTTCTTCCTTTTTGTTTTTAATAAAATTTACCTTTTTTGAGAACAGAATTGGATTTTTGGTGTCCTAAGAGGTTTGTGTGTATGCTGTTTGATTAGCTGGTGGCAATATCTAATTTCCTTTTTTCTCTCTCACCTCTTCCCCGGAGGCGGGGGGTGAACGGGCTTGAGGGTACCCTCCAGGGAGGAATTCCTAAGTGCTTCTTCCTGGCTCCAAAGTTTTGTTGTTTTTTTTTACATTTGGGTGGTGGTAGTGTTTACCAAGCCAAGGTCAGAGAAAAGCTGTAACCTTGGGAGTGTAATACAAGCCTGGAATGGCAAGTATTATTTTTTAGAATTCTTGTGGGCCCCCACTTTCTGCACTTGGAGTGACAGAGTGGGGATTGAGCCTTGACACCCTCCATGGAGCTAGCACAGACCCCAGCATTGCCATGCACCACAGTTCCACTCTAGTGGCTGCCTTCCATGTCTCTTATGTCCCTAGCTGGAACTGTACAGTGTGAAAAAGACAGCACACAAATTTAATGAGTGAATCTGCCTGCGTCCTTTGCAGTTTTTCATGTCCTCATTAGTTTTTCAGATGAATCTCCACGTGCGCCATAATCTCACCTAAAATGCCAAGACCTGTGTATGGATTTGGAAATAATTGTGTGCTGTGCACCTTCACTCGTTTCCTGTTTGCTCCTTCTTCTAGCTAATTAATAAAGATGTTAAAAGACCCAACTTAACACCTGTGATACCTGAGTAAACACTTTCTTTGCCACAACTAAATGCAGTTTGTTTATCACTGCCCATTTTTAGAGTGAAAGTGCACATATAGTGAGTCCCAGTTCTTGAAGTCAGTGGTGCCCACTGTGCACTGACACTATTCAGCTACGCCAGAAATTGTCTAGTCTGTAGAGCACTTGCTGGTGGTCCACGGTGAGCCAGCTGATCATTGGTTCCTGGCTTCTCCTCTTTTCCAGTCGCTAAACTACAATAAATGCAGGGGGGGAAATACTTTTCCATATAAACAATTAATGTGCTTGGGAAGGGGTGTGATATGACTGTGACTAGGAGGAGAGATGTTCTGCACAATCCTGAAAGGGTAGGTAGTGTATTGGCGAGTCAATCTATTAAAAAGTGCTCCTCCATATGAAAAAGTTGAACAACTGAACTAGGTCTTTTCACTTCTTGCTAGATTAGCAGCCTGGGGACACTTCCTCCTTTTCTTCCCTGTGAGAGTTACAATATATTGCCAAACACAATACTGCATACCATACAAACACTACCTTTACTCTAATTGTAAAATAATGGAAGTTAGAGATGGAAAAGATTTATTAGATTCTCGAGTCCATTTGTCTCCCAGTGCAGAACTGTTCCGTGTATTCCAGGAACACTAATTTTTAATACAGCACTTGGGCCAAATTATGATCTCGCATCCATGAAACCGCACTCAAGTCAAAAGTGTTGCATGGGTATGAGAGCACAACTTGAGTGCAAGGCGATTAATTCCAGTTTCCACAGACGTGCTGTCGAACTTTTTAGTGGAAAGTATGGTCAGGTCTTTTGTTCAGTCTTGTGCCAGTTTTATAGCTCATCTTAGTGCTGAAGCCAGTTAGAATGCTAATTCACACTGTTCACAGCTATAGCTGTTTGAGAGCCTAGTCAGCACTGTAGATACTCAAGGCCCCAGTATTCTGCCAAAATTTTCCACAGAACTTACTGTATCACTGCCACTGAATTAGGGCTCTGTCACCAAATTTGCTATTACATCCAATGACATTGTTTCGCTCTCCTTTTGTGAAATTCTCTCTGGTTGATCTCCTTTTTTCCCCACTTGGCTTTGTGGTGGCATTTCTTCAAGACTACAAAGAATTTGTTACAAATTAATGTAACCGGTGAAGCAGACAAGGTAGATAATGCTGTACCTGTTGGACCAGAAAATAGCTTTTTAATACAAAAGCAAATCTATCTGTGAAGAGTATAATTCAAAAGATGACATCTGTGTGTTCACACTCAACAGTGCACTTAATACTGTCATTTAATCAACTAACACCTGTTGTAGCCCAGCCCTTTTATGCTGATTCATTACTATCCAGCTTTCAAGCAGGATAGATGGTTCTTTCAAGGTCAGGGCTGGCTTTAAGGTTAAACAGGCACCTACTTACAGCACTGTATTTCTAAAGGGGCACTTGAACAATACTGTGGTCGTTGTGGTCACCCACAAGCCAATCCCAAGCTGTTTCCACCAGCTGTGGTGTTTCTGCACATGTTCCTCATTTTCAAAAAAGGTGCCCCATTTCTCTTTAATCATGGGAAACAGGAGCCTTTGGATCTTAGATGCAACCCAGAATACTTTGCATCCGTTGTTCTGGGAATCTCTTTGAAGCAGCCTCACAGCTAATGAAAGGAGTTTGGAGGAATGTTCCCATTGCAAATGCATGAGCAGAAATAGGGGCACCCTTTTGGAAGGAGAAATGAAGCCAACAAAGCTGGCTGATAGACACAGACACTTACACGTGCATCTGACAAAGTGATTATTCACCCACGAAAGCTCATGCTCCAAAACATCTGTTAGTCTATAAGGTGCCACAGGACTCTTTGCTGCTTTTAGATATCATAGTGATAGTTGTGATAAAAACGATGCAGAACATAATAAAAAACTGTGGGCTGGAGGAGGCAGCAAAGGAACAACATTTTGGAGGCTTTTTTTTTTTCCCCCAACTATACATACAAAATTATAACAGTAGCCACTGAAGTCAATGGATGTCACCCTTTTTTTTTCCCCCTGATCATTCATCTCTCTGAGTAATTGTTTCAGGCTTTCTGCCAGCACAGGGAGACATCATTGCATCAGGTAACTTGCAGTTCACATTTACATTTTTTTCACAGCCCTAAGGGCTCAAGATTTAATTGTGTTAAAAATGAAAGAATTATGCAGCAATTTATGGGTCAAATAATAGCATTATACAGGAGACCCAGAGCTTAAGAAGTTCTTGACTAGAACTAAACCTTAATTACCACCAAAAGGACAAAAAAAATCAAAAAAACAAAAAAAAAAAAAGAGAGAGACAAGGAAGACAACCCCCCCCCCCCATTTACTGTTAATGACTGCGGCCCAATAATATAAGCCCAAAAATTAGGTTTTAAAAAGAGTATGTTTTACAAGGCAAAAGCAAGCATGTCTGACGTGTAAACAACTTAGCACAACAACATTGATTGCAAGAGCAATTTGAATAATTACATATGGAAATGACCATGATTTGCCAGAAATGTGCAAGAACCTTGCAAATGTTCACATACTCAAGATTTCCAACATCGTACTATATGTATGCTTAGTACAAACTCCTCACTATATGTCAGTAAAAACATGGTTATTAAATAAAGAGAGTCTGTAAAAAGTGTATAAAGAATTTGCAGTGTAACTATCAAAATTAAAAAACCTCCTTTTTGAGAAGATTCTGGGTTATTAAACTTGACAGTAAGGATCTTATTATGGAGTCTGTGTCAATATTAGTAATAGAGGATCCAGAGGACATACAAAACCAAATTTCAATATGTGAGGGTGGGAGGGAGAAGGAATCTGTACATTTTATGTTACAGTTCTTCTGTTTGGTATCATGTCACAAAGTTCATTTCAGTGTGGTGAGAAGAACAAAGAGAAAAAACCACCACAGAGTTTAGATAGGGTTTTATATTTTATTCATATTGAGATTTTATTCATATTGAGATTAAGTATCAGAGGGGTAGCTGTGTTAGTCTGGATCTGTAAAAGCAGCAAAAGAATCCTGTGGCATCTTATAGACTAACAGACGTTTTAGAGCATGAGCTTTCGTGGGTGAATGCCCACTTCTTCAGATGCATGTAGTGGAAATTTCCAGGAGCAGGTATATATGCAGGCAAGCTAGAGATAATGAGATAGTTCAATCAGGGAGGATGAGGCCCTATCTCATTATCTCTAGCTTGCCTGCATATATATACACACCTGCTCCTGGAAGTTTCCACTACATGCATCTGAGGAAGTGAGTATTCACCCACGAAAGCTCATGCTCCAAAACGTCTGTTAGTCTATAAGGTGCCACAGGATTCTTTGCTGCTTATATTGAGATTAGGTTCCAGAGAAATGGAGAAAATGTTAATTGATCTGTACAAGGAGACAAACATTCTCACCAATAAAAAAAAACCATTACCTCAAGAAGTTGGGTGTTCTTGTTAAAACTCTGTGATGCAAGGCCAGAGAGCAGCTGAAGCAAGCAGTCAAAAAGGCACAAAAGCAAATGCCGATACACTGAATAGATAAACTCCACTGATCACAGATATTATGGCAGATGTTCACCAAAAACACAGTTTTCAGAGCAGACAGAAACATTGGAGAGAACAGACACTTTTTAAACAAATGCTCCTATGATTTTTATTGGTTGTTTTTAGTGCTCTACAGAGGAAGAGATAAAGATGACAGAGGTGACTCTTGGCAAATGTTGAGGTGAGATAGTGGTACTACTGAAATTCTACCCTCCCCATAAAATAATGTGTTCATGAGCTGTATAAATATTTTGTTTTAATAAGTGCTCCCCGTGATAGGTTCCCAGTGGAATGCTCAGAACAGCTGCCTGTGATCTCACTACTCTTATAAGTCTCAAACATACAGGAGAGAGTTATGGTTTTGGAAAAATCTACCCCCTGTTAATTGCCACAGTGAACTTCCTCTATAAAAATCTCCCATGTTCCAGCTGTTCTTAAAATAAATACGATGGACCACAAACATTAATGTGCTAAGTGAAAAGGAAAACCAGAGAACATCTTCTTTAACGGTGCTGGTCAGCCCTCAGAGGGAGGGCACTCATTAATTAAAATCACTTTTCAGCGTTGTTTCAGTTGGACACAATATACTTTACTTTCTGCCTTTGTTTCAGTATTTGTTATACTTTATTTTTTAATCTAGCCATTATTTTTTCCATTGAATTTTATTGCTCCATTGCAGCTACTCTTAAAAGAGAAAACAAACAGAGGGTCCAGTTCTGCAAAGTCTTAAGTGCTCTCATCTACCATTCAGTTCAATAGGAGTTGAAGGCACTATTCTATTCTGATTTATACAGGTTCTTATACCATGCTCATCAATGTAGTAGCTGAGCACCTACCAGCAGTGCATTGAACAATGTGACTAACATCTGTTACCTATTGTTTATTCTCTCATCCTCTCATTGGGGGGAAAAGTGTGTGCAGTGGAATGCACTGGATTTTTTAAAATATATAAATATATATGTATATATACATATTGCTATATGCTTATGTTAGAGAAGGCAGGTCAAATAAATTCACCTTGCACTGGGAGCAGAAAGTGGTGAGATTTGTGATGGTCCTTAGTTCCTGGGAGAGTTTATTCAGCAGTCTTGGGCCAGCCCCCAAGAAAGTTCTATCTCCCGCTCAGATGAGCTTTACCCTTATTGCAGAGTATTCCATTGTGCCAGAGGAGCAGAGTTCCTGAGTTTCCCCAGAGACATTTCCCTGTAGCATCCAATCCGTTGGAAATGAAGTCCGCTTTCTCCAAAGAGACAATGTGCACACACACTTCCCTGTTAGTCCAGCTGAGGACACACTTTTTACCTTAATACACAGCACTGAGATGGTTTATAGTAAAACTAAGCATGTGTTTTTTAATAAAAAACAGACTTAGGTGATACTAAGCAAGAGAAAAAGAGACAAGTATCATTACAAACAAAACAAAACACACTTTCTAGTTTCTAAAACTTAACTTTTGCTGGTTACAATCTATGCCTAAGTAGCTTTCTCACATCAAACCATCACCATCTCCAGTCCCTGAGGCAGGAGGCTACACCATTCACCAAATCAGACCGTGCTGTTCCCTTTGTCCCTTCTCTCCCCTTCTTTTTTATAGAAACCTATTCCTTGGAAATGTATACCCCCAACGGGGTACTTCTCCCCTGCTGGTGTGCAGATGCCATGCTATCTGCCTCATCCGCTGGTCAATTTGCTTTTCCGATTGTTTACCTTAGATGTAATTGTATTTTCATTGTCCTTGCTTGTCATCAAGTCATGCAGACAGATAAATCCATATTCCTTCATCTAGGTCAGACTTCTTTATCATCTGCTTCCACAACATATTTTAAGACCATAGTTCAACCACAGACATAAAGGGGCTCTGAAACTCACAGAGCAGAGTCTGTGGTCATAGTAGCCTGTGTTGCAGAGGAGATGCACTGCAGGATTCTATATCAATTGTACTTTCCCAAGTCCTAAAGGCTTCATGCCCAGGTATATCTTGCTGCTGTAGTTCTGCCAAGAGGTGACAAAGTCATGAATAACCAAGGCAAAATCATTGTACACTGGGATGGGACTGAGTCTGCTAGACAACTGGAGATGGTAGAAAAATATTACTCACAGATGCACCTATGTGAGAGTTTAGCATCAGTGAGAAATTCAAGAGTATCTTTAAATTACAGGTTGAATTGACCAACTGTGAATATGTACTTTCAATCAAAGGAGACTGCACCATAGCTGCAAGCATTTCAAAATGCTTTTCTCTGTCCAGCAGCATTACCTCTGTCTTGCTTAGGTTCAGCTTCAACCTGCTGCTCTTCATCCATGAGCAGAGCTTGTCCAAGCAGTGGGCCATCTTGGTAGTAGTAGTGTGGGTGTATGTGGTGGAGGATAGGTAGAGCGGTGTGTCATCTGCATATTGCTGGCACTTGAGTCTATGTCATCTGACCAGTTCATCTAGTGGTTGCATGTAGATACTGGAAAGGGATAGAGAAATATTTGGTCCTTATGGGACACCAGAAGCAGGGGTTTAGAGTTGGAGGTGAGTTTCCCATCACTACTCATTGGGAAGGGCTGAAACCATTTTGCCACATTTCCCAGGACTCTTGCTACTTCTCTCCGGCAAGACAGCAGTATCTTATGGTCTACAGTGTTAAATACTGCAGAGAGGTCAAGGAGGATGAGAATGGATGTCTGCCCTCTGACATCAGTACCACTGAGGTGGTTTCAGCTCCATGTCCTATCCTGAATCCAGATTGTGCTAGGTCTAGTATGTTAGGTTCAGTTAGATGAACGTGGAGTTGGCCTTTGGCTAATTGCTCTATGGACTTCTTCAGGAATGGGAGTTTACTAGACCACTGGATGGTAGTTTACTAGAACTGAAGTATCCAGCGTGGGTTTGTTCAGCAATGCTGGGGAAAATCAGTTTTGGGTCGACTAAAACTATTTGGAAATTTAGGTTAAGAACATAAAAGAGTGGGTTAGACCAATAGTCCATCTAGCCCAGTATTCTGTCTTCTGGCAGTGGCCAATCCCAGAGGCTTCATTCAGAGGGAATGAACAGAACTGGGCAATTTCAAGTGATCCATGCCTTGACATAAAGTCCCAGTTTCTGGCAAACAGAGGCTTAAGAACACCCAGAGCATGAAATTGCTTACCTGACCATCTTGGCTAATAACCATGATTTTCATCTCATTCTTTTTTGAACTCACTTATATTTTTGGCCTTCAAAATAGCTCCTGGCAATGAGTTCCACAGGTTGACCATGTGTTGTGTAAAGAATTACTACTTTATGTTTGCTTTAAAGCTGGTGCCTATTAATTTCATTCAGTGACCCCTAGTTCTTGTTTTATGTGAAGAGGTAAACAACATTTCCCTATTCACTTCCAATTTGCCTGATTCTGAAGGTACGCTTACTGGCCTGTAATTGCCAGGACTGCCTCTTAAGCCTTTCTGAAAACTCAGCATTATATCAGTCATCAGGTAAAGCAGCTGATTTAAGCGATAGTTCACAGATCACACTTAGTAGCTCTGCACATTCATATTTGACTTCCTTCAGAACTTTTGGGTGAATACCATCTGGTCCTAGTGACCTATTACTGATTAGTTTATCAATCTTGTCCAACACTTTTTATGGATGACTCATCTGGCACAGCTCCTCAGAACTGTCACCTAAAAAGAATGGGATCTCCCCCACATCCTCTGTACTGAAGACTAGTGTTGAATTAGGTGAATATTTTCAGCTAAAATAAAATGATTTTTTACATAAAGTCAAAACATGTTTTGACAATTCCAGAACAAAATATTTTGTCTTTTTGCTTAGAAACAATGTTTGATTTTAAAAATGAGCTAGATTTATTCTAAAGAAAGGGTAGAAAACACCCAATTTCTAAACAAACAGAAAAACTGGGGGAAAATTATTTCAGGTTGAACAAAGTGTTTTGTAAGAACCAAAATGAATTATTTTCATTTTTTTTGTTTTAGCATACCTCCTCCACAATCCAATTTTGGATCAACCCAAAAATAAACATTTCTTTGGATTTTTCAGTTCAGCCACTGAACAGAAAATTCAATTATTTGCTCAGCTCAATTCTCCAGTCCATTCTTGTGTGTTTGAAAAAGGAAGAGAAGGTTCTTTCCCTGTCTAATGCATTGGCTATTTTAATCACGAGTAGCAAAGTAGCACCAGTAATGGAGAATCTGCCACAACCTTTGGCAAGTTGTTCCAATGCTTTATTATCCTGTCCAGGGCTGCCCAGAGGATTCCGGGGGCCTGGGGCCATCGGCGGCAGGGGGGCTCCAGTGGACCTCCCGCAGGCTTGCCTGCGGAGGGTCTGCTGGTCCCGCGGCTCCGGTGGAGCATCCGCAGGCATGCCTGCGGGAGGTCCACCAGAGCCACGGGACCGGCAAGCGGCAGGGCGCCCCCGTGTGGTGAAATTCTAGAGCCGGCCCTGTTCGGAGGTGGGGGCCCCTTCTGTCCCGGGACCCACAGCTGAAGTGCCCTGAAAACCCTTGGCGGGGGCCCTCCGCTGGCAAATTACCGTCGAAGTGGGACCCGCCGCCAAAGTGCAGCCCGCTCTTCAGCCGTAATTCGGTGGCGGGGGACCCCGGCCACGGGTCTTCAGGGCACTTCGGCGGCGGGTCCCGGAACGGAAGGGCCCCCCACCGCTGAATTACCGCCGAGGACCGGGTTGCACTTCAGCGGCAGGTCCCGCTTTGGCGGTAATTCGCTGGCGGGGGGTCCTTCCCCCTGGAGCAGAAGGACCCCCCCCCCCCTGCAAAGACCGGGAGTGGAAGAAGTTCTGGGGCCCGGTCCCGCAAGAGTTTTCCGGGCCTCCTGGAGCAAGTGAAGGACCCCGCTCCAGGGGCCCTGAAAAACTCTCGTGGGGGCCCCTGCGGAGCCCGGGGCGAATTGCCCCTCTTGCCCCCCACCGTCTGGGCGGCCCTGATCCTGTCAAATTTAAACCTTATTTCCAGTCTAAATTTGTCTAGTTTCAGCTTCCAGCCATTGGATTATGTTATACCTTTCTCTGCTAGACTGAAGAGCCCATTATTAAATATTTGATTCCCACATAGATTATACACTGTAATCAAGTCACCCCTTAAACTTCTCTTTATTAAACTAAATAGATTGACTTTTTGCGTCTATCACTTTAAGGCACGTTTTCTAATCCTTTAATCATTCTCATGGTTCCTCCCTGAACCCTGTCCAATTTATCAATATCTTTCTTGAATTGTGGGCACCAGAACTGAACATAGTATTCCAGCGCCAGAGCGCACGTTCACCTGATTATTCAAAGGGCCCTACCAGATTCATGGCCATGAAATCTGGTCCGCATCACAGACCATGAAACCTGGTCTCTCCCCATGAAATCTAGTCTTGTGTACTTTTTACCTATACTACACAGATTTCACTGGGGAGTCCAGCATCTCTCAAACTGGGGCTCTGAATCCTGACTCAAAAGAGAATTTCAGGGGCATCGCAAGATTTTAGGGGGATCATGGTATTGCCACCCTTACTTCTGCAGTGCCTTCAGAACTGGGCAGCCAGAGAGCAGCAGCTGTTGGCTGGGCAACCAGCTCTGAAGGCAGTGCCCCGCCAGCAGCAATGCAGAAATAAGGGTGGCATTACCATACTCATGCCACCCTTACTTCTGCACTACTGCCTTCAGAGCTGGGCGACTGGAGAGTGGCGGCTGCTGAGGGCCCAGATCTGCAGGCAACAGCACAGCAGTAAGGATGGCAATACCATACCATGCCATCCTTAATTTTGCACTGCTGCTGGCAGCAGCTCTGCCTTCAGAGCTGGACTCCTGGCTAGCAGCTCTTCAGCTGCCCAGCTCTGAAGGCAGCGCCACCACCAGCAGCAATGCAGAAGTAAGGGTAGCAATACCGCAACACCCACTACCGTAACCTTGCAACCACCTCCACAACTGCTTTTTGGGTGAGGACCTCTACAATTACAACACCACGACATCAAGTATCAGAGGGGTAGCCGTGTTAGTCTGGATCTGTAAAAGCAGCAAAGAGAATGACATGCATCTGACGAAGTGGGTATTCACCCTCGAAAGCTCATGCTCCAAAAAGTCTGTTAGTCTATAAGGTGCCACAGGACTCTTTGCTGTTAACACCATGACATTTCAGATTTAAGTAGCTGAAATCAAGAAATTTATGATTTTTAAATTCCTATGATCATGAAATTGACCAAAATGGACAGTGAATTTGTAAGGGCCCTAATGCACCATGACACACATTCCCCTCCCCATCTCTCACTGCTTCCCATGATAGAGTACACCATCTTGAAAGTATGGCCAACATTCTTACGTATGTTCCTAGATACATTTACATATAGCCATATTACCCAGTTTACAAAGCGATCCATATTGTTCTGAATTAGTGACCACTTCTACAATTTGTGTCATCTGCAGACTTTGAGTGATGATTTTATGTTTTCTTCCAGGTCATTGACAAAAATCTTAAACAGTTTAGGCCCCCCAAAAGAACAAACAAACAATCTCTGCAGGACCCCTCTGGAAACACTCACTTGATAATGATTCCTTCTTTACAATTACATTTTGGACACCTATCAGTTAGCCAGTTTTTAATCCACTTAATATGTTAATGTTAATTTTATATCATTTTTATATCATTCTACTTTAATCAAAATGGCATGTGGTACCAAGTCAAATGACTTACAGAAGTCTAAATATATTAGATCAGCACAATTACCTTTATGAACCAAACTTGTAATCTCATTAAAAAATAGTTTCACAGGGTCTATTTTCCATAAACTTATGCCATAGGTACCAACTCTGAGTACTCCAGGGCTGGAGCACCCACAGGGAAAAAATGGTGGGTGCTGAGCACCTACGGGCAGTCAGCTCCCCGCATTTCCCCCAGTGCCATTAGAAAGTTGGCACCACTGACCTAGGCTGCTTTGCAGTAGTTACATAACTCTCCTTTGATTCTTTATTAAAGAAGTCACCTATCAGCCATTCCACTCCATTATTTTAGCAGAGATCAATGTCAAGCTGACAGTCCTATGATTGTGTCATCCTGTTAATCCCATTTGCTTTCTTCCAGTTTTCTGGACCTTCCCCAGTGCTCCAAAACTTGTTGAAAAATAATATTAATAGTCCAGTGAGCTCCTCAGCCAGCTCTTTAAAAACTCTTGAATGTAAGATACCTGGACTTTGTGAATTAAAAATGCCATACTCTGCCATTCTCCAGAGAGACTAGTGGAATAGAGAGTTATCACCATATGATGTGAAGATCATCTGTTTCCCCCAAAATAGAGAACATATTTATTGAATACTTCTGCCTTTTCTTCATTATAGTTGATAATTCTACCATTTCCCAGGATGTTTTTTTAAAACTGGCTTGGTCTTCTTCCTCTGCTGTACAATTGTGATTTTTGAGCAGCTAGTAAGGAGTTTCTAAAATGATTCCCAATTATCACATTTTTCTGATTAACTTTTCTCCCAGCTGATTTGGCTCATAATTATTTTCCGTTTTGTGAATCTGGCCCTATTAAAGCACTCAGTATATATATTACTGGTCTGGACTTTATTTTACTTGCACATTATAAATGATCAAGTAAGTTATGATCGCTTGTACCTAGCCTACCATTAATTTTTAATTCTGGGATAAGATTTGGGGCAATCTTCTTTCCACACCTATAACCTAATTTCTCAGAAATGGACTTGAAAATTACAAATGCAATTTTGAATATGTATTTACATCCTGGTGCAAAATTGCTCAACAATTTTCACCCATTTAGCTGCCTATTTACTCCTGCAAGATAGCTAAGAGTCTAAATGGATGTAATTCAACTAACCATGCCTGCAATTCCATGACAGCACATAACTGATCACAGAACTGTGCTGTCAATACCGGCAGCTAAATGGAGTACTTGCTTAAAAATCCGAGCCTCCATTTTAATGGATACACATTTATATGAATAGTCTCCGATGGAACTGGTAAATAAATGTGCACAGAGTTACAATATATAAAATATGTTCCTAATATTCTTATTGATCAGTACCTAAAAAGCAGTATCAGCCTTAATTTGCCAGGAATTACTATATAATCTGTTTACCAGTTTTAAATATTTCTAATATGTCCATATCTGTAGTATCTAGGCACAATCCATTTCCTGGCTTTTGTTAGCTCGTGTCACAAATTTTCCCTTCTTTAAATAAGGGGTGGGGGGGGAAGAATCGTATTTGATAATAAGCCTGTGTGGGTGAAATCCCAGCCCCATTGAACTCAGTGGTAACATTCCCTTTGACTTCAATGGGAGCAGAATTTCAGCAGCTCTGTATGCTAATTGTCAGTTTGCAGCCAGAAATCCTGTTTACCCATAAACTGGAAGAGGAGGACACCTCTCACTGCTAAAGTGCTACATTCAGAAATATGGTGCCATTCTTTGCAGAAATGAAACAAATACACATACCCACATGCATCTGATGAAGTGGGTATTCACCCATGAAAGCTCATGCTCCAAAACGTCTGTTAGTCTATAAGGTGCCACAGGATTCTTTGCTGCTTTTACATACCCACTTTGGTTCACATGGCACAGAAAGCAGCAAGCTCTTCAGTAGTAAAGAGTTTTGTGGATAGATTAATAACAGATAGCATTAAAGACAGCCTCTACTAAGAGATGTCCCCTAAGATTTGTCCATACGATGGTTGAAAGCTGTGCTAGCATCAGTTGCATTTAAAAACAGCTGAACGTAGCTATTACTAGCCTAGTTTTCCATTGTGAACAGAGTTTTTTTATTCTGATAACCATCCCAGGCAAATGATAGATACCACCACTGAAAAGCCATTTGTAGGGATAGGAGTACTTGTGGCGCCTTAGAGACTAACAAATTGATTTGAGCATAAGCTTTCGTGGGCTACAGCCCACTTCATTGGACGCATAGAATGGAACATATAGCAAGGAGACATACAGAGAACATGAAAATGTGGGAGAACACTTCAACCTCTCTGGCCATTCAGTAACAGATTAAAGGTGGCAATTTTGCAACAGAAAAGCTTCACAAACAGACTCCAACGAGAAACTGCTGAACTTGAATTAATATGCAAACTAGATACAGTCAATTTAAATAGAGACTGAGAATGGCTGAGCCATTACACACATTGAATCTATTTCCTCATGTTAAGTATCCTCACACTTCTTGTCAAACTGCCTTAAATGAGCTATCTTGATTATCACTCCAAAAGATTCTCTTCTCCTGCTGACAATAGCTCATCTTAATTAATTAGCCTCTTAGAGTTGGTAGGGGAACTCCCACCTTTTCATGTTCTCTGTATGTATGTGTGTGTATATATATATATATATATAAAATCTCCTCACTATATGTTCCATTCTATGCATCCAATGAAGTGGGCTGTAGCCCACAAAAGCTTATGCTCAAATCAATTTGTTAGTCTCTAAGGTGCCACAAGTACGCCTGTTCTTTTTGCGGATACAGATTAACATGGCTGCTACTCTGAAACCTGTCATTAGTAGTGATGTTGGACCAAATTCTGCCTCCCTTCTTAGGGTGACCAGGTGTCTGGTTTTCGACCTGAACACCCGGTCGAAAAGGTGGTGGTTCCGGTCAGCACCACCGACTGGGCCATTAAAGGTGCTGGCGGTGCTGCAGTGCTAAGGCAGGCTAGTCTCTACCTGTTCTGAGGCACCACACTGTGCCCTGGAAGTGGCTAGCAGGTCTGGCTCTTAGGCTGGGGGGTTACAGGGCTCCACGCACTGCCCCTGCCCCGAGCACCAGCTCTGCCCTGCAAAGCTCCCCCCTTCCACCTACTAGTGCTGGACCTGCTAGCTGTTTCCAGCGTGTGTGCAACATGGTGTCAGGACAGGCAGGCAGCCTGCCTCAGCCCTGCTGCACTGCTGACCAGGAGTCACCCGAGGGAAGCCCGCGACCCAACCCCAAGGCCCAACCTCCTACCCCAGCCCTCAGCCCCCCCCCCCCAAACCTGGATCCCCTCCTTCACCCCAAAGGGGTCATTCCTGGCCCCACCCAGAGCCTGCCCCTCTAGTGCAGAGCCCTCACACACCCCCACACCCTAACCCCCTGTCCCAGTTCTGAGCCCCCCTAAACCTGGAGCCCCTTCCTGCACCTCAAAGCCCTCATCCCTGGCCCTACCCCAGAGCCCTCACACCCTCCTGCACCCCAAGCCCCTGCCCCAGCCCTGAACCTCCCCCCTAAACCCAGAGCCCCCTCCTGGACCCCAAACGTCTCATTTCTGACCCCAGCCCAGAGCCCGCATCCCCAGCCCACAGACCTCACATACACACTCACCCCAAACCCCTGTCCCAGCCCCCTGAAACTGAGTGAGGCTGGGGGAAAGCAAGCAACCATGGGAGGAGGAAAGTAGTGAGCAGGAGTGGGGCCTCAGGGAAGGGATCAGATCTGCTGTGAAAGTGTTCTTAAAATGAAAAACGTGCTGAGTCATCATCTGAGACTGCTATAATATGAAATATATGGCAGAATGCAGGTAAAACAGAACAGGAGACACAATACTTCCCCCAGGAGTTAAGTAAAAAGTGTAACTAACACAATTTTTTTAACGAGCATCAGCAGCCTAGAAGCGTGTCCTCTGGAATGGCGGCCAAAGCATGAAGGGACATATGAATGTTTAGGATATCTGGCATCTAAATACCTTGGAATGCTGGCTACAAAAGGCCCATGCAAATGCCTATTCTCACCTTATGGTGACATTGTAAATAAGATGTGGGCAACACTATCTCCCACAAATGTAAACAAACTTGTTTGTCCGAGCGATTGGCTGAACAAAAAGTAGGACTGAGTGGACTTGTCGGCTCTAAAGCAGGGGTGGGCAAACTTTTTGGGCAGAGGGCCACATCTGGGTGGGGAAATTGTATGCAGGGCCGGGGCAGGGGGTGGGGTGCGGGAAGAAGGGAGTGCAGAGTGTGCTAGGGGGTGCAGTGTGCAGGAAGGGGCTCAGGGCAGGGATTGGGGCAGAGAAGGGCTGTGGGGTGCATGAGGGGGCTCAGGCAGAGGGTTGGGGTGCAGGGCACAGCAGAGGCTCAGGGCAGGGGGTTGGGATGCACAGGGTGCAGCAAGGACCTAAGGGCAGGGGGTTGGGGTGCAGGAGGGGTGCGAGGTGCAGGCAGCGGGCTTAGGGCAGGGAGTTGAGGTGTGGGGTGCAGGAGGGGTTCGGGCTTACCTTAAGCGGCTCTGGGGTGGCAATGGCGCACACTGGGACCAGGGCAGGCTCCCTCCATGCCTGCCCTGGCCCCTCACCACTCCAGGAAGTGCTGTGGCTCCTGGGGGACAGAGGGCTCTGTGTGCTGCCCTTGCCACACCTCCAGGCACCCCGCCCCCCCAAAGCTCCCATTAGCCACAGTTCCACATTCCCGGCCAAAGGGAGCTGCAGGGGGCGGTGCCTTCACACAGGAGCAACTCATGGATCCCTCTGCCTTCCCTTCCCCCGACTGGGGGCTGCAGGGACGTGGTGCCAGCGGCAACACGGGCCGGATCCAAAGCCTGGAGGGGCTGGATCTGGCCCGCAGGCTGTAGTTTGCCCACCCCTGCTCTAAAGTTTTAGAATGTTTTGTTTTTGAGTGCAGTTATGTAACAAAAAAAAAATCTACATTTGTAAGTTGCACTTGCAGGATAGAGACTGCACTACAGTACTTGTATGAGATGAATTGAAAAATACTGTTTCTTTTATCATTTTTACAGTGCAAATATTTGTAATAAAAATATAAAGTGAGCACTGTACACTTTGTATTCTGTGTTTTAACTGAAATCAATATATTTGAAAATGTAGAAAAACATCCATAAATATTTAATAAATGTTTATTGGTATTCTACTGCTTAAAAAAGTGTGATTAAAACTGTGAATAATCACAATTTATTTAATCGCAATTTTTTTTTAAATTAATCACATGAGTTAACTGTGGTTAATTGACAGCCCTAGTTTCAAGTAGATTAAAACAACAACAGCAACAACAACAAAAATGATCTTCACTTCAGATTCAAAGAGGCTCAAGAATCAACTGCAAACTAAGCCCTCTCTGCAGTGCTGCTAGGATTCTCCAGATCATCTAAATACTTTAACTGCATTAAAACGAAGTCCATGCAAGAGGAAACAAACGGGCAAATTGAGAGCTACTCCGTTTCTATAAACTGCAGGATTGATTAACAAGCGTGTTTGCATAACTCCTTGTGTAGGCTGAAGCAACCTAAAAGCTAATCGCTGCAAAAGAAGATTTAGATCAGGGGTTCTCAAACTGGGGGTCGGGATCCCTCATGGGGTCGCGAGGTTATTATATGGGGAGTCATGAGCTGTCAGCCTCCACCCTAAACCCCACTTTGCATCCAGCATTTATAATGGTGTTAAATATATAAAAAAAGTGTTAATTTATAAGGGGGGGTTGCACTCAGAGGTTTGCTATGTGAAAGGGGTCACCAGTACAAAAGTTTAAGGACCACCGATTTAGATAAAGAAAGGGATCCCATACTCTCATAGCATGAGACACTTCTTAGCAGTGAGAGCCTCATGTTGACTCTCTTCTCTCGCAACCTCTCAGTCATGTTTCATATCCACAAGCCTCCCCATTTTTCTCCTTTCCCCCCCAATGCATACAGAAGGACTTCTCATTTCGTCACCCAGTCAGTTTCCTTCCATTCAAAAGTAATTCTCCTTTCTCATACTCCTTTACAATGGGTCCTCAGTAATGGCTGGGGCCTTTTGACACCACTGTTGTACAAATAAACTATACGTAAGAGCAGTAAGAATATTAAGAACAGATGAAATTTCTGTTAATTTCTCTCTATGCTCAGGATCAGACCAGGGATTCCATGGGTCTAAACCTATAGATAATAAATGTAGGCTCTACAGTCTTTGAGAAAGTCTAGAAATTCTGATGCAGAGTGTGTATTTTTAAGCTACGGTCTATCCACTCGCTGTGGACCTGCCTCTTATCTTGCTGCACACTGGTTTGACATGGGTGTATCTACTGAATTCAGTTGAGTTATTCCTTATTTACACTGGTGCACATAAGTGCAGAATCAGGTTCAGAGTGTGCAGTGGACTGCACAAAAACAAAACAGTCTTCTCCTTGTACACACTATAAACAAATGAGCTTTTGTCTTGAATGGAGGCTGCAACATAAGCCAACACTCTAGGCAGTTTGCTTTGTAAATTTGTACACAATAAAATCAGGCATTCGATAAAGCAGAAGAAAGTTTCTGTTGGTTTCTTTGTTTCCTTCACAATTCACCTTACTTGTAAATCTTGATAATGATTTTACTGCAGTTCAGTTAAGACAGATGATTGTATTGCTCAATAAATAAAACCAGGAACAAACCACAACAGAAATTATGAATACTAGCATGCAAAACTCTATGGACAATGACAAGCAAGGGAACGTGGGTATCACAGGAAGAGCCCACAGCCCTTCACAGAGCATGCCCATTAGAATATGAATAAAGGACCTAGTGTCATATCTAAATATTCATATATAATAAATGAGGAGCACTTGTATAGACCTTTTCATCCATAGACAGGGCTGCCTGGGGGGGGGAGGGGGGGCAAGTGGGGCACTTTGGTGGCAGTGGGCCCTTCACTGCTGCCGAAGGCGCGGAGCGACTGAAGGGCCCTCCGCTGCCAAAATGCTGCCGAAGACCCTAACCGCCATTGGGTGAGTACAAGCGCCGCAGGTCCTCACCTCTGCCCCAGGCCTCCTGAATCCTCTGGGCGGCCCTGTCCATAGATCTCAAAACCCTTATAAAAATCAAATAAATAATAATTATAACAACTAGCTTTTGTATAGTGTTTTCCACCAAGATGGCAAAGCCATTCACAAAAGTGGGTAAATGCTGTTGTAGTCATTTTATAGATGGGAAAACAAAGCTACAGAGAGGTGAAGTAGCTTGTCCAAAACATATAGCAACTCAAGTGACAGAGCCAGGAACAGAAGACAGGGCTTATTCCCAGTCTGGTGTCCCATCCTCTGGACCAAACTATATGTATATTGGTATGCATGTATGTAATTGTGTACACACATTTTTTATACATGAACATCTATAGGTACATTATAACTAGAGGTGCTCAGAAAATCAGAGGGTTTTTCTTCAGATTTATTTATTTTTGTCAAAAAAGTTTCAGGTTTTGGCAACCAAAAAGCAGAACATTTCAGCCAAACACTGCTGCAGACTGAAAAATTTCATGTGAAAAAGAGAAACCAGTTTTTGGCCTAAAAGGTTGGGGTTTTAGCTTTTGATGAAAAATCAGAAGTATTCTAGGAAATCAGACTTGTCCTGTTACAAATTTTTAGTCTGAAACCCAATTTTCCATTACAAGTTCCAACAGAAAAATTTTGACCACAGTTAATTATACCCCTAATTTCCTGAAATGTTTCAGAAAGGTTTCTGCTCACTTGTGCCACCCACAAATGTCTTTGCACTTTTTTTCAGACTTCACTTATGCTTGTAACACCTTCCCTGACCAGATGTGCAAGGATGCCTTCTACTCTTTCAGAACCCTTTTCACATACATGAAAGCCACCCTGTGTATGACAGCAAGGCAGAGAAGCAGTTGGAGCAAATCAACCCAAAATTACAAATCTAATTTGTTTTTAAAATAGCAAATGTTTATAGTTATATAAAAGTTGTACACGGCCGATGGTCTCTCTTTCCCCACCCACTGTATATCGCTCATCTTCTAAGATTTCACTTTTCAGGGCAGAATCTGTGTCTCACTGTGTTTGTTCTGTACCTGCCACAATGGAGCGGACTGGGGCCTCTGAGTGTCATTGTACTATAAATATCAAATTATACACAAAAAAGCTGCGTTAGAAGAACATTACTGAGGTTGCAAAGTCAAGCACTCAAAAGTTAGGAAATGCCAGAATAAGGTTGCCTGTGCATTCAGTCCCCTTGTGCATATGCATTCTGATACAGTCTTTAATTACATGATGACATTTGATTTTTCCACAGGATCCCTGCCTCAGTCAGTGCACAGAATGGACAGTGCTCACTGAATGAGCAGCTCTTGAATATTTTGTTTTATCCTCTTTGTTCAATGTGTGTCTTATTTACAAGACCCAAGTCAAACACTGCTCTGAAGGCGGAATTATTAATTGCCTCATGGCTTTTCTAAGGCACTCATTAGTATAGCATTTGAGGCTCAGATTCTCAAAATAAGAGTGAGGTACCTAAATATCTTTGAGGATCTGGGCATGAGGACTTCACAAACATTAAATTCATCTTCACAACACCCCTGTGAGGTAGATGTTGGTAATACCCCATTTTACAGATGGGAAGCTGAGGCCCAGGTCCACAAAGCTATGTAGGCTCCTAACTCCCACTGAAATCAATGGAAGTTAGGACACTAAATACTTTTGTGGCTCTGAGCCAGGGAGATTAAGATAAAAAAATTTCCACTAATTTTGGGAGCCCAATTTGAGATGTCTACGACCTGATTTTTCTGAGTACTTAGTGTTATAGAGCATTTAATATGTTCAAGACACAGCACCCATTGACTTCAGTTCCTGCTATGAGTACTCTGCACTTCTGCAAATCAGACACAGTGGTACCCAGAAAAAGAGGAACACGCAATTAGTGACCACCTGTGAGAAATCTGTTTTAAGTGACTTGGCCAACATTGCACGAATTCAATGTCAAAGAGAGGGATAAAAATCCAGTTGCCCAGAACAGTATTCAAGTGCCTTAACCACGAGATCTGCCTCTCTCTTCCTGCAGGCCCTTACCTCATTTACTACATACAAGGTATTTACATGACAGATATGCTAAACATTCGTATGCCCCTTCATGTTTTAGCCACCATTCCAGAGGACATGCTGATGATGCTTGTTAAAAAAATAGCGCATTAATTAAATTTGTGACTGAACTCCTGGGGGGAGCACTGTATGTCTCCTGTTCTGTTTTACCTGCATACTGCCATATATTTCATGTTACAGCAGTCTCGGATGATGACCCAGCACATGTTATTCATTTTAAGAACACTTTCACAGCAGATTTGACAAAACTCAAAGAACGCACTGTGAGATTTCTAAAAATAGCTATAGCACTCAACACAAGGTTTAAGAATCTGAAGTGCCTTCCAAAATCTGATTGAGACGGGATGTGGAGCGTGCTTTTGGAAGTCTTAAAAGAGGAACACTCTGATGAGTAAGCTATAGAACCTGAACCACCCCCCCCCCCCAAAAAAAATCAGCCTGCTGGTGGCATCTGATTCAGCTGCTGAAAATGGTCCACTCTGCTTTAGATTGTTCTCAAGCAAAACCCGTCATTAGCATGTCCTCTGGAATGGTGGTTGTAGCATGAAGGGACATATGACTCTTTAGCACATCTGGCATGTAAATATTTTGTGACACCAGCTAAAACAGTACCATGCAAACTCCTGTTCTCACTTTCAGGAGACATTGTAAACAAAAAGAGGACAACATTATCTCCTGCAAATTGTAACCTAGCTTGTTTGTCTGAGTGATTGGCTGAAATAGGACTGAGTGGACTTGTAGGCTCTAAAGTTTTACATTGTTTTGTTTTTGAATGCAGTTTATGTAACAAAAAAAAATCTACATTTGTAAGTTACACTTTCAGAATAAAGAGATTGCACTACAGTCCTCGTATGAGAGGAATTGAAAAATACTATTTTTGTTTATCCTTTTTACAGTGCAAATATTTGTAATAAAAATATAAAGTGAGCACTGTACACTTTGCATCCTGTGTTGTAATAGAAATCAATGTAGAAACACATCCACAAATTTAATAAATGTTTATTGGTATTCTATTGTTTAACAGTGAAATTAATCGCCATTACATTTTTTGCGTTAATCATGTGAGTTAACTGCGACTAATCGACAGCCCTAATTCTTTCCCTGCCCTAAACATACACACACTTGTGATTCTACTAAGATGCTGTGTGGGCTGTCAGCTCTGATCTTTAGTGCTTCATGCTGCAACAAAATAAATTTGATTTGTCCTCCCCCAGCTGAAGAAGACCATTAAAGCAGTTTTAATTTTTACCCTACACTGTGTGGCACTCTCCTGGGAAAATCACGAATAGCTAAATCTGCTTCCACAAGTTCCCATTGTTGGGTACATTTGGTCCTATATCACAGTATATAAGGAGGGAAAGAGACCCACAGTCAGCTGTCATAGTGATCAATTACTTTTACATCTCACTGTGCATGTCTACTGCAGTTGTCAGAAATGAAAGCCAAAAATTTTCTTAATATACCCTCAAGGTTGAGATCCGGAAAACAAAAACATTAGGGTTTTGTGGGGCCTCTGGCCCAGAGGAGGTAGGGGAAACTCCCACCTCTTCTGCCTGTAGTCCCCCCATCCTCCTCCCTGGCACTCCGGCAGGAGAAATGGGGTTAGGGCACAGGGACCACTGATCATGATATATCAAGTGTCATCTATTTCAGAACCCTGGCCTCAGTTAGATTGCTATGGTGATAACCATAATGTGCTCAGGCAGTATGGGGATGGGTGCAGTGGTGCCAGAACCTGTGCCACCTGCTCGGCACTCCGGCTGGAGCGTGGGGACTTGGGGCATAGGGTATGGGGGGCAAGAGGGTATGTGGAGTGGGGCAATCTCTCATGCCTCAACCCAACTTCATGGCTGGAGCACCTTGTGGGTGGAGCGGGGAAAGCCCCCATGCCCTGACTGGAGTGCTAAGCTGGCAGAGCGGGGCAAGCCCCCGCACCTTGACCCCGCTGCCTGGCAGGAGCGCCTGGTGGGCAGAATGGGTCAGGGCATGGGGGCACCCATTTTTAGGGAGGCTCCCTGTGCATGGGTCCTGTTGGCTCAGTGGCTAATCTGCCACTGCTGCCTGGGCTCCCCAGCCAGGCTCCACACCAGCCTGGCTGGGGGGTAGGGCCTCAGGGGGGAAGTGCAGGGGAAGGGAGCAGGATTCGCCCCAGCAAAAAGTGGACAGGAAAGACCTCTCCCTCCCACTTTTTGAAAGTGGACAGGCATAGCCCCGTGGGCCCTCCCAGTTCCGGCACCAGTGCACCCATCCCCATACTATCTGAGCACATTATGGTTATCACCATAACTAACTGAGGCCAGGGTTCTGAAGTAGATGACACTCAGTATATCCTGATCAATGGAACTGACATGAGCATGCCAGTGTTCCCTGGGGTGACTCATTGACAGGCTGCCAGAGGAACAGGAAACATGGGGCATTAGGCTAGAACCAATGCAGCCACATGGACAGAGCAATGCACTGCATTTAATAAAGTTTCACTTGTTCAGTTTAACCTGCATTCAGCTTCACTCTTTGCTAAAGGAACATAATGACAGCATCTGAGCTAAGTTTTCTGCAGTGCAGCTGCAGGCAGTGTGAGTCATGGAACTTGATGTGAAACCCACTGGGGCCCTGGATTTTGTGAATACTATCCTAGCTCAACAATGGATCCGGGGGAAGGAGGAGTTTGAGCTATGCACAGACCTGGCCATGCAGGAGGACGACAGTAACTGGAAAGTAAAACTGCTATTTTACCAAACTGGGGAATAAGGTAGAGAGATCTGCAGCACTCTAAGCTCACCATTCCCTCTAGCCTCACAGCAGTCCTGGGACCTATTGTTCCCCAAAGCAGAATGAAAGTGTGAAGTGATGAGGTTTTCACTAGTGACCAGTCCAAAGGGGAGGGGATAGACCCACGTTACTGCCTTCTGCACTCTTGCTGCTACATGCAATTTTGGGGACTTGATAAACTGGATTCAGGACAGAATTGTCTGTGGCACTTGGGAATCACCATCTGCATAAGTATCAGAGGGTAGCCGTGTTAGTCTAGATCTGTAAAAGCAGCAAAGAATCTTGTGGCACCTTATAGACTAACAGATGTTTTGGAGCATAAGCAGCTGCTCCAGGAAGGTGATCTCACATTAGACAGATGCTTAGACATGGGGTGTGCAGCAGAAGCCTCCAGAGAAAGGATGAAAGCCCTAGGAGCCACAACACCCCCAGAAGTACATGCAGTGAGACAACAGCAAAGGAGAGCAGATGGCAAGGGTTCCATGCCCCTAGTGTTATGCATTGACCATGAGAGACAGCATGAGCAGGTAAGAGAGAAGTACCTTACACTCATAGGTGGCAAGTTATATGGGCTCGAGGTGCCTGGGCTCCAGGAATATTCAGGGCCGGGTGCCCTGCTCCAGCAATATTTGGAGCTGGGTCTCTCCCCCGACCCTGCCTGGATCGGGCCCTGGCCCCCACGGGTCTCCCCCCGTCCCACCCCGCCACATCCCTGCCTGGAGCAGGTCCCGGCCTCTGCCTTCCACCCCTCCCCCTGCATCCCCCCACCGCCGCATCCTTGCCTGCTCGCAGATCGGCTCCGGCAGAACTGCTGTCTGCTGCCCCAGGGTCATAGCTCCTGCCATCCACTAATGGCAAGGCAGGCTGCCCTTACCCTGCTCTTCTGCCCTAGCCCTGAGCCTCTCCAAAGCCCCAAACCCTCATCCTCAGCCCCAACCGTCATTCCCCTGCAGCCTGATCCTCTGCCCCAGCATGCACCACTTCCACCTTCCTACACCCCCACCCCCAGCCGAGCCTGCATCCAAACTCTGTCCCAAAGCCTGCACCCCTCACCCCTTCCTTCACCCCCACCACCAGCCCAGAGCCTGCACCCAAACTCCATCCCAAAGCCTGTACCCCTCCTGCACCCTAATCCCCAGCCCAGGACCTGCACCCCAGACCTCACCCCTGAAACCCCACCCAGAGCTTTAGGCAGGTGGAGGTGGAGTTTGAGGGGGCGGAGTTGGGGGGGTGGAATTGGGGGGGCGGGTTCTAGGCACCACCAAAATTTCTTGCCTCCCATGCTTACACTAGGGCCTTGGCTACACTGGCGCTTTACAGCACTGCAACTTTCTCGCTCAGGGGTTTGAAAAAACATCCCCCTGAGCGCAGCAAGTTACAGCGCTGCAAAGTGCCAGTGTAAACCACTCCCAGCGCTGTAAGCTAATCCCCATGGGGAGGTGGAGTACCTGCAGCGCTGGGAGAGCTCTCCCAGCGCTGGCACCGCAACCACACTTGCATTTCAAAGCGCTGCCGCGGGAACGCTCCCACAGCAGCACTGTACCGCTGTAAGTGTAGCTACACCCTAGGCCAGCACTGCAAGGACTGTGGCAAGTTGCACCATTTTAGCAGTGAGTGCAAGAACAGAGGAAGGTCCCAGAAAGATTCAGTCAGACTTGCACCAGAAGGGAATGGCACATGAGACCAGGGCTGGCTCCAGGAACCAGTGCGCCAAGCGCATGCTTGGGGCGGCATGACGCGGGGGGCGCTCTGCCGCTTGCCAGGAGGGTGGCAGGTGGCTCTAGTGGACCTCCTGCAGGCGTGCCTGCGGAGGGTCTGCTGGTCCCGTGGCTCTGGTGGAGCATCCACAGGCACGCCTGCAGGAAGTCCACCGGAGCCACGGGACCAGCAGACCCTCCGCAGGCACGCCTGCAGGAGGTCCACCAGAGCCGCGGGACCGGCGAGCGGCAGAGCACCCCTCGCAGCATGCCACCATGCTTGGGGCGGCGAAATGGCTAGAGCCTGCCCTGCATGAGACAGCAGTGATGACATCATGATTCTCTCCTTGAATCTGAGAGCGTGTCAGGTACAAGCTGTCGTGACAGGAAAACAACAAGGGACAATACCAACTTCTGCACATATGACAATGTTAGGAAAATGCCCTGTGCATTTTCAGCTGGATAGCAGGGCCTATTGTAATGTGATTCCTCGGTGTCAGTTGGACTCAAACACACCCATTAAAAAGAGCAAGTGCAATCTATGCTCTCATTGTACATTATTAATGTAGCCTGTAGGAAAATGTGACCTCATACTAACTAACCTGAAAAACAACAGACAGTATCAGCTAAAGTTTGTGGCTGTGGATGGCAAGCACCACATAGCATTTTGGGCCAAGGTGACAAATTTTTCTTTCCCCAAGGCAGTACCAGATTAAGGTATAAGCTAACTAAGCTGTAGCTCAGGGTCTTGCAGTATGAGGGGTCTCTAAAAAAAGAAAAAAAACTGACTCCATTTCACATTTTATCAAAACTGATTGATAAATAAAGGAGATATGGGGGAAAGATTCTCTCTAAATATAGAGATTTTTATTCAAATATGACAAAAATACACACATCTGGCTACACAAATACCCTTTCCCTACCCTTACCCTTCATTAATTGTCCATTATTGACAGGCAGGAGGCCTGGGTTGAGAAAAAAGTGATAACTGCACTTGTAAAATTAGTATTTCTACGAGTAAGTCTTTCATCAATCTCCTAAGGCAGCGTTTTGTTAGCCAGTTGCTACAGGTAAAATTCTGACCATGCCTTCATAATTTTTTTAAATAAATGAACAATCTCTCTGCTGATAAAAATCGGGGGAAAATGTAAGGTCGGAGATGGCAGTGCCATGAAACAATCCTGCGAAGCTCATACTTGTATGTTAGTGTGTTCTTTCTTCTTTTGATCTGTACATATGTACAATTGTGTATTTTAGTGCGCACGCCGCATTCTGCTTCATGCGCTATCTTGCTTCACGTGACTAAGTCTGAGGTGATTGTTTTATGGACTTAGGTCAAGTGGATCTTGAGGAGGATAATTTATGTTGGCTTCCCTCCATCAGTTTTGGGAACCTTCACAGTAATATCAGAGAGTGCTGATGAAAGGATAAAAAGAGGGTTTTGAGAGAAGTGAATGAAGATATACATATGTGACGTTATTGACATGAACTGTGACCATATAGATCATTGTTGCAACCAAGGTCCTCTAGTGGCACCAAATCTTGTACAAAGGGGGTCAAGTAATCCTAGTCAAGGTGTCTATGAAAAGGTTATGATTTGCTGGTTATGATTATGCTATCTGTATGCATGTATCATTTTTGTATTTAAAGTTATAAGTATTGACTCTGTACTGTCTGTATTTCAAACTTGTGCTATGCTTCTGGGTGACAACCCAGACAGTTTGGCATCAGCACTACCTAGCCTGCTTGATTGCCCATTAAGGACCATGAGCTATACATCTGACCCATTGAGAGAAGGCAGATACAGCTTGTGACACAGCAAGGCATGCAGGGACATGCCTATGGACAGAACTCTAACATTTTTCTATGCTATGTGCTGAGTAGCTTGTGTTTGGAACAAAGGAAGCACAAGCCACATGACAAAAGGATTATAATAGGCTGCTGCATCATCTCCATTTTGTCTTCAATCCTGCTTCTTACCTCTGGAGGAACTTTGCTACACTGAAGCTCTGAAACAAAGGACTGAATGACCCATCCAAGCTGTGGATGTACTCCAGAGACATAGGGATTGGCTACACTAGAGAGTTGCAGCGCTGGTGAGGGGGTTACAGCCCTGCAACTTAGGATGTGGCCACACTTGCAAAGCACAGCCAGAGCTGCAACTCCCTGGTTGCAGCGCTGGCTGTACACCCAGTCGAGCCTCGGGTGTAGGGATTCCAGCACTGGTCAGCAAGTGTGGATGCCCACCAGCGCTTTTATTGACCTCCGGGGTATAAGGAGGTATCCCAGAATTCCTGTCCACAACAAACTGAAAGAAAGGGAGAGCTCGGAGTTCAGCCAAACTGCTTATTTAAAAAACAAACAGCTCCTGTTTGCTGAGTGAGCTGAGGCAGGCAGGGAAATTACTTGGGAATGTTCACAGCTGTTTGCTTGAAGAGAGAAACAGCACTCTCACACGGCGGGGGGAGGGGGGGGGAGAAGGGGGAAGTCCGTGTTCAGCAGTTGCTGATCTGGTCTGACAGGTATTTAGCAGTACATAATTTGCATTTAGTAAATGAGAGAGGAGTGGGGGAAGGGAGTTAGAACTTTTAAAATGATTGAAGGTAGGCACAGTCCTTAGAACTTGCAAGGCAGGGAGCTGAGAACAGTGTCAACTCCAGAAATCCATTCTGTCTGTCTCCTCCACGCTCCCTGTCACATTCCACCCCAGCCCCCTCTTTTGAAAAGCACGTTGCAGCCACTTGAATGCTGGGATAGCTGCCCACAATGCACCACTCCCAACAGCGCTGCAAGTGCTGCAAATATGGCCACACTGCAGCACTGGTAGCTGTCAGTGTGGCCACACTGCAGCGCTGGCCCTACACAGCTGTAACTACCAGCGCTGCAAAACTAAGTGTAGCCATACCCTGAATATGAGCCAGCAGTTTATTCCATCACTGCTACAAGCCTGAACCAAGAACTTTGCCATTACTGTATGTAATTGATTACTTTGACCAATTTTAACTCTCATCTATCTCTTTTTATGAATAAACCTTTAGATTTTAGATGCTAAAGGATTGGCTACAGTGTGATTTGTGGGTAAGATCTGACTTTTATATTGACCTGGATCTGGGGCTTAGTCCTTTGGGATCGGGAGAACCTTTTTTCTTTTACTGAGGTATTGGTGTGCATAACCATTCATCCCCATAAGGAATTATGCTGGTGGTGATACTGGGAAACTGGAGTGTCTGAGAGAATTGCTTGTATGACTTCTGGTTAGGTAAAACTGAAGTCCTCTCTGTTTGGCTGGTTTGGTGTGCCTTAGTAGTGAAGGACCCCAGCCTTGGGCTGTGACTGCCTTGCTCTAAGCAATTTGTCCTGAATTGATACTCTCAGTCCCACCAGAGGCTGCTTTGTTACAAACAAACATATATATCAAAATATTCTGAGTACTTGGTGAGCAAGTTATTTCAAACTATGTGCATATATGATATATAGGCTATTAAAGCTTATAATAGTGATGATATTTGCTTGAATATAGGCTAGTTATTCTCACTGCCTATCTCAAGATTGCCAGTCTTTTTTCTGGTAAATTCTCTCTCTTTCCTGCATATAGCTTGTTATCACTCTGTGTCCGAGGTGTTTATTCGAGGTTAATTAGTGGTCCTGGGGGAGACAGAGGCTAGAGAAGCAAATGTGAAGAGAGATGTCTGCCTAGAAAAAAAAAACTGGGATATTCTGCTTGGCAGGTTTGGAGTGTGCAAAATAATATTATAGTAGTATGCTATGTAAAAATTCATTATATATATATATATATATATATATATACACACACACACACACACACATATATACTTATAAATCAGATATCATGCATAATTCACTGTATTTTTATAGTATGAAAATTCACTGTTTCATAGCAAAAATTAAATTGGAATAAACATTTGTATATAAACCTCAATATTTATAATGTAAAAATAATTTTTACACTGGTTTCAATAAAAACTTTCGGCTGCTAATTTTAGTATCAGTATTAGGTAATTCAGCATAAACTTCTACAAAAACAAAACAAATCAACTTATTTGAAAAATACAACCCACATACAATTTTATGATGGTTTGCTTATTATCTGGGTGTAATTCATTTTTTTTATATTAGATTGTTTACTTTTTACTTACATACACAATTAATTCAAAGAATTTGTCTAATATTTATTTCTGTCATGATGTCATCATTACAGAGAGGGCTGCTGAAAATGAAGATTATTCTGTTTTTACAACTTTGCCTTTGGGTATATGCAAATATAAAGCTTTACTGTTTATATATTCAATGTCCTCTCTCTGAAAATAGTAAATTCATTTTTTATGGTATGGGGCCTCTTACACTTGACATATCTTAGGGCCTCAGAATGTCATAATCCGGCCCTGTCCCCGTGGGTGCTTCACTCCCACTCCATGTGAGGCCCCATCCCCACTCTGCCCCTTTCCCCAAGGTCCTGCCTTAGCTCTGCCTCTTGCCACTACTGCTTCGCCTCCTCCCAGAGGGTCTGCCTTCACTCTGCCCCTCCCCCAAGGCCCCAACTTTGTTCCACCTCTTCCTGCCCCCACTCTGCTCCCTCCCTGAGGCCCCCACTTGCCTGCCACTTGCTGCTCTCCACCCTCCCCTAAACCCATCCCCAAGCTGCCAATCAGCTGTTTGGTGGCACAGCCTATCAGCAGTGTCTGATGGGTGCTGAGCACCTACTTTTTTTTTTTCCATAGGTGCTCCAGCCCTGGAGCACCCACAGAGTTGCCGCCTATGCTTCTTGGGAAATACAGCCATACAAGTCATGGATCTGATCAGGGTCCAGCAGTGGAAGAAGCGAAGGGGGAATGCCATGGACAGTGGAGACAGCATAAAAATCGTATGAGGACGTTTTCAAAAGCAACATATGCCTCAAAGGACAGCTGAGACTGGATGTAGACCTCACAGTGAAACCTGGGTTTACCATGACGAAAAATTCTAGTGGCACTATGTAATAGAGTCTGTAATGAACTCAACAGTCTGCAAAGCAGGAGTATCATAGCAAAGCAGGGGTATCATAGCACCTGTAGAGTCCAACACAGCCAGGGTAAGCAGCATGATGGTAGTAAAGAAGCCATCAGCTGGCAAATTACTCATCTGCCTAGATCCAAAGCCACTGAACTGTGTGTTGAAAAGATGCCTCTATCCACTGCCCACAATTGATAATATCTTGCCAGAACTTTCTGGAGCCAGAATCTTTACAGTCCATGATGTGAGGAAAAGGGTTTGGCACTTAAGCCTGGATGAAGAGTTCAGTATGCTGACAACCTTTGCAACACCATTTGGGCACCACAGATGGCTGTGCTTGACAAAGGGCATAAGCCCAGCACCAGAGGGGTTCCAGAGAAGACTCACCCAAGAGCTGGAAGGGCTGCCTGGGGTGAAAATAACTGCAATGGTATCAGGGACAGGAGCAATGGCAGCTGAATGAAACCATTACAGAAAATTATAAGCTTTTCTACAGCAGTAGTGGGACAAAACATAAAAACTGAACCCAGGAAAACTGTGCCTCAAACACCATGAGGTGACATACACTGGACTTCTACCTACACTGGACTTCCCAACAAGATCAAGGCAATCAGAGTCAGGACAGCTCCAATGCAGGTGAAAGGGGTATGGCACTTCATAGGAATGACATTTTCTGTCCAAGTTTTGTCCACCCTGTTAAGAACTGGGTGGCTGTTAAGCACTGGACTTGGGTTACCTAATGGTCAGTGGTTGAAGCAGAGGTAAATAGGTCTAGTGGCCAGAGACCAAATCAAAAGCCAACTTACCAAGTCCAGGGAGTGAACCAGAATCAGGAGCTGAGGGTCTGAGCCAGAGAGGGACATGAATCTGGGAAGAGGAAATCAGGAACAGGAAGCCATGCCAAAAACACAGCTGTAAGTGTGGAACACTATTGAGCAGCCAGGGATGCAGGGCTGCTGCAGGGTTTAAGAATGTGCCTGCTGGAGTCTTCAGCCAACCAGGAGGCTAGGCTCATTAGCTGAATCAGCTGAGGGCGATGAGCTAGGTCTGGGTTCAGCTGTGGGGTCTCTGACACACACCTGGTTGAAGTAGCAGAAGTCGTACGTTAACTCACAAGGCAGGAGGTTGAATGGGACTGGGCAGATCACCAACAGCAAGCATTTGACATGCTGAAACATATAGTGGATGTCACTGTTCTGAAGTACAACTAGCCAGGAGAGCTACTGAAAATTCAATGTGATACATTGGAGAAAGGACTATATGTAGCTATTTTGCAGGAGCAGCGGGTCACTTATGCCAGCAGAGTCCCTGTCAGAGACTGAACAGGGGTATGCCCAAATAGGAAGGAGCTTCTGTCTGTGGTATTTGGAGTGGAGCGATCCTACCACCCAGTAATAGTGCAACCAGAGAACAACCCCTTAGAGACAATCATAACAAATCCTCGACTGAAAAAGACATCCAATGACAGGCAGTCGAGGGAGTGACACTAGCAGGGTGTCTAGAAGACAAAATCAAGTGCCAGTAGGATCAGAACCATGTTTTCAAATTAAAGATGAGCTGAGTGTGCAGGATGGAATCACACTTTGAGGACAGAGATCTGCTGTCCCATGTTATTATATAAGGATGTCATGCAAAAAATACAAGCCTTACACCTGAGCATTGACAGCTGTTTTAGACAGGCTCAGGAGTGTGTTTACTGGCCGGGAATAAATATGCATCTACCTTTGATAGAAGGATGTGACACTTGATGGTGATGTGAACCACCTGCAGAAAGAGACTTTGTTACCACATGAGCTGCCTACTCAACCATGGGAAGAGGTGGGAGCTGACCTATTTATCTTCAAGGAATAGCACTTGATTTCAGTGGACTACTATTCAAACTTTTGGGAGGTCAATTTCCTGCCTGATCCAAGAAGCAAGTCAGTGACTGGAAAACTGAGAGCCCACTTTGCAAGATATGGCATTCCAGACACTGTATTCACCAACAACAGACCCCAACTCGCCTCAGAAGAATTCAAGAAATTTTCACACAAGTGAGAGTTTGACCACCACACCTTCTTCTCAGAATAACCACAGAATAATGGTAAGGTGGAATCACCTGTGAAAACAGCTAAGCCATTGTTACAGAAGGCTGTTTCTTCTGGATCAGACCCAGGGCCAGTGCAAGGATGTTTCGTGCCCTAGGTGAAACTTCCACCTTGAGCCCTCCCCCATCCCCAAGCCCCCACCCTGAGGTGCCCCCCCATCCATGGCAGCTCTCCCCCTCCACCCTGAGGCACCCCCCCAGCTCACCCCTGCTCCGCCTCCACCCCAGGCATGCCGCGCCAGTCAGCTTAGGTGCCGCAAGCCTGGGAGGCAGGAGAAGTGAAGCGGTGATGGCGTGCTCGAGGAGGAGGAAGGGCAGGGGTGAGCTGGGGCGGAGAGTTCCCCTGCGTGCCGCCCCCCACCCCTTACTTACTGCAGGCCTCCCTCCTCACGCTCCCCTACCTGAGCTCCCTCCGCCTAATTGCCAGCAGTGACCGGGGTGGCCGAAGATCCGGCCCCTGCAGCCGCTGCCGAAGAAAATGCCGCCCCCCCCCCAAATCCTAGGGTCCTAGGCGACCACCTAGGTTGCCTAAATGGTGCACCGGCCCTGATCAGACCCCTTGTTAGCTTTTTTGGCACACAGGAATAACCAATCAAATCAGTGCTAAAACAGTCCAGCACAGGCACTGATGAGATGAAGAACCCAAACCCTGCTACCAATGAGGGAAAACGTGTTGCAGCCAGAAGGATGGAGATGCCACAAGGACGAGATGGACAACAATCAGAGAAAGCAGGCACTACAGTACAACAGCTCAGCCAAGGATCTACTGGCCCTGGAGACAGACGCACCTGGGAAGATCCAGCCATTAGAGAGATACCAGAAGGAGTGGATGTGAGGAGTGCAGTGGCACCCAAGTCTATGAAGTGACTATGCAAGAGGGATGAGTGACCTGAAGGAGACACATGTGAGCCAGCAGACACAAGTCCCAGACGGAGCCTACTGCGATCATCGCAGAACAGAGAGACAAAAAACCCACGGGGAGGGAGGAGACTCCGCAGTGAAATAGTTTGGTAGACTTGGAGATAGGTGACAGACAGACAGAGAGGTCACTCCCAGCATGGTTGCCTTTGAGAACTATGTCACCAGCTGAGTCTGTGGTAAAGACAGGGCTCCAGCTTAGCTAGGGTGACCAGATGTCCTGATTTTATAGGGACAGTCCTGATATTTGAGGCTTTTTCTTATATGGGCACCTATTACCCCCCTACTCTGTCCCGATTTTTTATACTTGCTGTCTGGTCACCCTAAGCTTGGCTATTTGCTAGCAACCTCTGGCTGAAGGGACATGGGGTGGGGGCTGGGCATCAATTATTTGTCTTTAATGGTTTGTATTAAAATGTTTGTAAAACAGGGAAGATGTGTCATGATCAGTGGAACTGGAGCCAGAGAGCCCAGGTCCCTGGAGAACTGTTATTGAAAGGATGAAAGGGGAACAGAAAATGCAGGAAGTTAGGCTGGAAGCAACTCAGCCACATGCAGGGCTGGCTCCAGCATTTTTGCCACCTCAAGTGGCAATTAAAAAAAAAAAAAAGCTGCCATCAGAGGCAGCTCTACCGCTGCCGTTTCATTCTTTGGCGAATTTTGAGAGGGACTGAGGGACCCGCCCCCGAACTGCTGCCAAAGAGCCGGATGTGCCGCCCCTCTCCGTTGGCCACCCCAAGCACCTGCTTGCTGTGCTGGTGCTTGGAGATAGCCCTGGCCACATGGACACAGCAGTCCACAGGATTTAATAATGCTTCACTTGTTCAACTTAACCTGCATTCACTTTCACTTTACTCTTTGCAAATGACACACAGGCAGAGGTAAAAGTAAGCTGGTACGGGCCGGTACGGCGGACCAGTAAGAAAAGGAGACTGACTGAGAGAGAGAGAGAGAAGCCTGCTCCCTGCATAAGAATAGTTTAAACTCAGCTGTTCCCTGATTGTTCAGCCCCCAGGGCTAGGTTTCTGGCATCCTTGTTAATTTCACTCACAGTAGCTGGGGGGAGGGGGTTGAGGGGAGGGTGTGTTTGACCGTGGCAGGGGCAGTCCTTTTCTGCCCCCGGGGTGAGGGGATCTCTCCAATACTAATATACACAACAAATACAAGCATTTGGCTGCACAGCTTAAATCCAGAACTAATAAAAGCAGGTGGAAGGGGAAAATGCACTGTCACATTGGTTTCTTGTCTCCTCCCTCCCTCTTCTCCAGCTAGGATGCAGACAAGACTCTGCATTCCTCCCCCTACCTCCCCACAGGGGTTTTCCTCTAGGCTCTAGTTTGCAGTAGGGACACTGGCTGAGATGCCTGCTGCTGCTGCCTGCAAAAGAACAGTTTAAACTCAGCTGTTCCCTGTGCAGTTCAGTGCCCAGAGTTAGGAGCCATTTCTGGCATCCTTGTTAATTTCACTCCCAGTTGTTGGGTGTGTGTGACAATGGCAGAGGCAGTTCTTTTCTGTCCCCAGGATGAGGGGATCTCCTATACACAAAAAACACAAGCAAAATCAGGAACCATTTCCAAGTTCAAATCTATCCCATTCCCTTCCCAGCAGAGGATCATGGTTGTGATGTCCAAATTGCTTGCAGATCCTCTTTCAAATGTTACTGTTTAAAAAAAAACACAAAAAACATGGAGAACATGGTGGAAAGATGTGTCATGATGATTAGGGTTTATTTTGGGCAAAGCAATTTTGCTAAAGCAACTAAAGATTCACAGGGAAAGCAAATAGCCCCATAGACAAAACCACAAAGGGATTGGTGGGGAAAATTGAATATTCAGGGAAATTATTGAGCCTCCTTTGAAAGAAATAGTAGTTTTCATTCCAATCCACCCTCTTTATATATTGATTTGAACACCTGAAATGTCCTTAGCACATCGGGTGCAATCTCAGATCTCTTTTTGTTTTGTCCTGCCTGCAGAATGCAGAGGCTGAAATTGACAAAACTTTCTCTAAATATCTTGTATATTTCCTAAAGGCTATTCCAGTTGTCCTTCATTCACCCCTGACTTCCATTCCCATCCCCCCAACCCCTGCTCCCTCCCTGGCTGGCTGGCTGTGGTTTTTGCCTTGGTTACTTACTCCTTGGCAGTCCCAGCCCAGTGGCACCTGCTGGCTCTCTGCAGGCAGCAGCCCACAGGGGTCGGTTGCTGGGGTCGCTGCTGGTCGGTGGCAGGCTGCAGCTGTATTGTTTGTGACACACTCATACACATACATACAGTATGTATTACTATCCCATGGGGATGGTGCCGGTGCCCTTTTGAGGGCTTGGGGGACAGGGAAGAGAGTATTTCTGCTGCTCCAGAGGTGAAAGTAAGCCAGTCCGGTCCGGTCCAGCGTATAGGCAAGAGCCAGTACGCCGTGCTGGACCGCATCGACTGCCACGGCGGGGATTGAAAGGGCTCTGGGCTGCCCGCCGCTGTAGCCAGGCTGGGGCCGGGATATAAAGGGCTCAGAGCTCCCTGCGGCTGTGGGCAGCCCTGAGTCCTTTAAATCCTGGCTGCGGCTGAGATTTAAAGGGCTCAGAGCCCTTTGAATCCCTGCCGCGGCTGAGATATAAAGGGCTCAGAGCTCCCCGTCACTGCAGGCAGCCCAGAGCCCTTTGAATCCTGGCCGCGGCTCCGGTGGCTGGGCTGGGGCGGGGATTTAAAGGGCTCAAAGCTCCCCGCGGCTGCGGGCAGCCCAAAGCCCTTTTAATCCCGGCTGCGGCTGGGATTTAAAGGGCTCGGAGCTCCCCGGGGCTGCAGGCAGCACAGAACCCTTTAAATCCTGGCCACGGCTCTGGTGGCCGCGCTGGGGCCAGGATTTAAAGGGCTCCGGGCTTCCCTCAGCGGCAGGAGCTCTGGGCCCTTTAAATCCATGCCCCAGCCCCACAAAGCTCGGAGTTCCCCCTGGCAGCTGGAGCACCAGGCTCTTTAATTTGCCCCTGAGCCCCACGGGGCTCCCAGCCACCTCTGCAGCTGGGAGCCCCTGGTTGATTTAAAGGCTCTGGGTCTCCCAGCCACAGCTGGTTCCCCAGGGCCTTTAAATCTTGAGAGGCCATGCCTCTTCTGGATGAGGCCACGCCCCCCTCAGGACTCCGGCAGTACCGGTAAGTCCTATAAGTTATTTTCACCCCTGCACACAGGGGACCACAGAACCAGGCTAGCAGCAGGGCTGGCTTTAGGAAGTGCGGGGCCCAATTCGAACAGTTTCGGCAGGGCCCTGGCAGGGATGACATAAAAAGAAACAAGTGTAAAAAAAAGCCTTCCATTTCTTCCGTGTATTATTTACTTTCCATAACTATATAAATAATAAAATTGTATATTATGTACATTGCATCATATATGCTGTTGATTGGTTATTAATGACTGCCGTTTCACATGTGTGGGTCCCCGCCACTCCCTGGGGGCGTGCACATATGTGGGTTCCCGCTGCTTCCTGCCCCCCTCATTGAAGCAGGTGTGCAGGTTACTGGCCTGGGAACTGCAGGGCAGCAGTGGACATGGGGCTGGTTTGAGGCAGGGCAGGGGCTGACTGGAGGTAGGGCCTGTCTGCAGGCAGGGCAAGGGGTTCGGGGCTGGCTGGAGACAGGGGAGTGTGGGGTGGGCTGGCTTCAGGCAGGGCCACAGGGGGGTGCAGCAGGGGTTGGCAGGGCTGGAGACAGAAGTATGGGACTGGCTGGCTTCACACAGGGGGATGCAGCAGGGGTTGGCTGGAGACAGGGCAGGGCGGGCAGTGCAGGGCTGGTGCGGGCAGGGGTGTGTGGCAGGGGTTGGCTGGAGACAGGGCAGGGAGGGCAGTGCAGGGCTGGTGCAGGCAGAGGTGTGTGGCAGGGGTTGGCTGGAGACAGGGCAGAGGGTTTGGTAGGGGCTGGCTGTGGGCAGGGGGTGCAGGGCTGGCTGCAGGCAGCGGGGGGCGGGGCTGGTGCGGGCAGGGCAAGGGGTGCAGCAGAGGCAGCTGGAGCCCCGGCCCTTTAAAAAGCCCCCAAGCCCCCTGCTATCTCAGGGCTCTGGGGGCTATTTAAAGGGCCCAGGACTCCCCTGCTTCTACCCCGCCCCGGACCTTTTAAATAGCCGTGGGAGCCCTGGGGAATGCATGGGGGCGGCGGGGCTCCGGGGTGGCAGAGGCAACTGGAGCCCTGGCCCTTTAAATAGGCCCCAGAGCCCCCTGTTACTCCAGGGCTCTGGGGGCTATTTAAAGGGCCCAGAGCTCCAGCCGGGGGCACAAGGCTTGCCGCTCTCCAGCCGGAGCTCCAGCCGGGGCCGTGGGGCTTGTCGCGCTCCGGCCAGAGCTCCAGCCGGGGCCATGGGGCTTGTCACGCTCCGGCCAGAGCTCCAGCCGGGGCCGCGGGGCTTGTCGCGCTCCGGCCAGAGCTCCAGCCAGGAGAGCAGGGCCGCGGGGCTTGTCGTGCTCTGGTCAGAGCTCCAGCTGAGAGAGCGGGGCTGTGGGGCAGCCGCGCTCCCGCTGGCGCTTTGGTCAGGGGAGCGGGGCCACGGAAGACCCCGAAGCAGACCGCAGCCAGGGTAAGTAAAAAAATTTAAAAGGCGCCTAAAGCGCGGGGCCCGATTCCCAGGAATCAGGCGAATCGGCCTAAAGCCGGTCCTGGCTAGCAGAGCTGCTATATGCCTTCCAATGTGTGTCTGGGGGAGGAAGTCTCCTTTTCTTCCTTTATTGTGCACCTTTCTGATACCGATTCTTTTTTATTGTTTGATGCAGAAGTCAGCACCGCCAATAAGATGCCTAATCCTGTTCTTACTGCCAATGTCAAAACCCCTGTTGATTTTAATAGGAGCAAGAAATGACCCAGGAATTTGGTGAAATTCTAATGCCATATAATAGGGATTTATGTAACACATCGGAGATGAAAAATAAATCCAACGAAAAGGTAAAATTAAAATATACATAATCAAAAATAAGGACCAAAATGTGGAGACCAGGAACTGGTTTGGAACTAGTTGATTTGTTTTCACTTAAATAAAAGTTTGTGCTCTTTCCAATGGAAGAGAGAAATCAGCCTTTCAAATGAGAAAAATCTCCTTTTTTCTCCTTCACTAGTTGCAGTAAACATCACAGAAATTCTTCCTAATACACCTAGAAAGGAACTATAAATCTGTTCAGCTGGCTTTGAAAAAAGAAACAAGGAGTCTGTGACATTTAGGCTCCTGGTCACTCCAATCTGTGTACAAATCAATGATGCGGACAGTGAATTAATTGCTTTTCCCTTTTATGTACCTTAGCTGGCAACAGCTGTTCTAGACACTTTGCAATATCCCAACAACTACAGTATTGTTTGCTAACATTTTCTAAATGCTCTGGTAGGCATCTGGTTGCCTTGTTAGCACCAGCTGTTTTGTGTCACTTGCAGCAGCAAGTGGCTTTGCTTTAGGCCCATACAGGTGTTTTGGAAATAATCAGGGGCAATCTTGGTACTTCATAAAAGCTGTTCTGTTTATTTAATTGTCTTTGCATAGGAGCTTTTAATCACAGCTGCGTGGAAAATTTCACACACAGCTGCCTCAGGCAAAATGTGGCTTTTCGAGTAATGCAAAGAAATAAGTCTTTTCATCTGATTTGATAGCATGAAATTTGTTGTAAGTGAAAGTGCATTTGAAAGATCAAATTGGGGAGGAGATGCTGAAATCGAACTGTAGACTTCGCCTGCACGAGGGATTAGCCCTAATTTCAGCCATTGGCCCAAATCCCTAGCATAGACAACGAAAACTTTGATTTGCACTGGTTTCAAGCAGAGATGAGTTCAACCAGTGCAAATTGCAGCTTTGCGTAGATAAGCATATCTATGTGTGGTTTGCACCAGTGCTATTTGACAGATCGCTGTCCACCAATGGCTGAAATGAGTTAATTCCTAACGGAGACAAGGCCTTACTGTCCCTCTTTGCTTGGTCTTCATCTGAACTCTGGTAATGGAAGTAGCAAGGCTCACTTGACAAAGGAGTGCTGAGGGTAGAGAACTTTCAAAGCTGAGAATGCTAGCCCAGGCATCAGAAGGAAAGTCAGAATACAGTTACATGAATTAGACGGCTCATCAGATGAATATTTAAGATGTCACGCATGAAGAGTCTGAACAAATGTCTGTCCTTTTAAATCTTCTCCAGCTCTTCTGTTCCTTAAAGATGAACTGGATGACTTTTAAAATAAGCAGGTAAACGAGAGCTAGATTGTGGCTAAACAACCTGCCCTGGGTAGCATGTAGTGGCACTGCCCCAAAAGCATTCCAGGGGAGGAATTGTGGATCAGAGAGGCATGATTCCTTCTCTGCTGCCCCCTTTGTCCTGAGTGGCAGCAATCTGCTACTAACCCATACCAGCAATACACTATCTTCCATGCATCAACTCAGCTACGCTGACTGGTGCTTTAGGGTGGGTGGGAAGCCTGGAGGAACCAAGGTTCCACCCATTTTCTGTTCCTCTTCACCCATTCACCTATGCAGGGATGGAGGAAGTACTGGATGCACAGTCCTTGGTCCCTCACCCACTTGTGTCTGCTTCAGAGATACTGAGAGGCCACACAGGGTCATGGAACGTGGTAAGTCTTACTTCCCTTTATGCCCCTACATTGCTGCACAGCCCAGGACATGATCTGGTACTAAATAAATAGAAAAACACTGTTTAAGATCCCACATCATGAATGGGAAATGCTGGTAGATGTCAAAGTTGCAAACAAATATGTAGGAGAACTCCTGTAGAATGCAACAGGGATGGGTGACGCTGGCAGGCCAGATGCCAGGTCTTGCCAAGACTGCAGGCTTTAGCTAAGAACCTCTGGGGACCAGACCAGTTCACCTATATGTTAGTTATGCTCAAAATAGGTATGAGTCTTATAGGAATGTATTTGGTGTTTAGACTCTATGAAATGCTTGTAAATTGCTGCATTAATCTCACTAGTAACGTCTGTATTCCAGGCTATCAGAAAATATGTAAGTTTTGCTTTATAACTTTGAAAATGTTTACTCTGAACTTGTGAACCCAGGCACAAGAATCTTCCCCGGCCTCGCCCATCCAAAAGGACTATCAAAACCAGATAGGCCATCAATGAATATCACAATACAAAGAACTGGTTAATGGCCCTATTGCACCTGGGAAATGCTACGTGCAAGGAAGCTCATCCTGTGGGTTTGGAAGCTGAAAGAAGGAAATAACAAACTCACAGGAAAATTTTCCATCTCTCTCTTTGCTGTTTGAACTCCGAGGCAAAGATCCCTAGGGATTTCCCCGGGTCCACCCTGAAAGACACTTTGAATTGACAGATCAGTACAGCTCTGTCACTCTTAGGATTTAGATAACTCATTTGTGTCTGTAAGTCTGCTTGCTTTAACCTGTAGATAACTCTTATTTCTTTTTCCAAGTTAATAAACCTTTAGATAGTTTATTACAGGATTGGCTACAGGCATTTGTGACTCCATGGTAAGACTTCACAGTGATCCAGAAATTTACATTTGTTACTGGTATTGTGAAATCTAATTATAGAACACACCAGCAGTTTGGAGTGTCTGCCCTGTTTTTGACAGTCTGCCCTGAGGTGGGCATTCATGGTCATGTGCCACTGCAGGCAGTGTGAAACCACTGGTTTCTCTACAAATTACTCTAGAAACATATTGAATGTAATAGAGTGAGGGCTTTTCTAAAGGGAATTTTAAACCATCCTACAGAGCACAATATGCAGCTAACAAATCTATTTCCATGCTCACTTGCCTCTGGAGGAGCCCCTCCTTTCTCTGTGTGGTGAGAGCCTTCTCAGTGGTGCTAAGCTCAGTCACACACATACACTTATTCTACAGTTTTATGACTAGGTTTGCAGCCTCCTCTTCTTGACCTATAACGACAGTGTTATCTTCCTCATTAATCATCTCTGACATGCAGTTGACATATTTTGGCAATCTTATCAGTGAGATTCGGGCTCTGTAATATTCTTGTTTGGCCTCAGCCTGTGGGAGAAAAGGAGGTCAAGGAGTCCTTGAACCAGGCTGGGCTCTAATGAGAAACATTTAATAAAAGAGACATCTTCCTTTCTGATCTCTCCCTAGAGTCATTAAGAAACTAAGGGACTGTCTCTTACTCTATGTCTGTAGAACAGTGGGTTCTTTAGGACGGGTGGTATCATAATACAAATAGCTAATAACATTTACTTCAATATTTTAATATGAAAAATTACATTTCTCATTTCCTGCTTAATCAAAGCTCTGGACCTAGGAATCTAACAAACTATCAAGAATCAACTTCTTTGATCCATAGGTGCTGACCCTCTGGGTGCTCTAGAGCTCAAGCATCCATGGGAAAAAAACAGTAGGTGCTCAGCACCCATCTGCCACAGCTGTTCAGCAGGGCCGCCAATCAGCTGTTTGGCATCTGGGGGAGGTGCTTGGGGGAGGGTGCAGAGCAGGGAGTGGGTGGGGGCATCAGGGGCGAGGTTGGAGTGGGCAGGAAGAGGGAGGGTGGGGCCTTGGAGCAGAGGTGGAGCATACCCAGGGGAAACTAACAGTGAACATCTATGCTCTGATCGCTTAATGTACTCTGTGGAGCACTGTTCTCTTTCATGGTGGTTAAAATGCCATCCTCCCACACTCATATATGCATAACATCACTTCCACATTTTATTGCATACAGCAAGCAAATGAGAGAAATGATGTGGTCCATCGGAAGACCCCTGCAGAGCACCATACATATGGTGGATAGTCAAGCAAGAGATGTCAGTGAGATACACAGGGCCAGACCATCGCTCTCTACATCTCCTAGACTGTAAACGCTTTGGGGAAAGGAATATGTCTTGTCTTGTAAAAAGCAATGCACATACATCTGCAGTGCTATATGAATAGTTAGCGTGAATGGATCAGGTCCTAAAGTGTTTACTCAGGCAAAACTCCCACTGGATTCCATATCCACTGTGTCCAGTTCAGAATAAGGACTGGGTAAGGCCTTCAGGATCTAGCGCATTAGTAGTAATCTTTGTAAAATGTAATGGGTCAGAGATTGATTAAAGCACCCAGAATCCCTGGTCAGTAAGTTAACCATAGGCATAGTTTGACTGCTATTTGGGGGGGGGGGCCACAAAGCGTGCCCATTCACATGCACATGTGCACGCTGAAGCCAGGCCCCTTGGTTCACTGGCTCTCTCCCCCACCTACAGTGGTACCTGGGCTGCCAAGACAGTGTAGTGGGGGAGCCCCAGCTGCTGCTGGTGGCCACTCTGGCATGATGTCGCTGCTTTGATGCTGCTGTGGTTGCTTCCCTGCTGGAGCTGTTGCTGCCCAGGGAACACCACATGCTGGGCTCCTCCTTCCCCCCACCCATTCCCATATCCCCTTCTCTTCCTTATCCCCTTCCTCTCCTCTCCTCTTCCCCACTGTCTCTTCTCCTCACCCCATCCCCCTTGCCCTTACTCTGCCACCGTCCCCCTGCAAGCACTCACGCTTGTAGAGAAAACAGGCAGGCACTAAGCCCCAGGAGGCAGCATCAAGGTGCTGAGGCAGGACCTGGAGTACGGGGGAAAAGCTGCTCCCCATGAGCCCAAACGTGCTGGAGGGTGGGCATATCATGGGAATGACAAAGCCCCCTTTTCCACCTCCCCCAGGGCGAGCAGAGCAAGCCCCACAGGGCAGCTCAGCACTAACAAAAATGCGGGGAAGTGGTATATGACGCCCCCGCATGCCTCGCCTCTGTTTAGGAGGGCAAAGCCCCCTGCACCCTCCCAAACTACACCTAGGAAGGTACTCCCTCTGGTTTGAGGCAGTGTCGGGACAGCCCGTTTGGCATCCGCAGCTCTCCTGTGGTTACAATGGGCTGCACAGGAATAGCCTAAGTGATTATAGACTTGGCATGAGATGGCCAGCATCACTACTGCATTCTCATATCTCATTAAGCAATCATGGGCAATCAGATTGATGGAATGTGCATATGAACACATTTGCCACACGGATAGCACATTTTCTAAACCAGTAGCATATTGCAAAGCTCCAGTTCTTTTGATCTAGAAAGAAAAGTGTCCTCCTGTGATGTGGGCTTTCTTTGGAAGTCACTTGGCACTGGTGCACACGTTGGCATCTATGCCACCCCCTTGCCACTAGCACGGCTCAAGTTGTGCTGTCTCGGCCTCTCTCTCTCTCTCTCGCTTTGCTTTTTGGTTCCCTTCTCTTTCTGTGACCTTCATTCATATAAGTTTCACTTGCCTCTAAGTCTTTGCCACCTCATGTGTCTGTCATGTGCTAGAAATATCCCCTCTGTGTTTATAGCAAGGCTTTGGAACAAAGAATCTATTTCACTCTGTACAGAGAACAGTGCATGCAGAGACTGTAATGGAAAAACAGAGCTTGTCATGGCTTCGTGAATGGATCAAATCTAGATCATGTTGGTAATGAAAGAAAGTTGTCACCCTCTCTCAGCTGTCTGGTAGAGTATGCAAGATATCTTTGCTGGTCTCAGGCCAATTCCCAATAGGCGGGCAGCCACATCACAAAAAAAACCACCACTACTGCTTCAACATTTGGCAGTCACAGCAAGGGCACTCATGGGAACTGACCCACCTTCACACTCAGTAGATTATCTCTCTGGACATCAGGGTCTGAGCAGCATGGGATGCCCTCCTGCCTGTGTTAGACCTATTCTTTGGCTAGGCAGAGGACTCTAGCCTCCGTAGCTCTCAGTCTGGTCCCTTTCACGAAGACCCAGTACACACCGAATAGATCAGCTCTTTTAGCTATGGGTGGAAGCAGCTTAGGCTGGAAGCAGCTTAGGCTAGGCAGCCAATCATCCTGGGGCCCTTTACCTTTATGCCAAGCTTTAATGTGTTAATTAAAGGCTACCACTCACAAGTTCCATGAGTAATACTCAGAGAAGAGGCTGTTGCTTTATGTGCTGCTAATCCTGCTGGCCTTTTCACCTCTTTTTCCCATCCTTCCACCTGCTTCTTTACTTTCTGTTTCCTTGCTGCACTGCACAGTGACACACAGTGCAGGCTTACTATAGTCCCATGTTTCTCATCTGCTGAGTATCCTTTCCAGTCCTCCATCAGAAAAGACAGACGCTGCTTTTACACCTTGGTTCCTTGGGATGCCAGTTTCTCAGAGCTCTGCAGTCTTTGCCCCCACAGTACAGGGCTGTAACAGGCACCAAGTGCAAGGGAGGGCTTGTGAAAATTACTTGGACACGGCTACACCAGACAGTTTACAGCGGTGCAGCTGCACTAGTGCTGTGTAATGCAGCCTCTCTAAGCGGTGGGAAGAGAGCTCTCACATCGGCTTACTACTCCAACCCCCACTAGTAGCTATGTTGGTGGGAGAGATTCTCCCTCTGACATAGAGCTGTCCACACCAGCGCCTATGTGGGTGTAACATGAATAAATCACCTCCCTGAGCGACATAAGTTATGCTGACATAAGCTGTAGTGTAGCGTAGCAGCTCTTTAACGTGGCTGTGTAGTCACAGCACCAGTGGTGGGAGAGGGCTCTCCCAGCGCTGTAAACCCCCTCCCCGCCGAGGGAATAGCTCCCAGTGCTGGGAGTGCAGCTCGTAGCACTGTCTACACTGCCCCTTTATAGCGCTGAAACATGCAGCACTCAAGAGGGTGTTTTTTCACACTCCTGAGCAAGAAAATTGCAACGATGAATGTGGCAGTATAGACAAGGTCTTAGTTTCCTTTCAGATAGCAAACAGGAGAAAACTGTCATTTCTGCCCCTTGCCACAGCTGGTAATAAGAATGTAAATAACATGAGTCCATGCAGGACAAAGCTACAATATGCACGTAGAGGTGCTATTATATGGTACTGTATCTGGAGCTTTGTGAAAAGAGCCACTTTACAACCACTAAGGAGTTTTGTAGCCTATTCACAGCACTACATTCATCTGAATCTACTCACAAGACAGTATTGTAATTAGACACAGTTTTACTTTTCAATCTGTGATTTACCAGATTTTGTTGCTTAAACAACTGAAGCCCTCCCAGAGTTCTTGAGGTAGGCTTACCATGTGAGCCCCAGAACATTGGTGAGAATGGCTAAGGAGATTTCTCATCAAAGGTGGCCAGAAGAACAAACTAAGAGTTTTCAAGAGTATGGGCAGGATTTTTCCATTCCCTTTGCCTTTCCATTGGCCCACAAGCTCCTGACATGAGGCCTGCTAGCATCCTCATGCTTTTTACTGCAAATTGAGGAGAGAGCTCATCAGCTGCAGGTTTTCAGTGCTGCTGAACTCAAGCAGCCTTTTGTCTATGAATGAAGGTGCAAGCAAAAGCTCAGATCTTGACTGTGTGCATTTATCTGTGATTTTTCAAATTATGTTAATTTATATGCAAGTTAGGTGCAACACTCAAGCTCCGAGCTAACTGTCAGCAAGGCCCTGGGGTTTCGAAGTTCAGGCCCTTCTGCATTAAACTATGCCCAGCCTCTTTCTCTCCTTTGCCTCCTGTGCTACTGTCACAGCTCCTTCACTGAGGCCTGGTCTACACTACGCTGTTAAACCGATTTTAACAGCGTTAAATCGATTTAATGCTGCACCCGTCCACACTACACTGCTCTTTATATCAATTTAAAGGGCTCTTTAAATCGATTTCTGTACTCCTACAAAACGAGAGGAGTAACGCTAAAATCAATATTACTATATCGGATTAGGGTTAGTGTGGATGCGAATCGACATTATTGGCCTCATTATTTTACAGTAGCTACCCACAGTGCACCGCTCCAGAAATCGACGCTAGCCTCAGACCATGGACGCACACCACCGAATTAATGTGCCTAGTGTGGACACGCACAATCGACTTTATAATATCTGTTTTATAAAATCGGTTTAAGCTAATTCAAATTTATCCTGTAGTGTAGACGTAGCCAGAGGATGAATCAAATGGCTTTCAGTGCTTGCTGTCTCTCCTCAGATAAAGACACTTCAGTACCTACACTACACCTCCCATCTGTCAGCACTATGTTGACCCCTTTCTAGTGCACTTGACACCCATATCTGAAAAGCTCTTGTTGGTTATGAGCTTGAATAAAATTATGAGTGCAAGTGCTCTATTCACAGTCCACAGGGCACAGACAACATGGCTCAGCATTATTATTGAAAGACAATAAGCTCACATTAAAAATGACTTGCCTTTCAAATTGACTAACCAGGGATGACTCAGCCTGAATGCAAGCATGTATAACAGGAGTTCAGGAGTGAGGGCACTGGTGCGAAATTTTTGTCCTTCATAGTAACTAAGGCAATCAAAGAGTAAAAGTGTCCAAGACCTGGCAGATGATCAAAGTGAATTTGTCAAGTTCCCAGAATGGTTCTATGACTATAAGTAGAACCATAAGATATTTTAGGAACAGGAAAAGTCCTCCAGCCCTGAAAGGCTTGCCGTTCTTTTGGTTCACTGCTCATTCTCCTCAGACTTTGGAAGGTGTGTTGTGAATGAAGCAGAGGTCCTCTAGACCTTGCCTCAGTAGGTGCAGGGGCTGGATGGCAAACAGTGAACAAGGCAGAGCACCAGACATTGAACAAGGTAGACAAATAAGTTTTGAACAACTGCCTCATTCCCATCTCATTCACTGTGCACTGAAGGAAAGAGTAGTATGTGATGACGTAATTGAAGACTCTTGCAATGCACCGAGGTAGAGTTAAATTGCATGGTTCAGTGTTCACTTCCGCATTTCCTGAATTCTTAGTGCTTCACTTTGCAACTTTAAACATTTTTTCCTGTAGACTTTTTTAATGTGGGATATTTTCTCTCTCCTTAAGTAAACAGTTAGCTCAGCTCTCAACAGTACTAATCACTGGAGTTTTCATTTAAGGCTGACCTGCTAACCTTGCGCTAGTGCTCTGCATTGCCATGTGACTGACTTGGGTTCAAGTGCAGGTCTCTCCCTCCCACATTGGTAGTGACTGGAGACACACAGTACATCTCCGCTGCAAGCTGGAGGTATAGTTTCCAGCTCAAGGAGACAGCCACATGCTAGTTCTAATCCAACTAGGATATTACACATTGAGGGTACGTCTACACTACGGGATTATTCTGATTTTACATAAACTGGTTTTGTAAAACAGATTGTATAAAGTCGAGTGCACGCGGACACACTAAGCACATTAATTCGGCGGTGTGCATCCATGGTCCGAGGCTAGCGTCGATTTCCGGAGCGTTGCACTGTGGGTAGCTATTCCGTAGCTATCCCATAGTTCCCGCAGTCTCCCCCGCCCCTTGGAATTCTGGGTTGAGATCCCAGTGCTTGATGGGGCAAAAATCATTGTTGCGGGTGGTTCTGGGTAAATGTCGTCACTCATTCCTTCCTCTGGGAAAACAATGGCAGACAATCATTTCGCGCCCTTTTTCCCTGGATTGCCCTGGCAGACGCCATAGCACGGCAACCATGGTGCCCGTTCAGCCTTTTTTTACTGTCACCGTATGTGTACTGGATGCCGCTAACAGAGGCGTTACTGCAGTGCTACACAGCAGCATTCGTTTGCTTTTGCATGATAGCAGAGACAGTTATCAGTTGTTCTGTACCATCTGCTGCCATTGTAAATTGGCAGTAAGATGACGGTTATCTGTCATTCTGTACTGTCTGCTGCTATCATGGATGCCCCTGGTTAAGGTTGGCCGGGGGCGTAAAGGCAAAACTGGGAATGACTCCCTGAGTCAATTCCTCCTTTATGGTTTCTAAAAATAGAGTCAGTCCTGCCTAGAATATGGGGCAAGTGTACGAGAGAACCAGTGTATCAGACAGCACAGCTGCTCTGTGTCAGATCCCGCAGAAATGATGAGCTGCATACCATTCACAGGGGGTGCCCCTGCAACAACCCCACTCGTTGCTTCCCTCCTCCCACAACCTTCCTGGGCTACCGTGGCAGTGTCCCCCTCATTTGTGTCATGAAGTTATAAAGAATGCAGGAATAAGAAACAGTGACTTGTTAGTGAGATAAAATGAGGGGGAGGCAGCCTCCCGGTGCTATGACAGTCAAAGCAGAACATTAAGCGGTGCGGGGGGACGGGAGCCCAGCATGCCGCTGCTATGATAGTCCAGGCAGTACAGAATCTTTTCTTTACACATGAAAGGGATGGGGCTGATGGAGCTCAGCCCCAGTTGCTATGATGAGGACAGTTACCAGCCGTTCTGTACCATCTACTGGGAATGACCAGGAATCATTCCTATTTTTACCCAGGCGCCCCCCAGCCTCACCTGAGGCCAACCAGGAGCACTCACGGGCTCATGACAAGGACAGCTAGCAGTCCTACTGCACCATCTGCCACCAGGGAGGGGAGCAGGGCCGTCCTTAGGATTTATGGTGCCCTAGGCGAGATTATTAAACTGGTGCCCCAGTGCCTGTTTTGCTCTTAGCAACACAAACATAAGCTTACAGTACTGGAAAACTTGCCTCATGCATATTATTAAAACCAGTTTAACTTAATGAAGCGCACTGTAATGCTGATGGACAAGCACTAAAGAAGTAGCACTATAGAAAAAATTCTGATTTGACAGAATGATGCAAATAATATCATTTTTTTAAATTTGTCAACATTTTATTGGAAATTTCTATGAAGAGGTGTTGAAACAAGGATTAGTTTGTAATTAAAAGCAATCTTTCTGGCTTTTTTGGCTGCAAAATCAGTAATAATGTCATCATATGACAAAGACAAAGTGATGTCTTGTTCGATTGCAGGAATAGCAAGACTAGTCAAGTATTCCTGACTCATTGTAGAGCGGAGATAGTTTTTAATGAGCTTTAGTTTTGAAAAACTCCGTTCTCCTGATGCTGTTACAGGAATTGTCAGTAGAATACGAGTGGCAATGTACACATTAGGATATATGTCAACAAGTTTGCTGGTATGAATAAACTGTACAATGTCCATCACTGATTTTGCATGTGGCAACAACTCAATTTTTCGTACAGTTCAAGTTCATTTAAATCAAAAAGATCACCGTGCTTCAGGAGGTTCTTTAGGTCAGGGGTCCCCAACACGTTGCCCACAGGTGTCCCGGCGCCCGCAGGGGCCTCTCAGTGCACCCACGTACTGGCCAGAGGACGAGCATCTGCCAAAATGCCACCGAAATTCGGCATCATTTCAGCAGATGCTTGTCCGCCACCACGGTCCTTCATCTGGTGCCCGCTAGACGAAAAAGGTTGGGGACCACTGCTCTAGGCTCTTGCACTTTGTCCTTAGTTGCTCTTGTTTTCCTATTTCGTTGAATTTAGTCCCATCAGCCCGCTGCCAGCTGAGTGAATGGAACCCCAGGCCGAGAGGGGGTCGAGTTGCTCAGCCGGGGTCTCAGCCACGGCCTGCTCAGCTGCTGCCAGCCTGGGATTCCTTGGGGGTCCCCAGGCCAGCAGTGGGTGCTGAGTGGGGCTGGCGGCCAGGACCCTGGGTGCCAGTGGGGCAGCAGCCGGAACCCCAGAGCAGTGGTGGGCTGAGCTGCTCAGCCTGCCACTGTGTGCCATCAAAAATCTGCTCGCGTGCCACTTTTGGCACGTGTGCCATAGGTTGCCGACCCCTGCTCTATACATTAGTAAGGAGATGAGCATATTACAGTTGTTGGAGGGCTCTATTTAGCAGTAACAGGGCTATAGGAAAGTCAGTCAACATTTTTTGTTTCTCTGATGAAAACTGGCCCACTCCCTCCCTATACCAAACTTGTCACAAATAATTGTCAACAATTTAAATTTTCTGTTTTTGGCTAAGATATTGATTTTTTAAAAAAAATATTGAAATTGAATTCAGGATTGTTAGCAAGCATTTTTGGCAAACAAAATTGTTAAATGACACTTTAAATGGCAACACGGTACTGCTTTCATACTTGGCTCACCCCCTAGCCTGCTGGTCCCACAGCTGCAATAGAAGAGGAGATAGGTGGAAAACTGCAGGACCTCAAAATCCACCTCTTGGGGTGCAGAGGGGCAACAGCAGCAGCAAACTCTCAGGTCCGATCACACGCCAATGGGCACCACCGCCAGTCCAACGGACCTTGGTGAAGTTAGCACAGCATCTGATTTTAGGGATGGGGCACCCATGGAGCCACAGCAGCTCATCCTGCCCTGTGCAGCTCCCCCCCAGATGAGATGGATCACTGCCAGTCCAGGGGAGAGATGCGCTCCCCAGCTAGGGTGATCAGATCCAGATGTCCCGATTTTATAGGGCCAGTCCTGATATTTGGGGCTTTGACTTATATATGCACCAATTACCCCTATCTAGGGTGACCAGACAGCAAGTGTGAAAAATCAGGATGGGGGTGGGGGGGAATAGGAGCCTATATAAGAAAGATATCCAAAAACTGGGACTGGCCCTATAAAAGTGGGACATCTGCTCACCCTACCCCAACCCTCTGTCCTGATTTTTTGCACATGCTCTCTGGCTATGCCCAGCCCAGCCCTGTTTGACCATTCCAATCCTGGCTGCCTGCCGAGGAAGCGAATTACGTTCACTTTCATTCCTCAGCAGGCAGCCAGCCAGCCAGCCTCCCCTCCCCCCTAGCACCTCACCAACCCAGCCCTGACGGAGGGGAGGGGAAAGAGAGGGGTGCTCCATGAGGGGGGAGGGAGAAACAGGGGGGGTGCTCTGTGGGGCAAAGGGGAGAAGAATGGACGTTATGGGGGACAACAAAGGATACTGCCAGAGCCGCAGAGCCTGCCTCACCTCACGCCAGGGGAAAGAGTCACACTCACAGGTGATTTCCTTCCCCCACCCCTTCCCAGAGACCCCAGCAGCCAATCCCCTCCCTCAGACTGTGCTGCATTCGGCTCTCTCTAGGACCCAGCAGCCCTGCTCTTACATGCTCCATGGCTGCCCATCTGTTCAGGCTCTCGCAGAGCGGTGCCCCCAGACCTAGTGGTGCCCTAGGCGGCTGCCTATTCTGCCTATGGCTAAGGATGGCCCTGGAGGGGAGAGAAGTGGATACTGCTCTTCACTGCTGCAGCATCGCATCTACCAGCAGCATTCAGTAGACATAGGGTGACATTCAAAGAAGTCAAGAAATGATTTCTTTCCCTTTTCTTTCACATGGGGGCGGAGGGAGTAAATTGTCGAGCTATACCCTGAACCACGCCGGACAATGTGTTTGAACCTACAGGCATTGGGAACTCAGCCAAGAATGCAAATAATTTTCGGAGACTGCTGTGGACTGTGGGATAGCTGGAGTTCTCAGTACCCCCTCCCTCCCTCCATGAGCGTCCATTTGATTCTTTGGCTTTCCGTTACGCTTGTCACGCAGCACTGTGTAGCCTGGAGATTTTTTTCAAATGCTTTGGCATTTCATCTTCTGTAACGGAGCTCTGATAGAACAGATTTGTCTCCCCATACAGCGATCAGATCCAGTATCTTCCGTATGGTCCATGCTGGAGCTCTTTTTGGATTTGGGACTGCATCGCTACCCGTGCTGATCAGAGCTCCACGCTGGGCAAACAGGAAATGAAACTCAAAAGTTCGTGGGGCTTTTCCTGTTTACCTGGCCACTGCATCCGAGTTGAGATTGCTGTCCAGAGCGGTCACAGTGGTGCACTGTGGGATACCGCCCAGAGGCCAATACCATCGATTTGCAGCCACACTAACCCTAATCCAATATGGTAATACCAATTTTAGCGCTACTCCTCTTGTCAGGGAGGAGTACAGAAACTGATTTAAAGAACCCTTTATATTGATATAAAGGGCCTCGTAGTGTGGACGGGTACAGCATTAAATCGGTTTAATGCTGCTAAAATTGGTTTAAACGCGTAGTGTAGACCAGGCCTCAGTGTAGCCACAAGCAGTGGGAGGGGCTAGCCACCTGAGTATGTGCCTAGGTTTTGGATGGATATATATTAAGGTGGCTAGTCCCTCACCCCTATTTCCGATCAAAGCTAGTGTGGGTATGTCTCCTTAAACTGCAATTCACACCTCTAGCTTGAAGTGTCAACATATCCAGAGTGCAGGCAGTATAACCCGGGCCTGGTTGGGGGCAGGAAGGAAGCAGCTCACTGTGACTTGTCCAACCAGTTAAGTAGTACTGACTTTCCCAGACCTTTGCAGCTGAGATGTGCATTCCTGAAAGTGGGGGGAAGGACAAGGAGTAAGTCCTCAAGGATTCTCAATAGGGGAGGGATAGCTCAGTGGTTTGAGCATTGGCCTACTAAACCCAGGGTTGTGAATTCAATCTTTGAGGGGGCCATCTGGGCCAAAATCAGTACTTGGTCCTGCTAGTGAAGGCAGGGAGCTGGACTCAATGACCTTTCAAGGTCCCTTCCAGTTCTAGGAGATTGGTATATCTCCAATTATTACCTATTAATGGATGCAGAGGATGCACCCCACAAGGCAGTACACATTCTACTTAATCTTTGCCAGAGTGAGAGTACTCAACTCAGAGCATCCACGAGACCCAAGATGCTTATCGTACTCTTTTTGCAATGAGCTGCTTGAGAGAATAAATTAATTTTAAAAAAACGAAACCAACCCAAGAGATTATAAATTAGAAAGGGCAGGGTGCACACACTAGGAGGGAGCATACAGAAATGCTGGGCAGTCACCTGAAATTCACATGGGCAAATAAAATTTAAACCATGCCAGCTGGCGCTGTAATCTGAGCAGTGTAAGAATGCTGGGCTCTGTTAGAGTTGGTGTGTGTATCCACAGAGATGACCGTATTTCACTGGTGGATGACACTATCCCCTCATTCATGACCCACTGCACAAAAGCAGGGTTGTGAGGTTTGATTATGGAATGTTTGCAGAGTGATTTGAGATTTTGGGATAAAAATATTCATAGAGAGACCCACTCAGAATAAACAAATATTGCAAACTATTGATTTAGCTGTTTGTAGGCCAGTTTCAAGCAACACAATCATTTCAGCTGTTCACAAGTTGGGGGGAAAATCTATAACTCAACTGTCTCATTTATAATAATATTGAACCAATAGCTTTATTGGTGTTTCTCTATAAATAGCAAACATCATAACATTGTGTATTTTCATTCATAAAATTCAGATGCAAATTCATCTGTCTGTCCTGCAGATCCCAGACCTATTCTGAAATTATTGCTGTAACAAATGTGAAATCATTCAAATGAGGTTATGGAAAACTTTGTTAAGTAAAGCAGTACCTCACTCTCCTCTTATATTTTCAATTTTATCATGACTAGCAATATTTGATGAATTTTTCAAGCTCCAGCTCCTGAAGTCAAATGATTATGAGAATCTGAAATTTTTCTATTTTTAAGTGTGCCTCTGGCCCTTCTGGTTGTGGAGAAAAGCTTTAAAACATGGCCTGTGTGTACCCTGAAGGTTTAAAAACCATAAGGCACAGAAAAACAACTGACAATTCATTATATATATATATATTTTTAAATCACATAATTTTTAAGCCAATCTCATGATTTTGGGGTCCTGACTCATGATCTTAGGATGCTCAGGGTGAGCAATACTACACTGTGGATCAGGAAGGCAGTTAGCTATTTAGAGTTAATACATATATGCTGCTTGATCCATTGCTGAAACCTCTTCCTAGCTACCCTTTGCACTTGCAGTCACCGTATTTGCATGTGAACACCTCATATTTGCACATACATACTGGGCCACTGCCAGGGCCATACGGGGGGGGGAGTGGAGCAATTTGCCCCAGGCCTCCACAAGAGTTTTTCAGGGCCCCTGGAGTGGGGTCCTTCACTTGCTCCTGGGGGCCCAGAAAACTGTTGCGGGGCCCGGGGCCCTGGACCTTGTTCCGCTCCGGGTCTCCTGCGGCAATTCGGCGGCGGGGGGTCCGTCTGCTCCAGGACCCGCTGCCGAAGTGCCCCGAAGACCTGCGGCGGGGGGGGGGGGGCAAAGACCGCAGGCCCCCTGAATCCTCTGGGCAGCCCTGGCCACTGCACATAACAAGTGTTTATGTGCTCGAATAACCTTTTTGAAAGTTCAAATGCCACTGCACAAAAGTTGCAAATGCAGTTTAGATGCCCATATGTGACAATATGGATCATAAACTCCTACATCAGTCCTGTGTCATTACGTACCCTAAGATCAGAGACATTACGGACTTAACTAAAGCTAGCTAGTAATGTTAACAAAAAACTTGAGGAATAATTAAAAGAAAAAAAAAGTGTTCTTTCCCCTGCCTCTCTCAAAAACTAAAATTTCACTCCAGAGACTCTGGAGAAGTGAGAGATGAGGTATGTTTCCAGAAAATATTTTGCCATTATTGAAGATTGGTAGAAACATACAGGTAGACCAGTGGTCAGATGTGGGCAGTAGCTGGATTTATTTTACTTTGTGTGTTTTCATGGAGAGAGCTTTCTATGGGCAACATCCCAGCAGATCCCCAACATTCTGACCCCCCACCTCCTGCACTTACTCCTTTTCCATGGTATCAACATTCCATTAGGTGCTCAGCCATCCAGACGTCGCCTCTTACTGCACATCAAATTTCAGAAGCACCAGGATGAAGTGTGAATGGGAATGTGCCTCTGCATCATCTCAGAAGGTCTTTCCAATTTTGTCTTGTTAACACTCTGCAGTAGAAGGTAGAATTGTTGCTAGGATACAGTATCTGTGTGACTGTGGTTTTCTGCCTCAAAACAAGACTCAGCTCCAGCTCAACTCAACATCATTAGTGCTTAACCATGCAAAGAAGGTGCCAACATGATGGCTTCAGTCACTGAAAGTGGAACATCTAAGGTTTAGACCTTCCAGGTCAAATTCATCCCATAGAAATCAATGGAATCTTGCCCAGATTGAATTTAGTTAGTGTTTATGGGAAAATTGCTCCTGTTTCTATAAACATAAAAAAGTACAAAAAACTGGCAAAACAACAAATGTTTGGCAAAACAAGTGCTCTTATATAGCACTTTTCATGTGTAGGTGTCAAAGTGCTTTACAAAGGAGGTCAGTACCACTTTCTCCATCTTACAGAGGGGGAACTGAGCCACATAGAGGCTAAGAGACTTGCCCAAGGTCACATAGGAAGCAGAGCAGGGAATTGAATCTAGGTCTCCCAAGTCCTTTGAGTGCTCTCACCATGGGACAATCTTTCCTCTTAAATAAAGGTAGAATCCAGCACAATGGATAGGAAGGATGGTCTTGTGGGTACAGCACAGGCATGAGAGTCAGAGGACGCGGTGTATCCTTGGCTGTGTCAGAGACTTCCTGTACGATACTGACTCACTCCTGCATGGTCTTAAGCACCATCAGCTTTGATCAAATTCAGCAGCAACTGAGGGTGTCAATTGAGGGGCAATCACTTAGCAGGAGGTGCTCAGCAGCCTGCAGCTTTGGGCCCACAACATCTGGGTCTCCATTCCCCTTAGGGTTGCTAATTCTGACTGAAGCTATTCCGGGAGATTTTTTCCCCCTCAACATGACATAATGTCATTTTCTTGAAATATCCTACTAAAATCTCCTGGATTGCTTTCAATAGTCACCAGGAGATCGATGCCGATTCCCCTGTCTATAAGATGATGCTAATATTACTTTTCTATTCTACAGAGCTATTATGAGACTTAATTCATCTATGTTTGTAAAGAGCATTGACGCCCTCATAGGGGGGTGCTGTAGAAGTGGGACATCTTACTATTAATGTGCTAACCAGAACCACCATCCAGCAGACTGATAAGAGAAAGGGGCTGGGGTCACTGAGGAAGAGTAATGGAAACCATGAGCCCAGTACTCAGCAGCAGGAAAAAGGTGAGAGCATGCTCAGAAGTATTAAGGCTGGATGATGTGCACCCCCTGCATGGCTGCACCTGGGCACAGGGAACCTGCACAAGGGCTGCTAAGAACAGTAGTCTCAGTACTCGGGGAGAGAACAGCAGGAAGCCCTTGTACAAAAGGAAGCATATTACAGAAGTCTAAAGGAGTAAACAATAGGGGTAGTACAAAGCCACACTGCCTAGGGTGTTCTCACAAAAGGACTGTGCCATGGGAGGCATAATACTTCCCTAACCACCCCTGGTTGGTGGGAGGAGCATTTTCTCTTCTCCAACACCAACAATCTCTGGGGGGCACTGTGGACAGTGTTGGTCCCTTGATGACTCTTTCGTGACAATTTTGTACCCTGAGGTACATGGTGGGAACAGTCATTGAGCCACCTAGTCCTTCCATGTGGGGTAAATGCAAAGGGACTTTCCTTGACCCCTCCCCACATCTGTGCATCTGCACTAGAGCTAGGGACAGTCTGGCCCAGTAGCAGCAGAATTATGAGAGTTTGGGTCCAACCTAGTTCTCAGTTAAATTGATTTTAATCCAGAGCAACTTCACTGAAGTTTTATACCAGTTGTAATACAGCAAAGTCTGGCCCCTTGGTGAGAAAATAGGACTCCCACAACAGCTGTGTATTTTAATACAAAGTGCATCCACCCTCTTCTTTGGCCTCTTTCTTTTAAATTAACTCAGTTACACAAATTCCTGCTTGCAGTTGCCTTTGGTTTCTGGAGCAAGTTTGCTGTGAGTCACACGTTCTTGTTTTGAACTCCCTCGGCATATTCAGTGAATCTAGAATTATGAAAATCAGAAGCGAATGAAATTACCATGATGTGATTGCCAGAGATGCCTGATATTGATTCATCCCAATCTGCAGAACCTCTATGCTGGCATTCAAAAGCAGATTCTCCATGAGAATGTTAGCTCTCTGCAATCATACCAGAACATATGGGTGGGGTTACTTCCACAGTTTCCTATGGATTCACATTCTGTTCACATTTACTTTAACACACAAATGATGAAGAAATTGTAACATAGATGTAAACAGGGTCTGAATGAGCTCTCCACTGACAGCTAGCTGGGGACAGAAAAGGCATCAGGACCAGACTGCATTTACATGAACACACACACTCTACCTGGGTATCTAGCAGTCAGAATTGTGTTGTCAATGGATTAACTTTGGCTGGTGTTGGGTTATAAATCACTTTAGTACTGAATGCAGGGGTAGTGAAATGTTATCAATGCTCCTATCTTTATTGTAAGAGCCATCGGAGTGGAGCAGCGAGTGGCCAGTGAGGGCAGCCAGCGGAGCAGCAAGTGGCTGGCAGGGCGGCCAGCGGAGCAGGCAGTGGCTGGCCTGCAGGGCGGTGATGCCAGAACAAGTGCTCAGATGGTGGAGCAAACAAGGTGCCTTTTCCCGCCCCCACCCTGCACTCCTGGGTGGGATGTGAACTCACACTGATGCACCTCTGAACCCTGGGTTCTCACTGACCAAGTTCAAACACTGTGAGTGGGGCACAGTAAAGGCACTTTTAGTTGTAGAACTCAAGAACCTGAGGCAGAAGACTCTGCCCCATGCACTCTGGGGTGGGTGTCCTGCTTACAGTTTTATATTTATGAATCCTGCTTCTGGCATTTTCCCAAATTAATGTCAGATGACTTCCTTTCTTTCATTAACAGTTTATTTTCTGCACTCAGACTCTGCTTGTGAAAGGGGAAGTATTGCCTCTTAGAGACACTTTGGAGTGGAGTGTAATTTTCCCAGGGTATTGACTGGGGTCTCGAGTCAGTTCTGTGTTGTATTGTTGAAAAGAAAACCCCTAGATATTGAATCTGGCCATCGTTAGTGTATCTGAGCCAGGAATCCATACACTGAAAAATATTTCTCCCACAACACTTGAGCAATGGTGGTGGCCTTCTGGTCATGTGTGGGATATGTCTGTGCATACCGAACTAAATGTTCCCAGTGTTCCTCCTGTTCACTTCTAAAGATAAGAAATCAATGCATACCAGCTCCAAAGGTTTGCTGCTGATAATATTCTTCAGCTATGCTTCTTTAGTGGTCAGTCAGCAGCATTGAACATGGGCAACGGAGATTGGTCTCACACAGTATAGTTCACTGAGGCAGGTGGCACACTTTCCGGGGGCAAGCCCAGAGTTTCTGCAACACAATATGAAGATTCTCATGGGCCTCTGGCTCTTGACAACTCCCACTGCAAATAGCTCTCCATAGGAATTACAGCAACTTTGGATGCCAGGACTCCACTGGGGACCAGCACTCCTTCAGGGAGCCCTCTGTCAGTCGGCTGCTCTACCATTGCTAATGCCCCTTTACTGCTTTCAGCCTGGTACTCATGACAAGCACTTCTCGCTCCATCCTTGCAGGCACTACTAAGGGGGTCGTGCCAGGGTACCTCGGTGCTCCCGTTGGCAGCTCAGACATCTTGTCAGTGCTCTTGATTTTTCTATAGGCTTCAGCACAAAGTATATGGATCATCAGAGTACTCAGGTATTGGTCCCCAGCTCATTGTCTGCAGTAATCCACGAGTACCTTGAAGAGACCGGATTTGGTCCCTGTCAGCACAGATACATCAGACATTCCTTTAGGGTTGGGGCATGTTAAGGCAGCAGTCTCTTCCTCTTCTCTTACCTCAGCAACCGCCTCTGGAAATTCCAGGTGCACTATGACATAACCTTGGTAGGGGTATTCATCCATGCTGAGGCCACACAGGCGACAGTCGGTCAGTGGCTGTATAGGCAGGTGCCTAAGCATCTGTTGGTAGAATGACTGAAATATAATAGTCACTTGAGATCCAGTGTCAAGCATGGCTTTACATTCTGCCCCTTCGATCCTCACCGTGACTTCTGCTCGAGGCCCTATCAGTCCTGAGGGAATCCCAGCTGGACAGTCTTTTCCAGGGAGCCTTCAAGTACTGTGGGCCTGGCTGGTCCCCTTTGCACACCCCTTTGGCAGTTCTTCAACCCCCTCCCAACTGGCCTTCAGCTTTCCATACTCTAAGGAGGAATATTCTTCATTATGACTCTTGGCAGCACGGTGTCCATCCCGGCCACACCAGTAGCAGAAGAATGGTCCTTTCCCTTTTCACTCAGGTGGGATGGTGGCTCTAAATGCTGACTTCTCCATCGCCACAGCCAGAGGCTCCTTATGCCTGGAAGTCTTAGCTTGGTCAATGGTGCTTTGCAGCTCAGCTATCTATTCTGTCAAGACTGAACTTGTTGGGCAAGTTCCTCTGTGGTGCTTACTATCAGTACACTGGTTGTTCATAGGGGTGCTGTGCTGGCTGACTCAGAGGGTTGGACTTCCCAAAACTCACTGGCAGCCTGCCTGTCTTCCTCCTCTCTGACATCCTTTATCAGTTGGAAGTAACTTGGGGGATTTTCCTGTCATTCTCTTAACCAGAGATGAAGTAGAATCAGATTCTGATATTGAGTTCCTCTCAAAATTTGAGCCAGTCTGGTCTGATTCTTCTGCTCAGCAGTCACAGCTCCCCTCTTGACAGCTCTCTGAAGCAGTCTATCTAGCCTTTGTATATAAGCGGAAACCTTCTTGCCCCTTTGCAGACAGGAATTAAGGAACTTACAATAAATGTCCCCAGAGTCCTCTACACTCCCAAAGGTGTGCTCAAGGGCCTCTAGGCAGTCCTTCACACTCACCCCAGGGTTAGTGAGCTTCAGGGTACTAAGCATGTCTAATGCAGGGGCTCTCTACTAGACAGCTTCACTTTTCTGCATCTGGTACTGCCCACTCCTGCAGCATTTCAGTGGTGTGTTCCAACCAGGGTTCAAACTGCTCTTCCTCAGGTATTGGGATGGGACCCCCAGCAGATAACCTTAACCTATGACAGGAGCTTGACAAATGGGACAGCACCACTTTTTCCAATACTTGCCGTAGTACCTTTCCCCATTCATTGACTGAGGCTGCAGCACACAGGTTTGGAAGTGCTGAGTCAAGGCCCAAAAAACCCCAGCATATTATACATTATACAAACTGTGGTTTCCCTAAAATATAAACAAAATTATTCTCCCAACTTAGTGGATCACTCAAGATGTGCTTGCGAGGGGTACTGATCCAGGATCCCAGACAAGCCCCCAAAATGTAATCCTTCTGCCAGGTGGAGTTAGCAGCAACCATAGCCGGGTTCAATATCTAACAATACAACACAGAACTGGCTCAAGCCCCCACCCAGTGACCTGGGACAATTACACACTACCCCGAAGCACCTCTAAGATGCAATACTTCCCCACTCACAAGCACAGGGCCTGAGTGTAGAAAAGAAGCTTTTAATGAAAGGAGGAAAGTCACCTGACATTAGGAGAAATGCCACAAGCAGGATTCATAAACATAAAACTGCTTATACCCCTTTAAAAATGTTAAACACCCACCCACCACATTGGGCAGAGTCTTCTGCCTCAGGTTCTTGAGTTCTACAAACAAAAGGTCTTTTACAGTGTCCCTCTCTGCTCCCTCACCTCCCACCCTACTCACAGTGGTTGTCCTAGGTCAGTGAGGACCCAGGGTTCAGAGGTGCATCAGTGTGAGTTCACCTTCCATGTGGGGGGGGGGAGGAGGGAAGAGGCATCTAGCTTGCTCTGCAATCTGCATACTTGCTCAGGCATCACCGCCCTGCCGGCCAGCTACTGTTCCACTCCACTGGCAGCTCTGCCAGCCGCTTGCTGCTCTGCTGGCCACCCCGCCAGCCACTCACTCCTCTGCTGGCCACTCTCGCCTCCGCTCAGCTGCCCACCCTTTACTCGTACAATAAAGATAACAGCATTTCACTACCCCGCAGTCAGTACTAAAGTGATTTGTAACCCAACACCAGCCAAAGTTGATCTCTTGGCAATACAGCTCTGTCTGCTGGATACCCAGGCAGAGTGGGTGTGTTCATGTAAATGCAGTCTGGTCCTGAAGCCTTTCCCCTCCGCAGCTAGCAGTCAGGGGAGAGCTCATTCAGACCCCGCTTACCAGGGCCGCCCAGAGGATTCAGGGGGCCTGGGATAAAGCAGGGGAGCTGCGGCGCTTGTACTCACCCGGTGGCGGTCCGGGCCTTCGGCAGCATTTCGGCAGCAGGGGGCCCTTCAGTCGCTCTGCATCTTCAGCAGCACTGAAAGGCCCCTGCCGCCGAAGACCCAGACCGCCCCCGGGCCAGGGCTCATGGGGCCCCTGTGGGGCCCGGGGCAAATTGCCCCACTTGTCCCCCACTCTGGGCGGCCCTGCCACTTACATATATTATCCATGAGAGGTAACAGACGGGAACACCCACTAGGGATACTGGCCCCCATAATGTCCTGTGGCCAAGAGGGCTGACTTTCTAACAGAGGGATGCAGCTTTGTCAGCAAGAGACAGAACAAGGGCCAAGAAACACTTAGGGGACGTTTCTCCAGAGAGGCCCAGAGGCTGGAATGAGTATGGCAGAACGCCTCTGCTCCACAAGATCTGAGGAGCTGAGAGATATCAGGGCTGCTGGCTGCAGTTATGAGGGTTATGGAGGAAAGAGCTGCAGGGAAGCTTCCCTTCCAGGGTCAGAGAGGACCAGGGAAGCAGCTCTTCACACCAGCCAGATGCAAAGGTCTGGTTGGAGTAGCCTGCAGCAAGGGGCAAGAGTGGAAGCCTTAAGAAGGGCAACAACCTGAAAAGGGAAGAAGCTTGAGAAACACCAGGCAACAGGATCCAAAGCTTGGAAAGAACTGTTGAGCCATGCAAAGAGCTCAAGAAAGTATGGAGTGGGGGAAAGATGTGTTTTGGTTTAAGTTGATATTTAACTGTGATGTTGTTCTAATAAACCAGACCCCAAGAAGAGGTGTTATTTTACATGCCCAAGTGTCAGGGACAGTTTTTGAAAACTCCAAAAAGGGGGAACTGAGGCAGCAGCAAGGTCCAATGCCAGTTCTGGTAAGACCCTGTTACACTTTGCTTTTGTTAAAGCCTATTTAACAAATGTATTTTAGACTTGATTCTGATCAACAGGGAGAAATTGGTTGTGAATTTGAAAGTGGAAGGCAATTTGGATGAAATGACAGATGTCATGATTCTAGGAAAGGAAGGAGTGAGGGCAGCAGAATAAGAACAATGGACTTCAAAAAAGCTGACTATAACAAACTCAGAGAACTGGTAGGTAAGAGAACAAAATCTAAAAGGAAATAAGCATCCAGGAAAGCTGCCAGTTTCTCAAGGAGACAATATTAAAGGCACAACTGCAAACTATCCCAATGCAAAGGATAGGACGAGGCCAGTATGACTCTATCAGGAACTCTTTAATGATCTGAAAACCAAACAAGAATCCTACAAAAAGTAGAAACATGGACAAATTGCTAAGGGGGAGTACAAAAGAAGAGCACAACCACGTAGGGACAAAATCATCAAGGGTAAGGCACAAAATGAGTTACACCTAAGCAGGAACATAAGAGGCAATAAGAAGAAGTTCTTTAAATACATTAGGAGCAAGATAATGATGATAGAAAGCGTGGGTCATCTACATAGTGGTGAAGGAGAGTTAATAACAGATGACATCAAGAAGTCTGAGATGTTTAATGCCAATTTTGCTTTGTCTTCACTGTAAAGGCTAGTGGTGACCAGATACATGACACAGAGAAAGAAGGTTAAGGAATATTTAGACAAATTCAGGGCTTGATAAAATCTATCCGAGGGTACTTAAGGAACTAGATGGAGCAGTCCCAGAACCATTAGCAATTATCTTTGAGAACTCCTAGAGGATAGGTGTGGTCCTGGAGGCCCAGAGAAGGGCTGTAGCACAGTATCTATTTTAAAAGGGGGAACAAAGATGACTGGGGCCTTATAGACCAGTCAACCTAAGTTAGATACCTGGAAAGATACTGGAACAAATTATTTAAGAATCAGTTTGTAAGCACCTAGAGGATAATAGGGTTATAAAGAATATAGAACAGGGATTTGTCAAGAACAAATCATGCCAAAACAACCTAATTTCCTTCTTTGACAGAGTTCCTGGCCCAGAGGATAGGGGAGAAGCAATAGATGTGATATATCTTGGTTTTAGTAAGACTTTTGACACATTCCCACGTGACATTCTCATAAGCAAACTAGAGAAATGCGATCTAGGTGAAATTACTATAAGGTGGCTACATAACTGGTTGAAAGCTCATACTCAAAAAGTAGTTATCAATGGTTTGCTACAAACTGGGAAGGCATATCCAATGGGTCCTGAAGGGATCAAGTCCTGGGGCTAGTATAATTCAATATTTTTATTAATGACTTGGATAGTGGAGTGGAGAGTATGCTTATAAAATGTGTGACTGGCAGCAAACTGGGAGGGATTGCAAGCACTTCAGAGGATAGCATTAGAATTCAAAAGGACCTTGACAAGTTGGAGAATTGTTCTGAATTCAACAAGATGAAATTAAATAAAGTCCAGTGCAATGTACTTCACTTAGGGAGTAAAAAAATCAAATGCACAACTACAAAGTGGGGAATAACTGGCTAGGTGGTAGTACTGCTGAGAAGGCTCTGGGAGTTATAATGGATCACAGATTGAATGAGAGTCAACAATATGATGCAGTGGCAAAAAAGGCTAATCTCATTCTGAGGTGTATTAACACAAGTGTTGTAAGAAAGACTTGAGAGGCACTAGTCCCACTTTACCACTGCTGAGGCCTGACTAGTGCTGTATAGTGTCCAGTTCTGGGCACCATACTTTAGGAAAGATGTGGACAAATTGGAGAAAGACCAAAGGAGAGCAACTAAAATGGTAAAAGGTTTAGAAAACCTCACCTCTGAGGAAATTAAAAAACTGGGTATATTTATAGAGCCCTGAAAATCTGTGGATATCCACTTTATATCCGTGGATGTGGATGCGGATATCCACGGACCATTTTTGCAGATAGTGGATTGGATGTGGATACAACCGTGCAGGGCTCTTCTCACCAGTGGTGCCTGGCCCAGGCAGCCTGGGGGCGCAGCATGCTTGGGACTGGCAGGCAGCAGCCAGTGGCTGGGGCTGGGTGGCCGGCTGGAGTCAGGGCTGTCCAGCACCTGCTCACAATGCCGCTTCCTGTCCAGCAACTCGGGCCCCTCAGGCAGCACCAGAATCCCCACCATGGCTCGGCTGGCACCACTGGCTGCGCTTCCAGCCCGCCGGCTCCTGGGCAGCGGGGCCCTTCTGTGGCTGTGGGGATTGGAGCGGGCGGGGCCCCAGCTCCTCACCCCTCTGTGATGTAACATGCACTGCTGTTATGGTTGCTCACAAGCCCCTGAGAGCAGCACATGATGTGCCGACTCTTCCCCTGCCCGTTCTCCTCAAGATCCCGCCTCCACACCACCCCTTACTGCCTAGTCCATGCCCTTGCACTGCATTTTCCCTGCAAGTCCCTATCCCCCCCGCTCATCTCTGCCCCCTTCCCCTCATAGCTAGCCCTTGTGAGAGGGCTTGCTGCTGCTGGTGGAGATGCAGATACATATAAAAGACAGTTAGTGGATCGTGGGTTGGATGCACGTTGATTCTGGCTGATGCGGATCAGATGCACATCCACATTTTTGTATCCACGCAGGGCTCTACCTATTTAGTCCTGAGAAAGGAAAACTAAGAGGCGACCTGTTAGCAGTCTTCAAATATATTAAGGGCTGTTCTATAGAGGACTGTGATCAATTGTTCTCCATGGCTGCTGAAGGTAGGAAAACAAGTAATGGGCTTAATCTGCAGCAAGGGAGATTTAGGTTAGATACAGAGAAAAAAAACCCTTAACTATAAGGATAGTTTAGCTCTGGAACAGGCTTCCAAGGGAGGTTGTGGAATCCCTGTCATTGGAGATTTTTTAAAGCTGGCTGGGCAAACTCACATCGGAGATGGTCTCGGTTTACTTGGTCCTGCCCCAGCACAGCGGTCTGGATTCAATGACTTCTTGTAGTTCCTTCCCACTCTACTTTTCTATGAGTCTATGAAAAAAGTTAGGGTTTTTTATGTAAACATTCTACAGCCTACCTCTTAGGTAAGAGCTCAGAAAGTTTCCTATGCACATGAGAGTCATCCAAAATCTCCTACAGCAAAATTAGAGAAAATAGGCCAAGAAAGCAACCGGAAATGAATCTGCCTTCTTTACACATCATGAAGTGCAAAAAAGGGCACAAATGTAATTTCTTTTCCCTCACCAGCTGATCTCTTACCACCACATCAGTACAAAGGCAATTTAGGTTGACAGTTCTTTAATTATACCTCAAGTGAAATTTGGCCAGGAAACTGGAACTAACACCTTCCTGTTATGGAAAGTGCCTGGGTATCTTTGCTGGCCATATGTGATCAGGACCTTCCTTTATATCTCATCTGAAAGCCTCCAGCAGCATAGTGCTGTCCAGAACCACACTAGACTTTGGCCCAGTAAGGTTGCACAGGGAAAACACAACTTCCTGCAAAATGCAGGTGTCCTTTTGGAGGTCACTCACTCTGGCACTGATACTCTTTGCCTTGTGAGCTGTGACAGGATCACAGCAGCAATCTGGACGCCTGAGGCAGCAAATTCCTCAGGTTGACTATACAGGATCTAAACAAGATTTTTTGGTTTCTGTTAATGATTGCTTTCTCTTCCATCAAGCTGCCCCCCCAGCACCAAGCTACCAGTTTACCCACCCCAAATACATTTGTTGGAGATAGCTAGTACTTTCAAATGCTCAATGTGCACACTTTGGATTTGCAAACACTCTCTTCTGTTCAGGCAGAAGTGGCATGCTGGCTCCTAGATCCGATACCTGCAATATATGAAATGACTGAGAATCCTTATGCCGTACCACTAGCAGATTTCGGCCCTAAAGTCAGCATCACTGGCCACAGAAGGATCACCACAGTGTAGAAAGAGCTGCACTAGCAGATCCTGCACCATCCCTCCTGTTGCCAGCCTAAGGGGTGTGGCTAAGAGAAAGAAGGCGTGGCAGGGGCCTCATGCCCCTTAACCTCTGGCTACTGCATTGGTCCTTTTAGGCTGTTCTAAACTACACTAGGAGCCCAATTTGGCACACAGTTAGCACAGGTCAGGGGGATGTAAAGGTTACCTATCAACCCTTATCTGGAGCTGTGCTGTGTACTTCACCATTGCTAAGTGTAGACATGCAGACTCACCCCTGCGGCACCTCCTGCTGGTCTCTCAGGGAATTAGCTCATTGCAGCTCTGGAGCATGCTCTGCAGGCCAGTGATCTGCTGCCTCTTAGCTTCATGTCCCTCCCAGGACCCCAGTGCCCTGTTAGCTGAGGTGCTGCCCCCGAGCAGTAACCCCTTTCTCTCAGGGTCTCCCCTCCCAGGAAACCCCCTCCCACTATCCCCACCTTGTCTCAGTATCAGGCTACTGCCAGTCATTGTCTAGTTCCTGCACTCTGGGACAGACTGCAGTATCAGCCTGCTCATCACTGGCAAGGTTGGGTTTGGACCTGCTGCCTTGGCCTACCCCGGGTTGCCCTCTGCAACCCCCAGTACCTGTTGGCCTTGTGCTAGGCCACAGCCTGGGGCTTTCCAGGCTGGAGCTCCCCAGCTCCTCTGCCTTTCCCCAGCATTGCTCCACTGAGGTACCCTGTGTCTAGCTCCCTGCAGCCAGGCACTTCTCCCTCTACAGGCTCACTGCCTCTTATAGGGGCCAGCTGAGCCTGACTGGGGCATGGCCACAGCTGAGCCTACTTTCCCCAATCAGCCCAGGCTTCTTGCCCCTGCCACAGCCCTCTCCTGGGCTGTTTTAAGCCCTTTAGGGCGGGAGCAGGGGACCCCCCCTGCTACACTAAGGATCTGTTCCGCTCCATGGTCCGATCACGCATCCAGGCGGAGTTCCTCTGGGCGGCGTCCACTGGCTCCCTTGACGCCTTCGAGGAGCAGTGGGCGCTGTCTGGGGTTCTCTGCTCGGTGTCCCCGTTAGGTTCCCTCCTTCTGACCCTTTGACCTCACTCCTGTCCCTGTTCTTTTATTAGTTGTCCCCCGCACTCAGTGGGTTCTGTGGTCCTGTGGGTCCTCCCCTTAGGCGGGGGGGGGATCCTTTAGCAGTGGCCGGGCTTCGCCCGCCCACTTCCCAGACACCCAATAGATACACTAAGGATCTGTTCCGCTCCATGGTCCGATCACGCATCCAGGCGGAGTTCCTCTGGGCGGCGTCCACTGGCTCCCTTGACGCCTTCGAGGAGCAGTGGGCGCTGTCCGGGGTTCTCTGCTCGGTGTCCCCGTCAGGTTCCCTCCTTATGACCCTTTGACCTCACTCCTGTCCCTGTTCTTTTATTAGTTGTCCCCCGCACTCAGTGGGTTCTGTGGCCCTGTGGTTCCTCCCCTTAGGCTGGGGGAGGATCCTTTAGCAGTGGGCGGGCTTCGCCCGCCCACTTCCCAGACACCCAATAGGTACACTAAGGATCTGGGTCAGTATTTCTTTTCAGGTGAATTACAGCCAGGTTTGAAATTTGGCTCAGCAGCTAGAGAATTACTATTTAGTATGTACAGCTATATACAAATATATAATTGGTAGAAAAATGCATATGGAGAACACTTAGAAACATAACAAGTAAAAGCAATGCTGTTACATTTAGATCTCTCTAGTCCTTAAAGGCTGAAAACGAACATTACAGCAATCATCCTCCCTCCTGAGCATACTTAGAAAGCAGACAGGCAAGAGGCAGGATCTGGAGTGCAGTTAACATGCTCACAGCACTGATGGACTCTTCAAACTGCCATGCACAGGCTGGTCAGCTTTTTAAATTCATGGCTACGTGCTGACAAGATAGGGTGATCTGTGTATTTCTTCTCTTCACCCTGTTTACTTGTGAAATATCTCACAGGTCCACGTACAACAAGTGGTAACATAACAGTGTTCTCTTTCAGCTATGTGCCTTCAAGATCCCGCGATGTCTGAGTTTAAGGTGATCTATTGATCATCACTTTGTCAGTACACAGAACACATTAATTGTGCATCTCCCTGCTGGGCTGTAGAACAGGGTTGGCATCACATGGTGACTCAGCTTTTTGTTTTGAAATGTAAATTTGAGTACATTTCCCCAACTGTATACATCAGCACCTCATAAGATGCCCACTCTGGCTCTCTTTGAAATAATTTGGAATTGGATTCGGCCCCAGATCACAAGATCACCACATCATGGTCTCCCCACAGTAGGAGATCCACATAAGGATTTAATCATTATTTTACAGAGTTCAGTTGTGCTCATCTTGCTCTTCTTCTCTGTAAGCTAAATAGCCCTGAATTTCAGATCCTTTCATCCCGTGTAAACTCTCCCACCACACAACCTGGCTAAGCAGGGGTGGCATGTGTAACTGACAAGATGGGGTGCAACATAGGGAACGGCTGTTTTGTGCATAATTTCTTATTCCCTACACCTGATAATGGTTGTGGGTTAGTGAGAAAATGCTGAACTAGTTTATAACCCCTCAGAATTCTGTATTTTAAATATTGCCAAGGGTTTTGTTTTGAATGTAGAATTTCTCATTCATTTCAGCTTAGCTGGATTTTTTTTTTTATTTCTGAACATTTTAGTCTGCCAATTAAGTATTGGTCAGATTAATTTAGTATAGCTCTCAGAGAGCAAGCGCATAGGTCAACAATATTATGATCACATTCTGTTCTACTTAACATGTTAATACTCACTATAGTTACTGAGCAACAATAGAATCATTTTAACATGAGCTTTAAAACATATTCAAGGTTTAACTTACTATGACATCGAAGTAAGTAGGAAAAAAAAAAGAACATAAACATATCCATCAGTCCAAATCAATCCCTAGATACATAAACAGAGAGCCACATGGCATAAACAGGTCATCTAGCATCAGTGTTTGTCATTAACTATGACACAGAATGGGAAAAAAAAGGACACAATAATTAATATTAAGATAATGTGTGGGATGGTTGAGTGGCACATGACCTTAGTGGTGGTAGGGATGAAAAGCCTTTTTCCTCTAGGTCAAAAGCAAACACATTGTTGCTTCTGCTTTCACTGTCTGCTTAGCAGTGCTGTCAAGAGTAAGAGAAGCAGAGTGAAACTGACAAATACTGGCCAGTTTCATTCTGTTGCTCCTGCTGGGTCATGCAGAAAATGTTTTGTGCAGCTGTTCAAGCATAGGAATAATGCTCTACTTGCTGTTGGGGGTGCTCTAGGAATAGAGAGGTGAGATCAATTACCCTATTTATTTTAATGTTAGGAAAATTATAGACAAAAGACCCTCAGTTACACTTATGAAACCCCACTGGCTTAGCTTAGGTTGCATGGATATAATGAGGGCATCACTAGACTAAAGTACTCATGACTATGTTGGTTAATGGCAAAACAAGGGGGATATGGCAAAATCCATATGTCTTCAGTATGCTTCTCTCTAACTCATGTCAAAATTTAACCCAGCTAGGAGTCAATCAGGAAAGTCAGTTATCCTTACAGTACACTGAAGTAATGAAAAATAGTAACTACACAGAAGATCATCCCCGACCATATAGGATGAGTTTGATGAATTTAGAGTCAGGAGGAGGATGGTGACAATTGGCTATTAGAGATGTTGACAGTTGGCTATTAAATATGTTTCAGTACATTGGATACAAATAAATAGGGCCCTACCAAATTCAAGGTCCATTTTGGTTAATTTCACAGTCATAGGATTTTAAAAATCATAAATTTCATAATTTCAGATATTTAAATCTGAGTGTTGTAACTGTAGGGGTCCTGACCAAAACAGAGAGTGGTGGTGGGGGGTATCACAAGGTTATTGTAGGGGGGTCACAGTATTGCAACCTTTACTTCTGCACCGCTGCTGGTGACAGTGCTGCCTTCATAGCTGGGTGGCCAGAGAGTGGCGGCTGCTGGCTGGGAGCCCAGCTCTGAAGGCAGCGCCCCACCAGCAGCAGCGCAGAAGTAGGGATGGCATGTTATGGTATTGCCACTCTTCATTCTGCACTGCTGCCTTCAGAGCTGGGCCCTTGGCCAGCAGCTGTCGCTCTTCTCCCACCCAGCTATGACAGCAGCACAGAAGTAAGGGTGGCAATACTGCATGGTCCCCTTTTGGGTTGGGGCCACCAGTCTGAGAAATGCTGGGCTACCCCATGAAATAGTATAGAGCAGATGTTCTCAAACTATGAGTCAGGACCCCAAAGTGGATTGTGACGCCATTTTAATGGGGTCGTCAGGGCTAGTGTTAGACTTGCTGGGATCTGGGCCCAAACGCGAAGCCCGAGAGCTTCAGACCTGGGTGACAGGGCCCAGGGTTACAGGCCTCCCACCTAAGGCTTCAGCTTTGGCCTCTTTCTGCCCCCCACCCCACCGCCTGGGGCAGCTGGGCTTGGGTGGACTCAGGCTTCGATTTCTCCATCCTGGGGTTGTGTAGTAATGTTTGTTGTCAGAAAGGGGTTGCAGTGCAATGAAGTTTGAGAACTCCTCGATTAGGGTGTGGAACAGCTTCTATAGGAGGAGAGATTAAAAAGACTGCGACTGTTCAGGTTGGAAAACAGAACTAAGGGGGATATGACAGAGGTCTATAAAATCATGACTAGTGTGGAGAAAAAGACTAAGGAAGTGTTATTTACCCCTTCATAGAACACAAGAACCAGAGGTCACCCAATGAAAGTAATATGCAACGGGTTTAAAATAAACCAAAGGAAGTACTTCTTTACACAATGTACAGTCAACCCGTGGAACTCATTGCCAGGAGATGTTGTGAAAGCCAAAAGTATAAGTAGGTCAAAAAAGAATTAGATAATTTCCTGGAGCATAGGTCCATCAATGGCTATTAGCCACTATGGTCAGGGATGCACACCTATGGTCTGGGTGTCCCTAAGCCTCTGACTGCCAGAAGTTGGGACTGGATGACAGGGGATGGCTCATTCTTTGTTTTAACAATGACAGTTGTTTAAAAAAATATTTTTAGAGCAGATATTTAGGAGAAATATTTCCCATGTCTAATTCTGAGGCCTGTCTATCAAGTGTCAAATATGCCTGTGATTAGCTGTAGAGAAACCACTGCTGTACTGTTTGCCAAGGTCACCAGGAAAACCCACAACTCATCCATTACTTTGTACTTCCATCCAAGGATCTCAGTATGCTTTACGGACACCCTTGAGTTAAACCCTTGCAGTCCTTACCTGTGAGGTAGGAAAGCATCATCCTCATTGTACAGACACTGAAACTGAGGCTATGGCTACATTAGAGAGCTTACAGGTTGGGCTCCTACAAGCTCCCTAGTAGAGCCACTCTGAGCTGGGAGAGAGCTTGCTCGCTGACACAGCACTGTCCACACCAGCACGTACGTTTGTGTCACTTATGTCACTTGTGGGGAGGCTTATTCACAGCTCTGAGTGACCAAGTTACGCCGACATAAAGGATAGTACAGTAACTCCTCACTTAATGTCATCCCAGTTAACGTTGTTTCGTTGTTACGTTGCTGATCAGTTAGAGAACATGCTCATTTAAAGTTGCACAATGCTCCCTTATAACATTGTTTGGCAGCCGCCTGGTTTGTCCACTGCTTGCAGGAAGAGCAGCCCATTGGAGCTAGCTGCGGGGGTTTGGAACCAGGGTGGACCAGCAGCCTCCCATCAGTTCCCCTAAGTTCACTGTGCAGCAACCGCTCAGCAAACTATCAATTGCCCGGCAGTTCAGCTGTCCCTCCCCCCACTGCCATGTGCTGCTCCTGTCCTCTGTCTTGGAGCTGCTTCCGGGAGCCTCCTGATTGTTCTGCAGGGGGTGGGGGGAAGAGGGGTGCTGATGTCAGGGTGTCCCTCTCCTCCCACTCCTGCACCTCATATCCACAGAGCAGGGCAGGGGACATGACAGGTTTCAGGATGGAAGGAACTGGCTGGCAGCAGCAGCTGCCTCAACTTGCAGATCTACTTAAAAAGGCAATGTACTTAGAGTGGGGGCAGCGTACTTAAAGGGGCAATACCCCCCCCCCACACACACGGTGTGTGTCTCTGTCTCTCCCCCCTCCACACACAGACAGTGTGTGTCTCCTCCCTCCATTCATGCTGCCTTGTACAGTGTGAGGCTACATTAACAACAAAGTGTTAACCCTTGAGGGCTCAGCCAAGTGCTAGTTCATCATTTAGCAGCAAGGCATTCCCTGGGAAATATCCCTCCCTCTTCCACCCTCTGACTCCACCATCTCAACCAAGCTTCACAATCATCATTGCTGTGTACAGTATTAAATTGTTTGTTTAAAATTTATACTGTGTGTATATATATAAATTTCCCTGGAACCTAATCCCCCCATTTACATTAATTCTTATGGCGAAATTGGATTTGTTTAACATCATTTTGCTTAAAATAGCATTTTTCAGGAATATAACTACAACATTAAGCAAGGATTTACTTTATAGACATGGGGTTCTCAAACTTCACTGCACTGTGATCCCCTTCTGACAGCAAAAATTACTACAGGACCCCAGGACAGGGCACCAAAGCCTGAGCTCACCCAAGCACTTCCGCCCCGGGTGGGGGTGCCAAATCCAAAGCCCGAGGACTTCAGCCCCAGGCAGGGTGGCCTGTAACCTGAGCTCTGCCACCCAGGGTTGAAGACCCTAGGCTCGGGCTTTGGCCCCAGGCAGTAGAATTGGGCTCCAGCCCTGGCGACCCCATGAAAACGGAGTCATGACCCATTTCTGGGTCCTGACCCACAGTTTGAGAATCGCTGCCCTAATCTTTTCTGTTGCCCTTTGCTGTACCTTTTCTAATTCTAAAATATCTTTTTTTGAAATAAGGCGACCAGAATTGCATACAACATTCGAAGTGTGAGTGTACCATGGATTTATATAGTGATGTTTTCTATGTTCTTATCTATCCCTTTCCTAATGGTTCCTAAAATTCTGTTAGCTTTTTTGACTGCCACTGCACATTGAACATATGTTTTCAGAGAACTATCCACGATGACCACACGACCTTTCTTGAAAAGTTAAAAGCAAATTTAGACCCCATTAGTTTGTTTGTATAGTTGGTATTATGTGTATTACTTTGCACTTATCGACATTGAATTTCATCTGCCATTTTTTTGCCCCGTCACCCAGTTTTGTGACATCCCTTTGAAACTTTTCGCATTCTGCTTTGGACTTAACTATCTTGAGTAATTTTATATTATCTGCAAACTTTGCCACCTCTCTGTTTATCCCTTTTTCCAGATAACTTTTATGAATATGTTGAACAGCACTCGTCCCCGTACAGATTCCTGGGGAACTCCACTATTTACCGCTATTAAATCTGAAAACTGACCATTTATTCCTACCCTTTGTTTCCTGTCTTTTAACCAGTTACTGATCCATGACAGGACCTTCCCTCTTATCCCATGATGGCTTACTTTGCTTAAGAACCTTTGGTGAGAGACTTTGTCAAAGGCTTTGTGAAAGTACAAGTACACTATATCCACCAGATTGCCCTTGTCCACATGTTTGTTGACCCTCTCAAAGAATTCTAATAGGTTAGTGAGGCATGATTTCCCTTTACAAAAGCCATGCTCACTCTTCTCCAATAAATCGTGTTTATCTCCATGTCTGATAATTCTGTTCTTTACTATAGTTTCAACCAATGAGCCTGGTACTGAAGTTAGGTTTACCAGCCTATAATTGCCAGGGTTGCCTCTGGAGCCTTTTTTAAAAAATCTACATTACATTAGCTACCCTCCAGTCATCTGGTACAGAGGCTGATTTAAATGAGAGTTACATACCAGTTAGTTCGTCAATTTCATATTTGAGTTCCTTCAGAGCTGTTGGGTGAATGCCATCTGGTCTTGGGGACTTATTACTGTTTATCAATTTATCACAAAACCTCCTCTACTGGCACCTCAATCTGGGACAGTTCCTCAGATTTGTTACCTAAAAAGAATGGCTCATCAGTGGGAATCTCTCTCATGTCCTCTGCAGTAAATACTGATGCAAACAATTCAATCAGCTTCTCTGCAATGGCCCTGTCTTCTCTGAGTGCTCCATTAGCACCTCGATCTTCCAGTTGTCCCACTGATTGTTTGGAAGGTTTCCTGCTTAAACATTTGTTGCTGTTAGTTTTTGTCTTTTTCGGTTAATTGCCTCTGGAGTACCTGGCATTGGCCACTGTGGAAGACAGGATACTGGGCTAGATGGACCATTGGTCTGACCCCATATGCCCACTCTTATGTAGTCTAGAGAGGACAATGGAAGTATGAGCAGGGATGTTCCATGGGACAGCTGTCATCAATGCAAAACTTTCAGTAAGTGTGCTGTCCACTCACCTCGTACTTCATACATCACAACTTTCTCTCAAGAACCCATGCTCCTCTCTGAATCCACAAGTGGAAAGAGCCTAAGCTTGCAAAACGGATGAGTTCTATCTATGTGGCATTCACCTCCTATCTCCAGTCATCATGGAAACCCCTTTATGGCAGGATTGGGACTTCAGAAGGGAAAGCACTGAGTTCCTCTGAATTCTTCCATCCAAACTTACAGAGAAGCTGCACAAGGTAACACAGCTTCAGACTATATTTATTCTGTCATTTTCCGGAAATCCCCTTTGAGGGAAGATGCGTTAATTAGGAGAGGAGAGAATGGGCCCTTCATTATTTATTATTAATGCTCTTCCTTGAATTGTCTGGTTGGACTCTGACCTTGCTCTACCATTCATGAGTCTCTTTGCCCATCTTCCTAACTCTCAACTCTGTTCCTGAAATTTTCCACTGTTTCCCAGCAACAACATGAACTTTTCAATAAAAGTAAATACAATTAATAAATCAATACTTGCACTGCAGCGACTTCAACCCAAGTTAAGTGAGAATGTGTAGAGCTCCGTACCTGAATGAACTGTTTCATTTGCTTCTGTTTCTCATATTTATGTGGTGTGGTCCTCACACATGCATTTATTTTCTCCAGTTTGTAACATGAGTCCAGTTAATCCAGTCATTCCTTTGTGTGGGAGGGATGGCTGCATTCTGTTCCTTAGTTTCAAAGCTGTAAGCAAGAATAATCTGTGACATATTCCAACTGGAATGTCTTTTTTTAAAAGGAGTTTTTGGCAACATTCCCAACACAGCAAGTGCAGGATCGGGATCTGATTTCACTTGTAGTGCTGGAAATAGCTACTCAAAATTTTTTCTTCAACAGTTATTATGGGGAGATGGCAGCAAGTGTTAAGGTTTAACAAGTTTTCTGTTATAGTTTGATTTTACACACACACACACACACACACACACACACACACACACACACACACACACACACACACACACACACACACACTTACTTACTTACTTTTGCCACAGATAAACTAACTGGCCTGAAATTTCTAATCTGTTTTTCTTTACCAGAGGACAATTTTTTTAAAGGTTTGAGGGTAGTTAGACAACGTGTTTATCAGACATGAAAGTTCACAAAAATTATATATTTTGGAATTTTTTCGTACCACTTTTCTACCAGTTTCATCACTCGAAAATCTCCAGATATGGGTTTTGTATTGTCCTGCCTGAGGAATAGGATTAGTACAACGATAGTATTTTGTGCAAGTTTGCTGGGATAAATTTTGGATTTATTTGCTACATTTGATCCAATCCAGTGAGAAGTCCAGGCAGTTTGTAAAAGTCTGCAAATAGTACTGGATGCGCTTCAGAAAGATTGCAGCCACAGACTGCCTATGTCAGAGCTCTAGCAGCATGGAATTTGAAATGTTTGTAGATGAAAGCACCACAAAACTGCTGTGGGGATCCTGCTACTGTTGTGGAGTTCGCTACTTGAAATCCCTGTGGTAGTTATAAACCCTTTATAGACTCCTGAAGAGATTATAAACCTGCAAGGACTCATAAGGAGGTGTGCACTAGAATAATAGTTCACAAATGTAAAGATAAATACAGTCCAATCCCAGCTTCCAGAAATGCTAACACACAAAAGAGTTATAGAACCATTCATAAAATGGGTTTTAAGGGCCCAAAGAGATTTCCAGATCAAAAAAATCTGAAAAACTGGAATTAAATTTGTAAATATGTATCAACAACTTCACAGGAAAACTTAAAAGAGTATCATTAGGAAATCAGAAAGCCAGGAAATGCAAAGTTAAAGATACACTTAAACCTTCTTCACCTAAAAGCTAAACATTTGGTAATACAGAAACACAAATTAAGGTAGCCTTACGTCTGCCCCTTTCTCACCATGTCCTGAGACCAATTCTTCTCTCACTAACCCCAATGCAATTCAGGAGGAAGTCCAATGAAGTCAATAGGGTTACACAGTCATAAAGCTCGTGCAGATGAAAGCAGAATGCTCTGTGTAAGGTAGATGCTAATGCATAAATAGCTCAGCACAGCAACCACTACTAACAATAATATACCATGGCAATTTGGAGAGACACCTTTTCACATTGGCCATGGACAGTGAGAAGCCCTGCTCCTGTAGCTGCAGACATCTTAAATTGGGTCCACTATGGTTTAAACAAGTTGGTATGCGTAGCTGAATCGTGAGAGCATACAGGCTTTTCTATAGCCACAGCCACAGGCCAGCTTGACTTGTTTACAGTGGGATAAAAGCTATTTATTAAGATTGACGTTTTAATGAGCAATCACCCTGTTTCACATACTTTGCCATGACCTGTCACAAATGATTACTTTTGAAATATAAAGATTTATTAAAAGTGAAAGAAGAAGCAGCAGTACAGCAGGGAAGGAAAAATGATTACTAAACAAATAAGTGACTGAGTCAAAGGGTTTTATTTGAATATGTCAGGCACTTGATTCTCTGTTAGTGCTAAAGGCAAGCAGAACTGAAATAGTTTTCCTTTGAGACTATTCACCCTACCATTTGAATATAAACATTAGATAAGCTCGACTCCATTGCAGGATGATTATTTCACTTTGTTCTGCCAGAATCTTTCTGGCTAAACAAACACACGTAAAGAGCAAATTCAGATGGCATACAATGGAAGCCAGCTTGCAACCATAACTATACAGTCATGACTCTGGCCCCATGATGAGCTTGTCATGATTACAAAACTTCCTTTTAAATAAGCCCCTCGAGCTCAAAGACTTAACAAACAGGCTTGGTTGAAGGTATTAATTAAAATAAGATGAAAATCTGTTATGTTCTTTCATAAACAGATAAGTAAGAGTTAATAGAACAAAAGTGCTTCATATCTCCTTTGCCTGGAAAGGGTTAACAAGATCAGTGAGCCTGGCTGTCATCTGACCAGAGGATCAATTAGAGGACAGGATACTTTCAAATCTTGAGGGAGGGAAGTTTGTGTGTGTGCTGTTAGTTCTTGGTTGTTGTTCACTCTGGGGGCTCAGAGGGATCAGATGTGCAACCAGGTTTCTCTCCAATCTCTCTGATACAGGCTCTTATAAGTTCAGAATAGTGAGTACTAGGTAGATAAAGCGAGTTAGGCTTATGGTTGTTTTCTTTATTTGCAAATGTGTATTTGGTTGGAAGGAGTTCAAATGTGTATTTGGCTGAAAAGAGTTTAAATTGGTATTTTGCTGAAAAGATTTTAATTTGTACTTGTATACTTAGGCTGGGAAGGTATTCCCAGTTTCTATAGTTGAAAGACCCTGTAACATGTTCAATTTTTTTAAATTTACAAAGATAATTTTTACTGTTTTTCTTTCTTTAATTAAAAGCTTTTCTTGTTTAAGAACCTGATTGTTTTTTTATTCTGGTGAGACCCCAGGGGACTGGGTCTGGATCCACCAGGGAATTGGTGGGGAGAAAGGAGGGAAGGGGGAGAGAAAGATTAATTTCTCTCTGTGTTAGGATTACTTTCTCTCTCAGGGAGAATCTGGGAGGGGAAGAGAGAAGGAGGGGGAAAGGTGAATTTTCCTCTCTGTTTTAAGATTCAAGGAGTTTGAATCACAGTGATCTTCCAGGGTAACCCAGGGAGGGGAAGCCTGGGAGAGGCAACGGTGAGGGAAAGGGTTTACTTTCCTTGTGTTAAGATCCAGAGGGTCTGGGTCTTGGGGGTCCCCAGGCAAGGTTTGGGGGGGACCAGAGTGTACCAGGCACTGGAATTCCTGGTTGGTGGCAGCGCTACAGGTTCTAAGCTGGTAATTAAGCTTAGAGGAATTCATGCTGGTACCCCATCTTTTGGACGCTAAGATTCAGAGTGGGGAGTTATACCATGACATGTTCACAGCATACACACAGAAGTTAGATAAAACCATAAATACTCTTGCCAGAAGGCTGTAATGTAACACTACTTTATTTCTTAGAATTCAGAACAATAATGCACAAAACCCACAAAGCAGAGATACACAAAGCAGGCTGCTCCCTAAAACAGAGAGGCACAACTCAGCCCACTTTACTCTAGACTCTCTCTCTGCAAACTGACTGCTGCTAGGCCCCAATTGCATGTTTCCATAGGCATGGTCTACACTGGGGGTGGGATCGACCTAAGTTACGCAACTTCAGCTATGTGAATAATGCAGCTGAAGTCAACGTACTTAGATCTACTTACCGCGCTGTCTTCACTGCGGTGAGTCGACTGCTGCCGCTCCCCTGTTGACTCTGCCTGCACCTCTCATGGCGATGGAGTACAGGAGTCGACGGGAGAGCACTCGGGGGCTGATTTATCGCATCTAGATTAGACGCAATAAATTGACCCCCACTGGATGGATTGCTGCCCGCCGATTCGGCAGATAGTATAGACATACCCTTAAAGAGCATCTAGCCTGCAAGCAGGACCAGGAAATCTCACCCCCTGAAATTTAAAGTGACAGATTACAATTTTAGCACAGTTTTTAGTATACCACAATCTGCTTCTCCATAGTCTGGATTGAATGATGACATTCTGGGAACTTTTTTCCATATTTTTGGTGTATGAACTTAGCTCTGGTAAAAGGTGTTAGCCTATGTGAAACTCATGAAAGCAGTGGAGCTCCAAAGGCAACTCCCTCACAACATGGGGAAAGGACCACAAAAACAGGGGCCTCAACTCACTAACAGGGGACAAATATTGAGAAAACAGACACAGGAATGACGTTAAAGGGTCAAAACAAGGGATACAGAAGGGGACATCCTGGAAGGAACCCCAGACAGAGCCTATGGCTCCAAGCAAGTATCAACGCAGGTAAAGTCAAACTGATTCCTCTGCTTCTAGTTTGGATACTGAATAGTTCATATTCTTGATTAGTGTCAGAGCACCCTAATAAACTAGAGAACTGAACTGGTGGGACAGTCTCAATAGGACAATGTATCTACAGTAACCATGATGCTTTGGTTGTAGTTTTGTCACATACCCTCACTTGTGCTGCACTACACTGCTGCGGTTGCACTGGGTATCTATCTGACAGTTTCCACCACAACTACAGGGTGTGATGCAGCGGTTTGTGGGAGATGTCAAAAGCCTTCCTGGGAACCCAGCAGAAATGTGGGAGGTCAAGCTCCCATGGGCTCCTTGAAAACGTCTCTAAGTCCTTGTGACTAGTTAAGAGGCTTTACACCACTTTTGTGCTCCCACAAACCTGGGCCAGCTATGTGCCAGTCCAATTGTCCAGTCAATGGCGCTTTTTCTCCAGTCATGGCCCTATACTGCTATGGGAAGGAGGGGTGTCACAAGAGCTGCTATGCTAGCTCTATGCCACTGGAGGACCCCAGTATAGTGGAGAGATCCTCCTATAGTTGGCTACACCAGATTTTAGCTGCTTTGCCAAACAGTTCATTGATTGCTTTGACTAAGGATATGATTTTGTCATGGATTCCGTGACTTTAATGGACCTCCCAGACGTCTTCATTTTCAGGCACCGTGGCAGGACTCCAGGCTGTCAACCCGTCCCCTCAGCAGTCAGGCCGTACTCCCACATTAACGGACAGGTCATGGGCTTCCATGAATTTTTGTTTATTGCTCATGACCTGTCCATGACTTTTACTAAAAATAACCATATAAAATCTTAACCTTACTAAAGACTCATACAAAAGTTGGAGTGGCTGCCACTGTTTTAATCTGCAGCTCAGAATGCATTTTAAAAAGTTAAGGAAATCCCATAAGCCTCCTCTCACCTAAAAGCAGATATTTTTTATAGATTCAAGATCAGAAGAGACCACTGTGATCATCTGCTTTGCCCTTCTATACACACAGGCCACTGAATTGTCCACAGAAGCTGGAGTAAAGCATGTCTTTTAGAAAAAGATCTCTTTGGATTTTGTCCTTAGAAATAAATAGTGTTGACCATTAAAACACTCTCTAGCATGAAGTCTCTATATTTACCAAACAGTCTGCGAACTGGGCAAAAAGTCTTGATAATGTTCCAATAAAAACATTTTACACACAGCAATGTAATGTGGTTCTTGCCATTTCCATGGCCCTTGGTGCCATGAACCTGCCTTCAGCACAAAGATCCTTTCCCCAAAATTACTATTTCCATTGGCATCCATTCTGTATTAGCCACCATTCACCGTAACACAAATGGACACATTTCTGGATGTACTACAGTAGTGCCTAGAGACCAGAAGCCCACTGTGCCAACCTACATGCTGTACAAACATACAACAGAGACAATGCGTGCCCTGAAGAGCTTACCACCTCCGTGTAAGACTATAGACAACAGATGGATCAAATAGACAGATGGGAGAGACCAGGGAAACAATGAGATGGTACTGATCAGAATGAAAAAGAGTAGTCACAGCAAACCGCCTGCCTTGCCATTGTTGATTTTTTTTCTGGTCCTCACAGCGGAGAAGGGTTTTAAGGAGTACTCTGAAGGAAGGCATGGAGGTAGCTTTGCAACTATCTACAGGGAGCTGCTCCCATGCATAAAGGGGTAACATGGGAGAAGGCACCTAAGTACATGAAGGACAAATTAAAAAATGGACAGTCATGACTGGCATCATGGAATCTTCCCAACAAGGTGTAAATATTAATTAGTAGAAGTAAATTAGATCATGTAATACAGTTCTACTAAGGACCTAAGGGATCTGTTCTCATCTTGTTATCCAGGGATTTATGCATGTAAAGTCCTGTGCATCAAGACACTTGTAAATTGCTTTGTGTTTCAAGCAAGTGTCTTGCAAGTCCAAGCTCAGTCTTCTTTGACATCCTGTTCCCCTCATCATGATACAATGGGCCAGATTCTCCACTGAAATAGGCCCCTTTGCAAGGCTCAGGCAGAACAAAGGAGATTGAATCTGGCTGTAAATTGCCAGCAGGAAATTCTCCTGGCATAGAAGAACTCCCCACTAGCATAAAGCAGGTGGGAGCCCTCTGCCACCTACTTCCCAAGCCCATCATCAGCAAAGGAGTGTTTTAGAAGAAGGGAGGGAGCATGCTGGAGTGGTGCTTTGCTACATCCATCCTCAAGGAGACTCACTACCACTGGTATAAATGACTGCAGCTCCTCCAACTCTCATTAGGAGAAGAGCAGACCAACCTTCAAGCTCAGGGAACCATAACCACCTTCCTGACCCACCCGTGCGCCACCCCCTCACATCTCCTCCCTGTCCCCCTGCATGCTGAGCAGACATCAATCACAGGAGAGGCTCACTGTGTCCTCGGAGCCTGGGCTGAATATTCAGCTGAATCCAGACTTGACTCAGCTGAGGGGAAGAACCACAAAATTGCTGTTTGCAGCTCTTTAGTCCTGGGGCAGTTCTATGCTGTCCCTGTCCCCTCTGGATGCCATTATCCTGGCAGAAGTATAGGGTACTCTGGTTGTGTCCCCTTCCTCTCTGGAATGCAAAAGGAGTTGTAGGATGGAAGGAAATGGTGTAGAAGCAGCTCTAGGGCAGTCAATGATTCTTCAGCTCAACATTCCTGGCATCTTTAGGTCCCTGGAATGGAGTAAAGGTGACTTAGCATGAGCCAGGATCCAGCCCACTGTATTCACTTTAATCTAGTAATCAGTTGATAAAGGCCACTGCAAAACTGTGTGGTTAAAATGCCCCTTCCCACAAGAGCTATAGTGTCACCTGCACAAGACACATAGTTATTCATGGTCTGAGGGCCAGAGGCCTTAGTCTCTCTCTTGAATTCAGCAAAACTCTGGCGAGATCAAATATATCACCACTACCTGAGACACAAAACCATTTATGGTCATTAAATGCTTTAGGACACACTATGCAGTGGTGGGGGTGTTAATCCCAACATGCTGTCAAATTACAGGTCCAGTTATTGGATGTTGCTTTTCCAACTTCCCCCTGCACTTTCAGTGGAATGCATTTTCAGCTGCATTCTTTACTTTCTGTTCTCAACTGCTGTGTGGTTCTGCTGAGCAACATTAAACAGCTGCTGAGTTCCATGCCAGAGGTGGATCCATTTCAGTTGTAGGTGAACTGATCCATTTCTATCTCTTAACTTTCTTCACAGAGATATGGGTCCAGTAGGCAAAGGATATATATCATGTGATAATTTTTCAGCAAATGGAGGGAATTACTGATTAACTTAGCAGAGGCTGTTGTTGGAAGAGGAGATGTCAATGGAGCGGTTTGAGAACTATTTTGAGCCAACAATGACCACCATATTTGCCCACAGAGTACCTGTGCTATCAGCATCACTCAGTACACTGCAAAGCAGCTTTGGATACCTGGAGAAGGAAGGGTGTTACATACAAATACATTCTAGTCTAAAATAGCAAACAATACAATCCTGACTGGCTGGCACAGTTTTCTATTGGCCAACTCAGCTAGAAGGTACATTGTATTGCAGTTAGGAGACGATGACAGAGAGAACAAACAGAGAGACGATGACAGGTGTTAGCCAAGGTGCTTAATGCAAGACTGGAGGGTGCTCAGACACTGTGGGGATGAGGCCAGTTTAATTCCCTACACAGGACAGAATGCCTTTAAAAATTCATCAAAACTTTACATTCCAACTGGTGGATTTCAGGACAGGAAACAATTTGTTATTCTGGTTCAGATTTGACTTAGGGTTTACTACATGCTTCAGCTTAGGCATGTAGGTAAGACATGTCATGGAGGGCTTTTACCTTTCTATTAATGGCATTATCATGACAAACTGTATTTAAAAGTCATAAAATATGAGGGGTGGTAGTTATTTAACATGCATGTAATTGCTCATGTAGGCTGTTAAAAAATGAAAAATAATAGTATTAATAAATAGCCTGATTGAGAAGAATTCCAAAGGTGCATTACAAATTAGTTCCATGGACAGGAATCACTTTCCTAGGCAATGAAACACAGCCACCTTTGGAATGGAAATTGACAGCTGTCCAACTGTGCACAGCAGCACTTCACAGCAGTTTGAGACAGGAAGTGAAGAATACCAAAGCCAACTGAAACACAATATGCTTTTTCCTCCTTGCATATTTTCTAAAAAAGCTCCATGGTCTATTAGGGCCTGATCCAAACCCTCTAAATCAGGAGGAAGACTCCCACTAAGTCCACTGGGCTATGGATCAGGCACTTCTTTCAGCACGTGATTCAGATGTCATTCAGCACATCTTCAGTAAAAGTGCATCTGTTTCCTGTGTTGTATTTCACTTTACAGATATAAAATGATCTGTATTATTACTGATTCCTGCTATCAGCAAGTCCAAATTCTAGGCTACTGGAGTGACTAATGCTGGCAGTATTTTCAATTTTCTAATGAATTTACCAAAAGCATGAGCAAGAATTTTGTATTTCAGAGATCGTATGAGGAGTAATGCCTAGTTTACTTGCTTGTGGGATTCCTATCACAATGGAGCTCTGATTTCAACTGGGGAGTACTGCAATACACATGTGAAAGAACAACAACTATAATTCAGCGTAAATTGGTGCATCAAATGCTATAGGGATAGAAGGGCATGTTGCAGCAGGAAAACAACTGACAGGAGGATATAAAAAGTGTAAGTTAATTGCCCTAAGGCAAAATTCTGCTCCCAGTTACATATGTGTAGTAAATCTGAAGTATCTCCATTGAATTTTTAGTGGAGTTACTCCAGATTTACCTGGATTTAGCTCTGAGTAGAACTGACTGCTTAGCTCTTCCTGCCAGACCCTCTCTTTCCACCCTCTCTGAATGTAAGCTACCTCAGGTTACACTGATTTACCATTGTGTAATTTAGATGTCTATTTACATCCTCTCTGTATTTAGCCTCATACTTCTCTTGTAACTAGTACAGGTATGCAAAATAAACGTGTACATAAATGGTCATGATAACTCTCACAACCTCCTGTATTTCACACACCATGGTATGCATTTTAAACTGGCTTCCTAATGCACTTACAAATTTCATCGCTACAGCTCCACACACAGCAATCACATCATTGTTTCCATAGTAACTACTATACTTCAAAAAGGAAAAACCAGAAGGAGATTAAAAAAAGGTCAAACCTCAAACAAACTATGAGTGGGTGTTAGAGGAGCTAGAAAGTGCTCAGCACTTACTCAGGAAAAACTTGATCCAATGTCCAATGAAGCCAATGGGGATTTTTCTGTTAACTTTAATGGACACTGGATCAGAGTCCTTAAGACTAATGTGATCATGCCAGCCATGTGGTGGTAACATTGAATTGCATCGCTGCACTCACTTGGCTAGAAAAACTTCAAATGAAAATTTTCAGCTGGTCCCCTTATGGATCTAATTAAGTTTTGGAACCAGGCAGCAGACCCACTGGTCCCTGGTGCTACTGACCAACCCACTGAAACTAGGAGAGGACCGTAGAAACCAGCAGAGACCAGCTGAAGGATTCTAAGAGTTTACTACTGTTACTCTCACCTTCTTGTCAACTGTTGGAAATGGGCCATTCTGATTATCACAACAAAAGTTTATTTCTCCTGCTGATAATAGCCCACTTTAATTAATTAGTCTCGTTAGAGTTGGTATGGCAACACCCATTTTTTCAAGTTCTCTGTGTATATATATTTCTTCCTACTATATTTTCCACTGCATGCATCCGATGAAGTGGGTTTTAGCCCATGAAAGCTTATGCTCAAATAAATTTGTTAGTCTCTAAGGTGCCACAAATACTCCTTTTTCTTTTTGTTGATACAGACTAACACGGCTACCACTCTGAAACCTACCTCCTCTCTCAGTGGCAAAGTACTTTTCCTGCGTCTGGAAGACCCATGTGATGATAATTCCTAACTACAACTATTCTCTGGACATTCGTTAATGGCATCAGAGATGGCTGATTACTTTGAGGAGTTTGTGATGGACTTGGACTTTCATTGTTACCATAGGTGGGAAGGCACCTGATGTAATGTATTTCCTGTTTTAGCATCCATGAAGTTATCAGTGCAGGGTAATATTTCTGTCCCAAAAAAGGGCCTTCAGTTTACTGTTTGCTGTATAAATTGCCATTAAATATAAAATATAAAAATGAAGCCACTGCAAATGTTTACCAGGATGACATTAAAATAGGGTTAAGAAGCCGTTAAAAATGTCAGTATTATAATTTTGTTTTTAAAATGAATTTGACTTCTCTATTCCCATTAAGTCAATGTTTCCATGCCTGAACCCTATGGCTAGTCAGTCATGCATTCAGTTTTCTGTAAATCATTCCTAACGTACAAGCAGAGCTGTTTATTAGCTAGAAGGAAATAAATGTGTAACTGGGGATTTTATTCATTACACAAGCAATACTGCTGAAATCAGTCTGGACTAGTCACTTGGGTACAGATTATATGTAGAATAAGGGCTGCAAGAGCAGGCTCTGAACCTACAATTTCCATCTACCATAGACGTTTTTCTAACAATTGCTTGAGAAATAATCAAAATCACTCAACTGTTAAATCCCTTTCAAAAAATACCATTTAGTGCAATTCTCAGTGACATCAAAATAAACAAAACAGAACTAACCTAAAGGAGCTATTAAGATGTTTCATTTTGGGAAATCAGCATTGTTCAATATCATAGAGCAGCAAAACCAGGCCCAGCATCTGATCTTTAAAAGGCCAGTTATGAAATACAGTTCTGAGAAAATAAAAAGCGTGTCTCCAAATTGGGCTTTGCAGGCAGGTGACGGAAAACCACTCTGTCCCTGAATGAAAAGCTGCTGGGCTGATGATTTGCAACCAGTAAAAAGTTTGCCAATTTATAAATTGTCACAAGACTAGGAATAGTTTATGGTGATTAAGAACAGAAAACCTTGCCTTTAAAGAGGATCCCAAGAATTCATAAGATTTTCAAAATGCTCTTTAACCATTACAGGGTTTGAACTGTATTATCCACATTAAAAAACAAACAAAACAAACAAACAAACAATGCCCCCCCCCACCCAAGATTTCACAGGATGCTCTAATTGAGACCCCTGGCCTTTCAGACCTTTTTCATATATTGCAACTATATATTTATATTCAAGGCCAAGACAAAAAAGTTACTCATAAGTTATTTGCTCCGCTAATGCACACAAATGTTTGCGGTAAATTGACAGGGAGCTCATCTTGGTGACTGCTCCAAAAATATTGCCTTAGTCTGTGAAGCAGTACCCTGCACATCTTATATCTGACAAGAAACAAGAGTGCAAGTGCCTTTAGCATACAATTTTGCTACATATTTACCAGATATCAGTATATTCAATAGCGTGGGAGCATTGTGGGTTCTGATCTTAGTCACATCGGGAGTTAACACCATTGACCTTGGTGGAGTTAATCTGGATGGGTAACTGAGGTTAGAACCAGGCATACTGATGATCGCTTATTTTTCATTTTGTGAAAGAAAATTATTTGAGTAACAATATTCTCAAACCCAAAGCAAAACTGAGCGGATTCTTACTCACAGTTAACACCGCACACAACAGGGAATTTCCAGCTTGGAAATCCCCTTGCACCAACGCCACATCCGTCTTCATGAAAAGCATGTGCACCACCACATGCGAGAGAATTCTGACAGGCCCATCTGCTACGAACGTCAGGGAGTCACTCCTTTAAACAGTTAACTTAGCTGAAAGAACAAAAATATTTTCTGGAGTAAGCATTTTAAAAAAATATAACAATCTACAAAATAGAGAAGAGGTGGGTAAGGTATTACCTATTATGGACCAACTTCTGGCAGTGGAAGGGACAAGCTTTTGATCCCAACAGGAGTTGGTCCAATAAAAGATATTATCTCGCACACCTGGTCTCTCTCATATCCTATGCCCAACATGGCTATAGCAACACTGCAAACAGTCTGTAATGTTCATATTTGCCCAGCTGACAACTAAGATGTAAACACATACCTCAAGAGAGAGCCTTAATTCAAGCCATGCTCACCCTTCACCTTCCCTAAGCCCCACTGGGACATGGTTTGGGGTAGGGGTTTTCCACTTAACAAAGCAAGAAAAAACTAGAATTCCCCAAGGAATGCCTCAGAGTGCATCTGAACCCAGCTGTTTCCAGATTGGCAGCTCCACTAGGGCTAGTGAAAGTGGGAGCTCTAATGTAGACAAGGCATATTCATCAAAATGCTGCACTCTGTCTACCCTAAAGCGTCCACCACTGTGGTCACTGGGTAGAGCTGCACTGGTGATGGCAGTGGTAGAAAACGTTAGGGCAAAGAAGCCTCCTGGAGCCATAGCACGTAGTAAAATAGCAGTGAGCACTATTGACCCATTACTGCCACCAGCACCTCTAGTTCACTTTATTCCTTCTCTCTCTCTTTCATTTCTCATTTCCTTCGATAGTTCTCATTTTTTCTGATTTCTGCTGCATTTTGCTTACATAAAACTTTTCTTTACCTTCCTTTTCTAATATCCGGAGAAGTGCTTCAATAGATGCCGAGAGCTACCTCCTCCTGCCTTTTTAGAGACAATGTAGTTCCCTCCTCCACAGCTGTGATGGGGCCTTGGCAATGGAACTGGTGTACTTCTGCTGCACAGGGACTGCATAATGGATGAACAGGTTCTGCACAACAGAGCCCTACTCTGTGTGAACTCCCAGGCTGGCAAAGGGGGTGAGATATGGGCAGGGGCGGCTCCAGGCCCCAGCATGCCAAGCGCGTGCTTGGGGAGGCAAGCCACGGGGGGCATTCTGCCGGTCGCCACGAGGGTGGCAGGCAGGCTACCTTTGGCAGCATGCCTGCGGAGGGTCGCTGGTCCCGCGGCTTTGGCGGACCTCCCGCAGGCTGCTGCCGAATTCACGGGACTGGGGACCTCCTGCAGGCAAGCAGCCGAAGGAAGCCTGCCTGCTGTGCTTGTGGCAGCAAAATGCCTAGCGCCGCCCCTGGATATGGGTGGGATGGGGACAAGAATAAGTGGTGGCAATAAGGTCCATAACTAAGCTAATCCTCACCCTGGGGGATGGGCATAAAGGCCCATGGAGGTTACTCTATTTATTGGATTGGAAAAACCTGTGTAGAATAGCTCTCAGCTGCTCTGGCTCCTTGCTTCTGTCACATGCACACTCAGCACTTAGCCTGATTACTCAGGATGGGTGCGGGACTTACAATTGGGCCCTTCAAGCATTGTCATTAAGAAGACAGTGACTTGCTAAGGGTATGTCTACATTACAGGGGCTACAGTGGCACAGTTAGGGGGCTGCAGAAGGCATTTTTCTGTTGATGTAGTTAATCCACCTCTCTCAAAATTCTTCTATCAACCTACCTCCTGCTATAGCAGGGGTTAGGCTAACCTAATATCTCATAGAGTGAGAAATTTTTCAGAGCCCTGAGTGACATAGGCCACTCTGATTTTGAGGTGTCCACCAGGCCTGCGAATGGAGAAGTGCCCAGTGAGATGTTTCAAAGCTGTATTCCATGCTGTGTACATTCTGTGGGTGCAGTACTTGTCTCCAGCATGAAAGCTCTCTTCCGGCTCTGCACAATACCCACCACAAGGAACCAGGAGTGCATTAACCAGAACACCTCTCACTTCCTAGGCTCAGGCAAAGCCAGGAGCACTGACCCCAGGAAGGGCTGCCCTCCCAATAAATAAATCTGGAATTACAAGACACATACGCAGCCTCCACAACACACATTCACTTGATTTTGTTCCCAATTCCTGTTCACAGTGTCTCATTTCAATATAAGGTCTCCTGGACCCGAAGTTTGCCTGCCTGTTTTTGGTCCCAGTCCTGTATCAGGGTACATTAGTGTGCATCTGGCACCTGTGTCAAGTCCCACTGAAGTCAATGGGACTCCACATGGGTGCATGGGGGTCTAATATAGGGGATTCTAATGCATGATCTGGGCTTCTGTCTGCAAAAGTTCATACACACGTGTGGAGTGGTGAGGAGCCCTCTCTACTCACATCCATCACAGAGCACTCTTTTCCTCTGCTCCATGGGAGACAGGAGCCTCCCTCGCAGGGTCCACTGCTCCAGTATGTGCATGTGTCCTAAAGGCCATGCCACTATCAACGTCTGGGGAATGAAGGGCCTCATGAGCAGAAGCAACAGCAGCAGGCTATCCTCCCTTGGCTGCCTTGAAGATTGTGATCAGCAGCAGCCAGGGCTACCTTTCTCCCTGCCCAAAGATCAGCAGCAGTAGGGCCCCTGGCTGCAGGTACTTACCTGAGCCCCTGGATCTGTAGGGACCTTTTGTGGAGCAGAGCCTTGTTCTGCTGGCAATCTGCTCCACATGCTCTCTCCTCCAGCTGCATGTCACAATGTGACCAGGTAACCCCAGAGCTGGGCATCCATGGCACAGCCCCGCTGTGCCTTGGGGTTAATCCACTCCTGCTGCTGGATTTGAGAAGCAACAGAAATGCTTGCCTTTAAGGCATCCTCTCACAGAATCATAGGGTTGGAATTGACCTCAAGAGATCATCTAGTCCAACCCCTGCTGCTCAAAGCAGGACCAATCCCCAAATGGCCCCCTCAAGGATTGAACTCACAACCCTGGGTTTAAGAGGCCAATGTTCAAATCACTGAGCTATACCTCCCTCCTTCCATCGGCAGTACAAACACTGAGGGGACAAAGTTCAAGAACTGAAGAGGGAGGAAAACAAAACACAAGTGGAAAATGAAAAGCTGAGTGGTCCCATTTGAACTTGGCTTAGGTTCAAGTTAAGCAGCTGAAAAAGAGCTTCTGATCCATTATATTAGTGTTAAAAATGGAAGTGGAAATTATGTATTGGGATACTTATTTATAGAACCTGACGTCTTAAACTCATTCTGTACACAGCAGTTCAGACCCAGAAGCCTTTCCACCCCAACTTTCCATCTCAGTAGTGTCATGTTCAAGGTTTTCAGTCCATTCCGTTTAAACAGCTGCAATGCTGTTACAAGAAGAGTGCACAATAAATTTTTATAAATCTTGGCAAAAAAAATCTGATTCTGTTTAGGTTTCCTGTTAGAAAACTGAGCATGTTTTGCTCATTGCAGCAGTAATAGCTCCAGTAAAGTGACACTTAAAGGCCTGCATCTGGAAGAATGAAAATGGAAAGATTTCCCAAGAAATATAGTCTTTTCTGCCAGCAACAGGTTTGAGTCTGTCCAGCTTGCTTCTTTGGAATGTCTGTAGTGTTTAAGGACGTTGGCTAATCTTTCTTCAGCTTTATGCTCACCACTTTTTGATCTTACTCTTCAGCATTCTTCTTTCATGTGCCAAAGAGACACACTGGATCTCAGATTCTATTACTGTTTTTGTCACTGGAAACCAGAGAAAATTAATTTATATACAACATTTTTCAGGCAGCAAACATGCTTTATTTTGGCATAAGTGACACTAAACAGTGGTCAGTGGTCCACGGACCACTTGCTGAGGGTCCACACAGAGATGACAGGCTATATGATGCAGATTGCACCTCCTTTCTTCCCAGCTTTTTCTACGTGTGTCATTACAGGGAAGAACCTGGCTGCCTGTAGAAGCAGCCACAGGAATGTTGTATGAATGTGACTGAGAAAGGAAGTGGCCCATAGAAATGAGAATAGAAGGGTAGGGCCTCCATCAGCAAACCTCCACCTTGATGGGGGGGAAATTACATAGCAAAGCCATTTAAAGGGCCTTTCAAAATTATGTAGAAGGGATCAGTGCTTCAGCTTTCTGTATCAATATTGTTATTTCACTGCTAGAAGATACTACATATACTCAAGTATCAGGAGGTAGCAGTGTTAGTCTGTATTCACAAAAACAAAAAGGAGTCCGGTGGTACCTTAAAGGCTAACAGATTTATTTGGGCGTAAGCTTTCATGGGTAAAAAACCTCACTTCTTCAGATAAATCTGTTAGTCTTTAAGGTGCCACTGGACTCCTTGTTGTTTTTACTATGTATGCTGTGTGCTGCTCTACACAAGGCATGGGATCCTCTGCTGTGATTCATGAAGCATTGCTGTAAAAAGTTCTAAAGCAACATTTCAGCAAATGGCACAGATGTTATGTTCAGAAACTAAAATAAGGGCAGACAAGTTTTACTAGTCCATTGCTCGGGGCCTTTAAAACTACACTGGACAATACACTAGTAAACGTACTGGCTCCAAATCTGGCTTCTGCTGTGGTTCCTTTATGCTGTGTCTTAAGGTTGCCAGGTGTCCAGTTTGGACCCGAATGTCTAGTCGAAAAGGAACCCTGGCGGCTCCTGTCAGAACCACCGACTAGGCCATTAAAAGTCAGTCACCGGCACAGCGGGGTGCCTGGGACTAAGGCAGGCTACCTACCTGCTCTGGCTCCGAGCTGCTCCTGGAAGTGGACTCCAGGTCCCTGCAGCCTATAGGTGCTAGCCAAGGACTGGGAGGCTCCACACGCTGCCCCTGCCTTGAATAATGGCTCTGCAGCTCCCATTGGCTGAGAACTGCGACCAATGGGAGCTGAAGGGGGTGGCTCCTGCAGATGCGAAGGCAGTGCACACTGTGCAGAAATGCCTGGCTGTGCCTCCACTTAGAGGCCAAAGGGACCTGGTGGCTGCTTCCTTGGAACCGCGGTAAGCGCCACCGGGACCCACCCTATCCCCCAGCACTCTAACCCTCTGGCCCAGCCCAAAGTCCCCTAACACACCCCAAACCTTTCATGCCCAACCCCACCCCCAGCCAGAGCCCTCACACCACCACCCCCACACTCCAAGTTCCTGGCCCAGCCTGGAGCCCCCTCCTGCACCCCTCACCCCCCCATCCCAACCCCCAGCCTGGAGTCCCCTCCCACACCGCAAACCCCTCATCCCCGTCCTCACCCCAGAGCCACACCCCCAGCTCAGAGCCCCTCTCGCACCCCAATTTCCTGCCCCAGTCAAGAGCCCCCTCCTGCACCCCAACCCCTCATCCCCACTCCCACCCGAGGCACACCCCCAACCCAGAGCCCCTCCCACACTCCAACCTGCTGCCCCAGCCTGTTGAAAGTGAGTGAAGGTAGGGAAGAATGAGCAATGGAGGGGGTGGGGATGGAGTGAGTGGGGGAGCAGGGCCTCAGAGAAGGGGTGGGGCAGAGGGCAGAGCAGGGGTGTTGTTTGTGTGATTTGAAAGTTGCCAACCCTACTATCTCTGCTAGCAGAAAACTGGCTGTAAAGCCTGCTGAACGACCCACCAGGAATCCCCACAGAGGAGGGGGATTTCTCAGGTGAAACAGAGCTGCTGTAATGGCTCTATGCCACATGCATCCCTTGCAGCCCTGCAATGGGGGTCACTCTCCTCTTGTGAGCGCGTCCTGTCACTTGGGTACAAATCTGCACTCACTCTCTTTCTCCCAGCACCTCCTCTTGGCTGCTAACCTCGTCATGTGGTGTAATGATCTTGGGGTACATTAAATAACAAACCAGTGAATGAGAATGGAATAAAACAAAACTGGAGAGTATATCTGGTGAACTGCGCACACAGCCATCTGGTGTTCCCAACCCCTGCCTCCAGGGCACTTCTGCAAATTCCTGTGTTCATAGTACTGTCCCTTATGAGGGAGCGTCTATAAATTATCAACTTCTATAAACCTCTCTCTACCGGTGCGTCTTTAGCGGCCCAGCCCTCTGACCAAGTCTCACACAGTCAATATGCACAAACAAACTCCTTATAGGCTAAAAGGTCCAGCAGGGCCTGTCCTTATGCCCTTGTTAAAGTCTTTAGCTATGTTTTTGGGCTCAGTCCTCATCCCCTTTGGGGCTAGCTTTAAATTTGTGGCTGCCCTGGTATAGAGCAGTGCCCCCAGGCCGCGGCGGCTCCAGGCCCCAGCACGCCAAGCGCGTGCTTGGGGCGGCAAGCCGCAGGGGGTGCTCTGCCGGCACCGCAGGGGCGGCATGCAGGGTACCTTTGGCGGTTTGCCTGCGGAAGGTCCGCTGGTCCCACGGCTTCGGTGGACCTCCCGCAGGCACAGCTGTGAGAGGTTCACCGAAGCCTTGGGACCAGCGGACCTCCCACAGGCAAGCCGCTGAACACAGCCTGCCTGCCGTGCTTGGGGCCGCAAAATGCCTCTGCCCCCAGGGCTTCCTCCCTGGAGATTCTTTGCCTTATTGGTTCTTATTGCCCCAGCTCTCCAGCCAGGCCACTCCTTCAAGTTCAGTCCCCTTCTGGGGTAACGAAATTAAACAAATGGTTGGCCCTCTGCAGGGTCTTCAGACCCATCCTTGAGCTCTTTAAATTCTAGCCCAAAACTTATCCCCTTGTCAGAGCTTTGACTACTCTGCCAGTGGCTGGTGGTGGACTCAGACCCACTCAGTACTCCAGGTCCCAACCCAGGGACCATACAAATAGCAGCCATGTTCTGCTTTCTTTAATAATTGCTGCTGCTCTTCCCTAGGCTGCTTCCCAAGCAGTTCCTTCCTCTTCACTAGGGTTGCTAGGGTCCGGTTTTCGACCGGAACACCTGGATGAAAAGGGATCCTGGTGGCTCTGATCAACACTGCTGACTGGGCCGCTAAAAGTCTGACTGGTGGCACAATGGGGCTAAGGCAGGCTCCCTGACTGCCCTGGCTCCATGAGGCTCCTGGAAGCTGCTGGCATATCTGGCTCCTAGGTTCAGGGGTGGCCACATGGGCTCCGCACACTGCCCCCACTCCAATCATGGCCAATGGGAGCTGCAGGTGCAGCACATGCAGGTGCAAGCAGTGCCTGTGGACATGGGCAGTGCATGTGGACATGGGCAGTGCACAGAGTCCCCTGGCCCTTCTTCCTAGGAGCCGGACATGCCAGCCGCTTCTGGGAGTCACCTGAGGTAAACGCCACCCCCCCAGAGGCTGCACTCTGAACCCCTTCCCACACCTCAATCCCCTGCCCCAGATTGGAACCTCCTCCCACACTCTCCCACAGCCCACACCCCAACCCCCTGCCCCAGTCCTGAGCCCCCTCCCACAGCCCACACCACACCCCGTCTTGCATCCCAACTCTCTGCCCCAGTCTTAAGCCCCTTCTGCACCCCTTCCCAGACCCTGCAGCTCCTCCCACACCTCAACCTTCTGCCCCAGCCCTGAACCCCCCTGGATTCTGCCTCCAAACCCCTCATCCTCGGCCCCACCCAAGCCCCCACACTGTCAGAGCCCGCACCCTTTCCCACACCCCAACCTCCTGCCCAAGCCCTGAGCCCCCAAACCCCTCATCCTTGGCTCCACCCTGGAGCCCGCACCCCCTGCCCCAGCCTGCTGAAAGTGAGGGTGGGGGAGAGTAAGTGATGGAGGGAGGGGGGATGTAGTGAGTGGGGGTGGGAACTCAGAGAAGGAGCAGGGCAGGACAAGGGTGTTCAGTTTTGTGAGATTAGGAAGTTGGCAATCCTACTCGTCACCCTGACCTCAGGACTGAAGTTCTTCCTCACAGAATGCCAGAGCCACCAGAACCTGTCTTTTGGTTCTCCCTTGAGCTCCAGCAACAAGAAGCACCTTCGGTGCTTACTCCTCCCGCCCTGCAACACCTTTTAATCTGAGCCTGCTGTGCACTGATTGGCTGCTTTCCTGTAGCCTTTCTAGGCAGGCTTAGAGGACCCACCTTCACGGCTCCTTTTCTGAGGTGGGGTGTGGTAGGACCATGAGGCCTTCAGTGGGGGGCCTCAAAGGGCCTGATACACCCCATCACATACTTTCCCCACAGAAAGGATTGGGTTGGAGGTACTATGGAGGGTAATGTTCTCTCCTATCCAATCTTGCCCTGATTTCACAGGGTCTACTTTCCCAGGCCTCTTTGCCTGGAAAGATTTTTTTTTAACTTCACCTGGCTTGTCCAGGTCTTCTCTCTGTTTGCAGTGTCTGCCCTGGTTAGTCAAGATCTTTCTACCTGTACTTGGAAAGCTTTCACAATCTTTGCCCCCTTTAGTCTCGGTTCTCTCTCCCAGACCTGTCTGGAGAGTTTTTCCAGTTTCTGCCCTGCTTTGCTCAGGACCTTCTCTCTCTGGCCTCTCTGCCTGGACAGTGTTTTTGTTGACTCCAGTAGCTCTATCAGCTCATCTGTCTTTAGGAGGGGGGCAATAGAACAGGCCTACACTACCTCTTTCCCCACCCTGGGGTCCTGTTGCCTACCAGGCCCTCTGGAGAAGTCTTGGCTGAGTCCCCATGCTAGGTTGTTCAATGGGTAGTTCAACCTGGTTCCCAGAGTATCTTGCTGCACCCCAGGCTCTGCCTGGGTCTCTGCTGTACCCTGATGACCTCTCTGGGCCTATTCTTCCTGCAGGGCCCAACATTGTTTCTTCTGCCCCTTTGCTTCCATCTGAACCCAGGCTAACTCTTGTTCTATCCTGATAAGTTGGCTGATTTTCCCATGAGGTGCTTACTTCATCCAACTCCTGTTGGCATGTCCCTCAAAGCTTGGGGAAAACCGTGTTCTCAGTCCCCTTTGCCATCTTTATTCTGGCTCCCAGTCCCTTTACTTCCTTTCCCAGTTGGTCCCGAACCCCTCTGGTCCTGGGCTACTGACCTAGTCCCTCCTGCATGAGGGCTGAGAAACCCCCCGTCTCTCCCTAAAACCGTAGGTGCTGGAACTAGGGGTGCTTCTGCACCTCCTTGGCTTGAATGGTTTCCATTATATACAGGGTTTAGTTTGGTTCAATGGCTCTGAGCACCCTCTCAACAAAATTTGTTCCCGCGCCCCTGCCTAGAACTATGGTCCAAGGCAGGCCCTTGACCACCCCAGCACACAGTCAAGCTCCTCAGTCCTGCACTTCCAGCTCAATTTCTACAGTGGAGTACACACAGGTCTCACCATGTGTTTAGGAGATACATACTGGGAGGTGTTAGTTCAGGCTATTTAACCTCACCTGGTTTTCCTGGACCAAGGTGCATCCACAACCTGAGTCTACAAGACCCATAACTGTGGTCCCTCTAACCCTACCTGCTACTACCCATGGTGAGGCCACCCTGACTTTCGGAGTAGATCTGTGGATTTTTTTTTTTTTTTTTTTTTTTACAGTCCACATTATTTTCCCATTTCTTGTACAGGGTATTTTTAAATTAAAGAGGAATTTCTTAAAGATCTGAAAAACACATTGGCCACTTCACTTTCATTTCCGCAGGAATTATAGCTTGTTACCCCTTAATTATGGTACCTCAGAGATTCTCAATCCACGCTAATAGACTCTAATTGCCATCTCACCATACTTATTAGGGGATTTACTGTCTTTGAAGGCAGAAGTGTCTTTTAGCCTCTTGTTTCTTTCTGAGAGGAACCAAATCCCAACTGTCTTCCTAAAATTCCTTAGTTGCTTAATTCTTACTTATTATGGTGATGGACGCTCTATTAATATCTAAGCTAGACACACATTTTTTAAATGGCTACTACAGATACACAAAATTCTTTTGATAAGACATGCAGTGGATCAGTACCACTGATACCACAGAAAAACGCTGTCAAGACTATGGGAAATCCCGGTTTATCACAGATTTCTGCTACACTTTGATTTAAAAAAATCTGGGAGTGCCCAATTTCCTAGCTATAGATAATACTGATCTTACAATTAATTGCATTTGTTCCCTTTCATCATACATTTCTAAGTATCTTTTCATATGAGCATCTCTAGGCACTGTACATAGACAGACACAAAAACACAAATTCAGTTCAAGCACTGGAAAGGCTGAAGACAAAAATCTCTGGGATTTAACTGTAAGCAGAGATACTAAATTAGCTCTAATGTCATTAGGAAAGGAGTTTCCTAACATTAGGGTTCAACCAGCAAAGGCTCTTGCACCATCAGTCTCAAATCTGTATTTAAACTCTGTTAATCAGTTCACAGGGGTGTGCAGGATACAATAGAATGCAAGATGGTCACGTTTTTTCCAGGAAGCTTTTTCTATGGTGACAGATGTGTGATCATTTGTACCAATGTTTAACCTCTGTGTAGCATTATCAATCACTTAGGAGTTTTCACAAGGTATATTCTTGATGACCAGACTAAATGAATTAATTGTTTATAACAGAGGTAAAATCATAAAGGAGCACAGAGCTTTCCATAGTATATCACTAGTCATAAAAGGCTTTCTTAGTGACCTGATCAAAATATGGATCAAGGGATAATTTATGTAAATATTAACTCCTAAATTCCTACGGAGGTGGGAGCTGGTTATAGAAATAAGATTAGCTCTTTGGGGTGGGGGAGAGGGTGGAAGGGTGGCAGTGAGGAGAATGTCAGTTGTTATAATTAGGCTTCAGCTAACCTTTAGACAACCACCTGTAAATATATCTGATCACTACCTCTAAAATGCTTTATTGTGCTTAATTTTTACTATTAACCTTAGCAGTTAATGTTAATTTTAAACATATAACAGGGCAAACAACAGTATTAATCCCTGCACACATTAGGCCTGTAGATGCATTTGTCTGCAAACTATGCTTTCTAGACTTATTCTAAAGTATGTTATTTAATATCTGGATAAATTACTGCCATCATTTGCACTTCTATAATGCCTTATGACCAATGATCTCAAAGCATCACTGACATTAACTAATTCACATACTGCACCACTGTAAGGCAAGGGCTATTTCCAATTTGTATATGGGGAAACAGCCAGAGAGAGGTTAACTGACTTGCCCCAGTACCGAACTTCAGTCAATAGCAGAGCCAGGAACAGTACCTAGATCTGAATACCAGTACTTTAAGAACCAGACCATGCTCCCTCTCTCATATGCGCATCCCATGACAAAGCACCACAGAGTGCCAGATTACTTATAGTGCATCAGCTAGAAAATGTACGATACTGGACTAATCTATACTGCCCAGAAGCAGTACAGACTCTAGAAAGTGAGACAACAATTGACACTGTCCCACAAAACAAAACGCCACCATAAGCCACTGAAAGCCTCCAGAATCACAGAATGCCTTTCTGGTATGACACTGGCCAAATTGCGTCACCTCTGTGCCTGTGTTTCCCCTCCCACTTTTCCCTCTGTGTTGTCTGTTTAGATTGGAAGCACTTCAAAGCAGGTACAGACTCTCACCAGGTGTCTGTACAGCACTTGGCACAATGGGGCCCCAATATCAGCCAGATCCTCTTGGCACTACTGTAATACCAGTAAATAATAAATCTTAGTGACATATATAAAATCCAGAGTGGACTTATGAAATGTCCAGATCCCTGGAACAACAGGTTCAAGTACAGCAGGTTATACTTAGCTCTCCCTCCTTGCAAGGGCAAAGGTTGAGTTCCATGCAGTTTGCTGTGATGATGGTGGTGGTCGGGGAGGGGTCTGTTCTTTTGAATGGACCCCAGAAACTGAAGTCCTGCATGGCGTGTGGACATAGTAAAGATACAACTGGTCTCTTCACTGAAGGGTTTGCTCTCATGCACTTAGGCAAAACTTCTCCTCCCCACTCTTTCTGCCCAGAGCTGTTCTGGCTGATTCCCTCGACCCTACAGATGGCTAAATTTCAGTGGTGTTCAGTATATACTGAGGTTCAAGAAGTGCTTTGGATTCCTTTGGGATGAAAATGGCTATATTCGGCATTAGAGAAATAAACAACTGACCAAAACAATTCCAGTAAGAGGGAAAAAAACATGCAAGCCCAAAAAATAATCATTCTCCAACACCGTATATGTTAAAGCTAGATTCTTCTCCAGTGGGAGGCCTCCAACCCTGCACCATCCCAAAACCCTCATGCCTCAACCCTTAAGAATGGAGCAACATCCTCTTTTTTAATACACATTGTTTCAGTGCGGTTAGTGCAAAATGGGAAAGAGGTGAACACTGAATCACTAAAATGAAATAAATATTTAGTTCTGTTCTAAAACAGTAATAAAATAAACTTGTCTACTTATACATCTTTATTTATGGCATTCATCCACATTCAAAATACATTTACAAATTATACAGAGAGTGCATAATGCAAAATTTCATTATTTAATATAAGACAGGGTGTTCTTAACAGAAATAGACATATATAAACTACATTTACTTGAATAGGTAATAGCTTATGTTTCTCTATTCATAAACAGATAATTGACAAATTAAACTGTTTGGAAGAGAAGCTCATTTTGTTGGTTTTTGGAGGCTTCCCTCTTTGCTGTATTTGTACCATCTGGGAGAATCGCTTCTAAGAATTCTTCAGAAACAATTTAGAATGAACGCTTCAGTGAAGCCTATCCCAACATCACAAAGACAAGATGCTGCCTCAGTCAATGACCACAAACTAGAGACAACAAATATATATTAAACACAATAATAAGATGTATGTATATCCACCATCATTTACCATAATTTCTAACTTTGCAAGTGTTCAATTTATTTTGCAATGATTTAGGATCATTTTAATAAAACAAATCCTTTTGCTGTTTTATTAACGTTTGCTGAATTCACTTAGGTTGGGATTGTGAAAGCTACCTAAAGGAGTTAGGCACCTGACTGCCATGGAAATTGAGTGGAAGTTGGGCACCTTTGACAGTCACAATCTTACTGCATATTTACCCAGTCTCCATAAAAGAGTATTAAACCATCAGGTATTATAACTTCAGATTAACAACAAACAAAGACCTCACATTGGGCCAGATTTCAATTTACATAATATTCCCAAATATGAAGACACTCACTGCAACATTGCATTATGTTAACTCAGAAAGCGCCCCATCAGCTTTTGAGTGCCAGTTGAAAACAGTTGAAACTGACAGTAATATTACCAAAAATATATTCCAATTAAACCCTTGCACAAAACTGCAAATGAAATGAAACTACAGTAAACAATATGTTATGTGAAAACACTCAGTTATCCTGCATGACACGTTTCACAGCAACACAGAACAAAATGTTTAAATCACTTTTCATCTACATTACAAAGAAAATGTTTCCTTAAAAGGTATTTGAAATGAAAAAGTTGCATTTTGAAGTCAAATGCTTAAAGATGTTTGCATCCAAAAGCACTACAGACAATTTCACTTCAAAGGATTTATTCTCACACAAATTTTAGTAACACCAAATGAGCTGGAAAAAAACAACCTATATTATATTAAGCTAATACATAAATACGAGATTGATCCAAGGATGTCAAAGGAAGTTTAACGAAGTTATAAAATTTGAAATGTTTCTCATTCTTTAAATGTATATGTAGTTTATAACCATACACATGAACATGCACTAAGAAAACTGCACATTTACAGTATTGTATGATGTAAATACAAGAATAGATTAAAATTATTCCAATTTAATCTAGTTAGTTTTTTATAAGAATACTCCTCCTCAAAAGCTGAACCATAGGAAAAGTAGTTTCTTTTTTTTAAATGGAAAACAAGATGATTTGGTCCTATACCAGGACACATTTTTACATACTCAAGGATTTGCTATTTATTTATGAAGGGCCTTGTATAATCACCACATTTGATCAATAAAGACTGCTATCTACAAGTTCTGATTAGAAGTCAAGACATGTCAGAGGTAGCCTAGGAATGCTTTAGAATATGGTGGTTTTAGCAATTAATGTAGGTCTCTTCCAAAAAGGTTAGCATATAAAAGGCAAACAGTATATACAGCTGCGCCAAGACTTATAAGAAGCTCAAAACAAAGATTAGAACTCAGGAAAAGAACATTGTGCCTCTTCATTTGCTTTAATGCACCAATTCAGGCTGATTTTCCACAAAAGGAAGCACCCCACTAACGTAGTATGCAATTCCGAGAGAGAGAAGGGCAATGACAATGATCAGGAGTAGCACCCTCCAGAAGCCCAGGTCCTCCACAAACTCTTGCCATGTTGTGCGGAAGCTGGAAAGAACCCCTTCACCTTGCTGCAGGTTCGGATTAAGGAGGGAATGGCTTTCCATTGCACTGTGAAGGATTAAAGTTATAAACACACCTAGTAAAAGAATGCATCCTTAAGTAAAAGAGTAAACCTGCTAATACCACTAAAATATTCAAAATTAAACATTTTCAGATTTACAGTACTTACTCATGATCTAAAGACAGTATATAAGAAAAAGACCCTTCCCTGACCCTACCAAATCAACATACAGTAGTTGACAAGCAATCCTTTGAGACTTTACAATCTATCTTTTCAAAGAATCTTTGACTTGGGTGCAGAGTAGTGTTTTAAAAAAATAAGCAAATGTATTTCCTTGGCTGATGTATGAAGGAACCAGGGCTTTGGAGCTGTGCTCCGGCTCTGCTCCAGCTCCAGGCAAAAACCTGCAGCTCCACTGCTCCAGAGCTGCTCCGCGCTCCAGCTCTGGGCTCCATTCCAAAGCCCTGGAAGGAACTACACAAACAGCAAAAGAACTGACTAAAGTCTTGATCACACACTTATGCATGTCTGTAATTTTACTCATTTGAGTAGTCCCATGCTTCCCAGATGAGCAAAGTTCCATATGAGCATAAGCATTTGCAGAATCAGGCTCTTACTGTGTATCGAGAGAAACAGTGAAACTAGCTATGTACATAGTGATGTTAAGGCATAAAATATACAGAGTAAAAACAGATTCCCCCTCCCCCAATATCTCTTCAATTACAGTAATCGTAGGCGTATCCTATAATAATAAACAGGAACAAAATATTTCAGATCAAAGTAAATTGGGAGTTAACACTATCCGTTTAAATGCTCTTGCTTCCGATATGACGAAAGATGCCAGTAACACGCGCCTAGAAGGAAGATTCATTTGTAAACCTTTTTTCTAAAAATACATTCCTGATTAACATTACTGTCATTCATGTGACATTTTTCCTCATTATGAAGTACAACTACTGAATAATAATTAGACAAAACTCAAGTAATTTACTGAACTATTAGTGTTGTGTGCAGAAAAGTTCAGGCATTTCCAGTAAAGTGCCTTGTCTTTTTTGGTTTTTAAATATTTACTTGGCTGCGAAGCTATGGTGGTTTGCCCATAACTACAGGAGTTAGGAACTGATAAGCAGGGAAGATGACAAACAAACAAAGTGAGAGGGTTTATTAAAAGATCTCTATTGGCATAGAATAGATCTGCTCACTAATTAAGCACCAACTAGTCAATACATAATCACTCCAGGGGTTAAATAAAGGCATGCTGCAATCTTAAAGTGGTCATATGTTCATTGTTAAGAAAACCACCACAACAAAACCAATGGTCCTCACTCATCTCAAAGATGACCCCTGTGGCATTTTCTATTGCAACCAAATTAAAAGCAACATTAATGAAGCAGCAATTGCCTCTATAAAACTATTCTGGAAAAATCTGTACGTGACAAATCCTTAAATGATCATTTTGCTTCTAACAATGTTGCTTCCTGTTATAGTGACAGGTCACTAGGTTTATGCATACAAGTAGATTCTCTATGTGAAAATAGAGAGGGAGTGTTCTGCCCAGACACAGCACAATAATGATACCACACGGGAATGGAGGGGAGAGGAAAAGAGAAGAAATCGGATTTGGGAATCTAGTTTTGTTTTGTATTTTGCTCGTGAGTCAGAAGCAAGTGAGTGTAATGAGGAGGCGGCAGCATTAAACTCAGCCAGGAAGGGAGTGAACACTTTTACACTGATCTCTAGAAACTTCTCCTGTCAGTTCAAAAGTGAAGTTCAAGGTCTCCAGAGGGAACAGCAATTATCCTCACTTGGCTTCATGCAAAGTGGGAATGAGGTAGGAGAGAAACAAGTAGGGATTCTATTCTGAGAGTCTCTAGAATCAGGAAATAATACCAAGAGGTAGGAGTGAAACTAGAGGTCTGAAAAGCCAACCCCCGAATAGCGCTCTTACAAGGACACAAACTAATTACAAAGCACATGTGCATTCATTTGCTTCTAATGCTGTCTGGATCTATTTTTATTATACAAAGTTATCTTACAAGAAGAGATACTTTAGATATTTTAAACTAGCTCACAAACAAACTGGGAGTAAACTGTAAGTCTACAATTCCGAAAGACAAGTTATAGGTTTCCCTGCCAAATCAAACAAGAGAACATTAATGATGGTTACAAAAGGAAAAAGAAGTTACAGGTTTTAAAGGGACATTATCAGTTCAAATTCACAGCTAAATCCAAGCCCCATTAAAGTCAATGGTAAAACTCCCATAGGAAAAATAGGACTTGCCACACTGGATTAGATATGTGATCTGTCTAGTCCAGTGTCCGGTCTCTAACAGCGACCAGCACTAGATGCTTCAGAGGAAGATGCAAGAAACTCCAGAGCAGGCAGATGTGAGATTATCTTTCCTCCACATTAGGTCTCTCCCTAATTGTTGGAGATTAGTTTAACCCCTGACCCACGAGATTAACATTTCTTCCAAAATTTTGAGCAGTAATTGTTCTAACTCTGGATATTCATCTTATCCATACAAATGTCGAATTCCTTTTGGAATCTTGTAAAATTTTAATGATATAAAATGTAAAGTGAGTAGGCTTGTTTTTAACATATGGGGTAACATATGTTTGGGCTCAAGCTGGAGCTCAGGCTCTGGGACCCTGTGAGGGAAAAAGTCCCAAAGCTCAGGCTCCAGTCCAAATGTCTACACTACAGTTAAACAGCCTCTTAGCCTCAGCCCCAGAAGCCCAAGTCAGCTGGCATGGGCCAGTTGCAGGTGTCTAATTACAGTGTAGACATACCCTTTGTTTCTAGAGCATAACACTGCAGGATATTCAGGGACTTACTTATAACCAGTTTCTAGTGAATTTCATTTTCAGATTATCCTGCAACAGTAAAATGATACAATATTTGGGTTGTAAACCTTGTAGTGGAATACTTAGCTGTTATAAAAACTTCTTTCATTAGAAATTTTAAAAAAACAACAAAAAACAAAATGAACACTTTTCTATTGAACTTAGTTTTTATAAATCTTTTGTTCCATTTTGAGGAACAAACATGTCAACTCATGTCTCTAGCAGAAAACAATATGGATTTACCAACAAAGATATACTTTACACACATGCTTTTATTTTTTTCTAGTAAACATCTGTCTTGTAATACCTTTCACTTTCTGCAGTCTGCATGGTTTCCATCTTAGAGGGAGCTCCTCTGTTAAATCCTTTCACCTCCTGCTCCTCCAGAGACTCCAGCAATCGAATTACTTCCTTATTTACTCCTCTTCGTTTTGCCAGAACAAGTGGTGTTGCACCTTGATGATTGCTAAATAGTCCCCCCAAGAAAGTGGATGGGGGAAGATAAACTATACAATGAGAATTCTAAGATAGGATGGATCTTCATAACTATGCAATGTAAAATGTACTGCCCAATAAATATTTAGGACCAGCCTCTAGCTACACAAAATAGCAAACTATTCTTAGTTATAAAAAGTCCAAGAATAAAAGGCAACTGCATGAAAAATTCAGTAGTTTATTTTTAAAGCACACAACCCTATAATATTTTACTCTTGGTATAAAGTAAAAAAAATAGTACAATGGGGTCTTATCCTGATTGTAGCCTTTGGATGCTCCCGCAACAAAAATGAAGAAACTAACAACATATTTATATCAGTGTATAAGGCTTTGTATGATTACTGCTCAAAATCTAAGTTTCTTCATAGCTTCTTACTGTATAAGAGTCACAGACTATTAAGCAATAAACGAAACACAGAATGGGTAAATCCTCCCACTGCCACCTTTGAAAAAAACGAACCAAGTAGGAGTACAATTGTTGCCTTCATATTAGAGGCTGCCAGCAAAGAGGTGTTTGGGAAAAGGGAGGAAGGGAAAAACCACATAATGACCCTGGGCAGGCCAATAATTAATACTGCTGATATGAGGAGATCATGGGCAGCTCCAATAATCAAAGATAGCCAGAAGGCCCAAGGGCCTAAACTTATTGCCTTATTTTCCTCTGTTGGGATGCATGTGCAGAAAGGTCTAAGAACAACATGACCTAATTGTACTCAATAAAATAGCTAGTTATTTGGTATTCTAAGTACTTGTGTCTGGATACTAGCATCTGACAGCTGCTGGGGAGGTAGGAACAAAGAATATACAATATTTAAAAGAAGGATTGGCTTTGAGGAAGGGGGAGCATTGAAAGGCAGCACGGTCTCCCAAAGAGTATGGGAGAACTGATACACATTTACTGTATTTCTCTATTTGTTACAGTAGTCAATAAAAGCATTAAGACGGTGGTACAGAAAATTCTAAAAAAACTCCCTGTCATTCTAAATTATCCTGTGATGCCATCCACCCCCTCTTGGCTGCCTGGCCAAACCAAGGACAGCAGAGCCATCAGCTAGTGAGAGACAGTGGCTATGCCAGCCCAGTCCCACAGCTCCTGCTTCTATTGCCTTTCATGATGTTCACGATCAGTTAGGAGTGGGCCCATGCATTTGTTTTTGTTTTTTTCCATAACTGGCATTTAAAAAAATTGAATTTCAATGAATTTACCATTAAAGCATTTGTATCAGGCAACATATTTGCACAAAATACTTCTGAGAGAGAGACTAATATGCTATAAAGTGGTCAAAAAAGAGACAAACTTACCAAATATCAATTTTGAGTCCATTAGAGACTAGGAACTGGATAGTATCCACGTGCCCACACAGGTGAAGGGCTGTATTACCTTGGTAATCGGTGGCCAGTAGATCAGCACCAAATTTGTGCAACAGCTGACAGATGTCTACGTTTCCTCTGGCTGCGGCAAGGTGGAGACCAGTTCGGCCACGACTGTCACGAATATTTGGGTCAAAGCCACTCTCCAGCAGCCGCTTGGAATAGTTAAAATCCCCATCAATGCACGCCTGCAACAGGGGCACATTTGTCTGGGAAGAATCATTTACAAAAACATAGGACATTGTTCCACTTCTGTCTGAAGTTTGTGGCAAACCTGCCGTTAAAAATGAGAGGACATGATGAAGTGAAGTAAATAAATACAATGCAAACACCTCACAAATGCTTTCTCAAATAAAAATGCAAAGTAGTTTATGAATATAGCTCTGAAATCATTGTATATTACATATTATTTTAATACGCTGCAGTCTTTACTGATACATAGAGAACACTCTGTTAATCCTATTCACAACTGCTGGAACAGAAATGGATAACCTTGTTACTTCAGAGGATTGCGTAAAACACCACCATGAATGCAAGGCACTAGGTAAACCCCACAGAGGGAGAGATCACACACTGTAGATTTTATATTAAAAAGAAAAACTTTGATAGGTCCAGCCTGTGAGCAAATTCTATTTAGAAAGAGGGGAGCAGGGAGAAGAGTCATATTTTATAACTCAGATTAAAGGACTGAACAAACACACTGGGCTCTCAAAGTAATCAGAGTTTTTATGTACTATAAATAAAGTCACTAATGGAATTTCCTCTCTCATTTATCTGTTCCTTATTTACATCTGAACTTCAATACACAATAGTGACAGCTGCTGAAAAATTCATTGTTACTATGAGCATTATCTCCTTCACTCTCTGCATGAAATTACATTTTTCAACCACCTCTGCAGAACATTTTTATACAGCACCATAGGTGGGCATAGCGTTTCACAAGCAACTATAATGATAAGGTCCCTGCTTAGAGGAAGTTAACTTAGACAAAGGACAAAATGATAGAATTTTTAGACAACGTGAAGACAACAATGGTAAATCAAAGGAGGGTCTAGAACTGCTGTGGGTGCAATTTCCACACCAGGATCCCATCCAGCAAAGCAAGGGAATAGTCCCAAAGGTTTTAAAGATAAACAAGTACTTTGTTGTTTCGGCCTAAAAGTGCAAGGTAGAAATTGGTTGCACCACAGATTTCTTGCTAATTATTATTTGATTAAATATGATTCAACTGACTAACTAGAGATAATAGGTATTGTGAAAGAAGTGAGTTTTTTTAAAGACAGACTTGGATGGGGAGAGAGTGAATAAGTGACTCACAAGACCAAGTAAGGTTGTTCCATGCATAAGGGACAGTGAGGAAGAGGCATGAAGACAAAAATGAGAGAGGAGGAAGAGAATGGTTACTTAGGAGGATTCACTGGTGAAGAGTGCATGAGAGGGGAAGATAAGAAGTTATGGTGGCTGGGAAGGACTATACAGGGCCTTGCAGAAGAGGACTAGGTGGCTGAACTTGATGTGGAAGACGAGTAGCCAGTGAAGAGCTTTGAACATAGGAGTGACGGAGTCCAGGTGGTGAGCAGGGAAAATGATTTTACCAGATGAATTCTGAACAGACTGGAGTGAGGAAAGATTCATCAAGTCAGACAGGAGGCAGTTAAAATAACAGGGCTGAAAGAGGACCTTGACTTGGATTAGAATTTTTCTTGTGGGAATGGAGAAGAAATTATGACTCTTGGATACTTAGTACTCCACGCTCATGACAATTCTCTAGCAGATTATAATCAGGATTCTGATTAGCTAGCTGAATCTTTTTGATAGGATACTTAAGTACTTTAATTCTCTTGCCTATGTAAGGCATCCTCCAATCCTAGTGCACTCATTTGGCTGGAAGAATGGAAATATGGCCAGCAGCCAAAGAATTAGATTTAAGACTTCCCTTGCTTTTGGGGAGTTTACACTGTTCATGATTTATAACTTTTCCCTAGTGTTTCAAATTAATCGTTTTCCAATACCTACACTACAGACACCTTGGTTTTGAATGCTGTTCTGATTAAGAGACTATAATATTTTAGTCTATTCAAATTATTATTTATACCTCACAAGTTGGCATTTCTTATTTGGACAAATTCTGCTATTAGAATGTATGTATCAACACTATTTAATTTGTCAAGGCAAGACACAAAGCTGACTTTTCTTATCTCAGATTTGGAAGAGGAAAAGATGGGAAATAACTTTCTGGCCCTGAATAACTACATAAAGAATGACTTAATAATTCAGTATCTATGCAAAATACATTCTTTTTAGTCTGCAAGTAATATTATGTAGGGGATAATTTACTGCTTACTTGAAAGCATTCTCTTCCACAATCATTTCCAACAGCAGAAAGCCATAAGATAGTTCATACAATATTGCTTCCCTTTAGGGCACTAACTACTTCCATTTTATCCAAATATGGACAGAGCAACTGAAAGAACACAGAATCTATCTCAGGGGCAGGCAAACTTTTTGGCCTGAAGGCCACATTGGGTTTCCAAAATTGTATGGAGGGCCAGTTAGGGGAGGCTGTGCCTCCACAAACAACCAGGCGTGGCCCGACCCCCATCGACCTCCCCCCCCACTTCGCACCCCCTGATGGCCCCCCGGGACTCCTGCCCCATCCACCGCTCCCTGTCCCCTGACCACCCCGAAACCCCCCACCCCTGACTGCCCCCTCGCCACCTCATCCAACCCCTCCTCTCATTCCTGACTGCCCCCCCCGGACCCCTACCCCCATTCAACATCCCTGTTCCCCGCCCTCTAACCACCCTGACCCCATCCACACCCCCGCCCCCTGACCACCACCCCAAACTCCCCTGCCCTCTATCCAACCTCCCCTGCTCCCTGCCCCCTTACCACACTGCCTGGAGCACCGGTGGCTGGCGGCGCTACAGCCGCACCACCCAGAGCACCAGGACAGGGAGCCGTGCCACCTGGCTGGAGCAAGCCACTCCACCGCGCAGAACAGAGCACTGGGTCAGGCTGGCTCTGCAGCTGCGCGGCCCGGTAAGAGCTCACTGCCCAGAGCATTGTGCCAGCGGCGCAGTGAGCTGAGGCTGTGGGAGAGGGGGAAAAGCAGGGGAGAGGTTGGGGTCTAGCCTCACAGGCCAGGAGCTCAGAGGCCAGGCAGGAGTGTCCCATGGGCCCATAGCTTGCCCACCTCTGATCTATCCAGTACTTCCAACTGAAATGCTACAAGAATTCTGGTGGGTTGCAAGGCTAAGACTCCACAGCAACAGGGTGGATAAAAAAAAAATCAACGATTTTTTTTATTTAAATGGGATGTTATTTATTTATATTGGATTTTTTTGATAAAATGCTTTTTGAGGAAAACACTATCTAAAGATAAAGATATATTATAGTTCAACGATATCTCATCATGGAATAGGGATTATAAATTCTAATTCTATAGCATGAGACAATATATTCATGTAATGTTTAAGAAAAAAATTGTAAATGAGTTCCAATAGTTCATGGATTTTTCAGACTGTGGATTTGCGTCTCCAGAGATAACACGCTTGTTAACAGAAAAAAAATGTTTTTAAATAAATAAAATAAATAAATAGTGAGAAATAACAGCCCTCAATCCTATTGTCCCTCTGCAAATTTGTGTACACAGTCAATTCCTTACCTCTCTCTAAAAGTGCAAAGTTTCAAAATATTTAATTAACAGAAGATTGTTGGGGGCAGAACAGATCTGGACAAGGAGAAGTCTGGAGATAAATGTGAGAAGGGAGGGACAGGCAGTAGAAATAAAAGTGAAACCGAGCAGCATATTCCAGAAGTCTTGAGGTCTTTCTGAGTGTAGCCTTCATTGATTTGAGATCAACCATACCATTCTCTCACTAGAAGGGAAAACCTATAGTGTCAGCAGGCTGTAAAAGAGACCCACTTTGGGAATAGGAACCATTCAAGAAATATATGTTTTCTGATGATGTTTTAAAGAAAGTCACACCAGTGAACTGGTGGAAGTCACTTAAGCGCTTGGATTCGGAGACTGTTGAAGTGATAATCTCACTTTTAACAGCAGTAGCTCCTTCTGCTCGTGTAGAAAGAATATTTTCTTCCTTTGGACTAATTCATTCCAAATTGAGAAATCGTTTGGGACCTGAAAAAGCAGGAAAGCTTGTTTTTCTTTTCCAGATTATGAACAAACAGGAAAATGAAGGTGAAGATGACTGAGGTAGCTGCAGAAGCCAGTATTTTAAGTTTCTCATGTTGATCTGGCTGACGTAGTCAATTTAATGCATTTGTTTTTTTAAAATTCATTTAACTATTTTAGTTAAAAACAATTAACAAAACCAAATCTGATTTTTAAAATTCAGGAATGTTTAATTAAATTCAAAAATTTATATGCTTGATTTGTTAAAATATTATATGTTTGCTGTTGAAGAAAAAAATCCAGAATATATAGCCTTGTTGTTTTAGTTAAATAAAACAATTTAAATGTCTGTCTGGTGATGTTCTCCTCCTAATACATCATGGCAAGAAAATCCTCCAAATATTAATGATTAATCTGTTGAATTGGAGACAGTTCTTAGATGGGATAGGATTTGGGTTATTATAGAGAATTCTTTCCTGGGTGTCTGGCTGGTGAGTCTTGCCCACATGCTCAGGGTTTAGCTGATCGCCATATTTGGGGTCGGGAAGGAATTTTCCCTCTAGGGCAGATTGACAGAAGCCCTGAGGGGGGTTCACCTTCCTCCGCAGTGTGGGGCCTGGGGCACGGGTCACTTACTGGAAGATTCTCTGCACTATGAAGTCTTTAAACCATGATTTGAGGACTTCAATGGCTCAGACATAGGTTTGAAACAGGAGTGGGTGGGTGAGATTGTGGCCTGCATTGTGCAGGAGGTCAGACTAGATGATCATAATGGTCCCTTCTGACCTTAAAGTCTATGATTCTTTGCCAATGACTTCATAAATATCTGCTTCAATTACCTTTGGTAAATGAAATAACCAAACAATCATTTATTTTCTGATATAGCTGTAAAACTAATCTGAAAAGTTTTCAAAATAAATCACTTTAAAAACGTATAGTGTGTACCTTCTAAAAAAGAAACCTACATCTATCTCTGAGTTGTGAAGAATATGTATTAAGGTTACAACAACCAACAAGAATGCACTTTTATGTAGAAATCCATGATTACATCGTGTCTTCCTGACTAGTGATTTAAATCATGATTTAAATCAATTTGACCCTGTACAGCAATCAATTTTCTTGCCTATTTCCCTTCCAAAATTGAAGTGGCACAACTGTATCTTCTTCAACCCTAACCTTCCCCACAAGCTGACAGGCCCAATCTCCAAACGATGCAATTTTCACATTAGTTCTCTGTACTAGATACAGAGAACTTAAATAATTTTAAAATCTTCAAGTAGCACAAACATAGCAACAATGTAAAAGCTCACTTGTTCTTAAGAAAATAAGATTTTGCCTTCAGATGTTGCAGGACACTGGTGGGATCCTTAAACTTGTTTAATAAAATGTCTTGTAGTGTATCAGCGCAAATCTGTAACAAACAAACAGACTATTCCATTAGAAGAACAGTACAGAACTTTCTGAAAAAGAATTGTGTGTTCTGTTAAATGTGTATTTGTTTGTACATCTGGTAAATCCTCCTAGAGTTCTCCAGGTACTTCACATGCAAATCTTCATGAAACAACCAAATGACCAGAAAAAACTCACTGGACTAAGTATGCCAAGGTGGTTGTGGTGTGTGAAGAAGCAGCTGTTTATCATGGAGCAGGATATGAAGTATTCTGGTTTAGAACTAATACTAACTAGAACCTGCAGAGAGACACACTGAAAGGCAGAGGAATTAGGATAAACCCTTAGTGCTCCACATTAAGTAAATAAAACAAGCAAAAATAAATCCCACTTGCCATTGTTTGAGGATTAGAAACCATGCAACTGACACACTCCAGCCCACAAAACATATTTCCAGTATTCCAACATGCAGGCTACCAACCTCTGCCAGTGGTTCTACCTGTCACAAACCAGTAACAGAGGCAGAACAGTCTCTCTCAAAATTTCTAATCCCCTAACGTCAGAAATGTTAAACAAAAAAATACACTACATGTCTTGAACTGCATCTGGTTTATTGAAGTTTTCTGCCACCAAAATACAGCACAGTTACGATGGTTTATTTGTTCAGACACCTTTGATAACTTTGGATATATAAACTGTGGATTTAGTGCTCTGATCAGAAGTTGCAACCTTATGCAGGACATATGCCAAAAGGGTTATTTCTGTTAAAAGGATTAGAAGAAATATTGAGGTACTCACCAATCTCCTTAAATGGGTTCAGAAAGGTGAATTTGAGGGCAGATCTAAATATAAACAAAACATAGCATCATCTACCAGTCACCACAAATGTATGAGACAAATTAAAAAGAAAGGTATGTACTATAGTGCTGAACAGCAAACATACTGTAAAACAAGCATTCTGAATATCTGTGAGAATTACCACTGTTGCACCTGGAACAAACACATGTAATTTGATTCAGTGAATTACTCGTTCCAAAAATGTGGCACTATTTATTGAAAAATGTATCTTCTAATAGACAAGCAGTATACTTGTATAACAAAAGTACAGTTGTTGACATTTTGTTGTAGTAATATGAAATGACTATTTTTAAATAATCAATTAAAGATATCATTTCAAGTGAGAAAAGGTGTTAAGGGGATTTCAATTTATTCTACGTTTATGCAATACATACACATTGAATGCAGTAGTGTGATCACAGAGTGTATTTGTACTATTAATGGGAATTATGCAATAAATTGCTTCTTCAGTGCCACAGGAGACTTAGTGTAGTGGGAACATCAATGAAACTATTCTGTTTTCAAGAGGAATCATAGGGGGAAATGATTAGATGTTCGTAAAAGTTATTTACGTTTATTTATCAGAAGTCTGACATCTGTAATTTTGCTTGTAATTCTGCTAATAAGTCAAGTTTTTTTCTCTTAATTTTGTTGTGCCCATTTAGACAATACACTGAAGCAGCAGCAGGGGAGGAATTCTCTTTAACAAGTAAAATCACACTACAAGCCACAATTTGTCAAATCTTAAACAGCTTGTAAGTTTGGAATTTACCAACTCTGAGTCATTTTATTTTGCAGCAAGTGGATGTTTTCCTCTTCGTATTTCTCAATATGTAACAATCAGAGCAGCTACATAAAACAGCTACCACTCAATACCGTGAACACACAAAGATATGGCTGGATCATTGATGAGACAGGATTACTCATGGGGACAGGTTCTCCCTCTCTCTCATATGCATCACAAAGATATTAGTTTGATCAGGGATCCTAGAAATACATTTGCAACCGAAAAATGCAGAATTTGCATTTTTCGAGAATCTTTAGTTTTTACATTTTGTGAAAAAATAAAAACATATATTAACTACATTTTACTGAAAGTACCAGTGTCACTTATTTAATGCGCACAACCTTCCCTTCTTGTTGTTGATTTTTGAATGCACTTTAAATTTACATACAAGAAATTTCCCACCTCGACCCAGTGACCAGTCAGCTGGAAGATGCTTTAAGTGTAATGAACTGGGTCATATCAAGGCCAACTGCCCAAAGAACCCCAACCGAGTGCAGTTCATTATACCACCATCACACCAAAGATCCCCAGGCCCAGATGCCTCTCAAATACCCTTGGAGCGAAGGGAAATTTTGAGAGTGGGCGGAAAGAAGGTTACTGCGTGGAGAGACACGGGGGCACAAGTGTCAGCTATCCACCAATCCTTCGTCGACCCCAAATTCATCAACCCAAAGGCCCTGCCTTGTAGGTGGGAAATTTCTTGTGATGTGGAACAATCATTGGCGCAGGGTTGTTAGGATTGGCTGTGTTCTGTTGCTTAGCCTGTTCTAATTCCAGGGCCTGTCGGTGGGCCTCCCTCTGGAGTTCTATCTGTCTTCTGCAGGCTGCATCTTCTTCTTCTTGTTTCCTTCTGTGGGCTGCCTCTTCTTCTTGTTGTTTTCTTTTGTGGGCTGCCTCTTCCTTGGCTAGTTCTGCATTAATTAATTCCATCCATCTCCTATGTTCATTTTCTTTGTCCATGGCTTGTTGCTGTGCTCGTTCCTGTTTCAGGCTTTCCTTGGAACTCATGATTCCTGCTTTCTTGTGCTGAGGCGCCCTCTGGTGTTTACTGCCTGAAATTCAGGTTCTCTGTTGGCTTCCTGGGGTTGCTTAGCAACAGAGTCCTTTTAACTTCCTAGCCTCTCTCGAAAAAGAGTTAAAAAGCAAAAGAAACTGTCTTTCATTTACAAATGTGTTCTGCTGGTGTAGCTGACTCACAGCTGGAGTTTTATTGTCTAATAAAAGACCCCTGTTAATCTTAATGGCACTTGCCTGAGGCCATTTCTATGCACAGCCAGATGGAGCAAGAAAAAAAAATTCTCTGGCTGTAGGTTTAAAAAACTAACCCATCTCTCTGCTTACAAGCAGCTAACAGAGAAAAGAAAATTAATAATTTTACTGGCTTTTGGATTCTACTCTTTCCCACACGCTGCACACCATGTCAAGTATAATTCCCAATTCTGGACCTTAGCGTCCAAAATATGGGTACTAGCATGAATTCCTCTAAGCTTAATTACCAGCTTAGATCTGATAGGCTGCCAGCAATCAGAAATTTTTAGGGCCTGATACCCTCTGGTCCCCCCAAAACCTTCCCAGGGGACCCCAAGAGCCAGATTCCTTGAGTCTCACAACAAAGGGAAATAAACCATTCCCTTCCCCCTCCCTTCTTCCTCCCAGCTCCTTCCCGCCCTGGGAACACTAGGAGATCGCCTGATTCAACTTCTTGAATCACCACACCAAGAGGAGTGTTACCTTCCCCCTCACCCAGAGACAATACAACCTGCGTGAATATAACACAAAGAGAAAATTTATCATTCCCTTCTCTCCACCAATTCCTTTGAACCTTAACTAGGAGAAAAAAATTAAACAGGTCTTAAAAGCAAAACTTTTAATAAGAAAGAAAGAAAAACGTAAAAGGTTTATCTCTGCACTTTAGATGGTAAACAGTTACAGGGTCTTTCAACTTATAAACAATAGAAAGAAACTTTCTCCAGCAGAAACACAATTTAAGCTACTTCCAGCAAGTACACATATGTAAATAAAAAAAAAATAAATTAAAAGACTATGACCGCCTTTTCTTACTCACAATTCTGAACAGATAAGAGACTGTAGTAGGGAGATTGGCAGAAACCTGGTTGCACCTCTAGCCCCATCCAGGACCCAGAGAGAACAAAGCCAAACCCAAACCCCACAAACAAAGGCTTCCCTCCCATGAGATTTGAAAGTATCTTGTCTTCTGATTGGTCCTCTGGTCAGGTGTTTGGGGTCCCTGTTTGTTAACCCTTTACAGGTAAGAGAGACATTAACCCTTAACTATCTGTTTATGACATATGGTTTTTTAAAATCAGAGAATGTTGGGTTTTTTAAATCACAAAAAATTAGGATCCCTAGTTATGATTGGTCAAAATCTTTTAGTCACCCAGTCAGTGCCACCCATAATGTATCAGTAAAACAACAACAACAAAAACAAAAAACTAGGAACACTCATGCCATCTCTCAGAAAATGAATGAGAGTAACCATTACTACCTTTGCCCTATAAATAAATAAATCGATCAATAGGATGCCATGACATGTTACCAGTAAATGAGACTTCCCAACATTAATAACTATTTCTGACTCCCAGAGCCAAAATGCCATTGGTGATATTCTGACTAGCAGTAACAGGATATTTAGGATATGTCAACAAGTCAAATGCACTGTGATGGAGAATATGGAGAGGTTAATGTAAGAGGTACACAGTTTACACATAAGCGCTACATTCATCAACTCCTTAATTGCATATAATCTTCCACTCTTTTGTCATACACTTTTAGAGTATTTAATTGACACTGGCTTGCATAGCCTCTCCTTTTTTTAAGGTAACAAAGCATCCATCTTAGGCAGTTTGCCCATATCCTCTGAAAGTAAGGTTTCCTGTTCAACTGGGATTGCATCTAAAAATACAGCGAGACAAGAATAAGCCCTATTTACATGTGCATGCAAGATAAAAACAAAACTAAAATGATGTAATTTTATCCATGAGAGGAGGACACACTCTCCAAGTACTTGTATGACTCCTCCTCCATCACTGCTGTATATGAGTACCTCTCAAGTATTTAAAAATAGAAACAAATAGCTCCCTCTCCCCCTTCCTTCCTAGCATGTAGGAGAAATTACTCGATTAATTTACAGGATATGTTTGTGTGTGGATTTCTTTGGTATGTGGAAATTGAGGGAAAGTTAAGTTGAATAAATAAGTTTTGCATTTAGTTCTGAAAATGATAAGGTCTCTAGTCATTTTTGCTTAGGGAGAGAATTCCATAGTTTACATTCAGCTCCTCTGAAAGAGCTGTATCCTGCACTCACTTCCCCCCCCCGCCCCCACTGGATTGTAGTTTCACTATTCCAGTGAAACGGAGCTGCAACCTCTCAGGTAGCCAGAACCAATCCCACGGAGGACTCTGAACACCTCTCAAATACAGAGTTCACAATATACAGATCTCAGAGTAGCAGCCGTGTTAGTCTGTATCTGCAAAAAGCACAGGAGTACTTGTGGCACCTTAGAGACTAACAAATTTATACAGATCTACTAACCTACAGCACTTGGCATTTTCCCCTCTTCCTGCCTTTAGCTATTTTCCCCAAGAGTTTTGCTTTCCATGGTGTTGGCAAACTATATCCAGGGAGCACAGAGATAACAATTTTCAATGGTCTGCTATCATTTTGTGTTTTCTCAGATGGGATGTATGAGTTGGTGGCAGTGCAAAAGCAGCACTACCTGTCATTTGCTGCACACTAAGGAGACTCAAATGTTGAATCCTTTCCACTAACTGTGACCTGAAAATCCAGTTTTAGATTTGGAATCTTCCAGTCAGCAAGAAACCCAGTGTTGGAGGAAATAATTCCTATTTTCCTTCAACAATATTAAATAGGGGTGTGTGAGATTTATAGCTATACTATCCTGACTTTAACAATAACCATACCCTGAGAAAAGCTTTGGCATATAATATTACCCAGCTCTCATATACAGGGTAACCAGACAGCAACTGTGAAAAAACGGGACGGGGGTGGGGGATAATAGGCACCTAAATAAGAAAAAGTCCCCAAAAACGGGACAGTTTTTAAACGGACAGTCCCATCTGGTCATCCTACTCATATAGCACTTTTCATCTATAGATTGCAAAGTGCTTTACAAAGGAGGTAAGTATAATTACCTCATGTGGGTAAACAGAGGAACAGCAAGTGGATGTGTCTTAGCTAAGCTCACTCAGCATGTCAGTTAGTGGCAGAGCCAGGAACAGAACCAGATTTCTTATTTCTATCTGCTGCTCTATCCACCAGAGGACACTGCCTCCCAGTAAAGTATAATGCATGTGCTGTACCCCCACCCCCGCAACCCAAAACAAAATTTTCAGATCTTGCTCTGTTGCAGAAAAGAATGTTACTTTACACCACAGCTTTAAAGATGAGGGGATTCACAAACATTTCCCTTAACCACTACATATATGCAAATCAGTTGAACCAAAGTATTTTTACAGATAGTGAAATATTCTGAAACAAATTCTATTTAATAGATGCCTTTAAAACCCCATTCTGAACCAGGCCCATTTTTGTACTTTGGACAGGGAGCATGCAGTGAGGAGCATAATTTACAGTGATGTTGAATGTACATTCAAATTACTTGCAGACTTAATTCACTGCAATTGTCTCACCCAAAGTGGATACAATAACTGAAGGAAACTGAACATATATATTTATTCTCAATATAGAAGTTGAAACAAAATTTGCTGGCTAATGCCATAAGTTCTAATACTTCTGTCTTTATGGGAAGTTACTGAATCACACTCTTCATAAGTATAAATATCTTCCTGCTCAGAAACCTTCAAGCACATTCTCTTTCCACTGGTATACTGCAGGAATGCTAAACATGAAGGACTTCCAGTAGTTAGTTCAAGGTCAGTGCAACATTTTTTGTTTAAAAGCTACTGATATTTATTTTTAGCTCTTGATGATATATTTCAGTTTGAATTTGCTGCAGCTCCTGAAAGATTCTTATGCAATAGGAGACAAGTGCCAGTGAGCAACTGTCCATCAGAAATCAATTCTTTAATAAGTGAATTATTCTTAAATTGCTGTTTGTATGCGGATGAATGGTGCCACCATGTGACCTGCTGAATTCACATTCGGCTGCAGCAAACAGCATATAACCCCTCACTATTTCTTATTGCTTGTTTCTGTGGCTGTTGTTTTCTTGAAAGAAAATTTGCAAGTAAGAGTTTAAATTATTAGGGGGACAAAAGGGGATCCTGAAATCCAAAATAACTTGAAAAAGCTAGAGATAAGTTTTGCAGCACAGTTACAAAACTCTGTCCCATCTAACTGTTAACCACTAAAAATAGAGTGTATGGTCCATGAACTTTGGTCCTAAAACATCTCACATCACTTATGCTAAAGATGGTTATCCTGTCTGGTCTTTGATTCCTATTCTACTGATATTAGAGGCTTGGACTTGGGCCAGGGATCTCAAGATAAGATCACTTTCCTTCAAACCACCCAGATTACTGCTGCCTGTTTACAGAAGAACAGTTCACATTCCGTCAACAGCTTCAATACCTTGAGGTTACTAAAATGGAGAGACTTACTGCCTTTCAGAGACATAGAATTGAATGTCATGGGTACGTCTGGCATAGTGTGGTTCAGCAAATTAAGATACACACATTACAAACCAGTCAGCCACATGAAGTTTATATTACTATACTGCCTTTTTCTTCCCTTTTTTGTCTATCACTTGACATAATCTAGGGTTACGCCTTACCTTGCACCTCTCTTTGAACATCTGTGCTTACATTTTTCTAGGTTAAATCTCCTGCCCACACATTTAACCTCCATGGGCTCCTTCATAAGGTTTCAGTAGGGTAACCATACGTTTTGTTTTGATCAGGACAGTCCCTTTTTTAACTCATGTCCCGGCTGTCCTGACTTTTTCTGAAAAAATGGGACAAATGCCCACTTTTGTCAAAAAAAGGGGATGCAGAGGAACATGTGGAGGAGTCAGGGAGTGCGGGGGGTGGGGGGGGGCAGAGATGCCAGGCCTATGCAGGGGGGAGGGGCAGGGCTCAGCGAGCAGGCAGGGCTTGGGCGAGCAGTGACGCCAGCCCCATCCAGGGAGTGGGAAGCAGGGCTCCTGTGAGCAGCTCAGGCCAACCCCGTAGGGGAGGGTGCAGATGAGTGACTTGGGCTAGCTTTGTGCCGTGTCCCATTTTCCCTTTGGGAAATATGGTCATGCACGGTTTCAGTGTTCTCACTGGCACTTACAACATTCAGTCCCATACAATGGCTAACAGAGAGAGTCAGGTCAGCTTAGGGGAACTCTAGGTTAGCAGAGCCTTCTTAATTTTGTGCACTATACATCTACAGTGTATGCTATTCAGTAAAAACTTTTAAAATATTAAAAACACATTGCTATGCTTGTTCACAATCGGTCCTTATTGCTAATATGCTTATTTGCCAATACTGTAGATCATGAAATTGACACCATCAGATTTATGGCTCTTACTATGCAACAGGACAGGCACACACATGATCTTTATTAGACTTCCGACAGTGGAATCAGTTTATCATAGCTAAATACGTGATGGATTGAAATAGAACACCTGTTAAGAAGTGGGTAAGTCTCTGTCAGTAAAATGTTATTTAAAACACTTTCAGCACATCATGTTATGCAAGGACAGGATACATCATGTGGCATGAAATGATGCAATGGCACAACCTTTTTAGGCTACATTTCTAATGAGTACATACCGATGCTAAGCACTGATCCTTTCTTGTGTCAAAATTTTAAAAACAGTAGCTAAACTCATAAAGCAATAATCTGGTATATAAATTCCTTTCCTGATTTCAGTAATGATGAATGTTGAAGAAATGTAAATGTCTTCTTCATTCAGTATTATTATTGGTGTTTTTGAATTTTCCTAGAAAAATCAGTAAAGAAAAAAAATAAAAGCTAAAACAAAAACAAACAATTCCTGTTCTTCAGGCTAGAGGGACTCATCCATAACCTGTTCAACAGGATTATAAATACAGCTATTTGCCCAAGTTTACCATCTTAACTGCTTCCAAAAGAATCACCCATCCAAGAAGTTGCTATGGAACACAAAACAAAAACAAAAGTTTCCAGTCATCAGGTTACAGCAGGAGCATTCTATATACACAGACCTTAACTACACTGTTCACTGTGTACTTTAATTTCTGCTAACTAAACTGCCTCCTCAAAAGCTGTGCAAACCATGGATCCCAAAATTTGAGACAATTGTTTCAATTACTTTTGTTTTCATCAGAGAGTGGCAGTTGCCCTCAGTTCTCCTACCACCATGATCATTCCTGCCTCTTCTGCCAAACACAGCGCTTGTATACACAGGGAAACTGACCAACACAGACACTGCTTTAGCTATGTCATTATAACTCCCCCGTGTGGACATTAGACTAGAATAATTACCTGCTACAGCTAGGCTTGTCTTTTCCCCCATGTAAACAAGTAAACAGTTCCTACTGGAGTCTGCCAACATTGCTTCTAGAAGGATTAATTTGTGGAGGAGGGAGAGTGAATCAGCAGATAGGAAGGATCAGGAGACACCTGAGTATACTTCCAGACTTGCTGGCCCAGGAATGAGGGGACTGAGTTGAAGGTCCACATCTCTGATGCCCACATAGTAGAGCTCTGCATCACTTCTAGACTACTGTGCTATCCCATGCCTTTTTAAAATAAACTTAATGATTCTAAATTTAAATAAAACTGTAGGCAATTCACTCGTTTCCTTGTATTTATAGTTTATAACTCAGGGAAGTGCCAAGCTGACTGAATTAAAACTAAAATCTACTTGTCCTCAAAACAGAAACAAGGCCAATTGCACAGCAACTTCCCCACCCAACAGTGTGCTTCAACCCTGAGTCAGGAGAGACAACCTGCAGGGATGAACAGACATTCAATCCTTAAAAAGCGACAAAGAGTCCTTAGCCACTCTGCTGAGATGCCCAGTTACATGCATTTATACACCATGGTATCAGAGTCACAAGTGTGCCAATTAGTACGAGTTGTCATGATGGTTTTTGTGATGAGATACCCAGAACTCAAAAAGTTTACCAGACATCTAAGAGCCAAAGGTAAATAAAAAAGACAAAGGAGTGGCCTTACTAATAAGGTCGAAGGGCAGGGCTCTGGAAAGAAGCCTGTAGCGAGGCGGTGGGATACCCCACCGCCCCGCTGAGGGACAAACCTTCCCCAACCCCGCTATGGGCGGAGCCGCTGGGTCCTGTGTCCGCCCCTCAGAGGTCACGGCGCAGACCCAGAAGTATAAAAACTGACCTGCAGAGATTAGTAGGAGCCCAGCCACTGCCAGGACCAGATGTCTGCGGCCTCTGCCAGCTGGAGCTCACACCCGGCCCGCCGAGCCTGCCTCGCGCCCGCTACCCTGAGGAGGATTGGCCGAGCCTGCCTCGCGCCCGTACCCCGAGGAGCTGCTGAGCCCACCCTCGAACACTTACCCAGAGGAGCCAATGGTGTTTGAGACCGCTGCTGACACTACGACTACTCGAGTACCTGACGAGGGGGAGAGTAGAAGTAGCCCGGGGGCAGCTGACCCCGGTCTGGCTGCAGCACTGCCAGAGCCAATGTCAGTGTGTTGTGGCTAGGATCCCCATTGACAGCAGCAAGTGTCTGCCACTGCTAGGGCCCTGGGCTGGGACGCAGTGGAGTGGGAGGGTCTGCGTCCCCCCCTACCACCCCTCCATGGGTGGCAGACTCCCCCTTTCCCTGGCCTGAGTGAGGCGGAGACCTACTATTACTGACTCAGCATTTGTTGCCCTGCCCTGCCCTAGGGCTGGGCTTAAGACTAGTGCCACTCAGCCCTGTCTGAGGGCCTGAGCATACGGACTCAGCGTTTGTTGCCCCGCCCTGACCTAGGGCCGGGCTTAAGACTATTGGTAGCGAGGCAGTGGGATACCCCACAGACCCGCTGAGGGACAAACCGAGGCCGAGCTGGCCTACAAAGCCCCAGATGATAGTGAGGGTGTGGGAATTTCTAACAAGGTATTCCATTTTTTATAATCACCTACTGACTAGGAGGTATCGGATCAATCTGAAGCTCCATCCCCTATATGCTGGAAGTTTGAAGGAATTTTGTTTCCTTCCCTGAAGAACCTCTGGATCTATCAGAAGGATTTCGGCTACTCAACCCTTGCCAGATCTGCTGCTTTTTTTTTGCTTTCTCTGTCCTTATGTGTCTCTGGTGACGACGATATAGTTTTTTTGAGGCAGGAGAAACAGGAATTTGACATGATTCTTGAGAGATAACACTGCTGTTTACAAGATTTTCAATAATAACAATGAAACTGACCAGAGTCTTTTAATTCTACTCTGCTGCTTGGTAAATTTGTGAAAATTCAGGAAAACAACACTGTGCATCAATCAACTTACGTTCAATTCACAATTGGATGGTTATGTTCACAACTGTAAGAGGCAGAAACTTTATTTTTTTTTTAAATAAACCTGAAATTCTGGAAAAACTGATACCTTTGGGCCTCACACTCACCAGCAAAAATGTCCCACTTGCCAGTGGATTGTGAATGCCCTGACTTTCAAATGTTTGTATTCATGATGGATTTTTTAAACTCAAATGACATGATCGCATCCTAAGTCGCATCTATTAAAAAGCCAAATAAAAATGTAAATAATCATTTTAAAGTCAGAGCCTTTCTGGAATGGCCTCACCATTCTTTACTAAACTGAAGTCATACTTTCTTCCATGGGAGTAAGAATATTTAGTAAAAGAATTCAATTATACTTAAAAGTGAGCTGCAAGTTGTTTAATCAAAACTCACTCAACCAGTAATGAACCCAATGGCCACATACTAGGGGCATTTAACTTTAAAATAATATGGTAACATTTTTCTCTCTAAAAAGTAAATTCTCCTGTGCATTCATTTAGCCAGCAGTTTTCATTATTTAGATCTGGTTTTTCTCCTATCTAGTTATTCAACACATTCAGTAAGTTACATAAAAAAATCAAAGGTTCAAAAAGGACAGCAAATCCTGGCAAAACAAAAACACTAATCAAACTGCAGTATCTGCAGATGTTGAGTGTATGCTGCTATCAAAGCATTTCTGTCACAATACCAAAAAGGTCAGGCAATTAATGATGGTGAGACCAACAGGCAATGGGGATAACTGATATTTTACCTGATCTTAAAAATAACTTTAAAAGCTAGCATTTTTTTTAAAAAGTATATATTTGATTGAGTCCTTCTCCCACCACATTTCATATGCAATTTGTCTTCTTAAGCCAGACCCTGCCAACAATTACACACTTTTAACTGTACACAGGAATAGTCCTACTGACATAAAAGTGTAAAGTTAAGCACTTACATAAATACATGTAGGATTGGGGTCTTGGACTGTAAGATTTTCGGGACAGGAACTGACATAAATAGCAGCTGCATCAGAAAAATGAAGCTTTAAAATTAGAGAACACTAAAATTGTAATTTTCACATTTTGCAAAACTAAAGCCTTTCTTCAAATATCTTTTTTCTTTCAATTCCATTATAGCATTACGTGGTCTTATTTTATGTAGATGTTTAATACCAACTGACTCTTCTCCAAAGCTAATTATTATTTAAAAACACTTTGTTTTTACAGTGAAGGCTAGTGCCCAAAAGAATGAACAGCAACACCCAGATTTCCTAAAAATGTCTTGAGAGGCAATTCACAACACCATGAGAAAGAGCGGTCAGAAACTCTACAAAAAAAAATAAAGGGTCACAGCACTTAGAGCTATTGTGACCACATACAGTCACATCGCAATGTCATTAAGAATGTTGGTTGCTGCAATTTTTCCTTCAGGTTCTTTATTATACCTTTTAGAGCCTTCCCATAGCATCTCTTTTCCTTCCCGTTGTGTTAGCCTCTTTTCTGTCTTACAGGCTAAAGAGCAGTGCTCATAGTAAGCATCACTTAAAAACTTTTATTTGATCCTTCTTAGTGCTGCTGAACAAAAATATTAGATTTTCTCACAACTTGTTTTGATATATTACTAGTCCCTCACAATCCACACAAGATTTTAGAAAATGTTGGAAGACAAGCTGCCAAAATATTCTAGTGAATAAAAATAGCATTACATGGTAGGAAAACAACCCAAAACAAAATACAGCCATGTTGTTTATTTTGGTATTAAAATAGTTAAAAGGTGGAAGGCAGCTTTCAAGGGAAGAAATGGAAAAAAAGACACTACAGTGAACTCCCACTGAGAAAGATTTCCGGTTTGTCTACACGGGGAAATTATTCCAGTATAAGAACGGGTGTGCATTTAAAGCACAATAGCTATTCTGGAATAACTCTCCGTATGAACATTCTTATTCTGGAGTAAGTATCCATACAGGGTCCTATTGCAGAATAACTTATTCTGGCCCACTTTCCTGTACAGACAACTCCTTAGTGATGTGAAGATAGTGCTCAAAGCTATTAAAATCAGTGGGGCAGAATCTCCATTGCTCTTGAGCTACAATCACCAGAAGGTAGCTCTAAATTACGCTCAAATGCAACAGTCCTCTAGGAGCTGCTCCACAGCCAAGAACAGCCTTAACTATATAGTGTACTCTGGCCTCATCTGCTGCACCCCATGGGGGCTGTGAGGAGGGAGCAGCATAGCTCTATTCTGGCAGTCCTGTGGCACCGAAGAAAAAAAACCTTACATCAGGAGTACTCTCTGGTGGCTAGGGCTGCCCTTTATGTTGCTCTGGCAGTGTAAAACGGCTGCAGAATACAACAGAATTTAGCCCACTGAATTTACAAGTAAAAAACTTCTTCAGTCATCTAATCATTCCTGCCAGTGCAGGACTGTACCCTACTGTATGTATTAGATTAAAAACTATTTTAAAATCGATGCCTGTATAGCTAGCTAATATCATTTAAGGCTATTACAAAATTTAAACCTTTCACCATTGGTGTGGTTGGTTTTCTCCCCCAATACACCTTTCTCTTCAACTCACAAAGTGAGCATCCAGTCAGTGTCACTTTTTGATGCTCATGCCTAGCATGATTCTGTAATATTTGAGTTGCAAACACTGCACTACTTTCATAGCTTATTAAAAATATAGAACATACAGCCGTTTAATAAAACTTAAGAACATAAGATGGCCCTATTGGGTCAGATCAAAGATCCATCTAGCCCAGTATCCTGTCTTCCGAGAGTGGCCAATGCCAGGTGCCCCAGAGGAAATGAATAAAACAGGTAACCATCAAGTGATCCATCCCCTGTTGCTCATTCCCAGCTTCTGGCAAACAGAGGCTAAGGACACCATTCCAAACTTACTGGTTTGTAATTTAAAAACAACAAAGCACAGAACTAAAACTATATTAGGTTTGGTCTACATCACAGATTTATATCAGTATAAATACATCTGAGTGACAGTTATATCTATAGCCCTGAAAATTTGCTGATACCCCCTTTATATCAGCAGATATCTGCATTTGTTTCTGCATCGCGGATGGATGTGGATCCAAATTTTATATCTAGAGCTCTGCAAATCTGCAGATAGCCGCTTTATATCCACATCTGCAGATATCTGCAGACTATGTTTGCTGATTGGACATGGATACAAATTTTTTATCTGTGCAGGGCTCTAGTTATACCAACTGACCTCCTGGTGGAGACAGCCCTATGTTGATAGAAGGTCTCCTGTTGACATAGTTACTGCTACTTGAGGTGGAATACCTATGCCCACAGGGATGTAAGTAGCATCTTCATTAAGTGCTACAGTTGCGCTGCTACAGTGCTGTATGTGCAGATGAGCCCTTAGTATGTAGCACAAATGAACCTCAATCTCGACTGGGTGTATCACAATACAAATCATAAATGGCAGTACCTTTTAAAATGAGATGTCTACTATTTCTTTTCAAAGACTACTTCAGTCTAACAGATCATCTCACTGTTCGAAAGTTTTTCCTCACAGACCACATTTTCTTAATTCTACCCCATTATTCTTAGTTACATTTTGGTGGAACAAAAAGGGAACTCCTCTGCCTCCTTAGTGTTTTTTACATGGTTAATGTTCTTGTACATGTTTACATCTCTCACACTCCTTTTAGGTATTTAGTCAAGCTGTACATATTTATAAATTTGCTCCTCTTTCTTTGTAAGTCAAAGTTAGACTGTAAGGTGGAGAATTTTTTTTCTCACTTTCCTTCTCTTCTAATTTTCCCATCCCTTCATCATTTCAAAGGGCCCTTCCTTTGACTTCATAGTGACATTTCAAGTATTTGCAGACAGTTATATCTATGCAGAGTTAGCTATTTTTAGTCTTCTCACATCTTCATGACAAATTTTGTGGAGTTCAATTTGTCAGGGAGGTGCTAAAAACTAGAGTCAGTTATACCCCGTGTACGTGGCTCAGCACAGCATTAATTCTGTGCCACCACATCACATTGGGAACCTACTTAGTTGCCTAGCCGGTATCACAGCTGTTTTTCAACATTACTCGGAATGCACAACCCCCCTCCTCCTTCCCTGTACCTGGGATGAATTCGGACTACACTATTTATACACTGTCGCTTGTCCTGGACCAGCGTGGGCCGGGGCTTTACACGAGCCATCGCTGAGCCAGGCTTTGCCACAAGGCGATTACCAGCCAAAGGGCAGGCACAACCCGAGCCCTGAACGCAGGAGGGTTTCTGGCCCGCATCTCCTGTAACTCCGCTGGCCTGGCTCTGGATGGGAATCGCTGAGCCCCGCTCTGCCGGCCTGTGCTCCGCGGCGGCCTAGGCCCGGCATCCAGGACAGGCCCTGCCGTCTCCCCCCGCTGGGGTGGGGGTGGCAGCTCCCAGTCTCGGCGCGCCTGGGTCAGGCTGCCCGCCCGGTGCCCAGCCAGGCCCGGCTGCCCCGCGGCTGGGCACTCAGCAGGGAGCGGGCCCCGCGCCAGATCCCCTCCCGCGGGCCTTGCCTGGCTCCGACCCCCGCCGCCGGGCCCAGGGCCTGGCGCTGCCCGGCCCGATACCTGAGTTCCGCCGCGCCGCGCCGGCCTGCTTCTCGGGACGCACACGCAGCCGGGCCGGGCCGGAGGCCGCGCCACCTGCTGGTCGGAGGCCGCCTGGCTCCCTTGGCCGCCGTGCGAGTCGCCTGGGCCCGTCGCGGGACAGTCGGCGCCAGGGGCCCTGCCGGGGCTGCGGCCCTGCCCTGCGGCGAGACTGCAGCCCTGGGTGGGTGCAGGAGCTGGCGGTGCTGCTGCACCTCTTGGCTTGAAGCGGATTCCATTATACAGCTGCAGGGATTTCCCAACCCGCCCCCCTCTCCTTTTGTGAACTACTTACATGCAGTGTTGCCAATTTCACAGATTACGACACACTTTAAAAGCATATACAGCATATGTAGCTGAAAAAAGTATAATAGATTTGAAAAGTAGGAACATAGACTCGCTTCCTTATACAGCTGTTGTTTTTTATGACAATGTCAGTGCATGCATTTTGGTGATGTTGGCCAGCCTAATCATTTCACATTATTATTTGTAAGCAAAGTCTAAATGGGCTCTTCCTGACAGCTAGTGATGAGCTGGGAGGAAAGGCTTCAGAACCAGATTGTATTTACATTCATACCTAATCTACCTAGGTATCCAGCAAATAGGTTGCCCAAGTGATAGATTTTGGCTGGGGTTGGGTTACAAATCACTTGAATGAGTGGGGCAGGGTACTGAAATGTTGTTATTGTATGAGTAAAGGGCAGTAGAACTGTACTTAGCCTGTGCTGACTGAGGGCATCAAGAGAGAGGGTGGGGACAGGTGTTTTGCTTGATGGTCTGCCTCAGTCACAAGTACTAGTTGATCTGCCCCTGTCCACTGTTTAAAGACAGATTAGGCTTTTGGTTCAAGTGACCACTACAGCTGAAATCACCGATAATCAGGTCGAAGTGCTTAGACTTGCTGTGGGACAGTGTTTCTGTGGAAGAGACAGCCCAGCCCGCATGAGCAGTGAGGTTCCCCCACTGAGAGCTCAGCTGAAATCACTGAGAGCTGGGTGGAACCTCGAGAGACCAACTCACAGAGGTCACAGTGGCAGGTGGCAGCAGAAGGTGACAGTGCAGGGCCATTGGACAGAGCAATAGAGTGAACGGTGGCATGACAAACAACAGCGGCCAGAGCATTGGACTATGTTTTAGTGACTTCACTCCAGAATGCTAGATTTGTGACTTGGAAACTTATATAAATATACATTTCCTAGTAGGCCAAGATTTTTAAAATGCATTTTTTGCCAAGTTCTCACATCATCGCTATCTCAAGAGGTCATTATCTTGGGGAGTTTCTGTACTAAACTTTTTGATTATTATAATTATTTTTTATGTAAGAATGGCTATATTGGGTCAGACCAATGGTCCATATATCCCAGTTTCCTGTCTTCCAACAGCAACTATTGCAGGTGCTACAGAGGGAATGAACAGAACAGGGAATCATCGAGTGATCCATCCCATGTTGTCCACTCCCCGTTTCTGGCAAACAGAGGCTAGGGACACTCAGAGCATGGTGTTGCATCCTGGCTAATAGTCACTGATGGACCTAACCTCCATGAACTTACCTAGTTCTTTTTTGAACCCTGTTATAATTTTGCCTTCACAACATGCCTTGCAATAAGTTCTACAGGTGACTGTGCATTGTGTAAAGAAATACTTCCTTTTGTTTGTTTTAAACTTGCTGCCTATTCATTTCATTGGGTGACCCCTGGTTCTTGTGAAGGGGTAAATAACACTTCTTTATTAATTTTCTCCACACCAGTCAAGATATTATAAGCTCTATCATATCCCCTCTTAGTTGTCTCTTTTCCGAGATGAAAAGTCCCAGTCTTTTTAATCTCTCCTCATATGGAATCTGTTTCATACCCTTAATAATTTTTGGACATGCATTTAACGAAGTGGGTATTCACCCATGAAAGTTCATGCTCCAAAACGTCTGTTAGTCTATAAGGTGCCACAGGACTCTTTGCTGCTTTTACGGATCCAGACTAACATGGCTACCCCTCTGATACTTAATAATTTTTGTTGTCCTTCTCTGAACTTTTTCCAATTCCAATATATCTTTCTTGAGATGGGGTGACCATGAACATATCATGAAGGACTGGAAGTACCGGACACACAAGAAGACACCAAAGAGTGCAAAATTACAACAAGAAACCAAGAAGGCTGTAGATATAGTGCTTCATGGTAGGCTTGAGTAGCCAACTTTAATTTTTGTGATGATTTTAAAACATGAGTTAAATCTAATAAAATGGTCATGAAACATTTTTCAGTTTTTACTCTGGTGCCATACAGCCCAACTTTGCCCTCATGGTCTCAACCCTCATCAGCCTTCACCCTCCCTGAATATTCCAACACCCCCCTAATTTCAATTCCTGGGGAAAACACTGTACAGCAGTGGTCCCCCCTTATCCTGTCAACCATCCCCTCTCTGTCCCATGGAGCCAAGGCCGGGAGCAGGGTCGCAGGAACAGATCTCCAGGAACAGCTGGCAGTCAGGGCCCCTGGCACTGGCTGGGAGTGGATCCCTGAGCGAGGAGCCTGGGTCTGGACCAGGAACGGAGCTGGGTGCCGCTCCTTCCCCACGCCCTGTGGAGGCTGGCCTGGGCCCCAGCTATGCCCCCTCAGTGGGGACAACCCACAGTTTGGCGATCTCTGATGTACAGGGTTTGCAGTTTGGTTCAATGGCTTTCAGCAACCCTTCCATAAACATTGTTCTAGCACCCCTGCAGCCAACCCCAGCGAGCTTTGATTGAGCAGCAAAGCCTGTTTGCAGGAGCAGGGGGACGTGGACACCACTCCAGGCTGTGACCAGGACAGGGGGCTAAGCTAGCACATGCAGCCCCATGTTTCTTATTCCAACTCACAGCTAGTTCAGGTAGGGCTGTCTAGGGGTGCTGCAATCACATCTCATGTCTGCAGTGTTCATGTACAACTTCAGGGATTTCAGGTACCACGGCAATGCCTGCCTTAAATACCAGAAATGGCTCATCAGTCTTGAAGTGATAGCAACTAGCCATAGCATAGGAACATAGAAATTGCCACAATGGATCAGACCAGAGCTCCATCCAGCACAGCAACCTGTCTCCAACAGTGGCCAACACCCGATGCCTCAGAGCAAAGGGTAAAAACCCCACAGTCTGTGGGTGTGGGATGGTGTGCATCCCCACATTAGGTCCATCCTGATCTCTAATAGTTAGAAAAATGCGCCAGCATATAACGTAAAGGTTTATTTCATCTCAGTAATGCCTAAAGAAGTGCTTATATTATACACTTAAAACTCTTGCATCTCAAACAGCCTTTGCTATATTAGAAGAAATTATTTCCATGTGGGTAAGGTTTGTAAATTAACTCGGTAAGCTTGCTAATTAACGATCATGCAGCTCTTTAGCCCACAGTTTTAAAAAATCTCCTAAAGGAAATGAAATAGCCTCTTTACAACATGGCTGTCTTTAAAGAAAATACAAGTGACACCAATACTGAACTTGCTTGTAAAAGCAGGCTAGTTTGCTCATGGCAGTATGCTGGAAATTAACATGAGGTGAAAAGTATTTCACCAGTGTGCTGAAGAGTGACATTGGGACTGTTCAGGGCTGCTGTCAGAAGCTACAAACTAGTTTTATAAGAACATAAGAATGGCCATATTGGGTCAGTCCATTATCCTGTCTTCCGACAATGGCCAATGCCAGGTGCTTCAGAGGGAATGAACAGAACAAGTAATCATCAAGTGATCCATCTACAGTCCCCCATTCCCAGCGTTATGTCTGCTTTAATAGTGCCTTATAATAAGGCTAAGATTTTGTCATGGATATTTGTAGTAAAAGTCAGGGACAGGTCATGGGCTTCCATGAATTTTTATTTATTGCCCGTGACCTGTCCGTGACTTTTACTAAAAATATGCATGATAAAATGGGAAGGGACTGGGCAGCCGCAGGTGGCTGGGAGCACTGGGGCCCCCACCACACTTGGGGGCTCAGAGCTCCAGAGTCCCTCTGATGTCCATCCCCCGCAATAGTGGAAAGCTGCAGCGTCAGCCTTCCCCCTCCCCAGCAGCGGGGAGCTGCAGGAATCAGTGATGCCACTGCAGTGAGGAGCTGCGGGGCTCCCTCTGCATCCCCATGGCAGCCAGGGGCTCCAGGGGTCCCCTTGTAGCCAAGGGGAGCTGCGGAGATCCCCCTGACACTGCCACAGTGGGGAGCAGCAAGAGTCCCCATCACTGTACCTCAGGAGAACACCCTGCACCCCCATGTTCATCCTTATAAAATGATTGTGTGGTACCCAATGCAAAGTTTGTCATGTTGGGCGTCTTCAGAAGACTCGTGATGCACTGAGCGTTGCTGTTATGGTAATCTTATAGTAATGTTATAGGTTGTGATTTCATGTATATAGCAGCAAAGAATCCTGTGGCACCTTATAGATTAACAGACATATTGAAGCATGAGCTTTCGTGGGTGAATACCCACTTCGTCGGGTCCGAAAGCTCATGCTCCAATACGTCTGTTAGTCTATAAGGTGCCACAGGACTCTTTGCTGCTTTTACAGATTCAGGCTAACATGGCTACCCCTCTGATACTTGACTTCATGTATATAGTTATGAGGCTGAAAATGTGTCCTCGTGGCTTAACACAAGCCCAGGCAAAACTCTCCAGGAACAGAGGGGCAGTTCACATCTCATCAGGGAATGTATGGGACAAACCCAGCCCAGCCTCACAGGAACAAAGGACACTGGCCTAGGCAGCAAAAAAGGATCTTTTGGACTCTTGAGTGAGTCACCCCCCTTCCCTTGGTCAGTCAGGGATTACGATGAGGTAATGCTCACCTGACCCTGAGCAGGGGGAGGCAAAGCCAAGAGGGAAGAAAGAATATGATAAAACGGAGAGACATTTGCCATGCTCGCTCTCTCTCCCACTTCCGTCTACAGACACCACCACCAAGCGACTGAAGTGCTGATCAAAGGTGAGAGCCTGGTTGAAGGGCAACCAGCCAGCCTGTGGTGAGAAGCATCTAAGTTTGTAAGGGCACTGAAAGTGTTAAGATCAGCTTAGAACGCATTTTGCTTTTGTTTCATTTGACCAAATCAGACATATTCATAGACTCTAGGACTGGAAGTGACCTCGAGAGGTCATCGACTTGTTATGCTTTGACTTATAATCACTTAAAATATATCTTTTGCAGTTAATAAATTTGTTTGTTTATTCTGCCTGAAGCAGTGCCTTTGGTCTGAAGTGTGTCAGAGACTCCCCTTGTAATAACAAGCCTGGCGCATATCAATTTCTTTGTTAAATTGATGAAGTCATATAAGCTTGCAGCATCCAGTGGGCATAACTGGACACTGCAAGACAGAGGTTCCTAAGGTTGTGTCTGGGACCGGAAATATTGGCCAGTGTCATTCAGTTGCACAATCCAAGGAGCAGCTTACATGCCAGAGGCTGTGCATGAACGGCCCAGGAGCGGGGGTTCTCACAGCAGAGTAGGGTAAGGTTGGCTCCCAGAATCGAGGATAGGAGTGACTTAGCAGATCATCGGTCCCAATAACATCAAGGGAATGTCACACCCTTTACCCCTGTTGTGGTCGAAGGCTGTGGGAGTCCCCCTGCCGCACTATGACAGCTGGGGGCTGTGGGGATCCCCCGCTACCATGGCTGGCAGGGAGCTGTGGGGGTCCCCCTGTCTGCCGCAGTAGCTGGGAGCTGCAGGTTACCCTCCCTGCCTGCAGCAGCTGAGTATTTGGGGGCCCGCTGCCTCAGGTGATGGTGGCACGTCACAGCTCCCTGCTGCAGGTGCTGAAATCACGGAGGTCTTTGGAAGTCATAATACCATGACTTCTGCGACCACCATGACAAAATTGCAGCCTTACTTATAATTCGTTATTTTTTGGCCTTAATTTAGCATAAAATAGTGAGGTGTTGGGTTTTTTTTGTGCTTCTCCTTTTGGTAATTCTCACTTTCCACTCACGTTTCTTAATAAGGCTTTGTATAGTTTTATTTTTAAAACAAACAATGATCTTAAGAATGTAATATGGATGGTTACCAGTCATACTGTACTGTCTGCTGCTATCATGGATGCTCCTGGCGGCCTCGGTGAGGTCGGCCAGGGGCGCATGGACAAAAATGGGAATGACTCCCCAGGTCATTCTCCCTTTAGACAAAACTTAAAGAAGAGAATCAGTCCTGCTTAGAACATCAAGCAAGCCTACTAAAGTACCAGAGAGGCAAACAGCAGCTCTAGGTCAGAGCCCCAGACATCCCTCAGAAATGATGAGCTGCATGCCATTCTAGGGGGTGCCCCTGCAACAACGCCACCCATTGCTTCCCTCCTCACCTATTCCTCCTGGGCTACCATGGCAGTTATCTCCCCATTTGTGTGATGAAGTAATAAAGAATGTACGAATTTGAAACAACATTGACTTTATTGCCTCTGCAAGCAGAGATCAAAGCAGGGAGGGGAGGGCAGCCTCCAGCTGCTATGATATTCCAGGCAGGAGTGAATCTCCATTAGACAAAGCTTAAAGAAGAAGAGAATGACCTGGAGTCATTCCCATTTTTGCCCAGGAACCCCCAGCCGACCTCACCAAGGCCAGCCAGGAGCACTCACAGGACAACGATGACAGATATCACTCATACTGTACCACCTGCCGAAGGGAAGGGAAGAGGATGCTGCTGTGTAGCACTGCAGCACCACATCTGTCAGCAGTATCCAGTAGACATACGATAATGTTGAAAAAAGGCGAGAAAGGATTTTTTTCCCTTTGCTTTTACAGAGGGAGGGAGGTGGGGAGGCCGACAACATATACCCTGAACCGCCCGCGACAATGTTTTTGACCCTTCAGGCTTTGGGAGCTCAGCCAAGAATTCAAATGGTTTTCGGAGACTGCGGGATAGCTACAGTCGTCAGTCGCCCCTCCCTCCGTGAGCGTCCATTTGATTCTTTGGTTTTCTGGTATGCTTGTCTCAGCTCCTTAGTTTCACGCAGCACTATGTTGAGTCTCTGTTGTGGCTTCTGTCCATCTTGGCCTTGGAGATTTTTTCAAATGTTTTGGCATTTCGTCTATTGGAAAGGAGTTCTGATAGAACAGATTCATATCCCCATACAGAGATCAGATTTAGTAACTCCTGTACAGTCCATGCTAGAGCTCTTTTTTGATTCTGGGACTGCATGGTCACCTGTGCTGATCAGCTCTCCACGCCAGGCAAACAGGAAATGAAATTCAAAAGTTCACGGGGCTTTTCCTATCTACCTGGCCAGTGCATCTGAGTTCAGATTGCTGTCCAGAGCAGACACAATGGTGCACTGTAGGATAGCTAGCGGAGGCTAATACCATCGAATTGCAGCCACACTAACCCTAATTTGAAATTGCAATACCAATGTGAGCGCTACTCCCTTCGTCGGGGAGAAGTACAGATATCGATATTAAGAGCCCTTTATATTGAGACGTAAGCAGAGTCAGGATGAGCTCTACCCTGACATCTGGTGGTGAATTATGGGGAGTGTGGAAAGGAATTTCAGGTATTTGCATTGGCACACCCACCCCACCTAGCATAGCCCACAGCAGCCTGGGTTGGTTATTCTGACAGCTCTGGGATCCCCAATTTCTTTGTTATTAGGGCAGGATGATGTAAATGGGCAGACTCAACCCTGCAGTGCCTCCTGCTGGTCGTCCTCGGGAATTAGCTCTTCGACCCAGGAGCGCCCTCTGCAGGCTGGTGATCCGCGTGTCCTCTGCTGGCCCCCGTTTCCCTCCCAGGACCCCCGTGCCCTTATTCCAGGGTTCTGCCTCCTGCAATACCCCACAGTCTTACTGGGTTTCCCCACCCCCAGGGAACCCCCACTCCCTATCCCCACATCACCTCAGTCGTGGCTACTGCCAGTCTCTGTTTAGCCCCTGCACCCTGGGGCAGACTGCAGCGTATTAGCCAATCATCACAGGCAACAAGGGGTTTGGACTGGCTGCTTTTACCCACCCTCCGACTGCCCCTCTGCAAGCCCAGGAAAACCTGCCGTATGAAAGGAGACTCAAAGAGCTTGGCTTGTTTAGTCTAGCCAAAAGAAGGCTGAGGGGGGATATGCTTGTTCTTTATAAATATATCAGAGGGATTAATATTAGGGAGGGAGAGGAATTATTTAAGCTTAGTACCAATGTAGACACAAGAACAAATGGGTATAAACTGGACATTAGGAAGTTTAGACTTGAAATTAGACGAAGGTTTCTAACCATTAGAGGAGTGAAGTTCTGGAACAGCCTTCCAAGGGGAGTAGTGGGGGCAAAAGACATATCTGGCTTTAAGATTAAGCTTGATAAGTTTATGGAAGGGATGGTATGATGGGAGAGCCTAATTTTGGCAATTGATCTTTGATTATCGCCAGATAAGTATGCCCAGTAGTTGGTGATGGGATGTTGGATGGGATGGGATCTGAGTTACTGCAGAGAATTCTTTCCTGAGTGCTGGCTGGTGAGTCTTGCCCACATGCTCAGGGTTTAGCTGATCGCCATATTTGGGATCGGGGAGGAATTTTCCTCCAGGGCAGATTGGCAGAGGCCCTGGAGATTTTTCACCTTCCCCTGCAGCGTGGGGCATGGGTCACTTGCTGGTGGATTCTCTGCAGCTTGAGATCTTCAGACCACAATTTGAAGACTTCAATAACTCAGGCATAGGTTAGGGGTTTGTTATAGAAGTGGATGGGTAGGGTTCTGTGGCCTGCTTTGTGCAAGGGGTCGGACTAGATGATCACATTGGTCCCTTCTGACCCTAGAATCTATGAATCTAAGCCCAATACCTGGGAGGCCTAGAGCTAGGCCCTGCAGCCTGGGGCTTCCCAGCTCCTAAGGCCTTTCCCCAGCTCTGCCTTCCCCTAGCTCCCCTGGGTGAGTTCCCCAGCAGCCAGGCCTGTCTCCCTCTCCAGTCAGAGAGAGACTCCTCCTGCTTTTGGCTCCCCTGGCCTTCTTATACCACCTTGTGGCTCAGTTTGGGGTGTGGCCCCCAGCTGCAGCCACTCCTGCCATCAGCCCAGGCTTCTGGCTCCAGCTACGGCCCCTTCCCAGGGCTGCTTTTAACCCCTTCAGGGCAGGAGCAGGGATCCACCCTGCTACAGAAGAATAAAGTGTTGTCACCCTGATTATGTGAATGAGGAACTATGAGACTGCTTTATGACTGAGATGTCTCAATATCAATTAAGTAGCACTTGCTAAACAAGGGACATGGGAGCCAAAACCCATTGAAATGAGAGATGTTGGGGACTTGTGTGTGTACCTGATGGCATGGGCTCCTTATGAGGGCCTGGAACACCAATTGCACATCCTCCTCTCTCCACTGTTGAAGAGTAGAGCTAATTTTGATTCCATTAGGAGTCCATCTAGAGGCTGCTGAGCTGAATTCATGTTGGGCCAATGGTGCACCAGTGCCGGGGCTCCCCTATTACAATCTGAAATCACTAAAAGAGCTAAGCTTACTGAACTGAGATCACTGAGTGCTGTGTTAACTAGTGGGGGAGCCTGAAGATCTATTGCTAAGCGGTTGGCAGAGCAAAACAGTTTGCAGCATGTTGGAGCAGCTCACGGAACAGTGAGCGGAGTGGAGCGGTTTGCGGGGATGGCTGGAGCGGATCACGGGTCGGCTGGAGGAGCGGCACAGCTGGTGTTGTGGAGCTGGTCGTGGTGAAGCCTGCAGCAGAACTTCACTGAGAGGCAGACAGTTGGCCCTGGCCCACGTAAGGTACCCCTTAACACCCTGTGTGTGCCCCCCTGCATTTCCACCCAGGCTGGGGGGGTAAAACTCTGCAGATAAACTTTTGAACTCTGGAGTGGCACTGACCAGAGACTTTTGGGTTGTTGGACTTTGGGGTGATTAGAATTAAGACCCTAAGGGGGAAAGGACATTGCCAAACATACTTGGAGGTGGGTTTTTTTTTTTTTTTTTTTTTGCTTATGGTTTGTGTTATAATCGTGTTTGTGGTGTTTCTCCAATGTGATGCTGCATTTTTTCCCTCTGTAATGGTATAATTCCCCATTCTGAACCTTAGCGTCCAAAAGATGGGGTACCAGCATGAATTCCTCTAAGCTTAATTACCAGCTTAGAACCTGTAGCGCTGCCACCAACCAGGAATTCCAGTGCCTGGTACACTCTGGTCCCCCCAAAACCTTGCCCGGGGACCCCCAGGACCCAGACCCTCTGGATCTTAACACAAGGAAAGTAAACCCTTTCCCTCACCATTGCCTCTCCCAGGCTTCCCCTCGCTGGGTTACCCTGGAAGATCACTGTGATTCAAACTCCTTGAATCTTAAAACAGAGAGGAAAATTAACCTTCCCCCCTCCTTCTCTCTCCCCCTCCCAGACTCTCCCTGAGAGTGAAAGTAATCCTGACACAGAGAGAAAATTAACCTTTCCTCTCCCCCTTCCCTCCTTTCTCCCCACCAATTCCCTAGTGAATCCAGCCCCAGCCCCTGGGGTCTCACCAGAATAAAAAAAAACCAATCAGGTTCTTAAACAAGAAAAGCTTTTAAGAAAGAAAAAACAGTAAAAATTATCTTTGTAAATTTAAAATGGAATAGGTACAGGGTCTTTCAGCTATAGACACTGGGAATACCCTCCCAGCCCAAGTATACAAGTACAAATTAAAATCCTTTCAGCAAAATACAAATTTGAACTCCTTCCAGCCAAATACACATTTGCAAATAAAGAAAACGAACATAAGCCTAACTCGCCTTATCACCTAGTACTTACTATTTTGAATCTATAAGAAACTGTATCAGGGAGATTGGTTACATGTCTGATCACTCTCAGAACCCAGAGAGAACAACAACCAAAAACTAAAAGCACACACAAAAACTTCCCTCCCTCAAGATTTGAAAGTATCCTGTCCCCTGATTGGTCCTCTGGTCAGGTGATAGCCAGGCTCACTGATCTTGTTAACCCTTTACAGGCAAAAGAGATATGAAGTACTTCTGTTCTATTAACTCTTACTTATCTGTTTATGACACCCTCCTTTATTAAAAGTATTTTGCTACACTCAGACTCCGTGCTTGTGAGTGGGGAAATATTGCCTCCTAGAGGCGCCCAGGGGGCTGGTATGTAATTGTCCCAGTTCACTGGGTGGGGGCTTGAGCCGGTTTTGCATTGTGTTATTGAAACGGAACCTCTGGATACTGAACCTGGTCCTTGTTGCTGCCAACTCAGAGGGACAGAAGGGTTACATTTTTGGGGGCTTGTCCGGGATCCCTGGGTCAGTACCCCTCACAAGCACCTGTTGTGTGTTCCACTGTATTGGGAAACAATTGTGTTTATATTTTGAGGAAATTACTGTTTGTATAATGGCTAATATGTCGGGTTTGTTGGGCCCCAGTCCTGCAGCCTCTAGCTCAGGGGCGGCAGCCTCAGCCAGTGACTGGGAAAAAGCACTAGGGCATATATTGGAAAAGATTGTGTTGGCCTATGCTACGTCAAACTCTTGTCATAAGTTAAGGTTATTTGCTGGGGAAGAGGAGTTTGAACCCTGGTTGGAGCATACCACTGAAATGCTGCGGGAGTGGGCCGTACCCGATGTAGAAAAGTGAAGATGTCTAATAGAGAGCCTTAGTGGCCCAGCATTAGATGTAATTCACACCCTGAAGCTCATTGACCCTGGGGTCAGTGTGAAGGACTGCCTAGAGGCCCTTGATAATACCTTTGGGAGTGTAGAGGGCCCTGAAGACAGTTACTGTAAATTCCTTAATTCCCGACAGCAAAGAGGAGAGAAAATTTCAGCCTATATACAGAGGTTGGAGAGACTGCTTCAGAGAGCTGTATGAGGGGAGCAGTGACTGCTGAGCAGATGGATCAGACCAGACTTGCTCAAGTTGTAAGAGGGACTCAGTATCAGAAACTGATTCTACTTCATCTCCGACTAAGAGAATGGCAGGAACATCCCCCAAGTTACTCCCAGCTGATAAAGGAGGTCAGGGAAGAGGAAGAAAGGCAGGCTGCCAGCGAGTGTTGGGAAGCCCAAACTTTGGAACCAGTCAGCACAACGCCACTGCAAATGGTCAGTGTACTGATGGTGAGCACCACAGAGGAACTTGCCCAACAAATGCAGATCCTGACAGAACGGATAGCTGAGCTGCACAGCACCATTGACCGAGCTAAGATTTCCAGGAATAAGGAGCCTCAGACTGTGACGATGGAGAAGTCAGTATCTAGAGCCACTGTCCCACCCCTGCGAAGGGGGAAAGGACAATTCTTTTGCTACCAGTGTCGTCAGGATGGGCACAGTGCTGCTAACTGCCATAAGGAAGAGAACCCCTCCTTAGTGTATGAGAAAGCTGAGGATCAGTTGGAAGAGATCCAGTAGCTGCCAGAATGTCTAGGGACAGGGACCACCTAGGCCTACAGGATTTGAAGATTCCTCCAGAAGAGACCGTCCAGCTGGGATCCCTGCAGGACTGATAGGGCTCGTGCAGAGATCATGGTGAGGATTGAAGGGGCGGAGTGTAAAGCCGTGCTTGACATTGGATCTCAAGTGACTATTATATTTCAGTCATTCTACCAACAAATGCTTAGGCACCTGCCTATGCAGCCACTGACTGGCATTGGTCTGTGTGGTCTCAGCATGGATGAATACCCCTATCAAGGGTATGTCATAGTGCACCTAGAATTCCCAGAGGAGGTTGCTGGGGTAAGGGAAGAGGTAGACACAGCTGCCTTAATATGCCCTGACCCTAAAGGGACCTCTGATGTGTCTGTGCTGATAGGGACCAACTCCAGTCTCTTCAAGGTGCCTGCGGATTACTGCAGACAACGGGCTGGGGACCAATACCTGAGTACCCTGATGATCCATACGCTTTGTGCTGAAGCCTATAGGAAGATTGAGAGTGCTAAAAAGGAGACATCTGAGCTACCAATTGGGGCACTGAAGTACACGGGCACAACTCCCTTAGTAGTGTCTGCAAGGACAGAGCAAGAAGTGCTTGTCATGAGTACCAGGCTGAAAGGTAGTAAAGGGGCATTAGCAGTGATAGAGCAGCCAGTTGAAGGAGAGCTCCCAGAAGGAGTGCTGGTCCCCAGTGGAGTCATAACCCTACCTGCTGAAGCCCAGGAAAAGGTGACTATACTGATTGCTAATGAAACAAATTGAGATGTTGTTGTGAAGCAAGGACAAAAGATAGCAGACCTCGTCAAGCCTGAATCAACTGTAAAACCCCACTGCGAGACTTAAGTTCCGACAATAGACCCAGCAAAGTTTGACTTTGGAGATTCACCATTGTCCGAGGAGTGGAAAGATTGCCTGAGGAGGAAACTTTGTGAAAGATCCAAGGTGTTCTCATTGCATGAGTGGGATATGGGATGTGCAAAAGGAGTAGAGCACAACATCAGATTACATGACTCTCGACCTTTCAGACGGAGATCTAGGAGGCTTGCTCTCTCCAAGATGGAAGCTGTGCGACAACATCTTCAAAGGCTGGCTGCAAATGGCATCATTACAGAGTCCCGCAGCTCATGTGCCTCACCCACTGTGGTGGTCTGTAAAAAGAATGGGAAAATCCGGATGTGTACTGACTACCACACCCTAAACCGCCGTACTGTGGTTGACCAGTACACAATGCCTCGAGTCCAAGATGCCTTAGACTGTTTGCTGGGAAGCCAGTGGTTCTCTGTGTTGGATTTTCAGAGTGGATACTACCAGATCCCTCTGGGTGAAGAAGATAAGGAGAAGACAGCCTTCATCTGCCCATTAGGGTTTTATCAGTTCGAACGCATGCCCCAAGGGATTTCTGGAGCACCTGCCACATTTCAACGTCTTATGGAGAAAGTTGTGGGAGACATGAATTTACTGCAAGTGTTAGTTTATTTGGATGACCTGATTGTGTTTGGAAGAACCTTGGAGGAGCATGAAGAAAGACTTCTTAAAGTACTTGATAGGTTGGAGGATTATGGTTTGAAGCTTTCAATTGACAAATGCCAGTTATGCAGGACCTCGGTGAAGTATGTGGGTCACATCGTGTCCCAAGAGGGTGTGAGTACTGATCCCGATAAAATAGAAGCACTTACTACATGGCCACGTCCAAGCAACTACAGAGAACTCAAGACCTTCCTTCGGTTTAGTGGCTACTACCGCAGATTTGTGAAAAACTATGCTACAATTGTAAAACCCCTCAATGATCTTACCAGGGGATATAAGTCCAGCAAGAACAAATCTAAGACCAAGAATAAGGGGTCTTCCGTGCAGAGACACTATGGCCCCTTCGAACCCTTTGGGCCATGGTGGGATGAGAGATGTGAAAGGGCTTTTCGAGAAATCATTACTTGCCTAACTCGTGCCCCAGTCCTAGTCTTTGCTGACCCAAGTAAGTCATTTATCTTGCATACTGATGCCAGTTTGGAGGGTCTGGGAGCAGTACTGTATCAGGAGGTGGAAGGCAAGTGTAAACCTGTAGCCTTTGCCAGCCGAGGATTGTCTGATAGTGAAACCCGCTATCCCACCCACAAGCTGGAGTTCTTGGCCTTGAAATGGGCCATCACTGAGAAATTTCGAGACTACTTGTATGGTGCTCAGTTCCAGGTGTGGACAGACAACAACCTACTGACTTACGTGTTAACAAGTGCTAAACTGGATGCTACAGGGCAAAGATGGGTGGCCGCTTTGGCTAGCTATGACTTCAGCTTTCAATACCGATCAGGGAGAAGCAATGTAGATGCAGATGCATTGTCCAGGCATCCACTGGTACCAGGAGTTGCTGTGATACCCATGGATGGAGTGAGAGCTATTTGCAGTGTGAGTCGCCGAGAGCTGGAGGCCCATGAAAGCCTTCATGGATGTGTTACTGAAGCTTTGGGCCTGCCCCCTGAATGCGTGCCTTCTGTTTCAGTGAACTATATTGCTGGACCAATCTCCCTTGCCTATGCTCAATGCGGCTGACTGGCAGGAAGCCCAGCAGCAAGATATTGACATTCGTGATACACTACTTGCCAAAAGGGAGGGGCGAGGGCCAGCTGCGGTTGTCCCACCTAACCCGGAGGTCAAACTACTATTGAGAGAATGGACCAAACTAAAACTGATTCAGGGAGTGCTACACCGCATGACCACAGACCCTGTGCAAAAGCAATGGAATCAACTAGTGCTGCCGAAAGAGTACAGAGCCCTGGCCATGAGGGCCCTCCATGATGACTTTAGACATTTAGGGATGGAGAGGACCCTGGAACTTATCCGCAGTAGGTTCTATTGGCCCCGGATGGCTGAAGATGTTCGCAGGAAATGTGACACCTGCGCTCGATGTGTTCAAAGGAAAACTCTGCCCACGAGGGCTGCATATCTGAAGAACATCACCAGCATCAAACCTCTGGAGCTGGTTTGCATTGATTTCTTGTCTTTAGAAGTAGGGAAGAGGAATATTGGGAACATTCTATTAGTGACTGACCATTATATGCGATATGCGCAGGCATATCCCACATGTGATCAGAGGGCCACCACTGTCGCTCGAGTGCTGTGGGAAAAATATTTCTCAGTTTATGGATTCCCAGCCCGGATACACTCGAATCAGGGACAAGACTTTGAGAGTCACCTTCTGAAGGAGGTGCTGAGGACAGCAGGAATTAAAAAGTCGAGGGCAATGCCTTATCACCGGCAAGGTGATCCTCAGCCAGAGAGGTTCAACTGAACCCTATTAGATATTTTAGGGACTTTGTGGCCAGAGCAGAAGGCAACCTGGAGCCAACATGTTGCATTTCTGGTGCACGCCTACAACGCCACAAAGAACAATGCTACGGGAGTTATCCCATATCTCTTGATGTTTGGGCGAGAACCAAGATTACCCATAGACCTGTGCTTTGGTGTATCAGAGGATGGCGATAGCTATGAAACCCATCAGCAATATGTATCCCGACTATGAAAAAAGCTGCGGGATGCTTATCACTTAGCTACATCTGCAGCTTGGAAGAATGCAAACCGCAACAAACATCGATATGATGCTAGGGTACGTCTGCAAGAGCTCCAGCCAGGGGACAGAGTCCTGCTGCGAAATTTGGGTATTGCTGGCAAACACAAGATAGCTGACAGATGGAAGGCAACACCTTACTTGGTGATGGAAAAGCTAGGAGACCTGCCGGTCTACAAGATCAAACCTGAAGAGGGTCCAGGGCAGACAAAGACAGTGCATAGAAACCTTTTGCTCCCTGTGGGGGAATTGATAGGCACCCCTTATGAGATGGGCCACAACAGGGCAACTGGGCAGAATGAAGGTGCTGTACCAAAGCTGCCTTCCAACGTAGACAGCCGGCCCCCTGCAGCTAACATACCCCTACTCAGCACATCTGAGAGTGAGTTTGAGGAGGAAGACACAACCATGGTGTATCCTGGGATGAAGACAAGATTTCAGTCTCGATCAGCTGAATCAAAAGAGAGCACCTCCTCTTCTGCCCCAAACCCTATGGCAGAAGTATTTAGGCCCATTTCTGACACTCCTGAGCCACTGGTGGGACCCCCGTGTGATGACATACACAGGTTATTGGACAGTGGCAACATACAGATGGAGGATGTCCTGAGCACCTTCGACCCTCCACTGTTAGAACTAGAAATGCAGGAGCCTATGCCAGTATCCGAGGGGACCTCACAGGAAACTTCCCCATCCGTCACTCAAGAGGATGTCCCCCCCTACCACAGCAACAGAGATTCTCAATAGGTGAGACAGGGTAATAAGACCAGTGAAATGGTTAACTTACGATGCACCTGGGGTGACTAGTGAGGAGTCAATACATTTAGCACACAGGTTTGTGGAAGCTAAAGTGGGCTATCCTAGGCCCTTTGGAGGGGACCAGTGAGTTGGTATAGTAGGGAATGTGATTTGTCGGGATGACAAATTCTCAGCTGGGGGGAGGATGTAAGCAGAGTCAGGATGAGCTCTACCCTGACATCTGGTGGTGAATTATGGGGAGTGTGGAAAGGAATTTCAGGTATTTGCATTGGCACGCCCACCCCACCTAGCATAGCCCACGGCAGCCTGGGATAATTATTTTGACAGCTCTGAGATCCCCAATTTCTTTGTTATTGGGGCAGGAGGAATAAAGTGTTGTCACCCTGATTATGTGAATAAGGAACTATGAGACTGCTTTATGACAGAGAAGTCTCAACATCAATTAAGTAGCACTTGCTATACAAGGGACATGGGTGCCAAAACCCAGTGAAAGGAGAGAAATTGGGGACTGATGTGTGTACCAGATGGTATGGGCCCCTTTTGAGGGCCTGGAACACCAATTGCACATCCTCCTCTCTCCACTGTTGAAGAGTAGAGCAAGTTTTGATTCCATTAGGAGTCCATCTAGAGGCTGCTGAGTTGAATTCACATTGGGCCAATGGTGCACAAGCACCGGGGCTCCCCTACTACAAGCTGAAATCACTAAGAGCTGAAATCACTAAAAGAGCAAAGCTTACTGAGCTGAGATCACTGAGTGCTGTGTTAACTAGTGGGGGAGCCTGAAGACCTATCGCTAAGTGGCTGGCAGAGCGGAGCAGTTTTCAGCATGTTGGAGCAGCTCACGGAACAGTGAGCGGAGTGGAGCGGTTTGCGGGGATGACTGGAGCAGATCACGGGTCGGCTGGAGGAGCAGCACAGCTGGCGGAGTGGAGCTGGTCGTGGTGAAACCTGCAGCAGAACTCCATGGAGAGGCAGAGCAGTTGGCCCTGGCCCACGTAAGGTGCCCCTTAACACCGTGTGCCTCCCCCACATTTCCACCCAGCCTGGGGAGGTAAAACTCTGCAGATAAACTTTTGAACTCTGGGGTGGCACTGACCAGAGACTTTTGGGTTGTTGGACTTTGGGGTGATTAGAATTAAGACCCTAAGGGGGAAAGGACATTGCCAAACGTACTTGGAGGTGGGTTTTTTTTTTGCTTATGGTTTGTGTTATAATCGTGTTTGTGGTGTTTCTCCAATGTGATGCTGCATTGTTTCCCTCCTTTATTAAAAGTATTTTGCAACACTCAGACTCCGTGCTTGCGAGTGGTGAATATTGCCTCCTAGAGGCGCCCAGGGGGGGTGATGGTATGTAATTGTCCCAGGTCACTGGGTGGGGGCTCGAGCCGGTTTTGCATTGTGTTATTGAAACGGAACCCCTGGATACTGAACCCGGCCCTTGTTGCTGCCAACTAAGAGGGGCAGAAGGGTTACAGAAATAAAGGGCTTCGTTGTGTGGATGGGTGCAGGGTTAATTCAGTTTAATGCTGCTAAATTCGAGATAAACTCGTAGTGTAGACCAGGCCAAAGGAATATATGCATCAGACATAAGTGAAACACTTGGATCATTTTGAGAATGGCCTGAAGCATGCGAAGCAGGTAGCATAAGCAGGGGAAGGCTGTGCCTCTCCAAACAGCCTGGTGTGGCCTAGCCCACACTCTGCCCCTAGACACTCTCCTGCCTGCTTCAGTTCCCTTCCCACTCTTCTGTGGCCTAGAGGCTGGGGCAGGCAGGCTGGGGCAAAGGCATACAAGGCTGGGGCTGAGGCCATGCCACACCACCCATCCACCCAGTGCTGGGACCGGGCTGCCCCACACCCCCGCCCCCAGTGCTCTGGGGCGGCTCCGTCCACCTAGTGCTCTGGGCTGGGAGCGCTCCAGCCATGCCACCCGCCCAGTGCTGGGGCTAGAGGCACTCCGGGGTTAACGGTGCTCCGGCCATACTGCCCGCCACTCCACTAAAGTGTGTATTTTTGTTCATTTTGGAGGGTTGGTGCCAGTGGAAAGCAGTGCTTGGTCTATGAACGGTCCCTCCTGCTGGTTCCAGTTGCTGAGGGGCAGATGGAAGTTTGGGTTTGCTGAGGCAATAAAGACACTTTTTTCCTAGTTAACTCTTAGGTTCCAAACAATGGCTTGTGCTTAAGGTTGCCCCAGAAGGAACCTGAGGTACGAAGATAATAATTAGAGACTTTTACCAAACAACAGCAAAGGTTCTGATCTGATTCTTGATGTTTGTTAAAGCCTAATATCAACAATATTTCTTATTCATTGTTAACATTTTTTGACTTTCAAGTGATTTCCCATCACATGCTGCTAAAAATGTTTGTACATTTTTAAAAGTTGCAGCTGTTACTATTAAGACAATAATGGACTACACGTAATTTAAATTATGTTAAAGCAGCCATGATTTCATTCTTCAGAATGACAATATAATGGGTATGATTGATGAAGATAACTGCTACCATCCACAGTGTAAGCAAAAGGTGACAATTTTAGTTATTAGCATTATTCTACTGTTCATTGTAGATCTGTGCCTTTAGTTTAGTATTAGAGCCAGCTGAAAACTTTAAATCTTTAAAAGAACATTTCAAGTAGTTAATAGATGTTTAGTAATTGTTACTCATCATTTATACCACTGACAAATCTTTCCCTATTGATGTTTATCAGCCAATTTGTATCATATGTACTGTAATTTTCTACTGTCCAGTTATTTAAGTGTTGAACTATGTGAATTTACTAAAAACAGTGATGTTTATTTCTAAAAAGAAGCACAAGTTGTAGATAATTGAAACAGATCAGACTTCAAAGTTGAGAACATGAAAGTGTTGTAAAGCACTTCAAACTGTTAACCCATTTTTAAAAACTGACTAGATCAACATCCACGTCATTTGTGAAGTACTGCCCTATTCCTGAATCCCACTACCAAATTTTGTGATTTTACAGAGACATTTTCCTAGTTTAAAGAATGAGGAGTACTTGTGGCACCTTAGAGACTAACTTTATTTGAGCATAAGCTTTTGTAGGCTACAACCCATGGATTCATGCAGTGGACAATACAGTAGGAAGATATATATACACACGCGAGAGGACATGAAAAAATGGGTGTTGCCATACTAACTATAATGAGAGTAATCAGTTAAGGTGGGCTATTATCAGCAGGAGAAAAAAAAAACTTTTGTAGTAATAATCAGGATGGCCCTTCCAACAGTTGACAAGAAGGTGTAACAGTAGGGGGAAAAATTAGCATAGGGAAATAGGTTTTACTTTGTGTAATGACCCATCCACTCCCAGTCTTTATTCCAACCTAATTTAATGGTGTCAAGTTTGCAAATTAATTCCAATTCTGCAGTTTCTCAGGATGAGGTAGTATCTTTTTATTGGACCAACTTCTGTTGGTGAGAGATATAGACAAGCTTTTGAGATTACACCTAGCTCCTCTTCAGGTTTGGGAAACTTAGAGTATCACAACTAAATGCAAAATATGACACTATGAGTAAGTTTTTCAGACTTGAAGAAGAACTCTGTGTAACCTCAAAAGCTTGTCTCTCTCACCAACAGAAGTTGGTCCAATAAGATACCTCATGCTGAGAAACTGCAGAATTGGAATTAATTTGCAAACTTGACACCATTAATTTAGGTTGGAATAAAGACTGGGAGTGGATGGGTCATTACACAAAGTAAAACCTATTTCCCCATGCTAATTTTTCCTCATCCACCTTGTCTCTCTAATATCTTGAGACCAACAGTTACAACCACCTTTCTTTTATAGTCCAGTTCAAGTGGATTCTCCTGAGGGTTACCCCTCACAGCAAAGTTTATTCAGACAGTAAAGGAGACAACATAGAGTCTGGTGAGAAGGAGGCTCTATGCTCTTTCTTCTCACCTGTGTTTACTGAAATGCAAATGTGCTTTGTCTCCTGCCATCTCCTCTCCCTGATGTCTCAAGGACCCAGTTTACTTCTTATATGTAAATCGTACAGGGCTGTTTGGTTGGGCAGGGCTGTGTGGTTTTGAACATGTGCTAATAAAATCATACAGGGGATTTCATAGCTTTACATATAATGTTGCTACTCATAGACTCATAGACTCTAGGACTGGAAGGGACCTCGAGAGGTCATTGAGTCCAGTCCCCTGCCCTCATGGCAGGGCCAAATACTGTCTAGACCATCCCTAATAGACATTTATCTAACCTACTCTTAAATACCTCCAGAGATGGAGATTCCACAACTTCCCTAGGCAATCTATTCCAGTGTTTAACTACTCTGACAGTTAGGAACTTTTTCCTAATGTCCAACCTAAATCTCCCTTGCTGCAGTTTAAGCCCATTGCTTCTTGTTCTATCATTGGAGGCTAAGGTGAACAAGTTTTCTCCCTCCTCCTGATGACACCCTTTTAGATACCGAAAACTGCTATCATGTCCCCTCTCAGTCTTCTCTTTTCCAAACTAAACAAACCCAATTCCTTCAGCCTTCCTTCATAGGTCATGTTCTCAAGACCTTTAATAATTCTCGTTACTCTTCTCTGGACCCTCTCCAATTTCTCCACATCTTTCTTGAAATGCGGTGCCCAGAACTGGACACAATACTCCAGTTGAGGCCTAACCAGCGCAGAGTAAAGCGGAAGAATGACTTCTCGTGTCTTGTTTACAACACACCTGGTAATGCATCCCAGAATCACGTTTGCTTTTTTTGCAACAGTATCACACTGTTGACTCATAATAAGCTTGTGGTCTACTATGACCCCTAGATCTCTTTCTGCCATACTCCTTCCTAGACAGTCTCTTCCCATTTTGTATGTGTGAAACTGATTGTTCCTTCCTAGGTGGAGCACTTTGCATTTATCTTTATTGAACTTCATCCTGTTTACCTCAGACCATTTCTCCAATTTGTCCAGATCATTTTGAATTTTGACCCTGTCCTCCAAAGCAGTTGCAATCCCTCCCAGTTTGGTATCGTCTGCAAACTTAATAAGCGTACTTTCTATGCCAACATCTAAATCGTTGATGAAGATATTGAACAGAGCCGGTCCCAAAACAGACCCCTGCGGAACCCCACTTGTTATACCTTTCCAGCAGGATTGGGAGCCATTAATAACTACTCTCTGAGTATGGTTATCCAGCCAGTTATGCATCCACCTTTATAGTAGCCCCATCTAAATTGTACTTTCCTAGTTTATCTATAAGAATATCATGCGAGACCGTATCAAATGCCTTACTAAAGTCTAGGTATATCACATCCACCGCTTCTCCCTTATCCACAAGGCTCGTTATCCTATCAAAGAATGCTATCAGATTAATTTGACACGATTTGTTCTTTACAAATCCATGCTGGCTATTCCCTATCACCTTACCACCTTCCAAGTGTTTACAGATGATTTCTTTAATTACCTGCTCCATTATCTTCCCTGGCATAGAAGTTAAACTAACTGGTCTGTAGTTTCCTGGGTTGTTTTTATTTCTCTTTTTATAGATGGGCACTATATTTGCCCCCTTCCAGTCTTCTGGAATCTCCCCCGTCTCCCATGATTTCCCAAAGATAATAGCTAGAGGCTCAGATACCTCCTCTATTAACTCCTTGAGTATTCTAGGATGCATTTCATCAGGCCCTGGTGACTTGCAGGCATCTAACTTTTCTAAGTGATTTTTTACTTGCTCTTTTTTTATTTTATCTTCTAAACCTACCCTCTTCCCGTAAGCATTCACTATATTAGACATTCCTTCAGACTTCTCAGTGAAGACCGAAACAAAGAAGTCATTAAGCATCTCTGCCATTTCCAAGTCTCCCATTACTGTTTCCCCCTCCTCTCTGAGCAGTGGGCCTACCCTGTCCTTGGTCTTCCTCTTGCTTCTAATGTATTGATAAAAAGTCTTCTTGTTTCCCTTAATTCCCATAGCTAGTTTGAGTTCATTTTGTGCCTTAGCCTTTCTAATCTTGCCTCTGCATTCCTATGTTATTTGCCTATATTCATCCTTTGTAAACTGACCTAGTTTCCATTTTTTATATGACGCCTTTTTATTTTGTAGGTCACGCAAGATCTCGTGATTAAGCCAACGTGGTCTTTTGCCACATTTTCTATCTTTCCTAACCATCGGAATAGTTTGCTTTTGGGCCCTTAATAGCGTCCCTTTGAAAAACTGCCAACTCTCCTCAGTTGTTTTTCCCCTCAGTCTTGATTCCCATGGGACCTTACCTATCAGCTCTCTGAGCTTACCAAAATCCGCCTTCCTGAAATCCATTGTCTCTATTTTGCTGTACTCCCTTCTACCCTTCTTTAGAATTGCAAACTCTATGATTTCATGATCCCTTTCACCCAAGCTTCCTTCTACTTTCAAATTCTCAACGAGTTCCTCCCTATTTGTTAAAATCAAGTCTAGAACAGCTTCCCCCCTAGTAGCTTTTTCAACTTTCTGAAATAAAAAGTTGTCTGCAATGCAGTCCAGGAACTTATTGGATAGTCTATGCCCCGCGGTGTTATTTTCCCAACATATATCTGGATAGTTGAAGTCCCCCATTACCACCAAATCTTGGGCTTTGGATGATTTTGTTAGTTGTTTGAAAAAGCCTCTTCCACCTGATTAGGTGGCCTGTAGTAGACGCCCAGCGTGACATCACCCGTGTTTTTTACCCCTTTTAGCCTAACCCAGAGACTCTCAACACTTCCATCTCCTATGTCCATCTCCACCTCAGTCCAAGTGTGTACATTTTTAATATATAAGGGAACAGCTCCTCCCTTTTCCCCCTGTCTATCCTTTCTGGGAAAACTATACTCATCCACGCCAACATTCCAGTCGTGTGTATTATCCCACCAAGTTTCAGTAATGCCAACAATGTCATAGTTTTATTTATTTATTAGCACTTCCAGTTCTTCCTGCTTATTACCCATACTTCTTGCATTTTTATATAGGCATCTAAGATATTGGTTTGATCTTGCCTCCCAGCTTTGCCCTGACCCTCCTTTCTCTCTGCCATTATAGCCCGTGCTCCCTCCTGTTTCCAACCATCTCCCAGGTCTTGTTCCCCACTTACCTGTGGGGTTTGCTCACCTGTCCCCGTCGAACCTAGTTTAAAGCCCTCCTTACTAGGTTAGCCAGTCTGTGCGCAAATAAGGCCTTTCCCCTCCTCGAAAAGTGAACACCATCTGTGCCTAGCAGTCCTTCCTCGAATAGCATCCCGTGGTCGAGGAAGCCAAAGCCCTCCTGGCGACACCATCTTCGCAGCCAGGCATTCACCTCCACGATGCATCTGTCTCTGCCCGGGCCCCTACCTTCGACAGGAAGAATCGAAGAGAATACCACCTGCGCTCCAAACTCCTTAACCGGTACTCCCAGAGCCCTGTAGTCACTCTTGATCTGCTCAGTGTCACACCTCACAGTATCATTTGTGCCCACATGGATGAGTAGCATGGGGTAGTAGTCAGAAGGCCGGATAATCCTCGACAATGCCTCTGTAACATCTCAGATACGGGCCCCTGGCAGGCAGCATACCTCCCGGGATGAACGGTCAGGGCGACAGATGGGTGTCTCCGTCCCCCTCAGCAGAGAGTCTCCAACCACCACTACCCTACGTTTCTTATTATCAGTGGTGGCAGCAGACCTCCCAGCCTTAGGGATACGAGGCTTCGCCTCCTTAACTGTTGGGGGTGATTCCTTCTCTCCTGTATCAAGAAGAGCATAACGGTTATCTATTACCGCAGCAGGGGTGGAGCACTGCCTGCTGCCAGAAGTAACCAGCTGCCAGTGTCCACCCTGAGCCATCTCTTTCTCCACTGGTGTGCCAGTAGTCCTGTGAACTGGGACAGCTACGTCAGCTGTCTCCACATGGATACTGTCCAGGAATTGCTCATGGATATGGATGTTCCTCAGCCTAGCCTCCTCCTCCTGTAGCTCTCCCACCTGCTGCCTGAGAGATTCCACCAGTAGGCACCTTTCACATTGGATGCCACCCCCAGCCTGGATATCAGTAAGTGGAAATTGCAAGTTACAGTCTTTGCAAGCCCACACCAGAATCTGGGTAAAAGCATCCATGCTTTGGTGCTCTGTCTGGCTACAGGCGCAGGTGGAGGAGACAGAAGCAGTGCTGCCACAGGTGTTGCGGGTCCTCCTCACCATCGTAAGCCTACATACATTTTACCATGATATTATTGACCCGTGAGTTAGAAATTTTCAAATGATACCTCACAGGCATATTTTGTACAAAGATTATTACAATCATGTGTAAGGTGTGAGTACAAGGGTGCTTAGGGTCACAGAAAGGCCCAAACAGGGGAAATGACTATTAGTGTAACAAGAAGACAACATACAAACTAAAGTTGAAAAATGGGAAATATTTCCTTCCATTCTTTCACAGGTATAGTAATATTAATCACACGGTGCTGGGGTGTATGCGTGTGACACACTGCCCTGTATCTGCTTTATATCCATAGACCATGTTTGCTGATGGGATCCAAATTTTATATAGAGCCCTGCAAATCTGTGGATATCCACTTTATTTCTGTGGCCCATGTTTGTGGATAGCAGATGGATGAAAATACAAATTCTGTATCTGCGCAGTGCTCTACTGGTAAGAGATCCCTGCAGGGAGCAGAGATAGAAGTCTTAGTGGGGAGAGCCTTTAGAAAAGGTCAGGCAGCAGTTTCTGAATTTCAGGAAGGAACTATGAAGCCTATTAGAGATTTGTTTTGAGCTGACACTGAACTGTTTTGCTGAACAAAGAAAACCTTGAAGAAGGGGATTGAAATTCTGCTTGGACGGCAGCTTTATTTGATATACTGGCTAGGGCACTGGCCCATTAGTTTACGTTGTGACAGTGGGTAAAAACTCAGATGCAAATGTGATTTAAGTTGAGACACTCTCTAATTAGTCCCCACCATACCTCTGTGAGATAGATAAGTATTTGCTTATCCATCAGTAAAGTGGGCATAATTGGTCATGTGACTTGCCCAAGGCCAGAGATACAACAGAGATCAGAATTTAGACATTCTTGGCTCTCAGCTCCTTTCTCAGATCACTCACAGATATGCCTGTCTTTTAAAGAGAGAAGGAGATAGGTCAAATGATGGATCAACCACTTTCAGCTTGTCTCTCTACATCTTTTGCTATTCAGCTGAATACATAGTTCACATGAAAGACTAATTTACATATAGAGTAATTCAAGATACAGCCAGCCAGGTCACATATCTAATAAAAGTTTTAAGAGATACTTTGTCTTATTAACCTTGTCTCTAGCACCCCTCCTTCTGTAAATTCATTCAGTCCAGACACCTTTCTCCTATGATTGCTAGCTTCTGCCCAATGTGACATCAATGAAACATGCTTTCTGCTACTCTGCCATAAAAACCCAGGCTAGAGCTTGCAGGCTGCCTGTAGGGGAGAAGCAATTTGCATGTTTTTTTAAATGGCAGCTTTCTGTGTATAAAGGTATAACAAGACATTTAAAAACAATTGGATTTTCCTTACTGCATTAAGGAGATTGTATGCCAGTCTATGCTGAGTAAGTTTAAGTTACTAACATCCTGAAATGCTCTTTGGAGCCAATCCTGTATGCCCTATCACTGAAATTGCAGGAGAGCCTGTGCAGGAGAGGGCCTTTTTTGTGGCATTCAGCATCTTCCAGAAAGGTATTCTTTAAATTTTGCAGATCACCTATAAACTGCACAATATGCTGTATTTTTGTCTGTCATAAGGTATCTGCACACCATACTACAAAGCATGCACAAACACAACACATGGTCAGAAGAATCATCCAGCCCAACTTCACATTCAGTCAGAACCCTGCAAGCAGGCACAGAAGGATTCCTGACAGTTCTCATAGTATCCACCCCACCAGCTTGTGCAAAATATGGGGATCAAAAACTAGTCAAGATTGGCCAGGTGAAATTTGCAGGGTTTGTAGTGTTCCCTAGAGGCTGCCAAGGAACCTCCCTCTCAGTAGTTCTTACAACCCAGGGTGCCTCGACAGAGAAAGTTCTCCCTGTAGCTTGGTCCTGGCTGAAATTAGGGACCAAGAACAGCCTCAGCATAACGGCTGGCCATGGACTCATCATTTTAGAGATTACATTTTGAAGGACTTTATATATGAACACTTAAGGGCTTGTCTACACAGGGAAAGAGACCCAGAATAGCTAGTGAAAAATAGCTATTGGGCTTTAAATTCACACTCTAACTGCACTAATTCACACCCTAATTGCACTAACTTCCCCATGAATTCCCTGTGTAGACAAGTCCTAAGACCTTTAAATATGTTCTTAGGCGTATCAGCAGCCAATGTAGATTCCACTGTGTGGGTTAATAGGTATAACTGACTCCCTTGCTTGTTACAGCAAGCGTGCTAATGCACGATAGTTATCTCAGTGTAATATGAAATAGCTTTAAGGGGGGATAGCTCAGTGGTTTGTGCATTGGCCTGCTAAACCCAGGGTTGTGAGTTCAATCCTTGAGGGGGCCACTTAGGGATCTGGGGCAAAATCAGTACTTGATCCTGCTAGGGAAGGCAGGGGGCTGGACTCAGTGACCTTTCAGGGTCCCTTCCACTATGAGATAGGTATATCTCTTATGCCAGGAAGTACATTAAAAGCTGCATTCAGCAACTGTTGCAGTCTCCAGATCAGCATCAAGTGAAGCTCAGTTAGAAGCATAGGGGCATTGTAGTAGGCTCACTGCCCTTGATAAGTAAAAGCATAAATGATCATGGTAAGGTGTGTGTCCAAGGGAAATGGGTGGACTTCCCAGATAATCCAGAGATAGCAACACTGAGCTGCACTCAACCACTGTTGCAATATTTAAACCAGCCCTCAACTAATTAAAACTTTGTATTTTACTGCAAAATAAAATTCTCCAGCTCTAACATTTCAGTAGACTGTTTTCTATTTCAAAATTTTTTAAATTTCAGTTATAAAAATACACATATATAAGAAATGCAAGATGTTTTTATGTTGCCCTGTCTTCACTTTTTCTTCAAATTTGTAGCAAGTTCTAACTCCAGGGAGTGGTTAACTGGATCTTAAAACTACAAGATCAAGAATGTTATAATTGTCAAGGAATTAGAAAAATGTATAAGGTATTGTTAAATTGAAGACTATTTTAATATAATTGATACTTTGCAACATATTTTTATAGGCAGTTCTAAATAATCTATCACAGATCTTCCTCTCTTATCTTCTCAAAAACACCATCCTCTTTATTTGGTCTAACCAAAATCCTTTTTCTTGGTATAAAACCAGAGTGAGCTATCTGCAGAGAAACAAATACACAGTTAAATACAGTACGAGCACACAAATCACAGTAACCAAAAAAACCAACAGACATTCAGCGATAAGTATGAACATTAATGCAACTAAAAAAAGTTTAGCAGACATTATCCTATTTTACTGATGCAATGGATGGCACTTCTAGGTCAGCACTTAGGAGGCAGATAATTGCTTATTGGAGCAGGAAACTGTAATGTTAGTAATATTTATTTCAATGCTCTAATGATGGGACAAATTGGGACATTTGGGGCTGCTTTTTATTGGTGTTATGCCTGAATAATAATGTCACAATCCAGCAAATACTTACAAGTAAGTGCTTAAATAAAATTGCTTACATACTAAAGTTAAGTCAGTGGGAATACTCACATGCTTTAAATTAGAGATGTGGGTGTGACACTCTGTACCCCAAGGCAACACCCTGAAACCCCCGTATTTACCACGGTGATATAATTATGATGTTTTGTAAAAGTATGCTTTGTGAGGTATCTTTTAAAAGTCTTAATCTGTTGAACATTAATATCCTGTTACACTGTATGTGCTATCATCGTATGTGGAGTTATGAAGTTTTGCTATATGTATGTTACTGAAATATGTTGTGAGGTTGAAGACACGCACAACCAGTCCTTCGGGTACAACAATGGTACAGCCAGAAACTGATGATGGCCCATTAAGAGGAATACACACACTCACAAGGATTACCCAGGAACTGTATAAAATGGAAACCTCTCAGAGATAGCACGTACACATTGGACGTTGCTTGACTCACATCATAGCAAAGGATCTTTCCAGCAAGCTAGACAAAGCTATAAAAGGGGGAAGTGACATCATCATTTGGCCTCACTCCCCACACAACTCAACACCTGGCAGTACATCCGGAGAACAAAGACTGAACTGGGAAGGTGGTCCCAGGTTGAAGGGAGTTTCCAGCCTGTGTATGAAGATCTGTGACCAGCTTGTATTGTCTATCAGGGTGAGAACCTGCTTGATTCAAATCCTGTCTAGTATATAGAACTCAGATTGTGATTTTACTTTTTATTTCTTATGTAACCAACTTTGATCTGAATTCTTACAATTTATAATCACTTAAAATCTATCTTTCTGTAGTTAATAAATCTGTTTTATATATATTTACCTAAAACAGTGTGTTACTTGAAGTACAAGGGAAAACTTCTCAGGAACAAGGGCTTATGCCATCCTCTCCACAATGAGGGAGGAATGGACTGGGGAATAAACTTACACTGGTCAGGCTTCTGACCAAGGCAAAACGGTACAGCTCTAGGTTCCTAGGCTGGGGAGAGTTGGCTAGAGCCTCTCTATTGTTAGTTCATGAGTGGCTGGGAGAAGCATTCATGTAACTCAGCTGGGTATGTCCCTGCCTGTGGACGGCTGCGTGAGTGCAGGATCTGGAGGGGTTTGCAGCTTGTCACAGCGTCACAGTGTGAGATGGAGTTCAGATTGGTAAGACAGACAGCTCTGCAGAACCCCAGTTCCAAGTTGCACCCTGGGGAATCCATCACAGTGGGCAAGTGTTTGCAAGACTGGGGCCTACATATGGTAATTATTTATATCCAACCACTGTGAATGCATTGCATTCTGCTCTTCTGTCCTCAGAGAGCCATCATTGTTTTAAGCTTTTAGTTGGGAGAAGAGACCTCTTCCAACAGGTGGTAGATGCTACCCCAAACTCTCCCACTACAGTGTCACCCAATTTCTCTAGTGTCTAAGTTTGCATTTAACATGAGCCTGCCTCTACACTAATGTGATATGTATTTGTAGATTACTGTTTATATCTGGAGAATTTAGAGCATAGGTTTTTCTTTTGTGTGTCTTGCAAATAGCTGAAATCTTGAATTACACATTAAATGAATTGTTTAAAGCAATGTATAAAAATGTATGTTATATAAATTGTGGCAACCTTAATTTTCATTATCATCTGTACAAAATTCTGTTTATAACTTCACCTAGCAGTAACAAATTAGTTATCTCAGTTCCCTTTTTCAGAGATTCCTCGAAGACTCAGGGCTAGTCTACACCACAGTTAGGTCAACATTAAGGCAGCTTATGTCAACCTAATTATGTCAGTGTCCCCACTACAGCTTTCCTCCTACCGATTTTAGTGCCCTACTACACCAAAATAATTAATCCACTTCCACAAGAGGTGTAAGGCTTATGTCGGTGTAATCAGGCAATGCAGTGTCTACACAGACATTGCGTGCCTCCCATTGGTGGTCTTGTCGGTGGGGAAAGGGGGGAGGGGAGGGGGGGACAGCCTGTCGGGAGCCCATGAGCCAGTGGGGTTGCCAGGCTCCTGGCAGACAGCTGCCAACAGAGCTGAGGGACCGGGCTCTCAGCTCCCACACTGCCTCTCTTAGGTTGGCGGAAGTGCTCCTGCTGAGGAGACACACCCCCAAACCAAGAAGAGTAGTGTCGACATGCACCACTGCAGTAATTACTGCGGTAGCTGTAAGTTGACTTAATATAGGCTGACTTAGGTTTGTAGTGTACATATACCTTCAGTCATTCTAAACTTGTCTAGATGTTGGAACATTCCATAACATGGCCTCACTGTACTTATGGACTGCCTATATACTGCCTGTCAACCATTGTTTTTATTTCCATCTAGCGGATGATTCTTCAACTTCCTATTAATTTTTATAGCTGTACTGGATAATCTACAAAACAGAGACTCTTTATAGGTTATCTTGGTGGCCTAATAGTAGCACCCATGAGGCAGCAAGAAAAATGAAAGTCAGATTTCTTGTACCCATGAGTAGACAAAAAATACCCAGAAATAGTTCTCTAGAGATTCCTTTGGGTAAACACTGGCAGAGTGGTTCATTAAACATCCATCCCTCCTGGGCAAAGGGGTTAAATTCAGCTGGAGCTGTCTGGAGTGGAGCTCTGGTAAATATTTTCAAATCCACAGGTCAGAAGCCTCAAACCCTGGGGCTCCAGAAAATGCTCTGAGAGTTTAAGCCCTGCCTGGGCTAGAAGGAAGATCAGCAAGGTGTTTGATCAAGATGGTCGTGGTGAGAGTAAATAGAGGCAGCCCAAGAAATTCTCTCTTTAACTTAAAAAACCTGTTAGGGAAAGAGTAATTTTTATGAAAGGCTTTTCAAGCATCTTACTAAGTGATATTAAGGCTTCAACAACGGGGGTGGGGTTGGGAGGCCTCAAGAACCTTACCACTGAGATATGTAGGAGGTTTTAAGAGGTTCAACTGAATAAGATTGAATCAAATGAAATCTTTATTATCTGCATTTTTGATAATGTAACAGTGTATTCCACAGACGGGCACTGTCCAACAATCAATTCCCTCCTCCCTCAGGTTGTTAACATTACAGAATATTTACACTGCAAATTAAATCTGGTTTCTTAAAACCAGAAATAAAGACTGAAGACTTACCCCACTGGTGGTTTTATAGCTTAGAGAAAGGATTTTGAAGTCTAGACAGAAAGTATCAGCATCTCATGTAAAGATTCAATAAAAAGGCTAATATTGTAGATAAAAATCAGCTAAAGCAAGTGCTTGGATCTAGCATAAGTGAACAGTTTTCTTTTTAGAATTCACTATGGGTGACATTCACTGCAGTACAGAGAGCCCTCAAGATCATATGCACCTCTTAAGCCTCATTTAAATCTTTTGCACAGGGTCTTGTGTGGACCTCTGTACTGGAGTAAATGTTACTATGTATGTTATCAATGCTAATAAAGTAGGTTGTATGAGAAGTATGTTAGAATCAGAAGAGATGTCTCTCAAATGGACCATTCCACACAACTGAGAAAAAGAAGTGCAAAAACTCTCACTTCTAATGATGCACCAGACAAGGCTACTGGCTCAAATTCTAGGGTCCTTTTTCAATCATTACAAGCATTAGGTGAACGATTGACAGTGAACAACCTATTCAGACAATTTAGTTCCCTTTCTCCATTGACAAGTTATCTGCAAACAGATGTGGATTTTTACATAGGAATTGCAATACTGGTCCCTCTAGTCCAGTAACCTGTTTCTAACAGTGCCCACTACCAGATACCTCGGAGGAAAGGGACAAGAAACCTCACAACAGACAATCATTGAATAATTTGCTCCTGGAGGAAAATTACTTCCTAATTTCAGCACATTTAGTGGTTGGTTTATAGCCCTTATACATCAATTTTTCTCTTGGTCTTATTATCATGTGGCAATGGGTTCCATAGGTTAACTTTGCATTGTATAAAAAGGACTTTTTTATTAAGTTTAGATTTGTTACCTTTCAACTTTTATGTTTGGATCTTATTCAACTATTGGTTTAAGTGAACATATTTTAGCCAACAGGTACTCAAGAAGTATTAGCCATGAATGATGCTTTGAGCAATTGCTACTTGTAATTTGTTATATGCTCTATGTGACTGAAACTTTCTTGACTTCTCTTTACTTCATTGGGAGTTATCCAATCAGAGAACAGAAACAATACTACGTGAACAAATAATCCTAGTGAAATACTTGTTTGAGTATATAACTTGCACAAACATTTGCCAATGGATACACACATATAGGCAAGTGTGAACTTTTGTTTTTCACAAACATTCTTGCAAACAAAAAATTTCTACTCATGCAAATATTTGCAAAAAGCATAAAACCCAAACCCAAACCCCACCCCCACCCCCAAATACATGAGTGTGGTGTGGGGTGCCATTAAATCCATCAAAGCAAATTAGCATTTTTATTTAAAGAAGATTCAATTTCCATATTTGTCTAGCTCTGAATTAAATTTCCACTGAACTCAATGGGAGTCTGCCCAGGGAAAGAACCCAACTGTCTGCTCAAACAGCATTAAAAAGCAAAGTTGTTTGCAATAATGTTTCATTTACACAATTTCTCATTTCGATAGAATATACCTGTATTCACATCCTACATTATTGTTTGTACAAGGTATGCCTTGTGAAGTATCATTTAAAAACTCAATTTGCTCATCAATAATGTGGCAAAATGCATGTAGCAGTGTTATATGTGACGTTACAAACATAAGTTGAGATCCTGACTAAAAATATGTTTTCCAGATAAGTCTGGGGTTTGGCCAAACCAGTTCCTCAGAGACAATGGGCAAGCTGAAGCCTCAGCCAGGTGTAAACAAAGCTGCTAGACCATTACCTACTAAGTGGTCATTCTTTGGCAGGAAAAGTGGAGGGGGGAGGGCAAAAATCTCCATTTTAGCAAAGAACGAGCATGGAGTTTCCTTCCATACAGACTGCCTGTCACCTTGCTCCCAGCTTTAAACACTTCTCAAAGTGGGGGATGGAGAGATAACTCGGTGGTTTGAATATTGGCTTGCTAAACCCAGGGTTGTGAGTTCAATCCTAAAGAGGGCCATGTAGGAATCTGGGGCAAAAATCTGTCTGGGGATTGGTCCCCCTTTGAGCAGGGGGTTGGACTAGATGACCTCCTGAAGTCCCTTCTAACCTTGATATTCTATGACTATAAAAAGAAGGGGCAAACACCCCTTCTCTCTCATGTGTGTCTGGTTGCATGTAAGATGACAAAGGAAAACAGCCATTGGACTTGGGTAGGAAGGGAGGGTCCTGAACTGAGAGTTTGACCAGTAATCTTGCTGGAGCATATGATGACAAACTTTGCTTGAATCTAATATAATTTGTTAAATTAGGCACCAATAAGCAGTTTCTCATTATTTTTCTTATAATCATTTCTGACTTTTATGCCTCATTACTTATACTCACTTAAAATTTCTTTGTAGTTGATAAGATTGTTTTATTTTATCTAATATAGTGTGTTTAAATTGAAGTGTTTGGATAACTATTTAAAATGATAAACTGCCATATTATTTCCTTAAGAGACTTAATATATTTGTGCTATCCAGGAGAGGGCTGGGCAGTACAAGACATACATTTCGGAGGGACGATCTCGGACTGGGGATATGTTCAGGTCACCCTGCAGCATAACTATAGCTACTAAGAGCAAAGGTGTGGCCACCTGGCTGCAGAACACACAGCTAGAGGTGGGAGTGACTTACATGCTGGAGGCTGTTTGTGAGCAGTCCAGGTTGGAGGCTACAGCAGCAAGGCACTATAATGGGCACGCCTAGGTAGGGATGACAACTACGCAGGCTTGTCTTCACATACAGCACTGCAGCTGTGCTGCTCGCTGTAGCGCTTTAGGGAAGATGCTCCTATGCCTGCGCGAGAGCTTCTCTTGTTGGCGGAGTTAATCCACCTCTCCAAGAGGTGGGAGCTATGTTGATGGGAGACGCTCTCCTGTCACCATAGTGCTGTCTACACAGGTGGTTAGGTCGGTATAACTATGTCACTCAAGGGTGTGGCTTTTTCACACCGCTGAGCAACATAGTTATACCGATATAAGTCTGTAGCGCAGACCTGGCCTCAGTTTGGATTGTACCTTGGTATGTCACACTCACTCACTGACCTGACTTTGTTGGACGCTGGATTTTTTACTCTTCAGAGATTCAGGCATCTCAATCAGCTACACAGAGTAATGAAATTTAAAACACAGTAAACTCAAAGAAAACAAGTATACAGACAAACCACATTGGGCCTGGCCCAGTTTCCATTTAATCCAATAGGAGCAGGAAGAGGGCATTAGTTCATTTATTTACAAGTCCTTAATTCGGTTCAAAATCACTATAGCTACTAAATAGTAGTAGCAGCAGCATCTGAAAATTAGCCATCATTGCCACATTTAAAATGTTAGCATCTCTCTACTACATATAACTTACGGTTTAAAGATTAAATCAGTTTCAAATTGGTCTCCAGCTCCATTTACCCAATGTTCGTTTATTAATTGCTTAAAATGGAACATGGAAGTCATTTGTTGCCTTCCTGTTCACTTTAATGAGCATGGCGATATCATAATCCAAGTACTAATCCAGCAGCCCACATGCATTCTCTTCCTTTCACTTCTTAAAGAAAAAGAACTGAACATAACAGCTGTTCTACAATACTGTCAAATTTCAGAATGTTAGCAAAGGTATTGACATTTAGCACTCAGGCCTGGTCTACACTACGCGTTTATACCGATTTTAGCAGCGTTAAACCGATTTAATGCTGCACCCGTCCACACAATGAGGCTCTTTATATCAATATAAAGGGCTCTTTAAACCGGTTTCTGTACTCCTCCCTGATGAGAGGAGTAGCACTGAAATCGGTATTACCATATCGGATTAGGGTTAGTGTGGCCACAAATTGACAGTATTGGCATCAGGCGGTATCCCACAGTGCACCATTGTGACCGCTCTGGACAGCAATCTGAACTTGGATGCACTGGCCAGGTAGACAGGAAAAGCCCCGCGAACTTTTGAATTTCATTTCCTGTTTGCCCAGCGTGGAGTTCTGATCAGCACAGGTGGCAAAGCAGTCCCAAATCCAAAAAGACCTTCAGCATGGACTGTAAAGGAGATACTGGATCTGATCGCTGTATGGGGAGGCAAATCTGTTCCATCAGAGCTCCGTTCCAGAAGACGAAATGCCAAAGCATTTGAAAAAAATCTCCAGACAGAGGCCACAGCAGGGACTCAGCATAGTGCTGCGTGACAAGCGTAACGGAAAGCCAAAGAATCAAATGGATGCTCATGGAGGGAGGGAGGGGGTACTGAGGACTCCAGCTATCCCACAGTCCCCGCAGTCTCCGAAAAGCATTTGCATTATTGGCTGAGCTCCAAATGCCTGTAGGGTGAAACACATTGTTCAGGGTATAGCTCATCAATTTACCCTCCGACTCCCGTGAAAGAAAAGGCAAAAAAATCGTTTCTTGACTTTTTTATATGTCACCCTATGTCTACTGCATGCTGCTGGTAGATGCAGTACTGCGGCACTGAACAGCAGCACCCTCTCCCCTCCCCTCCCCGGTGGCAGATGGTACAATATGACTGCTATCCATCATCATTATCAGCCCGTGAGTGCTCCTGGCTGGCCTCAGGTGAGGTTGGCCGGGGGCGCCTGGGTAAAAATAGGAATGACTCCCGGTCATTCCCAGTAGATGGTACAGAACGGCTGGTAACCATCTTCATCATAGCAACTGGGGGCTGAGCTCCATCAGCCTCCCTCCTTTCATGTCTAAAGAAAAGATTCTGTACTGCTTGGACTATCATAGCAGCGGGATGCTGGGCTCCTCTCCTCCGCACCGTTTAATGTCCTGCCTGGACTATCATAGCAGCTGGAGGCTGCCTCCCCCTCATTTTATCTCATTAACAAGTCAGTGTTTCTTATTCCTGCATTCTTTATTACTTCATCACACAAATGAGGGGAACACTGCAACGGTAGCGCAGGAGGGTTGGGGGAGCAGGGAAGCAACAGGTGGGGTTGTTGCAGGGGCACCCCCTAGAATGGCATGCAGCTCATCATTTCTGCGGGATCTGACACAGAGCGGCTGTGCTCTCTAGTACACTGGTTCTCTAGCACACTTGTCCCATATTCTAGGCAGGACTGACTCTATTTTTAGATAGAACATAAAGGAGGGAATGACCCGGGGGGTCATTCCCATTTTTGTCTTTGCGCCCCCGGCCGACCTCAGCCAGGAGCACCCATGACAGCAGCAGATGGTACAGAACGACTGATAACCATTATCTCATCGCCAATTTACAATGGAATGGCAGACAGTACAGAACAACTGATAACCCTCTCTGCTATCTTGCAAAGGCAAATGAATGCTGCTGTGTAGCGCTGCAGTACCGCCTCTGTCAGCGGCATCCAGTACATATACGGTGACAGTGACAAAAGGCAAAACAGACTCCATGATTGTCATGCTATGGCGTTTGCCAGGGCAATCCAGAGGAAAAGGGCGCAAAATGATTGTCTGCCGTTGCTTTCACGGAGAAAGGAATGAGTGACGACATTTATTCAGAATCACCCACGACACTATTTTTGCACCATCATGTATTGGGATCTCAACCCAGAATTCCAATGGGCGGGGGAGACTGCGGGAACTATGGGATAGCTACGGGATAGCTACTCACAGTGCAACGCTCCAGAAATCGACGCTAGCCTCGGTACATGGACACACACCACCGAATTAATGTGCTTAGTGTGGCTGCGTGCACTCGACTTTATACAATCTGTTTTACAAAACCGATTTATGTAAAATCAGAATAATCCCGTAGTGTAGACGTACCCTCAGTCACTATAGCTAAGACCACCACAGAAACACCTATTGTGGGGTAAGTATAAAATTAAAGATTAATTTGGTCACGGATATATATATATGTATGTGCTGTAAAGAAGGACAGAATCAGCAAGAAAAAGAAATCCATGAGAATAAGTAGCATTAGTTGTACTATGGGAAGGATGTATGGTTCCAAAAGTAACTAATAAAATAAAGAGCTCCAGTAATAAGACAAACTGTCTTAAAAGAAACAAGCCTATACCTTCCCATTGTTCTGTGAGTAAGCAAGGAATGAGGGGACAAGATAAGAAAGGACAGGCCTTGGAAAGAAAGAAGGCTGTAAATCTTATCTGGATTAAGACTGGAAATAAGGGTGAACTGTCTCAAATTTGTTTTTAGCAGAAGTCAGTAATTGGCAATAACATCACTTGTTTGTTAGAGGGTATAAAAAGTAAACTCTTAAAGGGTTCATTGCTAATACAGTACCTGCCTGACCACATTGAGCAAACCAATATGGGTCTAATCACTCCTAGGTTTAGCACATTTGAAAGCATCTTAATCATATGCTTATAAATGTTTTGTTACTGTTTGGATGTAGGAATTTGCTTATTAGTTAGGCTTTTAGGCATCTTTATAGCATCTGCATAAACTACCATTTGGCCTTTAGATTTCATAAAAAGAATTTCTGGTTACATTGGTGTTTGGTGCTTTCCCATATTAATAATTTCAAATATTATGAATAAATCTAACACCTATAAAATATGTTCCTTTTTAAATTAAAAAAAAACCATTCAACAGCAACAGGGAACTTTGACTATTAGCCTTTTTACTTTTTAAGTTTACTAAACTTCTCTCTTTTAAAAAAATAGGCCCTCTCTGTCTCCGTGTGAATTTTCAAAATTTCAGATTGATCACTGCAAACGTGGTGAATAAAATGTCTCAGCAGAAAACAAAAATTCAGACAGGACCTGAATACAGCAAGTGAGAGAAGACATATAAGAGTTATAAGATAAGTGTGCTTTGTCATTTGTGATAAAAGCTAAAGCTAGAGGGGGATAGAGAAAGACTAACATTAAACACCATTACGACAAAAGGTCATCTTTGAAATCCAGATCACAATATTTTTTGTGCCATTTCCCCCACCTTGTTCAATTCAATCTACAGTAAAAATATTGGAAGCTGCAAGAGCCTTTTCTACACTGCAGATGCCACTGATGCAGCTGAATTGATGATAGCAGCAATGAAAATTTCATTCCCATAAAAATTCCTTAGCATAGACAAGTGAGAGTTGCTGGCCAGCTGCCATATACTTGGGCACCAGGAGATGCAGATAGATCGCTTTGCTCACCATTTCTTTGTCTTCTTTGGTTGTCTTCATCAGCTGTTCTGATATTATCTTTTTTAAGCAGCTACTCAGTAGAAATGCCTAAATAGATAAACAGAATATATTCTAGTTTCTTTTGTTAAAGATTACTCAACCCTATTTCCCCTCCCACTTTTCGTGGTAATTACTGAACTATTACTTGCCTAATCTGGTTAATTTTACCATGTGTTTAAAATATTTGTGCTCACCAAATTAGTTGCAATCCAATCTCACTGTGACCTGACACCACCACTTAGAAAATTTAGGGTAGGTGTATTTATTGTGGGTTCTGTACCGCAAGTTATTCTCTTATAATTACCCCCATTTTGTGCCTCTAAGGCCGCTGAACTACATTCAAGGCTGGCTTAGGCAAACTGCATTGGTATTGAAAATATCAAATTAAGTACAGTACCTACCATACTTCTAACACACCTTAAACTCGAGTTTCTGAAGTGCTGAGAACCCAAAACTTCAACGGAAGTAAATGGGAGCAGCAGGTGCTCAGCACCTCTTAAATTCAGATCCCCTTGTGTCTACATGAAAAAGTTGTTGCAACAATGCAAATAGCATATATTTGATAGTATATTGCAATTGTTTGGAGCCAATCTCACGGCTATTGTGCACTGCATGGTTACAGTGGTAGTGTGAACTGAAAGCAGTGGGCATGGCAGCAACACCAGTTCTACTGGGGCCGGATGCAAAGCCCATCAAAGTCTATAGGAGTCTTTCCATTGACTTCAGTGGGCTTTAGATTAAGCCCTGGGGTCCTCCCAGCACCTTTTCAGGCTATATTTTCTAGCTCTCACTTTTGAAGAAAGGGACACTGCTTTCCTATTTCTTGGAGCCTAGGGGCAGCTCTAGTTAACAGATTCAGCCCGAAAATTAACAATGAGGGAATTTCAATTTGGCTGCTTTCTTCCCATAACAGCAACCAAAGTGGAAAGCTTGTGAATATGAGGGTGATTGATGTTCTTGTAAAACTCTGAGTAGCAGCAAAACAATGAGCTGCTACATAAGTGGGTGGACAATACAGAGTCATACTGGAAGGCAGAAATAAAGCATCAAAAATTAAGCATTCTGATTTCACTTGTAAAGTCTTATCTGCTATTAATTTTGGCAGGTTTGGGGTGTGAGGAAGGAAAGAGAGGAGAGATGAGGGGAAAGAAGAGAAACAGCTTATTTGAAGAACACACCACATTCCCTCTGTTTGATTTTTTTTTTAAAGCAAAGTACTAGGGGTGGGCCTGTACCGAGATCCCCAGATTCCACACACACCCCTCAAAAAAACTTGGGTTCCTTCATATCCAGCTTTGAGTTTTGCAGCTCTGTTGCATAACTATATATTGGCTACTTCTCTTTCTGAACACCTTTTTCTTTGAACAGCAGCCAGAGACCTGATGGGTGGGGTGGGACAGTACCGAAGGAGGAAAAAGGGATTTTTAAAAAAATATTGTAAAAGCAGCAGAGTCCTGTGGCACCTTATAGACTAACAGACGTATTGGAGCATGAGCTTTCATGGGTGAATACCCACTTCGTCGGATGCATCACCCGCGAAAGCTCATGCTCCAATACGTCTGTTAGTCTATAAGGTGCCACAGGACTCTTTGCTGCTTTTACAGATCCAGACTAACATGGCTACCCCTCTGCTACTAAAAAATTATTATTATTTACAATATGCTAACATAGATTTATATCTACCATGTACCTGTTTTTTATTTAACATGTACTTGAGTGGAATATTCATGTGCATCATCTACTACGTGGAAGACAGTGTCCAGTCATTAAGCATTTCCACCACATTAAAATTTGTGACTATCCACTGGACTAGTAAATAAAAAAAGAAAACTAACACCTCTGCATACCATTCCAGGCTTGCAGCCCAGTGCAGGGCAATTTCTCTTGCCAATCTCAACCCTCTCTCTGGGGAGAAGTATTTGAGCTCCCATGTAAGTCTGTCCTTAGACTGAACTGGCAAAGACACAGCAGTTGTCTAAATATAGGAGCCACACATAAGCACTGAAGAGTAAATTCCAGCTCCAGTGACTAGCAGCCTACTTTTCACCAAAAGCCTTTCTTTTTACTGCCCTGAAGCTAACCTGTTTTGTGTAAAAGACGATCCATCTCCATGAGTCCGAATCATTGTACTCAAACCTGAGCTCTAGGGTCTGCTCATGTCCTTGGTCTTTTGGCTGTGTAACAGCGCCCTGAAGAGAAAGAGAAGAAACTGCTGCAAAGAGGTATTAACTCAGAATCAGGGCTGGACTCTCCAGTCAGCCAGGTTCAGTCTGTGTGGCTTACAGGGCAAAAGTGAATTTTAGGCAGATGGAGATCTGTACTGGAAGAGTCCTCCTGCGAAGGGTGAAATCTCCACTAACATAAAATTGACTAAGGTGGCTCTACCTCATGTGCCAGTTCCACTGTCCCACTCCACCTTCTAGCTTAAGAGAAAGCAACTGAAGGTACGTACGCTGAGGGCAAGGTATCTGAGAATTAGAGAGCTCCGACCGGCTCACTGACAGCCTTGATCTCATACAGGAAAAAAGTCATTTTGAGTTAAATGTGTTGAAATATTTGGGGAGCTGCAATGTCAGCAAGGTACTTACTAGAAAAGTGACCTGCCAGCACCTCACTCTGTTGATCTTGAAGCTGACCTCTTTGGTCTGGTTACTAGGTAACTTTATGGAGCAGCTAATCTCATTATTTCCTACATGAACTGCAGCAGAACAGCCTACTTCTGGATAGTCACAGGTGCAGGGATCAAGCTGCATATATCCATAGTGCTGCACTTCCTGAACCAGCTCTAGAACCTGCATCAGAAACACAGAATTAGAAAGTGATGAAATATAGTGTCCTACATGATCTTCTGTACAGAGGCAGTTGTGATCTAGTAACTGAGCAAGGCACAAGGAACCAAGACCTGATTTCTAATCTTAGCTCTACCAATTCACTGTGGCCTTGAAGTCACCTCTGGACCTGGAAAAGTTTTTCTATCTGAATTTTTTTTTGGCTAAAAATGCAGATTCAGTAACACCAAGCCATCTTGTAAATTGGTTTAAAATTCACCAGTTGTTTCAGTCAAACCTCTCTCTCCACCACCCCCCGCCCCGGCATCTGAAACAATGGAAATGTTTTAGTCTGACATTTTTTAAATTAAACTCATTTTTTTGCTTCAGAAAAACTTTGTTTAGAAATTTCCTTCACTTGTATTAAACATTAACAGTGTTTAATAATGCTCATAATTGAAACATTTTGTTTTAGAGTGAATTAAATGTTTAACCCAAAAAATTTTCTTCAATTTTTTGGAATTGCAGTGAACCAAAAAAATCCATTATTCACCCAGCTCTAGTCATCTGGTGTCTGTATCTCAGTTTCCCTGTAAAATGGGTCTGAAAGTCACAGAGGGAGCGGGGGAAGGAGAGGATAAATATGGAACATTATGATGCCATTTTTACAGATTCACTTTTCAGAGAAAAAACACATTAATTATATGTGGCTGCAGCCTCAAGGATCTTCATCCTGAAATATATTCTCTCTATAGGTTTATATCATTTTAAAAGAGCACTTCACCTTCATTTTGTTTGCCGTGTTTTGTAGTGATTCCAGTTTCTGCATCTGTCCATCTGTGGGTTTGACCCAATTCTTCTCAATTTCCTGCAGTGCCTTATTTAGAAGAGTTAGTAAATTTTAACTTAAAAATAAGAAGGGGGGCGGCCACGGGTATTTCCATCTGCCCTTTACTGTGGGGGTGGGGAAGATATCCCAACATTTTTTAAAACACACACTCAGATTTTTGGACAGCTGCACATAACTTTTAGTCTACTCAACCCTTAGTCCCTGCACCAAAATGGTTTCTAATTCAGCATTGCCCAACATACCTGCAAGCCCCTGACCTCTGGTTATGAAAAGTGGTATCTATTGTTACTCTGTCAACCTGCTCGTTTGCTTTTGCAGAATATGATTCCAGTACACAGAGAAAATGTAACAACACATGGAATGATGGGGCACAACTACCAATTTTAAAAATAAAATGAGCACGCAAAAATGGTAATTAATCATGACACTGAAGGACCTCCCAGAACAATATAGTGGTAAGGACATTGGAGCCCTGTCTATACTACAGCTTTCACCAAAACGATCACGGGTGGAGCTGCACAGAGGGTGAATTACAACCATGAAATTTGCTAACAGAGATTGCTTAAGACAATGCACGTGCCAGGTTTGAAGCCTTTTGTGTTGAGTTCTCAATAGAGAAAGGAGGAGCGTAAAAGTTATTACGGATATTTATTTTTTTCTACCTTCAGATAAAACAGAAGGAACCTAGTGGAGTTTTATGAAATCTTCCAAAAAAATTAACTCTGGACAGAAACTACCAGGAGACATTTTAATCCTCAAATGACTTTTTTTTTGTTTTGAGAAAATGGTAAGTAGTGGAAGTGTTCAGTATGCTAGTGTAATCTCAGCCTTAATGCCACTAGCACATAATAGCACTTACTTATACTGTCATGAGAAGAAAACGGACTGAGGTCTAAATAAATCCCCTGTATGCATGGAATAATTACTTACACTAAACAGAATTTGCAAACTAGACAGTGTTATTTGTACATGAAAAATTCTCATAGAACAAGCTCATTCATAGTTATTTCTTTTGTTTTTAAATAAAAAAAAGAAAAATACAACAAGATAGAAGTACTTGTCCATACTTAATATTCAGATAACTTGCACTATTTAAAACATAGCTTTTACATTATTAAAATGGGAGACACATTTTGGGAATTAGCTTTTAGAAGTATCAGGAGTTTTCTTCTTTTGTTACCTGCATATAGAGTAAATTCACTGAAGCGTCACAGTCCATTAACATTTTATCAAGAGAAGGATCCATATACCTGACAAATGGAAAAACATTAAACATTACATTTCTAAGCACAACTATTAGCATTTTCATTCAGCAATAAGTATACATTTAGATACAGGAAGATCCTACTACTCACAAAGTAATAAAAGACAGCAACATGTCACATCTTTGAAATTACACATCTGAGAAGCATGTAAAAAAAATTACTCTTTACAGCACTGTAGCAAATAGACTGCGGTATGAAATAAATTAAATTGCTCATCTGCTTTTATCAAAGTAATACGGAAAACAATTATTTAGAATCCAAGTGTTAAAAAACAGCATTAAATATTTCTCTTGCATGTGTCTAAAACTTAGGGCTTACCTACATGGGGAAGTTTAGTGGCAGAACATACACATAAGCTAAACTACAAAAAAGCACTCAGATTGAAATAAGTGTGTCCAGACAGAAAGTTCTGTCATTAAATTTCCCTATGTAGGTAAGTCCTTATAAACTGGAGAATTTAACAGGAGGGCTTATGCATGCCAAGCTTCAGTCCAGTTAAATTTAAAATTGAGAAGTTACAAGTGTCTGAAAATATTTTTATGTAGCTCAGTGACAGACACTTAAGCATTGTGGCACTGCTATAATTCAGGTATTTTGTGATCTAATATTTAGCAATGTGATCTTTAAAGAAAATTCCCAAAAAACAATCTCCCCCAAACACATTGCAACTTGCAGCTCAGAACCCCTAGCCCTCCCATTTTTCTTGTAGGAGATACAATGCTGAATATAAAAAATAAACAAACACCATTAACTAAAGAAAAGAAAATAAGCATAAAATGTTTCCTTTATTGGTGGCTTTGGCAAGAAAACAAACAAAAATAAAACAAAACCACCAACAACAAACCATCTGTATTTATAGATTTTGAAAGTGTTCAAGAGTAATTGGCTGATTGCAGAAGTGGACATTCCATCAACAACTGTTACAGGATCATGTAAAGGGATCAGTTCCAACTTTACACTGAGAGGTCCAAAGACCAGCAGTTAGGAACCATTATATTCCTTAAACAAAACAAAACAAAACAAAACAAAACAAAACAAAACAAAACAAAACAAAAATCAGCTTTGTGTGTTATGCTCTCAGGCCAAACACAAAGAATTTAGGTTGTGAGGATTCTCTTCTCTAGTACATTCATAATTTTAATGCATCTTCCAAATTTCTCTTTAGCTTTCAGCTCACCATTTTCTGATCCCAATCTTACAGTCTGACTCTTTCATACTCTGAAGACTCACGTAAGGAAGTTCAAATTCTGCCACTTTTTTCACCACTGGGGGCAGGGCAGGTGGGAAAAAACAGAAGAGACAAATAAGCCTGATTGGTTGAAACCCCACTGAAGCAGAACAGCTATTTTAGTATTTCAGTAAGTGCTCCATGACAACATATGTTATGTAAAAGAAAGAGGACATCACAAAAACAAATGATAAAAAATGGTAGATGACAATCATGTTGTTTAGACACTCCCCACCCCCACCCCTTTACCTAATTTTTAAGGAGCAGTGTATCAGAGTCTCCTTATTCTGCTTTATACTAACGCAAGGATTGCAAATAAGGAGCACTAAACTGAGAAATCCAGGAAAGGAGATTTAAGTTAGTATAGATCTCAAATAACGCTGAGCAGTTTGAGGCAGCTGCAAATATGGGAGGCAAAAGAAATGTTGTGTGATTCGGATGTACGCTAACAGGGTTGTGGCACTTTAAGTTATTCATTGCTTGAATGAAACAGAAGACAAACACAGTATCACTAAAGTACAGTAAGGAATAAAAGTCACACGAGAGGTGACTGCTGTCAGTAATAAGTTTTCCAAACATAAAATTAAGGGCCAGGGGTAGGGGGCAGTGTCTGTGAACGGGGCAGCACGCAGCAGAGCTGCGTAGGAACTGGAGTAGGGACATGCTGCTGCTTCCAGGAGCCATGTGGACCAGCCCCTGACCCCGTTCCCCAGCTAGAGCACCAGAGCGGGGCAAGCCCCAGACCCCGCTCCCCAGCCGGAGCTCGAGGGCCAGATTAAAATGGCTGCCAGGCCAGATGCAGCCTGTGAGCCATAGTTTGCCCATACCTGCTTTAGGCCCTGCAGTAGCTCACTCAGTGTGCTCCCACCCTATTCTTAAAGGGGCAGCACCTATTTCTCTAATTATAGAATTTTTATTACCATTAACAAATATATACACAACAAATATTTTTATATGTAGTAATTTTGAATATGACTTTATAAAACATCATCTATTCCAGGGACCTCATATTGTGCCAAGAGTCCTAGACCATTGTAACATCAGAGGTAATTAGACAAATCATCACCCTAACTCTACATCTAATTTGCATGCAACAATTTCATTGGTTATATGAGGGAGCATGCACTGATTGGTTACTTGGCCCAACTGCCACACATGCAATAGCACAGACTTTCAGGTACTACTCATGTAATAAAAGCTGGGGATTCCACACTCCCAACATCACATTCATCCTAAAGCAAGACCGAGTCAAGACAGAGAAATGATAAATAAAATGATCATATATAGTGAAGTTTCACAGTGACAGTTGCACTACAAACCCATCAAGGTACTGAACACCTGTCATGACCCTAACACCCAGAAGTCTTTCAGCCTTAATCTTATATACATTTAAAAAAAATCTAGATCACTTCTACAGCACTGTTTTTGTCTATGGATGATACTTCCAGGACAGTATCATCATCACCATTTTGCAGACTGGAAAACTGAGGCAGAGAGAGGTTAAGTGACTTGTCCAAGGCCACGCAGAATCAGTAACAGTCAAGTAGCAAATTCAAGGGTGAGTGAAATTCTGACCCCGCTCAAGTCAACAAGAGTTTTGCCATTTACGTCAATGGGGCCAAGATTTCAACCCAGATCTGAGTCTCAGTCCTGGGTTCAGTCCACTAGATTACAGCTGCCCAAATGGAGGAAGGGGCGGAGGGCATATATGTATCACCAGCCCATATCGGACAAAAACACACAGTACTCCAAGAGACTTCTACATTTTGTGAGCACAGAGAATCACCCCCTAGATTTAGGGCACATCCAGTTCCATCACTGTTATGACCTTTCTATGCTTATCAATTAAAAAGTGAAATAGTGGAATAAGAGGGCATAAATGTAAGTAAATTAGGGACTTCATTTTATAAGGGGATAGAGGGGGAAATCTTCCAAGTGTACAGATCTGAGTTTGAGATTATACAAACAGTTTTTACTTCAAAGTATAACCATTTGCAGAGAAGCCTGAAATAAAGCCAACCTAGCTCAATATTTACCAAAACAACCCACACAATAGTGACCAAGTTACTATATGCCCTGTAAATTAAATGCAATGAAAACTGTGCTTATAGGCGAAGTCCACTACGCTATAGATAACCTCAACCCACCTGTGAGCCTCTGTTCCTCCCTCGTGGTTGCTGGGCTACATATAGAGATTCAAAGGCTGGAAGTTCATCAGCTAACAGAGATGAGTCTTTTAGCTCAAGCAGGACAGATTAATGCTTTTAGATCCAGAGGTCCGATCCCCACTGGCAATGACCCACCCAGGGGTACATTATGTGACACATACTGCACATGGCTTACCAGAGAGAACTCCATTGCTGTGATCTTGAATAAAAAATAAGCTAAAATATCCTATTAATTCTCTTGACAGCCCCATCTTGTATGAGACAACCTTAAAAACAAAAAATGAAAAAGGAGGTCACCTATGCATCTGAACATGAATTTATCCGAGGTCTGGTCACCAGCCATTAATGCAGCTTCAAAATTGTTTTTTTTAAACTGTTCCTTTATCCCTCTAGGCAGAAGCAGCTGTTAAGACCTAAACTTCAACCCTCCATATTTTTGCTTCTGGCATCGCATGAGAAAGACCTACCCAACTTGACTCTCAGAAGCAGATTCTATTTTGCTATGGCCCCTTTATGCCACCTGAAAGATGTAAAGGAGGAGTGGCCACAGCCCCACTGGCAAAGAAAGTACAAACAGTCCTGTGCCAGTCCTGCCCCCCAACCTCAAGGGCAGGACGTGTGATGAGGAAGGGGTGGGACAGGGAGAGGAACAGAAAGTGTAGGGTGGAAGAGGATCTGAAAACACTCCACTCTGCCTATTTTCTGCTTCAGACATTGGAAATCAGAGCTTAATTTAAAACAACCAGAGCCTACCCCCACCATTCCCGCACTCGATGGGTACCACAGAACCTCCTGGGCTCACAGGTAAAAGAGTAAAAAAGGTGCCTCTTTCACTCATGAGCAGCCCATTTGATCAGGAAGTCACTGAGATGCAACTATGGAGAGGCAAGGACATGGAGAAACTTTCACCAGGAAAATGATTTTTCCATAGTTTAGTTGCTGGGTGTGTGAGTTGGCATAAGAAGTATAGTGGGAGAAGCAGGACTTCTTTGGTCTGAACACAAGGTGGAAGCACAAGTTTTCAGAGTGCCTTTAGAAGGTACGAATTCCACAAACACTTCCAGATGAGAGAGAGAGCTGGAGCATAATATCACTTCCCCCTAACCCTCACTAAGCACTAGAATAAATGTTCAGAGGCCCAGGCAAAAAAGACCCTGACCAGGACTAACTTTCACCGTATTATGTTCTTTACCCAAAGTCCCCATTAACCTGTTACCTGAAATTGCAAGGTGGCACTACAGAGTGTCAAAAACTCATCACTTAGTACAGCTTCTCGCAATGATCCAAATGAAGCACCTACTTCTATTCAACACGCTTCATAGAGCTACCCAATGTGAAACATTCAGTCAGTATTGAGTTTAATTTTCTAATTCTTGGATCAAGGCATACCCCAAAATACATCACTCCAACCCCCTGTAGACTCTACGCTATTAATTGGGAAGCTATCAGGGGGAATGTGGTGAGACAAATATATAATGAGGAAAGCTCACACATGCCCCTAAGCCTGTCTCACGCTAAAGGGAACCAAAGAACAAGCAGCATTTACAGTGCCAGTGAATTATCAGACTCATTGCTGTTTGCCTATAGTGCCATAAGTGAACATGGCACTTTATTGTGAAGTGTACCCAAGGTACTACTGCACAAAGAGTGGCACCAGCTTGAAGAGGATCTGGCCCTTAAACAGGACAAACAAACAATATGCTTAGATAGCAAGATATTTTTATGGAGAGATGGGATTGAAGATGCCAGTGATGAAGGAAGCTACTGTCATGCTGATATAAATCTGAAGGGTACAGTAACTCCTTATGTAAAGTCGTCCTGGTTAACGCTGTTTTGTTATGTTGCTGATCAATTAGGGAACATGCTCATTTATAGTTGTGCAATGCTCCCTTCTAACGTCGTTTGGCAGCCGCCTGCTTTGTCCACTGCTTGCAGGAAGAGCAGCCCATTACAGCTAGCTGGTGGGGGCTTGTAACCAGGGTGGATCAACAGCCCCCATAAGCTCCCTCTATCAGCTCCCTGCTCCCCTAAGTTCCCTGCGCTGCAGCCACCCAGCAGGCTATCAATTGGCAGTTCAGCTGTCCCTCCCCCCACTGCCATGTGCTGCTCCTGCCCTCTGCCTTGAAGCTGCTCCCAGAGACTCCTGCCTGCTGTACAGGAGGAGAAGGTGGGGGCTAATGTCAGGGTGTCCCCCCAACTCCTGCACCCCACTTACCCCTTCTCCATATAGAGCAGGGAGGGGACATGGACGGAGAGAGACAGAGAGAGCCTGGGGCAGCAGCTGCTGTCTCAACTTCCTGATCCACTTAAAAAGACAATGCACTTAAGAGTGGGTCAGCTTACTTAATGGGGCAGTGTGCATCTCTCTCTCTCTCTTTCTCCCCCACACACAAGGTGCGTGTCTGTCTGTGTCTGCTATGCTGCCTCCTCTCCCTCCTGTTCATGCTGCCTTGATGAGAGGCTACATTAACAACGTGTTAACCCTTGAGGGCTCAGCCGAATGCTAGTTCATCATTTAGCAGCAAAGCATTCCCTGGGAAACATCCTTCCCTCTTCCACTCTCTAACTTCACCACCTCAACCAAGTTTCACAATCATCATAGCTGTGAACCATATTAAATTGTTTGTTTAAAACATATACTGTGTGTATATATCTATATCATATATAGTTTTTTGTCTGGTGAAAAAGTTTTCCCTGGAACCTAACCCCCCCATTTACATTAATTCTTATGGGGAAATTGGATTTGCTTAACATCGTTTCGCTTAAAGTCGCATTTTTCAGGAACATGATGACGTTGAGTAAGGAGTTACTGTATGTGCTTTTTGGATTAACCAATTTTATTGTTTTGCAATTCCTTTATTTTGGCAACTAACCAGTGAGGAGCTCCAAAGGTAGACAGGGGCTCAACAAACTTGAACATGATGCTTTTCAAAGGGGTGGAGGAAATCATTGTAGGAAGGTGTGTGGAATTCATTTCACTTGCATGATGTAGAACTGCTAGAATGTGGTTGTGTGAGCAAAACTATCTGTTAATGAAAAGAAACCAAAGTGAGAGAAATCTTTACACAAGGCAAAGCAGCTGCTCAGCTGCAGTGCGCTTTACTTAAGCACTGTGATCTGGCCAGTATTTGGGCAGTTCTCTGTGCTATATCAGGGACTTCGCTTTGAGAAGAGATTTAGTGCTCTCTATTCTTGGACCCATGATGAACGGGGATATTAGAGGCAATGATAATGTGCATAGTGAAGAGATGGAGAGACTTCATTAGACAGAGTAACATCTGAGGGCCAGGCTGCATAAATTCTTTACTTAGGATGGCAAGCAGTTACGTGCACAAATAATCCCACTGAGGTCAATGGGCGTACTGGTATGTAATTGCTCACCAATCTCACGCAATCTGGCTCTCTGTGTCCCCTGCAGCAGCAACAGTGGCTACTGGGGAAGTAGCATCCATATTGTTACACACTCGCCATCTCTGGCTAGAGGAATGTTGGAGGATGAAGCTCACAATGTGAAAGGAATGAGAAAATAGAAATCAGGCAGATGGCAATAGTTTGGCTTCTGTTACTAAGAAGAAAAACAACTAAAGGCCAGCAATTCAAGCTTCCCTATCTATAAACAGGCCTATTGTCATCTTTGAATTAAAAAAAGATGTGACAACACGGTTCAGACTCTCTCTGTTTAAATAAAGTTTGGTTGCTATAGTGTCTAAGACAAAACTTGTAACTGTTTATTATTGGTATTGCGGCAAAATCTAGACACCTCAGCCCCATTGTGCTAGGCACTGAACAAAGAGACACTCCTTACCCTAAAGGGTCTACATAAGCACTATAGACAACAGATAGATACAAGACAGATAGAAAGAGGGAGCACCAGGAAAAAAAGATTGGGCATCAGTCTGCGAGATACATAGTTTATAGATTCCTTCTATTGTAGAGGCAGGAACCTCTGTTCCTTTTGTTCTGTTTCTGTACAGCGCCAAGCACAAAGGAGTCCAGGTCCATAACTAGAGCTCCTGTGTGCTAGGATAGTAACAATACATATGTCAGCATCCCAACAGTCTTAAACGATATTTAAGACAAATGTAGAACACTGTCTCTGGCCACACTGCCTGGCAACACAACGTTTATACAGATTTGGCCTGAACTATATTAAAAAAAGCTTTTTAAAAAACAAAACCCCAGTTCTCTAATCATCTTAGATGGCCTCCTGCACACAGGGCCAAAACAACCACCTTTGGAGACAAAAAGAGCTGCAGGGATGTTGAGTGAGTAAGGTTAGGGGCAGAGGAAAAAAATGCTGATTAATATAAAAACTTTAAGAAACTTATCTACAGAATTAGTAAACAATGCCAAGTGTATGTTTTCTTCAGGTATTCCTTCAAACAAGCATTTTTGCCCATGTCCTGCTAAACTATGAGGGAAGGCATCTCAATTCTTCACACGCTTTTCCTTAAATTTAACAGTTTCAGCAGTATCCCATTTAGAAACCCATTACCTCTAGTACTCTTTCAGCAGTGTCCGATGTCTGGATATCAAGCCTAACATTCCTTCCATCAGCCAGGTAAACATCTAGAGAGGCTCTCTGTGTCTGGATCTGAAATGTATCCTGTTAAAGTGAAATATGAAGGTGTTTTATTGCTGCCCTTCTTATTAGAGCCCTGCTGAAGGTGCTGGTGCTCCGCTTCCCTGCTAATCTTAGAGAAATGAACTGGATTATGGGGAGGGACGCTACAGCATGATGGAGGCCTGGTCTATGCTTTAAATTTAGATTGACCCAGATACATCACTCGGGGTATGAAAAAGTCACACCTTTGGCACCATAATTAAGCCAACCAAGCCCCTAGCATAGACGCAGTTAAGTGGCCAGAAGAATTCTTTTATCAACCAAGCTACTGCTGCTTAGCAAGGTGGATTTTTTACACAGAGACAGCAAAACTCCTTCCGTCAATGTAGGAAGCGTCTACACTGCAATGCTACAGTAGCATACATGCAGCACTATAGTTGTGCCATTCTAGCCCCCATAGTGTTGACATGACCTGAGGGTCTGTAGGTGGGAAGGGGAAAGTACTGTATTGACTAGATTCTCACTCTTGTACTATAAAGCTGAAACCCAAGACAGGCCTTGTGTATTTAAAATAATTATCCTTTCCCTGGAAAACTCCCGGGATTTAGTGTTACAATTCATTTTCCTTCCGAGGTGACACCATTTCCAGTGTGATCTTGCCAAGAAGAGAAAGGCTCTTTTGGCTTCCTCCAAGGCTGCAGCATCTCTCTGCAGTTTGGGGTTTTCAGCTGATCCTGGATAAGAGCAGACAGCAACTTTTGGCTATGGCTACACTACAGCTTAAGTTGACATGAGTTATGTCTCTCGGGGTGTAAATTAGCCACCCCCCAACTGACGAGTTACACCGACCTACATGCCAGTGTGGACATGTTGGCAGGAAAGCTTCTCCTGAAGACAGGCTGCCACCATTTGTTGGGGGTGGATTACTTAAATTGGCGAGAGAGCTCTCTGCATCGGTGCAGCTACGCTGCTGTAAGCTCTCTAGTTAGACTGAAGGCTGAAAGGGTATGGCTTTCTGCTTTGTTCTACATAGTTTGCCACTGTGACCAACAGGACAGGTGTTGACTTGGATTTAAATTTTTTCTAATGGAGACAAACGTAGCACCAAAGGCATAGGCAATACAGTACTGCTCAGACTATACAACTGTAAACATATACGTACATTTATATATAGAGAGAGATAGATAGATAATATGCGTGCTGAGGTATACAATAAAGAAAATCCATGAAAATACAGTCCAAATCTGCCTGAGAAAAAAACTATGAGGTCACTTATCTCATCCAAATGAGGAGGATGTATAAGGATCTGTTACATAGGACCATGGGCAGAACAATTTGTATAGTGGGGGTGCTGAGAGCCATTGACCCAAACTGTAACCCTTGTATATGATGGAAACCATCTCAAGCCAGGAGGTGCAGCAGCACCCCAAGTTTCACCACCTATGGCTAGGAAAACAAGCTTATGCAATTTAGGGTTTATTTTAAAACATGGGCAGTTTAATATCCTGCCTACACTGTGTAAAGCAAACTGTTAGCCTACACATATATGTTAGGTGTAGTATACACTACATTAATGGGTATTATGTGCAAGGTATTAACATAATATACAAGTTTTGTGAGGTTATGTTAATTTAATGTATTACGCTCTTCCATCAGTTCTGTTCCCTTTTGCTAAATATCCCATAACACTTTGCAAAGCTGAAGTCAGCTATGGCTCCAGATGATATGAAGTCTGTCAAAATTCAAGATACATTTGTTCTACGTCCTAGTACAGGGACCTTCATGGGTAACTGCTTTGAAATGTAATATCCAAAACAGAGATAAGAAAAGTACAGAACAAAATGGCAAGTTAAGGAACTGTTACAAACTGGAGGGTTGGATTTCAGTGACAAAGAGAGGGTTTTGTAACTTTTAAAACCACACTATAAATATACCCAGTTTAATTCCATATTTCCAAAGCACACCTACTATGTAAGGTGAGCATGCTGTAAGACAATAATTGCTTCCTGGAAGGAGGGTATGTGTCTCCTTTTTGTACTGTATTATTTTGTCTTTAGACAATAATTGGTTGAAAGTGGTTATTTGGTCTCGAACATTTTTAATATCGAATCACTAGTGTTATCAAAATCAACCAGCTACATATTAGCAACGCAACCACACTGTGTGACCCAGTTACAAAACAGCAGCGGCTGATTTGATTAAAACATAGAGTGGTCCTGTAGTGTAGGCAAAACTGAACCAGGCTCCCAAGCAATGCTGAACACCCGGTGAGGTTCAGATCATGGAGTGTGGCTAAAACACTATTCAGTATTATCTTCACCACAGGATTAAACTGGGTTTTAAGCACATTAAGATCTACTGTGTTGTACCACAATATGGTGGCTTTCCACAGCACAGACTGGATCCCTAAAGGACATGTTTGCACCGATATACTTGCCTATGCAATTTTAAGGAAGCTCACACTACAGCCATTTAATTTACACAAGTAATTGGACAAGCGAAAGTATGCGAGTAGCCAGCAAACTGGGCTGCAAAGGGAAATCTCTCTATATACTTCATTCCTTCACTGGGTTTGCTTGAAACCCACTTGCTCAGACACGAGCTAGCCAGGTACAGGGCAAGATTCACCCTTTGGAGAGCTCCCTAGTTTTAAGATACACATAACAGATTACAGACCTATATCATTTTTTCTTCTGGAGCTCATTTTTCATCTTGAAACACTGCCAATACGTCATACTAAAAATACTTTAAAAACAGGAACAGTTGGAGAACAACATCAAAATATAAGATAAATTAAAAACCCAGGACGCTCTCAGCATGCTAGGGCATAGGGATAAAACCAACAGTAGCTCAGAGTTCCCAAGCTGTCTTAGCCATTGACTTAGGAGACCAATAGAGTTCATTTGGAGAGCAGAAAATGTACATGATCAAAACACCAGGTATGCTCTTGTAGGTGGAAAGCAAAGGAGGCCCCAGACTTAGTGAAGGGCAGAGGTAAACCAACAAAGAGCGACAAAACAGAGAGACTATTTAGCAGGGTTTCCTTATTCAGGAAGAATCCAGGAACACACTACTCCTATGTTTCTGTGCCCAATTTCAATCCTTGTACTCATGTATATTATAACCAGAGCCCTGCACCTACTGCAATTCCACAGTTGGAGAATAAATCCAGATCAGCAGAGTTGACTAGCAAAAATAAGTGTAGATTAATCACACTTAACTCATGCGTTTAACTCAAAAAAATTAATCGTGGTTAAAAAAAATTGACCATGATTAATAGCACTATTAAGCAATAGAATACTAATGGAAATGTATTAAATATTTTTGGATGTTTTTCTACATTTTCAAATATATTGATTTCTATTACAATCCAGAATACAAAGTGTACAGTGCTCACTTTATATTATTTTTATTATATATATTTGCACTGTAAAAGTGATAAACAAAAGAAACAGTATTTTTCAATTCACCTCATACAAGCACTGTAGTGCAATCTTTTAATCATGAAAGTGTAACTTACAAATGTAGATTTTTTTTTGTTACATAACTGCACTCAAAACCAAAACAATGTAAAACTTTAGAGCCTACAAGTCCATTCAGTCCTACTTCTTGTTCAGCCAATTGCTAAGACAAACATGTTTGTTTACACTTACAGGAGATACTGATGCCTGCTTCTTATTTACAATGTCACATGAAAGTGAGAACAGGCATTTGCATGGCACTTTTGTAGCCAGTGTTGCAAGGTATTAATGTGTCAGATATCCTAAACATTCATATGTCTCTTCATGTTTGGGCCACCATTCCAGAGGACATGCTTCCATGTTGATTATGCCCGTTAAAAATATAATGCGTTAATTAAATTTGTGACTGAACTCCTTGGTGGAGAATTGTACGCTACCTGTTCTTTTTTTACCCCCATTCTGCTATATATTTCATGTTACAGCAGTCTCGGACGATGACTCAGCACATGTTCATTTTAAGAACACTTTCATAGCAGATTTGACATAATGCAAAGAAGGTACCAATGTGAGAGAGTTCTAAAAGTAGCTACAGCACTTGACCCAAGAAGCTGAAGTACCATCCAAAATCTGAGAGGGATATGGGATGGAGCATGCTTTCAGAAGTCTTAGAAGAGCAAAACTCAGATACGGAAACCACAGAACCCAAACCACCAAAAAAGAAAATCAACCTTCTGCTGGTGACATCTGACTCAGATGATGAAAATGAACATGTGTCAGTCCACACTGCTTTGGATTGTTATCAAGCAAAACCCATCATCGGCATTGACGCATGTCCTCTAGAATGGTGGTTGAAGCATGAAGGGACATTTGAATCTTTAGCGCATCTGGCATGTAAATATCTTGTGACGCTCACTACAACAGTGCCATGAAAATGCCTGTTCTCACTTTCAGTTGATATTGTAAAGAAGAAGTGGGCAACATTATCTCCTGCAAACTGCAACCAAACTTGTCTGTCTGAGCAATTATCTAAGTAGGACTGGTGGACTTGTAGGCTCCAAAGTTTTACATTGTTTTATTTTTGAATGCAGTTAATTTTTCATACATAATTCTACATTTGTAAGTTCAACTTTATCATGATAAAGAGATTGCACTACAACACATGTATTAAGTGAATCGAAAAATACTAGTTTTTACAGTACAAATATTTATGATAAAAATATGAAGTGAGCATTGTACATTTTGTATTCTGTGTTATAATTGAAATCAATATATTTGAAAATGTAGAAAACATCCAAAATATTTAAATAAATGGTATTCTATTATTGTTTAATCACATAATCACGATTTTTTTAATTGCTGGACAGCCCTAAAAATAAGCTATTTAATTATGAAGATAATTCAAGCTTCTAGCCACATATTAGAGAAGAAAACTTCCACACTGTAAAACAAATGCAAACCCAGGCAGCATTGTCTTTCAGAGTCTGCTAGGAGACAGCCTTAAACACCTCAGAGGATGAACTGTCCCATTCTTCTCAATGAAATGTAAAGTGGTCGCTATTATGATTCAGAGGGCTTGTCTACACTGGCAAGTTTTGTCGATGAAACTAATGTCGACAAGGAAAAAAATGACAAAAGCAAAGTCAGCAAAGCGTGTCTACATTTTCTCCCTCTGTTGACAGATCGTGTCCACATTCGGTGCACCTTTGTCTACAGCGAGAGCAATGGACAGTGGGTATGTATCCCACAGTGCCTGGCGACACCATCCATTGCTAAGTGTCGTAGGAATGCGGAAACAGAGTGCGACGCATCCTGGGATGTGCAAAATGTACCTTCATCATGCACCGCTCTGTGTCCCACCCCTCCAAAGGTTTCTGGCTTCCTTTCGTGCCATTTTTCCAACTGTCATTCTTTTGTAGTGCGCGCTAGCATCTGTAGTGAGAGGTTGAATCTCTCACTTCTCTCTTATGCATTGTTAGCTGTCGTGAGGACATTGTGCATGGTAGCACAGTTATTCACAGAGTTACTCGCAAAGTTAGCAGAGGATGAATCACAGGCCCAGAGTGTGATATGGATGACAGCAACTTATCAGTGCTTTGTGCATTCACAGAGCAGCTGCATACAGTAGACAGTTGCTTTTGGGCTAGGGAAATAAGCACTGATTGGTGAGACTGCAACGTCATGCAGGTGTTGGATGACGACCAGTGGGTACAGAACTTTAGACTGCGTAAAGCAACCTTCATGGAGCTATGTGCTGAGCTGTCCCCTGACCTGTGGCGCAAGGACACCAGATTGAGAGCTGCCCTTTCGGTAGAGAAGCTGTGTGGAAGCTGGCGAATCCAGACGGCTACTGGTCAGCTGCAAATCAATTTGGAGTAGGAAAGGGCACTGTTGGGGATGTATTACTCCAGGCGTGCAGGGCAATATATCGCATCTTGCTGCACAGGACCGAGTCTCTGGGAAATGTGCATGAAATAGCAGATGGCTTTGCAGAGATGGGTCTCCCTAACTGTGGCGGGGCGATTGATGGCACACACATTCCAATGTTAGTGTCTGACCACCTTGCCTCTGAATACATGAATAGGAAGGGATTCTTCTCCACGGTGTTGCAGGCTCTTGTGGCTCACCGGGGGTGTTTCACGGACATCATTGTAGACTGGTTTGGAAAGGTGCATGACGCACACACCTTCAGGAACAGTGATCTGTACAGAAAGCTGTGGCCAAGGACTTTCTTTCCAGACCACAAGTTCACAGTGGGGGATGTGGAAATGCCCATAGTAATCCTGGGAGACCCGTCGTACCCCTTACAGCCCTGGCTTGTGAAACCTTACACAGGGCACCTGGGCAGCAGCAAGGAGCATTTTAACAACAGGCTGAGCATGTGCCACATGGTAGTCGAACGTGCCTTTGGCCGTTTGAAAGCTCACTGGAGGTGTCTCAGTGGCAGGCTAGACCTTATCGAGGATAATATTCCCACGGTCATAGCTGCATGCTGTACTCTGCATAATCTGTGTGAATCTAAGGGTGAAATGTTTGCTCAGGTGTGGAGCACTGAGGCAGAGCGCTTGGCTGCACAGTTTGAACAGCCAGATGCTAGGGCTGTCAGAGGAGCCTAGAGGGCAGCTATTAACATCACAGAGGCTTTGAGGAACCACTTTGACAATGAGGGTCAGTAACACATGTCTGCTTTGGAGTTGCTTCCCTGGTGCATCCATGTACAAATTTGGGGCCCAAGATCCATGCAACACAATGCTTTAGAAGCCTGTTCCCTAGAGTGAATTGATTGCTATATGCTTCTGTAGAACACAGAATAAAAATGCTGTGCCATTAAATATTTTAGCCTTTATTTATTGTTAAAAAGTGTAAAACCTCAACTGTGTATAGCTACAGTTATCATTTTGCAAGCTGTGAGGGGGGCCTTATGGTACACCTGCCTCAGCTCCTTTATATTCACTCTGCACTGCTGCATGTCCCGACCCTAGGTGCAGCAAAGAAGACATGTTCTGGGCGGTGCTGCAGCACGATGACAGACAGACCATGGAATGGAAAGAGTGCTGAAAGGCAGGACAGAAAAGAGAATGCTGTTTTTGCTAGGCAAGAGACAGAGCGGATGAGAAAAGTTATGGAGGATCAGACAGAGACAGACCTTTTCACACAAGACTTGAGAAATTTGCCCACATATGTCCTGATTCCTATGGGTCACTTGCAGCTGCAACTGAACAGACTCCTCTCCCCACATACTGATCAGATCCAACAACTCAGCAGTGGTCCAAGTGGGAGTGTGTTTGGTGAGATAGCCAGCCATGCTCACCTGGGAAGCTACCTGGGAAGCCAGCAAGCAGGAAATGAGAATTAAAATTCCCGGGTCTTGCATGGGGGAGGGGCAGGTTGGCTACAGGGCAGCGGAGTTCAAACCACTGATCAGAGCAGTAGCATGGGAATTATGAGATACTTTCTGGAGGCCAATAAAATGGAAAAAACCCCCCAAAAAACTGTAGTGTCTACACTGCATGTTTGTCAACAATGAAGGGAGGGGAAAAGACAAAAGTCTCTCGCACAGGTGGAAGTTTTGTGTCACCAAAACTAGGCGTTTTTTTAAAAAAAGTCACATTGCAGTGTGTATGCTATCACTGTTTTGTCACCGAAAGCCAGTTCTGGGCGACAAAAACTTACCAGTGTAGACAAGCCCAGTGTAAAACATTGGCATTGTTAACTATTTTACTACCAGTCATGAGAGTGCAATCATTAAGCAAACACACACATCTATTGTTGATGAATGAGGAGTGGATGTTTTGGATGCCACCAGTTGCATCCAGTGTCGTTGAGCACTAAAGCCTAATCTACATTAGAAAATGTATCCTTCCAACTTGAACCAGTGGGATTACACCTGAGCAAGTTACAATGGTGTAAAGCATTCATGCTAGGCATACTGTTTTGGAGCCACAGTGAGCACTGCATCCAGGAGTGGCAGGTCCACCGGAGCCTTTAGACCAGCGCACCATCCGCCGAAATAACTGCGGCAGCTCCACAGGAACCTTTCCAGCAGCAGACCATCCGCTGGCATTACTGTGGTAAGTCCACCGGACCCGCGTGCTGCCCCCCCCACCCCCGGCAAAATAGTGCCCCTCCAAAATTCTGGCACCCTAGGCCATTGCCTAGGTCGCCTAAATGGTAGCGCCAGCCCTGACTGCATCCACAGACAGAATACTCCCTGCAAGCTTTGCAAGACCTGTGAATTGCTGCAGAACTCCTAGCACAATTGCCAGCAGCAGGCACATGTCTATTTGCACCTGTACATTACATTTTTTGCCCATAGTCTGTCTAGACAGACTATGAGACTATGAGCACTGCTTACATTGAAATGGTCCAGGACTGGGCCCTGCTACAACCTTATGCTACCAATACCAATGGCACAGGAGAAGCTTCAGCCCCTCCCCAAAAGCTGCTGCTGCATCATTATGCAGAGTTGCACCTCCACTGGGTGATGGTGTTTTAGGAGATAGAGAAGATTTTTAGTTATTTTCATTTAATTTTTCAGTAGGTTTTTGTGAGTTTTATTTTGGCTTTTTTGGGGTTCTTCAGCTTCTTTTTCTTCTTTATTTTGTCACTGGACAAATGCTTTCCTTTTCTTTCTCTTGTGTTTCCCTCTGGGGACCAATGATGGGAGTGATCCGGACTCCTCCATGCAGTTCAGTCTCATGTCCCACAATGCAGCGGGGTCCTGGAAAGGAGGGGGAGAATCCTCAGGAGAAGGGGTAGGGTGATGAGTAGTTGCTGGAGCACCAGGTGGTGGCAAATGTGTTTACATAAGGGCAAAGATAACCTTGCTTGTATCATTTAATTAATGAGCCTACACTATTTAATATCTTTATTAATGACCTGGAAGAAATTAAAATAATCACTGATAAAGTTTGCAAGTTACACAAAGATTGTAGGAATGGTAAGTAAAGATGAGGACAGAGCAATATGACCACTTGGTGTCAAGAATCAGGGCTTGCAGCAGAGCCAGTCTGCAAGCAACCTAACACACACAGCTGGCCTGAAGTAGGCTGCCTGATTGGTTGGAAGAGTCAGCAGACAGGCTCGTAAACCCAGCAGCAGCAGCTCTGCAGTGGCTTCTCAAAGCATTTGCCCTCACTTGTGATAGCTCCTGCCTTGGACTCAGCCTTGCCTCATTCCAGGTAACTCACCTCTGAGCCCCTGGCTCTGATTCCTGACTTTGGACTCCCGTTCCAACCACTAGGCCTGACTGTCCACATCCTGGTCTCTAACACTTGGTAAGCTGCACAAGTAAATGTGCATTTCAATATGGCCAAATATAAAGTCATACATCCGGGAACAAAGAATTTAGGCCATACTTACAGGATGGGGTACTCCATTCTAGGAAGCAGCAACTCTGATGTGGCGGCCATGGTGAAAAATCAACTGAACATCAGCGTCCAGTACAACACCATGGCCAAAAGGGCTAATGTGCTCCTTGGACGTACAAATGGGATTATTAAATAGGAGTAAGGAGGTTATATTAGGTGATTTCCCACCCCTCACCCCCACTGATGACTGCTGCTGGAACAGGGAGTCTAATTCTGGTGTTCACAATTCAAGAAAGATGTTAATACATTGGAGGGGGTTCAGAGAAGAACCAGGAGAATGATTAACGGATTACAAAACATGCCTGATAGTGACACTTTCTTTATGCTAAATAGATTCAGCTTCTTGAAAGTTAAGGGGTGACTTGATTACAGTTTATAACTATCTACACAAGGAACAAACATTAGATAATGAGCTCTTCGGTCTAGCAGGCAAAAAGATAACATAGTCCAATGGCTGGAAGTTGAAGCTAGACATATTCAGACTGGAAATACAGCTTTTTTTTTTTTTTTTAACTGTAAGGATAATTAACCATTGGAACAACTTACCATGGGCTGTGATGAATTCTTCATCATTGGTAATTTTTAATCAAGACTGAATGGCAGAAATAGGCTGCTGTAAATTTAGACAGAGCTGTCTAAATATAACACTAGTGGCCACTTCAGTCCCCGCAGTGGCCCAGGATCAGGTGGATGAAAGAGTGGCCTAAAGCTACCTTCGCCCTGCTCCACCTAGGTTGAGAGGTTGGTGCTACGCGTCTTAGAGGCAGAGCACAGGATCTCATCCCCAGTGTCCAGTCACCCATCCAGGAGGATGAGGGAAAGAGGAGAGGCATCCCCTCTTGCATCAGAAGATTCAGCTACCTCCGAACTGCCCAACATTTAAACTGTCACCCACCTTCCTGAATGTCAGAAATACCAACTTTTCCCTGCCCAGCTGTTGATCTCCAGGTTCCCCTCCATCCATAGTTCAGCTATTGTATCTTCAACACAAAACTTACCCTTAAATTTTAAATGTTTGGCTATCATAAACTAAGATGTATTCGGTACATTAAAAAAAACCCTCAGACACCACAAGGAATAGCGTATGGGATGCATTATCTGTTTTAACAGCATAGACTGGGGGAAAGTGCACTGGACTAAGTCAAGAGACTTGAGGTTTTCTCCCAGATTTATTACCAGTTTGCAGGGTGACCTTGCACAGGTCACAGCACCCCTGTGCCTCAGTTTCCCCCTGTAAAATGGAGACAAATACCATCTTTTGTAGGGCTCTTTTAGAGAGCTTTTCTTCTGACATCTTAAGGAGCTATATGTTGCTGAATTAAACTAGAGCTAGAACTGAATTGTTGAATTAAAGTTTACCTGAATCTGCTGCAGAAATCACAGGGCCTTGGCACAACAGTTTCAGCTTGCTGCCGAGTCCCAATTATAACATTAGTATTTACTAACAAGCCACTGAGTTAGGTATTTACCTTGATGAATTTTTCTTGAGGACTAGATAATGCATAGGTGATCAGGTTAATTTGGGTATCTCCTGAAAGGTGGGAGGTAAGTGCAAAGAGAGAAAAATATGGAGAAAACCTACCCTGACTGGAATGACCACATTGAGTCACTCTGGAACTGCATAATACATAGTTTCCTTGTTTGCTATCTTAAGCCTACACCCATCTGTCTCCACTAAACTACAGGCAATTGTTTCATTTAACAGTATTGCTGTAACAAGATCTCCATTTCCTCATCTCCAACATTTGTCATAGTAACGTTAGGAAAATTTACTACAACAGAGTAGCTGCATTAGGAAAATTTACTACAACAGAGTGGCTGCTCCCCCCAGAAAGTTCACCTGTACATTAAAAGCTTTTGGGTGAAAACAACTCAGACCACCTTCACCCAAAAAAGGTCTAAACCACAATTTCTATACATTAATTTAACATCTTACGTGTTTGTTATATCCATGTTCAGCTAACTACAGTACAGACAAAAAAAAATACTTACGTAAAAGCAAAAGAAGGAAATAGCACTGTAAAATATATATTCCCCCCGATAGCTGTAAAAGTACTAAGGGAATTTGGGGTTAATTTGTTCCTGACATATTGGGAACAGTTTTATCATAGCTAGAAAGCAAATACAATCTCCATAACACTGAAAAATAAATTTGTTATTTAAAAGTCCACAACTCTGGGAGTAAAGTGTGGCCAGGCTACGGCAGTGATACAATCACCTGAGTAGTCATTTACTTCTTATTCTATGCTGTTTTAATTTTATTTGAGGAGAGGGACAAAGGCACTGCCCCATTTACTCAAAGCCCAAAAACTTTCTCCAGACTACAACTTCATGTTTTTCTTTTTTGCTTTATTTTTTTTTAAAAAAGCTAATAATTTGGCAACCCCCCCTTCAGTATTTATGCCGTTACCTCTCTCTATATTCCCTAGGTCTTCTTGCCTCTCAAATACATTCCTATGTAGATTCTCAAGATCGCATGAAACAACCCCCCACCCATCCAAATTCTTCTCCCTTAGGGTATGTCTACACTACAGGATTATTCCGATTTTATATAAACTGGTTTTGTAAAACAGATTGTATAAAGTCGAGTGCACGCAGCCACACAAAGCACAATAATTCGGCAGCGTGTGTCCATGTACTGAGGCTAACGTCAACTTCCGGAGCGTTGCACTGTGGGTAGCTATCCTATAGTTCCCGCAGTCTCCCCCGCCCCTTCAAATTCTGAGTTGAAATCCCAGTGCCTGATGGGGCAAAAAACATTGTCGCGGGTGGTTCTGGGTACAGCCTCACCCCTCCCTCCGTGAAAGCAGCAGACAACCGTTTCGCGCCTTTTTCCCTACGTGAACTGTTCAGATGCCATAGCACAGCAAGCATGGACCCTTCTCAGATCAAGACCGCAATCGTGGACGTTGTAAACACCTCGCGCATTCTATGCTGAACCAGGACCTGCAAAGCCAGGCGAGGAGGTGGCGACTACGGCAGCGCGGCAACGAGAGTGATGAGGACATGGACACAGAATTCTCTCAAACCACGGGCCCCTGTGCTTTGGAGATCCTGCTGGTAATGGGGCAGGTTCTAGCCATTGAATGCCAATTTTGGACCCGGGAAACAAGCACAGACTGGTGGGACCGCATAGTTTTGCGGGTGTGGGACGATTTCCAGTGGCTGCGAAACTTTCGCATGCGTAAGAGCACTTTCATGGAACTTTGTGACTTGCTTTCCTTTTCCCTGAAACACCAGAATACCAAGATGAGAGCAGCCTCACAGTTGAGAAGCGAGTGGCAATAGCCCTCTGGAAGCTTGCAACACCAGACAGCTATCGGTCAGTCGGGAATCAATTTGGAGTGGGTAAATCTACTGTGGGGACTGCTGTGGTGCAAGTAGCCAAAGCAATCATTAAGCTGCTGCTACGAAAGGTTGTGACTCTGGGAAATGTGCAGGTCATAGTGGATGGCTTTGCTGCAATGGGATTCCCTAACTGTGGTGGGGCGATAGATGGAACCCATATCCCTATCTTGGCACTGGAGCACCAGGGCACCCAGTACATAAACCGCAAGGGGTACTTTTCCATGGTGCTGCAAGCACTAGTGGATCACAAGGGACGTTTCACCAACATCCACGTGGGATGGCCGGGAAGGGTTCATGATGCTCGTGTTTTCAGGAACACTACTCTGTTTAAACGGCTGCAGCAAGGGAATTACTTCCCAGACCAGAAAATAACAGTTGGGGATGTTGAAATGCCTGTAGTTATCCTGGGGGACCCAGCCTACCCCTTGATGCCATTGCTCATGAAGCCATACACAGGCAGCCTGGACAGTAGTCAGGAGCTGTTCAACTACAGGCTGAGCAAGTGCAGAATGGTGGTAGAATGTGCATTTGGCCATTTAAAGGCACACTGGTGCACATTACTTACTCGCTCAGACCTCAGCCAAACCAATGTCCCCATTGTTATTGCTGCTTGTTGTGTGCTCCACAATCTCTGTGAGAGTAAGGGGGAGACCTTTATGGTGGGGTGGGAGGCTGAGGCAAATCACGTGGCTGCTGATTACGCGCAGCCAGACACCAGGGCGATTAGAAGAGTACACCAGGAAGCAGTGCGCATCAGAGAAGCTTTGAAAACGAGTTTCATCATGGGCCAGGGTACGGTGTGACTGCTGTGTTTGTTTCTCCTTGATCAACCCCCCCCTTGATTGACTCATCCCCTGTAAGCAACCCACCCTCCCCCTTCGATTACAGCTTGCTTAAGGAAATAAAGTCACTGTCGTCTAAAAATCATGTATTCTTTATTAATTCATTATAAAAAGAGGGAGAGAACTGACAAGGTAGCCCGGGTGTGGTTTGGGAGAAGGATAAGAGGGAAGGAAAAGGCCACTAAAAAAATTTCAAAGTAATGACAGCCTTTTGGTTGGGCTGCCCATGGGGGTGGAGTGGGCAGGTGCATGAAGCCTTCCCCTATGAGTTCTTATACGTCTGGGTGAGGAAAATATGGAATATGGTGAGGGTGGTTACACAGGGGCTGCAGTGGCCCTGCTGCTGTTCCTGAAGCTCCAGACGTCGGAGGATGTCAGTTTGATCATGCAGCAGCCCCAGTGTTGCATCCCGCCATCTCTGATCTTCCTGCCGCCACCTCTGATCTCAAGCGTCTCTCCTCTCCTCACGTTTGTCCCTCCCATCCTCACGTTCACTGGCATCTTTCCTGTAATTTGATACCACGTCCTTCCACTCATTCAGATGAGCTCTTTCATTGCGGGTCACTTCCATGATTTCCAAGAACATTTCGTCTCGTGTCTTTTTTTTCTGCAGCCTTATCTGAGATAGCCTTCAGGACGGAGTAGGGAGGCTTAAAAAATTTGCAGCTGCATGAGGGAGGGGAAAAAAGGGAGAGAAGTATTTAAAAAGATACATTTTACAGAACAATGCTTATACTCTTTCACGGTGAACAACACTATTCATCTTACCTAGCACGTCATTTCACTACAAGGTCGCACTTTGCATCTTAATATTGAGTACCTGCAGCTCTGGTGTTAGAGATCTCACAGACGCAGGTCCAGGCAGCAGCATTCAGCTTGCACACGTCCATGGTAAGCCATTGTCTTTTGGCTTCTGCAGCCTTCATATACACAGTGCCCTCCTTTCCCAAATACCAAGCAAATCCCGTGCAGTGCTGCTTCTTTCCTGTTAACATGCAGCAGCAGAAACCACCACCCCATCCAATTTTCTGGGTTGATCGCTTTACCCCTCCCCCCACCGCATGGCTGGTAGCAGGAAAGATCCCTGCTAGCCAAACGCGAAAAAGCTCAGCGCCATTCCCCCCTCCTCACCTCTCCCTGCTTGGCTTCCTGCAAGGAAGGATTTCTTTTAAGCAACAGGCAAACAGCCCAGTAGGAATGGCCATCTCTGTCCCCTTACTTAAATTCCTGAATTTCAACCAGGTTACCATGAACAATATCACTCTCCTGAGGATAACACAGCAAGATAAAGAATGGATGTTGCTTGAGTGCCAGCAATTACCGGGACCATACGCAGCTAGGCTTTGTCATGCAATGATACCTGATTACTTGCTACATGCATGGCGTGGTCAAGTGTCCTACCATGGAGGACGGAATAAGGCTGCCCTGCCCAGAAACCTTCTGCAAAGGCTTTTGGAGTACCTCCAGGAGCGCTTCACGGAGATGTCCCTGGACGATTTCCGCTCCATCCCCAGACATGTTAACAGACTTTTCCAATAACTGTACTGGCCGCGAATGCATCCCGAGTCCTCAGGGCAAATTAATCATTAAAGAACGCTTGCTTTTAAAACATGCCGCTTCTACACTGAGCTGCATGCAATTCTAAGGGGGTCCGCCACCAGTTCCCCACCCCTGTCCGTGGATTCTGAGGTGGGGGTGGTAATCTCAGCCATGCCTGAGGATTCTGCGGACGGGGAAGATGAGGAGGAGGAAGAGGAGGATGACCTTGCAGAGAGCACACAGCACTCCGTTCTTCCCAACAGCCAGGAGCTTTTTCTCACCCAGACGAATTACCCTCCCTGCCCTCCCAAGCCACTAGCCCAGACAATGAAGCCATGGAAGCGACCTCTGGTGAGTGTACTTTTGTAAATATAAAACATGTTTTCGGCCCTGCCCCGGAACTTCCATTTGCTTCTTTGGTTTTCTGGTAGGCTTGTCTGAGCTCCTTAACTTTCACTCTGCACTGCACTGAGTCCCTGGTGTGGCCTCTCTCCATCATGGCCTTGGAAATTTTTTCAAATGTTTTTTCATTTCTTCTTTTGGAACGGAGTTCTGTTAGCACGGAATCCTCTCCCCATACAGCAATCAGATCCAGTACCTCCCATGCGGTCCATGCTGGAGCTCTTTTTCTATTCTCAGGAGACTGCATTGTTACCTGTGCTGATGAGCTCTGTGTGGTTACCTGTGCTGGTGAGCGCTCCACGCTGGCCAAACAGGAAATTAAATTCAAAAGTTAGTGGGGCTTTTCCTGTCTACCTAGCCAGTGCATCCAAGTTCAGATTGCTTTCCAGAGCGGTCACAATGGTGCACTGTGGGATACCACCCGGAGGCCAATACCGTCGATTTGCGGCCACACTAACCCTAATCCGACATGGCAATACCGATTTCAGCGCTACTCCTCTCATCGGGGAGGAGTACAGAAACCAGGTTTAAAGAGCCCTTTATATCGATATTAAGGGTCTCGTTGTGTGGATGGGTGCACGGTTAAATTGGTTTAACGCTGCTAAATTCGGTTTAAACGCGTAGTGTAGACCAGGCCTTAGAGTTGCTACTACTACCACCAATAGTAACATCTTTTTAACTGCAAACAACATTTGCTGCCCCCTCTTCACTATACAGTCCAACAAGTTATTAACACAAGAATTCAGAACAATAACTAAGCTATTGAGTAGGGCTGGCCAAGAATTCTCCATCAAAATATGTTTTTGATGGAACAAAAGCAGTTTCTGCACAATCAGTTTTCCCTGGAAAAGTTTTGAATTTACTGATTTTTTTTTTTGATTTTCCACTAAGTTAAAAATGAAATATTACATTTTGGTTAGTGTCAATATTAATAGGTCTCACCTGAGCTGATGCAGTGCCTCCTTGGAACTGTAGGTCTGGTACCTCACACACCCATTCCCCTCTATAGGCCAGTCTCCCTAGCTGAACCACCCATAGTGCATACAGCAGCCTCCCCTCTGACTGAGCTGCTGTAGTGCATTATTGGAGTCCAAAACAGGGAGTCGAGCCCATACAGCAGAACAGAGGGATGGGGCATCCATGAGGCACTGCAGCAGCTTAGGGGGACACAGATTAAAGTCAAACCAAGCCAAAACTAAATGTTTTGACATCTCCAGATTGCAATTTTTCACAATGTTTGCATTTTAATATTTTAATTTTTCATCCTGATTTAGGATCAAAACAAATTCTGAAATATCAAAATTTAGTGCAGGGTGGAAATTATGAGAATAGTACAGCAGGTCAGATCAATGTTTCATATATCTTTAGGCTGGAAGGGACTGTTAGGGTACGTCTACAGTACGAACTTAATTTGAACTTATTTTACTCGAATTTTCGGAAACAATTTTATACAATCAGTGTTGTGTGTCTGCACTAAAGCGCGTGAATTCGGCAGAGTGCATCCACAGTACTGAGACAAGCATCAAATGTCAGAGCAGTGCACTGTGGGAAGCTATCCCACAGTTCCCTACACCCATTGTAATTGTAGGTTAAGCTCCCAGTGCATGATGGGGCAAACACATTCTCGCGGGTGTTTCTGGGTGTGTGCCATCACTCACTCATCCCTCCGTGAAAGCTATGGCAGATGCCATACTGCCAGCAGATGGTGCACTGCCGTACACCGCCTGCCTCCTGGTATTATGAATCCACCTCGCATGTCCTCATGTCTATCTACTCTTTTATCGAACCATTTCCCGCCTTTTTTCAGCTACCATGAACTGAGCAGCACAGCTTCCGCCACAAACTGTGTTTTCCTGCTCTTGCATCGCTAGCTAGTTTTTCCATGTTTATCTGTCCTGGGCTCCCATGGAAGCTACAGACAGCAACAATTCCCCGCTGTTTTTTGGCCATCGTGACCTAAGCCGCACAGCTTCTGCCGCAAACTCTGCTCTTCCGCTCTTGTAGCTCTAACGAGCTTCCCGACTCCCTGAAAGCTACAGAAGACAACCATTTACCACCTTTTATTGGCCATCTTGAACCAAACGGCTTGTTTCGCACCCTTTTCCAGGATTACCTGTGCAGGTGCCATAGCACGGCAAGCATGGAGCCCGCTCAGATCTCCGCTGCAGTTTTGATCATTCTAAATACCTCGTGCAGTATCCAGCAGTACGTGCAGTACCTGCAAAACCAGAGAGGACGCGACGACAATGCAATTACTATACTGATGAGGACATGGACACAGATATTCCTAGAAGCATGGCATGTGGCGGTTGGGAGATTATGGTGGCATTGGGCCTGGTTCATGCTGTGGAACGCCGATTCTGGGTCCAGGAAACAAGCACAAACTGGTGGGACCACACAGTGTTGTGGGTCTGGGATGATTTGCAATGGCTGCGAAACTTTCGTATGTGTAGGTCCACTTTCATGGAACTTTGTAACTTGCTGTCTCCTGCCCTGAAGAGCAAAGACACCAGAATGAGAGCAACCCTCACCATTGAGAAGTGAGTGGCCATAGCACTGTGGAAGCTTGCAATGCCCGACAGCTACTGGTCAGTCAGGAATCAGTTTGGAGTGGGCAAATCTACTGTGGGGGCTGCTGTGCTGCAAGTAGCCAACGCAATCATTGACCAGCTGCTATCAAGGGTAGTGACTCTGGGAAATGTGCAGACCATTTTGGATGGCTTTAATGCACTGGGGGTTCCCTAACTGCAGCGGGGCGATAGACGAAACACATTTTCCTATCTTGGCCCTGGCACACCAGGACAGCAAGTACATAAACCATAAGGGGTACTTTTCCATGGTGCTGCAAGCACTGGTGGATCACAAGGGACATTTCACCGACATCAATGTGGGATAGCTGGGAAAGGTGCATGACGCTCGGATCTTCACGAACTCTGATCTGTTTGAATAGCTGCAGGAAGGGACTTACTTCCCAGACCAGAAAATTACTGTTGGGGAAGTTGAAATGCTTATAGTTATCCTCGGGGACCCAGCCTACCCCTTAATGCCATGGCTCATGAAGCCGTACACAGGCATCCTAGACAGTATTAAGAAGCAGTTCAACTACAGGCTGAGCAAGTGCAGAATGGTGGTAGAATGTGCTTTTGGACCTTTGAAAGCGCGCTGGTGCAGTTTACTGACTTGGTTAGATCTCAGAGCAACCAATATTCCAATTGTAATTGCTGCTGGTTGTGTGCTCCACAATCTCTGTGAGAGTAAGGGGGAGACATTTATGGTGGGGTGGGAGGTTGAGGCAACTCACTCGGTGGCCAATTTTGCACAGCCAGACAACAGGGCTATTAGAAGAGTGCAGCAGTGTGCGCTGCACATCAGAGAAGCTTTGAAAGCCAGTTTCATGACTGGCCAGGGTACGTTGTGACAGTTGTGTTTGTTTCTCTTGAAGTTACCTGCCCCCTATATATATGTGAAAGGAAATAAAGTCAAAATTGTTTTAAAACTGTTATTTATTATTTGCTGCACAACACACTGAGAGAAATCCAAAGGTAGACCCGGGGGGGTGGAGGGAAGGACAAGTCAAGAAACCAAATCAAAAGTCTGCATATGCCAGCTTTCTGCTGCTTGAGCGATCCTCTGGGGTTGAGTGTGTGGGTCCCCGTAGCCTCCCCCATCATGTTCTTGGGCGTCTGGGTGAGGAGGTGATGGAACTTGGGGAGGAGGGAGGGTGGTTATACAGAGGCTGCAGCAGCAGTCTGATCTTGCTGCCTTTCCCGCATTAGATCCACCATACAGAGGAACAGGTCAGTTTGCTCCCCCATGAGCTTGACCATAGCGTCCTGCCTGCTCTCATTGTGCGCCTCCCTCCTCTCTTTGGGTTCCTGTAATGCTTTACGGGACTCTGCAATTGTTTGCCTCCACGCATTCAGCTGGGCCCTATCAGTGCAGGAGGACTGAATGAGCTCAGCAATCATGTCGTCCCGAGTTTGTTTTTTCTGCCTTCTAATCTGGACCAGCCTCTGGGATGGAATATTTGCACCTGCGGGAGGAGAAAAAGGGAGGGTAGTATTTTAAAAGATACATTTCAGAGAACAAAGGGGACACTTTGGTGTGAGTAAGCCATCACACATGGCCGGTCAACAGAATTCAGCATGCAGGCAGCCTGGGGGCATGCGGGGTTCTGCTTCTTCTACATTCATTTCAATGCTTTCAAACTGCTAGGCTCCCTTTTCCATAGCAAGCAATGGTGGGTTTGCCATATAAAAGGAGGGCCTGTGGGCTCTCTGGGATGATCGCTTCACACAACAAACCCCCTTCCGCCCCCCCGCCCCGCACGGCTCTGATGAGGCTCTGAGCAGGGATGAGCCCTTCAAACTAAACGTGAACAGCCCAGCGCGGCTGGGTTTCCCTGCCCCCCGCCGGGTGGCTCTGATTAGGCTCTCCTTCACCAGAAGTACCTTCTCCAGGGTCATGGTCCGGGAACCCACCCTGGGAGTGGGGGGGAGGTTATTGGCTCCAGCATTAAGAATTGTTCCTGGCTAGGGGGAGGAAATGGATTCCCCACTTGCCGCCTGTGCACTGTCCTCCTCCTCCTCCTCTTCTTCATCCTCCAATGACTCTTCCTCCTTGCTCCGTGCAACTGCCCCCTTGCAGGTGTCCACAGAAAGTGGTGAGGTAGTGGTGGCATCACCCCCCATAATTGCATGCAGCTCATGATAGAATTGGAATGTATGTGGCTGTGACCCAGAGCGCCCATTTGCCTCCCTGGCTTTTTGGTACACTTGCCTGAGCTCCTTGATTTTTGTACGACACTGCTCTGTGTCTCTGGAGTAGCCTCTTTCTGTCATGGCCCTGGAGACTTTAGCATTCCTTTTTTGGGAACATAGTTCTGCCATAACAGACTCGTCTCCCCAACATGCAATGAGATCCAGTACCTCTCATTCGGACCATGTTGGAGCTTGTCTGCAAATCCAGGACTGCATGATCTCCTGTGATGGTGGACTCTGCATGGTCACCTGTGCTGATGGTGACCAAACAGGAAATGAAATTCAAAAGTTCCCGGGGCTTTTCCTGCCCACCTGGCAGTTGAGAGTGTCGTCCAGAGCAGTCACAAGGGAGCATACTGGGATAGCTCCCAGAGGCCAATAACGTCGAATTGCGTCCACAATACCTTTAACCTGGGATTGCGATCTCAATTTAAGTGCTACTCCACTTGCTGAGGTGGAGTACAAAAATTGCATTAGAGAGCCCTTTAAATCGAAAAAACTGGTTTGTGTGGACGGAATCATTTTTTTCAAAATTAATTCAGCTAATTCCGAAATAACAGACTAGTGTAGACCAGGCCTTAGATTGTCTATTCTGACCTCCTGTATATCACAGGGTGTTAAATTTCACCCAAATACTCCTATATTAAGCTCAATGAGTTTAGTTAAAGTTGAGCATTTCAGTCCTCAGGAGACTCAACTGTTGTGTCTGCCACAGGCAGAGAAGAGAGACCAAGGTGCCACCTAGGCCTCAGCTATGGCAAGGAAGTGATTAGGTGAAATATGCCCAGCAGGTCCTAGCAGGCAATCCACACTGAAAAGGAAGGCAATCCTTGCCCCAAGATCCCTGACAATCTAAGATGGGGGGAAATTCCTTCTTAACTCCAAATCTAATCATCAGTTTAATCCCAAGCACTGGGAGCAAGACATACCAGCCAAGTATCTAAGAAAGAAGATTCTCTGTATCACTTAGGACCACTGATCCATCTTGTCCAGTGTCTCATCTCCAGCTGTGATCAGTCTCTGATGCTTCAGAAGAAGGCAAAACAAAACCCAGAATACATCAGGCCAATTGTGCATCCGGGGAGAGTGGGGGTGGGGGGAGGAATCCTTCCTGACCCTGGAGATGACCCACAAACTCTGAAGCATGAGATTTGTTTATAGTCACTGTCTGAATGCAGAACTGCAAGTGTTATGAGCATGTTGAGGGTAATGCCTGCAATCCTGTCCTCCCCATGTTCATGAAGGAAAGGAAGGGGATGAACCAAGGAGATTCCAAGGCTGGAAAGGACCATCATGACCATCCCAAACACTCCCCCTCCCATCATGGGCCATAAAATTTCTTCCAGAAACTGGATTAAAGCATAACTTTTAGAAAGATATCTAGTCTCAACCCAATGACTATGTTATGGTGCTTATGCCTCACATTGTAAGGCTTGTTTTCCAGCCCCTAGATCATGTTTGTGGACCTCCTTCAAACTCTCTTCAGTATTTCCACATCCATATTGAAGAGTGGACACCAGAACTGGACATAGCATTCTAATAGTGGTCTTACAATGCAGTGTACAGAGGCATGATCACTTCAATCCTTCTACCTGATATTCCCCCTTTTTATACATCCATGGATCACATTAGCTCATTTTGCCACTGCATCACTGAGCAGTCATGTTGAGGCAATTACCCACCACAACCCCTAAGTCCTTCTCTGAGTCATTGCTTTTCAAGACAGAGACCATTTTGTAGGCATATCATGCATTCATTGTCTCCAGATGTATTGCCCTGCATTTGGTTGTATTAAAAATCTTTTTATTGGATTGTGACCATTTAACTAGGTGATTCAGATCACTCTGTAACCGTAACCTGTCGTCCTCATTATTTAATTTTTACATTTACACCAACTTTGCAATCAGATTTTTCTATCATTGTTTTAGATCATTGATAAAATATTGAAGTAGAAAGCAGTAAATACGGATCTCAATTCGCTTTGGTTTAGGAAAGCACAGCGTTTTTACACAAAGGACAAATCTTCAAAAGGAGCTTCAACCTGGCCTCCGTTAGGGTGGTTAGAGCACTCACCTGCTGAGTGGGTTCCAGGTTCAACTCCCTATCTAAATGAAGCACAGCACAAGGCTACTGGCTATTCTTAGGAGGGGAAGGGGTCTGTCTCTCGTGTTTCCTCATGAAAAAAATTCATAACGGCTAGCTTTCATTTCAATGCAGAACAAAGCAAAGGTCTTTTTTTTTTAAGAAATCAAATTCTTGTTTTTCCATTTAGCCATAGTGAGCAATCATATTCTGTGGCTGCAGCTCCACAGAAGTCACACCTGCAGAAATTGCCTCAGAGATGCACTGTTTAAATGTATCTCTTCAGCTTGTCTACAAGCTGGGCTGGCTCCAGGACTCCCACTTCAGGTTTTTTAGCTAAACACTAAGGTATTAGCTGAAGATATCTCAAAGCCATTAGTAATTATCTTTGAGAATTTCTGGAGGGTGAGTGAAATCTCAAAAGACTGGCGAAGCACAAACCTCGTAGCTATCTTTAAAAATGGAAATGAAGAGGACTCATGGAATTATAGGCCAGTCAGTCTAACTTCACTATCTGGGAAGATATTGGAACAAATTATTTAACAATCAGTTTGTAAGCCCCTAGCTGATAATAGGGTTACAAGGACTAGCCAGCATGGATTTGTCAAGAACAAACCATGCCAAGCCAACCTAGTTTCTTTCCCTGACAGGGTTGTTGGTCTCATGCAATGATATTCAATAGGCAGCCCGTGGACCAAATGTGGCCCACCAAGCCTTCTTGTGTGGCCCACCAGGTCATCTTACAAAAATATTTATAATTAAATTCACAAACAGTGATGTGCAGCCTATCATTTGCCTAGGACTTCCTTAGTAACTTACTGGATCTTAAGTACTCACGATAGCATCAGCTACAATTGAGCTAGGATGCTGCCTGTTTTTCCATTAGTGATGGAAATGGAGCCAAAAAATGTACGTGAGTAGAGGTAAACGTTGCAAAGTTGACAGCAAAAACCGAGCTTTTAACGTAAACTGGATAGTGGATTTTCTTTTTATTATGCCATCTCATTTAAACACAAAATCTTCGTGTTTAACATTCCAGACCACTGTGTCTGTCTGTAAGGTTGTCAATGTGAGGCACCACTTTAAATCAAAGCACAGTAACATCAATGCAGCCTAGTCTCCTGGTAGTATTGGAAGACATGACAAAATTGAAAATCTTAAGTCTTCATATCACACTTCAGATGTCACTCTCACAACGTCAGGGACTATACAGGCAAAAGCAACAGCTGCTTCTCTTTGGATAATGGTGCTACTAGCTAAAAAGAAAAGGCCTTTCCTGAATGCCAAGCTTGTGAAGAAGTGCATAGTGGAAATGCTAGAGGAGCTTTTTGCCAGAAATTAAAAACAAAAATAACATTGTGAACCACATGATGCAAGTTCCCCTGTCTGATTCCAAGGCAGTGCAAAGACAGGAGGTAATTTACGAGGATAGTTTGTCAGCACTGCTTTCTGATTTGGATATGTCAAATACATGTCTCTTGAAGTGAACAAATCAAGCGATTTAAGTGACACTGCCCAGCTAGTGCTCCTTTGTTAGCTTTTATGATGGTGAAATTATGATGGTGAAATTTTCAAGGAAGAATGTGCTTAATACCTTTGGAAACCTACATCACAGGAGAGATCACTTTTGAAAAAGGTAAAAAGGCTTTACTGAAAAATATGGTTTAGAAATTTGACCTATGAGGAAAGATTTTAAAAATTGGGCGTTTAAGTCTTGTTTTTAAAGAAAGAAGGAATATTAGAGCATGTACACTCAAGCTACTTGCAAGGAATCTCCACTTCCTCTTTTTTCCAGATATTAGGGAGAGGGACAACAAGATCAGTAGTGGAACCTAGAAGAAAACTAAGGTCAAGCTCATTTGCTCCTGGATTTCTCACTTCTCTATTTGCCAAACCTCAGGGACTCTCTGTTGAGAAAGTTGCACGGGCTTAACTGAAAGTATGATTTTTTAAATGACAGAATTAAACCAGTGCAAGGGACTGTGTGGACATTCTTGTTCTGGTTTAAGGAAAGTTTAATTCAGTTTAGATAAGTCCGTTTGCAGGGCTTTGCCTACATACAAGTTGCACTGGTTTAAAACAAAACAAAAACAAATAAACCCTTGTCCAGACATTCTTAAATTAAATTAAAGCTAGTTATATCAGTTTAGCTTGCACCTCTAAATTTATAGGCATAAGCTAAACCTGATTTAAGCCTAAGCCTGGTTTAAACCGAAGCAAGTGTCCACACATAGGAGGAAGACCTGTTGAAAGACTCAGGGTCAGGATAAAAGGGGTGATTTCATGGTAGGAGTCTAACACAGATTACCTAACCACGAAAAGGTGGATGAGGCTTTTTTTTAAACAACTAACAAAATCATCCAAAGAACAGGACTTTGTGGTGATATGGAACTTCAGCTACCCAGACATCAGTTGGAAAATACAGCTGGCACAGATTATTCAACAAGTGTTTGGAATGCACTGCAGACAACTTTTTCTTACATAGGGTGGAGAAAGTGACTAGGAGAATGGTTGTTCTAGATTTGATGCTGACAAACATGGAGGAACTAGTTGACATTCTGAAGGAGGAAGGCAGCCTGGGTAAAAATGATCATGGGATATGACAGTTATGGATTTTAAGGAATGGTAGGAGCAGAAACAGCAGATTAAAGAAAATGGAATTCGAAAGGCAGACTTTAGCAACTCAGAGAACTGGCAGGTTAGATCCTATGGGAAACAAGTTTAAGGAGAAAAACAGTTCAGGAGAGGTTTTTGGGTTTTTTTAAAGGGAAAAAAAAAGAGATATTACTAAGGGTATAAGCACAAACAATCTCATTGCACAGGAAAGACTGGAAGTATGGTAAGAAATCACCCTGGCTTAACCAGGAGATCTTCAGTAACCTGAAACTCAAGAGTGCTACAAAAAGTGGAAGCGAGGTCAAATTACAAAGGACAAATTAAAAACAAAACAAAAAACACAACCCACCATCACAAACACATAGGGACACAACTCAAAAGACCAAAACACAAAATGAGATTAAGCAAAAAGGCCACAAGAAAACATTTTACGGATACATTAGAAGCAAAAAGGTGGCTTTATTTACACTACAAACTTAGGTCAACACAAGATGGCTGACATCAACCTAGTTGTGCACGTGTCTATATTTAAATTTGTCATCCACTGATGCAAGTACCCCTTTAGTGACACCACCTCCCTGAGCGGCATTGACCTCAATACATAGACACTGATGACCTATGTTGACCCTAACAGTCCTCCAGCAGCTGTCCCACAATGCCTGACACTGACTGCTCTGGTCATAACTGTTAACTCCACTGCCCATGGGTCACAGAGATGAGAAGTCCCCCTACCTCCTGACCCTCTAAAGCTCTGGGAATTTTTAAAATGCTTTTCCTGATAGTTGAACTGAGCAAGCATAGTAGCAGCTCTCCACGGTTGTGTACATTAGCCCAGCCAACCATACTGGCTACATGCTTCAGATGCACTCTGGACTGGAGTAGACAGGGAGTATTGGATCTGCTGGGACTGTGGGGAGAAGAGGCTGTGCAGGCACAGCTACGGACCATTCATAGAAACATGGACATCTACAAGCAGATTGCATGGGAAATGCAGGAGAGGGGGTATGACAGGGATCAGCAGCAGTGCTGTGTGAAAGCAAAGGAACTGCAGCAGGCATATCAGAAGGCCAGGGAGGCCAAGAGTCAATCTGATACCAAGCCACAGATCTGCACTCTTTGCCAACTATGGAATGCAGCTCTTGGTAAAGACCCCATCACCACTCTGCAGACCTCCATGGATATGTCCAAGAAACCCAACACACAGACCCTTAGCATGGACGATAAAGGAGGAAAATGCAACTGGAGGGTCCAGCTATGCCATGAACCAGGACCTGTTTGAGACTCCACTGCAGTTCAGTCAGTCCCAGCAGTTGAAAACGGGCAAGCCTGATGCAAGGGAAGGGCCCTTGCGTAAGTGTGTAAATATACTTCCTGTTACAAAGATGTACTGGTGGCACCCCCAACTCAGCAGGACAGCTAATTGACTTTTCATTCATTTACTACACCCCTCAGAGAGGTGATTTTTTTTCCAGTGCTGGAAGAGCTCTCTTTCCCAGTGCTGCGCCATGACCACACAAGCCACATTAAAGCACAGCCACAGCAGCGCTTTAACGTTGCCAGTGTAGACTAGCCCTTAGTGTCATGCAAGACACAATAAGTGATGCCTGCAAGTCTTAAAGATATAGCAATGGAAATGAGGACTCTATAGGGACATATGAAAGATCAAGTTTATTCACCTCTTTCAAAACTATCGCAGAATTTCTTTACCATAGAACATTTTTACAAGACATTGATTGTGCTATTAAATATTTGGAGCATCTCAACCAAAGCCATGTTGTTAAGCAAGATTATTTAATATCTAAATGAATGTCTGTTAAGCTTTTATTTACACCAATTAAAGGCACTTAAGCACAGATGATGACAGAGAATGAACTTGTGTCATTCACACAGCTTTCAGGTTTGTCCCAGGATCCAGCTCTTCCCCATAATGGAAGAACATACCCAGCACTATTGCTATGTGTATTAAGAAGAAATCACTTTGTGTAAGTCTAATAATTATAAGACGAAGCTGTAAACAAAAATGTTGCGGAACTAGTATCTTTGCCAGGCAGAAAACTTAAAAAAAACAGCACAAGAAACAAGACATTCCAAAGTGGAACAGAAAGTTCTCTTGATTTTGTGTTGTGAGGATACATTGACTTTGTATTAAAACTTAAGATTTATTTCAACCTACCATGAAATGCAGGAAGCAATTGACTAATGTGGTGTTCAGTATCTCTCTACTTTAATAAATGCATTTGACTGTACAATCATAGTTTGAAACATTCCCCCCCATCAGATGTTCCCCAAAACAAAGGAATTCACATCCCCTATGCAGACAGCCAGTTTCAACACTTGCAATACACATGTAGGAATATGTCATTCCAAATCCAGTGCCCCACTCCCCCAGTTAAGACAACATAGTGGCAAAGTTTTTTCCATTAGAGCTCTGATAGAAAAGGCTTATTATCAGAAATTAATAGTTGAGGGGGGAAAATGACAAGACAAGGGGACCTGTGAAGGATCCACTCTCTTTAGCCATCTTTATGGATCTGAGCCAGACCCCATGGGAGTCACCAGGAGTCATTCTGTTGATTGTAAAGGCTTTGGATCAGAGCTTAACATGCTATGTCCTTCCCTAAATAAATCTCTAAGAGCTTGTCTATACTGGCACTTTACAGCTTGGGGAAACATACCCGAGCACTGCAAGTTTCAGTACTGTAAAGTGCCAGTGTAGACAGTGTACCAGCGCTGGTAGCTATTCCCCTTATGGAGGTGGTTTTTTTACAGCGCTGTGCAGCGACTACACAGCCAGCAGCGCTTTAATATTGCTAGTGAAGACATGCCCTAACTCTCAAATACAGAGTGCTGCTTTGCTCATTGACTCAAGAACCTTTCCTGGTCTGGAAAAAAAGAAGAGGTAGTAAATAAGCCACATTTTTATTGTGAAAAAATTTGTCTAAGCTTTGTGTGGAATGCTTCTTTACGCAATTACCTGTAATCTTGCTAGCCCTAAAATTCACAGCAAATATTAACCAAGAGCAGTAAAGTTACAAAGTTAAACATTAATTGTTACATTATGAAATTCTTTCAAGCATAACTTCCTCTCAGGAATTTCTAATAACTATTAGGATTATGGTCACACAACAGGTAGGTGCTTTCCATAACAAAAGACAAAAAAGTCCCTTCAGAAAGAGATGCTCACTGTGGTATTTAAGAGCCAAACTAAACATAAAATTGACATATTGCACATCCACAAACACCATACAATGGGGGGGAGGGGAGAGCAAGAGAGTTAGTTAGTTACTTTGGGAGTCATAACAGTTTCCGGATTGTGCATTTACTGCAATGTTATGGTGGACCTTTCAATGCAGTGGGGATTTTTGTGATTATACTTAATATTCCCGTCCTTCACCCCCTGCCCCACTATGGAGCAAGTAAAAATGGATTTTGAAAGCAGTTCAGGCTGCAAAACTCCATATACATGCCAAACTCTGTCACGGTGTGTTACAAGATAAGAGAAGCTGACATTCACAGAAGTCATCAATACACTCATTGCCCCAAAGTACTGACACAACCAAAAAACATCTATGCTTGCAAAACGCAAGGATGTGTATAATCCTTTCAGTGAGCTCTCAACAAAAGACTTTTCTGGGCATTATTTAGGGGCAAAAGATTCATCAGATACCACACCAGGACATAAATAAAGTAAATTCTTTTAATGGTGAGGTTGTACCGAGAGGAACAATTTAGCATGTGGATAAGATAACAACTAGCTCTTACATAGCACTTTTTATCAGTAGATCTCAAAGTGCTTTACAAAGGAGGTCAATATTATGAGCATATGAATACAAGGAAGCACACACAGAAAAGGCAGCCTTTGTGCAGAGGAGCTGAAGCGCAAGTTCAATCGTCCCAAGCAGCTAACTGTGTTGCTGAAAAATTCAAAAAACTTACCTGCTGTAATTTTCTAAAAAAACTGATGAAGACATCACTGTTTGTAATACTTGGATCTACAGTTACTGAAAAACAAAGGTATAGAAATCAAAGTTAATTGAAGGGATGGGAGAAAAGGGTCTGCATCTGAAAGTAAGATTACCTGCAATGCCCCTCTAAGTTAACATTTAAGTATCAAAAGACTTCTGGTAGAGCTGTCAATGAGTGCTTTAACCATCTTTTGATTTAAGCAAAGTTTGCTTTTTATTGGATGGTGCTCAGATCACTTCCAAGTCCTGCTCAGCCAAAGGCAGGTACTGCATTAGGTACACATCCCGGTGGTGAAACCTGGCTCTACTGAAGTAAATGGAAGTTTTACCATGGACTTCAACAGTGCAAGGATTTCATCCCAATATTTAATATATGGGCCTAGAGTTGTGGTCATTTATTTAGGAGCTTATTTTATGAAGTGCTGAGCACCCAGAAGCTCCCACTATCATCATCAGAAGCTGCTGGGTGCTCAACAGTTTTGGAAGTGAGGTTATTTAAAAGATTAACCTTTTTTTTTTTTTTTTTAAAGTCTTGGCCAAAGCATATATTACATCAGAGGCCAAAAAGTGTCTCAGAGCTTCCTATTTCTTGTAGTTGAAAGGGTTACATTTAATTTGTTGGCTTACATGAAATTCATGCACGACATATTATACCTGCACTTCAGATATATAGTTTTCCTATAAACTTCACGTGTCTTGTAACAATTCTCAACTCTCTGCTTGGAAATCTGAGAAAAACAAATTTACTTACTTCTAGAAAAAACGGAGGCCAATTTAAAGGCAAGAGGAGGGGTATGATATCTGAAAGGGACCTGCCCAAAGGCTCAGTTTTTGACTCTGAAGTCAGTGGAAGTATTTGGCATGCTAGGACTGCAGGATCAGGCCCCCTATGTAGTTTAATCCCAACATTTCAGGGTATGCTCCCCCCAGAGCCTACAAATCATGACTTGCAGAATCCATAAACATATTTCAACTGTTCAATCCACATGAGATGAAAACCCAACCATCTAGTGAAAGCAGAGACTCCGTACCACTTTGTAGATATTGCTCAAGCTGAGACCTCCTCTCCTCAGCCATGGACTTGGTCATTGCAAGATAGAACTTCGGAGGGAAAGCAGGCACGGTACTCCCAAAGATCCGTCTTAGCTACAATGGCAGTCAAATAATGCTTAAGGTTAGTGAAGATCCGCTATGGGCTTCTGTGGACATCACCGTATTACCACATTCCCCGGGTTGGAGATGTCCATTCACTTTAGCCCCAAGGCAGCTGACAGCTCTCTCAACTTCTAAATGTATTCAAGACATACAACCCCTTCAGTGCCAAACAATGTAGTCAATAATGAAACTTTCTTCAGAGCCACTCAGAGGGGACTCTGTCACCAATGCAAAGCATGCTGCATTTTGTTTTGTTTTTAGCTTTATAGAATCTGAGTAGCAGCTTGGAAGCAGTTTTTAGTTCCAAGTCAGAAGGATCGCAGCATGTCTTCTTCATTAAGTCTTACACATTCTATATAGACAAATGCTATGCTGTCTTTGTCAACACTCAGTATTTGCTTTCCAAACTATCTATACCAAGATTTATTGGTAATACTGTATGATCACATAAACCCTCTCTTTTGGGAACCACTTCCATCCTTGATTTTCATTCACAAATGCAAAGAAAGGAATCCTCGACATGCCATAATCCTTGCCACAGGTCTCCCTTGCATCACTGTATTTCTTTAACATATTAAAGACTCTGTATAGCGTTGAGAAATATTTGGAGACACTTTACACTTTCAGTTGACTGTTACCATGCTTTACAGTCACTGTCCACATTCAACCACAGCTAAGTTTTACAGAGAGCATGTTGCTTCCTGAGCACTTTCAACTCAGTTGCAACCAAGCACAGCAGAAAATTGAACTTTGTTCTGACAACAGCATAGAACACTCGATTGGCTTGGCTTTTGTTTTTAAAAATACATGATCGGGCAGAGTCACTTCAGGACTCCGTTTCTTTGTTTGTCACCCAACACAATACCAGTTTTCTTGCAGTTTAGATTCCAGCAGAAAGTGATGGAAGACACAGGAAATATGATCCTCTTAGTTCAGTTGAATTAAATGGAGATTTTCCAACTTGGCATTTGGACAATCCAATGGGAATCTTCCAGTACACAGGAGGGAGGGATCTCAAACTAAAGAAGGAGCAACTGTTTTTAAAGTTACAATTTACAATGTTGCCAATTCTTGTGATATTATCCAAAATCCTGTGATATTTGGCATTTTTTCCTGAAGCCCCAGCTCCTAGAGTCACATGAATGTGAAGTGCTCAGCTTTCACTTAAAAATAAAAAAGTTTCTAATTCTCTTGTTTGTGGAGGAAAGCTTGAAATCATGAACCAAGTGCACCCTAAGGCCTCAGAAACCCAGAAGAAAGATTCATTATTTTTAAAAACATCATTTTTCAGCTAGTCAATTTATTAATTTGGGGAGGGGGGCTGACTCAGGAATTTTGAGCCAATAGGGTTGGCAATATTGAAGTTAAAGAAACCTGAAATTAAGACGTCCATTCTCTCCTACTCATGCCACTTGATCATGTGATTCCCAAAACTGGAAGTGCTCCTGCTTGCAGGAACTCATGTGGTCAGTTAAAAAAACAAACAAAATACACACTTAGACCCAGCTTTTGTAAACCCTTAAGGGGCTACCAGGCAACAAGCTGGCAAAAATGAAAAGCCAGCTGGAAGCATGGGCACCTCATATAATCAAGGAGGGTCTAAGAGTCTGTTGTAGTAAGTAAATAATAATTTAAACTTTTTTTTAACATTACCATATACTAAAGGTGCACATTGATACTATGTGTTGGTTTTCCCATCTCCACGACTCAAGACCATACCTGACTAACATGAAAAGAGCATGAAAGGTGAACATCCTGCTTAAAATAATTTTTAATGGGCGGCGCAATCCCATTGTCACCAATGGCACGTGCTACAAGGAGCTTAAAGTATTTACAAAGTGTTAAACTTCCATCCTAACCCAAGTGACTGATTAAAAACTAGAGTTTGTTGTAAAATTTAAAAATTGTAAAAAGTTTCAAAGTTATTGCCATTTTTTAAAGCAGGGGTCCCCAACGCAGAAATATGGCGGCATTTCGGCGGATGCTCCACCATCGCCACGGTCCTTCGTCTGGCGCCCGCCAGACAAAAAGGTTGGGGACCACTGTTTTAAAAGTGACTCTCAATATTTACAAGGATTTTGAAAAAAATGCCATAAAACTAACTTTTAATTTATCTTTAGGGCAAAAAAAACCCTTTTGTTTGCAAAGGGACTTTTTTTTTTTTTTTTTTTTTTAATACCAGAAAAGCTTTGTTTGAAAAGCTTCAGTCAACCCTAGTCAAAGCTATTTAATTTAGTGGACTTACAGATTGATTTTTACAACCAGACACCATTCGGCCACTATTGAGAAATGACAGTTCATGGATCAAGGTTTATTATACATTTAATGCCACTCTCTGGAACCAGGAGAAATGGAGGTAGAAAACAATTATAGGCATTTTCAGGAAGGAAGAGGCATTAACTCTGACAAGCCTGGCCAAAAATCCCTCTCTCAGTAAAGCAGTTTCTGAATATATTAAGATTTGTGAGAGCTTTGCTTGTGGCACATGTAGCAGCTACTCCATTACCCCTATACTGGCAACACATCACCAGTTTCCAATTTGTTTATTAGTTACCTATTATTAGGTACTTGTAAATTGCCTTGAGAGACACAGGAGTATAAAAGGAGCTATATAAAACCAAATCATGTTTTCCATGTAGTGTTGCTGCATAAATATAACGAACAGCAGCTTTTATAGAATGCTTTTCATCTTCAAAGTTCTTCATATACATACACTGATGCCTCCAAAGCCTCAGAGACAGAGAAGCATTCTCTGTTTTACAGACAGGAAAAGTGAGGCAAAGATATAAAAAGTGATTTGCCAGAGTTCAGAGATGGAGTCAGAGCTTGAATCAGAACCTCCTGCCTCCTCACCATGCCTATCACCCACGTAATACAGCACTACCCATCATCATCAGTAGTTCGTACAAATGGAGATATGGACTATTTAAAAATATCCAAATCAATGAGAGCAATTAATTCACTTTGGAACAGACTGATTGGTCAATTTTATTTTTCAAACTTAGGCTATGTTTGTCTGAAGGATTTGGAGGAGTGGGGAAGTGGGGTGGGGAGAGAAGTATCTCCCTTGTCGTACTTCTAAGAACTATAGAAATTTTCCATAATAGTTTACACACATACTTTGGAAGGTGGAGGTGGGGAGTTATTTTAAATCAGACAGAGCTATCAGTTTGCAGGCATTAAGTTTCAGTCCAACATGATTGGAAACTTGGTTGTTTCCAATATTCACCAGCCCAAAAGATGGACTTATATTTTAAACACAAACAGAGGCTGTACCTGGCAGAGCTATGTTCTGGGGGCCAAATTCACTTCCAGCACAACATAGGTTGCAGATCTCCAGATGGCAGTAAATCCATCTAGAGAAGGAGCCAGAAGCACAAGCTGCTTGCAACCCTTTCTCTGCTGAGAACCTCAAAGCCTGGTAATACATCTCAAAGTGGGCAAGGCCAGGCTGACTGGGAGAAGAGCTGAATCAATGTCTCTCCAGGGCTTCTTCCACCAGTAGAGCTCATATGAACACCTAGACAGGTTTAAAGCTGTCCTATCTTGTGGAGAGACAAGTGGTTTCACCAATAGAAGTTGGTCTAATAAAAGATATTACCTCACCCACTTTGTCTCACTGAGCTTTTCTTTGGGTCCGGGAAAAGTACTCAGTGTCACAGCTAAATACAAGATGGAACAGATTGTTTAGCACAGTCATACTCAGACCTCTGTGGCTCAGAAGCCAAATTAGCAATCAACATTACCCAAAAGAGCCAGGGTAGCGTGAATTAATTGTTTCTTTTTATATATATACACACACATATTAGTGCACTAGATGAGCACACCACATGTGTGACAGGCATGTGTAGGACCAATGGATCTTGAAACGTGTGTTGTTGGGAGTATTGATCATCATAGCAGTGTTATGGCAGGGTCTAGTGCTGCTTTGAGTTGTTTGAACAGGACACCCACATACCCTGAGAGAACTTGCTTCAATACAGAAGAAAAACCTGTCTAATCGCACACCTCTTGTTGTCATGTACTACACCAGGCTGGAACTCATACGTGGGGTAATTACAGCCCATACTTTATGAGGACCACATCCTGAAGGAAATCTTCCCTGAACTCCCTCTTCTGACCTTCAAACAACCCCCCAAAATCATCAGTTCCCCACAGAACCTTTCAAAAATCCATGGGACCTACCCATGCCTATCAACATTTGGTGTACCTCATCCAGTGTACTAAATGCCCCAACAACTATGTGGGTGAAATGAGACAATCACTACATTCCTGAATTAACTCACAGAAAATTGATGAGAGAAAAACACTATCAACCATGGATGAACACTTTTCCCAGCATGATCACTTCATTTCGGACTTCAGTCCGCATCCTTAAAGGAAAATGGGACAAGACATTCAAAAAGATGAGCCTGGGAGCTTAAATTCATAACTTGCCATGATTTTCAGTGTCTAGCATTCCGTAAAGACATTATTGGCTTTCTGGCTCATTACAATCTGTAACCCACTAATACATCTTCATTTTATGACCACAAAGGTGTTAACTGCCTACTTCACCTTGAATGCTCTCTTTTCACATGTTAAGTCTTTATGCTAAACAATCTGTTCCTCCCTGTATTTAGCTGCAACACTCTGGATATGTGTACACTGCAATTAAAAAAAAAAAACAAAAACACCCCACAAGGAGTCTCCAAACCCAGGTCAGCTGAGTTGAGCTAGTAGGGCTCAGGTTTCAGAACTAACTAAAACTGCGGTGTAGATGTTTGGGCTTGGGTTGGAGCGTGGGCTCTGAGAGGCTGGGAGGGAAAGGGTCTCAGAGCCCAGGCTCCAGCCCAAACCCGAATGTCTACACTGCAATTTTACAACTCTGCAGCCCAAGCTCCACTAACCCAAGTCAGCTGACCCAGACCAGCTTTGGATATGCCATTCGTCTTTTTTTGCAGTGTTGATATACCATCTGAGTATCTTTCCCAGACGTGAAGATGAGCTCTGTGTAGCTCAAAAGCTTGTGTCTTTCACCAACAGAACTTAGTCCAATAAAAAGATATTAACTCATTCACCTTGTCTCGCTAATATCCTGGGATTAACATAACTACAACACTACCTTGTGGAATCCACCTAACGTTGAAACCCTCCATTCATCTGGCCCAAGACATACAAAGCAGAGAGCATTGTTTCTTTTCCATCCATCCACAAAAATGCTCCTCCTCCACAGAAAATGGTTGCTTATTTCGGTCGCAGCCCTAAGGTCTTTATTCCAACATGGTGTCTGTATGGCCAATTGTCGGTCATCTAAAGGTCACACTGGTACTGTGTGCAACACCGCGGTGCTGTGTGCAATCTTAAGGTGCGGTGTGCAACATTAGAGTGTGCCGTGTGCAGTTTCCCGCTCTTTTTGCCTGGTCATCTAAGGGTCAGGTTAGTGCTGTGTGCATAGCACCGGCGTGCCGTGAACAAAGGAATCCAATCTGACCAATCGTAGTTCAGTTCAAACGGTCAGATTGGAGTTGTGTGCAAAACCATGCTAGTGTGCTGGGTGCAGCTTCTAGCAGCTTCCAGTGTGCCATGTGCAGACTATCTACGTGGAGGGCGCCAGCTCGGAACCTGGAAGGTGAAGCAGCTAGGAACCAATCAGATTTTAACAAGTGTAAAAGAGCCTTTGAATAAAACTATGCCTTGTGCCAGAATCTGCAGGAGTATCCACGTACTGACTGAAGGACCTGATCAACCCTTCAGCCAGGGGTCTCCTCCGGATGTAGCCGGCTCGGGATGTGTCGTTTTATTGCTTTTGCAACATTATCTTTTACGGATTCGGTATGTTTCTGGTGTCTGTACTGCTGGTCAGCTGCGCCTGGAATATGGTACTTGCTTTCTAATTTTTCTGTCTGTGCTTTGCTTAGCCTTTTCTCCTCTCTTATTTGATACAGAACTGCATATATTATCTGATGTATAGTTGTGTATATATGGTATATAAGAACTGAGTCGTTGTAATAACTGCTATTGAAGTTAATTGGTGTACTTGACAGTAGTATTTGGTTAGTGTGCACACAGTTCGTTTAATTTCGTGTATTCGTTTACCTTTTTTAAAGTGCAGTTAATTTTGAAGTATTTGGTTTCTTGTTAATGGATGTAAATAGATTGCTTCAGGTTGTGTGAAGATTTCTTGTTCCAATAGTACTGTTAGTTGGTAAAAGTGCTCCTCCCCAGCCCAAGTTTAGATTTTTTTCCCTGTTAATAAACGGCCATGTAGTGTTTTGAAGTTTCAATTTGTCTGGTTTTAATTTTCCTCTCTCAATTAAAAAATTCACCAAACCCGCATTAGGGACGGACAGTTTCAAGAGTAAGTGGCTGGAATTACCTAATCTTGTGGGGGTGTTTTTAAATGAAGTGTTTAGCCCCACCCACACCGTCTAAACCAACTATTTCAGCCACAGCCACGTTCCATTATATGGTAAAAGCCTAGGGCAGATGGGGCATTTGAGATAAGATTTCTACCCTGGAAATAATAGTCAGAGCAGCTTTACTAAAAGGAGTTAGAAAGGTGTCAAACTGTCCATAAAGAGGGATTAAGAGAGTTGTACTTTTAGATACAGTTTAGATGAAGTGTACAGAAAGGGGCTCCTAATTTTAAAGTGTATTTAAACATGTTTCACATGCTAATAAAAATATTTGTATATGTAGATGCCTAACAAACCCAAAATATAAAATTAGTCTGCTATACGAATACACAAAATTGAAAAACAAATTTATTTTAATCATTAAATCCTTTATGCCTAATTACTTTTGTGATTAATTGACTTTTAGAATAATTTTCCAAACAGCTGTTCATGAAAATCATGGTTGTTCCGAGACTGACTCAGTGAATGCTGGTACAGTGTTTAGAATCAATCAACATTATGCTTTTGTCTTCAGACTAATTGTTACCATTTCAGAAGTGACTCTTTGTCTGAATATTCATTGTTGACTTATTTCCAGGCACTAAATGTACAATTATGATACCTAGCAGCTTTTTCTTCTTGGCTTTATAACTTCTTGTCAGGTTGTCATATGCGTGTTATTCTAATATTTGTCTAGAAAGGGACAAGCAGCATACTATTTTCATCTGCTTCTGAACAGTCACCCAAATCTAAAAAGTCATTTGTTAACACCACAGTTTTTCAAAGTTGGAAAGTAAGGAGAGTTTAGCCACCACAACCCTCATCAAAATAGAAGTGTTTTGTAATGAAATCCAACAGCTATTTCAATCTTCCCAAACAATTTGCAGTAAAGCTCTCCTTTTCAAAACAAAAAATTATGTTCAGTTTCCCATACTTTTATAATTGAGACTTAGGAAGAATATACTCTAATTGAATGAAGGAGACAGCTGACATCTACTAATACCATACCATCAGCCTGAGTTCCTCAAATCAGACTTATCTGGGGTTAGTGCAGTTAGTGCTTTACATTAAAAGCGCATCAATATTTACCTGGCACATTCCCTTTAAAGATATTGATAATGATTTGTGTGGAGAAATTCAGGGAATACTTTCTACAGAATACAATGGCCCCTACAGATAGAAAGGAAAGGAAATTTAAAAGTGGTAAAGATGCAAGTACATTACTTGCAATAATAGTGAATGGAAAGATGCACAAATGGGGGGAAAAAAGTGAGGTTCAAGTGTCACAGGCAAAAATGAACTAAAGATTGAGTCAGTCTGAGGAGAGGAGTTTCTAGAGATGAGGTAACAGTACTTAGGAATTGCTGCACTGGATCAGACCAGCAGTCCAACTAACCCAGTATCATGTCTCTGACAGTGGCCAGAACTAGATGCTTCAGAGAACTGTTCAAGGGAAGCTGTAGTGAACAATTATGCAATAGTATGCCCACAGGGGAAGTTTCCTTCAAACCCATGCAGGCGTGTGCACAAAGCGGAGCCAGCAGGGACTCAGCTATTTCTTCCCCCCACCCCCCTAATAATCAGCAGGGGATGCAGAAATCCTGCTGCTCCTTGGCTGCTGCGAGGAGAGTGAGAGCTCCTCTCCCTGGGGCTGTGGCAAGAAAAGTGCTCTCCTCACCGCAGCCCTGGGGCTGAAGAAGGAGTTCTGCTCTCCCAGCCACAGCCCAGGAGCAGGAGGAGTTCCCTCTCCCTGCCGCAGCCCCAGGGAGAGGAGCTGTCTCCCTCTCCCCACCACAGCCTAGGAGCAGGAGGAGTTCTGCACCCCTCACTGGGGCCAGAGGAGTTTGCTCACTCTCCCTGTCATAGTATCATTCCCAAATCTGAAACTTAGTGTCCAAAATATGGGTACTAGCATGAATTCCCCTAAGCTTAATTACCAGCTTAGATTCTGTAGCGCTGCCACCAATCAGGAATTTCAGGGCCTGATACCCTCTGGTCCCCCCAAACCCTTCCCTGGGGACCCCCAAGACCCAGAATCCTTGAGTCTCAAAACAAAGGGGAATAAACCATTTCCCTTCCCCCTCCTTTCTTTCTCCCAGCTCCTTCCCGCCCTGGGTACACTAGGAGACCACCGTGATTCAATTCCTTGAATCCCCACCCGAAAGGAATGTTCCCTTCCCCCTCCCTTCTTCCCCGGAGAGAGATACAGAGATAAACGCAGAGAGCAGGTTTTTCTTCCCTCCTCCTTTTCCTTTCTCCCACCAATTCCCTGGTGAGTGCAGACTCCCTTCCCTGGAGTCTTACAAAAGATAACCCAAAAAAATCAGTTAGGTTCTAAAAAAGAGGAAAACTTTAATAAAGAAAGAAAAAACATAAAAATTGTCTCTGTAATCAAGATGGTAAATATACAGGGATTTTTAGCTTATAGACAATAGAAAGAAGCTTTCTCCAGCAGAAACACAATTTAAGCTACTTCCAGCAAGTACACATCTGCAAATAAAGAAAAACAAGTTAAAAGACTATGACCGCCTTTGTACTTACTTACTATTCTGAATAGATAAAAGACTGTAGCAGGGAGATTGGCAGAAACCTGGTTGCACCTCCAGTCCCGTCCAGGACCCAGAGAGAACAACGCACAAACCCAAAACCCCCAAACAAAGGCTTCCCTCCACCCAGATTTGAAAGTATCTTGTTTCCTTATTGGACCTCTGGTCAGGTGTTTGGGTCCCTGTTTGTTAACCCTTTACAGGTAAAAAAGAGACATTAACCCTTAACTATCTGTTTATGACACTCCCCGCGCCGGAGGAGTTCTGTATCCTCCACCGGTGTCCCGTCACCTCACCCCCCCTCGAAAGCAGTAAAATTTAAATTTCTGCGCACTCCCCTGGACTCATGCCGTTCAGTGGTCCAATTATGACCAGAAGCATGAATATTTATTGTGGCAGATGTGGAGACATTATGCAATAAGTAGTATATTAATATTATGAATACTCTACGACCTGGTTAGTGAGGTGATGTTATTGTACATTGGATTATAAGGCTTTCCTGTATGAATGTACTGTTCTAACTTAATAGGGTAGGGAAAAGAACAAGCAGTGATGCAACACAGTAACAACCTCCCAGCAAACATTGGGGAAGCAGTTACAGGACAATGGCATACTTTCCAGCACCAGGCCAAAGTGACAGCTGTTCTACCAATTCTGGGAAACAAAGATCTAAAGAAAAATGAACAGGATGGACTGATTTAAATTTAAATCATCCATTTTAATCATGATTTAAATCAGCAAGCACAAATCAGTTATTTAAATCCAGGCTTTCTACCTTGTTTTGAACTGGTACTCTCTTTTGGAAAATATTTTAAAAGAGTGATAATGGTAGATATAATTTGGTACTACTTTTTGCTAACTCGGAGGGATTCACTATATATTACACACACACTTATAGGGCTTAATATATATTTTTCAGATTCTTATTTTTTATATTTTTATTATGTTAGAAAATGACAAATGAGGCATTTCTTGCTTACTTGATTAATCCTTTTTTTACTTGTGATATGTGTCAAGCTGCACTCGATGAAAATTTGGAATTCAATTAAAATGCACAAAACCGGACATTTAAAAACTGTTTTTGTTAATTAAATAAAAGCTACCTTAAATGCGCTGAATACATCATAAGAAAAAGTTTATCAAAATATGATTTACATTTAAAAAGTAACTGCTTTATGAATCAAAGGAAATATTCTCTGTAGGTAGCATATAGAACTGATTATTTCTGGTGACCATGTCCTTCAACATTTTGGAAATAGTAGATCTAATTCTCTCACCCATAGTTTTTAGTCTCAGATTGAAATTGAAAACAAGTTTTCCTGCCTTTTCAACTCCCAACTGGTTTCTCAACTTAGAATGAACTAGTCATTGAACTGAACTAATTGAATAAACTGAAATAAAGAAAACAGGTTCTCTGCACCTGCTGTCAAAAGCCAGTTTAGGCAGTGGTGTTATAGCTGTGTTAGTTCCAGGACAAGAGAAAGAAAAGGTGGGTGAGGTAATATCTTTTATTGGACTAAATTCTGTTGGCGAGAGCTGTGTAGCTTGAAAGTTTCTCTCTCACTCACCAACAGTTGTTGGTCCAATAGAAGACATTACCTCACATACCTTGTCTCTCTAAAAGCTAGTTTAGCACTTCAACCAACTCTGCTTCCAGGTGATTAGCCACTGACTTCTACCAGTTCAGTGGTCTGAGTGTTTAAAACTTGGGTAGCAAACATATACTGCTTGAATTTTCTTTTATTTAATTTGAATTATTTTAATATAGTATAATAAGTTGAGGCCTAAATATGATTGTCAATTTTAAACAGATTTTTTTTAATTAATTTGACTTTAAAAAATTGCTTCTAAAAATGGATCTTTAATCCATCCTGCACTAAACAATTAAAAAGCCCTTCTTAGGCTTCTGAATTTTCAGAAGCTGTTGGGAGACAGGCTGATACTGAGAGACTTTACAGACAGAGTCTGAAGGAGTTGGACATTCACAGATCCCGAGAATGGTAAACCTTGGGGAAAGGCAGGCCTGTGTATAGACAGGTTTATTGTTTAAGATTGGTTTTCTCAGAAATGTTTTTATTCTAAATAAATAACACTTTGCTCTAATCAGACTGTTTGGTTTTTGGACACCACTGTTATAGAACTGCAGGGCTGAGCCTAAGTCAGACCTAAAGAGATGATCACCACTGATCACAAGGGACTGCTACTAGGTACTAGCTTGAGAGTGAGAGAATCGCATGATTACAACCTGAGACAGAAACTGCTAGAAGCCCAAGACTTGAGAGGGAGTGCCCTCAAAAAGACCCAGAACGGTGAGAGATGCAGTTAACCTGGTGATGATGGCAGAGGATAGAGCCATGTGCTCCTGCTTGCAAAACTAGAGGCAACTTGGACAGTAAATAAGATACACAAACTCCCAAAAAAGTAGTTCTGAAATAATCCAGTTGTTTTAGTGATACTGTTTATCTGTGTCACTGTAACTGTTCATTTGTCTACTTAAGTAGCACCATTGAGACTATGGATAAAGCTGCATCCTGCTCTCCTTGAGTCTGTGTACGCATGTGTGTTTTCTGAGGCCAAAAGGCAATGAGTACCAGCCCTAGAAATTAAGTTTTCTGTTTAATATCTGAACAGATATAGCATAGTCCTCAGTTCTACAACCTTTTCCACACTACGATGTTAACATGGCTCCAAACTTTGTTCCAAGGATGCTAAGACATAATTCATTCTTCAGGCTTATTTTGGTCCTTGGCCTCTCTGGCAAGATGGCCAACAAAGTACTTGGTTATGGTTTTTGTCATGGGACAAGTGTCCTCTGGGACTAGGATTGAGATAAAAGTTATTGTCTGCTTGGTTGAGCATTACCACTAGAGCTGGTTTTGAACTGGTGACCTAGATATAAAAGTTTCTATAGCCCACGACCAATCTTTGGAGTCATCCAGGTTTCACAAGCCTGCTTTGTTTCAATGTGGCACTCTGGGAATAAAGAGCAAAACCAAGAATGAATCCGAGGAACAGAGGCATCAAAAAACTCATTTACAGAGAGAAAAGGTATTTGACAAGTGTTCATATCACAGCAGCCTCTTCAAGTCACTGGAAAGTTGGGGGAAGTGAGCTAGAACTCATCAAATCCTCAATTTGGGCACTGGATAAGCCAGTGGTTCTCAACCTATTTACCATTGTGGGCCACATCCACACAATATACATACACACACTCTCTCTCTCTCTCTCTCTCTCTCTACCTGTATGGGACTAAGGATGTCACATGGGCCACAGCTGTGTGCTGATTGGGCTGTAGGTTGAGAACCACTGGGATAAATACTCACAAGTCTGAAAAACACTGTTCTTCCGGCTATATAGCTTATTAGCATATCCCCTAGAAACAAAGGCTGACATTTTAAAGCTTAGGGCTTACATTTTCTAAGCTTGAGAAGCCTGAAGAAAAGTACTTAAATAGGTCCCTGATTGTGCAATTAAATCAACATATGCATATTCCTGCACCCCCACAAAGCCCCACCAACTTCAACTGCTTGACAAACACATTGCAGAATCAAGATCTATGTGGTCTGCTTTTCAGAAATATAAGTACCCTCAATTCCTACTGAAGTCTGAGTTACAAATGCTCACTAACTCTGGGAAAAGAAGAGGCCACTTATACAGGTGCCTAAATATACATTCAAGAGCTTCAACTGAGGGCATCCAAGCTTGAAATTTTGGACATGCAGAGAAAATCTATTCAAAATGCTGACATGATTGAAACATGGACTCATGAAATCCATATCAGACAGAAAACAAATAAAAGATTTTTAAGTTTTGTGGAAACTATCCAGAACAAAATTCTACCTTTTTGTTCTCAGAAATTACTACTTAAGTTGGACACTAAAGGAAGACTCAGTTGGAGTAGCTAAAAAGAAGACATGTATTGGGTCACATCTACTTAAATAAAAATAAAGAAATGAAAAAAAATTGTGTTTTAAGTCCTGAGTTTCATAAACATCCATCCAATAAAAGTTACAATGATTTATATTGTACATTTCAAAAATTCAGTTTCACAGAAGACAGAAGTGGAATTCAAGGGACACTTTCTGAATAAATGCCATTCTTGACATCCAAAACCAGATACAATTCCAGTGATAAATACAAAACTTCAATGTCAAGTAATTCTGTTATCTACAAAAACGCTGGTTTTCAAATTAGTTACATTTTCAATCAATGACATTGGCTTTTATGATGACTGCACTATAAGTGTGATCCCATACTGTGATGTTCCATTCTATAGCATCAAGAAATTTACACATTAAGTGGGGAGAGTGAAAAAGCAATAGAAGTGGGTCATTGGAGGCAGAGGTCTGCCAATGTAGAATGGCTTGCAAGATCAGGGCCATAATATTAAGGGATGGAACAGACCTCACAGACCAGGGGCTCTCGAACTTTTTCACTGCATGAATCATTATAGTATCAAAATGGACCACTTTAAACACAGAGATTGTCTCGGACACCACATCCCATAATCATGAAGACCACTTCCCTGATCCTTCATAACCACGTAACATCCCTGTCTCAACTGAAATGATTGCTTACAATTAGGGCTGTCAATTAAATCACAGTTAATTCACATGATTAACTCAAAAAAGTTAATTGCAATTTAAAATTTAATCATGATTAATTTCAGTTTTAAATGCACTGTTAAATAGAGTATCAATTGAAATTTATTAAATATTTTGGATGTTTTTCTACATTTTCAAATATATTAGTTTCAGTTACAATATAGAAAACAAAGTGTACAGTGGTCACTTTATATTATTTTTATTACAAATATTTGCACTGTAAAAATGATAAAATAGCATTTTTCAATTCACCTCATACAAGTACCATAGTGCAATCTCTTTATTGTGATAGCGCAACTTACAAATGTAGATTTTTTTTGTTACATAACTATGCACTCAAAAACAAAACAATGTAAAACTTTAGAGCCTACAAGTCCACTCAGTCCTACTTCTTGTGCAGCCAATCGCTAAAAGAAACAAGTTTGTTTACATTTACGCGAGATAATGCTGCCCGCTTATTTACAATATCTTCTGAAAGTGAGAACAGACATTTGCATGGCACTTTTGTAGCCTGCATTGCAAGGTATTTACGTGCCAGATATGCTAAAAGTTCATATGCCCCTTCATGCTTGGGCCACCATTCCAGAGGACATGCTTCAGCATGGAAGCATGTCCTCTGGAATGCCGGCCAAAGACGCTCGTTAAAAAAAAAATGCATTAATTAAATTTGTGACTGAACTCCTTGGGGCAGAATTGTATGCCTCCTGCTCTGTGTTTTATCCACATTTTGTCATATATTTCATGTTATAGCAGTCTTGGACAATGACCCAGCATGTTGTTCATTTTAAGAACACTTTCATTGCAGATCTGACAAAATGCAAAGATACCAATGTGAGATTTCTAAAGATAGCTACAGCACTCAACCCAAGGTTTAAGACTCTGAAGTGTCTTCCAAAAATCTGAGACGGATGGGGTGTGGAGAATGCTTTCAGAAGTCTTAAAAGAGCAACATTCTGATGCAGAAACTATAGAACCTGAACCCCCCCAAAAAGAAAAATCAACCTTCTGCTGGTGACATCTGACTCAGATGATGAAAATGAATATACATTGGTCTGCACTGCTTTAGATCATTAATGAGCAGAAAACATCATCAGCAAAAACGCATCTCCTCTGGAATGGTGGTTGAAGCATGAAAGGACATATGAATCTTTAGAGCATCTGGCAAGTAAATATCTTGCAACGCCGGCTACAACAGTGCCATGCAAACCCCTGTTATCACTTTCAGGTGATATTATAAACAAGAAGCGGGCAACATTATCTCCTGCAAATGTAAACAAACTTGTTTGTCTGAGTGATTGGCTGAACAAGAAGTAGGACTGAGTGGACTTGTAAAAATTTAGAGCCTATGTTGTTTTATTTGCATGCAGTTACTCTTTGTACATAACTCTACATTTGTAAGTTCAACTTTCATGATAAAAAGATTGCATTACAGTACTTGTATTATTTTTTCAGTTCACTTAATATTTTTATTTTACAGTACCAATGTTTACAATAAAAATACATATAAAGTGAGCACTGTACACTTTGTATTCTGTGTTGTAACTGAAATCAATATATTTGAAAATGTGGAAAATATCCAAAAATACTTATATAAACGGTATTCTATTATTATTTAACAGCAGGATTAATCATGATTAATTTTTGTAATTGCTTGACAGCCCTACTTACAATACTTCCCTAGTGGCCTTTTTCTATGTATTTGCAGCTGTCTTCATGCAATACAGCAGCTGGAGGAGGAGGAGGGAACCAACATTATGTTAACGTGCATGTTTCCACAGACTACAGTTTGAGAACTTCTGGAATAGATTATCCAGTCCACCTATCACCAGTACTGGACTGACCTCTGCAGTACATTTTCTACTGCTATTTCCAGTCTGCTGTTAGAATTGTTAAGCAGAGTGGCTTCCCTACGACGCTATTAAACATAAGTGATCTGGACACTTATTATTTCATATTTGTTACTGGATCAGAGAATGGGTGATCCAGAAGAATACATACATTAATGAAGAGCAACAGATTGTACATTATACAAAACAGCTTGTTATGTAATTATCTGTAACACTTACTGTTATCTGAAAATTATGTGATAAACCTCTCTAGGTATTTATAAAGCTCCCACTATCATTAATGGGGATTTTATCTTCACACCAACCCCGTGAGGAAGGGAAGTAATTATTCCCATGTTACAGATAAATAACTGAGGAAAAGGGTAGATTAATTGACATGTCCAAGATCACAGAGTGTCTGTAGTCAAGTTAGAAACTGAACCCAGGTCTCCTCAATCCCAGTCCAGTGCCCTATTCACAGGATAATCTTTCCTATGACTCTGACTCACACAGTCCATAGGTGTGTTAACAGCAGGACCTTGGCCCCAGCATACATAGTTGGAGCCTACATACTTGAACTCAAAACAATGTTAACACCTTCCAAGCAAGAAAAGTTTGAAAAAAAAAAAACCAACCAACCACCTATGATTTGAACTCTAGCATAGAGAGAACCTAAAAGAGGCTCTAGTGTTATTTATGACTCAGACAGGAATGCTGCAATAGTTTCGGATGTCCTAAAATCAGAGCAAGCTTCTTGTAGTCAATGATAATAAAAATAACTGTGTGAAACCTATTCCCCTGAATACTAGGTACATGACCATTACTCAATTCCTCTTTCATAGCTTTCAGATGTTGCCAGGTCTCAATAAGGAAACACCTTAAACCTTCACTGAGGAGTATTATGGGGAAAACGGAAAATACTTTGCAAAGAAAAAAGTGGGGGAAAGAGCTCATCTCTTGCATATAGCTCAGACCAGCACACGTGGGGTATGCACAATAAAAGCCAAAGAATTGCCATGAAAATAACTGGAAAAGTAGGAGAAAAAAATGAAAATCAGACTGCTTACAAAGGGGGAAGAGTTTGCCAAAGAAGTATTCGATTTGTAATCACCTCCAATTCATACTTCATATTACCTGTTTAAGTGTAAAGGAAATGGGGGACAACCAAAAAATTCCATCGCCATTACCCAAAAAATAGATCTTATTTGACACTAATATAAATTCCCAGCATATTGTATTTCCCAACACCCCTCCTCTCAATATTTCTCTGTGATTTGCTTCAGAGTTTGCCACTCCCTATTGTGCTGGGCACCTTAAAAATGTGTGTAATAACAAATACAACACATTCACTCCACAGCATCCAGACCTTTATGTATCTCCCTCCCACTTCAGGTACTACACAAGAAAAGCTCGTTACCATCCAGAGGCAACATTACAGGATATCAGCCTTTATTCATTTCAACAAGGTGAAGAAGAGCTGTGCAGCTCAAAAGCTCCTCTCTTTCACCCATAGAAGTTGGTCCAGTAAAAGATATGCTCTCACCCACCTTGTCTGTCCTCATTTCAATGTCCTCAAATTTCCATATTTGTTGGAAATTCCCATAGCTGAAGCTGGAAGGGCAGAGTGAAGGGGGTTGTGCTGGAGTCTCTCACCTGATCATTCCAGTGGTGTAGCTGGCTGTAGCGCACCTTGCAGAAGAGGAAGCCTTCCAGGTACACTGAGTACAGCTGAAAATACACCCAAGGAGCATCAGCTCCCCTGCCTGCACAGACACCTCCTGGCTCCCCTACCTACGCAGCACCCCCATCCTCCTCCTCCACACCCTCCCTCCCTCCCTCAATTCCCCTGCCTTCCCACACAGCTCCCCTCCCCACACAAGCCCCCCATTCCCCTGCCTCCCCACACAGCTCAGTTCCCCTTCCCGCTCAGCCGCTCCCGTCCGCCCGCAGCCATAACAGCGCTGCCCGGGAGCCGGGATCCCGCGGAGGCGCGACTCCCCAGCCCTAGCGCCGGGGCCGGACAGCGGAGATACTCAACCACGTAGCGGCCTCCGAACTTCTCCAGCAGCTGCTCCGAGACGGGAATGCTGAAATGCATCTTCATGGTGCCGCACACGGCCCGCCCGCGCTCCGCCTCGCCGGGCCACTGGGGCAGGGCAGCGGCCGCAGTATTTGTTTTCCCACGTGATAGAGGGGACGGCGGGAAGGTCTCCTCCCTCCTAAGGGCGGGGGGCAAACCGCTCATCCTGGCGGGTGATGCTGCCTTCGCGCCGCCGGCTGGGGTCTGCCACAAACTGGGGAGGCCTCCTGGCTTAGCCCCCGCTCCCAGGGCAGGAACAGCATCCAGCTCTGGCTACAACTTCCGCTCCTCTCCTCCCCCCGCCCTGTAGTTGGCCGGGTCCCTTCCATGGGTTTTATTTAGCCAGGCTGGGAATCACCAGGAGAGCGTTTCCCAGCCTACAGGTATCATTGGTCTGATTTCCTGTGCTCTCCTCCTCGCTGCCCCAAATGTGAGCAAGGTCCCTTGTGTGACCACGGATATAACAGTAGGGATGCAAGCAGGTAAAGGGCCGCTGGAGGCTGCCTTCCTTCTGTATGAGTTTTCCTCCCATCCTTCCTCTAGGTCAGAGGTCGGCAACCTTTCAGAAGTGGTGTGCCCAGTCTTCATTTATTCACTCTAATTCAAGGTTTCACGTGCCATTAATACACTGTAACGTTTTTAGAAGGTCTCATTCTATAAGTTTAGAGCAGGGGTAGGCAACCTATCGCCCCATGCCAAAGGCGGAACGCGAGCGGATTTTCAGTGGCACTCACACTGCCCAAGTCGTGGCCACTGGTTGGGGGGGGGGCTCTGCATTTTAATTTACTTTTAAATGAAGCTTCTTAAACATTTTAAAAACCTTATTTACTTTACATACAACAATAGTTTAGTTATATATTATATCCTTATAGAAAGAGGCTTTCTTAAAACGTTAAAATGTATTACCGGCATGCAAAACCTTAAATTAGAGTGAATAAATGAAGACTCGGCACAACACTTCTGAAAGGTTGCCGACCGCGGTCTAGAATATATAACTAAACTATTGTTGTATGTAAACTAAATAAGGTTTTTAAAACGTTTAAGAAGCTTCATTTAAAATTAAATTAAAATGCAGAGCCCCCCCGGACCGGTGACCAGGACCCGGGCATTGTGAGTGCCACTGAAAATCAGCTCACACGCATGCCATAGGTTCCTACCCCTGCTCTAGGTATTGGGCAGCTCCTAGTCCCAGCCTCAATTTTCTGGCTTTTCATTGCTTCCTGGGACCAGGCTTGTGATAATGAAACAATCAAAGAAACAGGTGCTTACCATCCAAGGAACCATGTTTTCAGACTCCCCCATGTAGTGAATTGCTTGTTATTTAGATTTTTTAGGGATGTTTAGAGCAATTGTATAAATATCATTCAGCCTTTGGATTTAATAAAGGAATTTATGGTTAAATGAGTGACATGGTAATACCCTGCACAAACAATAATAATTCCAACAGGTGGTCTGTCAGACCATGACTCCTCTCTGGCAGACTACAGGAGTTCTACCAGAGGGAGAAGCTTTGGCACTTTTAGCTGCAAAATCTCTCCCTCCTTTCTTGGTTGCCCCTTTTTATGGTGGAAGGAGACAGGGTTGGGGGGACTTACAGGTGAAGATGTGACAGCATGGAATACATCTGGACCAAACAGTGAGATCCATTTTATATTGTAACTTGCATTTTGGATTAGGACACACCCATTTGTGTTATGTGCTGAACTCATGTCTGAGGGCTTGTCTACACTACAGAGTTTTGTTGATAAAAGTCAGCTTTTTTTGACAAAACTCTGGAGGTGTACACACTACAATACTACTTCCGCCAACAAAATAAAGCCACCTCAACGAGGAACATAGATCTTTTTGCGGCAAAGTTAGATTGACAAAGTGTAAGTGTTGACACTGTGCTTGGTTATGTCACTTTAAATGGTCTTCAGGAGATATCCCACAATGCCCATCCTGACCACTCTGGTCAGCTGTTCGAACTCTGCTGCCCTTCATCCAGTTACACAGGCATCTGTCCCTGCCCTTTAAATGCCTGGGAATTTTTGAAATTCCACTTGCTCAGCATGGAGAGCTCACATCACATCTTCTCAGCTGACCATGGCAGCTCCATGCAGCAAATGCTGTCTCGCTTGGAGCACTCCTGAGTTGTTGGATCTGCTGGCACTGTGGGGAGAAGAGGCTGTGCAGTCCCAGCTCTACTCTAGCATAGGAACTTCGATACCTATGGTCAGATTTCTCGTGGCCCATTGGAGAAGGGCTACTAATAGGACACGCATCAGTTCTGTACAAAGATAAAGGAGCTGAAGCAGGCATATCAGAAGGCAAGGGAGTCAAACCATTGCTCTGGTGCTGCGCCAAAGACCTGCTGCTTCTACAGGGAGCGGGATGCCATCCTCAACAGCGATTCCACCTCCACTGCCAACAGCCACATGGATAGTTTGGAGGGACTGGAGACAGTGGACTCAATCCCGAGGACAAAGTGGTGGATGAGGAAATCAAGTTGGAGGACAAGATGGGACAGATGACAGGGTCATTCAGTACTGTGGTGAGCCAGGACCTCTTCTCAACCCAGGAAGGTTTGAGTCAGTCCCAGCACTCCATCTCTGGCACACATGATGCAGGAGAGGGTAGCTCTGGTAAATGATGTTTTTGAGTTAATGCTGCTCAGTTATATGAGGTAGAGCTGTCCTTTGCTTTCTTATATGTTAGAAGCAGTTAAAGGGCTAGAAATGTATCTGACTAGCTGTGTTTGAGTGTGCTTCACATTCCCCTGTGCAGCTACAGAGTGGGGCAGAACTGATTGTTCATGCACACTGAGATTTCACAGGAATCCTCCAGAGAGATCTCTAGGAAACTTTCCTGGATGTACTCATCAATCCTCTACCCAAGTTTCTTTGGCAGAGATGCTTTGTTCCTTCCCCTATGGTAGGAAACTTTCTCACATCAATTGGCAACCACTTCTGCCAGGACCAAAGCGGCACATTTGTGAGCAGCTTAGGGACTGGATATGAAGCCCACACCTGCAGGAGATGCACCCTTGCATCTTTGCATACCCTCAAGAATGAGATATTGGCTTCAATGACCCCCGCCTGTGGGAAATGTTGGCAGCATTTACAATTTTGTCCCTGGTCACTTACAGTTATCACCTTAAAAAAACATCTACACCCTCTGCCCCATCATGAGTTGCCCACCTCCAGGCCAAACTTATTATGGCTGTGTGCTTGTCAAGGGACAATGAGAAACTGATTTGTATGTTAAAAGAGGTGTACTTTACTATGATTCAATGCAGTGAGTGCACTAACCATCATGCTTCTGTTTATTGTTTATTGTGCTTCTGCAGATGTGGCCTTCAGGGGAACCCCCTACACATGAGTGGAGCACCTCCGCCAGATAAGGAAGTGACTGAGCAGGAACTGTTTTGAGAGGTGCTCCAGTCCTCAGATGATGAAAAACAAGAACACAGGGCATGGAGAGAGACTGTAAATGAACATCATAAAACAAACAGGCAGGACAGGAAGGAGATCCAACAGCGAATTTTTATGGATCAGGAGCGGATGATAAATGTGATGGAAAAGCAAATGGAGATGTTGAAGTCTGCAGGCAGAATATGTGCAGGCAGCCCACTTCCTGCAGCCGATGCAGAACTGCTTGCCATGCTCTCTCCAAACTCCTCCCACACATTCCTTGCATCTTCCCGGCCCTGGTCACTCCACTCCTTCGAATAGTTTCCAAAATGAAATCTGGAGTTACTCATAGCTATGAGATCCTACATCAGGACACTGCCCTTCACTATTATCTACTTTTACACCACTTGTTACTTGGTTGGTGAACTCTAATTACAGAATGCACAACCAGTTTAGGGTTTCTTAACAGTCTTAACAGTCTGCCCTGAGGTTGGTATTCTAGCTTGAGAGTCATTCCAGACAGTGGGTCCTACTTCACTTCAATTTCATTTATCACCCTACTTATCATCTCACTGGCAGTGGAGCAGTCAATGCTAGCCTTTGATCACCTCCTGATGCCAGCCTCCACTGCCCACTTGCTGAATTTTAAAACAAACACCTTTGTGCTTTCTCTCATGCGACCCCATGTGCACGGGAGGCTGTGACCATGGTCACTGGAAGAACTATACTGAGAATGCTCAGTAAGGGCAAACTACAAAGAGTAGAGCAGATGATCCCCACATCTGGTGGTTTATTCTGATAATTAAATTCACCAAGCCAGTAACAAAACAGCTTCTGTACTACCTCGCTGATTACCAAGAAGCCAAAATACAGTTCCCTTTAAGCAATCCAGCCTTTGGCTCCTAACCAGACAGCTAAGTCTATATAGTGAGGGTTATTTAAAACCTTATTCACCATATATAAAGTTCTACCAATCCCAAGAGACCAGATGCATTACCCACTAGGTCAATGAATATTTCAGATCTTACCCAAATACATACTTACAGCCAATTCTTATGAATTTAATCTAAAATTTATTTAAAAAAAAGAAAAGATTTACTATGGTTAAAGATTATCTATACAGATATGAGTAAAGTTCTTAGGTCAGTTTTATTAGCAGAGATGGTGAAATTGCTGATTTGTAAAAGTTCTTCCAGAATCAGTTCAATAGCTTATAGTTCAATAAGCAGTCCAGGTGCAGAGTTTGTTCAAATTCTTCTATGAGTAACTGCAGGGCTAATTCAGAGTAGACCTAGAGACCTCAGTCCTGCAACTTGAACTTCCCATGACAAAGTTTAAGCAGATCTGACATAGTAAGGATCAGTCCCCAAAGTCCCTTTACAGACGCTCCCCAGGTTACGCAAACCCGACTTAGGCAAACCCGCATTTATGGAAAAAGTTCCGTAAGCCTTTTTTTTTTTTTTTGTATAATTGTCAGGTATACGTCTCCAACTCATGCAAAATTCGACTTACGCAAGGTGTTCTGGAATGGAACGCTTGTGTAAGTAGGGGAGCATCTGCATAGCCAAAGCTCAGCTGATTAGCCTCTTGTCAGCAAATGATCACAGCAGGCATTCCTTGGATGAAGAACAGGTAATGTACATTGTTGTTTTGAAGTAAATCGCTATTTCCTAGGCATAAACTGATAATTAGTTACACTGATAAACCATAAGGCAATTAACCATTCAAATGGTTCATAGATAATTTACTACAAACTTCAAAGAGAAACACAATGATTTTATTACACTACAAGTTTCATCTAAATGTTAATATCCCCTTTATATCTCTAAACTTCTAACAAGATATAGGTAAACACAGACAAATACAATCAGTATCTACTTCTGATTGTCTAACAATAGACACTTAAATTTCAAGAACTCTAGTCTATCTTCAACGAATAGCCCTGTTTACCATTTCAATATTTTTCTACAATGTCCTTAAAAGGTTGCTTTTAGTTCTATCAGCCTGCTAGTTGCTTAACCTTCGCTGGCTCAGTGTCACAGGGGCCTTCTCCCTAAACATCCACAAAGCTACCTCATTATCTTTCAAATCCCTGGTCAAAACTCCTCTTTTCCATGACGCCTACAAAAAAACGTGACAAAGGTTAGGCTGCTGGTATACAGATACCACTGCATATCATAGTGACCAATATTCTCATCATTTCCTTGTGCTCCACCATCTGTCGGCTCTTGTCTTACTCTTAAATTGAAAGTTCTTTGGGGCAGGGACTGTCTTTTTGTTCTGTCTTTGTACAACACCTAGCACAATGGGGTCCTGGTAGAATGAAAAAATAAGTGAACCTATGCAATATTGACTTTTTCCTCTTAGCTGGGGGACAGCGGCATCATGATGCTGTGATTAGAGTAGCAGAGTCAGGAGTTCTGGATCTATTCTTTGTTCTTCCACACATAGGCCCTACTCCGAGGCTGAACACCCCTGGGAAAAAAATGGTGGGTGCTGAGCACCCACCAGCAGCCCCCCTATCAGATCGCCCCATCCTCCCACAGCATCTCCCACCTGCCTGCGGGCCCTATGGATCAACGCCTTCCCCTCCCTCCCCAGACCTCCTGTCCACTGCGAAAAGGCATGGCGGGGGTGGAGCAGAGGCAGGAAGAGGTAAGCCCGGTTGGGCCTTGGAGGAAGGGTGGACGGAGAGCGAAGAGACGGGGTGAGGGTGGGACCTAGGGGGAAGGAATGGAGTGGGGGTAGGGCCTGTGGCAGAGCTGGGGGGTTGAGCACCCCCCAGCTCTTTGGAAAGTCGGGGCCTGTGCTTCCACATAGTGTGCAAATTGCGACAAGTCATTTAACCTCTGTGTGCTTCATTTTCCCCATCTATACAATGGAAAAATTATGTTCTCCAACCCTTGTAAACTGTTTTGAGATCTATGAACAAGTGCTGTATAAATGCTCAGGGAGAGTAGCATATGTGCCAGCACTGAACAAAGCAACAAATGTGTGCAGGGATGAGAGGGAATTCTGCTGTCAGCTGGAGTTCTCCCATTCATTGAGTCCTCAATGAGAGCAGGATCAACCACCCAGACTAGCCAACAGACACCTAATTTCCATGATTTGTTTTACCTTCTAAAATATTTGTTTCAGTATTTTAAAGCTAACAGAATTATTTAGTTTAAAAAGATAATCTTGTAGTAAGTAGTAAAAGTGTATTGTTAACATTTCTGCTACAACCTCCACTCTGAAATGTCAGTTTACTCAGTAGGTAGGGCATTGTTCCCTCAGGATATTAGCCAGCTTAATCAGCAACTTCCTTCTATCTCACATTCCCTCAGGGCATTCTGTGTGTCAGAGGCTTACATTAGCTCAACTGATCTAGAGCAGAAAACAGGGAAACATTGATTCTCTGCAGTACCACTAAACACTCAGCCCTAAGCCGATTTTGCTGAATCCTCTAGCATTTCATTCCCTCAGCCCTCCCCCATCTTCCATTTTAGCCACAGCAAACATTTCAGAATTGGGATGAGAGAGAGTCAAAAGTCACTGCCCCTAGCCTGAAATGTATGGTTACTAGAATTAATTGATGGAATCATGTAAACCCCTGAGCAGCAGCTGCTCCAGGCATCAGTGCTCCAAGCGTGTGCCTGGGGCGGCAAGCCACGGGGTGCACCCTGCTGGTCCCTGCGAGGGCCGCAGTCAGGCAGCCTTCGGCGGCTTGCCTGTGGGAGATCTGTCAGTCCCATGGATTCAGCAGCAATTTGGCGGTGTGTACGCCAAATCCATGGGACCGAGGACTTCTCACAGGCAAGCCTGACTGCCGTGCTTGGGGCTGCAAAAAAGCTAGAGCCGCCCCTGCCCCTGAGGTTCTTAAGCAAGGAATACTTTAGTGTAGTCACACACAAATGAAATTACTTGGGTTTGCAAGTATTCTCTCTGGGTTTCTGCAGAGGGCCTGGAGATCTGGATAAGATTTTGGAGGCGAAATCTAATCAGTATCCCTGGTTCACGCAGCATAATCACAGATGCCTCTCTCACCTCAGATAGGCTGTGTGACTACCACATCAAAGGCTGTGTGACTACCACATCAAAACACAATCTGCATTTCAAAAAGTAAACAATGCCCTTCAGGTTGATTATGTTCCCTTACAGGGAATCAGCAACTTTGTCAGTGACTGTCATGGATAACTGGATATTGGAAGAGAGCCACTATCATTTTCCTAGACTAAGAACCTTGGCAAATAGGCTTTTGCCTTCTGCTCTAGTAACCAAGATTTTGCATGGAATATCAAGTAAATCTTCAAAACAAGAGTTTTATTTATCTTTAGAGATAATCCAAGTTATGATCCATAATTCTGACACACATTGCCAGAGTCTCATGTCCCACTGTTTCATGTGATTAGGGCTTATAAGAGACACTTGTTCTGCCAGGGTCTTCTATCTCCAGCTGTTCTGACAAACCTGCCTCTGCAGCTCAGAATACTTCAGATGAGGTAAGAAATTCTCCCATTTCTATGATTAATCTTTCTGTTAGGTTTGTTTCCCTGACATTGGATGGGGTTCTCCTTCTGTGGCCCTCCACCCTACTGCAGCAATGTACAAGAGCTGTAAAAACTCATTAGCCAGCCATGGGAGAACTCCTCCAGCCAGGCATTGTAGGCTTCAAGCACTAGCCTAGCAAGCATGAATGGGGCCATCTGTGAAGCTGGAGGGGGTGAGGTCATAATAGTGAACTGGAGAGTGCGGGGCAGCTCTGGGTTGTGTGGAGTACAATCCTGTAAGTCCTGCTAAAATTTAGAGCAGCTCCCTGGGCTACCTGTGACAGCAAGGACTATTTTGGCCCCTGCCTGGCTTAAAATGGGAGAGTACAAAGATGGCTTTAGGTGACCTTTGGCCTCCTGGATACAAAGCACACAATCTCAGCCTTTTTTTCCTGTTCTCTCAGAATCATACCTAAAACTTTTGTTGAGATGAAAATTCAGGCTAGTCTTGAAACTTACTAAACCTGAAAAGTGCCGTTCACCAGAGTATCTAGGCACAAGATGTTCAGGCTGCACTGACAAAAAAAAGTCTCTTTTCTTTTCACAATCAATAGCTGCAACTTGTTCATTCCTGATCACAGCTGGATTATGACAATCTGAGGCCCTAAATTATGTCAAGTGTAAGAGGCCCCATATAATAAAAAAATGAATATAAACACTAAAGCTTTATATTTGCATATATACAAAGGCGAAGTTGTAAAAATAGAATAATAATCTTCATTTTCAGCAGCCCTCTCTGTAACGATGACATCATGACAGAAATACATTTTAGACAAACTCTTTGAACTAATTGTGTATGTAAGTAAAGTAGAAGTAAACAATACAATTTACTAGAAGAGTTTTCAGAAAACTCTTCTTCTCTGTTGGGGCATCTAAATTGCAGAATTCCTTGTCTGAACAGGAAAGAAACTCTTAGAGAAGATAAGATGGCAATAGAGCAGTGGTCCCCAACACGGTGCCCACGGGCACCATGGCGCCCGCAAGGGCATCTTAATGCGCCTGCGTCCTGGCCCCTAGGAGAGCACCCACTGAAATGCAGCTGAATTTCAGCAGCATTTCAGCGGGGACGCCTCTCAATGACTTCACTTGTCCACCGCTGCAGTGGTCCTTCATCTGGCGCCCGCCAGACTAAAAGGTTGGGGACCACTGCAATAGAGGATACCGGATGTGGATAACCCACAGTCTTAAAATTCAACTATTAGTTATATTTATATGAATTACATCCAGGTAATAAGAAAATCATCAAAAAATTGTATGTGAATTGCATTTTTTCAATAAATTGATTTTTGTTTTTATAGAAGGTTATGCTGAATTATCTAATATTGGTACTAAAATTAGTAGCAGAAAGTTTTTTTTGAAAAAAAAACAAAACAAACAGTTATTCACCTTCTTGTAACGGTTGTTCTTTGAGATGTGTTGTTCATGTCCATTCCAATTGGGTATGTGCATGCCATGTGCACAGTCATCAGAAAATTTTCCCTTAGCAGCTCCTGTCAGGTTGGCTGTGGAGCCCCCTGAAGTGGTGCCTTCATGGTGCTCAGTATATGAGCCTGACAACACAGCCCCATCTCAGTTCCTTCTTGCCAGCTAATCCGACAGAGGGGTAGGAGGGTGGATATTGGAATGGATATGAACAACACATCTCAAAGTTACAAGAAGATGAGTAACCATTTTTTCCCCTCTTCAAGTGCTTGTTCATGTCATTTCCAGTCAGGTGACTCCCAAGTTAAGGAAACGCTGATTGGAGCACCGCTCTGCTGACAGCTGCATCATCTCTAATGTGCTGCCACAGTGAAAGGTGAATGTATGCACTGAGGACCAAGTAGCTGTCCTGCAGATTTCCGTGTTGGGACCTGGGCCAGGAACGCTGCTGATGAGGCCTGTGCCCTCATGGAATGTGCTGTAAGTATCAGGGCTGGAACCTTGGCCAGCTCATAGCATGTGCGGATACACACTGTGATCCAGGAAGATATTCTTTGAGATGAGACCAGGAGTCCTTTCATCTGGTCTGCTACTGCTACATACAGCTGGGTTGACTTCCTATCTACCTATCTCCTAGAACTGGAAGGGACCCTGAAAGGTCATCGAGTCCAGTCCCTTGCCTTCACTAGCAGGACCAAGTACTGATTTTGCCCCAGATCCCTAAGCAGCCCTCTCGAGGATTGAGCTCACAATCCTGGGTTTTGTAGGCCAATGCTCAAACTACTGAGCTATCCCTCCTGAACGGCTTAGCATGCTCGATGTAGAATGCTAGTGCTCGCCAAACTTCCAATGAGTGTAGTCTCTGCTTTCAACTACTGGCATGAGGCTTAGGATACAAGACAAGTAGAAAAATGTCTTGGCTAGTATGAAAGAGTGACACTACCTTGGAAAGAAAGTCTGAGTGAGGCCTGAGTTGCACCTTATCCTTGTGGAAGATCGTGTAGGGTGGATCGGAGGTAAGGGCCTTTACCTCTGACATCCTCCTAGCTGATGTGATGGCCACCAGAAAGGCTACCTTCCATGATGGATAGAGAAGGGAGCAAGTCGCTATTGGCTTAAAAGGGGCCCCCATTAATTTGGAGAGGACAAGATTGAGGTCTCACGCTGGGACAGACTGTCTGGTCTGAGGATGTAGGTGTTCCAGACCCTCGAGGAAATGACCATGGGGTTAGCAAATATGGATTGGCAGGTTGCTCCTGGGTGAAAGGCTGAGATAGAAGCGAGATGTACTTTGATGGATGACGCTGCCAGTCCTTGTTGTTTCAGGTACAGAAGATACTCTAGAATGAATGGTATAGACACCTATAGTGGAGGTGTATGGAGGTTGGGACTGGGGAAATCCTGCTCCCAAAGCTATATATGCTAACAACTAAGACTAACTACAACTAAACTAGGCTAAGTTAACTATATGAAAGAACGCTAAGGACGCACTTGCTAAGCAAGCGACTGCAGTTCTAACGACCATCACTGGCAGTAAGAAGGAACTGAGGAGGGGCCAGGTTGGCAGGGTCGTATATTGAGCACCATGAAGGTGCCACTCCAGGGGGCTCCACAGCCAACCTGATGGAAGCTGCTAAGGGAAAACTTTCTGAGAACTGTGCACGCAGTGCACACACACCTGATTGGCATTAACATGAACAAGCACTCAAAGAAGAACCTGTGTTATTTTACCAGGATATTTCTGTGCAAGTTAGTGCTATTTTGTCTATTTTCTCACAGGAAAACAAGAGAAGATATATACCCTTTTTTACACCATGAATAAGGAAATTTATCCTTCTTTTCATACGAATAAATTAAAAAGCATTTGATTGATTTTGTTAGGGAAATACAAAGTGTTACAAATGTTTATTCTGATTTAATTTTCGCTACGAAACAATGAATTGTGGGATTTTTCTTTTGCCATACTATAAAAATACTACAATGCATTATGCATATGATATGTGATTTATAAGTCTGTGTAAGAATTTTTACATAGCATACTACCTGTAATAAAATATTATCTTGCACATTCCAAACCTGCTGAGCAGAATATCCCAGTCTTTTTTCTAGGCAGACATATCTTTTCGTGTTTGCTTCTCTATCCTCTGTCTCCCCTAGGACCACTAATTAATTTTGAGAAAACACCTTGGATACACAGAGTGACAACAAGCTATATGCACAAAAGAGAAAGAATTTACCAGAAAAAACACTGGTAATCTCTAGACAGGCACTGAGAAAGTGAGAATAACTACCCTATATTCCCTCAGAGCCCCGACCAGGGTTATTCTATCTACTACCCAAGATCCACAAACCTGGAAATCCTGGACGCCCCATCATCTCGGGCATTGGCACTCTCACTGAAGGACTGTCTGGATATATGGACACTCTACTCAGACCCTATGCCACCAACACTCCCAGCTATCTCCGTGACACCACCGATTTCCTGAGTAAACTACAATGCATTGGCGACCTTCCAGAAAACACCATCCAAGCCACCATGGATGTAGAGGCTCTCTACACAAACATCCCACACACAGATGGAATACAAGCGGTCAGGAACAGTATCCCTGATGATGCCACAGCACAACTGGCTGCTGAGCTCTGTCTTTATCCTCACACACAACTATTTCAAATTTGATGACAATATATATCTCCAGATCAGTGGCACCGCTATGGGCACCCGCATGGCCCCACAATATGCCAATATTTTTATGGCCCACCTGGAACAACGCTTCCTCAGCTCTCGTCCACTCACACCCCTTCTCTACCTACACTACATTGATGACATCTTCATCATCTGGACCCAGGGGAAGGAGACTCTGGAAACATTCCACCAGGATTTCAACAGCTTCCACCCCACCATCAACTTCAGCCTGGACCAATCTACATGGGAGGTCCACTTCCTAGACACCACGGTGCAAATAAGTGATGGTCACATTAACACCACCCTATACCGAAAACCTACCGACCGCTATGCCTATCTTCATGCCTCCATCTTCCATCCCGGGCACATCACATGATCCATTGTCTGCAGCCAAGTACTGAGGTACAACCGCATCTGCTCTAACCCCTCAGACAGAGACCAACACCTACAAAATCTCCACCAAGCATTCTCAAAACTACAATACCCACATGAGGAAATAAGGAAACAGATCAACAGAGCCAGACGTGTACCCAGAAGCCTCCTACTGCAAGACAAACCCAAGAAATAAACCAACAGGACTCCACTAGCGATCACATACAGTCCCCAACTAAAACCCCTCCGACGCATCATCAGGGATCTACAACCCATCCTGGACAATGACCCCACACTTTCACAGGCCTTGGGTGGCAGGCCAGTCCTCGCCCACAGACAACCTGCCAACCTGAAATATATTCTCACCAGTAACTGCACACCACACCATAGTAACTCTAGCTCAGGAACCAATCCATGCAACAAACCTCGATGCCAACTCTGCCCACATATCTATACCAGTGACACCCTCACAGGACCTAACCAGATCAGCCACACCATCACCGGTTCATTCACCTGCACGTCCACCAATGTAATATACGCCATCATATGCCAGCAATGCCCCTCTGCTATGTACATCGGCCAAACTGGGCAGTCTCTACGGAAAAGGATAAATGGACGCAAATCAGGTAATAGGAATGGCAATATACAAAAACCTGTAGAAGAACACTTCAACCTCCCTGGCCACACTATAGCAGACCTTAAGGTGGCCATCCTGCAGCAAAAAAACTTCAGGACCAGACTTCAAAGAGAAACTGCTGAGCTTCAGTTCATCTGCAAATTTGACACCATCAGCTCAGGATTAAACAAAGAATGGCTTGCCAACTACAGAACCAGTTTCTCCTCCCTTGGTTTTCACACCTCAACTGCTAGAACAGGGCCTCATCCTCCCTGTTTGAACTAACCTCATTATCTCTAGCTTGCTTGCATATATATACCTGCCCCTGGAAATTTCCACTACATGCATCTGAAGAAGTGGGTATTCACCCACGAAAGCTCATGCTCCAAAACATCTGTTAGTCTATAAGGTGCCACAAGATTCTTTGCTGCTTTTACCCTATATTCAAGCAAATATAATGAATATTATAGGCTTTAATAGCCTATAAATCATATATGCACATAGTTTGAAATAACTTACTCACCAAGTACTCAGAATAATTTGATATATGTGTATATATGTGTATCTTCCTTCACTTTTCTCAAAACCTTCTAGTTATCCTTTCATTAGTACTCTCTGATAGTTACTGTGAAGGTTCCCAAAACTGATGGAGGGAAGCCAACACAAATTTATCTTTCTCAAGATCCACTTAACCCAAATCCATAAGACGATCACCTACCAACTCAATCACGTGAAGCATGGATACTGCATGGGGCAGAAAGTGGCATGCGCACTAAAATATACAATTGTATGTATGTACAGATCAAAAGAAGAAAGAACACACTAACATACAAGTATAAGCTTTGCAGAATTGCATCATGGCACTGCTGTCTCTGAATTCACAGTTTTCCCAATTTTATTGGCAAGGGTGATTGTTTGTTTATTCATTTATTTAAATAAGTTATGAAGGCATGGTCAGAATTTTACCAGTAGCAGCTGGCCAACAAAACGCTGCCTTAGGAGACTGATAATAGAGTTACTTGTAGAAATACTAATTTTACAAGTGCAATTATCATTTTTTTCTCAGCCCTGGCCTTCCGCCTGTCAATAATGAACAATTTAGCGAAGGGTAGCGTAAGGGTATTTGTGTAGCCAGATCTGTATATTTTTGTCATATTTGAATGAAAATGTCTATATTTAGAAAGACTCTTCTTTTTCCCATATTTCCTTTATTTATCAACCAATTTTGATAAAATTTGAAATGGAGTCAGTTTCCTCTTTATTAGAGACCCCTCATAGCGTGAGGCCATAAACTGTAGTTTAGTTAATTTATGCCTTAATCCGGCACTGTTTCTGATGAAGCCACCATACATCTTTTTTGACAAGTTCCATTGACAAGAAGGCCCTAGCCAGGCCTTCCCAGCTGAGATTGCAACTACTGCACCTCAACCAGTGTATAAAGGGGATGTGGATTTACTGGAAGCAGGGGCTATTCCTGAGAATGACCCTGTGTTATCTCAAACTTTTTTTTTACATTTGTGTGTAAGCATCAGTGGGCTCATCAGAATTAATTCCTATGACATTCCAGGGTGCAATACAAATGAGCGAGGGGCTGAGTCACCCCTGCCCTGCAACCTCAGATGACTCACAATGCCTTGCCTTCTCACCTGGGTCATTCACAAACAGCCTGTCAGCATACAGGTCACATCCAGAGTGTCTGTGTATGATCACAGTGCTGGTTCAGCAACTTTGATCCCAGCAGCCTGTTAGCAAACACCAGCTTCAACCGGTCTGGGTCATTACTTGCAGGGTGACCCCAACACACTCCCAGTCCTGAATCTCCACCTCAAAATGTGTGTTCTGTAATGTGCAGCCCTCTCCTGGACAGTTCAGATACTTCAGGTTCATTGTCACTATAGGGGAACAATATACAGCAACTTACCACCTTAAATAGAGTGACTCACACAGTTCACAACACCAGATTAGTTTTGATTAAAGAGTGAAACAAATGTTTTTGGCTACAAAGAGAGAGATTTTAAATGAGTACAAGTATCAAGGCACTAAAGTCAGAAATGAAAAATAAAGATAAAACACTTTCTAAACTTAAACTAGAGATGGTTCAAGGTGAAATTCTTACCATAGGTTTTTGGTGGCCTTGCTGACCAAGTTTCAGGCCAGAAACTGCTCAGAAGCTCTAGTGGTCTGTTTCTTTTGTCTTCTAAGGTGAAAAAAAGAGAGATGGACAAGGAGGAATAACATGGAGTGCTGTTGCTCCTCACTTTTATAGTTCAGTCACCCCTTGAAATGCATGTTCCTGAGAGTGACCCCTAGATAAAGTTCTTTCTGGCTGAGAGCAAGGAAACATGGAGTCTGGTGTGGAAGAGGTGCCAAGCTGTTTCTTCTCCCCATGTTTGCTGAAATGCAGATTTTGTCTTCTTTCTTTCCCTTCTCACGATCTGAGGCCTTTGTATACAGCTTATATGCAAACTGAAGTGAACACACATCCTTTTTTTTAAAGACAGACCTGCTTGACCAGTTCTACCTAATCAGGGATACATGGGTTTGAACATGTGCCTTTAACATCATACAGGGGGGATTTCATAACTTTACACATGATGTTGTTACACACAAATCACCATGATATTATTGACCAGTAATTTAGTTTCCAAATACCTTACAAGGCATATCTTGTACAAAGATTATTACAATAGCATGTGAATACGGGGCCCCCAACCTGAACCAGCACAATCCCCTTCACAATCCAGGAAATAAAAAGCCTGAGGATATTGTTGTTACCCCAGTCAGTCAAATGCCCCATTAACAGCATACAAATGGCTCCTGATAAATAGGGCCTGGGTACACCTTCATTGTGGAAAATCCAAGAGGACTATAGAGATGTCCTAGAAAACTCTGCATATATCTTCTTGTGGAGTTTCTGTAGATCATGCAGGTTTAATGGGGTGGGGGGGGAGGTTGCAGTCCAACGGCATGGAGGTCAGGGATGAGGCTCTCCAGCACCACTCATTCATATTCTTATTTTCATAAGAAAATGCTACAGCTATATGAAGTGCTGTAGAAATCCCCTCTCCACTAGTCCCTACTGCCATCCTACCTTGGACTCTTCCTCCATGTCTGGCTTATGTTATAGCCCCGCAAAGGCTATTGACAGTGCTGATTAGAAACCCACAAGAATAATATTGCATTAACTCCTGCAGGTAAGAGTTACTCTCCTGGATCTGCAATCACCTAAACTTCTGGAGCTCTTTCCATGCAGGGCTTCCACAAGCTTGGTAATGAGACAAAGGGGCTGCTACTGCAGCTTGGTCTCAGCTCCTCTCCCTTTGACAGATTTGGGGCAATTAATTTATAGGCAGGGCCTGCTGTGTATTCTGTGATTCCATGGCTGTGGGATTTGTTGCAAAAATGTGCTCCAGACTCTCAGCTTTCATTTAAAAACAGTATGTTAGCAGCCCTTATGGTTACAGAAAAAAACTTCAAGTACATGAACCGAGCATAAATCAATGCAGTGTCCATTTGCCTACATCTGATCAGAGCAAGAACCAATAGTTCTGAGAGGAGTGGCCTGCCCCATTTATCTCAGTTACAGCCTGTTAGACTCTACAATTCAGTGGCTGGATAACTTGAAATTTTCCCAAGATGCCATGGAATTCAGCATCCCTGCCACAGTATTTACCATTTTGCTGAAGCCAATGTTTTGTTTTCTCTGTCACCCTGAGTTAATTGGAGAAGTTAATTGGATTACAGCATATGCTCCTTGCATTGTTCCTTGGAGCCAGGCAGCACGGGAATGAGAAGTGGAATCCAGCTCCCAGCCAGAGGAAGCATAAGTGTAGTCTGGAGAACAGTGCAGCAGCTAAGACTATGTCTACACTGCACTTTTGTCAGTAAAACTTTTGTTGGTCAGGGGTGTGAAAAAACACACCCCAACTGACAAAAGTGTTACAAGCGAAAAGCATAGGTGTGGACATAGCTTTGTCAGCAGGAGACAAAGCTGCTGCCCCTCATTGAGGGTGGTTTTATTTTGTCCACAGGAGAGAGCTACACTGCATGCCTTTCTGTGGCACTGCTGTAGCAGCACAGCTGTGCTGCTGTAAGGTGCACAAAGTAGACATAGCCTAAGATCTGGAGAGCTGGGGAGATAAACTATAGAAGGCTCCAAGCTCCCCTCTTCCTTGGCATGTTGGGAGAAAGCGGTTTTGAGCTGAGTCTCCTGGACAACATCATGGGAGCTGAGATGGGGATCTGTAGCAGATAAAGAGCGTGATGAAAAACCCATCCTTGAAAACAATAATAATGGTAGAAAAACCAACATTTATATCAATTAGTGCTTTTGCCTGAGCCTTACTGTGTGTTTTGGGGGCTGGGAACAAAGGAGTTTTCATGAGGACCGGATAAACCAACATTGTTGTGTAATTTAGGGGTTACCACCACAGAATCTGATAGTTATGCCATGAAGTATAAGGAGTCCTGCTTATAATGAGTTTTCCACTACTTTCTCTAATCTGTGGGAAATATTGGAAAGAATGGTACAGCCCAGAATATGTCATTCCCACTAATAAGCTCTATAATCTTCCCAGGGATAGCAGTAAATTTTGGTCTGTAGTTCTCATGTTCAACAGTTTTCCATCAAAAAAATCTTGATTTAAAATCAGTTTCTTGGAAACTCAATGAGTTAATCTGAATTTGTGAAAAATTATCATGTATTGTTTTGATAAGGTCAAAGAGCCTTATATAAGTAATTAAGTATAATTAAGTCCATTGTACTTAATTTTCATTATTTGCATTACCATAGCACCTAGCAGCTTGCTACCCAAGCATCAGAATGAGTAGAGGGCCTGCCACATAACATAAGCTATAAAGAAATCCTCTTGTTCTGTCTTAGTGATCCTGAGTCTCAAACAGAAAAAAGGTTTTAAGATAGGACAGAATGAGGCACAACACATTTCTCCAACAAGGCCTTCCAATCCACCAAATGTTAACTGCATATAATTAATTTGTGGGCCAGACAGGGTTTGACCTTCAGCCTTTCATTTAATCATGTATATGCCTTCTGTACATTGCACAACAGTTTGATCTCTACTGACCATGTCCAATTTAGGGTCCAATCCCACAAACCATTTCTTATTGACTTCAGGGGGACTACCAGTTTAAATCTAGGTCCCATACAGCCTAGTCCTGCTTCCAGTGAAGTCAGTGATAAAACTCCCACTCCATGTCTTCTGTTTTCTTCAGCACTGCTGCCACTCAGAAAGAGTTAAGGATCAACCCAGACATCCTATCAATTTTATAACTAGAAAAGGGAGTTTAACAGAGTTTTCCTTTTTGCCAAGCTAAATTGCTGCAAATCTGTGTGCTGCAAGCTCAGAAGATGACTCTTAGTTCTGCAATTCACTTCCTGTTTGTCAGAGCCCAGGTATGATTATCTTCAGGGGAGAATGAAGAGACAGAGGGCCAGGCTCAGCTAATCTTTTGTGCCTACTGGGCAGCATGTTGTATAGCTTGTTGTAAAATCAAGTAATATGACTAGAGAATGTTTAAGGGATTATGAAAAAAAGATTTCAAACCCTGTTGTGAATAAATCAGAGATCCATACTCCTGGTGTTTTGTAGACTATATATTTGTGTGCTCAGTTGGTTTGGAGGGGGTCTGGCATATGCCAGAAGTCCACATTTCCAGGCAGTTTTGTTTAGATCTTCTAAAACTTCCATATTTAAGAACTTTAAATCATTTCAGAATATGGCAAAATATTATTTTAGGATAGGATGAATTTAAAAAATTCAGACCAAAAAAAGGCCACATCTAGCAAAATATCTTTAAAGAGATTACAGTAATTAACCTAATGCTCACTTTATAACAAAGGGAAGTTTTTTGTAAATTCAGGGCTAGTGTAGCTAGACTGCTATTCGTACTCTCGCTCGATGAGAGCTATAGAGTACATGTAGTACCAGTTCAAGTGGATATTGCTAGGCATCAAGTTTTGCATTAAGCAACAGTGAGTCTCAAGTCCCCCTGCCCCCATACCCCTTCTGTCTTGTAAATATGCAGTGAAAAAAGGGCAGGATGTGTGCGGAGAATGAGCCCGAGGCATCCTCACACTGAGTTGTTTCACTACATATTCCAGTGTAGCCTGCTGGTAGGCAGGAGTCACTTGGCCCAGGTAATGCACAGCCGCGCACTCATTAATGCAGGATTGGATTCCTGTGCACTCAGCTCCACTTATCATTTTTGACTTTTCACACACGCAACATTCCTTGCATCAGCACCGTGCAGGACCAAACCCTAGCTCTTGCCCACTGAAGAGGAAAGTACTGCCTACAGCGTTAAATGGTTGTCATGAGAAACTTTCACCAATGTAGCAGTTGCTGGCAGAACTAGGTGACTACTGTAAATAAAAGGTTTGATGTTCCTGCACAGTTATGTTTAAGAAAGTGAAAGAGTTGCCTTGAGTGCCGGGGACTGGACACGATGACCTCTCAAGGTCCCTTGAGATCCTATGAGCAGGTGAACATCATCTTAAGTTCAAAGTGTAGGCATAGCCCACAAGTCTCTACTTAGCAGGGCCTTGGTAACTGTTCTTCAGAGGAAAGTGCAAGAAAAACTCTAACAGGCAGCTCTGGGATAACCTGTCCCTAGGGAGTTTCTTAACACCAGTAGTGAGAGGATAGCTTACATTCAGAGGGCTTGCATCCTTTCAAATGTACCGTTTTAGTATTCATTGCAATTCCAGATATTCCTTTTATGCATAGAACTTTGACCTTATTAAGCTACTGGCCTCAAGGGTGTTCTCTGGCACTGAGTTTCAGGAGCTGATTGTGCATGGTTTTAAAGCATCTCCTCCTTTCTTTACTTTTGATTTTGCCACCTTTCAACATCCTCTTTTCTTATAAGGAAGATGAACAAAGGTTCCTGTTCTACCCTCAGTGAATACTCGCAGGCTGATTTTTGTGTCATTCCACATTTGCCCTGGGTCTCAATTTTATATTAAGGTTAAAACTTATTTTACAGACTAAATAGAGGGAACAGATACTGTGAAATGCCTCGTTTTAGGTCATCTTCCAAACAGTAGAAAGGAATCAAGAAGCCAACTTTACATGGAGAAACAGGTTTATACCTGTTGTAGGACATTAATGGTCACCATACAGATTATAGATAACTTTTTTTTTTTTTTAAATTTGCCACAGGATCCTGACTCTGCCAGAGACCTGCGCTTTATAATTTCATTTTGGGGCAGTGGGATTGCTGGTTGCTACCAAGTGTTTCTGAAGGGGAAGTAGCAGTTCAGGCCATGCACCATCTACCAGCCAACAACCATTACCCTTCTCTCTCAAAAAAGCTAGAAATCACTTATGAATGGGGAAGTTATGAATAGATTCTGTTATTTAATTGCAGATTTCTACTGCTCCTGCATATAAAGCATTAGTAACATACCACTGCTGTGAAATACCTATAAGTGAATAAATTGTTTATTAATTGGGGACAATGATTAGGCTCAGACCACTTCAAGATTCTTAAATCACCGGGTCCACTGACTGAATTAAACGCATAAAAAAATCTTGATTACTTTAAGATAATTTAAGTGAGAGTTATGTAACATCCGTTATTGGCAGAGGAAACTTGCAGGTGTCAATTACAGAATCCCCATTAATTCTTCCACATCCCTGGGGGTATCTTTTTTGAGAATCTCCCTTCTTTAGACTGGTCCACACTCAAGTTCTTGCTTCAGCTACAGTGGATAAAACTCCTTCAGAGTAAATCAGCCTTCTTAAAGCCAGCCAAAAGGGTGCATGGAGATCATGTTTCCTTCCACAAAATGGGAACAGTTGGTAAATTTCTCCTGCTGCACAAGGGAGTGAGATCCAATTTCAATAGTCCTATACTTTAAATTGCTCATGTTTTAGGGTGGTCTACAGGAAGTAATTCAATATCTTATTTATAAATACATAAATACGTTCATGAAGACATAGAAAATACATGATACTAGGAATGGAAAACTAAAACATGTGGATCCAGCTGTTCAGTTCACTTGTTTTAGTACCTGAGTTTATAATATTAGCGACAGGTGGCTAAATGTAGGTTAATCTGATCTGGAAACTGCATAAGGGTATTATAGTGAGTGGGATTCCAGCTCAGACTCTAGAATGACACCAATGTAGTTCGAGGCATACCAACATGAGAGGAAAAAGGAAAGAGTATTAAATAAAACAGTGTTTAAGGAATTTTTATTAAAGCAAGAATTTTATAATCCAAATTACGTTTCTTTGCTCAGCTATCAATTCTCGCTGTTAACTAAAACAGTGGTGATATTCTGAGCTTTTCCACAGTAAAGAATTACAAAATTAAAGAAAGGAATGCTTTAAATTTCTGTACTGTGCTGAAAATTCTTTTCCCCCGGGTTTATAAAACATTAATTTGTATTTTTTATTTTACTATTTTTTTTTTTTGTTTTAAATCAATAGGTAAATCTAGGACCAGCATTAGTTTTGCTAGCCCTGGCATTTGCTCTGTACATAAGCTTCAAAGTTTCCTTTCCTTTTTTTATTTATTTTATATTTTGCAATGTTTTTCTCAATATTTAATCATTTTTCCATGTTTAGATTTTTTTTCTTCGGTGAAGCGAAGTTCTAGTTTGAAGTCCCGGATCTTTCTGTAAACAAGAACAGTATTAGAAGCTGTTAATGTGAAAAAATTAGTAACTTACAGTAATATTCTTCATTTTCATAGTATCATCTACATAATGATCTAAAAGACCGCCACAAACATTACAAATTCACGTACAGATGTGGAAAGAGGTAGAGAAGTTGTGCCTCTTCCAAAGGTCATAGCTACTCATTGAGAGTTGAAACTAGATCTCTTATCTTTGTACAGTGCTTAGCACAATGGGGCCATCGCCCATGGGGCTACAGTAATACAAATAAATAGTTTGAATTCAAGTCCTCCCTACTCTAAGCACTGGACTATACTGCCTCATTCTGAGACAACTATTACCATACACTTAATTACAGCAATGGAGAACACCTAATTTAGTAACTATTCCCAAGTAGTAATGTGTCATGAAGCCCAAAAAACATCACAGTATGGGCAAGCACATATGCTGGTAAGTAATGTTGTGATAGTAGTAGTGAAGGATCTTTCCAAGTAATTTTAATGATGGTAATTTGCTGGACATCAAATCTGAGTCTCCTTTAATAGTGGAGAAGATGCATCAGGTACCCAAGTAGAGCTCCAAGACAACCTACATTAAATATGAGCAAATTTCCTGGAGAACATTACCAAATAATCCTCTCTTCAGGTACATGTTGAGTTTGGGCCAAAATTAGAATTGAAAACATTTTCTTTTCAAGTAGTGTGAACACATTTTCCCCCTGTTCATCTAGGCACAAACTAAAAATGGCAACAATTGGCCGTTTAGAGAGACTATATTGAAACTAGCGTACAACTGTTGTATTTGCTCCTGCAAAATAACAGATCATGATGAAACTAGATGTTTTGAATTCTCTCTCCTCAATTCCCTAACCTCCATTTTAGGGACCTAGATATAGAATTTAAACTTTCATTTTTAAAAAGCACATCCCTAGCCATTTCCGGTGAAGATTGTTAAAAAATGTTAACTTATATCAGGGGTAGTCTATTTTTTGTCAAGGTCCAAATGTCTTAGTCAAGGTGTAGTCAAGATCCAGACTCCACAGAAAATAAAAAAAATATATATGTAAATAAAAAGATTTCAGGATCCGTTCAAAAACATTAGTGGTTTAGATTTGGCCTGTGGCCTGCCTATTGACTACCCCAACATATATAAAGTCAGGTAATGTGGTTTAACTGGACTAAACGCTGGATTGAATGATGGGACTTCTGCACTGTAATCATGACTCTGCAATTCTGTTCCCTTTCTGGACCTGGTCAAGTTATTTCACATTTCTGCCCCAGTTTCTCATCTGTAAAATGGAGACAAAAAATTTAGCAACCTCATGGGGAGGACAATTTTTAACTGAAATATAAAAATATAAAAATTAAAGTAATCAGCATGTAAAGAAAACCCTGCAGAGTGAATTCTATATACACGGTTAGTTGGACAACTGTCACTGCTGAGGGAATTCTGCAAAAAGTTATGTGCATATTTTAAAATTCTGCAAATTTTCTCAATAAATAATGTGGTTCCAGCATGGTGGTCAGGAGCACAGGCCACTGGCTACATTGAGGTAGAAGATCACTCTGAAGCCCCCACCTCGCCCAGTACAGGGACTTGGCAGTGAGGCTGCACCCAACCCTCACAGTGCAAGGGCTGGGCCTGCCCCAGAAACACCCTGGGACCCCACCCCTCTGCACCAGGTGCATAGATACTGGAACTAAGGGTTTGGGAGTTACTGCAGCAGCCCCAGGCTTGAAGTGGTTTCCATTACATACAGGGTTTACAGTTTGGTTCAAGTGTAGAGGAGCAAGAGGTTTCTGTGTGGGGCAATCTGGGTGTGGGCGGTTCAGTGGGAGATCTGAATGCACAGGGGCTTCTTGGGGGGTTCCAGGTGCAGGGGCAATGGGAACTCTGCAGGGAATCCAGGTGAAGGTGGTTGGGGCTCAACAGGGGGTGTCTAGGTGGGTCATGTCCAGGTGTGGGGAGATGAGACTTGGCAGGGGGGTGTCTGATGCTGGGGCTTGATGGGGTGAGGGTCCCGGTGCAGCTGGTTGGGGCTCAGTGGGAGAGTCCAGATGTAGGGGGTAGGATTTGTCAGGATGAAGGTTTGATGGACCTGCTTAACAGGAAGCCTCAGCTGTTGCCAAGGGGACAGGGCATGCTGGGCTCCTGCTTCCCCCTTGTTATTCCCCTATCCCCTTTGCTTCCCGATCTTATTCTCCTCCCCCTGCCCTGTTGCACAGAAAACAGGAAGGCTCCCAAGCACACAGAAGGGGAGCATGACTGGCACTAGGACCCAGGAGGTGGCATTCAGCTGCAGAGTCAGCTGAGCTGAAAACCTCCTTCAGCTGGGCAGCTCTGTGCTTGCAGAAAGGGGGTGGGGGGAGAGAGGAGGGAGAAGCCCAGTGGCAGGTAACCCTATGTGCCCCCTCTCCCCTCATACCCATAGTTCTGTCCCCCCGCTGGCGGGCATTCCCAGGCATTCTGCAGGGTGGGGTGTTCAATTATGCACAAACTATAGCATAAATAGCTGAGCTCCATATCTACTGAAAAAAGGAAAGTGAAAAAAGGGAATGCCACACATACTATATAAAAAAAAATTCATCAAGTTTGTGTATCCTAAAGAACATTCTCATCAAACCTCCCCAAAATTCTCAAGCTGCCATTTGAATAATTATATGGATGGTGATTTATATTTGTCAGAGGTGGTGATTTCCTCCGAAGTTCTAATTTATGATGTATTCCTCAATGAACTGTATTTCTGAGGACATTTACATTTCAATTATGGACAGTATCTTCTGTATTGCTAATTAGGGATATTCCTTTTACAATTCCAATTCTAATCGCCTTCTCTCCCCCTCCCCCCCATTGAGGGCTTTACAACAGAATCTTGCAGTTGCATTTATGTTCAGGTATTAATATCTTGTTTCTTTTTATTCTGAAGCAAGTATATGAGTAATTTATGATAGAATTTAACCTTCACATAGCTGCACATACCTCTTGTTTGAGGAATAAAAAGGCCATCTCCAAGCAGTCTCAAGTTTACAAGGTCCCAGATTAGGGAAAAGCTTTAGTGAAGTCCTGCATCCCAATAGCTCTAGTAAATAGGTCAACTTAAACTAAAGCTATATTTTTATATAATTCCCTCCCTTCTTTCCAAATTATTGTTGCCAAAGCTGTCTAATGATAGTCTATTTAACAGTGGCTTATAACTAGAAACTTATTTCTAGGAGTACAGAAACTTTAGCTACAGCAGGTCATATTAAAACATTCTTGATTAACTATATACACAATAAAATGCCAGTAGAACACCCTGGTCAGATGAGAAAAATTAAGAATGCATTCTGTAGGAAAACTTACATATTAAACACTTGGAACCCCAGTGGGATTGTTAACTGCTTTCTGAGCAGCCTCTTTAGCTTGGTGGGCTTGTAGTACAGCTACAGCTTCATCAACCTAATAGGATAAAACAATTGTTACAAAAGAATGCTTTAATTTCAGTGAAGTTAAGATAGTGAAGCAGCTAAATTACACACAATACACATGTAGTATCAAAAGGAGGGCTTAGATGCTAAAAGTCTATCTACCTTCGAACGAAGAGACTCAGGAGACTCAAGCATATGAAGGAGTTCAGAGTTGTCAATCTCCAACAACATACCGGTGATTTTACCCGCCAGAGTAGGGTGCATAGCTTGAATAAGGGGAAACAGCCGTTCACCTAGAAAAACATTAAAACTCTACGTTGGCTACAGTGATCAATGTCATTAAAATTTAATTTAGCCTTTAACAATGCTAAACATAGGCACTAAAATCTGTTAAGCAATCTATGGACTTTATCTAAATTCCTCAAAATTATTAAAAGGTTAAGTATTATATCCTACCCACTTGAATGCTAAAAATAAAAACTCCTGAATATGATTGTATAAAACTAGAGTATCAGTCATTTAAAACAAGATTAAAGGAGCCTTTAAAGTAATCAGCAACTGAGTCTTTGCTTTGCATATACTCAGAGGTTAACTCTGTTGCAGAAAAGTGGTATCCATTAAAAGCCTAAATTACAGCAGTATCAACCCCACTGCTATGCATTCCATGCTCTCACCTAGTTAAGGCTTTTGCATTAGGTAAACAAATCATTGGTTTATTGGAATAGAAAATACATCAACTGCCTAATCCTAATCTAAAGTGGTCTGATATTTCATTCATGTCTCTCCATTTTACATCTGATGAGGATAGACAGCAGTGCTATAGTCAGATGTCAAATCCTACAATGTGAAAAGGGGCAAATACTTTCATCTTAAAAACTCAACCATGTATCCTACAACAGGAGGATTCAAAATACTCCTTTACAACTGATTAGAAGCACATATTTTAAAAAAGTTGAAAACTATTTAATCTCTAATACAATTGGCTAGTGGGATCAAATGTACATACCTAACATCTGCTTTTGTTCTTGTGGAGGGGCAGAAGCCAACATGGAAGCAGTCAAGGGTTCCTGACCTTGCACATGGACAGCTGGCTGCAAGTTAATAAAACATTGTACTTTAAAGTTAAATTCTGGAACATTCAAACATATTTTATACCTCCACGACTTAGAACATAAGAACGGCCATACTGAGTCAGACCAATGGTCCATTTAGCCCAGTATCCTGCCTTCTGACAGCAGCCAATGCCAGGTGCTTCAGATGGCATGAACAGAACAGGGAATCTTCAACATAACAATCATGCCTGCATATTTGTCAAATATTAGAAAAAATTATAGCTGAGTAATTTTCTTCAAGAGGCTGGTAAAAGATGACTGATACTGCAAGGCACACTAGTGCTGATTCAATCTCTTGCTGAGCATAATTTATATATATTAAGCAAAGCTCAAGCCCAGAATGTATCATCAAGCACTTGGGTAGTACAAAACAAGAAGAACAGAGTCATGTCCTCCTTAAGAATGCTTGAGATTTATTTTAAACTCCAAGCTTGCAAACTTGGTGCCACAATTTGGTACCTGAATTTTGGCGCAATGGGGGGAAAACTAATGCAGAAGCACAAAAAAATCTCAACCATATAAGGTGAGAAAACTCAAAAATATGTAATATCACAATAGAAAATAAGTTTTGTTCCCAATATATTTTAGAATTGTGAAAAATAAAGCCTTAACATCAGACTCTGTGATTTCAATGATCTCAGTGGTGAAAGCAGATGCTTTACAGTTATGATACAGATTAGGCAAAAGAAAAGTTTCCTCGCAAAGACATCACTTGGCTACCAAAACCAAGACTCCATACCTGCTGCATAGCAACCTGTGGCTGTGTGTTAAGATGTTGCTGAGGATTACGAACACCTGCAGCATACTTGTACTGTGGAACTGTGCGTACAGCAGGAGTGGCTGCAGCAGCAGCTGCTGCAGGACGTGGACCCATTGTCTGTGTTGATGTATTAGCTGTAAAGATTAACATGATTTATATGTTAATAATTCAGCTTTCACTAAGCTTACATTTTGTACAAGTTAATGAATTGACACAATGTTACGACTATACTGAATATCTAATTTTAGTATTGTATTATATTTGAATACAGCAATGATAGGAAATAAGAACACCAATGGTCAACCTGTGGGCTCAAAACCAAAAAGCATGTTTCTTTTCTCATTATTTTGCTAATTACTTGCTTCTCTTTAAACACTATAAAAAAGCACCATGGAGAGAATATCTGCTTTCGATTAAACATGTTTACTTGAATTTCATTCTACCCCAGTCATAATTAAAGGTGATTCTCTTTTTCAATTAAAACATTTTGCTAATTAAATTACTCTAAAAATTACTTTAAATGATTAGATGTGTTACTAATATATAGCTGACTAATACATTCTGACTGTGCCTTTCTTTATAGAACAGTGGTCCCCACTTGCCGCTGATCTCCAGACAGTACTGTCATGTGATACTGGCACTCCTTGTTCTCATCTGCAACAATGTTAAGAGCTAAAAATAAATGTTTTCTCAATATTATTCTGCCACATAATCCACTGCTGTAGTTACCACAGGAATGGTACAGATACAAATGGGAGGGGAAGGCCACCCATGCAATATCATTAAGATGTGGCCCACAGCATGAAAAAGTTGAGAACTCCTGGTTAATATTAATCTAGTGGGTTAAGTTGATCAATATATTGAGCAACATCTTCTCATAGTTGCAAAATAATTGGAAAATACAGGTTATGACTGAGAAGGATTAAACAAGCAGCCTCCCCTAGAGACATGAGGTCAGCCTCAAATGTGCAGTCTTGACAGGGCACATTCCTAAGCAGGGAAAGGGTTTTTACTGGAAGAGGGGTAGGTGGTAGAGAAATCACAGCGAGGGAGTAGGAGGACAGCAATCTAACCTGGGAGGGAAATACTGAGAAGTATGAAATAGCCATATAGCCATAAGCAGAAGAGAAATGGATGGTTCTATGAGGACTAGGCGCCTCCTCAACCTTCCTTATACACGCCGGGCTAACATGTTAACTGGCCATTAGGAGGTTAGAAACCCCAAGTCAGCTAAGGGCAGGTACAATACAGAGCAAAGGGGTGCCTCCTCTGCACTATTCAGCTTCAGAAAGGTATTTGAAATATTATTCAGCATGAACAGAATCTCTGAAGTGTGGCCACAAATGAGTTACATACTAAACAAAAGGTGGATATTGGTGCAGCCTGATGAAGGAACATGCAATTTTTAAAACCTGAAACTCACCAACACGTTGTGTTGACATGACACGTGGAACCTGTGAAGAAGCTGGCCTCATGGTACTAAATGGTGGTCTGGGTGCTGCTGGGCGGATAGCACCAGGCATGTTCTGGAATGCTGCATTTAAAACAATGAGAGTGTTTAAGTTGTATCATGTAACAATATTGAATGGTGATGGAAGACTGTCAGTCATTTTTTTTCCTTTGCCATCCTCACATGGCACGTTAACTAGTATTATAGATAAGGGTAGAAAGGGAAAAGTCAGCAGTCTAGTTTTTGGGGAGTTGAAATTTAACCCAATGACAATTTGTGATACAGCTGCTTAATAAAAGCTAGGTGGTTTTATATAAAAACTATCTCATCAGTTATATTTTAAAAAGTTAACTTTAAATTAGGTCTCCTGGCAAACATCTGCAAACAGGAGCCAGAACTGGCATATTACCTTTCTACCAATTACATGTAATGACCATCAAACATTTTTATTTTAGTGCCACATAGTTAACCTTCGCTAGACAATAAGCATTCAATGCATGCCCCTTTATTTAGAAAGTTAAGGAGACTACTTACGATGAGGTCTAGCACCCTGAGCAGTCCAGCGAGGACTTGGTCTGAGTTGAGCAAGTTGGCTAGTTGGATAATATGCAGCACGGTTCTGAGTCTGTCAAAAAATAAAACATCTGTTTATTAATCTTGATGTACCTATTCCACCTACCACCCAGGCATTTTTAAATACTTTCTTCTATAAACTTTCCTAATTCAAATATCCGAAAAAATACTGATTTATAGAATGTAATGTATGGTTCCATCCAGACATTTAGACATTTTCACAGGTTCTTCAGTACTTAAATTCATAAAGCTGGTGATATTGATGTTTGAGTCATAATTTATTGCTAAATCTAAACAGATTCTATCAATGGTATAGAATATGAAATTGATTATTTCTATACATACCGGTGGGAGAGCTGCCATGAAGTAACCTGAAGGAGGTGCTGGTTGGTAGGGGTTGATTACAGGATTAGGTACTGCTCTCACACTTGCCATTCTCTGCATATATTGGTTGGTGAGGTGAGCCTGGCGCTCTTCTTTGCGTTGGGCTAGAGCTACATATAATGGTTTAGTGGCCACAATTCTACCATTCATTTCTGTGACAGCTTTGGTTGCTTCTTCTGGTGAAGAAAAGCATACAAACCCAAACCCTTTGCTGCGGCCACCTTCCATCATGACCTGCCAAAAAAACACAAGGTAGTTTTTTAAAACCAGTCTGGAGCAGGATGCACAATTTGGTACAGATAAGAATTGGATTCCAGGTTTCTGAATTTTTTTTTTTTTAAACACACTTTCTGCAAGTAGAAGGTATATGATGTATACTGCTTAATTTTGAAACATAATATACCCACTGTCAATGCTGCCTTCTGCTAGGGAAAAAAAATCCAACTCAGTTGACTGCAAACAGCCAGAATCTCAAAATTCTGATTTAACCTACAGTTTTCTAAGACTCAAGTAATCTGTTCCAGCTTTGAATTGAGGAATATATAATTTAAAAATCCCTTTTAATAAATTGCTCTGCATACAATGGACCTGCCAGCTCCTGTGCCAGGACCGTGAATGGCATAGGATGATTTTTGTTCTTTTCTTTCAGAGCTGGTTTATTGGATATAAGTCTATCCTCTCGCAACACTAGTCACTTCAGGCCTATTAGTGAGGAACAGTATGAACGAACTATTGCACTGAAAAAATATTTGATTTTTTTGTTAGTAATGTCAGCGTCCATCCATCCCAGATGTAAATTGAGATTTCTGGAGTTTTTCTATGGTTGATTGATCTGAGTTTTTATTAATTTGTGAAAAAAAGAGAAATAAATACTCATGCAGTGGTTCATGACCATGAATGTGATACACAAAGGAGTAATAAGGTACTGTAGAAAGCCTATAATGCATGCATTTTTAAAACTATCATGTATCACTGCATCCAAAAATACAACATGAATACACTTTCAAAAACCATATTTTTTTTTAGTAAGAATCCGTACTCAAATTTAATGATGATTGGATGTAGGGGTGGTTGTACGATATCGCCACATCTTATTTTTGCCAGTTGAGAAAAAGCTGAATGCCACTCACTTCTTCGGTGACAAACCATGACTTACTTTCTTTCATACAAGACGTTGCAAAACACAAATTAAGTCTAAAATGCTAACTTTACCTTTGCACTAGTGATTGTACCAAATGGGGAGAATTCTTTTCTTAGACGTTCATCATCAATCCCATCATCAAGATTTTTCACATAAAGGTTTACACCCTAAAAAATAAAACTACCCTCTTTAGAAAAGACAGAATTGCTTTATTTAAAAAGATTAGTAATAAAATAAATGTCTTCATTCAATTTAAAAGTGTAACCTGGTATCTGGTGATCCTGTCCTGCTTCATTTGTTCGAATTTGCGCTTGAGCTCTGTTTGTCTTTCCACTTTTTTCTGAGCCCGGCCAACATAAATTTGCTTTCCATTGAGCTCCTTTCCATTCATCTCATCCACAGCCTTCATAAATAAACAAAGGGTTACCAATGCTCATAGTATATTAAACCTAACATGTTTTTTCAGCCACTGACTAAAGCAGTTTAAGAGCACAAGTTATATAAAATTTCCAACAATAAAAACGAAATGTTTTCCCCGCCTTTTGCCACAACAAATAGATGTAAAATATGGTTAACTGAAACAAAGCCATCTTTAGAACCTCTTGGATCATATTTCATTAAGTAAAAGATGATATGTACAAGTGTATTTTCTGTCCAGTATATGGACTAAAGAAAAATCAAAAGGGGACAGAAGTAAACATTCATCAACTGTACTGATAAATGCACTTGAGACTATTAAAGATATCCTCTAAGAATTTTTCTGAGAACCAAGGCCCATAGAGAATACATATCCAAAACCCACAACATGTTCATAGCCCTGTCTAACTCAGGGCTAGTCTACATTAAAGTTAAGTTGACCTAACTACGTCACTCTGGGCTGTGAAAATTTCACACCCTGTAAGCCAACCTACCCCATGATGTAGACACCACTAGGTTGATGGAAGAATTCTTCAGCCAACCTAGCCACAACCTCTCAGAGATGGGTCAATATCTACAACTACAGCGGTGCACTTGTGCCCCTATAGCATGTCTAGTATAGGCATACTCTGAATCATATGCAAAGAAGATTGTTAAAGGGCCATAAGCTCAAAAATCATACATCTGAATTTTACCCACAACTGTTAAACATGTAAAATTACTGTCACTTAAAGATTTAAGAGAAACTTTTCCAAATTTTGTTCACTTTGTGCATTTGATAGTGCCATCCATATACTCAATTTCCCTTTTTTCCTCCTGCATCTTTCACACATTTTCAAAATAGGACAATACTGAACATCAATTCTAAATTGGTAAGGGCACTCTAGCAGAGGCAATACTTGACACTAAGATTTTGAATTTATAGTGTATCCTCTTCAGTGTGAAAGCTTTAGTACAGGTCTGTCTATTAATTTAAAAGCTTTTTTAAATGTGTATTTACCCAATATACTGGAATAACTTGTCTACCATTGTGCAAATGCATTACAGTTACTAAAGTGAACCATTTTCCATAAGAATGTAATACATATATAGAACACGAGAGCTTAAGTACACTCAGACTAAGAAAATCTGCAAATCTAAATGTTACTTATTATTTATAAGGTGGGATTTATTCTAATGTGTTGTGTGCACGTTTGAGCTCGTGACAACTGAGGGAAACTAAGATGCTCTTTCTAACTTCCAGCCGTGTAACATCAACCTGCGCTCAAAGCAGCATTCTTTCTGTCTTGCAAATCAATAGTAATAAAGATTATATAGGTCAAATTATGTCCTATTTTTTCCAGTGTGTTTCACAAAGGTGTAAGTAACTATAGTTTAAACAATTGTCCATGTATACAAGATGGAATAGAGTCCTCAGGTCAGTTGTCATAGCTGTGTTGTCTCTGCGATGCAAAAAGAAATAAAAAGCAGCGCAAACCATATGCTGTTAACTAAAGCAAGTAGATACGGCTGAATACATACAGGAAACAGTTTCGTTGTGTAAAGTTTCCAGTCTTAGTAATTTTTAAAAAATAATGCACTCTCCCTGCCCACTTGTCATAGCCACCTGCTGTACCCTGTCTTTCAGCTCATAAGCTCTTTGGAGTCGGGGTTACTTACTGTTTCCACAATGCCTAGCACAACAAGACCCAAACCCCACTAAGCTCTCTAGGCAATATTACAATATAAATGTTAAATAGTTTAAAGGCCATTATATCATTTCTAGACAGGACTATTTCTGGGGAAGCAGCAAACTTAGTGATATGCTCCAAAAATCCAACCCAGAAGTCTTCTCAATATGAATAAAAAACCATTACATCATCCAAAGTAGCAGATTTCATTCCTGATTCCTCACATTTTTTCATAAAGATCAAATCAATAAACATTTGGAAGGATCTACAGGATGCAAAAAGTTTGTATTCAAGACTCAAAATTACTAGTCTCCCAGAATGATGCATCTAAAAGAAAAATATCCGGAGTAAACTTACTTTCTGGGCATCTTCATGTCTTTCAAAGCTAACAAAGCCAAAGCCTTTGGATTTTCCACTCTCATCGGTCATAACTTTCACACTTAAGGCAGGGCCTGAAAAAAGTATGCAATATTTATGTTATATGTACATTCTATATACCTGTCTGTTTGGCAGTTAAATCTTAGTATTAACTGCAAGAAGTTAAATCCTAAAAAACCTACAGAATTAGTAAATCTGTTCCATTCACAGCACCATGATGGTATGAGATCTTACATACCACGTGAAGATGTGGGTTTTCCATAAAAATCCATTTTCCAAGCTCCCCCCCCCCCCCCCCACACACTTTTTTTGGTTAAGTTTTACAATGTCCACAGGTTTGCTAGGTGCTTGATAGTACAAAAGGACACAGTCCCGGTCCTGAAGAGATTATAATCTAATTTATATTATTCAGCATCTAACTAAGGCTTGCGTTAACACTGATGCTATACAGAATGTCTATTGATCCAGAAATGTTCCAGTTGCTAAGTGTACAGCAGATTCCTTTCCTAAAGAATGCCCCAGGTGTGCTGCCATCCTCAGCCCCTAGAAGCACTTTCTACATGAGCGATGTTTACTTAAGTCTCTTGGCCAAAACTTTCTGTCACAGTTGTCTCAGGTTATGCTCCTAAATCTACATTTTGGTATTTAAATAGAAGTTGCCTGATTTTCACAAGTATTGAGCATCCACAAATCCTACATACGCCAATTGAAGCTCAGCACGTGAGAAATAAGTCACTTGTATTTAGGAGTTTACATTAGGCACTTGGTGTTTTTTTTTTACTGAAGTTGACAGCAAGATTCTGCATAAACAAATGGGGCTTTCCTAGATGAGTTTACCTTAACTGACATAACCCTGAAATTTTATGACAAAATTTCAATATATTTTATTTCCTTTGTACAAATGCATAGGCAGGGCTGGTAGCCCCATCTATTAAGTTTGCCCGATACTTCTCATTATAAAATTGTTTTAATTTCCTTATAAATTTTGCCAAATCAACAATTTGGGCTGAAAGTTTCCATGCTTGGTGTCTGTCTCAAGGCCCAATTTTTACAGAAAATTCCAACCAAAACAGTCCAGTCATTTCAGAGAACAAGGGGAAAATACATTGTTTAGCCCATATTAAAAAATTCTGGTGACCTTTTCTTTGAAAAGCATTAGTGCCCTATGATTTGAAGCAGGACTTGAATTTGGCATACGAGTGGCCTTTCTGTCAAGGACATGCCTTTTGCAGGTCCCACGAAAATCCAACCAAATTTGGCCAATTTGTAAGCCTTACAAAGACAGGTTGGAGGGAATGGGTCAAAAGACATCTGCCCATTTCTGCAAGCAGGAGAATCTATGCCTACCAGAGCACTTCCAGAGCCTGGAATTTACTTCACTCCACCCTTTCCACAAATGACATAGCTGGCATCATATACTAACTTTAAAAGGACAATAGTCATCAAGCATGCATATTAATTATGAAATACTTTTTGAAACACTAGCAAGATACTTCATGTGACATCTGGAATTAGAACAGTACATAATGATCCATATAAATCAGAGCTAGAATTTCAAGTTTTATACACTAGACTCTTTCCTCCGTATAATTTGCTAAATGTCCTCCTATATCACCACTCAAGTCAGTAAGTAGAAGATGGCTTGGCAGATGTATTAACATGTTTGGAAAAACCATTTACAAAGGTTTTAACATCACTAGCTTCAATAGTGATGTCATACAGTATGAATTACTAGGACATGGATGACAGCACCAATACAGACTTTAGATATTAAACAAAATTGCTATGCAAGATTAAATTTAACATCTTGACACTGATATTGTCGAAAGCTTAATTTTCTATATTTCCATCCTTAATTCAGAAACCAAGCAAACAATTGTGTGGAATAGAAGACCCTCAGAAGGAAGAATGCACAGGGGTACCCGCATGGCAATGGAGATGTAACAAAGGCATCATTCGTTTACACATCTTTCAAAGATCCACTATTCAATGGCCATACCAAACCTAAAAGGCTCACTTCCTCATTTCATTTGAAACTCCAAGATCCTCAAAATGTGTATGTATTCAAATATAATGTCCTCCTGTTGTTTTTAAACTGGATGAGGACATTTCTGATGGCCAAGTTCTTGTGTGCGCTACTCTGGACAATTGAAATTCTTTAGTGGGTATTAATCAGTTCGCTGGATCTGAACACTGAACTGACAACTAACTATTCAGCATACATGCATTTTAATTATCTCTGCACAATGGCCTGAACCCTAATGTTAAAAGGTTTTAACAAGCAAACTGAAGCTTGTCTATTTGCTGTTGTACAAACAATGTGGAAAATTAAGACATTACCAAACTTGCCAAAGAGTTCCTTAAGTCTTTCATCATCCATGTCTTCTCCAAAATTCTTGATGTAAACATTCGTGAACTCCTTTGCTCTAGCTCCAAGTTCTGCTTCTCGTTCTTTACGGGATTTAAACCTTCCAACAAATCTAGTTATAGAAAACCAAAGTGACTACAGAGTTAAAATGAATCTATCCAGGTCTAAGGTTCTTCCTAGACTACATACATCAGCATACGGCCAGACTAATATTCAACCATGGGTTATTTCTTAAACGCGGTATTGATCAATGATAGGCATGAAATCTGCAACGGATAAAATACTTAGGATACAACTTTACAAGAGACAATTAGACTATTCTTTACCATTTAAATCCTTTTTATCAGAGTAACTGTGATAATCTTACCAAAGACTTGATAGAATTGTAATTTTAATTAGTGTAAAGCTTGCTTTTCAGCATCATTAATCAGACAATGAGCAAACTCTATCATAGTGGTTTCTGCTATACTGAAAGTTTTTTGTAGCCTTCAAATATTGTTTCCATAGCCCATCTGACTTTTAGGCAAGGGACTTTCACTAAACCCCCAACTTTCCTCTTCTCTACAGAAGCCTCATATCAGTGTCCCTCCTTACTAGTAAGAAGGTATGGATCTGACTTGCTCTTGAATTGGCCAATGCCAAAAGCTGATTGAAAACAGTGAGGTCAGTTCCTACCATCAGAGGAGGAATGTGCTGTTAGCACAGCTTTTGTTGGCCCACAGAATCACTTCAGCACAATTACAAATGCTACATGACTGGTATAGAAACTGAATCATTCTTCTAGTCTTTCCAATTATATTCTAAAATTACCCCACTGGCAAACCCACATCAAAATCGATATGGCTCAGTCGTCAAAATTTAACATTGCCTTGACTTGGTTTGTAGCTATGTTTGGACTTTAATGTTGGTGATGCCTGATACTCTGCAGATTTTGATAGTCAGGAAAATTGTTAGTCTACTTTAAAATGTTCTTCGGAAGACTGGACTAGGTGACCTCTCGAGGTCCCTTCCAGTCCTTCGATTCCATGATCTAAATAGAAGCCTGAAGCAAATGTAACTTTTATGATACATTAAATCATGTTTAGTTATTTAATTTACAGGTTTTTTCAGCGATTAACCTGCTGGAACTACTGGGCTAGTTAAAAAACCACCACCATCTATTAAGTGCCTCAGTTCAGCTAAAATCATGGTATAAAACTACTTGGAAGAGCCTCCCATATCAACCTTTTACAGAACAGGGCCTCACACCTCTAAGATATGGACTCTCCCTGGCTGCTGCCTCACTCTCCCCTTTATGTATAAATGAAGACAACAGGAAAAAAAGAATTCTGAGCTTCTATTATTCCCATTTTACCAAGCCACTACCATTCTTAGCCTGCCCTCCAAAAGACTATTACACAGCCATGCTTGTATCGCACGTGCTAAGTTTTAGCAGTACTATGGTTTGGAACAGGGATCATTACTATGTCCTAAGAACCTTTTGTGTAACACATTCAAACCTCCATTAGACTAGGAATCAGGAATCCAGAGGTCAAACAAGAGCTTTTGTGTCAGTTTTTGATAACACCTGATGTGGAAAATAAGTATTGTTTTGAATACTTGATGGATTCAATTTTATTCTAGCCTGATCAAAAGGCTTTTACTCTGGCCTGAAGACCAGTAACCGGTCCTAGTGTCCAACCGTACTACATTCAGCTGTAAACACATTAGCTGCAACATTATTTTACCACCATAAATTGAGCTTTAAAGACTTTAAGATGTCAATTTTTATTCACATTCCTCTTACCTTCAGCACATGCATCAATATATTTATAGAACAACTGCACTAGATTTTTAATCATTTTAAAATTAGCAACCTATTTAGAAAAATCTGCCTTTTCTAGATACACTTCAGGAAGTAATCTACTTTAGGTTGAATTACAGTCTGTTGAGAGCCCCAAAGTATGTATTTATGTACTTACACTTTGCGGTCATTAAGCAGCATACCGTTCATTTTTTCAATAGCTCTTTCTGCTGCTTCCTGTGTCTCAAAATGTACAAATCCATAGCCCTTGGACCCATTTTCATCACATACTACCTATAAGAAAAAATGTCAACATGTCAAACAGCCCCAGTACAGTTTTGCAGCTTCTAATGTCAAATCACTGGGCACATTTGTTACTTTCCACTTACCTTACAGGAGAGGATGTTTCCAAAAGCAGAAAATGTATCATACAAAGCTTTATTATCAATTGATTTGTCCAAGTTCTTGATGAAGATGTTTCCAACACCACTTTTGCGTAGAGATGGATCACGCTGAGACCACATGATGCGCACTGGCTTGCCTTTAATGACATCAAAGTTCATGGTATCCAAAGCTCGTTCAGCTGGAAGAGACACTAAAGTTAATGGGAAGTATTAAACCATTTATCTTTATCAACATACTAACTCCACCTGAAGTTCATTAATTCCTGATAAACTTGAAGACATTAGAGAGGTTTTGATAATGACTATCATACTCCCATCTCAATCACCAAAATAATTTTTTGTTCGGAGATTTAAGTTAAATAATTAACTACATTCTACCAAAAAGAGAAAAATACATAGATTGGATTGCGAATGGTAGGATTTTCTCTGTTCCTGGGTTAACAAGAGCTGTGATCACTGTGAACACCTTGTGCTCAAGATACAGTATGGAAGAGCAAGGAACACAATATATCAATTAGTGGCAACCTTTCTACCCTTGAAAAGGTTTGCTGGCATACCTACGCCAGCAAACCCTCCTAGTGCAGATATAGCTTATACCAAAAAAGCACTTTTGCCAATATAACTGATATAACTTATGTAATGGAGAACAGATAACAGCAAAAACACTTTTATGCTGATAGCCCTTATGTAGATATAGTTGTCTTATTGATATAAAAAGTTGCAAAAAATTGTACCTCTAACAAACATTACCAGCAATTTCTTGTGTAGACCTGACCTAAGTCAGGTTCCTGAATAAGTCCAATACAACTCTTAGAGCAACATGTTTACTAAGATGGTGTGAGGCGCAGAAGGGGGATCCAAGAGGGATGAGGATGAAAAAGCAAGACTAGGACATATTAGTTTAACCAAGCTTATATTGTTTTTCAAATATACAAAGAAAGAAGTGAACAATGCATGTAGCAAGCATTTAACTCATTAGTGTAGAAATACTATTTGTACTTCTAAACAACGGATTTATGGAAACATTGCCATACTTTTCATATACAAACTCTTTTTACAGATAAAAGCAATAATTTTTTTTAGAAAATTTGCAAGATGCATAAAGTATTAAGTATTAAAACAGCAATACGAAATAACGGAGAGAAGGTGGGTACGCATTATCTTTCACTCGACCAACTTCTGTTAGGAGAGAGACAAGCTTTCAAGCTTACAGTTTACACAAACGTACTACATCTCCCAGACTGGAACACTTCCGTGTACATGCAAGAGCTTGTCTCACATAGCAACAGAAGTTGATCCAAAAAGATATTACCCACCCACCTTGTCCGTCTAATACAGGGGTCAGCAACCTCTGGCACATGGCTTGCCAGGGTAAGTACCCTGGCGGGCCAGGCCAGTTTGTTTACCTTCCGCATCTGCAGGTTTGGCGGACCGCGGCTCCCACTGGCCACGGTTCATCGTCCTAGGCCAATGGGGTGGCAGGAAGCTATGGCCAGGATATTCCTTGCCCGTGCCGCTTCCTGCTGCCTCCATTGGCTTGGGACAGCAAACCGCGGCCAGTGGGAGTTGCTGTCTGCTGAACCTACCGACGTGGCAGGTAAACAAACTGGCCTGGCCCACCAGGGTGCTTATCCTAGCAAGCTGCGTGCCAGAGGTTGCCGATCCCTGGTCTAGTATCTTGGGACCAACATAGCTACAACACTACATATAATATGAAATAATGTAAGTTAGTTTTTAACCACTCCAGTAGACGTCCACGGCCAACTTTCTTTTAGAAGAGTAGGATTTCTGATGTCACTATATTTGACATTTCCATCTTTTAAAAGTAATCCTCAATGTCCATGGGATGGTAATTCCTAGCAATAACATGACTAAAAATCACAGGTATATATGAAAAGAGTGAGAAGTTATTTAAGCAAGAAGTAGCGATGGTACTAAATTATGGTGGACCAGCTTCTTTCAGTGTTTATTTCTTCGTATAAGTCCAGAGAGGGAGATCAAAGCAGAGCCTCAGTAGATGCCTGAAGCCTCAACCAATGGTACTATAGAGAAAGTGATGCGATGTAAGCAGCAACCAAATCAGAAAAAGCTTTGATACAAATAAAAAGCTAATTATCAGGACTAAAATGTTGCTCACTTTCAAAAGAAAAACATCAGCTATGGAATTATCCCTTCTAACCTATGAGCTCGTAAGCTTTTTACAGAGCATTCTTTACTGTTATAGTCATCCACAAAGATAACACGACTTCTATGAAAAGAACAGAATTGACAAATTATAAGCAAAACGGAGCCTGTCTTTTTCACAACGTAAGGAGACTGAATCATTTTAGTGTTATAATAGGAAAATGTTAATGGAAAATCAAAATACTGTACTGTATTAGTAAGCTGTTCTTTTAAAAATAGTAATGTCATTTAACCATTTTTTCTAAGTGGAAGAAGGGTCAAATGTATAAGGAGTTGTAGAATTTACTGCCAATTTCCATTTAAAAATCTACTTAAAATTATTTCTAACAAGATGAGTGCTGCCTAAATTACTAATATTTTATGCATTTTTGAATTGCCATCTCATTTCTAGCTAAACAAATGCATATCATAGCCCAAGGAAAATCTTTATATCCTGATCACTGCCTTTTTTGATAATGCACATACCTCTGTTACTTCTATCTTATTTTCAGATTTTCATATTAAACTGGAAATGTTTTTGTGTTGAAAGATTACTGCTCTGCAGAAAGTAAGTAGGTACATACAACTGATGGGGGTCTACTACTTGAAAGAAATTGATGGAAAATTGGTTCCACTTAAACTCTCATCCAAACAGACACGTTATCCCTATATTCACGTATAACTGTATCAGTTATAAAGTGGAAGGAGAATAAAATGAGAAGAGTATTTGCTCTGGAGAAAATATCAGGTTGCATAAGACACTATTAAAATTGTTAAACTGGATAAAAATTAAAACTGTACAAAATGAAAGTTTATTCTCCCACTGAATAAACGAATGCAATATACACACAAATTTAATTCTGAACATGGAGTAGGGGAGGATGGACAATTTGGGTGATCAGTAGTGAGAAATGGAGTCTCATCCGAGGCTAATAAAAATCAGAAGTTTTTAGCATCGAAACAGTGGCCAAGTGAAATGAATTGGAGGATCAGTAAAAGTCTCAGTTACCACAACTGGAGATAATTAGAATCATCATTGGCAGTCTTAGAAGAGGGGCCAAAAATGAGTTCACTATTTGTTTCCAGTAACACTTAAGGACTTGTGCATACACATTAATTGTTTGTAAAGGACAGTGTTCCAGGACACATTCCCTAAACATTTGTTCCAGGGTGAGTCCAAACTACCCTTTTACAAACATATTAACTACAATAAGTTAATGACCATCTTTAAGGTTGGCACAACTTTCCCACATAGACAAGGCCAGCACAAAAAATCTGAACTACGGTTGCCCATGATATACCTGGTCTGGATAAACACGTGTCATCAGCATCTATGGCTGCCAATTTGGCACCTTTCCTAAGCACTGAATTCACAGCAATTCTTAAACAATAACCTTTGTATAGAGAAAGTTTCAATTCCTTTTCCATCTGTAAAGCTATAGTCACTCGGCATAAAATGAGGACTGAATACACTTTAACCTCAAACTAGATATCCCAATCAGTCACTGGCCTATTTACACATCTGTGAAGTTATAACTAATAAAACTGACTGCATCCAACATACTTCAGCTTCTTTTCCATAAAGGACTGTGCATTAGTTTGTAAGAGACAAATAGATTAAATAGTTAACTTATTACAAAATGGCCACACCTCCTGAGTTTACCCATGTTATACTTCTGCTGATTCTGCTTAAGCGTCTATTGAATGAGTCATTAGTTCCCATTTTAGTTGGGAACCGGACAGTCTGCTTCAGAAGTGACTGCACTTTGTCACTTTATAGAGACTCTGCATGGAACATATCCCATAATACCAGGACTGGTACTGCTAAACAGATACAGAAATATATTTTAGTACACTAAACAAAATGCTGCAAACATTATTTAAACTAGAAATCGTCTGAAAAAAGCTGCTGTTTGAGACGCTATTTGCCCATAATTCTCTCTAGTATACAGGGATTAGACAAGATACCTGTGTCCTAGCTCTGACTGACACTGACTCACTCTCATCAGATAAATCAGAATTATGTGGAGATAGATACCTGCATACCTCACAAGGGTGTCATCAGACATAATTAGTGTTTGAAGAGAGTTTGAGTGTCCCGGATTAGTAGTACTCTATATGTGAAACAAGAATTTCAAAGACCTCTTAACAAGTTACTAATAGTTAATAAAACAAAAATAAGATATGTTAAAGTATAGATGAGAATTAAGCCTAGATTGAGAAAAGGCAGATAACTAGTTTTAAATTGAATTTTGAATTAAGTAGGAGTCAAGGATGATATTTCAGATTCAACTCAGTTTTTAGGCCTTTACAGGATTATCTGCAAAATTCTTCCACAAATATAGCTTTTGATGGTATTTGCAAAATTTGTTAATTTAAAAAAATATTGCAAGATTTAATTCACTAGATATAGTTTGGATACATTTTGAACATTGCTGTCACTTGAACATGAGACTGTAGTGGAAGGAGAGGTTTTCAACCAAAAGAGTTGTACTTTTGAAAAAGACTTAGTTGTGTGTATACAGCCTTCCATCCCAAAGGATCTCAAAATAATTTACAAATTTAAATGACACTAACTATACGGAAGGATCATTATCCATTACTGAAATCCAACTGTCTCTGGGTGAAACAGCAGGTATTGAAGAACCAACAACTCTGTATTAAGAAAACACCTTATCCAACTGAAACTGCAAATAGAATTTAGGCATATAGCAGAATGAAATTACCTATTCAATCCAGTGAGTAAAGTGATAAAATCAACCCTTGTAATATACAAGGGCATGTTTCAATACAAAATCAGAAAGAAGACTAGCATATGTTGAATCACCTACAACTTCCTAAAATACTTACACATCATGAAGTTACCACATCAAAGTACTGACTGGTTTAGTCCCAACCCACCCTTTTCCTTTGTGAGAGCTGTCTGGGTTGTAGGCCTTTGTCAATTTAAAACCAGACAAATTTATGTTAAAAATAAGCATTTAAATCCTCTCATTCTGAAATATTAGTCAAATTAAATTAAAAGCTCTCTACAGTGAGAGAGAATTGTTAAATAGGCTGAAGAGACCATATCTACCATCCATATAGACAGTCAATTTAATATATATAGATGTCAGCAAACCAGACTCAGGAATTTGGCCATAACATATACACAGGAAAACTAATTTCAAACACCAGTTAATGCATATGCCTGAACAGTTGGGAAATTAACTGGTGCAGACTCCTTAACATTTCTAAAAATACATATTTTGGTATTTGGCAAATTGTGCTTTAATCAAAGTCATTTGAGATAATGACATTTCATAATCAGTGAGTCATTCAATTTCAAATTGGTCAGATGGAGTCTTCAAAATATAATTCCAAAGGAAGGCCTTGTATGCCAAGGTTCACCCGGAAGCTCTGTTTACAGATTATTTGTGAACTGCATAAAAATAATTTGTCTTGCTTTGCTTTAACCTAACTTATAGCTGCACCAACACTATAATGCAAGCTCTTACAACTCAACAGTACACATTGAGGAATGTACTGTGGACAAATTAAGTACCAAAAGCAAGATTGCTAGATGACACAGACTATAGATGTTCAGCTCTACATTATTTCAAAAGTAAAACCCTACATTTTGCTGCACGCACCTGCTTATAAAGCTTTAACTTCTTTTTTTTACACCCATCCATTTCCATGGACATTATGTGACTTCATATCTGAGTGCTAGGTTATTTCACAATGGCCCGACACTTCCACCTTTTACCACTTCACCACGTCATGCCTACACACCCAATTCTTAGGGCAACAGTAAAGGTGCTCATTGTTGTGGCATTTCCTTCAAACAGGCTTTAATTACAGTTCCCTCCGTGTACTCAGCGTATTAACCTCCGGAGAAATACCTGCACACTCCCCTCTTGGTGACCACCGATACTTGCAGGAGCCCAGGTTCCGGAAACCAGGGAGTCACTGCAGCTAGGTCGAAACTAGTTTTGAGCAGAGCCGGCTGGGCCGGCGGTTACAACTCGACGAGGTACCGAATGCTCTTCCCGGAGACAGGAGACCTTTGGGAGGCGAGGCCCGTCTCTCGAGTTTGATGGGTTCGCATTTGCTTTCGGTTCCCGAGTAAGCGCCTCCCCCACGCCACGAGGCGCAGACACAGCCCCAGGCCGCATGTCACCGAGCAGCAGCGGCGGCTGCAACGCACAAACTTCCCCAAGCACCGCGCCAAGTTTTGCTCATGTCCCAAAACCCCGCACCCCAACTTCCAGCTGGGGAAATACCGGGAGGCGAGGAACCCCTGCCCCCTCCCAGGGAGAGGCCGGAGAGGGGTTTCAGGGCTCTGCAAGGGGAACGCAGCACCAGCCACCCAAGGGTGCTGCGCGGGGGGGGGGAGGGAGCACGCTCCCGGTTCTGACCCTCTCGTCTCACAGTGTGGGTCTGCCCTACTGCCCCCCACGGGTGCTCACCGTCGGCAGGTTGCTGGAAGTTGACATAGGCGTAGCCCAGAGACCTGCGGGTGATCATGTCCCGGCAGACGCGGATGGAGAGGATGGGCCCGGCGGGGCTGAACTTCTCGTAGAGCATGGCCTCGGTGACGTCGGGGTGCAGGTCCCCCACGTACAGGGAGGCCATGGGGTAGCTGGGGGCGCTGGGGTTCATCCTGCCGCCGTCTCCAGCAGGGGAAGGGGTCACACTGACGCAAGGAGGCCGCAGCGGCCTCGGGTTCCGTGAGGGGCGAGTGGAAGATTCGAAACTTAACGGCTCCGGGAGGCGGATTCTCGGCGGGGAAGGCCCGGGTCGCTCGGGGCCGACCCTGGCGGAGGTCTCGGCTGCTCCTGGTCTAGGCGGGGGTCAGGCTCGCTCGGTGTCTCCTCTCGGCTGTGCCGGGTCCGGGGCTTCGCTTCACCGGGTTATTTTATATCAAACCGGCCGGTTTCGGGGGGATTTTTATGGGTTTTTCAGGATTTTTGGATTTTTTTTGGATTTTTTAAGTATTTTTAGTAATAAATGGTGCGGCGGGGCCGGGCCGGCGTGTCCGGGGGGCCGGAGCACACGCACTGCGCACACAGCACCGACAGCGGCCGGGGGACAAGGGGGAGGCCGCCGCCCCGGCCGCGCTCTATATATACCCGCCCCGCCCCCGCCCGCCCCCACCGTACTGTACGCCACGCACCGACTGCACGCAAAGCGCAGGCGCCAGCACAGGAGACTGGAGACGCGCACAGCGCTTGAGTGCAACAGGGAGAGTTAGGGAAAGCCGCATGCGCCGAAGAGGGAGCGGACAACAGATTGAACGCAGGAGAAAGCCGAGGGGGAAGGGGAAGTGGACGAGAGCGCATGCGCTAAGTGACAGCCGCGGGGACGACCGTACACATGCAAAGGGAGGAGAACGAACTAGCTAGAAAGCGCATGCGCAGTAGAGATGTGTGACGACTGATGAGACGTAAAGCGCGTGCGCCGCTGAAAGTCAAGCTGTCTGGATACGGGTATTGGCTAAGGATCTCGAGAACGCGTGCATAGTGCTAGAGACAGAAGAGAGCGCATGCGCTAGAGAAGTAAGTATGTGTGTGCGTGTATTGCACAGCAGGGGAGGTCAGGAAGATACTGACCGCGCACGCGCCGTGACAGGACTGAGCGCTCGGGTCGCGTGTGGTGTGAGGCGGAAGGTCCTAGTGCGCGTGTGCGGGGTCTGTCTCCGCTCTGGGTAGGAGGCTTCTGCTGAGCTGTGGCTCGTGCCCTTCTCCCGCGCGCGCCCCATGAGAGAACCGTTTCACGTAGAGGTGGTGCTGTTCTCTCAGCCGCCTAGGCGGGAGGAGGGGTTGTGTGCGCGGCTGAGGGGGTTGCACTGTGGGAGCACCTGGGTGATCCGGTGCCGGCCTGTGCTGCTCGGCCGCATCTCTATCCCCATTCTGTTCCGGGGCGCGGGGACGAGCTGCGCTGCCTTCCCGTCTGGTGCTGCCCAGGGGGGCTCCGTCGCCCTCTTTCCCTGGCCTGGGGTACACGGCTCTGGCTGGTGACGTTTGCCTGCCGCTGCCTTGCCTGCGTGTGTTCCCATGGCGCCATCAGGCTGGGGCGGTAACGCCTTGCGACGGTGTTGAGCTCAAACTGGCCTTTGCAGGCAGAGACCCTCCCCCTCCCCTGACCCACCCTGGGCTAGAGTTTGGCCATGCCCTGCTTCTGCCCACATTCAACCTGCAAGGGTGCAGTTCTCGGACTCCTGACCTAGATCGAGCTCCTAGTCAAGCAGGATTGATTATACAGCACCCTTGTGGAAACTACGCAATTGATAACACGGGAAATTAGGAGTAGGTAAATAAACTACATTCAAAAGCAGCTAAAAACACAGTAACAGGTGGAAACAGTGGGGAGATTTAGAGCTATGTGATCGGCAAGCATGGGCAAGGGGGGGAGAAATTCAGGGGTGCACAGCAGGCCCAGTACAGTGCCAGACTGCATGCCAGGGAGATCTAGTCACATCTAGAGTGTTGGGGTTCTTAGGGATTGGCTTGTTTTCGCCTTGTTTTGAAATGGGATTTGCTTGATTTTTGGCTTATTGTGAAAGTTGGGGGTGCTTATTTATCACGTGAAAATTGGCAACTGTGCTACAACCTTAGGCAATTTTCTTCAAAAAAGTGTTTTAAGTTGGGTCCTTAAGTAGGTGGCCTGATTTTTTTTTTAAAGCATTTGCAGCTCCCAGCACTAAAAAATAGACCACTTCTTTAGGCATCTAACTTTATGCACCCAGGGCTAGAACTGGTGATTTAAGCTTTGCAACACTCAGAATTGTAGCACTTTACTACCTAGTGAAATCCACAGTCCTGAATTAGGCACCCAGGATCTTTATATAATGCATGGAGAGAGAGGCCTCTAAAAAAATTTCCCACTAAAGTCAGCAAGCTGAGCAGAGACCTGCTTCAGCCAGCCAATAGGAAATTATGAGGAAAGGGTTGGGACCTGAACTCTGCCCCTCAGAGGGAGTTAGGCACCTATTTCCACGTGAATTCATAGTCATGAAACCTCTCCTGGAGCTAGGTGCCTGGACTGTTTTTTTAATTTTTTATTTTTCAAGAAATACCGGAAGAGGTGGCGGTGCCTTCCCATAACTTTCAGCTCAGTGGTTAGAGCATTCACCTGGAATGTGTTGGAGATCCATATTCCTCCCTGTTTCAGTGCATATTCAATTATTTATACACAGTGGAACATTGAATTTAGGCACTGAACTGCCACTTTAGGTGCTTAAGTCATTTTGTGGTTCTAGACCCAAGTGTAGAGCACTTTGGATTTACAGTTCTCCACCACATCTTGTTCAAAGATTTGCAGTATACAGCAGCCTACCTCATCATTTTTGTTCATAAGTGCCTGTTTAAGGAGGAAAAGTTATTTTCCCTTTGCATGGGACTACAGATTAAGTTGTTTTATGTGATATCCTAATGCTAGCAAATTATTGATAATATCGTCCAGTCTAAAAACTGAGAATAAGTACTAGCTGGTTTTGCTAAACTATTTTGCCCCCATCTTGGTACCTAATAAATCTGTTCAAAACAAATTGAATTTTACTTTGGATTCTATTTTAATAATGCCTGTAGCTATTGTTTTAAAAATTTAAAGGTAGATTGGTTTTTAATCAAATCATGGGCTTTTGCCTCATTCTCCAGATATCAGTTTTACTGGTTGAGAATCTGTGTTCCAGGTAGGTTGGATTTCATATTATTGAGTCTTTCAGTTTTACTGCTGGACTTTATCATTCTGTTGTATCACATTAAGGCTTGGTTAACACTTAAATTTTGCTGTTACAGCTATGTTGGTTAACAACAGTATGTGTGTGGGAGGGGGGATGACACTTCTGATTGACATAGCTACACCAGCAAAAGCCCTAGATGCAGTTATACTGGCAAAAAGTCCTTTTGAGGATTGGTGTAATATAAGCTATACCAGCAGAAGAACTTTGGCAGGATAAGATGTGTGTGTAGCAATACTGGCAAACCTTTCTAGTGTAGGCAAGACATCCGTTTCTGCTCTAGTTGTTTTATATGATTAGTCTATTGCTTTTACTTAACCTACAAATTTTAATTTTGATCAGTTAAGTTAGACTGTTTCACAGAATTTCTGTTATCACAGTTTGCTGTGTTTCTGGATTAGGTACTGAAGACTTAATACCACATCTGGGCATTTTTGGATCGTAAAAAACAGCTCAGTTCTCTGACTTTTTATTAGGAGCCTATCATAAACCACTGTCATGATCTTCAACACATAAGGCATTAATTATGGGAAGAAATAACTGGTGCAAACACCATGGATGCAGTTTAGAAAGGCTGTATGACAGTACTCATAAAAAATCCAAACTTCCTCTTTATAAACATCCTCCATTTTAGAAGTGGAGGATGTAGCATTCATTTAGAATTGTATAGTCTTGTCTTTTTGCTCTGTTAAGATAATTAAATAAAATTTCAGATTCTTGTTGAAAAACTGCTTAAATGGGCTGCTGTGTTCATTACAGCACACATCCCTAAAATATCATAGGCTAAGAAGCATTTGCTTCACAGTAGTCTTAGATATACTACTTGTTTTTTATCTTTGTTAGTGTTTCACTCCCTCCCCCTTCTGAGGCTTCTTTACATAGTTTCAGGGGAAAGAGTAAGAGCCCAGGATTTGAAATCTTGTTTTCATTTCCTTTCACCAACATCTGTCATCTTGAGCCCTAAATAGAGCTGCAGGAGTGATTATTTGTGGTCTTTGCTGCCACATGTTAAGAGTTATTTTGCTAGGGTGAGAATCCTTAGCCCACCGAAAGAATTGTATCTGGAGCTGGAGAGGAGGGGAGTTAGTCCTCACGTGAAGACACTGAATTTTGTATCGGAGAAATTATAATCCAGGCAACTGACTATTCAAACAGTGTAATGTGATAACCTATTATTGCATGTTAATAGTGATAATTTGTCAATGAAATTGTTTTAATCCAGATTTAAGAATAAATGAAGATTTCTGGTTTTATTTTACAACAGAACAGACATAAGTACAATCTTGTTTACAGATGTATTTTGAAGAAATAAGATAGTCAGATGTATTAAAACAGATATAATCCAATTATATTTACATGCTAATTTACATTATAGTAGTTATTTTTTGCTATTTTTAATCTAATTCTAAAGTAAAGGTATAGTGATGAAACTATAGTGTATGTATGCATACACTATACAAATCTAAGAGTGCTGAAATTGCAAAGTCAAGCACTTAAATTAGGAAATGCCAAATTTAAAGTTGCCCATGCAACCGTAATTTAACCACCCTTTTGTGTAGACTTTGATGCAGACTTAGGCCATGTCTACATCTAAAATTTTGCAGCGCTGGTTGTTACAGCTGTATTAGTACAGCTGTATAGGGCCAGCGCTGCAGAGTGGCCACACTTACAGCAACCAGCGCTGCAAGTGGTGTTAGATGTGGCCACACTGCAGCGCTGTTGGGCGGCTTCAAGGGGGGTTCCGGGACGAGAGAGCAAACCGGGAAAGGAAACCAGCTTCCCCGCGGTTTGCTCTCTCGGTCCCGGAGCCACCCAGCAAACCGCAGGGAAGGAGACCTGCTTGCTCGGGGTTCCGGGACCGAGAGAGCAAACCGGGAACGCCGCGGTTTGCTCTCTCGGTCCCGGAGCCACCCAGCAAACCGCAGGGAAGGAGACCTGCTTGCTCGGGGTTCCGGGACCGAGAGAGCAAACCGCGGCGAAGCTGGTTTCCTTTCCCGGTTTGCTCTCTCGGTCCCGGAACCCCGAGCAAGCAGGTCTCCTTCCCTGCGGTTTGCTGGGTGGCTCCGGGACCGAGAGAGCAAACCGCGGCGAAGCTGGTCTCCTTTCCCGGTTTGCTCTCTCGGTCCCGGAACCCCGAGCAAGCAGGTCTCCTTCCCTGCGGTTTGCTGGGTGGCTCCGGGACCGAGAGAGCAAACCGGGAAAGGAAACCAGCTTGATTACCAGAGGCTTCCTCCTTCCACGGAGGTCAAGAAAAGCGCTGGTAACTGTCTACATTGGATTACCAGCGCTGGATCACCAGCGCTGGATCCTCTACACCCGAGACAAAACGGGAGTACGGCCAGCGCTGCAAACAGGGAGTTGCAGCGCTGGTGGTGCCCTGCAGATGTGTACACCTTCAAAGTTCAGCGCTGTAACTCCCTCACCAGCGCTGCAACTTTCTGATGTAGACAAGCCCTTAGTGCATAATCACATGCAATTTTTTTCCACAGAACCCTAGCCTCATTTGGTGCAGAGGAGAGACTATGCTCACTGAATGTGTTGCTGGTCAGAAATGTTCCAGCAAAAATTAATTCATTTACCTTCATGTAGGAAATATTATAATTCAGTGTTTGCAAAACAAAATTCTTGATTCATTGAGAAATTTTGGCAAATTTGGGTTTGTTCCAGTGCGGAATGAACCCAGATTTCAATTCTTACGAACCAAAAATTGTGAGTTTAGTCAGTTCTAGTAACTATTTAATTTTTTTATCCTCATCATTCTGTATGTTGTCCCATTCTGTATTTATTATATACCATCCAAGCTCTGTATTGAGTACAGAATTAGGCCATGTCTATACTAGCATTTATATCAGCAAAATTTTTATCACTCAGGGGTGTGAACTTTCCCTGCCCCCCGGGAGTGACATAAATTTTGCTGGCATAAGCGCTTGTGCATAGTGCTACGCTGGTGGGGGACGCTCTCCTGCTGACAGATTCTGCCACTCATTTAGCTGGTGTTATGTTGACCAGAGAGGTGTCTCCCATCAGCATAACGTGACTACACGAGCGCTCTTACAGCATCAGAGCTGTATCGGTACAATTGTGCCACTGTAAGCTTGTAATTGTAGACACAGCTTTAGTAATTTCCTCAGGGAGTCTTTTGTTGGTGTTCACTGTAGCATGAGCACTTCATAAACATAAAAGACATTCATTAAACATGCCAGTGAATTGAAGTGGTTTATTATCCCCATTTTAGAAATGGGGAACTTAAGCAACAAGATAAGAAAGCAAAAATTTTGGATGCTCAATTTGAGAAGCCATGGCCTGACTTTTCAGAGTACTTAGCATTTAATAGCACTCTGAAGCATGGCTTCTACTGACTTCAGTTGTAACTATAGGTGTTCACCACTTGTGCAAACCTGGCACAAGTTTTCTCAAATAGGATACCCAGAAAATGAGGAATACTGTTGCCAGCTGTGAAAATTCAGTTTGTGTGGCTTACCCAGCATCACCTGGGGACTGAAAGGCAGGGATAGAATCGAATTCTCATTGGTAGCATTCACTGACTTAATCACAAAACCATCCTCTCTCTTCCTGCAATTCTCTTCCTCATTCACTACATACCTTCCAACTTCCACAACAAACCAGGCAAGGGTCTTACAGACAACAGCCTTCTTTACTACACAACCCTGATTACTCTAAGTACGACCCATCCTGTGTATGGGGCAAGGGTCCTGTGGGAAAAAAATATGGTCAAGTAATTCACGGCTATCCTAATACCCTTATACAAGGAATACAAATTAATGTTGCATGAGCAACCATATTTCTGACTGCCAGTTTTTGCCAGTGGTTTTCAGAGATATTTACTGATAACAGAGAAATAATGTAACTCAAGAATCTTCAGCTTCATTCCAAGTTTTGAAGATGAGTATGTTCAGCTGTGTGCTACAGACCCTCCTGCTTCTGTGCCCACTAGCCACCCCCTTCTTCCCTATTCTCCAGTGTCTCCTTTTCTCTATTCCCTTGCTTCTACACCACCCTGTTCCATTCCCCCTAACCAGTTCCTGCTTCTCACCCCTCTGTATCTGAGTCAACTTGCTTTCTCCTCCTCCTCCATACTGCCTTGGAATCAGCAGGGGAGTACTGGGAACACAGGAGACCACTCTGGCCTGATCTAAACCTAAAACTGAAGTTGACCTAGCCACATTCTTTAGAGATGTGAAAAAGTGAAGCTGTAACAAAGCGGCCTTTGGCGGGACACTACTGAGAATATCAGTTCAGGACAAATTGCTTAGAGCAGGGCAGTCACAGTCGAAGGCTGGGGTCCTTCACTACTAAGGCACACCAAACCAGCCAAACAGAGAGGACTTCAGTTTTACCTAACCAGAAATCATACAAGCAATTCCCTCAGACTCTCTAGTTTCCCAGTATCACCACCAGCACCACTCCTTATGGAGATGAATGGTTATGAAAACCAATACCCCAGTAAAAGAAAAAAAGTTCTCCCGATCCCAAAGGACCAAGCCCCAGACCCAGGTCAATATACAAGTCAGATCTTACCCACAAATCATGCTGTTGCCAATCCTTTAGAATCTAAAATCTAAAGGTTTATTCATAAAAAGAAATATAGATGAGAGTTAAAATTGGTTAAATGGAATCAAATACATACAACAATTGCAAAGTTCTTAATTTAGGCTTGTTTTAGGCTTGATGGGATTACTGCTGATTTAAACCAATCAAGTCTCTGGAGTACAAACATCCCAGCTTGGATGTGTCGTTCAGTCCTTTGTTCAGAGCTTCAATTTCAAGCAGAGTTCCTCCAGAGGTTAGAAGCAGGATTGGAGACCAAATGGAGGGGTTTCGGGGGCCTTTTATATCCTCTGCCATGTGGAAAGACTCCTTTGTTCTTACTGTGGAAAATCAAAGCAGCAAGATGGAGTTTGGAGTCACATGGGCAAGTCACATGTTCCTGCATGACTCAGCTCTTTGCAGGTAGAACAGCCATTGCTCACATGTTACCCTGAACATCTCCAGGAAGGCTCCTCAGATGTGGATTGGTGTCTCCCAAGGTCCATTGTCAGTTAAGTGTTGATTGGGCACTTAATCTGAATAATTTTTTCTCAAGAAGCTAATCAAATGCTTCACTAATGCTACTTAGCATCAAACACATTGAGATACAAGTACATAGCCCATATTCATAACTTCACATGCAAAAATGCTACATACATACAGACAGCATAATCGTAACCAGCAAATTACAACCTTTTCATAGACACCTTACTTGTCCTCCTTTGTACAAGATTTGGTGCAACTATAGGACCTTGGTTGCAAAAATGATTTATACAGTCACAGTTCATGTCAATAACGTCACAGAAGCCAACCTAAGCAACACTGTAGGCACCACTAGGTCGATGGTGAATGTTTATGCCAACCTAGGTACCACCTCTCAAGGGGGTGAATTTGCTACAGTGATGGGAAAAACCTGTCACTCTAACATGTCTGTGCTTCAGTGGTGTTGCTGTACTGTGCCGCTTCAGTGCTGGTAATGTAAGACTTACCTTCCTTGTTCTCAGGTTCATCACCCAGCACAATAATGACTTGGCAGTCAGAAAAAATTGCTGAAAAAGTCTGCTTCACCCCAGAGCTGAGCAATGCTCAGTAGAAATGGAATGTTCACTACATTTGGCTGCCAGCCCTTAACAAACCTCTACTGAGAATATGCAAATAGATTTTTATAGGTTTACAACTCAGAAGTTGATTTTCACGGGGGCAGTATAAAGGAACCTCTCTGGACCCAGGGTGATCCTCCTCCATATTTCAGATCCTTGCTCCAACACATAGATATGCTACAGCGTCTCAATTAAATAGTTGTAAGAATTTTAATCAAAATGATTTATTTTCCTCTAGTTCACAGAAACAGCTGAACTATTTTTGCTCTAAAGTAAAAATAAATAGAGGGGAGGGAATCTGTATTAACACTGTTTTATCATATACCATCACTATGAAATATTAAACTGGACAAGCAACTTTTAGCTTTCTCTTTAAAAAGGAAAAACTAACCTTTAGGAAGTATAGAAATAGGCAGTTAAGGTTACCCAAACATCATTAGTCGTGCCCCTGTACTACATTAAAGGATCCTATCCAGCATACCTTTAAACTTTTTGAGATGTGGTCTAGGTCAGTCACTCTGGGGGAGAAGGCAAGGAATGGTCTTGTGGTTAGGGCACAAGATTAAGCTGAGCCTTTAGTTCCATTCCTAGTACTGTCATAGGGCTTCCTTTGTGGATTTGGACAAGTCACTTAACCTCTGTTCATCATTTTCTCTGTCCAAAAGATAGGAATTATTCCTTGCTTCTCAGGAGTGTTGTGAGGTATTCAGATATTACAATGTTGAATGCAAAAAAAAGCTTGTAAATAAATACAAGAGAAAATAAATGCATTTTGAAAGTTTAATGAGTTTTCAAAAATCAGTAGTTATCTCAAAATTGAAAAAGATAATTAGTTTGGTAAAGCTTGCATATAGATTGTAATAAATGTGAAGCACAACATGTTTTTATATATACACATGTCTTCAATCCTACATGTGATTTTTCACCACTACACTACCTTCTGTTCTCACCAAGTAACTTGTGCAATTCAGGACTTGGCATTTATTTAATTGTCTGTAAATATTGTAAACAAGATGGTTATAATTTATATGCCTAGCAATACTTTAAGAGGAAGATGTAACTTTGGTGATCAGCATAAAACAATTGTCCTCTATGTGCTTTTTGATTATGGAGTGGTTGTGTTTGTTTACTTCTTTGAAGACAGACTGAATTTCCCACATAATATAGGCTAACTTCATGGATTTTATTAAAACATGATTTACTGGAAGTAGAGAAAGTCATATCAAAACAATACAATGGTATGAATGTCGATGTAAATGTCTATGTATGTCTTGGTAAAGTTAATCTAAGCAGGGTCTGATATATAGGTCAGAAATGAGAAATTTGAGAATTACCTGCTTGCAACTTTATGGTACCGTGTCAGTCGCTTGAGTGCCACCCCGCTAAGCTGCAGCAATGCCCCCTTGTCTTAGGCAGATGTCCCCTATAGATAGAACTTTGAAGTGAGACTATTATATTGACGTGGAGTTCACAGGTGCACTTATCTTGGAGGAAAAAAATTGGTTCCTTTTGGCCTGGGCAAAATAGTGTTTGGTTTCATTTTTGTATAAAGATCATTTGAACTTTTTCCAGCTGAAACTAATTAAAACAAATTGTCATGCAACACTGTCAGTCAAGTCAATGGAAGCCTAATTAGTATCCAGAAGGATTTCAGCCAAGAAAGATGGAGATGCCTGAAGAGTGGGAGGTGAATATGGTGTTTTGTTCTCTCGCACACCCTTAAACAAAGATACAGTGCTCCTATTTTCTAATAATTTTCTCTGAAGAATTATTTCTTCTCTATATCAAATATAAATTGTTGACAGATGAAGGTTGATCTGTCACAGAAGCTAGGAGCCATGTTGATTAACCATGAAAACAGAGATGCAATACATTTTCTACTAGATGGTTATATTCAGTCACTCGTAGGATTATGAATAAGAGAGCCTAGTAAACTGTGGTGTTAATTTTGCTGGTCACTGATAAAGTGACCCTGTGTTTCACTCTGTGGTTCCTGTAATATATAGTTTCTGGTTGCTGTTGAGACAGGTTTGTCTACATGGCGGTTTTAAACCACATCATATTGAGCTTCTGGTTTGAAAATGCTTATATACACATGACCCAGTCCATCGTTATGCATTAACTCTGCATTTATCTGGAGTACTCTTACAAAGTGGACTTGGTTTGCTTCAGATTGAACTAGTTTTGTCTATTGTTTGTGTGGACGTAAGTGCTGCATATCACTTTTTTCATGCTTCCAACAGTTATCTCACACTGCTTTGCAGGGTGACTTACAGATGTCTATTTTCCTGTGTGCCCTCCCTGCTCTGGTGTCAAGTTCCCAGGACAACACTACTCTCCCAAGTTTAAAAGCTGGCCCAGAGTCAGCTGTGGCCCACTTGCTCCTAATCCCAGTCTATAGGCATTCTTGTGATACAAATGCAATAACATACCGGAAACCCCACAGCATGCCTTGTGCAGCTGCTTGGAGCTTTGCTGAGCCCCTGGATCTCATTGCCATCCGGGAGAAGTGTCTTTTCAGGAAGCTCTTGTGACCAGCGACCGAAAAAATACTTTTCTAGGGACATTGTAAAACAGGTGTCTGTGAGTGGTCATGACCGGGATGTTGACCAGTGCTAGATAAAGAACGAGCAGCTCAGGAGAAAATACATTGATATAAGGGACAGAGGAGACAGTCCAGTGGGGTACATGTGACCTGTCAGGTTTTTGATGACTTGGACAGCATTCTACACAATTATAGCACAACCCGCCCCAGGTACAATTTTGAGCCTTCTGCCCTCACATTGCCCTCACTGGGGCCAACTGGCAAAATCCATCAGGGTCTGAGCAGGAGGATGCCAGAGAGGATCTGTCCACTGACAGCCAGGATATTTTTTGGGACTCAAGACCCCAATGACAGCCAGCAGGAAAGTCAGCCCTAGACTAGCCCTGCTGCGTCTGTCTCTGATTCCTGCCCTGCATCAGCTGAGCTAAGTCCCAGCCAGGACCATAGAGGTAGATTTCCTGGAAGGAACCTCAGCATGTTAGTATCTATAATTCATTATTTTTTTATTATTGTGCTATACTGGCATTGTGGCTTCAGTTCTGATGTCCCAGGACCTAAGTTCCCTCTAAGCTTCACGGCTGCGCAGCTGCCTATTAAGCCACAAAGGGGCTCAGGGCTGCGGCGGGGAGAGATGCTTCTCTCCCAGCACGGACCTGCTGCAGCGGGTGAGGAGAGGCACCCCTCCCGGCCAGCTCCTGCATGGACCTGTCCCAAACTTGCCGCAGCTGGGAGAGAAGAGCCCCTCCCTTGGCCCATGCCCATCGGAGCTGCTGGGGAGAGGAGTCCCTCCCAGGGCGGTGGGAGCTGCCAGAGAGAGGAGTCCCTCCCCTGGCCTCGAGCTGCTGTGGCGAGAGAGGGATGGGGGGAGTTTTCTCTCCCTGCCGCAGCTCTGGGACAGCCTGCACCCCAAACCCCTCATCCCCGGTCCCATCCCAGGGCCTTCACCCTGTGAAAGTAGAATGAATTATATTGTAAAAATAAGAATGGATAAAAGAAATGTTGTATGTACCTTTTAAGCCAGGTGCCAGGAAAAGAAACATTAGGCATAAACAAGGGTGCTAATGGCGAAACATTAACAGAAGATCGATAATAGTAAGGAAATAAGATATGCATGCCTAGCCCAGGTAAACATATCAGATTCTGCTTCCTTTGTTATCTTGATAAGTGCTCACCCTTTTATCTGTATAAATAAGATAGTTTGTGTCTTGCATGGTGCTCACATTATCTGGGTGTTATTAGCAGAGCGCTGTGCTAATTAATAAAACAGAGTGGTCTGACAAACTGTGAGTCCTGAGTCTAACTTTGACAACCCCTAGACGGAGCCCTCATTCCCTGCTCTCAACCCTCTGCCTGAGCCCCCTCCTGCACCCCAAACCTCTCATCCCCAGACCCACCCCCACAGTCAGAGCCCTCACCTCCCCCCACACCTCAACCCTCTGCCCCAGGCCTGAGTCCCCTCCCACACTCCGAACCCCTCGGCCCCACCCCCACCACATGAATTTTGTTATGTGCACCAAAATGAAGGTGATGTATTGGTGCACATAACACAATTCATTCCCGACGTGGACATAAAAATTAGAGGGAACACTGCGCCAGGACTGCTGCCATTGTAGGTGGATGTGAGCAAGGAGCCCTTCCGAGTATCCAGCCCCCACATCCCTCCCTCAACCCATGCTGTCTGTTCAGCTCCACTCGCCTCCTGCATGTTTTCAAAATGGCAGGTGCTCCACCTGGCAATCGGCCTCTGCGACATGCTAATACCACCGCTATCAATTGTTTACAGATGTAAGCAGAGTCAGGATAAGCTCTACCCTGACATCTGGTGGAAGGAATTTCAGAGAGTGTATTTGCATAGGCACGCCTACCCCATCCCAGGCTGCCGAGCTGTGGGACTGCTTTGTGACAAATGACTCAACCTCAGTTGGGTGGTACTTGCTAGACAAGGGACATGGTTTCCAAAATCCAATGACTTGAGAGAGGCTGGGGACAGGTATCTGTGTCTGGTGGTGCAGTCTCCTTGTGGAGCCAGAAGCACCAGTTCCACCCCCTCCTCTCTCCACTGTGGAATGTCAGAGTTGATTTTTTTATTCCCTTAAGATTCCAGATACAGGTTACTGAGCTGAACTCACTTTGGGCTAATGGTGCACTAGCACTGGGGCTCCCCTACTAAGAGCTGAAATCACTAAAGAGCTGAAATTACTGAGCTGAGAGCACTGAGTACTGTGCTAACTAGTGAGGGAGCCTGAAGCTAAACTGTGGAACAGAGCAGCTGGTGGAGTGGAGCAGTTTGTGGGGACAACTGGGAGCAGCTCACGGGACAGCTGGTGGAGCAGAGCAGCTGGTGGAGCGGAACAGTTTGTAAGGACGGCTGGAGGAGCAGAGTGGAGCGGCTGGTAAAGCGGAGCAGTTCGTGGAGAAGGTGGAAGCAGAACCCACGAAGAGGCAGAGCAGTTGGCCCCGGACCACATAAGGTGCCCCTTTCTACCCAGCCTGGGGGGAAGGATCTCTGCAGATAGACTCTCAAATTTTGGGGCTGCACTGACCCAGGACAGAGACTTTTGGATTGTGGGACTTTTGGGACTGTGGGTGATTTGGGGGTTGCTGGACTCAAGAGCCCAGGAAAACGGACACAGCCCAATTTCCTGGGGTGGGTCTTTGCTCATGGTTTGGTCTAGGAACTCTAGTTAAGGTGTTTTCCCAATTTAGTGTTTGTTGTTTATCTCATGTAATTAAACCTTTTCTGCTACACCGAGACTCTATGCTTGCGAGAGGGGAAGCATTGCCTCTTTGAGGCGCCTAGGGGTGTATGTCAGATTGTCCCAGGTCACTGGGTGGGGGCTCGAGCTGGTTTGGCATTGGGTTATTGAAACAGAACCCCTGGATACTGAACCCAGCCCTTGTTGCTGCCAACTCAGAGGGGCAGAAGGGTTACACAGGTCTATGGCATGGAGGGCAGTTTTGCCCATCTGCCTGTTTTCCTTCCCATCATCTGTCCTGAGAGGTGGAACATCCCCTTCCCCTTTCTGCTGTCTCAAAATGGGGGCTTCCATCATGGTGCAGCTGCAGTCTTCACACCACACCACCACCATCTCCTCCAGCAGATTCAAATAACAAAAGCATTCATTTGGACAAAAGTCAACAGTTTATTGAGACAGTGGTTATGGGAGAAGAAGTTTCGTTAGTGTTCATAGTGTTTGGTTAGTGAGAGAGAAATTCATACTGCATACTTGGGTAAAAGTGTAAACAGTACTACTCCCTGCTGAGATATAAATGCCCTGTGACATGCATTCAAGCTGACAGTCATTACAGGACTCTGTCTGTTTTTCTCTGCACTTTCTCCATGTTTGCAAGAGAGAGACAGCAGAACTGAATACTGAGGATTTGCTCCATTTGTTTTGCACATGATAGTGCATAGCTGTGCGCCCCATCCTTGGTATAGCTTGCAAGGCCTTCCCACTCCTGCACACGTTTAGGGGGCCTTTCCTGGCTGAAAGTCTTCAGTTATATCTTGCTGGTCTGCCTCTTGCCTTTTTTTGAATAAAACCATTCTGTACTTCCTAGTCACTCACCTCAGCACAACATTGAGACCCCAAAGGGGATGTAGAGGGGATTACTATCCAGTTCATCCCCATGCCCCGTCATAAATCTCCTTTAACTCATATCATAAAGTGCTTCTAGCACACAAACAAAATGGGAACATAACTCCAACTCTTTCATCCCCAAACAGCATATACAGAAATCCCAATGTACCAAGCAGCCGTCTCTTCCTCCTCACATGTAGATCATTTACCATCTGAGAGATTCTCCCAAGACAGGGAAGAGTCTCAGGGAGCTAATCACATGTAGCTATATAAGAAATGCTACTATGGCCAGTCTGGAATATGAACAGTAAGCAGTTTTCCCAGGAGATTGTGGCATTGGGCAAGGACAGCATGGAAAAAGACAGGGAGCTGTAGCAGTAACTTGTGGATGCCATTTTGAGCCAGAATATGCTATCCTCCAAAACATGCTCTTGCTTGGCCAGCAGGTCCTGCAGTCATGGACCAAGGTGAGTCCATCAGCCTATGAGCAATTCTTGGTACTAGGACCAGCAGCAACTCCTTTCCACCAAACTACCCCCAGCAGTGCTCCCGATGCTGTTCTCTCAGAACCAACCTCTGGGCACCAAGAACTCTACACCTGAAAGCCAAGCTCTTTTGAGCCGTGCAATACCCCTGAAATCTTTGAGCCACAACATTCCACTGAAGAACCCTTGCCGAGAAGAAGAGCCAGATGGAAGTCATATACACATCTGTAACTTTAACTCCCTCCCTCCCCAGTTTTTTTCCTATTTACAGTGTTCTTATTGTTGCACTTTCAGTTCTGTTTGCACTGTTGCTTTGATTAAAGGTTGGCTTTATTAGTTGGTAAATTACTAGATTGTTTAAATTTATTTGCAAAATACATATTTTTCTATTGGTTTCATAAAACCTTTATTTTGGGTTTATCGTTCTTTCATAATAAAAACGGCTTACAACACATCCGTTATGTGTCGTCATTGCACTTAATTGAAATTTATTTAAATAAAGCTGAAATAATTCCCTAGGAACTTTTGTAAAACCCTATGAATGTTTCACTTCCATCACCCATACACAGCACCCCAGTGCTCATAATGTATTTTTTCCAACTCTCCTCTCCACATACTAACATGCTTAGGCGAAAGACTCAAAATACAAATGATAGGCATCTCCATCGGCATTCCCCTGGCTGTTAGCATTTTCTGTGGGAAGCCTAGCTGGCTGCTTGAACTTCCAAGCAAGTCTCCATACCTCTGCCTCCCACCCACCAAGAACACTTTCTCCCTTGCTCTCACAAATATCCTGTAGAACACAACATGCAGTTGTAATGGTCAGAATGTTTTTTCTGCCACTGCCAACCTATTCCGTGAACAGTGCTATCTGCCTTTCACACAGCCAAATGCATACTCGACCACCATTCTGCAACTTCTCAGGCAATAGTTAGTGTTTTTTCCTTGTGTCCACCCCCAGATCTTAATAGGTGGTCACTCCCTCACTCTGTAACGCTCCCCAGTAACACTTTTTTTTTCCCTTGGGGACTTCCTTAGTTCCTCATCCCCAGAATTGCTCAATGACTGGAGTCCGCTTGAATTATACTAACTGGACTGGGAGAGGACAATGAAAGTGAAGTAGATTGGGGAGAGGCATGTGCTCATAATACATCCAGTTCAGTAGGCTAGTTACAGATGTGCCTAACTTAGGTCCCATTTGACTTCATTGGGACTATTAATATGCTTAGTTAGGCACATGCTTAAGTTCCTTGCTGACTCAAGACCAAAGTGTGCTGCATAACTGGAAGGTGGCTGCTATGTAATTTAAGTATAACATGCCACACAGAATGTGGGACTTGGCTTTGAATAGTGCAAATCTAATTGGGAAAATTCTTGTTGATCTTTACTGATGTCATATATGATGTTTCCTGGCTCCACTTTGGCTCTGATGCTCTTCAACCTCGATATCAGGGTAGGCAACCTATGGCACGTGTGCCAAAGGCAGCACACAAGCTGATTTTCAGTGGCACTCACAGTACCTGGGTCCTGCCCTCCGGTCAGGGGGCTCTGCATTTTAATTTAATTGTAAATGAAGCTTCTTAAACATTTTTAAAACCTTATTTACTTTACATACAACAATAGTTTAGTTATATATTATAGATTTATAAAAAGAGACCTTCTAAAAACTTTAAAATGTATTACTGGCTCACAAAACCTTAAATTAGGGTATGGCTACGGCAGCACTTTGAATTTTTGAGTGTGGTTGCAGCGCCAGCGCTGGGAGAAAGCTCTCCCAGCGCTGCACATACTCCACATCCTCTACGGGTGTAGTTTGCAGCGCTGGGAGCCGTGCTCCCAGCACTGCGGCACTGTTTACACTGAGGCTTTACAGCGCTGTATCTTGCAGCGCTCAGGGGTGTGTTTTTTTCACACCCCTGAGCGCGAAAGTTGTAGCGCTGTAAAGTGCCAGTGTAGCCATGGCCTCCAAGTGAATAAATGAAGACTCGGCACAGCACTTCTGAAAGATTGCTGATCCCTGCTCTATATGATGGTTGCTTACCTGCCTGCTGGAGGATGCAGCAGCTCACCATGACCTCCTTTCCACCAGGAACACAATAGGAGACCAGTGCAGCCCCTGTAGGGAGAGGGCATGGTCATGTCCATATTCAGTGCATCCCTTGTCATCATATATGCTAAGGATAACTGAGTAAACTGAAAGCTCTTCTCCCATGCAGAAGCATGGCCACTCTCCAAGGTAAAACTTCCTTTAAAACAAGGGTTCCAACTGGCGTGGGGAGATAATTTACAGCTTCTTTTTACAGTTTGGATGAATCTAGCTAACAGGGTAAGGAGCATAAGGAGTGATAATTCTCTCATTATGGGTTCTTGGAACATTTCACAATCCAGATGAGGTTCCTAAGACTTACCAATGCTGATAGACAAATTGCCTACTGTCAGCTAAATAAGAATAAAACCACTGAACAAGAGAACAAAAGCCAGGTATATTTGCTATATTTCACTAATAGTGATTGGTCAGCCATTTCAGAATCTTTACTCAGTGCAGAGACCTAATATGAAATTTAATAAACATCACATATAACTTTAAGCACAGCTGAATTGGTGGAATGGTTATCTCCAGAGCCCTACCAAATTCCCGGCCATGAAAAATGCATCACAGATGTGAAATCTGTATTGTATAGGGTAGACCAGATTTCACAGGGGAGATAAGCATTTCTCAGGCTAGGGATCCTGACCCAAAAGGCGGTTGCGGCGGGATTGCAAGGTTATTGTAGGGGGGTTGTAGTATTATCACCCTTCTGCACTGCCCTTCAGAGCTTGGTCCCCATAAAATGGTGGCTGCTGGCTGGGTGCCCAGCTGTGATTGCAGCAGCACAGAAGTAAAGGTAACAATACCATACCATGCCATCTTTTTGCACTGCTGCTGGCAGTGGAGCTGCCTTCTGAGCTGGGCTGGCCAGCAGCTACTGCTCTCCAGCTGCCCAGCTCTGAAGGCAGCACCACCGCCAGCAGCAGCACAGATTCCCCTACAATAACCTTGTGACCCCACCCCCCACTACCCCTTTTTGCATCAGGACCCCTACAGTTACAACACTGAAATTTCAGATTTTATTTTTAAATTCCTATAACTATAGAATTGCCCAAAATGCACCATGAATTTGGTATGGCCCTAGTTATCTCTAAAGCAGGGGTAGGCAACCTATGGCACATGTGCCAAAGGCATCACATGAGCTGATTTTCAGTGACTTATAGAAAGAGACCTTCTAAAAACGTTAAAATGTATTACTGGCATGCAAAACCTTAAAGTAGAGTCAATAAATGAAGACTCAGCACAGCACTTCTCAAAGGTTGCCGACTCCTGCTCTAAACAGTTAAGATTTTCCTCATATCAAAAATGTTACAACTTGTGAAAATTTACTTATTTCTCAATCATTTTAGATTCCAATGGAAATAATGAAATTGGTTAATACTTTATTAATGTAGATTTCTTTTCCTGCCCCATAGGAAGTGGGACTGTGAGTATTAATGTTTATATGGTGAAGTTTACTAAATACTATTTAATCCTTGAAAATGATAAATACAAATCAGACCTTATAATTTGGTTTGGAAAACATTTGTTTTAAATTTGTCTCCAAAATGTGCTAATTCTGGATTTGTATTTCAGTTTTTTTGCTGTTTGTTAGTCTAGTCATTTGAAAACACAGGTAATGCTTGGTTTAGAAAATAAGGTCTTGGCATTCAGATGTATTGCATTGTTGAGCTCAAGTACTGCAAGATCTTTCTTGCCCTCTTCTAGTTTTTCCTCTCTTAACTGGTTGCCGTGCAATACCATATGCTAAAAATACTATTATGAAAGCTAAAAGGCTGAGGAACTGTGTCAGAGAGATAAGGAAGAAACTGTGGCTTTCACAAGGGAGTGTCAGTTATCTTAAACTGAGTATATAACTGATAATGCTTTGTACTTTTGGTAGCCTACTTAGTTCAGACATGCTTTTCAGTGGCAGATAATCTTTTGGGCAGTGCAGTCCCAAATTCCAAGTAATACTTCTTTAAAAATAAGAATCTAGGAGGAAAAAAAACCCTCAAAAAACTCAAAGCTGTATATTTGTGGAAATTCTTGTGGCCAACAGCCAAAGCAGTCACTTCATTTACAAAACAGACCTTAAAACAGGGAATTGTTCAACCATTCAAAACATTGTACTTCTGTTTCCTTAAAAAAGGTCAGGAGTGATACAAAGAAGTCATTTTGGAAATAGATAGCAAAAGAGAAGAAATCCTCTTCCTGTCCCCCAAGCAGCCATGATGCACAGGAGAAAGACTGTGGTGAGGTTACTTTATGGGTCTCAAAACATAGTTGGCAAAAAAAATTCCCCAAAGAACAATTTTAATAAAGTATGTCAAGGGTGTGTGTATGTACATACTCTGCTGAATTTTAGATTACTGTGAAGTACTTTCTAGTGTGCCTGTCTGCCACTGCCCTCTACTGGCTAGAATTAGAACTGCTGAGTTGTATGTCATATGCCGTATACTTTTAACACCTACGGGATTTTCTCCTCGAGCTCAAGCTGTAAGAGTATGTGTTTAGGAGTAAGGTACTATGCATGGTGTTCCTGGGAAGATTTCAGTAGCCATAATATGCCTCACAGTGACTGACAACTGGAAAATCCTAGATGGCCACAGCTTTGTTACAGTATTTTTTTACACAAATATCAGGGCGTCAAAATTGATACAATTTTCTGTCTGATAAAGATCTCACAGAGCAGACCAACAGGAGTAAAACAAAATATCCACTAAATCACACATTATTTGCCCTATAGATTGCATTAATAAGTGACGTTTCATAATGATGTAACATTGTAAAAACACAAAAGCCACGCAACATGTGCTGACACTGCCAAAATATATGTAGAAAACAGTGATGGCGAGATCTCAGAAACGTTGGCATTTGTGAATGGGTTGGCAAATCATTCAACAGCATAGCTGCTTATATGAATCTATAGGAATCCCCACCATGTCCCATGGCTCTCTGACACACAGCCACCTTGCCCCCCAACAGCCACTCTTTGCAGTAGGAGAACTGCTGGTCAGATGCTCTCCTCAGGCATTAGGGAAAGGCAACAGACTTACTCTCCCTCCAGTGCTTTGGTAGTCTCCTCACCCTGTTGCCTCCTCTCCGAGGTTTTTCTATCTTACTGCGCTACTCAAATTGGCCTGCACTATGGACAGTGCCTTACAGTTACAGGTATGTGGAGTGAAAACCTCTAGGCCCTGATTCTATTAGACTCATAGACTCTAGGACTGGAAGGGACCTCGAGAGGTCATCGAGTCCAGTCCCCTGCCCTCCTGGCAGGACCAAATACTGTCAAGATCATCCCTAATAGACATTTATCTAACCTACTCTTAAATATCTCCAGAGATGGAGATTTCACAACTTCCCTAGGCAATCTATTCCAGTGTTTAACTACCCTGACAGTTAGGAACTTTTTCCTAATGTCCAACCTAAATCTCCCTTGCTGCAGTTTAAGCCCATTGCTTCTTGTTCTATCACTGGAGGCTAAGGTGAACAAGTTTTCTCCCTCCTCCTGATGACACCCTTTTAGATACCTGAAAACTGCTATCATGTCCCCTCTCAGTCTTCTCTTTTCCAAACTAAACAAACCCAATTCCTTCAGCCTTCCTTCATAGGTCATGTTCTCAAGACCTTTAATCATTCTCGTTGCTCTTCTCTGGACCCTCTCCAATTTCTCCACATCTTTCTTGAAATGCGGTGCCCAGAACTGGACACAATACTCCAGTTGAGGCCTAACCAGCGCAGAGTAAAGCGGAAGAATGACTTCTCGTGTCTCGTTTACAACACTAGACACGAGAAGTCTATATGTCTCTTCTGTGACATATAGCAGCATCGCTCCACTGACTTCAATGGACTTATTCTCAGTTTATATCAGCGTGAGAGGAGAATTGGGCCCTTAGTTGGAGCTAAGTTTGGGTCTCGTTCTGTTGCCTGCTGTAGATTACTCAGGATCTTTCAGCTGCTGCTAATGCTGAGCTAATGCTTACCTGAATGTAACTGCTTAAGGGTACGTCTACACTACGGGATTATTCCGATTTTACATAAACCGGTTTTATAAAACATTGTATAAAGTCGAGTGCACGCGGCCACACTAAGCACATTAATTCGGTGGTGTGCGTCCATGGTCCGAGGCTAGCGTTGATTTCTGGAGGGTTGCACTGTGGGGAGCTATTCCGTAGCTATCCCATAGTTCCCGCAGTCTCCCCCGCCCCTTAGAATTCTGGGTTGAGAGCCCAGTGGCTGATGGGGCAAAAATCATTGTCACGGGTGGTTCTGGGTAAATGTCATCAGTCATTCCTTCGGGAAAGCAACAGCAGACAATCATTTCGCGCCCTTTTTCCCTGGATTGCCCTGGCAGACGCCATAGCACGGCAACCATAGAGCCCGTTCAGCTTTTTTATTTACAGTCACTGTATGTGCACTGGATGCTGCGGACAGAGGCGATACCCCAGCGCTACACAGCAGCATTCATTTGCTTTTGCATGATAGCAGAGACGGTTACCAGTTGTTCTGTACTGTCTGCTGCCAGTGTAATTTGGCAATGAGATGACAGTTATCTGTCCTTCTGTGCTGTCTGCTGCTATCATGGGTGCCCTTGGCTGAGATCGGCCGGGGGTGCAAAGGCAAAACTGGGAATGACTCCCCGAGTCAATCCCTCCTTTATGGTTTCTAAAAATAGAGTCAGTCCTGCCTAGAATATGGGGCAAGTGTACTAGAGAAGCAGTGTATCAGAGAGCACAGCTGCTTCATTTCAGATCTCGCAGAAATGATGAGCTACATGCCATTCACGGGGGGTGCCCCTGCAACAACCCCACCCGTTGCTTCCCTCCTCCTGCAACCTTCCTGGGCTACCGTGGCAGTGTCCCCCCCCATTTGTGTCATGAAGTTATAAAGAATGCAGGAATAAGAAACAGTGACTTGTTAGTGAGATAAAATGAGGGAGAGGCAGCCTCCTGGTGCTATGACAGTCCAGGCAGGACATTAAGCGGTGCGGGGGAGAGGAGCCCAGCATCCCGCTGCTATGATAGTCCAGGCAGGACAGAATCTTTTCTTTAGACATGAAAGGGAGGGGGCTGATGGAGCTCAGCCCCCAGTTGCTATGATGAAGATGGTTACCAGCTGTTCTGTACCATCTACTGGGAATGACGGAGAATCATTCCTATTTTCACCCAGGCGCCCCCAGCCAGCCTCACCTGAAGCCAGCCAGGCGCACTCACAGGTTGATAAGAAGGACGGTTACCAGTCCTACTGCACCGTCTGGCACCAGGGAGGGGAGAGGAGCGGATACTGCTCTTCACTGCTGCAGCATCGTGTCTACCAGCAGCATTCAGTAGACATAGGGTGACATTGAAAGAAGTCAAGAAACGATTTCTTTCCCTTTTCTTTCACGTGGGGGGGGGAGGAGTAAATTGACGAGCTATTCCCTGAACCACCCCGGACAGTGTGTTTGACCCTACAGGCATTGGGAGCTCAGCCAAGAATGCAAATACTTTTCGGAGACTGCTGTGGACTGTGGGATAGCTGGAGTCCTCAGTACCCCCTCCCTCCCTCCATGAGCGTCCATTTGATTCTCTGGCTTCCCGTTACGCTTGTCACGCAGCACTGTGTAGCCTGTAGATTTTTTTTTTCAAACGCTTTGGCATTTCGTCTTCTGTAATGGAGCTTTGATAGAACAGATTTGTTTCCCCATACAGCGATCAGATTCAGTATCTCCCGTACGGTCCATGCTGGAGCTCTTTTTGGATTTGGGACTGCATTGCCACCCATGCTGATCAGAGCTCCACGCTGGGCAAACAGGAAATGAAAATCAAAATTTCACGGGGCTTTTCCTGTTTACCTGGCCACTGCATCCGAGTTGAGATTGCTGTCCAGAGCAGTCACAGTGGTGCACTGTGGGATACCGCCCGGAGGCCAATACCGTCGATTTGCGGCCACACTAACCCTAGTCCGATATGGTAATACCGATTTTAGCGCTACTCCTCTCGTCGGAGAGGAGTACAGAAACCGATTTAAAGAGCCCTTTATTTTGATATAAAGGGCCTCGTAGTGTGGACGGGTACAGCGTTAAATTGGTTTAACGCTGCTAAAATCGGTTTAAATGTGTAGTGTAGACCAAGCCTAGGTAAAGCTAATGAGCTAGTAAGGCATAAGCAATCTGACCTAGGTAAGTAACTACTGTAGTTAGCAATCAATTCCAAATTCATCATGATTGCTTAATCTGGGCCAGGACATTGACATTGTGCAACATGGGCTGTGTTCCTCAGTGAGCTAGAGAGCCAGGATAACTAAAAGCATCAGCTATATGTTCAGCATAAAAGATACCAGAGAATAACAAAAGCAAAACGTAAACCCAGCCTTCAAGAAATTGCATGTAAATGCAGCTGAAAAGAGGACTAAGAGGGGACTCAAAACCTGCCCAGTGCAACAGATTTAGTTCAAAGAAGAATACTGTAAAATCTTAATGCAGATCAGTGACTCTCAACCTTTCCAGACTACTGTACCCCTTTAAGGAGTCTGATTTGTCTTATATACCCCCAAATTTCACCTCACTTAAAAACTACTTGCTTACAAAATCAGACATAAAAATACAAAAAAGTGCCACAGCACACGATTGCTGAAAAATTGCTTACTTTCTTATTTTTACCATATAATTATAAAACAAATCAATTGGAATATAAATATTCTCTATACATTTCAACGTATAGTATATGGAGCAGTATAAACAAGTCATTGTCAATGAAATTTTAGTTTGTACTGACTTCGCTAATGTTTTTTATGTAGCCTGTTGTAAAACTAGGCAAATATCTAGATGAGTTGATGTACCCCCTGGAAGATGTCTGTGTACCCTCAGGGATACGCGTATCCCTGGTTGAAAGCCACTGATGTAGATGATATCCTGAGCTTCTCAAAGGAAAAACTGTTCCATTCTGAACCCCACTACAGTAGAAAGCAGACTTTTTACCTAAGTAGAATCCATATTTATGAGAGACAGAGGTCTCTGAACCTGCCCACGAAGCTTGTTGTCAGCCATCTTGTAAGTGGCAAAAACAATGCAAACAAGCCCTACCAAGTTGCTTAGAGGAAACCAAATATTCTGCATGTTGGAACAGTTCAAACTGGATAGAAAAGAAAATGAGAGAGGGAAAAAAAGGATAAACTACAATTCAGTAATTTCAATACAAAAATAGAACGCAAAGAACATAAATCAGACAATAAAAAGAAACTGAAGGGGAAACTGAGAGCAGCAGGGCTCCCGTCAGGCCTTAGATTTGACACACTGAAGAATGGATTCAGTATTTTGAAAGCTGCTGGAGAGCACAAAACTTTTGAGATGATTCCAGAAAGTGAGCCATGTAACTGTACTATGTAATGCAGCAGTCACACAGGTCTTTGCTAGACCTGAAACTGGAAATGAATATGCAATACCTAGGTAGAGTGCAGCTGGAAAAGGAGATGATTACACCTGTGGAGATTTCCTCTACATGGTGGAAGTTCTCTGCTGGCATCTCTAGCTGCTTTAAAGCCACTCTGTGTGACAAACATGAAGCAAAATGGCCTCAGTGGAGTAGAGCATCTGGCTCATTGGAATTACTATTGACTAACTGTTTCAGTGATACTCAAAACCTTCTCAACAGCACTGAGAAAGTCAAAGTCTTCCAATAAAGCTACCTGCTGATGTCAGTGTACTACCAGTCACTTAGAGCCACCTGATTCCATTTCAAAATGTGAAAAATGTGTAACAAAAAGCTTGAATACACTGAAGAACTGGAGATCATGGAAGAAGTAAATAGAACACACTGTGGACAGCTTGGATTTGTTATTTAACATTTACATTGCAGTAGTGCCTAGAATTCAACAAGGTAGAGTGAAAAGTCATTGGAGAAGGGGACTGGATCTCCTATATTTTGGGTAAATGCTTTAACCATCAGGCTATAGAGTCATTCTCATGCTCATGCTGAGTCATTTGGGCAAGAGAGAGAGAGAGCAAGAGCACAAGCGTGAGCATGATTGTATAGCCTTGTGTTTAGAGCAGTCAGGGTTATGAGAGACCTGGGATCCAGTCCCCTGGCTCCAGTGACTCATCATTTATCCAGAGTGCAGCAGCTTCAACAGGAGAGACTGAGGGACTCTTACATCAGAATATCTCATAGCCTAGTGGTTAGAGCACTCTATTAAGAGGCATCTGATCCCTGTTCAAATCCATTCTCCCTGTCAGGCAAAGGGGGAACTTGGACCACAGTGCTTTTTTGACACTGTGTGTCACAATGCCCAACTCCTTTTGTGCATGCAGGTCTTACTGTCTAGAAGAGTAAGTGCAAAACCCAAGAAACTCAAAACGTGTGGCATGAGTCTTCCTAAAACTGCAGTTCTCTAGTAGTGGTATATCTCACCCATAGAACTACACTTTTCTTCAACCTTCAGCGCAATTGCACCAGGATCAAGATATTTATTGGTCTTCAACTATGCACAGGGCTCACAGTCAGCATCTGCTCTACTGCTGCAGTGTTCCAGAACACAGTGCAGCCTGTTGTGCAAGGCAACCCTGCCGTAAAAACATTTCTGCGATGACAGCATACATTACATGATATGCTGTGAGGCCAATTTAAAGCAGAGTTTAAGAGACTTCAGCAGACAAACCTCACTGTAAATCAAGATACATATTAGTTCCATAAAACCTCATTAGGGTTTTTTGACCTTATGTTTTTCCACAGCTGGCATAGCACCAGATCCTAACAAGATAGCAGCCATCAAAAGCTTGTCAGCAACACCACAGAATTCCAATAAAGTACGCAGCTTCCTGTAATGCTCAACTATTTTCCATGCTTAATTCTTGACTGTGACACTAGTTCATACAGTGGCTGAACCATCTCCTGATTATCCTCTATGAATGTTCATGTGACTCAGGGTAGAACTTGCCTCACCTACTTCTTCACAAAAGGTTATCCCCTTACTTGGCAAAACATTCTCTCTATCTTGGAGGTCACCTCTGCTTATGAACCACCATTTCTCTGCCAAGATTTTGCAAACTTTGCCCAGGATTTTGATTTCCATAACAGGAACATGATTTCTGATTGGCCCCCAGTAAATGTGGAAGCTGAGCACCTCACAAACATTTTACAAAAAAGCCACCAGTTTCTGTATTAGATGGAAAACCTGGAAACAGAATTATACAAGTTTCTCTGAAATACGGTTTCTGTTGGATTGTCATTATGCATCATACTGCCAAACTTTGCATCTCAGCCAAAAGCTGCATTACTTGGACATTATGGGCGCAGTATAAGAACCTGATTAGAATAGAATCACCATCACAATGGCCTTCTCTATGTTGGGAAGACGCATTGTATTGAAAAATGTTAATGAGCACAAGTTTGACTCTACAGCGTACAAAAAGACAGTCATGTTTATGTAGCCTTTGTGCCAGGTGCCAAGGGTGGCAACAAGGGCTGTGTTCAATCTTTCTGGGGGTCCTTTTTCTACAATAAATAAAACAATGGCCTGAGCCCCCATCCAGAGTTCTACTCATACTTCTGGCTTTGGGAAACTAAACATGAAACTCCTTGTGATCACCATTGCAGGTGGTTCTTCCTCACTTGCAAGAACTGAGAGTTCTTGGGAACAGGGATTCACAAGGACCTTTTATTTGGGGGAAAAAGACACAAGAAACACAATAACTGTATATATGTATATACAGTAAACTGAGCAAACTTAGTCAGTGTACCAGGAATACAGCTAACTCCACAGTTCTGACTATTAACAATTTGGCTTTTTTAGGTCCTGAACTCAATCACAGAACAATCCCTACTCATCTAAAACCCCACTCACAGATCCATTCAGACTCAGTGTAGTCAGGGGATGCCTCTATTCTGTGTGTCTGCTTGAGTCTAGGGACGACCTTGCCAACAAGGCCCACTCTGATGTGTAGCTACCTGATGCAGTTCTATGACATTAGTCCTGTTGCTGCTGGTGTGGTTAGATCCCATAGTAAAGTTCAGCTCTACACTTTTACCTGTCAGGGTGCTTGGAAGTCAGCATTATACCACTTCTGCTAGGCTAGTCAGGTCCTTGCTGGGAAGTCAGCATTAGCAGTGCCAGTGCTGGAGTCCTGCAGAATCGCTCCACGCAGTTTAGAATCTGCAGGTGGGAAAGCTAGAGTAAATCAGGGCCCTCAGATGAGAGTTCCTGGTTTCTAGAACCGAGCCATCTACCCTAAACTCTTATTGAACTTGAATTCCATTCCCAAATCAAAGTCCACTACCTGTAAAGTCAGGGTGACCCACTTACTCCAGCACCTCTTGCAGTATTCCTATGTTCTTTCATGAGTATTGTTACAGATTTGTACAAGCTATTCTAGATTTGATTTTTGACAAATAGGGAGGAACTGGTTGAGAATTCGAAAGTGGAAGGCTGCTTGGGTAAAAGTGATCATGAAATGGGAGAGTTCATGATTCTGAGGAATGATAGGCAGGAACACAGCAAAAAAGATAACGATTTCAGGAAGGCAGACTTTAGCAAACTCAGGGAGTTGGTAAGATCCCATGGGAAGCAAATCTAAAGGGAAAAACAGTTCATAGAGTTGGCAGTTTTTCAAAGAGACATTATTATGGGCACAAGAGCAAACTATTGCTCTGCATAGGAAAGATTGGAAGTATGGCAAGAGACCATCCTGGCCTAACCATGAGATCTTCAGTGGAAATTAGGTCAAATTACAAAGGATTAATATAAACAAATAACACAAGTATGTAGGGACAAAATTAGAATAAATAAAGACACAAATAAAATAGAGACATAAAGGGTAACAAGAAAACATTCACAAATACATTAGAAGCAAAAGGAAGATGAACAGGGTAAGGCCATTACTCAGTGGGGATGAGGGGGACACTAAATGACTTTTTTGTTTCAGTTTTCACCGAAAAGGTTAGTTGTGATTGGATGTCTAACTTAGTGAATGCCGGTGAAAATGAGGTAGGATCAGAGGCTAAAATAGGGAAAGAATAAGTTAAAAATTATTTAGACAAGTTAGATGTCTTCAAGTCACCAGGGCCAGATGAAATACATCCTAGAATATTCAAGGAGCTGACTGAGGAGATATCTGAGCCATTAGCTATTATCTTTGAAAAGTCATGGAAGACGAGAGAGATTCCAGAGGACTGGAAAAGTGCAAAAATAGTGTCAATCTATAAAAAGGGAAATAAAGACAACCTGGGGAATTACAGACCAGTCAGCTTAACTTCAGTACCCAGAAAGATAATGGAGCAAATAATTAAGGAATCAATTTGCAAACATCTAGAAAATAGCTAGGTGATAAGTAACAGTCAGCATAGATTTATCAAGAACGAATCATGTCAAATCAATCTAATAGCTTTCTGTAATAGGGTAACAAGCCTTGTGGATTGGGGGAAGCAGTAGATCTGGTATATCTTGACTTTAGTAAGGCTTCTGATAGTGTTTCACATGATCTCATAAACAAACCAGAGAAATACAACCTAGATGGAGCTACTACAAGGTAGGTACATAACTGGTCAGTAAACCATTCCCAGAGAGTAGTTATTAGTGATTTGCATTCAAGAAAGGGCAAATTGAGTGGGGTCCCACAAGGATCAGTTCTGGGTCCAGTTCTGTTCAATATCTTCATCAATTATTTAGATAATGGCATAGAGACTACATTTATAAAGTTTGCAGACAACACCAAGCTAGGAGGGGTTGCAAGTACTTTGGAGGATAGGATTAAAATTCAAAATGATCTGGACAAACTGTAGAAATGGTCTGAATTAAATGAGATGAAATTCAATAAGGACAAATGCAAAGTGCTCCACTTAGGAAGGGACAATTGGTTGCACATATGCAAAATGGGAAATGACTGCCTAGGAAGGAGTACTGTGGAAAGGGATTTGTGGGGTCATAGTGGATCACAAGCTAAATATGAGTCAACAGTGTAACACTGTTGCAAAAAACCCATCATTGTGGGATGTATTAGCATGAGTGTTGTAAGCAAGACACAGAAGTAATTCTTCCACTCTTCTCCTCACTGATTAGGCTTCAACTGGAGTATTGTGTTCAGTTCTGGGCACCACACTTCAGGCAAGATGTGAATTGAATTGCAGAAAGTTCAAAGAAGAGCAACAAAAATGATTAAAGATCTAGAAAGCATGACCTATGAGGGAAGATTGAAAAAATTGGGTTTGGTTAGTCTGGAGAGGAGAAGACTGAGAGGGGACATGATAACAGTTTTCAGTACATAAAAGGTTGCTACAAGGAGTAGAGAGAAAAATTGCTCTCCTTAACCTCTGAAGATAGGACAAAAAGCAATAGGTTTAAATTGCAGTAAGGGAGGTTTAGTTTGGACATTAGGAAAAACTTCCTAACTGTCAGGGTGGTTAAGCACTGGAATAAATTGCCTAGGGAGGTTGTGGAATCTCCATCATTGGGGATTTTTAAGAGCAGTTTAGACAAACACCTGTCAGGGATGGTCTAGGTAATACTTAGTCCTGCCATGAGTGCAGGGCACTGGACTAGATGACCTCTCGAGGTCCCTTCCAGTCCTATGATTCTATGATGCTCCTGTTTCTGTAAACCTGCATTGGAGTTGGACAGTGGATCTGCCAAATGAATGATAATGCAAACCTGGAGAAATGGACTGCCAACCTGCATGGTGAAAATGACAAAATTACCATCAGCCTATGGTCTTCTGGCATCATATCAAACTCAGGAGAGTGCCTTTGCTCAATGCCTTTTATACTTCCCTGTATCTCTTCATGTCCTCTGAAATATTTTCTCTGCTATTTTGTGTTTTGTGTTTTTTATACATGTATTCCCACCATGCATGGTTGCTCTGCATATATCCTTGCCTTCAACAAAAAGATAAAACAAAAAGATACATTCAGGGCTCTTGTTTGTGTCATGGCAGCTGAGATTCTGAGGCATACTGGCGATACAAAAACTCTGGGCCTCGTGTAACTCAGTGGAAAGAACAAATATTGAAGGAAAGAGGCAGGAAAATCAGAAGGGTGCTGCGATGGGTGACAGGCAAAGGAGATAGAAGTCTGGTACATGACTGAGAGAAACCACTTCTGGTGATTAAACAAACAGATTAGAAAATGCGTCATCAGTACAAGTTGCTCTGGCCACTGCACAGTACTGTCTGGATTACAATGACATGAGGTGTTATCAATCAGAATACAAAGAGAAAGTGACAATAACACACAACTGTACAAGAGAGAATACAGACACTTGAAGTTAATTGGCCAGAACCATTTTTTGTAGATGAGTAATATGTTAGGACAGCAGACTTCCTACTGGGATGGGTTCTTTTGGATTAGTGCGCTGGATTGTTTTTTATTCAATTGTCTCATTTTCTCCTTTGATCTTTGCACCACTGACTTTAAGTAGAACATTAGAATCAACAGCTTTTGGAAACCCATGTAGCTCATGTTCTATCCCTGGCTCTGCTTACCCATGGGGGGCAACCTCAGGGGAAAAAAAGGTGAAGTTTGCAAGAATTCTGCTCAGGCTTTGTGGTGACTTTTGCAGGGATTTTCCCCGGATCTTAAGAACGTTTTTTATTTTATACTTTTGCAACACCTTACCCTTGTCCCAGGCTGAGAAAATGCCTTGTAATTGGCCTGGTCTGCTTTTAAAAGTTTTATAGTATAACTATTTAGGTTAAGGATGTGATTATTTTTAGTGAAATAACTATACCAGTAAAATCCCTAATGTGGATGCAGTAATACTGATATAATGGTGATTTACCCCTGTATAGTTATTCCTCCTTTCCATATGGGAATAAGCTATGCTGGTATAAGCACTTTTACGCTGACAAACTGTGTCTGTATTATGAGGATTGTATGGTAAGCAGCTCAACTTTTATGTGTAGACAAGACCTTAAAAAACCATATTAACAACACATTTTAACTAGCACAATATAAACACAACTTTGCCTTTAGCGTGGACAAGGATACTTATGTTTAAAAGCATATGAGCTGTTTGTGGTTAACGCTAGGTCAGCAGTTCTCAATCTTTTTTTCATTTGCAGATCCCTAGAAAATTTCAAATGGAGGTGTGGACACCTTTGGAAATTCAACCTGTGGTCCACGGACCCCTAATATAGAAGTCTTAGACTGAAAAGTGACTGAACAGATGTAAAGTATAAATGTTGCATGTCCTTGGCCTGGCATTTGACTCATCATGAGAAAGGGTGCTAAATTGTGGGCTTCTATGGTAACGGCAGTACCTTCAGGTTTTGACCTGTAGGTGGGAGTATTCACATACTTTTGATTGATCAGAAAAATGGAATGCTTTTTCTGGGATCTGAAACTTTATTTTCATAGTCATCTTTCACAGACCTCTTAGACATGGTCTGCGGACCACAGATTGGAAACCACTACCTTAGGGGGTTCTGTTAAATCAAACTACATACTGATGCCAATGTACTACCAGTCACTCACCCACCCCACACTCACCCACCAGGGTGAACCATGACCAGCTAACACATTTTTTAATGTTAGCCTTAGAGCTAGAAGGTTTACAGGGATGAAATACTCTGCTTCCTCTAGAGGGGAAAAACTAGCTTTGGCCAGATTTATTTACATGAATTATAAAGTTGCTTCCCTGTAGTTCCAAATGCTGTGTTTTGTTGCGTTAGTTGGAATTTGTCTGTTCTGACTGTATCAAAGAGAACGCAGAGCTACATTATCCAAGTGGAGCACTGGGTGCACGATGCTTCCTGGAGCTCTCAGGACGCAGTGGGAACATGCCTACTGTGCCATCCCGTGTGGGAGTGCAGCATTTTCTCCTCTGTGAAGTTGAACAGTTACTCTAGCTGGTGTGTTGGCAGCGGAGGGTTGAGACTATGGGCTTGCATCCTCCATGCCCTTTTGGGATGGCTCAAACACTCAAGGAGCAGAGCGCATTCCTGGTGGACTTCTCATTCTGGCCTCTAACAGCTGCTTCCATCATTATGCTTCAATCCTCACGGCATTGCTCTACCTCACCCCCCCCCCCCCAATCATCCAGCACTCCAGCCTCTTCTCCTCTATTGCTTCCATATTCATCCAGTCACTCCTCCCACTCTCTGCCTTCCCCCATCCTCATTTTCCCCTCTTTGATCCCAAGCTGAGCGGCTGAGCTCCCTTAACTTCCATTGATATCTGCATTTTGCACAGTTGGGCCCTCTGGCTCTTCTAGATAGAAGGAATATAAACACGCATGCTTTGGGGCACACACCAACCTGTAATTATTGGGGGTTGGAAGGAAACTTTCCCTGGGGGCAAGTTATCCCCTAACTCTCTATTACAGGGGTCTCTTGCAACTTCCTCAGAAGTATCTGTGTCAGGATACTAGACTATATGGCCCACACATCTCCTCCCTTATTGCTTTTGTTTTACTCCCTGTTTCCCTCACAGCTCCCTCCCCTTAGAAAAATGTTTACAGTCACCTTAAACACAGTGATTTAGAAAGATGGAGGGCCAGCTCCTGGCTCCATCTCCTTTGCACTTCTCCAGCAGTTCAAAGGAGGAAGGAGAGCTGCCGTGTCAGGGAATTCTCCTGATGAGGTGGACTGTCCAGATGGGGTAAGGCTGCTGTAGCCAGCTCTCTGCAACTGAGTCCCATTCCCCCTCCTCATTGTGTAAGGTGTGGGTTGGGGACAGGCCAAGGGCACGAGGAGGGCTGAGAGTGGATACTGACCCCTGAGCATTTGAGAGGACCTAACAAACAGAGACTACTTGAAACACAAGGACATAACAAATAAAAAATAATCACAAATAGAAGGACTACGTGGCTGCAGGTAATCCCCATCCATGCACTACAATCTTGCTGAATCCCTTGAGGGGCAAGTTAAATCAAGACCCCTGAATGATATTCTAGCTTTGTCACTCACCGTCAACACCGCAAGTCTTTGAGAGGGGACATTCATTACAAATGTCCTTTTCTCATCAAATACATATTTGCAACCCATGTTTCCATTATGTGACTAGCTCTGGTCATTAAGGACAAGTTAAGCTAGCTTAGAAACAAGCAAACCAACCCAAATAGATGCTTCAAGACTATCGTTGCTTTCAGTTGCCCATTTTATTCTGAAATATTGTCCATTTGCATATATGAAAGAGCTCTAGAGTTTCATTGCTGCAGCATCCAATCTGTGAAGCTTTGCTGTTTCTTTGTCATCTACACAGTGGAGTGATGCACTATATTACATATACAATGAGATACTTTTAAAAAAGATACATTTAAGCCCTATAAATGCATTGTAATGCCGCACATTCTGAAGGAGCAGTATTATTGTGGCTGTACAGTCATTTCGCTGCCACCAGAGAGCAGCCACATAATTTGGAGCTGCCAAGGAAACACAAAGGAGAAAATGGCAAAGTGAACAGACTGTAATGTTACTGCTTCTAGAATCCTCAGACTGTTTTCTTGCTATCAGTTCCACAGTAGTGCTGTGCAGACTATTTACTTGTCTCTGTAGCATTTTGGATACGTAAATGGATATGCTATAGAAGGGCTGGGTGCTGGTTCCACACACATTCAGTTCAAGGGGAAGGAGGCCTCTTTTCTTTCCAATTCCAGAAGAAGATGTTTCCTGCAAACTTTGCTTTATTAAATGGTCCCTCCCTCTGTCCAATATTTTGTTACAAGGTCTGTGGAAATTACATATCCCTGAGCATTATCCTTTTTTCCTTTGGAAGATGCTTATAAAAAGGCCCCATCAATAGCCTTCCTCTTCAAGGAGTTACATTTTTAAAACACTTTCTAGATAGACTGACTGGATTATATTTTCCTTGGCTTCTTCCCACAGCAATCGCTTTTCAATAAGAAGGTCATTTACAGCCTTTTGGTTACTGTGATGGCTTCCCTCTTCTACCTTGGCTTTCTGAGCTGGTGCAGAAAGTAAAATACTAATTTCCAGGTTTTGCATGGTTTCCTCCTAATCTGCCCTATATGCAGGACAACTGAAATCATACACAGCATTTTTCATCCAGAAAGCTCTTTTTAAATATGTACTAACTAATCCTCACAGAACTTCTGAGAAGTAGATAGTGTTATCTGCATTTTGAAGATGGGGAAACTGAGGCAGAGACATTAAGTGACATGTTAGGCCACAAAGGGAATTAGCAGTGGAGTCAAAATAAGATTTAAAAAGTCCCTTGCTCCCAGTTAAGGTGACAAGTTGTTGTTATTTGGTGCAGAATGTCCCATATCAAGTCAATATAGCATATACTTTAATTCATATTTCAGCAATAATCATGAAAAGGATCATATATTGGGATACAAATACATGATTTTATGCTGTGCATAAGTTTGTATCACAATTAAAACTTCCAGAGGTTCTGTCCCTTAAAAACAAGCTTTGCACTGTTCCCCCCCCCGAGTTGTCCTCTTTTCTTGAAATATAGATGATTAACCTGTGTTCAGATGAACAGACCACAGTGCAGACTAAGTTTCATTATTAATTCATTTGTAGAATAGAAGAGGGCACTTTAGGAACAAGTACTGGTAGGAAGTAAAGGCACCACTCAGCACTCCTCATGCAGCATCTGATCCATAACCCATTGAAGCCAATGGAAGTTATTGAACTTAAAAAGAAAATTAATGTACATAGACAAGCTTTGGAATGCCAGCATTTAAGGAGAGTGGCTAAATACAAAGGTCAGTGAGTGTCCCTGCATCTTTTTGAAAAGGGCTGAAACAGTCAAGGCACTATATATTCATTCATTACATGCTACCATGCTGCACGTGGTCCATTTTCTTGGCTATTCATACAAAACTCTTCCTTTAGGGATGAATGAATTTTCAACTGGAGGGTCATGAGCACTCTAAAGAGGTGGTGAATCCCTCTCCTGTTCTTTATAGTTAGATGGCAGGTGGTAAGGGGAGGAAAATAGTTTCCTAATGTAACATAGGGTCATAGTATGGATAGGCTGAGATCCCTGTATTCTTAGGGTATGTCTGCACTTCAATCTAAGGGTGTGACTCCTAGCCCGCGGAGACATGCCTGCCCTAGCTCTGATGGAGATAGCATGCTAATAATAGAGCCTAACAATGGCAGTGCAAGCAGGGGGAGGGACTAGTTGCCCAAGTACAATCCCAGCCAAGCTGCCTGTAGACATACCCATAATTGTCAGGACAACTCATTAAAACAACTAACCTTAGGCTCCCAGCTCTACCCTTTGCGTTTTTCAGTTATTTTCAGCATTAAAATTGCATTTGCTAATAAAATAAACTCTGCTCCTTGCTGGCCTTTTCACTAGGCCCAAGTGCCAGTTTTGTATGTGATGCATCCTCTGTTTGAGGACTATGTCTTGCCCCTGCAGGAGAATGGAATCAGTGAGCTGATAGGTATTTTCCATCTCTAGCTGTTATGATTCCTACCCTTTTTACGTCAGCTTGAACTTCAGCCAGAAAGAAGTGGCCAGCAGCAGCGCCAAGTTGCAACTCCCAGGCATTACCACTGCTGCTATTTATAATTCCCCCTCAGTCTGTGCCATGTTGATGAGATAATAGGATTGCTGTTTTGCTATGCAAGCCTTATTTTTTGCCACAAATATCTCTCACTTTGTCATCATTTCCCTGCTTTAATACTAAGCCTTTTTTTTTTGAGCTGCTGCACTTATTTGTATAAATAAGGGAAAAAGTGAGGCAGGTGTTACAGTGAGATTATATGTTTGTAATGAAATTCAGTATTTCAAAAATAAATTAACAGTCAATTACTTTGACTAGCACCAGTGCTGAGGACACTAGCAGTTCTGTGGCTGTGTCTTAGTAGCATGCTCAGTGCCTGATCTTGCAAGGTGCTAAGCACACTACAGTGATTTCCATGGGACTCCTCACATGCTTAAAGCAAAACACATGCTTGCTTTACTCGAGTGGGGCCAAAGTGCTCAGCACCTTTCAGAAATAACCCTTAATCCATAAGAAAAAGCCTTATAATTGAACAGGGATGAAACCAGTAAGGTTCTATAGCATGAAATAGGGCTTCAGACATTTCTCTAAAATCCAGTAGGATTCAACAGAGAATGACATCCTTTTGACAGAAATTGTAACGGATCCTGTAGACATGAGTAGAGATTTATATCCCTGGCACAGAGTATGTTGGTTTAGAAATTCCATAGGTTAGTTGTCATTCTCTCTTCATTTTGGTGGGTCTTTTCCATAGTGGTTTTCTCTTGGGATATTCTGGGAACTGAGGTGCAAATATATCAGGTCAGTGATGACTTTGAGAAGCACTGAGCATCCAGAACTTCCACTGAAAGCTCAGCACCTCTAAAAATCAGGCCCTGAGTTACCTGTCTAAAGTCACACAAGGAGTCTGGCCCAGAGCCGGGAACTGAACCCAAATCTGAGTTCCACAAGGCCATTCTTCCCCTCTGAAGAGTATTCAGGTGAGATTGAACCACAACCCCCCCTAAGACTCTGGGGAACTTCTGATCTGGATCTGAAATTTGCTATTGTCCCCCAAGTCCTTTAAATCTCAGATCTGAACATCTCAGAACTTGAGGTAAGATCTGATCTCAGGTGGTTTGGATCTCAGAGGTTCAACTCTTGGCCCAGCTCTACTAATAATAATTGAGTCACAGCCTAATCAAAGTTTATATTATGAAGATGCAACAGGTTCTTCCCAGGTCAGGCTGTCACTTGCCCTCCATTATGTTCCCAATTTCTCCTACACCCCATAATTTTTTTTGAAAGGTCCTTTCTGCTTCAGGTTGTGCTGTGGGGATATGGTTGGGTGGCAGCCCTCGGACAACTTATTGTCCAACTGTAATGTGAAGTAGAAAAGCTGATTTTGAGATCTGTGACTTTTAAAAGAGATATTAATCATGCTTGGAAAATTCTTCCTAACACACTTTTGCCTTCTTGTCTCCTATACCAGGCAGATGCCTGAAGGGATCTAGAACTGTACATTAAAACAAAGCAAAACCTCTCTGCTCCCTTACTTATTTCAATGCACATTCTGGCCTTTATACTCTTGTCTTCCATTTATTTTTCTCCAAAACGTTGTCATCACACATTGAATTCAAATTTCAGGCACGTGTGGGCTCCCTTTGCCCTGGAGTCCTTCATGCCTTTCAGATATTGAAACATCTGCAAGAGATGGCAGGGTGGGGGCGGAAGTCTTTCAGACCAGTTGGACTCCTTCTGCTGCCAGCTGAATGGTAGTATGTGTGGAGGAGATGGGTAGATGTCCTAATGACTTTCCCTTCAGGTCCATTGGAATTTCTGCTGGGCCCCTCATTGATCTGTCTGTCCTTCCATCCATGTATTTCAAAATGTTCCCACTTTTAAATCCAGAGCACACCTCAGAGTGCATCTGGACAGCACTCAAAATCTGATTTCACTGATCTGATTATCAGACTTGCAAATAACTGCATCCGTGTGGTTTTACCATCCATGCACTCGCTTATGTTCTATATAGGTTCTTGTACCTCTCTCATCACCATAGTAACCGAGTATCAGAGGCGTAGCCGTGTTAGTCTGGATCTGTAAAAGCAACAAAGAGTCCTGTGGCACCTTATAGACTAACAGACGTTTTGGAGCATGAGCTTTCGTGGGTGAATACCCACTTCATCAGATGCATCTGATGAAGTGGGTATTCACCCACGAAAGCTCATGCTCCAAAACGTCTGTTAGTCTATAAGGTGCCACAGGACTCTTTGCTGCTTTTATAGTAACCGAGTGCATTCCAATTTTGCATTAAGCAGTGAGACTAACATCTGTCACGTGTTCATTCTCTCATCCTCTTCATGGGTTGCATTGCATGTGCAATGGAGAGTCCTGTTTTGTTTAGGGTTTTTGTGTTAATGTACATTCTACTTGTGTTTATGTCACAGAAGGCAGGTCAAAGAAATGCACCTTGCACTTGGAGCAGAAGGTGGTGGTGAGGTTTGCAATGGGTCTTAATTTCTGTGGGAGCCAGACCCCAAGAAAGTTCTGACTCTTCCACAGATGAGATTTATCCTTGTGGTGGAAGGTTCCATTGTGCCTGAGCAGAGGAATTACTGAACATGGTCTTCATCTCAGAGCTTCAGGCAGACTTTTAGATATCCTGGGCTCATGCAGTGGAACACCTGGAAGAAAAGGCCTGAGACCTTGAGCTTGACTCAATATTTTATGGGAAGCCAAGGCAGAAAGCACAGGTTTGATGTGCTTGCAGCAACCTGTGTGGCGGAAGAGTTGTGCAGCAGGGTTTTGTACTAGTTTGAGTTTCTTAAGGCCCAATGGCTTTGTGCTCAGGTCTGTCTCATTGCTGTAGTCCACATGGAAGGTGATGAAGATGTATGTAACTGAGGCCAGGTCTTTGTTTTCCAGGATGGGATAGCATCTCCTAGCCATGGAGATCTCTCAGTGTTCTCATTGTCAAGCCCACAACCCTTCTCTCACCTTGTGACAAACCACAAGATATCCCCCAAGTCAGTCCTAAAATCCCTTCTTAGTCTCCCCACACTGACCAACCTACAGACACCTTCCTGTCACTGAGAAGGCCACATCCCCCTTTCCAGTCCCCCAAATGAGCAATCCCCATCACAGCACTTGGGCTGAAAAACCCATGGTTACTCTCTGGATTTCCCCTTCCACCCCTGATAAACCCACAACCTCCTTCTCACATAAACAAGTCTGAAACCCCCCACTCATGAAGCTGCCATACCCTCTTGGATCCTGTCAGCCAGCTACACTGTAACAAAGACAAAAACAAAAGGCAAGCTGACACCCCAGCCAGGTTGCAACAAAGCTGATGAGCCATCACCTACCAAGTGGCCATTATTTGACAAGAAAGAGGGGTAGGGATAGAGCTCTGCAGCTTAGCAAAGAAATATCATCAAGTCTCCTTCTTCCATCAGGTTCCCTGTCTCTTGGATCTCAGCTGGAAATGCTTCTCAAAGAGGGACAAAAACTATAAAAAGGAGGGGAAAACACCCCAAGACCCCTCCTCCCCATCCGTCTCTGGATCTGAGAAGACAAAAGAAGCAGCCGCTGGACTCTGGAGGAGAGTCCTGATGTGAAGGATTTGGTCAGTAATGCTGCTGGAAGCATATGGTGAGAAACTTTGTTTTAAATCTAAAAGAGTTTGTTAGATTAGGCAGCATTTTATGTTTATTTTTCTTGTAACCATTTCTGACCCTTGTGCCTCATTACTTGCACTCACTTAAAATCTACCTCTCTGTAGTTAATAAACTTGTTTTATTGTTTTATCTAATCCAGTACACTTAAGTTGAAGTGTCTGGGCAACTCCATTTAAGGCAACAAGCTAGTATATATTATTTCTTAAAGGAATAATGGACTTAATACATTTGAAACTGTCCAGGAAAGGGCTGGACAGTACAAGACATACATTTTTGGGGGAAAATCTGGGACTGGGAGTGTATTGGGGTCACCCTGCAAAGGTAACCATGGTTGACAAAAGTGTGGCTGGCAGGCTACGGTTATACTTGGACACTCAGGGTGTGGCTTGCATGCTGGCAGGCTGTTTGTGAGTGACCTACATGGGCGCCAATGCAGCAGGGTATTGTAAAGCATCCAAGGTTGCAGGAAAGGGTGACAGAGCCCTAGGGTGACCAGATGCCCCGATTTTATAGGGACAGTCCCAATTTTGGGGTCTTTTTCTTATATAGGCTCCTATTACCCCCTACTCCCTGTCCCGATTTTTCACACTTGCTGTTTGGTCACCCTACACAGCCCTCACTGGTCTGGATTGCACCCTGGTTTGTCATATCCATACGCACATCTCACAATGATTATGAGTGTCAATAAGTTACAAGACTTCAGTAGAGACCACACATGCAAGCCTTTATGGATAAATACCATGAAAGTGGTGTATTGGGTGTAGTCTGAAACAGGGATTGCTTGTAATGAACATTGAACCCTTTGCCCATGGGCACCAATGGGCCTATGGTGTCACAATAGTGTCCTTCTAATGTGGCCAGTGTAGTAGAGAGGAGAGAGCTGGAGCACTGGGCCTGGGGTATGGTCTGTGGCCTGAACCAAAGGCTGTGAAGCAAAGTCAGGCCATGTGTTAAAGCAGATGCTTACAAGTTCACTGTTCAGTACATGAACTTGGCAAAGCTGTTTGCAGTGTACTGGGCACTGGATATTTACCTAAATATATTCCAGTAGTACAGATACATCTCAATCTGGTATAAGATAAGCTGGTTTGACAAAACAATGATTAAGGAAGTTTTGTCCAAGATATCAGGAACAAGGGGAGGGTAACAAACAGATGTCATGAAATACATAAGGTGGTGTGTAAGTTTTGTAGGTTAGTTGTTGTTTAGTTTATAAATGTAGAGGTACTTTGCCTTAATTCTTTGTTCGGCTGAGAGGGCAGTGGAAAAGTTCCACCACTGACTGAGTCATCCTTGCACAGGCACTCATGTGTTAGCGTACCTGTAACCATGGAGCCAGGGCACTAGGAGGGTAAATAAACAGCAATAAACCTGGCCGAGAGCCTTTGGCCACTAAACCATGCCTATGGTCTTCCTTTATGAGTAACATCAAAGTCTGCTAAACTAATATGCCATGCTATCTACTAATAACGTTGAAGCTTCAAGGACAGAAGCCATGAGCAGTCTAAACAGCGCTACTGAGGCAACAAGATTTCAGCTGAAACGCTATCTGCATACAGCTGGGAAAGCACGCTGGAAGGACACAAACGTGCCAGCCAACTAACAGCCAGATACTAGAGCAGATTTAAACAGTTAAGGGAATATTTCATCTGATGCTTCCTCTGTGTGTGTGCCTTGCATTTGGCCATGGCTGAGGCTTAAATTAGAACCTTTGTGGTGGTAGATGAGCCAAAAAAGCAAGTCCTCCCATGGCTGAACCAATAGGAACTCTGCTAAACTTGTTGTCGCTGGAAGTCATTAATGTACCATCCATTGATCCCATCATACTGGGCAAGGTGACAAAACGTCCCGCAACATTTATTTTGAAAATCTGGATGGAAATGGAAGTTATTGAGAGATTTGATTATCCTTTAATTGGACAGGAAAAAGAAGATGGGTAATATTACCACTTATCTAAGCTCCCTGCACAGCAAACCAACACACCTCATCAACATTACTTCACTTTCTTAATGGAAAACAATTGTATTTGGATTGTGAAGCCCATAATAAGTATCTCTGAAGAACTAACTACTATTCTTCAGTTTCTTGCAGCCATCTTTACCACTCTCTTATATATTTGTTGAATTCCAACGTGCTTAGAGTTGTAAAGAATGTGAAATAGACTTGGTCCCTGCCCCAATGAGTTTACGATGTAAAATGGCTAACAGACCACATGTAATACAGACAACATGTAATCGTTAGGTGACCAGGTGATGACTCCTTATACAGAGGTGAAGAATAGATATATATTATAGGGTAGAGCCAGCTCCACTATAGTTTTGGTTGAGCAGCACTTTGTTTAAAGGAAGACTCATTTAAGTGCTCTAAAATCTACGTGCTTACTTAGATTATTTTGAAATGTATTGTACCTCATGGGAGAGATGGGCAGTGTCAGTGCTCCAAATTTGGGGTAATTTGAACAACTGGGTCTTGAGTTACAACCTACCCCCAAAAAAGCGTTTTACAGATTCAGCTATGTTTATAATTATATAAAATTGTGCCAAACACTCACATGCCAAAGAGATTGAAACGTGCATGTTCAGCAGACTAGGGCAAGCAATTCCAGGCAGCCTGTTATCACATTAGAAGGGTGGCTCAAGGGAACATGCTGGGCCCACTGAAACCTGAGCTAAACCCATGCACTGTAAATGTGAACAACCCTACCTTTGACAGATGTCTGCACTATCTGCCTCTGTTAAGGAGTTATGGTTTCGTGAAATGTGTGCTACTAATCTGTTCAGCGAATTTAGAAGGAGCTCTAACTATTTGCTGAAAGATCGTAAATTACACGTTTTATGCACATGAGAGAATGATTGCTCGGCATATGGCTACTTTCCCCACCTATGGGATTATTACAGCGGAGCATCAGCACTAGGGTTGCCAACTTTCTGACTGCAGAAAACCAAGCACCCATGCCCCACCCCCTAGCCCAAGGTCCTGCCTCTGCCCCTCCCCTTCTCCAAGGCCCCCCCCCACTCACTCCATCCCCCTCCCACGGTCACTCACTCTCCCCCACCCTTGCTCATTCACTCATTTTCAAAGGGCTGGGGCAAGGGGTGGGGGTGCGGAAGGGGGTGAGGCCTCTGGCTGGGGGTTTGGGCTCTGCGGTGGTGCCAGAGATGAAGGCTTTGGGGTGTAGGAGGGGGCTATGGGGCCAAGAGGTTTTGCAAGTGGGAGGGGGGACAGGCTCTGGGAGCGAATTTGGGTTGGGGGGGCTCAGGGATAGGGCAGGGGATTGGGGTGTAGGAGGGGGTTCAGGGTCTGGGTGGTGCTTACCATAGGTGGCTCCTGGAAGTGACTGGCATTTCCCTCTGCCTTCTAGGTGCAGGGGCGGGCAGAGGACTCCGCATATTGCCCACGCAAGCAGGCCCCATTCCTGCAGCTCCCATTGGCTACAGTTTCCGGCTAATGGGAGCTGTGGAGATGGCATTCAGGGTGTGGGCAGCGCATGGAGCTTCCCGGATCACACCTGCACCTAGGAGCTGCAGGGACATGCTGGCTGCTTTTGGGAGCCACAGGGAGCTGGGGCGGGGAGGGAGTCTGCTTTAGCCCCACTGTGCCTCTGAGTGGACTTTTAACAGCCCAGTCAGCAGTGCTGCCTGCAGCTGGTATACACACTCCTCCCAGTGCTGCCACCTTAACAGTGCATGGGGCAGGGCAGAGGTGAGGAGGGGAGCTGGGGCAATGGGCATGGTGGAGGAATTGGAGCAGTGGTAGGGGAGTCTGAATAATCTGGGGGGATATGGGGGTTGAAGCAGCAAGGGGGAGTATTGGAATAGCGCAAGGGAAAGTGGATGGAAAGGGACAGTACAGTGGGGAATGTTGGGGATGCTTCATCTGCCCCGTAAAGCCCTTACAGCCATCAAATCAATCAGTGATGGATACTTATATGGCACACATTACTGTAGTGTCTGAGCACCTCACAACCTTTAATGTATTTATCCTCATAACACCCTTGTGAGGCACAAAGAGGCTATGTGACTTGCCCATGGTCACACAGGAAGTCTGCTGCAGAGCAGGGAACTGAATCCAGGTTTCCACAGTCCTGCTCCTATCCACAGGACCACCCTTCTTCTCATGCCTACCCCATGTCAATGCCCCCCTTCAAAAATGTCCCCACTGATCCATGCTAGTCCTGCAATAGTCATACACACCCTCTCCCCAGTTTCTCAAACTGTGGATCCCATGCTAATGCCTGCCTCTCCCTGGGGTGAACAGCTGGGGAGAGAAAACCAGGCTGTGTTGGACCAGCAGAGAAAAGGCAGCGAAAAGATGATGCAGAGGCAGCGAAGTGGCCATCATATAGCCAGTCCATTTGGTGGTTAATCATTGCGAAGGAACCAGGGGTAGCAGAGGGGGAGAACTGGGCTTTGGTACATAGGGTGCTGAAAATTAAAAGAAAAAATCAAGGAAATTAAAAGTCCCCAAAATGTAATTAACACAGAGTTGAGGTTGCCTAGTGGCCTTCCAGAATGTGGAGAGTAGCTAAACTTCAACCTCTGAAAGCCAAGAAATACAAAGTTAAAGTACACATCATCCCCATGTGGGGTTAGGGCAAGCCCAGAGTGGAGAATGGAGGGAGCCATCTTGGAGCAGGGTTAGATTGGATGGACTAGGAACATGGCTGGGGAGGCTTGGCCAGAGTGAGGACAAGGGGCCAACTGGGCGTGAATAGTAGGGGAGTGGTGCTTGGCATGGTGTACAGGCCAGCCTATATAACCAAAGAAGTGTGCGATCCTTCAGCAAGCTGCTGCCTGTGTCATGTATACACAGCAGCAGTGGGCGCCAAACAGAGAGAGCAACTTTATACATGTTAATGACTTCTCAAGTGCTAGTGACTTAATAAGATTGGAAGAAGAAGGTTAACAAGAAATGTTGGAAGGGGGGCTCTATGTTGCAGGGGATGGTGGAAGAGGAAGATGGAGAGAGAAAGACTGAGACCCGTCTTCTCTCACATGCTTAATTACTGTAACCAACAGGGAATAAAATTGTCATGATTTTGGGACATAGTCCATAGCTGAGATTTCTCTTCCTGCCATCAGTAACTTCAGCTTCAAACATTTCAAAGCATGATCATTATCACAGGCACCAACTTCCCCTCTTTCACAGGGTGCTTGACCCCCATTCTGTCCTCGGCCCTGCCCCCACTCTATCCTTTCCATGAGGCCCCACCTCTTCCCACCCTTCCCTGCCCCATCCAACCCCTTTTCCAAAGTCCCTTCCCCAACTCTGCCCCCTCCCTGCCTCTATTCCAACTCCTTCCCCAGATCCCTGCCCCAACCCCGCCTCTTCCTGGCCTCCTTCCTGAGTGCGCCACGTTCCTGCTTCTTCCTCCTTCCTGGAGCATGCTAATGCTGCCAAACAGCTGTTTGGCGGCGGCCGGGTGGGAAGCACTGGGAGGTAGGTGGAGGAGCGGGGACACAGCGCACTCGTGGGGGAGGAGGAGGAGGTGGGGTGGGGGGGTGAGGAGAGCTTGGCTGCTGGTGGGTGCAGAGCACCCACTAATTTTTCCCTGTGGGTGTTCCAGCACCAGAGCACCCACGGAGTCAGTGCCTATGACCATTATAACTATAAATAGTGTACGAGGGGGAGCACTGAGGAATCACATAGCATCCTTTCCCTTTAGCTAACCACATCAGTGCCTCAGTGTAAACCTATGTAATAACTATGGCCGCCTAAATAAAGACTTTCCAGTTTAGGTTAATCCAATTTTAAGTGAACTAAACTGCATGAAATTTAAGTGAACTAAACTGCATGAAGGCACTATTAGTGTGGAATACAAATGATCACAGGGAGTTCGTGCTGAATAGCCATTGCACTTGTTATTCTGGATTAACTTGCCTTTGTAGACAAGCCTTAACTCCTACAAAAAAAAAGTTTCTTTCTGTTAAAAATACTCGGAAATTCACTGACAAAAAACTTCATTAATGTAAGAACTCAGGTTGTCTCATGCTCCTTCCAGAATGTCAAGTTCAGCAAAATTCAAACATCTGAAAATCAGGAAATACAGGAGCTAAGGTACATACCAAGGCAACTTTAACTCCGTCTTCTTTGAGTGATGCCCAGTAACACCCAGACTCTACTCTGCCTTTGCTGACAGTGCAGAACATGCAGGTGAAAGAGCATATGATAGCTTTGGCATAGAGTGTAATGCCTTCTCTTTTCTAAGGCAACACTTGTGTTTAGGGTGTCAGCTGTACTGAACAGGAGCTACCTGTGTGTGACCTACACTCAAATACTTAGGTCACTTTCCAGAAACACCACCACACCTGCTACATTTTATGACATCTTCATCTTCTTTTACAACCCCTTAACCCTTAGGCACGAGTTGCCATCTAACACTATACTTTCACTTACCCATCATTACACTTACAGATAATTCTTATATTCCACTTTGCTGCTGACGGTCCTCATGGTAAGAAGACCCCTGTGCACTGCTTCTGACACAACTTATAAAACTCAGCGCCAAGATAAGGTCTACAGGACCCTTCATGGTACATGTGCATGTCTTTCCTTTGAACACACAAACAAGGAGAAGGAGGGAATGGGGCCCAGACCTCCCAAAGGGGAGGGGCCCGTAGATCATTTCAAATCACAATCACAGCTCCTGCCAAGCTGCTCCACTAATCCCTCCACTGTTCAATACAGCTACATCTACCATAGTGATTGCAGCTGGAATGCATGTAGATAATTCCTAGTGGCTATTGCCAGTTCCAAGGAGCAGAGTTAAGGTTGCATTGACGTGTACCTTAAAACTGCATTTCTAGCTGTGAATGGGAAGCCCAGGACTTTGAAGTCATCTCTCTCTGCGACTTCATCTGACCTTAATTTGGTAAGCTTCAGGGTAAGCTAGAAAAGTCTGTGGGTCACCTCTTCAGATGATGAGAATCAGAGTAGCTCTCTGAAGTCAATGGTTCTATGTGAATTTACAGCAGCTGAGAATCTGGCCCCATTTGTTTAGAGACATTTGATGGCTTTATAATTAGATTAAGAGCTGGGTTTTTTAATTATATCCCATTAATTTGCAATGGATTGCATTTAACCCACCTTTCCTGGTAATGGGAACCAATGTAAATGTCTACATACAGATATAAAGGAAAATGTGCATGTTTGTTGTGTATTTGGGCTGAAATGCCTTTGAGAGGTCATTTTTCGTCACTGTCTTCTTTTGCATATTTTGAAGAATCTTGTCACAGTACAAAACACTCTGCTTATCATTACAGTGGGCTGACATTAACCAGTGTGTCGTTGTCTTCTTCACGCATGGTACATTAGCTGACTCATAGTCCCAATGACAACGCTGTATGGTGTGACATGGGAGGTCTGGTTCAGGAATCGCTTCTGCTGTGTCTATCTGTATCCAGGTTGTGGAGGATATCTGGGAAGCCTGGATGGGTACTGCTGCTCCCCACTCAAACCCTTCTTACGTTTGCTAAAGTGGAGTTGTATTAGTTGTCGGCATAGGGGAAACTTTTTTCCTGCCTTTCAGCTTTTTGGGCATTTGAAACCAAAGGATCATTGGATTTTGGCCAAACATTTTATTTGATATGGATAGGTGGGGACAAAGTTTGTAGAAAAGTCCTAAATGTAATAGACCATGGTGGGGTCTGTTGCTTTCTGGGTACATTGATCAGCACTGTAGTAACTGGGCCTAGTCTGAGCAGAGCCAAGCTAGCAGTGATTGTTAGGGTCCTCTCTGATAGCTTCTTCTGGTAAAGGATCTAGCTGGCATGACTTCTCCCTCCTTCTGATCAATGGGAGAGAAGAGGGGTTAGGAAGGAAAGCTAGCTCACCGCTGCTGTTGTCTTTCCAGCCATATTGAAGGTACAGGATCAGTAGAGGAAAAGGAGGAGAGGTTCCCGCAAAGTTGATTGGTTTGAATAAAAGTGAGTGGCCAATGGACTGTTGAATTTTATTTAAATTAAAAATAGCTGGTTTGAGCTAGAAATGCAAAAGAGCAACTGAAATATAATATCTAGTCATGTCCTTTAAATTAGTCCCAGGGCTGAGATATTTAGCAAAATGTTATGCCTAGTTTATAAAAGTTTACCAGGTGAGCAGCACTGCTAGGCACCGTTGAAATGAGAGTAACTTTTATGACACTATCTCTGATAAGAGTGTCCTGTACCTGCACACCTAACTAGAATACATCTATTATGTGTGTCTTTTGTATCACACTTAGAATATCCAGGTTGTATGGCACGAAGGTGAATGCTAGAATGAACAATGAAATGTATTAGCCACAATATTTTAAGAATGAAGAGATAACACGTTATCATTATCTTCCATTAAGATATATAAGCAGATGAAAAACTTTATAATTTATGGTTTCTGTATTAAAATTATATTTTGTACAACCTGATGCGCTAGATGTTTTAAGATCAGGTGTCAGGCAGCAGCACGCAAAATAGTTTATAGCAGGCATCAGAGATAAGGTCTTCTAGGAATGCTTACAGGCAGGAACGCCTCCTTCCTTCCCCCCTATTTTTGGATTAAGTTTGGGGTAGTGTAGTGCTCTTTGGCAAAATCCTGGCCCAATGAGACAAAGGGAGCTTTGCCATTGACATCAATGGTGCTGGAATGTCACCCCCATTACCAGTTTTGCCCGTTACTTTGGGGTATGCTCATTTATTAGGGTTACTCTTCTGGGGCGGGGGTATATGTTCTGTAATTCTATCAATGTACTGCTTGTGTCACTTGTATTTCATACGGAGCTTTACTTCTCCCTGCTAGTAGTTTCCTCCCAATGGAGCTATCCTGCAGGACCTAGGTTCCCCAGCGCTGGGTTACTCCAGTCCAGAACACACACCTATCTGAGAGGACCGGGTTAATCAACACTCCCAAGCTGACCCCTTATGTCCCTGGACTCAGCAGGCTGGGTTGAACAGTACTTCCAAGTTGTCACCCTTATATGCCCTTGGACTCAGCAGGCTGGGTCGAGCAGCAGTTTCAAGCTGCCACCCTCATATGCCACAGGTTCAGCATGTCCCTATCCCCTTTCAGCATGTCCCTTTCACGTTACAGTTGTTCTTGTAGTAACCCACTTGATGAGCAAACCCCACAGGATTTTTGGGGGCTACAGTGATCTTTAGCTTAGGTAAGAGGAGCGTTACTGCAGAGCAAATATGGAAGCCAAAAACATACACACAAAAAGAGAAGGAGACACAGAGAGAGGGAGGGTAGTAACCACCTTAACCATAAAAGTTATTTATTGCCATGTAATAACCATGCAAGCAGAGCTGAACAAACAAAACAGTTACAATATTAAATCTAGTTTAAATTTGATTGCAAAAGTCAGGTTTAGAAAACTATAACTGATCATACAAGTCAGGGCACAGCAAGGGAACATCCTGTCAGACTGGTGCTTCCTGGATTTCTCCCCTATACCCTCTGAGCTGAACCTGTTTAGCAGTGGGTCTCCCTCCAGAGAGCCACCGGGGACTTAGAATGTTTACTTATGCTCCGATGTCCACTAGCACTTGGGCTAACATTCCTGGGTTCCCCACTGTAGCTCTCACAGTGGGGCTTCCCTGTATGTTGCACTGAAGTCTTGTGGTCAGCTGGGGAGGCCCACGGGAAACTGGGCATCCCTACTGATCAGCAGACTCCATCGAGAACTTCCACTCAGAAGAGGGGGCAGGGATCTGGTTTTGACAGGGAGTGGGAGTGGGGGACATACTTTGTACCAGGGCAGTGGGCTGAAGGGGGGCTCCCTGCATTAACTCTGTTCTCCACATGACCTGAGACAAAGCATTAATCAGGATGCTGAAGGGCTAGTGATCATATTTTCCCATATTCTCCCCTAAGTTTACCAGCTCCTTCCAAATCATGTTCCTAGGGGTCTCTTTGTGTCGGTGCTGCCCAGGGTTATGGAAGGTAGGGGGATTAGAATTGGGAGAGCGCAGGGCTGTTCCTAGCTATTCTGGGACCCTACGCTGCACTCCCGCAGGGGCGGGGGGGGGCGGGCCCCAGGCCTCTGCGGGGGTGGGGGAAGAACTGCCCCCCAGCACTAACTGGTGGCACAGTTGGGGCTGGGTCGCTACACTTCCTGCTGCCGGTGAGTGCAGGCCCGGCCCTGCCGCAGTCCTCAGGGGAGTGGGGGCGGGGCTGGGGTGGAGCAGGGCAGGAAGAGGTGGAGCTGGGGCAGAGTGGGGATGGAGCAGAGCAGGAGCTTTGGGGAAGGGGTGGAATAGGGATGAGGCTTGGGTGGAGCAGGCAGAGGCGGGGCAGGGTGGAGCAGGGGCAGGGCTATGAGGAAGGGGTGGAGTGGGGGCAGAGCAGAGGTGGGAAGAGGCGGAGCTGGGGCAGCACACAGCTGCATAGGGCACCAGGAAATTTGATTCCCCAAGTTTCCTGGTGCCCTACGCAGCTGCGTAGTTTGCATATGGGTAGGGACGGCACTGGGAGGGAGACAGGCAGAGTGAGGTCCATTATTCGCAAATATGATAGCCTGAATGGGCTCTGATGTAATCTTTTTGCTGATTTGTCTTTTTAAGACACCAGTCTCTTGCAGCAAATCCCCCTGCCTGTTGATTATTGCCACTAGTTCATTCCAGGTTCGGTGTTCTATATACACAGCCAGGGGTGAAAGTAACTGAAAGGACTTACTGGTATGCCTGGAGTCCTGAGTGGGGGCGTGACCTCAACCGGAAGAGGCCTTGGCCTCAACTGGGAAGAGGCGGGGTCTTTAAAGATTAAAGGCCCTGAGGCTCCGGCTGTGGCTGGGAGCCCCAGGGCCTTTAAATCACCCCAGAGCTCCCAGCTGCAGAGGCAGCTGGGAGCCCTAGGGTGATATAAAGAGCTCGGAGGCTCCGGCCGGTGTGGAGCTCTGGACCTTTAAAGCACCACCTGAGCCCCGCTGCTGGAGGTCCGGCGGTGATTTAAAGGGACCGGGGGCTCCCCACAGCGGCCGGAGCACCAGGCGCTTTACATTCCCGACTGAGCCTGGTAGTCAAGCTCTGGTGGGGATTTAAAGGGCTTGGGGCTCCCTGCAGCGGCAGGAGGCCTGGGCCTTTTAAATCCCTGCCCAAGCCCAGCCGCTGGGCTCAGGTGGTGATTTAAAGGGCCAGAGACTCCGGCCACTGTGGGGAGCCCTGATGGCGGCACTTTAAAGGGCCTGGGGCTTCCCGCAGCGCCCAGAGCTCCAGGCCCTTTAAATCCTCACCCAAGCCCAGCTGCCAGAGCTCTGGCGGTGATTTAAAGGGGCCAGGGCTCCCTGCAGTGGCTGGAGCCCTGGGCCCTTTCAATCACTGCCGGGGAAGCCGGTTCAGTCCGGCACGGCATACCAGCTCTTGCCAGTACGCTGTACTGGCCCCGGCCCGGCCCTGTCCGCTTTCACCTCATGCCACACGCCCTCATGATCATTTTTGTCTGAGAATTTAGTGCTGCATAAGTGCTCTGCAGTAATTTGGGTCCCTGATAATGGGAAGTGACAATCCCATTTTCTTCTGTCTGGGGTAATGAATTCGAGAGCTGCCAGCATCTTCTTTCAAATTAGGTAAGCTTCAGGGGCCTTTCCTGGTTTCTGCTTTTCCATTATATACAGTTTCTTTAGGGAAGAAGCAGGCAGTAATATTTTAAGAGCACTTATCTGTTCCCAGAGTGTAGCAGCAGTCTGCTCCCAAGAACCTATGCCTATATCCAGAGCATTTGAATTACAAGGAGAGGCGCATAACTAAACCAATTGGGTTAAGCCCATGCTATCAGCAGAGGGATACATTTGCCAAATGTGAGCGAGCCACCCAATGACGGTGTCACAGGCCTGTTCTACACTATGATTTTAGGTCGAATTTAACAGTGTTACCTCGAGTTAAGCCTGGATCCGTCCCACAAAGCCCTTTTTTTCGACTTAAAGGGCTCTTTAAATCGATTTCTGTACTCCACCTCCGATGAGGGGCTTAGTGCTGAAATCGACCTTGCTGAGTCGAATTTGGGGTAGTGTGGATGCAATTTGACGGTATTGGCCTCCAGGAGCTATCCCAGAGTGCTCCATTGTGACCACTCTGGACAGCACTCTCAACTCAGATGCACTGGCCAGGTAGACAGGAAAAGGCCTGCGAACTTTTGAATTTCATTTCCTGTTTGGCCAGCGTGGTGAGCTGATCAGCACAGGTGACCATGCGGAGCTCATCAGCATGATGTGCACATTGCTGGGGCACATTGCCCACCTCGTACTTTGTGAGAAGTCTATGTCTATGTCTATGTCCTCATCACTCTCGTCACTGCTGTCGCCTCCTCGCCTAGTTTTGCTTTTGCAGCTTCTGGTTCTGTGCTGAAAAAAAGGCACAAAATAATTATCTGCCATTGCGCTGACGGAGGGAGGGGCGACTGACAACATGGCTTACAGGGAATTAAAATCAATGAAAGGGGTGGCTTTGCATCAAGGAGAAACACAAACAACTGTCACACAGAATGGCCCCCTCAAGGATTGAAGTGAAAACCCTGGGTTTAGCAGGCCGTTGATTTCACAAAACAAATCGGGTCAATTTTTTGTTTTGATCCACTCCATCTTCTTTTACATCATAGACTGGCAGCAGACGGTGCAGTACGACTGCTAGCCAACATCATCTCCTGGCTGCTCGCCAGAAGACGGTGCAATACGACTGCTAGCCCTCGTCATCTCCTGGGTGCTTGGCAGAAAATGGGAATGACCTGGCTGAGTCACTCCCATGTCTGCCCAGGCACCCCTGACCGACCTCACCGAGGTCGTCTAAGAGCACCCAGGAGTACGACAACGATGGCTACCAATCGTAACGCACTGTCTGCTGCCAAAAGGCAATGAGCTGCTGCTGTTTAGCAATACAGTCCCATGTCTGCCAGCACCCAGGAGATCTATGATGATGGTGAGCTGAGCAGGCTCCATGCTTGCCGTGGTATGGCGTCTGCTCAGGTAACCCAGGAAAAAAGGCATGAAACCATTGTCTGTCGTTGCTTTCACGGAGGGAGGGAGGAAGAGGGGGGTCTGATGACATGTACCCAGAACCACCCGTGACACTGTTTTTACCCCATCAGACATTGGGATCTCAACCCAGAATTCCAATGGGCAGCAGAGACTGCGGGAACTGTGGGATAGCTGCTCACAGCTACCCACAGTGCAATGCTCCGGAAGTCGATGCTAGCCTTGGTACTATGGACGCAGTCCGCCGACTTAATGCACTTAGAGCATTTTGTGTGGGGACACACACAATCGACTGTATAAAAGCGATTTCTAAAAACCCGACTTCTATAAATTCAACCTAATTTCGTAGTGTAAACATATCCACAGTTTAGTGGCCCCAGTCTCTCAGCAATAGCCTTGGCTTGACTAGGAGACCATCTTACTATGTCCGTGACCAGCTCTGTTGTGGGAAGATCAACTCCTGCAACTATGCTTAACCTCCTTGATGGAACAGGGGCAACATGATGCATGTGTGGCCAATAGGTGACAGCATCGGGGTCTTTACTTTCCTAGGGGGCTCCAAATCACAATCCTCTCAATCTTATAGCAGCTACCACCCCCTTATGGGCACTAAGTTGGGCATGCAATTTACTAATCTTTGTCTCACGCTCCTGATGGCCTGCTGCTGCATTGGCTGCCTTATTTTCATCTGCCAGGAAGCGAGCTGCTGCTCTCGCTTCTTCTAAAACAATTTTTGTGAGGTTTAACTCTTTCCTATACTGTTCTGCATTTCTGCTTGCCTTATCTCTCTCCTCTTGCATATTTCTAAGTACAGTCACCATTTTAAGCTTTTCTGCTATAAATTCACACCTGTCTGTCTCACATTTGTACAAACGCTGTTGTAACTACTTTTTTCCAGCTCCAGTTCCTGCCTTCCCTTTACCATTTAAACCATTTGCAGACATGCATAAAATAATGCCGATGCAACAGCCGCAACCTTTGTGCTACCATGTGGTTTAATGGCTGTGCAATATTGTTCCAAACTCAGACTCGCCTCAATCAAGGGATTCTTACCCATAAAGCATCCCCTTTCCCAGGAGCATGTCCCCTTCTTCATTACCCATCTCTCTAACTTGTTGGTTTTCTCCTGTCTCAAGCGAGCAGCCAAGGGTTTTTTTTCAGCCATCTCTACTTCCCTTTTCTCACTAACAATCCCTACCAAAAACCCTTTCATGCAGTCACAGCATTGCTCTAAAATCTTTACTTTTAAGGCACAAATCTTTAACTCCTTATTGCACAGTCCTACAGTTATTCTAAGCACAATTCTTAACTTAAAAGTTACAGGACGTTACCAAATATTCTATGAGAGAGGGACCTTGCTAAAGGAGCTTAGTCTGAAAAAGGAAGAGAGAGTTTGCTCATGTACATGCCTCAGTTTTCCCACTCTGCAGCAACTACTGAACAACTACCACATGATTAGGGTCACGTGCTCCCTGCATTCTCTATCATTTATTACCAGATTTGCCTGTTATGTTGTGGTATACTCATTTATTGGGTTACTCTTCTCAGGGGGCTGGGGTGTTGTAATTCTATCAGTGTACTGCTTATGTCACTTGTATTTTCATATGGAGCTCTACTCTCCCTTCTGCAAGTTCCCTCCCAGTGGATCTATCTTGCATGACCTAAGTTCCTCCAGCCACAGAATCAGATGAACACACACACACACTAATAGAGCATGTCTGAGCGGACTGGGTCAATCAGCACTCCCAAGCTGACCCCTTATACGTCCCTGGACTCCGCAGGCTGGGTCGAAAAGCACTTCCAAGCTGCCACCCTCCTATGCCACAGGTTCAGCATGCCCCTATCCCCACTTTCATGTTACAGTTGTTCTGGTAGTAACCAACTTGATGAGCAAACCCCACAGGATTTTTAGCTTAGAGAACTGTAGCTTAGGTAAGAGGAGCATTGCTGCAGAGCAAATAGGGAAGCCTCCCCCCAACACACACACAGGGTAGTAATCAGCTTAGCCATAAAAGTTATTTATTGCCATGTAATAACCACACAAAGAGAGCCAAACAAACAAAACAGTTACAATATTAAATCTATCTTAAATTTGATGACAAAAGTCAAATTTAGAAAACTATATCCGACAACACAAGTCAGGGTTAGAAAGCTATATCTAGAGTAGGAAAAATAAAAAAAACAGAGAGAGAGAGAAAGAGAGAGAGCTGGATTCTCACCACTCTGTGAAGCTTCAACCACTCGGGGTTCCCAGGTGGTGGTGGTAGCTGAGGGCCTGGAGTACTGGAGATAGGCAGAGCCCCCAGTATGATCAGTCAGGAGAAGATGAAGTCCCAATGGAACTGAAGCAGATTTTGGATCCAGGCATCAGAACACTTGAGCATAGGGAGAGATTTTTGTAGGGGAAATAACAGTGGTTCAAGGGAGAACACTAGATTTGTTTATGGGTAAACCGATGGCACCAGGGAGTATACCAAAGTTCTTTTGTTCAGGCTAGACAATAGGAACTGATCATTCCTGGCTATAGGCAGTGTTCCTTGGAGGGAGCTCAAAATGCAATTAGGCAGCTTCAATATTTTGGCAACCAATCAAGGATTTATCACTAGAATTGGTCTGGTAACTACTGAGCTGAGTGTGTGCAGGCGGGTTCATTAACATCTGGAGCAGAGATCGCTCATTATGCAGTGCTTCCCTGCTCTTCTGGTCCCAGAGTTCCGTGCGGTTCTTGCCTTGGAATCCCTGTTCTCCATTCTGTATGCCAAGGGAGATGCCTTCCTATCCCATCTTCAATGCAAATGAGGGTAGGAGAGTTGCCTTAATCCTGTCACCCTTGTTCAGAGGGGTTTAGGTGTGTTTCCCACTGCCTTTTCATTGATTTTTGTAAGTCTTTCTTCTGATCGGTTTTAGTTCAAGCAGAGGCTGGGCGGGGGGGATGGTCTCTTTGTGAGTCAGACTGGCTGGATACTGTGCCCTGGTTGCCCAAGAACACAGAGCTGACAGGTAACGCCCTTTTATCTTCAAGGGGCTCAGTGGTTCAGGATACTTAAAAGATCGCCTGAAGGTCCAGGATGAGGACCATGTCAACAACTCTGTTCCTTAGGTACAGTGAAGCTGTCCACGACCAGCGTAAATCTCTCTGAATAGGAGACAGGGCTTTCTCTGGGTCTGTTCCAGCCGGTGGAACGTACTCCCACAGGATAGAAAACCCATATCAAACACCAGCACTTTCCATTCTGGATCGGTGAGTAGCGATCCATCTATGGGGATCGATGTATTGCGTCTAGTCTAGATATGATAAATTGATCCCCGAATGCACTCCCCGTCGATTCCGGAACTTCACCAGGGCGGTGAAGTGGAGTCAACAGGGGAGCGGTGGCTGTTGATCCCATGCTACGAGGACGCGCAGTAAGTCAATTTAAGTTGATCTAAGATACGTCGAGTTCAGCTATGCTATTCTCGTAGCTGAAGTTGCGTATCTTAGCTTGATTCCTTCCCCCCCCAGTGTAGACTAGGGTAAGAAGTACTTTGATGTGGCCTTCAATAACAGACACACACAGCACGACCAACATAAAAATCAAACAACTTCTCAATTTTCTCCTTGGTGAGAAAAAGGGAGGAGAGAATCACACGTGACAGATGTTAGCCATAGTGTTTAATACACTACTGGAAGGCTCTCAGGTACTTTGGTGATTAGGATGTTATAAGAACCTGAATAGAATAGTCTGCAGGATAATCACATAAAAGCAGAAAACTATGACACTTCGTATGAAGATACAGCAGGGAGGCATGCCAACCATTCTGCTTTAGTGTTTCATTAGCAAATAGTGAAGCTGAACACACATTAAGATGAACAAATGGAATTCTATTAAACCTTTTGCTTTACTCTGTCCATCTGGCCAAGTTGCTTCCAGCGTAATTCCATGTGTTCTCTTGGTGTCCCCTCAACAACAGTCCCTCCAGGCCCTCTGATTCCCATTCCACTGCTCCTGAGACACACGGGGAAAACACACATTAGCTTCTAGTCCATATATAAGGTATGTTAGTAGGTACATTATAATGGAACATCTGTGTTTCAAAGGAATGCCACTATACTGCTTTGTAGCAAGGAACGGGTTAAAATTTCTATGGGGGAATGATAACAGATATGGAGAATACAGTTCTTGCAACACTGTATACATAATTGTCAGTCTAATTAAAGCCTGGTGATAAGAAATGTTATTCTCTTTATTCTTTAATTATCAGATAACACTTTATTTCTGAGGGCAGAAATAACCCTGGAATTACCTTTTAAAATAACTTGGTTATTACATATTGATGCTGCAGATGCAGCTGAAAATCTGGCTAGAGCCTTTGAGAACTGACTCTCTGGCTTGTCAGAAGGGTATGCAAGAAGCAGTGTGGAACACTCAGGAAGAAGCAGGCTATTCCTCACCTTTATCACTTGCAAGTACCGTGACAATGCCATAAGACAGTGTAGTGTAAATCTGCAGATGAATTTTCACATCTTTGATTTTACGAGCTCCAGGAAAGCATTAGGAAAACGTATTGCCTTATTAAATGAAAAAAATAGGTATGATTTTCAAATGAAGGCAGATTCAGAAGCTGATAAGCCAGGTGTGTTATACATAGCAACCTTAGAACTGAGGATCTATATAGTCTTTCAGTGTAAAGTTACTTGGCATACTGATCTCCATAGATTCCAGCTCTCACCATGGAACACTTGGAAAGCTACTCTGATTATACACTACAGTCAAGTTCCTTCCTGTATCAGATTAGCAACTATATGGCTACTTACCCAATGGGGCTTAGGTATCTGTGTCTCTGCAGCTGCACTGGGTCCAAAGTAAAGAACTGAATCTTATTGGTGAAGACTTAGGGGAGGCTGCCAAAGAGTTCTCAAGCACCCATCCTGCTGTGTCCTAGAAATTGAGATTCCTCTATGATAAGAGTGTGTGTAGGGGCCTTCCCTTTAGCGTCACTTCTCAGTCTCCTGCAGAGGCTCCTTAGGGCCTCAGTAAATTCACTCTTCTTGGAAGGGTAAATTTCAACTCAGATGCTATTTGGCCCCTCAAAATCCCCTCTCCAGACAGCTATTACAGATGCTGCCTCGCCTACAGGCCACCTGTGTACAGATCTTTAAATCAGTCTGGGAACAGGATATAAACACTCTTCATTATGAACCAGTTTCTAATGTGGTTTGGCCAGTCAGTATGCATGGGGGGACTGAACCATGTTATTAAATCCCTAAATCCATATTGCAGCCTACCTGATTAGGAATCAAGACTCGGTGGTTTCATATCTGAGGTAGTGTTGTAAAATGCACCCCCATTACAGCAGTATTACTTCCATCATAAACTTTTATAAATAGGATAGCAAAATACAAAAATTGGCTAAAAAGTTCAGCCAAAAAGTAAACGTTTTTAGAATAGTTGAGCTGGGCAGAGTAATTTTAAGGGTATAAGAGATTAGTCTCTGGTGTTTTATAGGGCTGTCAATTAATCAGTTTACTCACATGATTAACTCAAAAAATTAATTGTGATTAATTGCAATTTTAATCAGACTGTTAAACAATAGAATACCAATTGAAATTTATTAAATATTTTAGATGTTTTTCTACATTTTCAAATATATTGATTTCAATTACAACACAGAATACAAAGTGTGCAGTGCTCACTTTATATTATTTTTATTACAAATATTTGCACTGTAAAAGTGATAAAAATAGTATTTTTCAATTCAGTTCATACAAGTAGCATAATGCAATCTCTTTATCATGAAAGTGCAACTTACAAACATTGATTTTTTTGTTACATAACTGCACTCAAAACCAAAACAATGTAAAACTTTAGAGTCTACAAGTCCACTCAGTCCTATTTCTTGTGCAGCCAATTGCTAAGAGAAACAAGTTTGTTTACATTTACATGAGACAATGTTGTCCCTTCGTATTTACAGTGTCACCTGAAATAGACCAGACATTTGCATGGCACTTTTGTAGCTGGCATTGCAAAGTATTTACATGCCAGATATGCTAAACATTCATATGTCCCTTCATACTTGGCCACCATTGGTTACACAAGTCAAACTGTTGTGTTTATTTATTGATTTATAAAATAAAGTAAAAATGTATCTGTCACAGTTATGGGGCTGCTTGCACCTCAGTTCCCTTCCTGGTGTCTGAGTGCCACTTCCTCCCCCCAGTGTCAGGCCTTGTGTCTTTACCTGTTTGGTGACATTTTGCAGTTCTCTCACTCTTAGACTGGGATGTAAGTACATCACCCTATCTATGTCAATAGCTTATTATCACACCAGTCCAACTGAACACTTCCCTTTGGGAGCCTGTGATCAATGCTGTAGTGAAAAGCAGCCCACCTAAAACAAATAAGTTTATTAGCAAATAGAACAAAGTGGAAGTTTTTTTTTTTTAAAACAGCCAGCCTATGTGCATGTTTAGACTCATCTAATTGGATACCTCATTACAAGATATGTTAGGTGGGCTTCCCTCGAGTTACAGGAATGGAACAGACTCAACTTACGTTCTTTTTGGAAGCAAAGGAGCTCTTGGGACCCAGTCTGGTCTCTATTTATCTTCTTTAGGGATATGTTCCCAGACTGCTCTCTCTTTTCAGGGAAACACCCTGCTCTCAAAATCCCATCCTCCCGGGTTGTGCCTGAGCCCATTTACCCTATTGACCAATTATTTTTGTTTGAGGGGCTCTCTCTGAAGTCTTTCTTTTGCCTCAGCTGGATTTTTCCCAGTTGGTCAGCCAGGTCACCTAAGATGGTAGTTCCATTGTTTGGCGGTTAGACCCATTCAGCCTCTGGTCTTGTGATGGTGGGAGAAGTGCACTGAAACTTTGCTGCCCCTGACATTCCACCCCTCCATCTCAGGAGAACTATATCCTACAGCACAATTTGGGCTCCAGATCAACATTCATTTCCACCTCTCCTAAGTGCTCAACACCTTTGCCAGGTATTTGAAATCAAGTTCTTATAAACAGTGGCCCTGGCTTTTCACTGCCCAGAGAATGTGTCCATTCTGTGTTCCTTGGGTAGCATAAAATAGATGGGTTCTGACTGTAGCTGGCTAGGGGAAATGTACCCTGATGAAAGGCAGTTCTCTGTTGATAAAGGGCCAGCAGAGGCAGCAGAACCAGCTCTTGTGCAGTCACCCCTCTGATATGCAGGGAGGGATCAGATATAGCAGGACTGTTTTGTGTGTGTGAAGGAATGGAGTTCTGCTGTACCAATCCTTCACTGGTTAAGTTAAGTTAAGTTAGCTGGAGACCTACTCCAACATGCTCTATGACTGTGCAGCACAGGTCCCTGCTGTGATGCTGTACCCCAGGGATAGGCCACCTGTGGCACATGTGCCAAAGACAGCACGTGAGCGGATTTTCAGTGGCACTCACACTGCCTGGGTCCTGGCCACCGGTCTGGGGGGGGGGGGGGCTCTGCATTTTAATTTAATTTTAAATGAAGCTTCTTAAGCATTTCAAAAACCTTGTTTACTTTACATACAATAGTTTGGTTATATATTATAGACTTATAGAAAGAGACCTTCTAAAAACGTTAAAATGTATTACTGGCACATTAAACCTTAAATTAGAATGAACAAATGAAGACTTGGCACGCCACTTCTGAAAGGTTGCTGATCCCTGCTGTACCCCATAGTGCTTTATGGGAATATGACATAACTAGAATATGTTTTTTGCTGCCTGTGCCATGTAACATATCTCTGTAAAGGTTGTGGTCTACTATATCTGTTCATCCTATTTGTACACATATATCATTTTTGTACTTGAGGTTAAGAATATTGGCTGTACTCTTGCTTGATTTCTAAGTAAGCTTTGTGAGGCATGTGGTCAGTTTCTTTAGAAAGGAATTTACAAGGTTAAGTACCCAATCAGGAAGCACTTGGGGAACAATGCATCTTTGGAATGCTCCAATCCACATAAGAAGTCTTCCTTGAGACATACAAGATACTATGTGGACATTGGCTTCTGCCTGTAAAGACTGTGAGTTGTGCATGGACATGTGGTTTACCCAGGTGACCCCAAAACTCCATCTTGGACCTGGACTTTGCATAGGAGAGACGAGGGGGTCTCCACCCCTAAAAGAAAATCTATTTAAACTTGTGGGAGACCTCTCCAAGGGTCTTCAGCTGGTTAAAGAGAGGGCCTCTCCACCCCCAAAGATACCTGAAAGAAACTAGAACAAAGGACAGTAACTGCAACGGGGGTAAGTGATTGCAGGAGCCAGACTAAAAGGAGATTAGTCTGTAAAAGGAAGCATCCTGGAACTGGTGGGGATCTTATCTGTATTCAGTTTCTTACTGTATATTAGACATAGATTTGCATGTTCTATTTTATTTTACTTGGTAGTCCACTTTGTTCTGTCTGTTACTACTTGGAACCACTTAAATCCTACTTTCTGTATTTAATAAAATCACTTTTACTTATTAATTAACCCAGAGTATGTATTAGTAACTGGGGAGGGGGTGGGGAAACAGCTGTGCATCTCTCTATCAGTGTTATAGAGGGCGAACAATTTATGAGTTTACTTTGTATAAGCTTTATACAGGGTAAAATGGATTTATTTGGGTTTAGACCCCACTGAGAGTTGGGCAGCTGAGTGTTAAAGATAAGAACACTTCTGTAAGTTGCTTTCAGTTAAGCCTGCAGCTGTTTGGGGCAAGTAATTCAGACCTTGGGTCTGTGTTGAAGCAGACGGGCATGTCTGGCTCAGCAAGACAGGCTGCTGGGGTCCTGAGCTGGCAGGGAAAGTGGGGCAGAAGTAGTCTTGGCACATCAGTTTGCAGCTCCCGGGGGGGGTTCTTTGATCCAACCCATCATACCAGCTGTACCACTTTAACTTTCCTGCAGAGCTTGAATGTGATGGAGATTAGAGCCCCTTGTGAGTCATTTACACCAGTGCAAGCGAGTTGCACTTTGGGTGTAAAACTCCACCCATCTGATTTAGTAGCATTTGATGCCCACTTTTCATAAGGCATAGAACATCTAGCCTCACTCATATTACTGGAAATAACCAACTGAAAGCTATGCCATCCTCCTTCAAAGATCCACTCTCACCACACGCCTCCTTCCCCTAAAAATGGGAGAAATTGATTGGCTCTGCAATATTTATGCCTAGTTTCCCTGGTCCTTCACAGGCCCTTTTGGGAAGTAGCATCTGCATGGTGACCTAGGACCTGCAGAGAAGCCAGATGCAGAGAGGAACTCCTGGAACTTTATGTAGAGCTGCTTGTAGAACTGTCTGTGAGTGCCAGACAGAACCAATGCAGAGGGACCCCAATGAGAGACCCTAACTGAGTCTGGCCTGGAAACCCACAAGCTCCTATTTGCTTGAATAGAGAGACTGGACTGGAGTGACACCCCAAGCACTAGGCCTGAAGAGCCATGACTCTGGATTAGACTTTCCTAGGCGCCCAAACAAGAGCAACTATTGCCCACTTTGAATTGTAACTGATGAAGCCTCTGTACCTCAGGTCTTTGCAACCTTTTCCTTTCCTGCCAGCCCTAGTAAAATAGACATATGGCTTAAGGGAAAGGGTGAGTGGCTATTGAGACCCACCAGGGCTAATGTCTACAAGGCCTTGCTACCAAAACACCAACAATGCTTGCCTCTGAATCATGGAACACAAGGCACACTTCTGGCACTCCGTGCATTTCAGGTACTCCAGCAGGAAGCAGCCCAGTAATTACATCAGGTTAAAGGAGAAAGAAATCATGCTGTAGCCCAGGAAGAAATCTGAGGCAAAGTCAACTACAAACCATGGTTTGGCCTCTCCATACTGTCTGGTCAAATCTTGTCATAGCTCCATTGAGCCACAGACATATTTAAATTATCCAGCACAGGGATTAAACGTGATTTTTTGTCTTACAACAACAGGTCCCTTATTAGTATAAATTCTGTTCTTTAAATCAGCTGGAGCTGCAGTTGGGACAGGGCCTTGGTCACCAACCAAGCTTCTCCCAGTAAGATGAATTTTGTTGGGACCTAGTAAGACCTCCTCTGATTCCTGGGTGCTCAGGCTGACCAGTGAGAATAGCACCAGCACCTGGAGTGCCTTTTGGGCCCCAGGCTCTCAGCTCATAAATTCTCCTTCCAGTCTCCTGAAGGCAGGTACCTGAGGTGAAACTCCTGATATCTGCTGTGCACCAGCAAGGACCTGAGACAAACTGTACCCTCTGCAGAGCCTCTGCCAGGCTATTAAAGTCACCAGCCCCACAATTCCAGTTACTTTTTTATGCCCCACTACATTTGTTTTTTAAATTAAGCCATTTATGAAGTTAGTGGCTTTTAAATATGGTCATTAATTGTTCATAAAAAATAGTCATTTGATCTTCACTTACGAGTCATTCACTACATAGCCATGGGGCTTTCCTGCAGTATATCATTTGTTATGTTCATTTATTATGCAGTGCCCCGAGCCACTGAAGAAATTAGTGAATGATTTATGGAACAGTTTAAGTGATTGCAGTTTTTTTCCACTGACGTGGCTGCAAACTTGCTCTGCCCAACTCACTTGTGCTGTGACTGGGTAAGTGACAGAAACCTGGGCCATTATCAAATCATCACATTGTAAACTGTGGAAATCAAATTGTTGGGCCAAATTCTGCTCTGGGTTACATCACTGTAAATCTGGATTTACTCCAGTGATTTCTACAGAATCACTCCAGATTTATGTTGGTGTGATCCAGAGCTGAATTTGGCTCACTGTATATAAAGTGAACTAAACTGCCCCAGTTTCCTCCCTCCTCCTCTTCCCTCCCCTCTCCCCAGTTCTAGTGAATGGTCTCCCTCTCCAGCTCTTAGGATGCTCAGGCACAGACCTGGCAGGATTTTGATTGCGCACTGGTAAGGTAAGCAAAGGGATTTCTTGAAACATTGCGTATTAGACATTGAAGGGAGGTGTATGTCTTTTAGAGAAAAAATGCTAGTAGGGGAAAAGCATTTCTATGCCTTTCACCTTTGAGGAAATGTTGTATGAAAATAGCAAAGTGAAAGAACACCAAACTGTTCACTATCACACAGGCATCTACTCACACTGCCCTTCAGAGCCAATGGATTGTGGGGAAATTGAAAACCCTCCCTGGGGCTTCCATGTTCTTGCTTTCAAAGCCCTTTCCAGCTCTGCCCTAACCGTCATCTCAGATCTGATCTCCTGTTGTGAATCCCCCCTCAATGCCTCCACTTTGCCTTTGATGCCAGTCTCATTGCCCCATGTGAGTGCGGGGAGTGACCCAATACACTGCTGGGGGAGTAGCTGCTTATATACTGTGTGCCAAGAAAAAAAAACTGCTTTTAATAAATTGGGCCAAACTCAGATCTGTTGGCAGCAGGTGCCACTTCAATACTGGGTTTGCATTGGGCCCTGTGTGTTTTTCTTTAGAAATAGAAAGGTTCCAATTTCGGAGGCAGCTGAAAAGCTAGGAAGTAAGCATACCCGAAGCCCTTTAGTAGCGTTGTGTAGCATTATCTTTCATTTCTTCTGTCCACACCTTCACAATCACCAATAATTGGCAGCGCTGTCAGAAAGGCCAAGAAGTGAATGGGTATGAAGACTGAACTGCCATCTCATCCACATATGTGGCTAGTACTTTCAAATCAGAATTTAGGTATATTGGCAGGGCAGAGGTGAATACATTACCTCTGCATGTACTGTAGCTAAACAGAGGACTTCATTTTCTGGGGCTGTCAATCCAGCTGCTTGTATCAACATTACATTTATTTCTTATTGCTGGGATTTCCAAAGAAGCCTAAGAGAGCTAAGTGGCTGACTCCCATTGACTTTTAATGAGAGAGGGGTGCCTAACACCCAGAGATCCCTTCTTGAATCCTAGAGAAAAGCATTTATGGTTTTTTTATATTAAGCCTTTAACATTTAAGATGTGGCAGGGGAGTCCCACTCTGTGGCATGTGAGGATGAGCATTTTTAGAGCAGTGCATGGAATTTTAGTTCTATGACTCCCAATGACTTCTTTTAATGGAGAGTCATGTGGCTCAAATTCTGTGCGCAGCTTGGGAAATTCAGGGTTGGGGGAGGTATTACAGATTGCAGAGTCACATGTCAATGTACAGAAATGGAAATACTAATAGTTTAGCATCAGTAGGAGGCAAACCTGAATCACAGTGTTAGATTCCTTTCCAACCGCAATAATTTAGCAGTGATTTCTGAGCAGGAGATAACAAAAAGTACTTGCAAAACTGAAAAGTTTTTGTTGAGAATGAAAATTTTATAATAATTTAGAAGGATTGTTATCTAGATGAGGCTTAGAAAATTCTGTCAAAATTACATGCAGCAAGCTGTAATAGGCATAAAGATTGCAGAATAAAAGAAACAAGCAGTTCACTTGACAAATGTGAAAGCTTTCTTGGTATTATAGAAAGGCTAAATGATCTTAATCATATCAACTACTGGCTTGCAGCCAGAATCTTTGTGAAAGGTATGAACAATGTACTAAATTATCCACAACTTTAAAAACCTCCATAAGAGTAAATAGGGGTCAAATATTCTTTTTATTTTCTAAGAGATGAAAGTTATCACCAGCATATTGTTGCCATGTTCAATTTATTTTTAAATATGAAACACTCATTAGGTTGGAATGCATCCAGGTTTGTAAAAAAATTACAAGTAGGTAATTGGTTTATGGTTAATAATGATTTCAAATACATGGCATACTTCTTTTGCCTAGTCTTGTCCAAAGAAAAGTATTTCAGTTCTTCATATACAGTTAGTTTATGGGATCTATGACAAATCATGCCCATGAGGGAAAAATGGTTGAGTGGGAGAAGGAGACACAGAGATATGGTGTGTAGCGTTTGGGCGGGGCCAAGATTTTTAGAAGTGGCTATTGGTTGGGTGTGCAGCCGGAGACATATTGGGCTTGCATGTCTGAATTGCTGAGAACCTACCACTCTAGTTTAGGTCAAGGGAAGCTGTGAGTGCTCAGCAATTCTGAAAATCTGGCCCATGCTGTTACCAACTGAGCGCCCAGAATTACAATCTGCTTTTGAAAATGTTACCCTAGGGTAGTAGGCACTTCATACCAATATACAGCAAGACTTATTTGTGTATGTTAATGTTGGTTGGAGATGAAGTGATATTATGTTGTGAGAGGGTGGGGCTGTTTAGTTTTTGGCTTGTAAAAAAAAATGTGTATTTTATTCAAATAAAGGTACCAGGCCAGATAAGTGTCAGATTACATTAGTGGGTTTGTATATGTGAAAAAAAACACACACCCAACCGTATAATGGATCAAATAGACTTAAGAAAAAGAGTCAGGCAGGAGTTCTAAGCAGTAACAGTAATCACAAGCAGCAAAGAATCCTGTGGCACCTAATAGACTAACAGACGTTTTGGAGCATGAGCTTTCGTGGGTGAATATCCACTTTGTCAGATTCATGTCATGCATCTGATGAAGTGGGTATTCACCCACGAAAGCTCATGCTCCAAAACGTCTGTTTGTTAGTCTATAAGGTGTCACAGGATTCTTTGCTGCTTTTACAGATGCAGACTAACACGGCTACCCCTCTGATACTAGTAATCACAAGCATACGTCACTTAATGTCTTCTTGTGTGTCCCTTGTAGCTCTGCAGAGACTCGTGAGAGTCTGTAAGTCTGCACTGGCCGCTATAATGGCCAGTACTAGAAACTAAACCAGGACCTTCTGAAATAAAAGCATGAATTGCTACAGCTTGAGTTAATGAGGTAGGCAGTCAAGCCAAGAGCTGGACCAGCCCTGTGTGGACCAGACAACAGAGCTAGGAGCATAGGAAAAGATCCTCCAAAAGCTAAGGCATGGGGGCAGGACCCTGTAAGACAGTACTCAAAATTTTATACTGGTGATCCTTTTCACATAGCAAACCTCTGAGTGCAACCCCCACCCCAAATTAAAGGCACTTTTTTATATTTTGTGGTAGAGCTCTGACCTTGTCCCTGTGGGTCCTCACACTTTAGGTAGTTCATGCTAGCCTCAGAAGCTCAGTGCAACCCTCCACATAGCCCTTCTCTCTAGGGCCAGGGTGCAGTCTACTGGGCCCTTTTCATCATAAGCCATCAAGGAAGTTTAGTGAGAGAACTCCTACACAGTCTCTGTTGTGCCTAGAGGCTTATTCAAGAACAGTTGAGTATCCTGTCCTAACAGGAGCCTGTCTTCCCTACCGAGGAGATGTTCCTGTAGTGGTGGGTTGTGGGTAACCCAGGCCTGCCCTCTACTCCAGGTTCCAGCCCAGAGACGCTAATGGAAGGAACTGTTGGCAACCAACCTTTCACTAGCAGAGTTACTACACTGCCCCAACTTCTCTCTCAAGGGCTTCTTCACCCTTACCTTAGGGCTCCATTTCCAATGGTTTCTTCATTACCACAAAATATTAGGGTTGGAAGGGACCTCAGGAGAGCATCTAGTCCAACCCACTGCTCAAAGCAGAACCAATCTGCAGATTTTCACCCCAGGTCCCCAAATGCTCCCCTCAAAAATTAAACTCACAAACCTGACTTTAGCAGGCCAATGCTCAAACCACTGAGCTATCCCTCCACACAACTCTTCAGCTACACTTCCTCTTCTCTGGCTCTTTTTTGCCTGCCTGGAGTGAGCCCTTTTATACCATCAGAGGGGCCTTAATCAGAGTCAGGTGCTTGGCCTCACATGACTCCTTGAAGGTTAATTGAAGTCAGGTATTCTCATTAGCCTGGAGCAGCCCCTGCTCTGCTCAGCCAGGGAACAGAAAATTACTTCTCCAGTGGCCGGTATCTCTGCCTTCTATTACTGTGCTGTTAGAAATGGATGGGCTTCGCCTGCCCACCTCCTGGAAACAAATAGGGTTACTTCGTTGCTTTGGTCTTCTTGTTGCCTGCCTTCTCCAAACTGCTGCTCTTTCCCTCCCATCTCTCTCTTTCTCTCTTTTCTCCCTCCACGTTCCCAGCAGCTTGAACCCACATACACCCTTGACGTCTGCGCAGAAAGGAGCGTTCCGGTCCACTCTTGTCTTTGCGGCAAGCCTTTTGTAGTCAGGCAGCCAAAGGGGCAGCTACTCTTTCAGAAGCCTGTGTGTCTGAGTTCTTTTCTTTTGCGAGTCTCTTTGTGTTTGTTTTTCCTGAGGTAGGCGTGGGAGGCCGAGTCGGGTGTGAAAGGGTGGGAGTGGGAATGTGTCAATTATTGGCGAAGGGGAAGGGAAATGGGCTGAGTCCATGTTGTGTTTGCAAAGGCCCCTTTCGAGCCAGGCAGGAGGCTTCGGCGTCGGACGGGTTTTCGGTTGCACCACCGTCCCTATTGTGGGTGGGAATCAGGGCTGGGGTGCCAGGGGTGTGCTGCGCGTGCTTGAGACAATCCGGGGTCCCTTGTGGGTCAGCGGGGGGACGCGGCTTCCTGGCTAGAGGGCAGGGCTAGCGTCGCGCCCCCCGCGTTCCGTTCTTCCCTTGCGGCGTTGTCTTCGTGTCATGCCTGTTAAGGAGCCTTTGAGCGGTATCTGCGTGCGGGCCTCCCGTTGGGTGAATTGAGGGTAAACTAGGCGGCCACCCGGGGCAGCCGTGAGGATGAAGGGATAGGTGTGTGCGGCTTATTCCTTTCAAGGGCTGGGCACGGGCAAGGCTATAATTAGCAGTTAGTGCCAGTGGCACTTCTGCCTGACACCTTGAGTCACTGTGGGCCCTTTGCTCTTGTCTTCCTTCGATAGCTCAGTTGGTAGAGCGGAGGACTGTAGGCTTAATTAATTCTCCTGGGAATCCTTAGGTCGCTGGTTCAACTCCGGCTCGAAGGACGTGGCTTTTGTTTCCTTCGTGACACGCTCTTCTTTGGAGCTCCCACTCTGGCCATTGCTGTCTTTTACTCCATTCCTGTGAGACTGGCCGTTGGAAATCTGCTGCATTTAAAGCACCACTTGCCGCTACTTTCATCTACCACACTTGCTTCCGAGGACCTAGGGCACAGCTGACGCCTTTATAGGCAGAGTTCCTTTTTCTTCGCCCTCCCGCACTCACAGCGTAGACATCTAGCTATCGATGTCAGGCTTCAGAAGTGCCATCGATCACCCTGGTAGCCCGGGGCGCCTTTGCCATAAAATAGCCTGTCCGTAGCTATGTCCCCACGCTGTCTTGGGTGTTTTTCGCATGGGTCAGAGGTGGCGGGGGGACGGCGTTTCTGGCGGCAGAGGGGAGGGGAACGTAGCGGGAAAAGAAAAGGCCCTTTAGTCGCTGAGAGTTCCTTGTCCTTCAGGCTCAAGCGATTGTGTGCGCTGCTGACGGCGGGCTATTATGCTCCTCGTTGTAGCAGTGTGTGCCTTTCAGCGGTTTGCTCTCTCTTTGTCCATCTTTCCTCCGCGTCACAGAGCTCAGTTTATGGAGTAGTGTGAGGGCGCGGCTCTATTTCTTTGCTTTCCATCACATTTGTAGAGCTGGGATTTCTTCTTGGGCAACCGTGATTGCACAGAGTGTGTAAGAGGCTTCTGGCGGAGAATTGCTACCAACCCGATCTCGCGGAATTTCTGTCAAGGAGCTGCCGGGCTATCCCGTAGATAATCTGAAGCTTTGCTGTCCTTGGCCTATGCACCGAATAGGCGCCGTGAGGCCAAGAGGCAACTCGACCCCTTTATTTTGCTGTCTTTGCCCTTCTTGTTGTCGTGAACGGAGGCATTAGGTGCGTGTGAGTGTGCAAGGCATGGGCGTGTGTGAGCTTCTCTGATGGTCTTTGGAAAGGTGTATTAGTTGAAAGGCCAGAAAGGGGAGCAGCGTTGTTTGCTATGTCCCGTGTCCTTGTTGAGTGGAGGTCCTTTACGCCTGCCCAGCGCCTTGGAAAGGTAGTTTGTTTTGCGGTGGGAAGAGATGTCTGGAATGGGTTTGCGCTGAGTTGAGAGTGGGTGGCGGAGGAGGTGGGGCCCCTTGTGTCTGTGTGGGGAATTAGCTCAAGTGGTAGAGCGCTCGCTTAGCATGTGAGAGGTAGTGGGATCGATGCCCGCATTCTCCAAGCAGCTGCTGCTCCTGGTTTTTCCCCCCAACCCGCTTGCACCCCCATACACCCTTGACGTCTGCGCAGAAAGGAGCGTTCCGGTCCACTCTTGTCTTTGCGGCAAGCCTTTTGTAGTCAGGCAGCCAAAGGGGCAGCTACTCTTTCAGAAGCCTGTGTGTCTGAGTTCTTTTCTTTTGCGAGTCTCTTTGTGTTTGTTTTTCCTGAGGTAGGCGTGGGAGGCCGAGTCGGGTGTGAAAGGGTGGGAGTGGGAATGTGTCAATTATTGGCGAAGGGGAAGGGAAATGGGCTGAGTCCATGTTGTGTTTGCAAAGGCCCCTTTCGAGCCAGGCAGGAGGCTTCGGCGTCGGACGGGTTTTCGGTTGCACCACCGTCCCTATTGTGGGTGGGAATCAGGGCTGGGGTGCCAGGGGTGTGCTGCGCGTGCTTGAGACAATCCGGGGTCCCTTGTGGGTCAGCGGGGGGACGCGGCTTCCTGGCTAGAGGGCAGGGCTAGCGTCGCGCCCCCCGCGTTCCGTTCTTCCCTTGCGGCGTTGTCTTCGTGTCATGCCTGTTAGGGAGCCTTTGAGCGGTATCTGCGTGCGGGCCTCCCGTTGGGTGAATTGAGGGTAAACTAGGCGGCCACCCGGGGCAGCCGTGAGGATGAAGGGATAGGTGTGTGCGGCTTATTCCTTTCAAGGGCTGGGCACGGGCAAGGCTATAATTAGCAGTTAGTGCCAGTGGCACTTCTGCCTGACACCTTGAGTCACTGTGGGCCCTTTGCTCTTGTCTTCCTTCGATAGCTCAGTTGGTAGAGCGGAGGACTGTAGGCTTAATTAATTCTCCTGGGAATCCTTAGGTCGCTGGTTCAACTCCGGCTCGAAGGACGTGGCTTTTGTTTCCTTCGTGACACGCTCTTCTTTGGAGCTCCCACTCTGGCCATTGCTGTCTTTTACTCCATTCCTGTGAGACTGGCCGTTGGAAATCTGCTGCATTTAAAGCACCACTTGCCGCTACTTTCATCTACCACACTTGCTTCCGAGGACCTAGGGCACAGCTGACGCCTTTATAGGCAGAGTTCCTTTTTCTTCGCCCTCCCGCACTCACAGCGTAGACATCTAGCTATCGATGTCAGGCTTCAGAAGTGCCATCGATCACCCTGGTAGCCCGGGGCGCCTTTGCCATAAAATAGCCTGTCCGTAGCTATGTCCCCACGCTGTCTTGGGTGTTTTTCGCATGGGTCAGAGGTGGCGGGGGGACGGCGTTTCTGGCGGCAGAGGGGAGGGGAACGTAGCGGGAAAAGAAAAGGCCCTTTAGTCGCTGAGAGTTCCTTGTCCTTCAGGCTCAAGCGATTGTGTGCGCTGCTGACGGCGGGCTATTATGCTCCTCGTTGTAGCAGTGTGTGCCTTTCAGCGGTTTGCTCTCTCTTTGTCCATCTTTCCTCCGCGTCACAGAGCTCAGTTTATGGAGTAGTGTGAGGGCGCGGCTCTATTTCTTTGCTTTCCATCACATTTGTAGAGCTGGGATTTCTTCTTGGGCAACCGTGATTGCACAGAGTGTGTAAGAGGCTTCTGGCGGAGAATTGCTACCAACCCGATCTCGCGGAATTTCTGTCAAGGAGCTGCCGGGCTATCCCGTAGATAATCTGAAGCTTTGCTGTCCTTGGCCTATGCACCGAATAGGCGCCGTGAGGCCAGGAGGCAACTCGACCCCTTTATTTTGCTGTCTTTGCCCTTCTTGTTGTCGTGAACGGAGGCATTAGGTGCGTGTGAGTGTGCAAGGCATGGGCGTGTGTGAGCTTCTCTGATGGTCTTTGGAAAGGTGTATTAGTTGAAAGGCCAGAAAGGGGAGCAGCGTTGTTTGCTATGTCCCGTGTCCTTGTTGAGTGGAGGTCCTTTACGCCTGCCCAGCGCCTTGGAAAGGTAGTTTGTTTTGCGGTGGGAAGAGATGTCTGGAATGGGTTTGCGCTGAGTTGAGAGTGGGTGGCGGAGGAGGTGGGGCCCCTTGTGTCTGTGTGGGGAATTAGCTCAAGTGGTAGAGCGCTCGCTTAGCATGTGAGAGGTAGTGGGATCGATGCCCGCATTCTCCAAGCAGCTGCTGCTGCTGCTGGTTTTTCCCTCCAACCCGCTTGCACCCCCATACACCCTTGACGTCTGCGCAGAAAGGAGCGTTCCGGTCCACTCTTGTCTTTGCGGCAAGCCTTTTGTAGTCAGGCAGCCAAAGGGGCAGCTACTCTTTCAGAAGCCTGTGTGTCTGAGTTCTTTTCTTTTGCGAGTCTCTTTGTGTTTGTTTTTCCTGAGGTAGGCGTGGGAGGCCGAGTCGGGTGTGAAAGGGTGGGAGTGGGAATGTGTCAATTATTGGCGAAGGGGAAGGGAAATGGGCTGAGTCCATGTTGTGTTTGCAAAGGCCCCTTTCGAGCCAGGCAGGAGGCTTCGGCGTCGGACGGGTTTTCGGTTGCACCACCGTCCCTATTGTGGGTGGGAATCAGGGCTGGGGTGCCAGGGGTGTGCTGCGCGTGCTTGAGACAATCCGGGGTCCCTTGTGGGTCAGCGGGGGGACGCGGCTTCCTGGCTAGAGGGCAGGGCTAGCGTCGCGCCCCCCGCGTTCCGTTCTTCCCTTGCGGCGTTGTCTTCGTGTCATGCCTGTTAGGGAGCCTTTGAGCGGTATCTGCGTGCGGGCCTCCCGTTGGGTGAATTGAGGGTAAACTAGGCGGCCACCCGGGGCAGCCGTGAGGATGAAGGGATAGGTGTGTGCGGCTTATTCCTTTCAAGGGCTGGGCACGGGCAAGGCTATAATTAGCAGTTAGTGCCAGTGGCACTTCTGCCTGACACCTTGAGTCACTGTGGGCCCTTTGCTCTTGTCTTCCTTCGATAGCTCAGTTGGTAGAGCGGAGGACTGTAGGCTTAATTAATTCTCCTGGGAATCCTTAGGTCGCTGGTTCAACTCCGGCTCGAAGGACGTGGCTTTTGTTTCCTTCGTGACACGCTCTTCTTTGGAGCTCCCACTCTGGCCATTGCTGTCTTTTACTCCATTCCTGTGAGACTGGCCGTTGGAAATCTGCTGCATTTAAAGCACCACTTGCCGCTACTTTCATCTACCACACTTGCTTCCGAGGACCTAGGGCACAGCTGACGCCTTTATAGGCAGAGTTCCTTTTTCTTCGCCCTCCCGCACTCACAGCGTAGACATCTAGCTATCGATGTCAGGCTTCAGAAGTGCCATCGATCACCCTGGTAGCCCGGGGCGCCTTTGCCATAAAATAGCCTGTCCGTAGCTATGTCCCCACGCTGTCTTGGGTGTTTTTCGCATGGGTCAGAGGTGGCGGGGGGACGGCGTTTCTGGCGGCAGAGGGGAGGGGAACGTAGCGGGAAAAGAAAAGGCCCTTTAGTCGCTGAGAGTTCCTTGTCCTTCAGGCTCAAGCGATTGTGTGCGCTGCTGACGGCGGGCTATTATGCTCCTCGTTGTAGCAGTGTGTGCCTTTCAGCGGTTTGCTCTCTCTTTGTCCATCTTTCCTCCGCGTCACAGAGCTCAGTTTATGGAGTAGTGTGAGGGCGCGGCTCTATTTCTTTGCTTTCCATCACATTTGTAGAGCTGGGATTTCTTCTTGGGCAACCGTGATTGCACAGAGTGTGTAAGAGGCTTCTGGCGGAGAATTGCTACCAACCCGATCTCGCGGAATTTCTGTCAAGGAGCTGCCGGGCTATCCCGTAGATAATCTGAAGCTTTGCTGTCCTTGGCCTATGCACCGAATAGGCGCCGTGAGGCCAGGAGGCAACTCGACCCCTTTATTTTGCTGTCTTTGCCCTTCTTGTTGTCGTGAACGGAGGCATTAGGTGCGTGTGAGTGTGCAAGGCATGGGCGTGTGTGAGCTTCTCTGATGGTCTTTGGAAAGGTGTATTAGTTGAAAGGCCAGAAAGGGGAGCAGCGTTGTTTGCTATGTCCCGTGTCCTTGTTGAGTGGAGGTCCTTTACGCCTGCCCAGCGCCTTGGAAAGGTAGTTTGTTTTGCGGTGGGAAGAGATGTCTGGAATGGGTTTGCGCTGAGTTGAGAGTGGGTGGCGGAGGAGGTGGGGCCCCTTGTGTCTGTGTGGGGAATTAGCTCAAGTGGTAGAGCGCTCGCTTAGCATGTGAGAGGTAGTGGGATCGATGCCCGCATTCTCCAAGCAGCAGCTGCTGCTGCTGCTGCTGGTTTTCCCCCCCCAACCCGCTTGCACCCCCATACACCCTTGACGTCTGCGCAGAAAGGAGCGTTCCGGTCCACTCTTGTCTTTGCGGCAAGCCTTTTGTAGTCAGGCAGCCAAAGGGGCAGCTACTCTTTCAGAAGCCTGTGTGTCTGAGTTCTTTTCTTTTGCGAGTCTCTTTGTGTTTGTTTTTCCTGAGGTAGGCGTGGGAGGCCGAGTCGGGTGTGAAAGGGTGGGAGTGGGAATGTGTCAATTATTGGCGAAGGGGAAGGGAAATGGGCTGAGTCCATGTTGTGTTTGCAAAGGCCCCTTTCGAGCCAGGCAGGAGGCTTCGGCGTCGGACGGGTTTTCGGTTGCACCACCGTCCCTATTGTGGGTGGGAATCAGGGCTGGGGTGCCAGGGGTGTGCTGCGCGTGCTTGAGACAATCCGGGGTCCCTTGTGGGTCAGCGGGGGGACGCGGCTTCCTGGCTAGAGGGCAGGGCTAGCGTCACGCCCCCCGCGTTCCGTTCTTCCCTTGCGGCGTTGTCTTCGTGTCATGCCTGTTAGGGAGCCTTTGAGCGGTATCTGCGTGCGGGCCTCCCGTTGGGTGAATTGAGGGTAAACTAGGCGGCCACCCGGGGCAGCCGTGAGGATGAAGGGATAGGTGTGTGCGGCTTATTCCTTTCAAGGGCTGGGCACGGGCAAGGCTATAATTAGCAGTTAGTGCCAGTGGCACTTCTGCCTGACACCTTGAGTCACTGTGGGCCCTTTGCTCTTGTCTTCCTTCGATAGCTCAGTTGGTAGAGCGGAGGACTGTAGGCTTAATTAATTCTCCTGGGAATCCTTAGGTCGCTGGTTCAACTCCGGCTCGAAGGACGTGGCTTTTGTTTCCTTCGTGACACGCTCTTCTTTGGAGCTCCCACTCTGGCCATTGCTGTCTTTTACTCCATTCCTGTGAGACTGGCCGTTGGAAATCTGCTGCATTTAAAGCACCACTTGCCGCTACTTTCATCTACCACACTTGCTTCCGAGGACCTAGGGCACAGCTGACGCCTTTATAGGCAGAGTTCCTTTTTCTTCGCCCTCCCGCACTCACAGCGTAGACATCTAGCTATCGATGTCAGGCTTCAGAAGTGCCATCGATCACCCTGGTAGCCCGGGGCGCCTTTGCCATAAAATAGCCTGTCCGTAGCTATGTCCCCACGCTGTCTTGGGTGTTTTTCGCATGGGTCAGAGGTGGCGGGGGGACGGCGTTTCTGGCGGCAGAGGGGAGGGGAACGTAGCGGGAAAAGAAAAGGCCCTTTAGTCGCTGAGAGTTCCTTGTCCTTCAGGCTCAAGCGATTGTGTGCGCTGCTGACGGCGGGCTATTATGCTCCTCGTTGTAGCAGTGTGTGCCTTTCAGCGGTTTGCTCTCTCTTTGTCCATCTTTCCTCCGCGTCACAGAGCTCAGTTTATGGAGTAGTGTGAGGGCGCGGCTCTATTTCTTTGCTTTCCATCACATTTGTAGAGCTGGGATTTCTTCTTGGGCAACCGTGATTGCACAGAGTGTGTAAGAGGCTTCTGGCGGAGAATTGCTACCAACCCGATCTCGCGGAATTTCTGTCAAGGAGCTGCCGGGCTATCCCGTAGATAATCTGAAGCTTTGCTGTCCTTGGCCTATGCACCGAATAGGCGCCGTGAGGCCAGGAGGCAACTCGACCCCTTTATTTTGCTGTCTTTGCTCTTCTTGTTGTCGTGAACGGAGGCATTAGGTGCGTGTGAGTGTGCAAGGCATGGGCGTGTTTGAGCTTCTCTGATGGTCTTTGGAAAGGTGTATTAGTTGAAAGGCCAGAAAGGGGAGCAGCGTTGTTTGCTATGTCCCGTGTCCTTGTTGAGTGGAGGTCCTTTACGCCTGCCCAGCGCCTTGGAAAGGTAGTTTGTTTTGCGGTGGGAAGAGATGTCTGGAATGGGTTTGCGCTGAGTTGAGAGTGGGTGGCGGAGGAGGTGGGGCCCCTTGTGTCTGTGTGGGGAATTAGCTCAAGTGGTAGAGCGCTCGCTTAGCATGTGAGAGGTAGTGGGATCGATGCCCGCATTCTCCAAGCAGCTGCTGCTGCTGCTGGTTTTTCCCCCCAACCCGCTTGCACCCCCATACACCCTTGACGTCTGCGCAGAAAGGAGCGTTCCGGTCCACTCTTGTCTTTGCGGCAAGCCTTTTGTAGTCAGGCAGCCAAAGGGGCAGCTACTCTTTCAGAAGCCTGTGTGTCTGAGTTCTTTTCTTTTGCGAGTCTCTTTGTGTTTGTTTTTCCTGAGGTAGGCGTGGGAGGCCGAGTCGGGTGTGAAAGGGTGGGAGTGGGAATGTGTCAATTATTGGCGAAGGGGAAGGGAAATGGGCTGAGTCCATGTTGTGTTTGCAAAGGCCCCTTTCGAGCCAGGCAGGAGGCTTCGGCGTCGGACGGGTTTTCGGTTGCACCACCGTCCCTATTGTGGGTGGGAATCAGGGCTGGGGTGCCAGGGGTGTGCTGCGCGTGCTTGAGACAATCCGGGGTCCCTTGTGGGTCAGCGGGGGGACGCGGCTTCCTGGCTAGAGGGCAGGGCTAGCGTCGCGCCCCCCGCGTTCCGTTCTTCCCTTGCGGCGTTGTCTTCGTGTCATGCCTGTTAGGGAGCCTTTGAGCGGTATCTGCGTGCGGGCCTCCCGTTGGGTGAATTGAGGGTAAACTAGGCGGCCACCCGGGGCAGCCGTGAGGATGAAGGGATAGGTGTGTGCGGCTTATTCCTTTCAAGGGCTGGGCACGGGCAAGGCTATAATTAGCAGTTAGTGCCAGTGGCACTTCTGCCTGACACCTTGAGTCACTGTGGGCCCTTTGCTCTTGTCTTCCTTCGATAGCTCAGTTGGTAGAGCGGAGGACTGTAGGCTTAATTAATTCTCCTGGGAATCCTTAGGTCGCTGGTTCAACTCCGGCTCGAAGGACGTGGCTTTTGTTTCCTTCGTGACACGCTCTTCTTTGGAGCTCCCACTCTGGCCATTGCTGTCTTTTACTCCATTCCTGTGAGACTGGCCGTTGGAAATCTGCTGCATTTAAAGCACCACTTGCCGCTACTTTCATCTACCACACTTGCTTCCGAGGACCTAGGGCACAGCTGACGCCTTTATAGGCAGAGTTCCTTTTTCTTCGCCCTCCCGCACTCACAGCGTAGACATCTAGCTATCGATGTCAGGCTTCAGAAGTGCCATCGATCACCCTGGTAGCCCGGGGCGCCTTTGCCATAAAATAGCCTGTCCGTAGCTATGTCCCCACGCTGTCTTGGGTGTTTTTCGCATGGGTCAGAGGTGGCGGGGGGACGGCGTTTCTGGCGGCAGAGGGGAGGGGAACGTAGCGGGAAAAGAAAAGGCCCTTTAGTCGCTGAGAGTTCCTTGTCCTTCAGGCTCAAGCGATTGTGTGCGCTGCTGACGGCGGGCTATTATGCTCCTCGTTGTAGCAGTGTGTGCCTTTCAGCGGTTTGCTCTCTCTTTGTCCATCTTTCCTCCGCGTCACAGAGCTCAGTTTATGGAGTAGTGTGAGGGCGCGGCTCTATTTCTTTGCTTTCCATCACATTTGTAGAGCTGGGATTTCTTCTTGGGCAACCGTGATTGCACAGAGTGTGTAAGAGGCTTCTGGCGGAGAATTGCTACCAACCCGATCTCGCGGAATTTCTGTCAAGGAGCTGCCGGGCTATCCCGTAGATAATCTGAAGCTTTGCTGTCCTTGGCCTATGCACCGAATAGGCGCCGTGAGGCCAGGAGGCAACTCGACCCCTTTATTTTGCTGTCTTTGCCCTTCTTGTTGTCGTGAACGGAGGCATTAGGTGCGTGTGAGTGTGCAAGGCATGGGCGTGTGTGAGCTTCTCTGATGGTCTTTGGAAAGGTGTATTAGTTGAAAGGCCAGAAAGGGGAGCAGCGTTGTTTGCTATGTCCCGTGTCCTTGTTGAGTGGAGGTCCTTTACGCCTGCCCAGCGCCTTGGAAAGGTAGTTTGTTTTGCGGTGGGAAGAGATGTCTGGAATGGGTTTGCGCTGAGTTGAGAGTGGGTGGCGGAGGAGGTGGGGCCCCTTGTGTCTGTGTGGGGAATTAGCTCAAGTGGTAGAGCGCTCGCTTAGCATGTGAGAGGTAGTGGGATCGATGCCCGCATTCTCCAAGCAGCTGCTGCTGCTGCTGGTTTTTCCCCCCAACCCGCTTGCACCCCCATACACCCTTGACGTCTGCGCAGAAAGGAGCGTTCCGGTCCACTCTTGTCTTTGCGGCAAGCCTTTTGTAGTCAGGCAGCCAAAGGGGCAGCTACTCTTTCAGAAGCCTGTGTGTCTGAGTTCTTTTCTTTTGCGAGTCTCTTTGTGTTTGTTTTTCCTGAGGTAGGCGTGGGAGGCCGAGTCGGGTGTGAAAGGGTGGGAGTGGGAATGTGTCAATTATTGGCGAAGGGGAAGGGAAATGGGCTGAGTCCATGTTGTGTTTGCAAAGGCCCCTTTCGAGCCAGGCAGGAGGCTTCGGCGTCGGACGGGTTTTCGGTTGCACCACCGTCCCTATTGTGGGTGGGAATCAGGGCTGGGGTGCCAGGGGTGTGCTGCGCGTGCTTGAGACAATCCGGGGTCCCTTGTGGGTCAGCGGGGGGACGCGGCTTCCTGGCTAGAGGGCAGGGCTAGCGTCGCGCCCCCCGCGTTCCGTTCTTCCCTTGCGGCGTTGTCTTCGTGTCATGCCTGTTAGGGAGCCTTTGAGCGGTATCTGCGTGCGGGCCTCCCGTTGGGTGAATTGAGGGTAAACTAGGCGGCCACCCGGGGCAGCCGTGAGGATGAAGGGATAGGTGTGTGCGGCTTATTCCTTTCAAGGGCTGGGCACGGGCAAGGCTATAATTAGCAGTTAGTGCCAGTGGCACTTCTGCCTGACACCTTGAGTCACTGTGGGCCCTTTGCTCTTGTCTTCCTTCGATAGCTCAGTTGGTAGAGCGGAGGACTGTAGGCTTAATTAATTCTCCTGGGAATCCTTAGGTCGCTGGTTCAACTCCGGCTCGAAGGACGTGGCTTTTGTTTCCTTCGTGACACGCTCTTCTTTGGAGCTCCCACTCTGGCCATTGCTGTCTTTTACTCCATTCCTGTGAGACTGGCCGTTGGAAATCTGCTGCATTTAAAGCACCACTTGCCGCTACTTTCATCTACCACACTTGCTTCCGAGGACCTAGGGCACAGCTGACGCCTTTATAGGCAGAGTTCCTTTTTCTTCGCCCTCCCGCACTCACAGCGTAGACATCTAGCTATCGATGTCAGGCTTCAGAAGTGCCATCGATCACCCTGGTAGCCCGGGGCGCCTTTGCCATAAAATAGCCTGTCCGTAGCTATGTCCCCACGCTGTCTTGGGTGTTTTTCGCATGGGTCAGAGGTGGCGGGGGGACGGCGTTTCTGGCGGCAGAGGGGAGGGGAACGTAGCGGGAAAAGAAAAGGCCCTTTAGTCGCTGAGAGTTCCTTGTCCTTCAGGCTCAACCGATTGTGTGCGCTGCTGACGGCGGGCTATTATGCTCCTCGTTGTAGCAGTGTGTGCCTTTCAGCGGTTTGCTCTCTCTTTGTCCATCTTTCCTCCGCGTCACAGAGCTCAGTTTATGGAGTAGTGTGAGGGCGCGGCTCTATTTCTTTGCTTTCCATCACATTTGTAGAGCTGGGATTTCTTCTTGGGCAACCGTGATTGCACAGAGTGTGTAAGAGGCTTCTGGCGGAGAATTGCTACCAACCCGATCTCGCGGAATTTCTGTCAAGGAGCTGCCGGGCTATCCCGTAGATAATCTGAAGCTTTGCTGTCCTTGGCCTATGCACCGAATAGGCGCCGTGAGGCCAGGAGGCAACTCGACCCCTTTATTTTGCTGTCTTTGCCCTTCTTGTTGTCGTGAACGGAGGCATTAGGTGCGTGTGAGTGTGCAAGGCATGGGCGTGTGTGAGCTTCTCTGATGGTCTTTGGAAAGGTGTATTAGTTGAAAGGCCAGAAAGGGGAGCAGCGTTGTTTGCTATGTCCCGTGTCCTTGTTGAGTGGAGGTCCTTTACGCCTGCCCAGCGCCTTGGAAAGGTAGTTTGTTTTGCGGTGGGAAGAGATGTCTGGAATGGGTTTGCGCTGAGTTGAGAGTGGGTGGCGGAGGAGGTGGGGCCCCTTGTGTCTGTGTGGGGAATTAGCTCAAGTGGTAGAGCGCTCGCTTAGCATGTGAGAGGTAGTGGGATCGATGCCCGCATTCTCCAAGCAGCTGCTGCTGCTGCTGGTTTTTCCCCCCAACCCGCTTGCACCCCCATACACCCTTGACGTCTGCGCAGAAAGGAGCGTTCCGGTCCACTCTTGTCTTTGCGGCAAGCCTTTTGTAGTCAGGCAGCCAAAGGGGCAGCTACTCTTTCAGAAGCCTGTGTGTCTGAGTTCTTTTCTTTTGCGAGTCTCTTTGTGTTTGTTTTTCCTGAGGTAGGCGTGGGAGGCCGAGTCGGGTGTGAAAGGGTGGGAGTGGGAATGTGTCAATTATTGGCGAAGGGGAAGGGAAATGGGCTGAGTCCATGTTGTGTTTGCAAAGGCCCCTTTCGAGCCAGGCAGGAGGCTTCGGCGTCGGACGGGTTTTCGGTTGCACCACCGTCCCTATTGTGGGTGGGAATCAGGGCTGGGGTGCCAGGGGTGTGCTGCGCGTGCTTGAGACAATCCGGGGTCCCTTGTGGGTCAGCGGGGGGACGCGGCTTCCTGGCTAGAGGGCAGGGCTAGCGTCGCGCCCCCCGCGTTCCGTTCTTCCCTTGCGGCGTTGTCTTCGTGTCATGCCTGTTAGGGAGCCTTTGAGCGGTATCTGCGTGCGGGCCTCCCGTTGGGTGAATTGAGGGTAAACTAGGCGGCCACCCGGGGCAGCCGTGAGGATGAAGGGATAGGTGTGTGCGGCTTATTCCTTTCAAGGGCTGGGCACGGGCAAGGCTATAATTAGCAGTTAGTGCCAGTGGCACTTCTGCCTGACACCTTGAGTCACTGTGGGCCCTTTGCTCTTGTCTTCCTTCGATAGCTCAGTTGGTAGAGCGGAGGACTGTAGGCTTAATTAATTCTCCTGGGAATCCTTAGGTCGCTGGTTCAACTCCGCTCGAAGGACGTGGCTTTTGTTTCCTTCGTGACACGCTCTTCTTTGGAGCTCCCACTCTGGCCATTGCTGTCTTTTACTCCATTCCTGTGAGACTGGCCGTTGGAAATCTGCTGCATTTAAAGCACCACTTGCCGCTACTTTCATCTACCACACTTGCTTCCGAGGACCTAGGGCACAGCTGACGCCTTTATAGGCAGAGTTCCTTTTTCTTCGCCCTCCCGCACTCACAGCGTAGACATCTAGCTATCGATGTCAGGCTTCAGAAGTGCCATCGATCACCCTGGTAGCCCGGGGCGCCTTTGCCATAAAATAGCCTGTCCGTAGCTATGTCCCCACGCTGTCTTGGGTGTTTTTCGCATGGGTCAGAGGTGGCGGGGGGACGGCGTTTCTGGCGGCAGAGGGGAGGGGAACGTAGCGGGAAAAGAAAAGGCCCTTTAGTCGCTGAGAGTTCCTTGTCCTTCAGGCTCAAGCGATTGTGTGCGCTGCTGACGGCGGGCTATTATGCTCCTCGTTGTAGCAGTGTGTGCCTTTCAGCGGTTTGCTCTCTCTTTGTCCATCTTTCCTCCGCGTCACAGAGCTCAGTTTATGGAGTAGTGTGAGGGCGCGGCTCTATTTCTTTGCTTTCCATCACATTTGTAGAGCTGGGATTTCTTCTTGGGCAACCGTGATTGCACAGAGTGTGTAAGAGGCTTCTGGCGGAGAATTGCTACCAACCCGATCTCGCGGAATTTCTGTCAAGGAGCTGCCGGGCTATCCCGTAGATAATCTGAAGCTTTGCTGTCCTTGGCCTATGCACCGAATAGGCGCCGTGAGGCCAGGAGGCAACTCGACCCCTTTATTTTGCTGTCTTTGCCCTTCTTGTTGTCGTGAACGGAGGCATTAGGTGCGTGTGAGTGTGCAAGGCATGGGCGTGTGTGAGCTTCTCTGATGGTCTTTGGAAAGGTGTATTAGTTGAAAGGCCAGAAAGGGGAGCAGCGTTGTTTGCTATGTCCCGTGTCCTTGTTGAGTGGAGGTCCTTTACGCCTGCCCAGCGCCTTGGAAAGGTAGTTTGTTTTGCGGTGGGAAGAGATGTCTGGAATGGGTTTGCGCTGAGTTGAGAGTGGGTGGCGGAGGAGGTGGGGCCCCTTGTGTCTGTGTGGGGAATTAGCTCAAGTGGTAGAGCGCTCGCTTAGCATGTGAGAGGTAGTGGGATCGATGCCCGCATTCTCCAAGCAGCTGCTGCTGCTGCTGGTTTTTCCCCCCAACCCGCTTGCACCCCCATACACCCTTGACGTCTGCGCAGAAAGGAGCGTTCCGGTCCACTCTTGTCTTTGCGGCAAGCCTTTTGTAGTCAGGCAGCCAAAGGGGCAGCTACTCTTTCAGAAGCCTGTGTGTCTGAGTTCTTTTCTTTTGCGAGTCTCTTTGTGTTTGTTTTTCCTGAGGTAGGCGTGGGAGGCCGAGTCGGGTGTGAAAGGGTGGGAGTGGGAATGTGTCAATTATTGGCGAAGGGGAAGGGAAATGGGCTGAGTCCATGTTGTGTTTGCAAAGGCCCCTTTCGAGCCAGGCAGGAGGCTTCGGCGTCGGACGGGTTTTCGGTTGCACCACCGTCCCTATTGTGGGTGGGAATCAGGGCTGGGGTGCCAGGGGTGTGCTGCGCGTGCTTGAGACAATCCGGGGTCCCTTGTGGGTCAGCGGGGGGACGCGGCTTCCTGGCTAGAGGGCAGGGCTAGCGTCGCGCCCCCCGCGTTCCGTTCTTCCCTTGCGGCGTTGTCTTCGTGTCATGCCTGTTAGGGAGCCTTTGAGCGGTATCTGCGTGCGGGCCTCCCGTTGGGTGAATTGAGGGTAAACTAGGCGGCCACCCGGGGCAGCCGTGAGGATGAAGGGATAGGTGTGTGCGGCTTATTCCTTTCAAGGGCTGGGCACGGGCAAGGCTATAATTAGCAGTTAGTGCCAGTGGCACTTCTGCCTGACACCTTGAGTCACTGTGGGCCCTTTGCTCTTGTCTTCCTTCGATAGCTCAGTTGGTAGAGGGGAGGACTGTAGGCTTAATTAATTCTCCTGGGAATCCTTAGGTCGCTGGTTCAACTCCGGCTCGAAGGACGTGGCTTTTGTTTCCTTCGTGACACGCTCTTCTTTGGAGCTCCCACTCTGGCCATTGCTGTCTTTTACTCCATTCCTGTGAGACTGGCCGTTGGAAATCTGCTGCATTTAAAGCACCACTTGCCGCTACTTTCATCTACCACACTTGCTTCCGAGGACCTAGGGCACAGCTGACGCCTTTATAGGCAGAGTTCCTTTTTCTTCGCCCTCCCGCACTCACAGCGTAGACATCTAGCTATCGATGTCAGGCTTCAGAAGTGCCATCGATCACCCTGGTAGCCCGGGCGCCTTTGCCATAAAATAGCCTGTCCGTAGCTATGTCCCCACGCTGTCTTGGGTGTTTTTCGCATGGGTCAGAGGTGGCGGGGGACGGCGTTTCTGGCGGCAGAGGGGAGGGGAACGTAGCGGGAAAAGAAAAGGCCCTTTAGTCGCTGAGAGTTCCTTGTCCTTCAGGCTCAAGCGATTGTGTGCGCTGCTGACGGCGGGCTATTATGCTCCTCGTTGTAGCAGTGTGTGCCTTTCAGCGGTTTGCTCTCTCTTTGTCCATCTTCCTCCGCGTCACAGAGCTCAGTTTATGGAGTAGTGTGAGGGCGCGGCTCTATTTCTTTGCT